>NC_079147.1:225373951-226604264 GCF_945859685.1 Eupeodes corollae
AGTGAAGTTATCATAATATGTTTTCTTTTGTCTAAGGCATAAGTCTTATGTTATCATGCACATCAAGCAAAACTGAAACGCGACTATGTCTAGACTGAAATCCTGACTGCAGAGGATGAAGAAATTGTTTGTCTTGAATAAATTTCTTTTAATTAGTTACGTATAAGAGTTGCAAAAGCCTTCGATAAAGAAGGAATGATGTGAAAAAGTAAAAAGTTAGTTAAATTTCAATAAAGCCTTAATGAATGCTGTCAAGTCGGGTGCATTTGGATTTTATAGGATTGGATGGATTTTAAAAGTCGCTGTATATGTGTTGCTTTTTGTTTAACAAATAAATGAGACTGTACAACAAATTCTTAAGGAGGGATTTTGCGAACTTATTAAATTGTAATGTAACCATTAAATAGTAAAACATTAAATAATAGGCAATGATATTTAGAAGATTGTAATCAATGTTCTCCTGCATCTTTATTTTAAATCACTTGCTGAAGACTTTTCTTTAAATGCCTTTGATTGGAATCTACATTTTCTTACCAAGTCAATAACTTAAATTCTTTCCTCTCCTCTATCTGAAAATTAATGGACTTAATATCAAATTCTTCTTAACTAAAACGTCGCCGCTTTCAACGTCTACCCGTCGTCGTTAGTCTTTTTAACTCCCGTGATAGAAGGTATCAAATTATTTCCATAACAATATTTTTGGTCTCTAAATCAAAAAGTACCCAGGTATGGGATTGTTTCTTTTTTAATTACTTTAATACCTACACCACTTTGTATTAACCTCTGGCATATATCTTAAAATATTAAATTTTCAGACTTCCAAAAATTCCCACTCGTATCGTAATCACCCTGAGCCTTCATCCCATCATCATCACATCGTGACTGTCGAAAAACATTATCTTAAGTTTAATTGGTTTTATGTTCGGTGCTCGTGCTGTAAGGTCTCAGCAAGTTCAACTTAAAACCCAGTCGTACGTATATGAAGAGTTAAAGTCATTGGACTTGGATTAATTTTACATGTGGCGCCACCATAATTTTGTCTCGAATTCTTTGCATATAAGAATTTAAGTATGCAAGTTTAGTTTAGTTGACATTTTGGACACTTTCGCTTAGACTTCTCCACTTCTCCAAAGTTTATTTTCGTTCTCGTTAGCTGTTTATTTTTTGGGTTAAATTAATTTCTAGACGAATTATACGACAATGACTCTCCCTTGACTAACTCACATATGTGACCTTTGAATAATTTATGTATTGGCTTCAACCCATTTATTTCATATATACGAGTATGTGTGTAAACGATGTAATTTTAGGAGCTGTGTCCTTATCCCTATCCCTCTATAGCGTATCCTCTTTATAAACCAGTCCCTGTTGCAGCCCTACCAGCAATATTTATCTTCTTCACATTAATCTCTCTTATCTGCGATCTACGAGACGGCGAAATGACAAACTACCCCATATACGCAGCTAAGAACTTCCTGGTAACAGCCCTTAACAACAACCTCTTTCTCTATCCCAACCGCTCCTCATTCCCCAAAAAAGGACTTCTTTCTCAAAAAAAAAAAAAAAATAAAATGAAGAAACGTATTAACTCTTGGTTTGTGTATTTTCATATTCCCATTTGGACGTGCAGTTGACATTTCAAATTTACTTCTTTTTCGGTTCGAAAAGGACCTTGAATTTAATGTGCCGCAGAATATTCGTTATATCATGTTGTACGCATTGTGGCGGCGAAAGCGGTAGCGATGGCGGTATAAGGATAAGGATCAATATAAATTGTTGCCCAGCATCTTTAATGAAATAATTCAAATTATATTTGTAAGGGAGGAGTTAGATTTTGTATTTAGGGAACATAACTTGACCTTTGACAGATGTCTTGATTTCCTAACAAAGTCTCATACCTCAAAGCTACATGCATACCTACAAAAAGCATAAAATGATAAAATCAATACATGATGGGAAAAGGTTTTTCCAGTCAAGTGTTAAAATCAACACAACACAAACATACCTACCTTCTTAATTATTTAACTTTTGAATTTATATCTGCACATAAAGAAATTCGTATCTGTTTTTGTTTCATGTTAACAAATTAATGATTGTGTACAATAAAAATAAGGATAAAAGTAAATTATGTAAATTAAAATTAAAAATATGTAATTTAAAGGAAGTTTTAAGTTTGTATTTTTCCATTGATAATTTTTATTTATTTTCAAATTTAAATGAAATCGTTTTCAATATAAATTTATTTTGCAATTGCTGTTTTAATCCAATTACAACATTTATGATTTTAAATTAAACGAAATAGCACATCCATACATCGAAAAAAAGAGTTGTTTTTGTATATTTGAGAGTTCTCAAACATTGTAAGGTATTTGCTTTGATTAGATTTGCATTTATACAAATACATTTTCATTCAAACTAAAAAATAAATCATGCTGCAGGCAAAATACTGGGAATTTAATATTTTTTTAAGGATTCCTATGCGGATAAGTGCTTTTAATTTTAAGGGGGCAGAACTTACATTTATACTCATATTCGTTATAAATTACAAGTTTAAATATGAATTATTGTTGGAGATGTGCGTCTGGCAATATTCAACAGCTTGGTTTCATTTAGGGGTTAAGCCAGCCTTTAAAGACTTTTTGGCAAGCTTAAAAAAGTCGTCGTTTAAAGTTTCCAATACAAACATTAAAAAACGGAGTAACTGTAAAATTTACCACAAAAAATTGGCACAATCCTATTTTATATCCTTTTTCGTTTTTTAACTTCCCATAGGAAGTTATTGTAATGGGTCCGATTTGACAAATTGAAAATTTTGACATTTCTCGACGTTTCGAGGTCACTAGAGTCTAAATGAAAGATTTTTACTTTCGCGACGTTTTTATCGTTCTCATAGCTCAAGAACCAAAAGATATATCGACTTCAAACAAATTTTGTGAAACAGATAATAATTCATAAAGATGCAGAAAGGGTTGGGGGTTGTGCCTTCACGGTGACTTCCTGGCCACGTAAAAGCTTTCATAGTTTGCGAAGCACCAACAAGCCTCGGATACGGACGGATTTACAGTTGACAACCTACGCAAACGAATTAAGGACAACGAACTTCGGATTTGCACGTAGAATGTTAGGTCCCTTAACAGACCGAAGAATTAGCGGAGGCCCTAAACTGCTATAAAGCAGTCATCACCGCCATCCAGGAAATACGATGGGATGGGCCGGGCAAAAAGAGGATGAAAAACTGCGATATTTACTATGGTGACTGCTGCCACGAAAACCAACAGCGCTTATTTGGATGCGGGTTCGTCATTGGAGCCAGACTTAGGCAAGAAGTCTTGAGCTATAGGTGCATCAATGAGCGCCTCATGACCATATGGATCAAGGCTAAATTCTACAATATTAGCCTGATATGCGGACACGACCCCACAGAAGCGAAAGATGACAACACCAAAGATATGTTGTTCTAGATCTAAGACAAAACATATAAGCAGTGTTCTAGCTACGATATTAAAATAATCCAGGGCGATTTTAATGCCAAGCTAGGAAGGGGACAAATTTTCGACCTTGGTAAAATCAAGTATTGTAGTTGCTTTTTGACAATGCCAATAAAAAGCTCACCATTTTCGGAGTGTTTTGTATTTAAGCACGACTCATTTTCGTCAACCAGGTTGACTACATTACGATCGACGAAAGACGCGCTTCCAGCATCATGGATATCCGAACTTTCCGAGGAGCTAACATCGACTCGGACCACTACCTCGTTGTAGCCAAGGTAGCACTTAGGGTTTCGAGGCCAAAGGCAAAACAGGAAGTTGCTGGGAGAAGGTACAACGTCGAACGACTACAATCGCAAGAGATCGCCAAATCCTTTTCCGACGAGTTACAAGTAACCGCATGAGAAGCGTGTGGTCGAAGATGTTGAGAGGTTTAAAAGCACTAATGAATATCGAAAGTTTTATGAACTTGTGAAACGAAATTCACAGGTACATAACCCTAGAACCGAAGGCTGCAAGGACGAAAGTGGAAACATCATAGTGGAACCGCAGTCAATGCTAAGGATATGGAAGGACCACTTCTGTAGTTTACATAACGGCGATGACGAACCGAATTCCGGTGTCAGACAAGATGACACATTCAACATAGACGACTATAGCATCCCAACTTACACGAAGTAAAGATTGCCATGTCTAAGCTGAAGTCTTATGAATCCCCTGGAGCAGATGGCTTAAATGCCGAGCTCTTCAAAGCAGCTGGACATAATTCGGTTATAGCATGCACCAAGTTATCTGTAAGATATGGTCGGAAGAACTCATGCCCGATGAATTGAACCTCAGTACTGTTTGCCCAAACTTGAAAAAAGGAGACCCTCTAAACTGCAACAACTATAGAGGAATCAGTCTGCTTAACATCGCCTATCAAATCTTCTCTGCCGTAATATGTAAACGACTGAAGCCCATAGTCAACAACCTGATAGGTATTTATCAGTGTGGTTTTAGACCACACAGTGGTTTAGTCCACAGTTGATCAAATATTAACATTACAGCAGATCCTGGAAAAAACCCAAGAACACCAAATCGACACCCACCATCTTTTCAACGATTTCAAAGCCGCATATGACAGCATCTACAGGGACGAGCCATGTCTAGTTTTGGCATCCCTGCCAAACTCGTCCGTTTGTAAAAGTTGGATACAACTTCATAGAACCTTTCGATGTCAAAAAAGGATTAAGACAAGGTGATGCGCATGACATTTTTTTAACATCGTACTTGAAAGAATAGTGCAGAGCTGCTCCCACGTCAACTCTAGAGGTACTATCCTTCAAAAATCTGTTAAATTTCTAGCATACGCTGATGAAATTAACAAAATTGGAAGAACTCAGCGCAATGTCAATAGGGCTTTTGAGACAGAGGCGGCAAAAACGGGTTTAACGGTTAATGAGGACAAAAACAAAGCACATCCTGTCGTCAAGAAAGGACATACAACACCGACGTCTTGGTCAAAACGTCACCATCAACAGACGTATTTTTGAGGTAGTTAAGGACTTTGTCTACCTAGGCTATACCTATCCTATGAAAGCAGAAAACAACACCAGCGCTGAAATCAAACGAAGAATAATTCTTGATAACCGCTGTTTCATTGGGCTAAGAAAGCAATTGAGTAGCAAAGCCCTTTCACAAGGGACCAAAGTGTCGCTATATAAGACCCTCATCATTCCATCCTGCTATACGGTGCAGAAGCATGGATTATGACAAAAGTGGATGAAAGCACCTTCGGTCGTTTTGAGGGAAAAGTTCTTCGTGTGATCTACGGCCCCGTATGCATCGAAGAGGAGTGGAGGAGAAGATGGAACGACGAGCTATACAGGCTTCACAGCGACATAGATTTTCTCAGAAGGGTAAAATTGCAACGACTAAGATGGATCACATGGCGCACACAAGTGGAAAGTGACCTCAACCAACTTGGAGCATGAAAGTGAAGACAACTAGCTAGAGACCGAGCTAGATGGCGAAGTTTGTTATAAACTGACGACTTAGTTTAACTTATCTTGCATAAATAAACTGACATCTATCCTTCCTGTTCATACTGGCCCTTGCTTTATCTTTCTGCCAATATCATATCTATACTGACGAAGTCCATTCATAAATAATTTTTCCTTAACGCATGATTAAAGGCGCTGTACATGAACATTGCAGTCTATCATCATGAGTGGTCGTAACGTAGCGGGCTTAAACTTAATACCGGAAAAACAAAAGCTCTTCCAATAGTTAAAAAAAAAAAAAAAAAAAAAAAAAAAAAAAAAAAAAAAAAAAAAAAAACAAACCTGAACATTTTTTTTTTCGGAATATTAAATAATTTCATAATTAAATACGAGTATGTTACTCAAATTCAAAATTTAGGTTTAAACTTTGAAAATAGACTAACTTGAGATTTCCACTTCCATACTGTAGTGGCAGAGATCAATGCTATAACAAGATGACTATCTCTTACTAAATCAATACTACCCACTTGCAGTAAAATAAGATTTGGCAAGGTCACTCGTTCTGCCTCTTATTGGTGTGGGCTGTTTGTAGATCTTAGTTCTCAAACTTTTAATACAGCATTTCAGTTGACCATTGATAGTCTCCACGAACGGGTCGTTTAATCTTTTGTCAGTTAAATTGTGAAGTGTGAAATTTGAAGTGACCTTAAAGTGTTTGTTTACCTACTTTAAATAAAATTAACTAAGTGCAACATAATTTAAAATGGGTGAAACAAATAATTCATCCAATCTCACAAAAATTGAAGAACTTTTTTTCGACAACTCCATAGAATTAAAAAACCAAACAATCGGTCCAAAGTTTTTACTTATGGAGAGATGCGATGGACAAACTATGAATAACGTTTCCCCTTTTTTGCTACAACGCGTGATTGCTAAGGTAAGTGGTCCCATCGATCAGTGCACTCGTTTGCGTGATGGAAAGATTTTGCTTAAAACAAAAACACTATCCCAAGCTAACAAGCTCATAAAGCTTAAAACTCTAAATCCCTTCATCAAAATTTCAATATCGGAACATGAGACCCTAAACGGAAGTAAAGGTGTAGCACACTGTCCTCAGTTTAACTCCTTATCAAGAGATGAAATACTTGATGGATTAAAAGACCAACTCGTAATTGATTTTAAAAGAATCAAAACTAAAAACCCAACCAACAATAAGTACGAAGAAGGGAATCTTTATATTTTTCATTTTTCATCATACGACCTTCCTAAAGAAATTAGCGTTTGCTACGATAACATTAAAATCAGGCCATATATCCCCGCACCGCTACGTTGCACTACATGTCTAAGGTTTGGACATATAACTGTTAATTGCACTGCCGAAAAAAAATGTGCCAACTGCTCCCAAACTTTCCATAGCAACAGCGGAGAAGATGAGATGGAGAAATGTAACAGACCACCTTTTTGCATCAATTACCAACTTAACCATAATGCCCTTTCAACGTCTTGCATTAAATACGTCCATGAAAGAGAGGTGCAAAAAATCAAGGCATTAGAACGAGTCAGCATCAAAGAAGCAATCAAAAGACATAGAGAACGACTACAAACCTCGACATCTCCACCTACCACCACCATCAAAAATCAAAATTGCCAATGCCGCTGCACCTGTAAGGCAAAAGAGAAAGAAACAACACCTAAAGTCTCCCAGAAAAACAATACAACAACAACACTTGCAGAACAACCAAATAATGTAGAAACAAACAAACGTGTGAAAGAAGCAGAATCTGCGTCATCATTATCAACATCATCATCGAATGACCAACCACCCATTAAAATCATTGACACAGGAAGAGAGAGAATTTCTATTCTTCCAACTAAGCTAAGTACACGAAAGAAAAGAGAACTTAAAAAACAAAATAAAACCGACAAAAATAATAAGATGGAAGTAAGCAGCTTATCCAGTTTAAATCTAAGCGATCATGAGTAAACAACTTAATTTAGTACAGTGGAATTGCAATGGTTTTCTCAACCATTTCGATGAATTTAAATTATTAGTTAATAAATATAACTCATTTATTTTTTGTATTCAAGAAACAAGATTTAAAGAAAATTATGTACCCTCATTTAAGAATTATAATGTTTTTTATAAAAATTGTGAATCTACTACAAACTCTCATGGAGGAGTTGCTACTTTAGTAGACTCAAATTTTGTTTCGGAAGAGCTCTCACTGCAAACAGATCTACAAGCCATTGCTGTTAAAATTTTTTATCCCATAAAGTTTATAATTTGCAATATTTATTTACCTGGTTCAGAAAATATTTCAAGGTCAGTTTTAGGGAATCTTATAAGCCAGTTAGATGCTCCATATATTTTACTCGGTGACTTTAATGCTCATAACTTTCTTTGGGGTTCTGAAAAATGTGACGTTAGAGGTAAAATAATAGAAAATCTTATTCATGAGCACTGTCTTAATATTTTGAATAATGGTAAACCAACTCACTTTAGTTTTGCCCATAAAACGTTTAGTGCAATCGACCTCACACTTGTTTCCCCCACTATTCAAAACTATTTTGAATGGCTTGTTGAAGATGATTTACATAGCAGTGATCATTTTCCTGTCATCATGCCAATTCTAAACTCAGAATCTAATAATAATCACAGGGAAATCTATTTAACAAAAAAAGCAAATTGGGACATTTTTAGACAAGAACTCAACTTAAAAATAGAAAATGATGACGTAACAATTGACGAGTATGAAGATTTTATAAGACGCAATATTTTAACAGCTGCCGATAGATCAATGCCTTTTTCAAAGAATGCGAAGTGCCATAAAAGCGTCCCATGGTATAATGATGAAATTAAGAACCTTATTAAGACTCGTTACCGATTATTTCGCAAATATAAAAGGTCTTTGGATTTGGTTGACTATAAAAATTTTATAGCTGTAAAATATAAAACCAGAAAGATAATAAGATTTCATAAACAAAAATCCTGGGAAGAATACGTCGGTAGCATTTCTAGTAAAACTTCTGTATCAGAAGTATTTAAGAAACTTAGACAGCTTAACGGGAAATCTAAATCTACCCAAATTACGTCACTTATTGTTAATGAAAAATTAATAACTTTACAAAAAGACATTTGTGAAGAAATTGCCGTCTCTTTCCATAAATTCTCAAACTCTGATAATTATTCTCAAACTTTCCTTAATCATAAAAATGTATCTGAATCCAAACGTCTTAAAATTCCTCCTGATAAAACAATCAGTTATAATCAAGCCTTTTCAATTGATGAGCTTGAAAATACTCTTTTAGATTGTAAAGGTTCATCTGCTGGACCTGATAAAATACACTATGATATGATCAAAAATATGGACTTCTGGAATAAATGTTATTTACTTGATTTTTTTAATAAAGTATATCTAACCAACACCTTTCCATCTAATTGGAGAACAGCTATTCTCATCCCAGTTCTTAAAAAGGGAAACAATTCTAATTCAACCTCCAGTTATCGACCCATAGCCCTGACAAATTGCTTATGTAAGATTTTAGAAAGGATGATTAATAAGCGTTTAAAATGGTTTCTCGAAAGCAACGACAAAATTAGTAGATGCCAATCAGGTTTCAGGCAGGGCCGATCTACATCTGATAATTTGATTTTTCTCGAGTCTGAAGTTATGGAAGCATTTGCTTCCAATAAATTCGTCCTATCTATCTTTTTTGATATTAAAAAAGCATATGATATGGTATGGAAACGTAAAATTGTCGAAGAATTGTTAGTAATGGGTCTTAAAGGGCATATCGTTCATTTTGTCGAAAATTTTCTTGAAGATCGCACTTGCTATACGGTTTTGGGAAAATATATGTCATCTATTCAAAAAATGGAAAACGGAATCCCTCAAGGATCTGTGTTAAGTGTTTCATTATTCCTTATTGCTGTTAATAATATTTTTGTTAAAATCAAATCACAAGTTAAAATAGCGATGTATGCTGACGATCTAATAATTTTTTCGACATCAAAAAACTTAGACCAACTCAAAAGAACTATCCAAAGTGCGTTAGATAATCTTAGCGAATGGAGTAACGAAACCGGATTTCAATTTTCAGACAACAAAACAAAAGCCATACTATTTACTAGAAAAATTAAAAATGTATACTATCCTGACCTGTTTTTGAATAATCAATTGATCACATATACAAAAGAACATAAGTTTTTAGGCATAATTTTTGACTCAAAATTAAACTGGAATCAGCATATAAAACAAATTGTTTCAAAATCAACAAGAGCTCTCAATCTTCTTAAAATTCTTGCAAATACTAATTATGGATCAGACAGAAAACTTCTTCTTAGAATCCATAACATGGTTATACTCCCGATAATTGATTATGGAAGTTTTCTGTATAGCTCAACAAACAAATTAAATCTTAACAAACTAGAATCTATACACAACACTGGAATTCGAATTTCTACAGGTGCTTTTCGAACAAGTCCTGTACCTAGCATTTTAGCTGAAAGCGAACAGTTTTCCCTTAGATTCCGCCGTGATAAGCAAATTTCGTTTTATATGATCAAGATACTTTCTATTAAGAACCATATACTCTACGAAAAGTTCTTAGATGATGAAATATTTAATAAACTTAAAAATAGACCTCTAAGATTTCAATCTTCCATAACTCGAGCAAAAACTACACTCAATAGACTCCAAATTCCCTTAAATCACAATTTCGACCAAACAAGATTTCAGAAATATCCTCCATGGCAATTTAAAAATTTCAAGTTCAACCTATCCCTCACCCAATTCACTAAAAAAGAAACCCTTAAGGAGCAGTTCATGGCAACTTTCTTGGAACAATTAGACTCAAAATATACAGATTTTCAAAAATGCTATACTGATGGTTCTGTTTTAAATGGACAAACTGGATGTGCATTTAAAATTGACTCTGTAGAATTTTTATTTAAACTTTCAGAAAATACCAGCATTTTGTCTGCGGAGCTCTATGCGATATTTAAATCAGTAGAATATTTTGAAAAAAGTAACATCTCAAATATTTTAGTTTGTTCGGAGTCACTAGCTGCAATCCAGACCCTGCAGCAATTATATACAACAAACTCAATAGCAATACAAATCAAAGACATATTAAATAAACAGCAAGATAAGAATTTCGTATTTTTCTGGATACCTGGTCATTTAGCATTAGGTTTTAATGATGAAGTTGATTGTCTGGCAAAAAAATCAACCTTACAACCTACAGACAGAAATTTTGCTTTTCAATACAAAGATTTGAAACAACATATAAAGAAACAAATAAAAATTCAATGTAATACTCAGTGGATATCACTGCCAACAACAAATAAACTCCGATTCATAAAAGATAGGTTAGATATCCCATTTAACTCAATAGATTTCCTTAGTCGAAGAGAAGCTACAATAATTACCAGGCTTAGAATAGGTCATACTAGACTCACTCATGATTACTTATTTATACAACCTAACGAGCTCCCTAGATGTGCTTGCAGTGGGGTTCTGTCTGTTAGACATATATTTGAGAATTGTTTCTTATCTGCACAGGAGAGAAACTCTTTTGAAATACAAAATATCCATATATTAAACCAAAATGATTTTAATTCTTTAAAACGATGTCTTAATTTTCTTAAACAAATTGGACTTTACAGTAAAATTTAGATTAATTTAAGGAAATAAAAAATGTTTCTTGTTGTTTTGTTATATCGTACATAATTATTTTTTTTATATTAGGTTAAGTTACTTTATCGAGAATACCTACCCATGTATAATTCTTTCTCTTTATTTTGTTTTCTTTTAATTCTGAATCACATGAATATATCTTTCTATTTTTCTTTTGTATTATCTACAGAATTAAAAACACTTTATTTTAATCTTCTTTGAACATAATTTATGTAATGCATTATACATATATCTATCATTCATCTTATCACTTAGTTTTAAGAGAAAAAAAAAATGTAAAATATTAATGTTACTGGGCCTTAAAAACCTATTTTGAGTTAGGAGGCCATATCAAATCTTTATATAAATAAATAAATACAGCATTTAATGCCGTTAATTGGTTTAATTTGTTTTAACCTCCATAGGCTTGATCATGTGTCATTTCAAGCATGTCAATTTTTTGTAAGGGATGATTAAACTCTCTTTGAATTTCACAATTCATAGATTTATAGACATTACATAACGCTTTTCAATAATTTCAACGTGTTACTCGTTTGTTAAGTGATTCATTGTCGTAAATGACAAAAATTCAACTGGTATTATAACGCTTCAAATGACAGCTGAGTTTCACCTTTCACCTGAAGGCGGCTTTACAGGAAGAGAAGGTTGAAACACGTATTAAAAGTTTAACAAAAAAGCTTCCCATTCCGTCTTTAAGGCAGTTGGAATTGGATCGTCCCAATCACAACTATGCTTCCAGAGGCGTTGCATCATTAGTTTCGCCGTGATGATGCAGGGTGATATCCAACCAAGTGGGTCAAACAGCTTAGCGATGGTGGACAACATTGATCGCTTTGTGATGTCTTCTGGTGAAACTAACAGATTTTGAAACGAAAAGTAGTTGTCAAGTGGAAAACATTTGATGCCGAGTGTCTTGACATGATTTGAGGTGTTAAGCGGGAGTTCCAAATCAATTCTCGATCCTCAGCAGTGATGTCTTCCAGAAGAGCCTTGGAGTTAATCGTCTATTTGAAGACCGATGATATTGGTCTGCAATTTTGGACCTACAAGAAGAGATGTTCATTGAGGGATTTCCCATCCAAAGCTTTAGAAGCTGAGTCAAGCACTATTCTTAGCATTTTTGTGAAACTCGCTTCCTTAAAAACTGCATGGTGCGGAAGAAAATAGTGGTAAGGGGTCGCCAAAACCGTGTCGTCTTCATCTATTTTTTTCATGTGTTTGAGCTTGATGTACTCATTTATGCACTTTGAATAGTCCTCACAAAGCTTAGGATACGCGGCGAGTATTTTCTCGAGATGGAGAAATCGTCGAGTAGCTCCTTGACGGCTGGATCCCATCGCTGGAAGACCTTCTTTGAACGGCAGAAGCAATGGTGTCTAGGGTTTCATGTTTCTGAACGGCGTTTCTTCCATCTCCCAAAACTTCTGTAGCTGAATTCCGAGGTCAGTAACCTGCACGAAACTTCGAATTTGCCGGGGAATTTCCTCTGGAACTTTCCCTAACACGACCCACCCTAAATGCGTATTTTGCGCTATCGGTCCGTTGTTATCCCGATACCTTCTTATTTCCGGTAGCAGTATTTGGGTGCAAACATCACTTCCAAACAATAAATCGATAGGAGCAGGATTGTAGGGATAGGGATCTGCTAACGAAAGACCCTTGAGGTGATTCCAATTGTTGGGTACCACTCATTGGGCCGGGAGATACCCAGTCAGCGTCTTAAAAACCAATGCCTGTGTGGAAGTTTCAAACGTCGAATGGCGAGAAGCAAAATGAACTTCGACAATATGCTGCGTTTAGCCGCTGCTGACCAACCCCAACCCCGATACCTCAACAATGTCACGTCACTTTTCCAACTTCAGCATCCGAGCAGCAGCTTCTGTTATGAAAGACGTTTCGGACTACACTACACTGACGCCTGAAATGTGTTAGAACTAGAACCGGTAGTTGAGACGGCTGGCATACCTTGGCTTGATGTTTCGACTTGAGGCTGATGTTCAGAACCTAGTTGTTGAGGTTGAAAAGAGTTATTCTGATGTTGCAAATGCAGGAGTGAGTGATGTTGCTGCTGACAAAAATAGCACCGGCTCAATCTCTGGCATTCCTGGAGAGAATGCCTATATGTGAGACAATTTTCACAAACATGGATTCCCCGAACTACTTCTCGGCGTTTGACACTGTCCATTGCCAAAAATGTCTGACATTTTCTAAGAGAGTAATTGTTTTGGTTGCAGAATTTGCAAAGAACTTTGGCTAGTTTGAAAGTGCTTCGGAATTTTCTGAGGTTGATGCTTTGTATGTAAAACCTTTGAAGTCGATGGTTGAAAGCGTGGCCTTAAATTAACAGATGACTTTTCTTTGTGCCTGGTGGACGAAGCTAGCTCTTGTTGGCCCATAACTTCAAGCGTACGGAATCGTGTCTCTTAAAATTCGGAAAACGCATCAAATTTCGGTAAGCCGTTGCTATTCCCTAATTTTTCCCCCAATAACTTTAGACTTGTACTAGGAAGCTTTTGTACAAGGAAACATATCAAGACTGTATCCCACCAAGAAATCGGAACCTCAAAGTTTTTAAGATCGAGAAAACATTCTCTTGAGCTCCTTGAGACTAGATGCCGTTTCTCGCGTCAATAAGGGTTGACCAAAAAGCAATTGCATTTGGATTTACACCAGAATGCATTGATGATTGTAGCGCTGTTCCAAAAGTTCCCATGCCTTTTCATACCTTGCAGACTTAACAGCAATGTTTTGCATAAAACGATGTGCATCACTGTTAAACACGTTTGTAGGAAATGCAGTTTGTCGATGTCCTCTAGGATCGTGTTTTTATGGATGAGAGCCTGAAATCTGTCGTGAAAAGCAAGCCAGTTTGTGATGCTTAAGCTGGTGTTCTCCGCTCTTTTGGAGCCTTTTTGAAATTAGTAAGGTTGTTGATGATTTTTGTAAGTAACCCCTTTTGCAATTCCCCATACTTATATAATTTTTCCAGGACTGGTTTTACTAACAAGAAAAGCAACGACTTAGTGCTTGTATGCTGCGGCTGCGGCTACGGCTGCTGACTTTCTCGGTGAATTGCTACTGACGTTGTCTTGTTCAAACTTGTAATTAGAATAATCTTTAATTTTTATCATATGACCTAGTGTACAATACAAAATATATACAATCCATTAATTTCGTTATATAATCTTGACATTCAAATGACATTCTTATCTTATTTAACAATTTGTGGAACGTATTTAATATTATTTAAAATGAACTAAATGAATTTAGGAAAATTAATTAATGTTTAAATATTTTAAAGTTGTGCTTGCATTTGCGCGAATTATTTACATATGCACAGTTCGTTTGTGTAAAAATACATGGTTAAATTATAGACCAAATAGAAGATGTTTCAAAGTGGGACAAACCCCGAAATGTGAGTGAGCTGTCAAATCCAGTATTTCCAAAAAGAAAATAGCAAAGAAATCACCTATAAGAATGTCAAAATTTGGTTACCCGGAGAGATGTTGTTTACCACAATGTCCGAAGCCTTGAAGTTGCTGTGGAAGACTTCAGCTAATTTTAATGGATATTTATAGATCCACGAAGAATGAACGGAACGTAAAAACTATTATTTTGAACTTTTTCATCATTTTATTGTTCATTTCAAAACAAATGAACAATCTATCGATTTCATTGCAGGCTATACAAAATGATAAGCTACATTCAGAGATATTGTGCTCGTAATTATTTTTTAAATACCTTCTCTGATGAGCTTTCCTCTCGTCTGCTGCCTAAGCAGCATTTAATGAGCTAAAAATCAAGAAAATCAAATGTACGTACATACGTACACACTAAATACTAACCTACATAGTGTCATGCAGACTTAAGCTTTTAAACTTTTATTTACATTTCATTAAAATTACTTTTCGCATCTTTAAGACTTCCACCGTCTTTTTTATCGTCATTAATCTCAAGTCAAACTTTAATCTTTCAACGATAAAAGCAAGTATTTTGTACCTGTCATTTTAAGTGTCAAAATAATTCTTTTTAAAGAGTGTTTCTTCCTTTGTGCAGCATCACAATGAAAATCCAAGTGTTTCCATATCAAATAATGTCAAGTTTTCCCACCAAGGAAGGCATCAGCCTTAATTGAATAGAAAACATGCAAATAAAAAAAGAAAAAAAAAACAAAAGAAAACAGGGAAAAACTGGGAAAAACAAGGAAAAACAAGGAGAAACAAACCCACATCACATTTATCAAGATTGATTTCTCGATATGGCTAACCAATTGTTTTTATATAAAATGTTCCATGTACATGATGCGAACTTTATCGCACACCCGGAACCGAAAAACCCCCAACCCGGAACCAGGAAATTTAAAGTAAGTTTCAAAAACCTTTTCAAACCAACACAACAGCTGTCAACTTTGAATACCGACAATTACTTATTGTTTTCCAGGGTATGTTGTATAGAGGTAGGTACATACCCTTAAAAAATAATATGTATTTATTTTTTATCGACAACTACAAAAAGATTGACACAACAAATTCAATTCACGACGACATGTTTTTATTTTTTAAATTTTTATTCTGTTTGGTGTTTTTGTGTATTGGAATCAATAAAACATTGACGAGCACAAATTCTCATTGTTGTAGGAACATCGTGAAACAAATTGATGCAGCCAATTAAAAACGCATTGTCTGTGCGAACAACAGTGGTATTTGCAACTTGCACTATCATTAACCATTGAAGCCATGAATACATAAACTCAACCTTTTCAGCTAAAACCTCACGGCTAAAATCAATAGTTTCACTTGAACTTAAACAAAAAAAATACGGACGGAAATACAAAACAAAAAGAATGCACAAAGCATCAGTAATTCGTTTGGTTGGTTTTATATAACGTTGGCATGGTTGCCAATTAAAAAATCTATCTAATTAAGTTAAAAACAAATCGAAACATCATCGGAAAAAAACGATTTTATGACAACAAACGGATCCCCAAAAAGTGTTCAGAGTGAAATAAAAGTTACATCAACAACACGTTTCACCTTGGTACTGGGATTTTAATTTTTTAAAACTAAAAATTGATGGAAATTCAAATATATTAACTCAAACCATTCTCAGAAAGGGTGAACTTGTTCGTCCTGAAGTATATTAAGAGACTTTAATTCTACCATGAAATAGCCAGCTTCATCCCTCCCCTTAAACAGTTCAACCGTAATACTCGCTATTCCGAGAAAGATTAAACCTTTACGTTGGGTCGCTGCCCCTCTGCAATTGACCACTTAGGAGAAAAAATAAGCGAAATTGTTAGATTATCTGCTTCGCGTATTAGTAATCCCTAGCAGCTGCAACTCAGAAATAAATCGTTTGATTCCGAATCTTTGAGGCTCAGAAAAAAATCATTCGCTTTCCTTAAGTTATTTAGAAGATTTAATTTAGACCATTTTAAGTCTGCATATCTGGAAGCTAACAAAATATACAAAAAAATTATACACTTAATTTAGCGACCTGCTTAGAAAGGTGTAAGGATTCAAAGAATTTTTCGTATAATGTAAGGGAGTTGGATGGAAAAAATCGTACGTCTTCAAGTGTATTACAAGTTGAAGTTATGGCATCCCATTTCCGATCCTTGTTGACATGTCAAGATAACTTGCACTCGTTTCATTACGCTTCCCCAGACACTTGATAATTTGCTTGATTCTTTAATAGTCCTTAATAAACTGGAACTTGCTCTTTTTAACATGAAAAACAATAAGCCCCCAGGAATTAATGGCATTCCCGTTGAATTTCTTAAAAACTCATCTTAAGAATACAAGCAATATCTTCTTTCTTTTTACAACAACTTGTACGATTCCGCTTGCGTTAACATGAGCTTTCTTAAAGCTGTTATATTCTCAATTTTAAAGAAAGGTGATGCTTGCTTACCTGAGAATTATAGGCATTCAAATCAATTTTAAATTCCATTAGAAAAGTATTTCCTAGAATCTTATACAAATGACTTATCAATTGTGTAGAATCAAACAAACGCTTAAGTATGTTTCAAGCTGATTTTCGTAAGGGCTTTTTAACGGAGACCATATTTTTGCTTTATTGAGTATTGCTAACAAATTTATCCAAAAGAAAAAGAAGATGTTTGATTGCTTTATCAACTAAAAGCTGCATTTGACACCGTCAATCGACATGCTGTGATTTATAAAATGGCTTCACTTGGTATACCTAGAAATTTTCTAAATATCTAAAAACAATTTGAATGTAAAACTTATGCTACAGTTTGGGATGGGTCCGAGGTTTCAAATTGGTTTCAAACGGCTACAGGTGTTCCCCAAGGATGTACCCTCAGACCAATCTTGTTTGCCCTCTACATTGATGATATTTCAGATAATTTACCCGGTGGAGTTTGTTTTTCTGATATTCGTATAAAAGTACATCTTTACGCGGATGACTTGGTTATGCTATCGGATAACCAATCTTCTCTCCAGCTACATATCAATAGGGTCCAAAAGTACTTTAATATCTGGGAGCTTACAATAAACTCAGAGAAAATAAAGATAATGGTATTTGAGGCACGGAGTTGTAGAAGGTTGAGAGAAGAAAGGTGGTTCCTTAACAACCAACCTATTGAAATAGTACAGGAATTCAAATATCTAGGAGTGTTAATGTCTGCTAACGGTAGCTTCAATAAACATGTTCAGCGTAAGAATAAAAAAGCTGAAGTAGCTCTCAACATAATGTGGCCAACTTCCTTCTCAAACAAAAACATAGACTTAGGATCTAAATACCGAGTTTTCCTAGCTACCATTAATAATTCCTTGTCTTACGATATTAAAGTTTTTGGTTACACCTATTTTGAAGAATTTGAGTTGATATATTAAAAATTTGAAATTGCATCTAGATTTTCTAACAAGAGTAATGAGTAAACAAAGTTTGAATCTTCAACCATCCATCATGAAGGTTCTTTTGCGAACAGAAGCATCGTCGTTTAAGGAAAGGACTCGACTTGCCCGATTGCATAATGTTTCACTTGAACTGAATGAGTTTAAGATAGATAACAATGATTCGTTCCTTAGTCGTACTAAGCGAATGTGGAATGCATTATCACACTCTAGTTTTCCCAGCCATTGAAATATTCAGGGATTCAAAACCAATGTGCACCGACATCTAATTTCAAACCCTCTCTCTTCTTCCTAATGCTCACACTGTGTCTCTGCATAATAAGGGTAGTAATATCATCTTGAATGTGTGCTTATTAAAACAAAACAAAAATTCTGAGCATTATAAGGCCTCATTGAGAATTGATAGGATTTTAAGACCACTTACGGTTTCTTTATAAGACATAACAAATGAAAACCAATACTTACTTACTTAAGGTGGCGCTACAGTCCGGGGCGGACCTGGGCCTCAACCAACATGCGTCTTCAGCCAGCTCGGTCCCTAGCTAACTGTCTCCAGTTTCGCACGCCAAGTTGGTTGAGTTCTTCACCCAACCGCGTGCGGCACCTGAGTCACGGTCCTCTTCTGCTGCGCTTTCCCTCGGGATTGGATTCAAAGACCTTCCGGGCTGGAGCGTTGATTCCATTCATGACCTAGCCATCCAAACCGTTAGACTTTATTTCTATTTACTAGGTCAGTGCCGCTGTACACCCCGTACAGTTTGTCGTTATATCTTCTCCTCCATTCTCCATTTATGCAGAAGGGGCCAAAAATCACCCGAAGAATTTTTATCCATCCTAAGACGCTTTCATCTTTTTTTGATAGGGTCCAGGTCTCAGCACCCTAATTGAGAACCGTGATGATGAGTGTCTTATAAATGGTGTTTTTAGATGCTCGAGAGAGAACTTTATTATCTAGTCCAAAGAAGCAGCGTAGTAGGTAGACAAAGTCCTCAACTACCTAAAAGTTAAAGCTGTGATGGTGACGTTTTGTCAATGAAACCAAGTATTTTTGTATATGATTAGAACACACTCAAAGGGTTTTAAATACCTTTGATATGTTGGAACCACAGTATGAGCATTAGGAAGGTATCGGTATACATTGGTTTTTAACTCTTAAACATTGCAATAACAGGAAAAGAAAGAGTGCGGAAAGGCATTCCACATTCGTCTAAATAAATTAAATAAATTAGGTGGCGCAACAGTCCGTCGAACCAGGGTCTAGTGGCTTCCAACTCTCAACCATTCCTGTGTGCGAGTAATTGCAGGGATGGAGGGGACCTACAGTTTATATGCCGAATCCAAACGGCTATTTTGAGAAAGTTATTTTCTTGACAAGAATTACTCTTGGAGAATTTGTCAATTCCTTGTAAGAGGCAGTACCCGTGAAAAGATTTAAGATGGCATAGGCATGGATCAAACCCATTACCTTTGGCATGACATTCCATACGCACTAACCATCATGCCACGGGTACTACGAATTCCTACGAAAACACAAACAAATTATCTCCCGGGTTGATGGTTGGTTGTTAAAACTGTCAAGACATTTAAGCAATTGCAAAGCAAAAAGTTCGAATTACTAACAAGAGATAATTAATAAAATATGAAAATGTGTTGGAGACAAAACAGAGCCTTGGAGCGCTCCGGTATTTATTTTGTGTTTTCCAGACTTTAACCTATTCAATATTACATGCTATTTTGGGGGTCGAAAGGTAATTTTTTGTCCATCGAAGCAGTAATTCACCCATTTTTATAAAAAAGCATGATGACAAATTCTATCAAATGCTTTTGAAATATCAACCGTAAAAATCTTACTTTCTCCAAAACGATGCAAAGATTTGTTCCACATTTGAAATGAAAAATGAGATCACTAGTGGATCTATTGCTTCGAAAGCCGTATTGCCGGTTATTGAAAAGCTTTCTGTCTTAAAGACATTTCTTGAATTGATAATAAAGCATTGTTTTCATGGACTTAGAAAGAAGAGACATAAGTCCAATCTGTCGATAAATAAGGGGGAGAAGAATTTAACTTTTTGTGGTAAGTTCTGGACAAATGTTGTTTTTCATCCGTTCAGAACGAGACTTGAAGAGTACGATAGCTAAAAACGCTTACGCAGTGGTTTTTCCAAGGTTGAAGAACATTTCTTCAAGAACAATATCGGTTTCAGCGGATTTTCAAATGATAAGCAGATCTTAAAGGACTCTAGCTAGTACGACTACGAAAGAAGATTACTTCCATAAAATCATTTACATTCTCAAGTACAGGCGGAGTCAAAACACTCTCTTTTTTCAACTTTTGTTCTAAAACTATTCTCCAGAAGACTTTTTACTCTAACACCAATAAGAGTTTAAGGTGACTTAAACTCAAAACCCAAGTCTTGGATCAATAAGTGACTACACTTAAGACCATAGGCTTACAACGCAGCAGTTTTGAATTTGTGGTTAGATTTCTGGATTAAAAGAGTCTTGACAAGTTATAATATGTTCTGTTAGATTATATTGCTTTTTTTAAATATTCATTCTAAGAAAATATAAATCTGTGGCATATTATTGAAATAGCTTTTAAAGTTAATTACAAGGTCATACATTTTGTTTCGAATTGATAGCGTTGGCATTATGAGACCTGTCAATAACAGCAGTCATTTGAAGTTTCAAAACATTGGTTGAATATCGGCATTTACGACAACAGATCGATTAACATTTGAAAAATTAGTTTAAATTATTAAACTTACTTAAAAACTGGTGATTTAGAAATAACTACTTTTCACGCGTTACACACAAACAATCGGTCAAATTGTAAAGAAAAGTAAAGAGAAGTGTCGTAGATGTTGAAAGGCTTTTGCATCAGCGTAATCTACACTCAGTCTAAAAAATATTGCTGCAAGTCCGTTGCTGATATAATAATAAATAAAGTAAAGAAGTACCAACGAGCCTCGGACGGATTACAAGTTAACAACCTAAGCAAACGAATTAAGGGCAACGAACTTCGGATATGCACGTGGAATGTTAAGTTCCTTAACAGACCACGTGCAGCCGAAGAATTAGTGGAGGCCCTAGAATGCTATAAATCAAATATCACCACCATCCAGAAAATACAATGGGACTGCTACCGAGAAAACCAACAGCGCTTATTTTGATGCGACTTTGTCACTGTAGCCAGGCTTAGGCAAGAAGTCTTGAGCTATAGGCGCATCAACGAGTGCCTCATGACCATCCGTATCAAGGCTAAGTTCGGCAACATTAGCCTGATATTCGCGCATGCCCCCACTGAAGAGAAGGATGACAACAGAAAAGATATGTTCTTCGAGCTCTTAAACAAAACATATGAGCAGTGTCTTAGTTACGATATTAAAATTGTCCTGGGCGATTTTAATGCCAAGTTAGGAAGGGATGACATCTTTGGTGGAATAATCGGGAAGAACAGCCTTCACGACAACACTTCCCACAACGGATTCAGGCTCAAAGATTTTGCTGGCGGGCGAAATGTGATGGTAGCCAGTACGCGTTTTCCACACATCAACATCCACAAAAGAACTTGGTCTTCTACCGTCAACCAGATTAACAATATTGCGATCGACGTTTCCAGCGTCATCGATGTCCGAACTTTCCGAAGAGCTAACATCGACTCGGACCACTACCTTGTTGTATCCATGGTAGCACTTCGCGTTTCCAGACCCAAGGCAAAACAGGGTGATGCTGGGAGAAGGTACAACGTCGAACGGCTACAATCGCAAGAGATCCCCAAATACTTCTCCGATAGAGTTACAAGTAACCTCTCTCTGCCGCCAACACAATGTATTGAAAACGAGTGGCAACATTGCCTATATGCCATCAGAGAAGCCGCTTCTGAAGTGCCGGGTTTCAAGCAACCACCAACAAGAAACCCCTGTTTTGATTAGGAATGTCGGTAGGCAAATCCAGCCAAACAACAGGCATCTAAAGCGGCCCTGCATAAAAGGACGAGAGAGCTCTATGAGCAGAAGAGGCGAGAGGAACACCGACTTCTCAGAAGATAAAATAGAGGGCATGAGAAGCGTGTTTCTGAAGATGTTGAGAGGTTTAATAGCAGGAATGAAGTTCGAAAGTCAAGTCAATGTTGAGGATATGGAAGGACCACTGCAGCAGACTGTATAACGGCGACGACGAACTGAATTCCGCTGAAGGCATGATGATCCATTCAACATAGACAACGAAAGCCAACAAACCCGTCCTCCCGACTTAGACGAAGTAAAGATTGTCCTAACTAAGCTGAAGTCTAATAAAGCCGCTGGAGCGGATGGCTTGAATGCCGAGCTCTTTGAAGCAGCTGCAGATAAGTTGGTTAGTAGCATGCAATAACTTATCTGTAAGATATGGTCGGAAGAAAGCATGCCCGATGAATGATACCTCAGTATTGTTTGCCCGATTCTGAAAAAAGGAGACCTTCTAAACTGAACCAACTATAGAGCAATCAGTCTACTTAATATCGCTTATAAAATCTTCACTGACGTAATATGTGAACGTCTGAAACCCATTGTCAACAACCTGATAGGTCCTTATCAGTGTGGTCTTAGACCAGGAAAGTCCACAGTCGATCAAATATTAACATTGCGGCAGATCCTGGAAAAAACAGAAGAACACCAAATCGACATCCACCATCTTTTCATCGATTTCAAGGCTGCATTTGTTAGCATCTACAGGGACGAGCTGTAAAAAACTTTGTCTAGTTTTGGTAACTGCCAATCTCGTCCGTTTGTGCAGAATGACTATGGAGAATTCATGCTTTTCCATGAAGGTTGGAACAACTTCACAGAACCTGTCGATGTCAAAAAATTTTATAGACAAGGTGATGCGCTGTCATGCAGTTTTTTTAAACTTCAACACTAGAGGCACTATCTTTCAAAAGCTTTTGCAATTACAGCGCAGTAGAGGACGACCGTGTATCAGGTGACGCGCACAAGTGGAAAGTGACCTCACTCAACTTGGAGCGTGAAACTGGAGACATCTAGCTAGGGGCCGAGCTAGATCGAGAAGTTTGTTGGGTGAGGCCCTAGTTCACACAGGACTGTAGCGCCATCTTAAGTAAGTAAATAAAGTGTTACACGATAAAATCATTGTGATTTGTATGATTAAAGGTTGTTTATAGGACTATATATGGTTCCAAAATAGCGGCTCCTAAGAAATTGTGGCTTAATTGCGTGAGAAATTGTCTGAACGCTTAACTGCAAATTCTGGCTATATCATGCTGTTATACCGTTACTATGCGAATAACTTCAAAAACTGGTATTTCCAATGCGACAAATTGAATGATATTGTTTGACACAATTTAATTGCAAAGTCCAAACTTCATAATGGAATCAAACATTCATCAAAAGTTTATCGCCGTGTGTGTTTTATTGAGCTTTACTTTACCAACCGAAATATTAATGATCCTTTTTTCATGAAGCAAACATTTGGTCTTAATTAACCTTAAACACCATCAATTAAAAAATAATGAACTAATAAAAGTTTGTTACTGGAAGAGTGATTCGTTTGGGAGAAATGTTGAAGAACATCTGACATTAAATTTTAAACATTTTTGTTCGTAAGAGTTTTTAAAATAAAAAACAGAATGATAGTATCGCATTCTAAAAGTCTATAAGGGTTTTCAGCCCTAATCAAAGCAATGAGAATTATTGTTCGTAACTTAAGTTTTGACGATTTAAAACTAACTTAATTGGTAACCTTGCTTTTGTATAGAATGTTCCACTGGTATCGACCGCGACCACTACCATACCAACCAGCTTGTAATCCCTCGCTCGGGGATTCCAGTTAAGCATCACCCAGTCGTGCAACACGCTTATATAATCCGAATACAAAGACCACGTGGAGGTGGAAACAATAAATCTTGTTTTTATTTTTAATTTGGATCCCATTTTTATTCCTTCTTTTTTTTTTGTCTTATTATGTATTATTTTTATCACCCCAACGTATGTACGAACGTATATTTGTATACATGTATGTGTATATTTTTTTGAAACGTAAACATAAATTTCAAAAAAATGCCGCTGTTTCAATGTGCAGTTCTATTATAGAAGGTATATAGTATAGTAATTTCAATCCCTCTGTTTATAGCTTCAGCTTCAGCTTTAGAATTTCACTTGAAATTATCCGCACCGTTATAACTTAAATGTAAACCAGCCCTCTCTTGGCATACAACAAAAATGAAGTTTTGTTTTTTGGGGATAGAGACGGTTGTTTTGAATTTGTTGTGTCTCAACATAACCTGTGTGCCATATCATTACAATTACATCCCAACTTATGAGGACATGCATGAATCTCAAGCTTATGGTTTCGTGTTTTAAGTGGGATTTTCCCTTTCGACGTGAAGGACTACCTCCACAAAAAAACAACAGAGTCGTAAAAAACCTCTAAATTCTAAATTTTTGTTGCAGCAAAACAACGTAATGTATAATACCATAGGGGAGAATGGGTTGATGTACAGTACATGCATTGTAAAATTTTGAAACTTATAGTTCTTGTTTAATTCACTAGAAATTTAGATGGTTTATTTGAGAGCTTAAAAACGCAGTTCTAGTTAATTTTACCGCTCAGATTAAGAATTTTTTGCGAGAGATACCAGGAAATCTAATCAGAATTTTTTATTAAAAAATTGTTGTTCTGTATTTTGAGCGAACTGAAATATTCTAAACAATATTCCAAACACAACAACTTATGAACTTTTCATTTCTTTTAATCTTTTTGGGTTTATGAATTTTCGTTTAGATTTTCAGTCCGCTTCGTATGAGGTGTTAAAGTTTAAATTATTTCAATTATTTTTGTATATTAAGCTTCATGTCCCTTAACAAACTTTTGATAAAAATGTAAGTATTGAGTTGAAGTTGGGTCGAGTTTCGTTTTTATTTGTTATACTCTAGGCCAAAAGTTAGAGTCAGTTCTTAATTAACGAAGGAAAACCAAATTCTAGCATCGAAGAAAATTTTGAGTGAAATACAAATCCTTATTTATATTCAATTACTTTTTTTATCATGTTTGACGACCATTTCTAGAATTCCTTTCCCTCGGTATTACTTCATCGAAGACTAGCAGTCAGCCCACTGGTTAAATCTAGGGACATATATGGGATGGCTGCCTCATCATGAGAGTATATTGGTGGTTGTGGTTATCCTACAAGCATGGAACATTGATTTGGATTGCTTGACAAATCAATACTTAAATATGGGAAAAACCAGGACCAAAGGTTACCAGGGAAAGTGAATTTGATTAATTTTGGTAACTTAGAAAGAGGAGCTCATTTGAGTCATTGCGCCATATACGAGATGAGCAACTCAGTAAAGAAAATACTTTAAGAGTTTTTCAAAAACTAAGATAAATCAATGCTGTCAAAATATGGCTAAACGTTCGGTGTAGAAACTGTAAGGGCTTATTGTTCATGTTCGCCTCCTTGTTAATTTTTTTAATAACTCGATTGAAATCTCTTCGGAGTCCAGTCTCTATTCTTTTTGGCCCGCTCTAACCGTTTTACCTTGTTTTGTGGCCGAAGGAGAGCTTGTCGAACTGCAATTCGTCCAATTAGTCCAGCATCTTAGCCTCCGCGTTTGACCGTTGTCAATGATAGCTGCTTGTCCCAAGTTTGAATTATTTCGTCACGTATATTTCCGGTGCTATTTTTTTCCTGTTTCGTTTGCTTGTTGTTACTATTAGAAGATCCTCTGGTTGTAGTTGTAGATCTATATCGTCCTGAGTGTAGTTTATCCTCAAGAATACCAGTTTCAGCGTGCCACTCAATGGAACGCAGCCCTTCGATATCTTCAACTCCGAAGCAACTTCCCGCTGTTTTTAGACTTGGATTGGATTTTTATTTAATATAAATTGACTACTTAAATATAGTACCCGTGGAGTGTTGGTTAGAGCGTAAGACTGTCATGGTAGGGGGCTTGGGTTTTATACCTGCCTGTTTCATCTAAAGTTTTGTTTCACGGATATTGCCTCTTGTCAGGAGTTGACAAATGTTCTAAGAGTAAATCTTGTTAGGAAAAGTGCTTTCTCAAATTTAAAAATTGTTGGTCCCCTCCATTCGAAACAACGTCACACACACACAGGAATGGTTAAAAGTTGTCAGTCACTAGACCCTAGTTCTCAACGGATCGTTGAGGCAATAACTTGAAAAGAATCATTAGGCTTCAAATATGGAATACTGGGGGAAAAATATATCAATGGAATTTTTTTTTGTTTTTGAACGAGCTAATCGTATACACAAACCATATCTTTTGATAACTAAGTTTCAAAGTATGTCATATTTTTGGGATGAGTTATTTCTTACGTCATCACATACCTAGGAAAACCTTAGCTAAGAACCATAAGGAATTAGTTTGTGGGCGGTTAAAACCAAGCATATCTTAGTCCATACCTCAGGAACACATCATACTGAAAATAGAAACTTATCCCAGGAAAAATTTAACAGTGGTAATCAATGTTATCGAAGCTTTATGGTTTTTATGTGTCTTATTTCCTTTTGGGGTTTGGGATTAATTCCATAGATTTCTTAATGTTTGGTCAATGTGGATAAATGATTTTCGTTGGAAATTTGCGTTCACCTACTTATGGGTAGGTTTGATATTAGAGAAGAAAAAGAGGATATTGAAAACAAAGTTTCTGATGATTCAAAAACCTACTATGTCTTTGCTCACAATTATTTCGATAGGAATTTAGGTATATTAAGATATTAAAAGCAGGTAAATTGAAGTGCCAACACAATTCGCAATGATTTACGATACATATTAGAAAAGTTGAATGTGGCAAGTACATAGTGGCTTACAGTTCGGGATGGAAAAATTGATTTGCATTAAGATGAATTTTTGACAGTGTATTAAAAATTGTTTTTCGAAATTTATAAAATCAAGAAAAACTGAGACAAGTACAGAAATTTTAAGACATTAGTTAAATTTTGAATGACGTTACTTGGTAACAAAATTTGGTTGCGGAAATATTCCTGGGTTATGGCAGTTTATTCTGATTTTTAATAGACTGCAAAACAAGAAGATAGTTTTTGAACAAGCTAGCTTTCCTCAAATAATAAATTAATTGTTGGAATGTGTACCGAAAACTATCGTTCTTTGATCTTGTGTTTGAGGAGCACGAAGTCTGGTCATATTTACGTGCTACTTCTGTACGATTTTTTTTAAATGCAAAAGAACAATATTGATGATTTTAATCACTTAATATTATCAAGACATAGTATTGTCCAGAAATCGGTTCATGAGTTCCTGAGAAAATTTAAGAAAATAAGGTCACGAACGGAAGTAATCCCGGGACCGACTTTTTTGACTTGACTAACATGGTTATGTCAGATTAAAATCTCAAATCAATTTTTTTACGATAGTAAAACTTGTCAAATAATTCTTATATGCCGCTTATACTGACAGTTGTTCGTCATTTGTTATCTTAACTCGTATTTATCACATTTCAATTAAAAAAATATGGTAATGCACATTTTATTAGGCCGTCACGACAGCTGTCATTCAACACACGAATAAGTTTCGTTTGAATTACAAACAACAGCTTCATTAGTGACGACAAAAAGGGTGAAGGAAGCAGGGTAAAAATGTATGGTTTAAAATAATTTTTGATGCAAAATTATTATACACTATTCCTGTTACTTTAGTGAAGAAGTTTCCGCGACACCAGATTTCTACATAGTTAAAATAAGTTTCGAGACCTTGACACAGAAATAGTCGAACTTAAGAGATATATGTACATATTTCTTCTCCAATGTTATTCCCTTTAACTGGAATAATGCCAAAGCAAATATGATCTCAAAAACCAAACAAGGTCCTTAAAGCAAGGGTCTAAATAATTCAACCCGCGAATTTTAAACTTATAAAAGAACTACACATAAAGAAACTTTTGATAAATTAGCCTTACCCTTGTCTCTCCTATAAGCAACCCAAGCAAGCTAAGCAAACCGGAGGGAGGTGTGATTATAAACATTCCGTAGGATTATACGTCTTGCAATATCCTCTACCAAGGCACTCAAACAAATAAGAAAACAAAACAAAAATTCCACCTACTACTTACGGTTCAACGATGTCGAAGTCGAGAGGACAACAAGGACAACAAAGGCGACGCCGCGCGCCGCCCGCCGCCCGTTCGTTGTCGTCGTCATCGTCATCATCGTGGGTCGGTTGATCTTAGGGAACGAACTTTTGACAGTATCGAGACCAACCCAAAAAAAAACAAAATGAAAGTTTATAAAAAAAAGAAACACAATTATGTTTCGTCATAAAAATGCTAAATACGCTAATTACTTTTTTGCTACTCCTCCGTCTTGCGTCTTGGCTTGGTGCGGTCTTTATGGTTAAGCGAAGAAAAATACGTATCCAACAGTTGTAAGTAATTCCCATTTTCTTAAACCTGAACTAACCCCCTCAAGTGAAAGCATCTCGTCTTAACATTTCATACCTATACAGACATTCCACATACAATACGTACAGCTATGGGCAAAACAATAGGAACACTAAATAATTTTTGTTAATTATATAGCTTTTGAAAAATGCGTGAGGCAGAAAATTTAAAACTGAACCATTTAATTTTAATGATAAATATTCTATTTTCTTTTTTGTGATTTTAAACAAAAAAGTAAAATGTATTTGCATTTGTTGATAGATCATTTAGAGTCTTAGTTTTACTAATAATAACTTGGTACAAACACCTTTCTTCGAGTTGAGTCCACAGTTCAGCTTTTTAGTTAGTTGTTTAGTCAGAAGGTTTTGTCCTTTAAACTCAGAGCGTTATTGACATTAAAACGGTCTTATTATAGACATATTTTATGAGGCAATAAGAATATGGTAAGTTGTACAAATCCCTGACGTCTGTTCATCATGGAAAACTGCAATGGACACATTCCAAAGTACTTAAATTTGTTGTGTACTCAGAGGATCTATCATTCAACACTTTCCGATGTCGAACACAACAAGGTTCGCTAAGTCATCCGCAAGAACTTGATCAAGAAGTGTATGAAGCTGTTCTAGGAATTCAGTGAGGACAGGGAAAACTACAAGAAATTTTATGACCAATTCATAAAAAATTTGAAATCAACAACCGAACCACGCCAAAATTGACTACTATGGCAGCCACATAAAGAAGAACCAGAAACAAATCGACTTCATCACTGGAGAGTCCAAGGATGAAGTAATCACGTGTGAAGAAACGCGGATTTGACGTCATCTATATAACTGAAGCCTTCGAAGCGTACGTAATCCAGTTATTGAAGGAATGCATAGGCAAATAGTAGATGTCAGTGGCCAAGGAATTTTCGGAATCACCAGAAGAGGAAAAGATGATTCGATAAGAAGGCAAAATCAATTTTGAAGCCAATCTTGAAAAACGAAGTCGAGAAAGTCGTTATCTCAAACCGTTTAATTTGGTTGATTCTCTTTGCTGTATTGTAACATCTCAGTTTTATTGGACAGTAAACATGGAAAGCACAATAAAAGCTCAAGCTCTCAGTTGTTCATCGACATAGATGTTGTAGGAACCACTTGGAAATTAACCCAGATTATGCCATCATTGAAACCCTGCGTCAGAAGGCTGGTGCCGAGAAGAACAACAAATTCGTACAAGACTTGGTCATCTAGCTTTTTGAGACATCCCTATTTTCCACAATTTCACTCCTTAACGCTTGATAAAATATGGATTCGGTCTCGACGAAGAGGAACCAATGACATAGAAGACCTCCAGAGTGCAGATGATGCACCACTTCTAGCCAATGACATAGGAGATATATCTCACATGGAAAACGTCGATTAAGGCTTTAAATCTCATAAAGCTTAGCAAATAAGTATTAAAATAAAAGTAAGATAGTTTGATAGATAATTTTATCAAAGATTCCATTTTCTTTAACTACCTTCATGATAGCTGTGAAAAGTCAATTAATTTTCAGTTTGAATAAACTGATTTCATAAACCGGAGGATTGTGAACAAGACTGAGTGCTCCACAAGATTTTCTAAGCACTTGACTTTATTGTCATTAATTACAATTATTGAGTTTACAGTTACGGATATAGTTTTGAAAAAGTGGTTTTGTTGACCTTTGGCGATCTATCTAACTAACGACGCAGGCACCAAAACTGAAGGTGTCCTGAAATCAATCGCGAACAGGAATGGTTGAGAGTTGTTGGTGGCAAGGATCTAGTTTTCCAAGGACTGTTGCTTAGTTAGTTTTGTTATTGAACAAATAAACAGTTGAACTCGAAAGTAAGTAATGTTCCTTTGTTTTAAGCCATAACTGTAAACATATTTCCTTCAAGAATTTGGGCCTTCTCGAGATGTAATCCATTTTGTTTTCTTCTCGGGTTTTTTGGAGTTTTTTGTTGCCATTGTTGTTGTTGGTTTGGGTTTAATTTTCGTCAGTTAATTTTCGGAAATAGGGACCAAGTATTTCGTTGATTATGATGACAAATACACGTACACACCAACTCACACGCACACACAGCAATACACATATCGAAGGAGATGAAATGACAATTCTTCTCGAGGCAGTACTTTTACTGAAGATTATTATGTATTTATATTTGAATTAGGGACTGACGACAGTGACAGCAACAGCAAAAGCAGCAACAAAAACCAAATGGACTTAGGTCCTTATGCTCCCAAACCTCTCAAACAGTAGGTATTCCCTTTTTTCCATTTTGACTTGTTATTTTATATACTTTTTGTTGTTGATGAAAATGTAGGTATATTATTATTTGGAGTACAATTACGAATGTAATCAATTGGACTTGGTTGTGGCCAAGGCTGTAACTGGGTAGGGTTTGATATAAAATAGGATAAAGGACTCAAAAAAAAACAGAGAGTAAATTTTTACATCGAGGCTTTTTATTAAAGAGAAGTTTATCATGACAAAAATTATATACATAAATCTTAAAACTCTATTAGAATGAAATTTGTCTTGGATATCTTGATTTTTCAGGGATTGTCCATTAAAAAAAAAAGATCAAGATAAAAGGTAACAGCAGTTCGAATGTTATTCGAATTCAAAACGAAAAATTGGTTTGTTGTTTAAAATTCAGCTCATTGTGCAATCATTATCCTTGATGCAGTTTAAATGTATTTTAAAGAAAAGAGCTATGTTGAATAAGGTTTCGATTAAAGTCTCAAAATTGTTTTGAAGAACATCAAATTTCCATGTTTTTAGTACAACAACATTTAGTTTATTACACAACTTATTCATTTTTAGTGTTTCGAGAACACATAAACAATACTTTTCTCCCTTTTATTTGACTAGCTCAAGAGTTTTTGAAAGACCCTAAATTGGTGAATTGTTTGAACAAAACAACATGAAGTTAATAACCATCATACAGGGCACCAATTATGTTCGTAACTTACCGCATGTAGCTCTCATTTTCAGCTACAGCAGTGCTAGGGATATAAAATAGGATAGAGGACATGTAATTTTCTTGGCTTTTTTGATACGGGGTATGTCTTAGTTGAGAACTGTAATTTTCTAGTAAAGGCGGAAGCTCTCATGCTGTAGTACAATTGGTGCCATTGGTGGTTTGTGCATGTTGTTGGGGCTTTTTGTTTAGAGGTAACATTACGAAACCTATTTAGAGACTTTTATTTTTCATCATTTCAAAACTTCCTAATCTATTGGAGTTAGGAAAACCCGTGCACTGCACTAAGGAGTGGCATTTCTGTTTGTTATAGGAGTCTTTTGAAGTTTTAAATACTAGTAGCAAAACATTTGTGTAAAATTTTTTCGAAGTTAATTTAATTTAATGTTAGTAAAATAAAAAACATAGTTGTGCTAATACTCGTGGCGTGATAGTTACTACCTAGGACTGTCGTTCTCAGGGGTCTTAGGTTAAACCCCTGTCTGTTCGATGAAAAGTGTTTTTCACGGCTGCATGCCTCTTGCGTAAAATTGACAAATCCTCCAAGAGTTTTTCTTTTCTTAAAAAATGCATTCCTAAATTAGGATTTGGATTCGGCTTATAAATGTAGGTCCCCTTCATGGTTGATAACATTACTCGCAAATAGGAATATTTGAGAGTTGTAAAAAAGCACTCATACGCCCGATAATAAAAGAACTGTAGATTAAAATGTAGTAGAGCTTCGGGTGGCGTAACAGTCCGTTGAGAACTAGAGCTTAGTGACTTTCAACTCACAGCTCATTTATATGCTTAAAATAAATTAAATCAAATGACATTCGAAACACACTTCAATTGTGTGGTGCTGCAATAATTTTAAATTTAACGACCTAAATGTCAATTGCTTTACCATAACTGACAGGGGTTTTTATCACAACACATCCTTTACGGCTCTAATAAAGCTTTAAAAACTATCAATCGTGAAAATAAAAGATTTGGAAAATAAGTTGATCCTCAAACTGATTCCAGATTACACTTCAGTATTCAAGATTAGACCTTACAAACTTTAAGGTGTATGGATCGGAAAACTCCTTTGAGTTTCGCAATATGAAACCTAATATTGAACTGCCTTAACCTTTAGCAACTAAAACATCTATATGCTTTACAAAGTCAAGTTTTTTATCAAAAATCACACCAAGATCTTTTTTAAAGGTTATAACGGACAATGGCATATGATTGTTTTTATAGATAAAATTGATTGGACGATGGTTTCGAGACAACGTTAGGCTTTGGCATTTGAAAATGTTCAAATGTAAACAGTTAGCTAAACACCAGTCCGATAAAACATCAAGATCTTGTTGCAGAAGATAACAATCATGTTCAGATTTTATACAACGAAATACCTTAAGATCATCTGCGTACATCAAGCACTTTGAATTTAAAAACATATCAGGAATGTCGTTTATAAACAAGAAAAAAGAAGAGGACCAAGATGGCTTCCTTGCGGGACACCCGACATAACATATACCGGTGCAGAAATAATGGTATTTATACGAACGTACTGAATACGATCCCCTAAGTATGAATTTAGCCATTTCAAAAAATTTGAGTGAAAACCTACTTTATTTATCATCATAGGTAAAGCATCATGATTGACTCTGTCAAAATTTTTAGAAAAGTCAGTATAGACAACATCTGATAACCTATTTATTTTTGTCCTCCGCATAAACGTTGCTTTAAAATCCACGAAGAAATAGTAAAGTTCCTTTTAGCTTCGTAGGAAATTTGGTACACTGTCGAGTAACTGGCTCTGAAACCGTACAGTCGTACGAACGTACGTACACTAGCAAACACAGACATCTTTCTAAAAATGCTTTATTTCGACTCTAGGGACCTGGAAACGTCAAGAAATGTCAAAATTATTTCCAATTCGACAGATCGGACCCATTTCAATACCTTTCTATGTTTACTTACTTAGGTCCTTAGACGTGTTCAGTCCATTGGGAACCCCTTAAGGAACATAGGGCCTCTACCAAGCTTACGTGCTATCGTGTACGGTTTCCGGAGATATGTTTCAGCTCACTCCAACTCTTGCCTAGTGACGCTTATTCCGCCTTGACCGTCCTGTGCCATGTGCTTCTCGGTCGCCCAACTCTTCTTCTTTCTTGTGTGAGCGGATTCCACTGCTTGGCCTGCAATGCAGTTGTTAACTTTTGGAAGCACATGTCCAATTCATTACCACTTACGTCTTCATGTTATATATTCTAGTGGTTCCTGACCTGTCCTTCTATAAAGGACCTCATTTGATATACGGCCTGGCCATAAAATCCTTAGGATGTTACGAAGACATCTATTTACGAAGGTTTGCAGCTTTCTTGTTATGGCTGAAGTAACCTTCCAAGTACTGTAGCAATTCTTTTTTCTGGGATGCTTTTCCTCCGCAAAGCTAACCAGATATACTCCCTGTTAACGCTATCAAAGGCCATCTCGAAGTCAATTAACAGCAGGTGCAGTGGTGATCGATATTCAACGCACTGTTCCATTATGATCGGCAGGGTTTTAATATGATCAATGCAGGAGGATCCAGCGCGGAATCTTGCTTATTCGGCATCGAGTGTGGCCTCAAGGTGTTCTCTGATGCGTTCTAGTATAACTTTTGCTACTATTTTGGCAACGGCTGGTAGAACGCAAATTCCTCCCCAGTTTTCGCACTTTGTTCGATCTTCATTATTTGGGAACTTGACGATAATTCCCTATTTCCACTCACAGAGGAAGTTTTCAGTGATCCAGGCTTCTTTTATGAGTGGATGAAGCAATTCGCTTGATGACGTTGGTGCTGCTTGGGGGAATTCCATCAAGCCCTACCGCTTTGTAGTTCTTAAGTGCTTTAATTGCGGCAACGATCTCACCTTTACTAGGAGGTGTGGTGCGGATTCGGGGATCAGTTTTTTCAGGCGGTTTAAAACCGAGGAAAAGTGTTCTTTCTAACTTCGGACTTGCTCATCTACCGAACTTATCACAGTACTATCTACTTCTTTCACCAGGTGTTGCTTGGAGCTGTGTGCACCAGTCAGCTCTCTGGTTGTTCTGTAAAGGATCCTGCTATTGTACCTGTTCTCAGCATCTTCTGCTTCTTGCGCCAATGCGTGGATGTAGTTACGCTTGTCGTGGCGCACACTGCGGTGAACCTCTCTCTTTGTAATGCGATACGAGGACTCCAGCTCGTTTCTTTTTTCCTCTTGTGCAGCAGTTATTCGAGCCCTTAACTGTTTGCGTTCGTTGATTATTGCCCAAGATTCTTCTGAAATCCAAACGTTGTTGCTTCCTTTTTTCCGACCCACTATTCTGTCAGAACCTGAAATGAAAACATTTTTCACAGCATTCCAATGGTGTTCGATGTCGTCATGTACTGTGCTGCTGATTATTCTCATTTCGTGTGACGGGAGGTCCCTAAATTGTTAACGGGTCGTGGGAGCCTTTAGTCTGGCGATGTTGAGTTTTGGGGCTCGTGTTGTTCCGTTGGATCTTCGAACTGCAGGTGTACACAATCTTGAGTAGCTATCATTTAGTGGTGGTCACGGACAAGTCCCATATCGGCGCCTCTTCTGTTTCGTACATCCAAGAGACTGCTTCTAAAGCGTCGACCAATCGCGAAGTGGTCAATTTGGTTGTCAGACGCTTGCCTGTCCAGCTAATTTTATGACAGGGTTTATGTTCAAACATAGTGCCACCATAGGCATTGCAGAAGTCAATGCTACGCTCACCAATATCATTGCAATTGCCGACTCCGTGAGCACCCATCACATGCCTTAGCCCGTTTTTCTTAATGCCAACCTAAGCACTTCCATGGGAATACCAAGGACACTTTCCATCGTTTACCAATTTTAGTGCTTTTGAAAGTGATGTGCTGTGTACCACGATTAGTTTTTGTTTTTGAGTGATATTTTTTTTGCAGAGAATATAAACTAAAATGTTTTAAGAAAAATAAGAAAAAAAGCTCAAAGCACTTGGAATATTAAAGTAATAGTGAATTACGAGTAATACGTAAAGAATATACTTTAGTTGATTCCTTCCGATCAAAATGTACTTAATTAATAATAATCTATTAGAAAAAAAAAACATTTTCTGTTTTGTAAACAAAGCTTTGATTGTTTTCCATTGAAAACTCTTGCTATATTTTTCTTCCTTATTCTAAACATCGGATGCGATGAAATAAAAAGAAAACCTAAATTTCCCATCCTGATAGAAAATTGTTTTTTCTTTTTAATTTTGATTCGAGTGCGCATCCTTTATACATTTATATTTATGTTTATAGATAATTTTATACTGAACTAATAACAAAACGAAAAATCCATCTACCCTTTTCCTTTATTATTTCCTCCTCCCTTAAAACATCAACTGAACATAAGACATAACACTTCCTATTCTTCAATCCCTCTCTGCACAATATGAAGAAGGATATTTGTTCTTATTGCTTCGCGGGGAAGAATTTCGTCAAAATACCAACAAATATTTTCTTAGAAATGAGAACGACGACCCAAGATGTTGCATTGATGACGATGACGATGATGATGATGATGACGATGATGAATTTTCTGCATCTGATTAAGACCAACCATTTTAGACTAAGTACGAGTATATATATACTCAAGTCGTACATACGCTTGCTTCACAGCTTCAGCTTGAGTTCAATAGTATAAATATACTCGTATCTTCACTTCAGCTCTAATACTTCAGTATCAGTACGTAATCGTAATCTTGCCTCTGGAGTATTTGTTTTATCAGGGATACATTTCGGTTTTGTAGCATGTTCATTTGCAATCAAATGACTTTTGGGATCACCATCCTTGTTTAGCCTTCCGTTTCCGGTTTCTTGCTTGATGTTTGATGTATGTATGTACGTATGTATGTATGTCGTCCTTATTTTTTACTTTTTGTGTCTTAGTTTTTGATATAGTTTATTTTTTTTTATTTTATTTTATTCTTTGTTGGTTTCTTGAAATGCAGATTGTTGTCTGCAGGAATCATTTAATAAATAACACTGACTGAATAATTCATGAGTTTTTGTTTTAAGAGATATATATGTATATTTATTATTCTTTTTGTATTATGAATAATGTATTTTTCGTCACTTTATCTGTTCCAACAGAAAGGGAAAAGGAAGTGTATTCTTCTAACATGATAAGAGCAAAACAATTTTTTAAGTCTCATTTGCTCCTGGATCCGGATTATCATTTTTATTTTGCTTATTATCTAAAACGTACTCTACGTCAGGTATTGAGTAATTGTTATGCTAAACCATTTTCAAGGTCTTAATCAATTTAAAATCCATCTTCATCTAAATATATCTTTGTAGTATTCTAGGTGTGCATACTATGGATCAATTTAACAGTATTTCCTCTTTATTGTAAGGTGCAAGCATTCAAAATAAACCCTTTTTACGACATTGTCCTTTTTAAGAAAAGTTTTTGGATCTTTGGCCTCTGTAATGAATAGATAAAGTAAAAGTTTCCAATAAAACCTTACACTCACATACCTTCAAAACTCCCAGATCCACGGTCTTCCTCTACTGCGCTGTCCAGTGGGTGTGGATTCGAAGACTTTCCGGGCTGGAGCATTGATTTCCATGCGCTCTACGTGACCCAGCCATCTTAGTCGATAGACTTTTACCCTTCTGGGAAAGTCTACGTCACTGTATAGCCCGCCCTGCTCGTTGTTCTATCTTCTTCTCCACTTCCCTTCATAGCGAAGCCTAAATAGAAGGCCTTGACTACTTCAAAGTTACGTGTGTCGATGGTGGCGTTTTGACCGAGACGTTTGGTGTTGTAAGCCTTTTTTGATGGCACCATGTACTTTGTTTTGCCCTCATTAAACGTTAAACCCATTTTTGCCGCCTCGCCACAATACTTGTAGTGTAGACCCATTGACACCACGCTGAGTTCTTCCGATTATTCCAATGTCATCAGCATATGCGATATGCTAATAATTGGACAGACTTTTGAAGGATAGTACCTCTAGTTTTGAAGAGGGAGCTCTGAATTATTCTTTCAAGTACGATGTTAAAAAAAATCGCATCGCAGCGCATCACTCTATTTAAAACCTTCGTGCGTCGAACGCAATGTGGCCAAGTTGATTGATCAAGAGATTTCAATTTCCCCTAAATCTCGCCCCGCAGCGAAATCTATCAGCCTGAATCCGTTGTCGGAGGTAGTGTCGTGCAGGCTGTATCTCCCGATTATGCCACCAAAGATGTCTTCTCTTCCTAGCTTGGCATTAAAATCTCCTAAGACAATTTTAATGTCATAGCCAGGGCACTGCTCATATGTCTTGTCCAAGAGCTCAAAGAATATGTCTTTGGTGTCTTCATCTTTCTGCTCTGTTGGGGCATTCGCGCATATTAGGCTTATGTTGGCGAATTTAGCCTTGATGCGGATTGTCATGATGCGCTCGCTCACACTGTTGAAACTCAAGACTTTTTGCCTGAGCCTAGTTCCAACAACAAATCCACACCTAAATAGACGCTGTCTTTGTCCTCGGTAGCAGTCGCCGTAGTATACATTGCATAGTTTGCGTTGCCCAGTCCATCCCATCGCACTTCTTGGATGGAGGTAATATTTGCCTTGCAGCAGTTAAGGGTTTCCGCTTATTGTTCAGCTTTACGTGGTCTGTTAAGTTACCTAACATTACACGTCCATACCCGAAGTTCGTTGTCCTTAATTCGCTTATGTGGGTTGTCAACAGTAAATCCGTCCGTATCCGAGGCTTGTTGGTGCTTCGCAACTATGAAAGCTTTTACGTGACCAGGAAGTCACCCTGTCGGCACAATCCTCAACCTGGAGGGCCAGATCCTCCAATGACGGGAAGCCAGATAAACCGCTTCTTATAGGCCTGGGCTCTAATAAAGGGTGATTTTTTTGAGGTAAGGATTTTCATGCATTAGTATTTGACCGATCTCGCGGGATTTCAGACATAGTGTCAAAGAGAAAGATGCTCAGTATGCTTTGACATTTCATCATGAATAGACTTACTAATGAGCAACGCTTGCAAATCATTGAATTTTATTACCAAAATCAGTGTTCGGTTCGAAATGTGTTTCGCGCTTTACGTCCGATTTATGGTCAACATAATCGACCAAGTGAGTAAACAATTAATGCGATTGTGACCAAGTTTCGCTCTCAGTTAACTTTATTGGACATTAAACCAACCACACTAATGCGTACAGTGCGTACAGAAGAGAATATTGCGTCTGTTTCTGAGAGTGTTGCTGAAGACCGTGAAATGTCGATTCGTCGCCGTTCGCAGCAATTGGGTTTGTGTTATTCGACCACATGAAAGATTTTACGCAAAGATCTTGGTGTAAAACCGTATAAAATACAGCTCGTGCAAGAACTGAAGCCGAACGTCGAATTTTCAGTGAATGGGCCCTAGAAAAGTTGGCAGAAAATCCGCTTTTTTATCGACAAATTTTGTTCAGCGATGAGGCTCATTTCTGGTTAAATGGCTACGTAAATAAGCAAAATTGCCGCATTTGGAGTGAAGAGCAACCAGAAGCCGTTCAAGAACTGCCCATGCATCCCGAAAAATGCACTGTTTGGTGTGGTTTGTACGCTGGTGGAATCATTGGACCGTATTTTTTCAAAGATGCTGTTGGACGCAACGTTACGGTGAATGGCGATCGCTATCGTTCAATGCTAACAAACTTTTTGTTGCCAAAAATGGAAGAATTGAACTTGGTTGACATGTGGTTTCAACAAGATGGCGCTACATGCCACACAGCTCGCGACTCTATGGCCATTTTGAGAGAAAACTTCGGAGAACAATTCATCTCAAGGAATGGACCGGTAAGTTGGCCACCAAGATCATGCGATTTGACGCCTTTAGACTATTTTTTGTGGGGCTACGTCAAGTCTAAAGTCTACACAAATAAGCCAGCAACTATTCCAGCTTTGGAAGACAACATTTCCGAAGAAATTCGGGCTATTCCGGCCGAAATGCTCGAAAAAGTTACCCAAAATTGGACTTTCCGAATGGACCACCTAAGACGCAGCCGCGGTCAACATTTAAATGAAATTATCTTCAAAAAGTAAATGTCATGGACCAATCTAACGTTTCAAATAAAGAATCGATGATATTTTCCAAATTTTATGCGTTTTTTTTTTTAAAAAGTTCTCAAGCTCTTAAAAAATCACCGTTTATATCGTAGAAGCCTTATAAGGTGTTTCACTAAGTAGTTCAACCTGACTGGAAATGTAGACGCCACCATTAATGCCATCTCGGGAATTCCTCTGTTTTCGTCTGGATAAGGAGAGGTGCCTCAGTAGAAACTCCTCTCCTCTCTCTCTAGATCTACATTTAATAAGTCCAAATACGCTAGAAATGGGTCAAGAGCTTTATTTAAACTGATTATTATAAGGCTTTTGACCAACCTTCTCATGCTTTCATCACATTTAGGCTAAAGGTAATATGGTTTCCTCCAATTCATAACATGGATTTCTTCTAATCTTCAAAAATACGTCTTATCAAGTTAAATTTAGAAGTTCTTTCTCCTAAACTTTCATTGCCAAATCAGGAGTTCCCCATGGTGGTCATTAAGGACCACCACTTTTTATCTGATGATTATATTTAATGCACCTCTTTCTATAAGATACAGTAACATTTTAATCAATGCAGATGACATGAAAATCAGCAAAATCATTAAATCTCTAAACGAATGATTAAAACTCCAAGATGATGTTACAAGTTTGGTTATTTGGTACAAAAAGAATGGGCTAAGACTTAAACCAATCAAATGTCAAGCAATTTCGCAGAGCATATTAATTTGATAGTTAGTAAAACCAACTCAATGTGAGGATTTATTCAACACTGCTGGCCTAAAGAATTTCAGGATCTTTATGAGAAAGATAGAATCAGTTTTACACAACTTCATACGTGTCGCTTTAAGAGGTCTGCTATGGTCTGATCCTTGCAAGCTAACTACTAACACTGCTCAAGTGATGACCCAGAAGTGACCAATTTGTGTTACCAATTCTTTGTTCGTAAAACATAGCCTGCGTTAAGCTTCCTTAAACAAAGATCTGATAGTGAAAAATAAATAAAGAAAACCCTAGATAACCCACAATGCAATATTTTGGGTGTTACTTAATTATACATATATGAAAAATAAACACGTTTAACTCTTAAAATGGGTTGTAGAGGTCCTTCGCTTAACCAATTATTCAATGAATGCAGATTTTTCGATATGCATTCAATATGTCCTCAAACTGAATAAAAGTCATCTTATTCATTTAAAAAAAATTCCATTATCTTCTTTTTCAAATTTAAACTATGGCAATAGTATTCTCTTGAATATGTCCACCTATTAATATAATGATAAACAAAGAACACCTGATGAAGCCATTCCGCATGCTGGGAATACCTATATCGAATCATTTAAATAACAGGACTTTTAAAATTACTTTCCGCCTATTATTGAAAATTGCGTACAATAAAAAATAACAGCCATTGTTATTTGAAGCTTCAATTTTGCATATTTTCTCTCCCATCATAATATTCAGTTATTAACACCGTCTGCAGAATGGCCGACAACAGATGCACCGTTCCTACATTCTCTATATTTTCGTTTGAAGGCCGATTCGATTTCAAAGTTCGATTTTTTAAATAATCCAAAAAATCGCTACCAACCTAAATACTTGAACATTGAAATATGTTTTTTCAAAGAACAAAACTTTCGTTAAATCATTTTATTAAATTTTAAAAATGTCCTTGCTTTTAAATGAATATCAGGAAAACCACACGCATTGACTTTTGTCGTATATGAAAACGTCTACAAGTTTTACCAAATGTCATTTTCAGACAAAATAAAATTTAAAAACAAAAAAAAACCTTTCATGAACAATTGTACAACATTTTTTTCAATTAATTTATTTTAATTGGTACAAGCATGAAATACACTTCACCTGGTTTCATGACATGCTCTCCCATAAAATTAACAATTAATGAAAACCGTTGCATTGCCAAAGAGTCCTTTTTTATTTTTTTTAATGTACAACGCATCCCAAATACGCCTCGCCGCTCTGGCCGCACTACTTATACATACTCTTGAAGCAAGCACATAATTTACAGAATTGAAAAACCGCTTAACCCATCAGGGAGCTTAAAATAACAAAAAAAAAAAAATAAAAATTGAAAAATAAAATACTGGACATAAGTTTGTTTGCTCTTACGACCAACCAACGCGACGCGTCACGACCACGACCACGACGTCGACAACGACGCGACGACGCATGGTAGTACGACTGCGACGACAATTTTAGCAGACGACTTTTCAATGTACTTTTCGCATTACACTCATTTTTGCGCTCACTTAAAAGTTTATTTTAAAACCTATGTACACAATATCTTTAAAAAACATTAAAAAAAAAAACAAAATTAAAAAACAAACAAATGGAAAAACGCAACATACCAAAACTCCGAAGTTTAATTGCCCATATTAAAAATTTAATTGCAATTAATGTTAAACGGATGTTTTTCGATGATTTTATATTCGTTTGTCCCGAAAAAGTTTCGCCAAAGCTTTTAAATGCACGCCACTGCGTATACAAAAGAAAAATTAATCTCTGGTAAATTCGATTAAACAAAAAGTAAATTAAAACATTTTGTTTTATGGTATCAATGCGTTGGCTGTGCCTGATGGACACGTCCTTCATTTGTTTGTTCTTAAATTTTGTGTGTGTTGTTGTGAATTTTCGACAATTGTGTTTTGGGTTTGGTAAAATTTTATTCCATCCAAAGATATCTTTGTAATATTTTACATTATTTATACACTATTGCACTAAAAGTGTTATAGGGAGGAATGACCGAAGCGACATCTGTGGTAGACAGCCATCAAGCAACTTATTCGGGTAGAATTGGAGGGAAATCACCAGCGCCACCAGCACACCCGTGATTGTACTAAAGTGTCATGTTTTTTGAAAGTTAAGAGTTGCATTTAGTTGCACAGGTTTTTCTAAAAGGGACGCTATAAAAGTAGAGAGATAGGGACAGCAAATGCCGCCATATTTCTTGACGCTCTTTTGACATTTCTCTGCAGTAAAGTTTGACATTTCATGATGGAAAGATATACGGGCCAGCAACGAGTCGAAATAATTTAAATTTACTGCCGAAATTCGGAGTCAGTGGCCTTAATGTTTAGAACGCTACGTCCAATTTATGGTCGTCATAATCGTCCTAGCAGGTCAACAGAATGTTTCCATGCCAGTGAGACAAAGAAGTGTCCGTTGAGTCGAGAATATTGCTGCCGATGAAGTTCCAGTTGAAAGAAAGCTCAAATTTGTCTCTCACACGTCGGTCTTGGCCTACATCTTTACAAGACTAAATTGACGCAAGAACTGAAGCCGCTTGACCACCAGAAACGTCAGTCGTATGTTCATCAAAAAATCATCTTCAGCAATAGGGCTCAATTATGGCTGGATTGATTCATCAATTAACAAAATATGGGGTACTCGTCAGGCAGTAATCCACACGTTCTCCATGAGTCATCATTGCGTGGTTTATGGGCCGTGGTAACGTCATTGGACCGGACTTCTTCCGTGATGATCAGGATTGGCACGTTACTGTGATCGCTGCTGTTTAATAATAACCGAATCATTTTGACCCCAATTGGATGATATGGACTTGAAAGACATGTGGTTCCAAAAGGACGGCGCACATGCCACCCAGCGAATGTCACAATCAATTTATTGGAAACATGGCCCAGTTGCTTGGCCGCTCGGTCGGGCAATTAATTTAACGTCGTTAGAATTTGTCCTGTGGGGCTACGTCAATTCTACGGTAAATGCCAACAAACCAGCGACAATTGATGAACTTCGTACTAATATCGAACTTTAAATTGCAGCAGTGTCAGCCGATTTATGCTTGAAAACCGTAGAAAATTGGGTTCAGTGTTTGGACTTCTGCAAGTGTTCCATACATAAAGGCATCGATTTATATTTCACAGGAATATACAATTTCATGGATATCCAAAACCGTTTTTGTTTTATTCAAAAAAACATTTGTAGCGCTCATATTGAAAAACCCGATGCATTAATTTTGAATTATAGAAACAAAAGAATCACGAAAGCTTCCTATACTTAAGTGTATTCAAAAACTATATTACAACTAATACTGCTCGAAACCAAATACTTTTTCATAAACTGACTGTCAAATATTCGTGTGTTTTGTTGGAAAAGTCACTGTAGTACAGCAGAATTTTAATCATCTGTGATAACCAGCATGGTTTTCTTAAAAGCGTTCAACTGTTACGAATCTGTTTCACTTTATGTCCTTTTGTTTAGATGTTTTTGAAAGACGTTAACAAGTGTCTTACTAATTTCAGCAAAGCCTTAACGACTATTTCATTAACTGGATCTCCTTTTATATTAAAGATAGACGTTAAAGTGTTTAATTTCGTCACGAGTGTTCAAGTTCATTTGTTGTGTATTCTGGTGTCCCTCAGGGTAACTATTTTGGTCCTATTCTATTTGCTTTTTGTTTTATAAATGACTTGGTTTCAATCATACAAAATTGGTCTCTCCTAATACATGCTGATGACTTAATTTTAAAAAAAAATGACTTTACATCTGACTGTCCTCTTTTGCAAGAAGACTTAATAATATTCAGGGAATGGTGCAATAATAATCGGCTTTTTGTTTAAATGTTGCCAAATTTAAAATCTTAAGTTTTTTAAGCAAAAAAGTTTCAATCGTTTTCAATTACATATTTGATTCTTGTCCTTTAAGTAGAGTATGTTTACGTATTTTCTGACTTGGGTGTTGTCTTACGAGATTCGTAGATTCTGAACTAACATTTAAAAGTTAAAAAAGTAAATAGATTTCTTGGTTTCATTAAGAGATTGTATCGTGATTTCCATAATCGATATGTTTTAAAATTACTTTTAGTTTCATTTGTGAGACCAGTTTGGAATATGCCTGGACAGTCACTTTACTACGCCACACATGTCACAAGACTCAAAGCCATTCAGAAAAGAGTTTTTGCATTTTTGTCTACGATCCCTTCCGTACTTAAGAAAACATGAAATAAATCGAAACACATATGTACATTTAACGGTTTTTTTATAAATCAAAAAAACTGAACAAAAAAATTTGTTACCTCCAAAAATGTACGACTAAAATATGATTTCATCTCCAAAACAATTTTGTGCAACGAAATATAATGTTCTTGACATCTGATCAAATTTTGAGAAAAATCGAATTGACAGTTTTTTTTTTTTTAAAAATAAAAATCTAAAAAAACATTACTCAAAGTTGGTAAAAATTGAATATCGATTCAAATATCTTTTCAAAAACTTGAAATTGAGGCTTTAAACTTATTTTTTCTTCTAACAAATATTGTTTTCAACATTCTGAAAAATGTTGTGAAAAATCGAATTGACAGTTTTTTTTTACAAAAAATAGAAACCTAAAAAAAAATTAGTAAAAGTTGGCAAAAATTGATTTTCGACTCAAATATCTTTTCAAAACTTTGAGATATTGGCTTTAATTTACTTTTATCTTTCAAAAAATATTGTTGTCAACATTCAGTAAAATTTAGAAAAAAATCGAATTGACAGTTTTTTTACAAAAAAATTAAAAACCGAAAAAAAATAACAAAAGTTGGTAAAAATTTACTTTCGACTCAAATAGCTTTTCAAAAATTAAAAATATTGACTTCAAACTTATTTTATTTCACAGAAAATAGTGTTTTCGATATTCAGTAATTTTTATATAAAAATCCAACAGCCCGTTTTTTCATAAAAAATAAAATCTACAAGAAATAGTACGCAAAGTTGGTAAAAATTGATACGAGTACATAAAGACAAACTTTTAAGCAAGACAAATCGACAGACTGAATGGGAAGTTATCAGTGTGGGTCGCACCCCAGGTACTTTTTTACCGTTAGCTTTGTCACAGTAAAAACCGTTTTTTTAAATATATGGCTGTTCATAAAAATTGCAGTGCATGACAAAGTACTGAATCTATTACGTAAGAAGTAAGAAAAACTGTAATCAATTATATGAAAGTATACAAATAATGTTAGCTTACAATTAGTACTTTGTTGCATAAGCATTGTTTTTTATGACTGTCTTGCATCTACGTGGCATCGAGTCCACTAAAACTTAATACCTCTCGACTGGTATTGCGTTCCGCGAATCAAGCACTGCTTCCCACAGTTCTTTCGAATTCTTGGGTTTTGCTTTATGAACTGCGTTCTTAACATCCCCCCACAAATTTATGGATGGGGTTAAGGTCTTGGTTAAGGTCGGGGGATTGAGCGGGACACTCCATAACGGATAACTTCTTCTGCGCAAACCATGATTTTGCATTTTTTGACGTATACTTTGGGTCATAGTCTTGTTGGTATAATCAAACCAACGACATTTCCTCTTCAGCATATGGTAACATAACCTCCTTGAGAATTTTAACATACACGGTTGCATCCCTTATACACCCCATGGGGTAAATAGGCCCAACCCCTTTATATGAAAACCAAGCCCATATCCTAATTTTTCCTCCACCATGCTTCACTGTTCTTTTAGTGTACCGTGGATAGTATGCTGCATTTTAGGGTCTTCTCACATATTCTCGACGACCATTAATTGGTCCCAAAAAGGAAGACTTTGCTTTCATCGCTTCACAGAACATTTCTCAATTTCTCTTTTGCCCAATCTCTATACGCTCTAGTAAACTCCATTCTCTTGGCCACATGCCTTTTCGTCAAGAATGGTACCTTGCGTGGACTTCGGGCTGGTAACTTCGCTTATAAAAGACGTCTTCGTATTGTGACAACGCTAACAGACAATTGAAGCCCATTTCTTATTTTCCTAGAGCCTATGGAAGTGCTCTCTTTTGCTAACTGAACAATTTTTCTGTCAGTTCTTTCAGTAGTCATCTTTTTTGGGTCTCGCGTTTTCAGTTTATTTTGCCATTTTAAAGCGTGCAGTGTATTGACCGTCTGATTGTTTATTTTTAAGCTAATATTTATTAATTGTTTATATTCTAGTATGTTACAAATACTTAAAACTTTATATAGTAAAATATTTATTTACCGAAAAATTTAAAAAATTGAATTTTTAACACTTTTTAATTATAAAATCAAAACCACTGCTATTTTTATGAACACTCTATATCCAGAGAGTTTGAAATAATGAGTGTTCACCGGGAAAAGTAGAGTATAACTTCAAGCTAAAAGTCTCTAATATGAAAACGAAAGACCGTTAGATGCAAGTAACATGTTAATTTTTTTCGTAAGAATTTTCGTTCTTTAAATACTTGACAATATAATAAAATGGTACTAGCACTGCTATTTTTATAAACAAAACTGTATGTAAAAACGGTGATCTATATCGTTTCCTACAAACTGAAATGGTTACAAAAGTGGTTAAGAAGCACTGCAAAGAGTGCAAAGTAATAGAGCTTATCGAAAATCAAATGACACTAAAATTACCAAAAGGAAGCAGCCCGGGGGAAGACAAAATCACCTGCAAGATGATTGAACTTAGTGATACAAGCCTCAAAAACAGATTCTGTGCATTGTTCAATGACATTATTTTATTTTCGAAAAAATATTGAAATAGTTGGTTACTCGAGAAAAAGGTTAGCTTCGAACAACGCGCTTACAGGCCAAATAGAGGATTATCAACGCTTTTGCATCTATTGGAACATAAACTAGCAGAACATTTTTTGAAAACTAAAGACAGAGTAACTTTTGACAGAGTAACAATGGTTCCGGTAATCGAGCAGCTTTATAAATGGGTTTACTTAAGAAAATACTTATATCTTTTATGGCTAAAAGAACCTTTAACGTAAATGTGGATGGGTACGACTTTTCCTAAGGAAATTGGACAATGGCACAACTCAAGGTTCACCACTTTCTGTAGTGTTGTACAACGCATGCATAGACTCATTGATAACTTAGCTTTCACAACCAACTTACAATCTTGATTTTATTGGAGTTTACACCGATAATATCTAAGTTGTAGTGCCGGCATCCCAAGTTAGGTTCAAAATATTAGTCAACAAGCGGACTTGTCAATGTCAAGGTGGTCCGGAAAAAATGGGTGTAATTATACTACCATCAAAAATTGAGACACTTCATCTTTGCAGAAAAAGAAAATGCATTTGCATTCCACTCTCCTTGCGTAACGCTCCTAGTCCATTAAAAATAAAGAAGCAAAAATTCTTGAAGTAATATTTCCAAAGAACTTGAAATAGGATTAACATGTCAACAAGGTGATAAGCGGATCAAAGAAAAGAGGACCACATATAGAAACAGCTATTCGAATTGGTAGTGCTCGAGTGCTATATACAAAATGCTACATGAAGAACTTATCGCAAACATAAAAGCAGACAGAATCTTTTACACGGACGCAAAGCTCGCAAAAAGAATATCATTCGTGCTCTTATGATGTTGTAGAGTTCCAACACAATGCCTAATTCACCACTTTTCACCAGGCTTAATTTCCAGAATATGCAAGCAGCTCAACTAAATTCTGAACGTTTCTTAATCCTCACCGACAATCTTGGTATACTCAAGGGGCTAGGCAATGTTAATAACAAAAGTCCATCTCTCCAAACCTTAAGAAACTGCTTCTACTACAACACAAATATCACCTTAGCTTGGATACAAGGACACTACGGAACAGAAGGAAATGATGCCGCTTACCTTGCAGAAAAACACGCTATTCGCTACCCTTAGATAGATGAGTATCCTAAACTACAATACCTTTTGAAAACAACTTTCACACATTTTCAAAAGTTAGAGCTTTCAGAAAAATGGCTCAAAACGCTCTAACCTTTCTTCGAAAACATCAACCCTGCAACACACATATCTAATACAATTAATCCTTTAGCAGAGAAGAATGTATTAGGAGTAAGAACAGGAAAAACACTGTTTACAGCAAACAGTTCTACACTCCAGAGGAATCATCAAATTGTGAAACACCTCTTACAATCTGGTATATTTTTGTAGATACTGAAACAGGCAACGTAGTTGAGACTCTGGCAAAAATCTAAGATCTATCAAATGTCAACACTATCCGTCGAATTACAGCTACCACATCCGCCCACCAAAAGTTTCTTGAAATTTAGTTAGTTTAGTTGCTATAGCTGTTATCTTGTACATGCTAAATAATGTAAGGATGTTCAAATGGAAGACATGTGCATTTAAGAGGACACAAGGGTCCACAGGTTTTTCTGAAAACCCCACCTCTGTTTATTAACTAGTCTCTCACCATCCCGTGGTGAACATCGGGTGCCTATTAACTCAACTGGAGATTGGGTTCCGGCCCCAGTGGAAAGTTGTTTGGGTTAGCAAAAAAAGAGGATGAAAAACTGCGACATGTGCTATGGTGGCTGCTACCCCGAAAACCAACAGCGCTTATTTGGTTGCGGCTTTGTCATTGGAGCCAGAGTTAGGCAACAACTCTTGAGCTATAGGTGCATTAACGAGAGTCTCAAGACCATCCGCATCAAATTCGGCAACATTACCCTGATATGCGAGCACACCCCGCACAGAAGAGAAGGATGACAACACCAAAGATGTGGTCTTCGAGCTCTTCTACAAAACATGTGAACTGTGTCCTAGCTACGATATTAAAACTGTCCTGGGTGATTTTAATGCCAAGCTAGGAAGGGAAGACATCTTTGGTGGAATAATCGGCAAAAACAGCCTGCACGACAACGGATTCAGACTCATAGATTTTGCTGCGGGGCGAAACGTCATGGTAGAAAGTATGCGTTTTCCACACCGCAACATCCACAAAGAAACTTGGAGATCTCCAGATCAATCCACCGTCAAACAGATTGACCACATTGCCATCGACGCCAGACACGCTTCCAGCATCATGGATGCCCGAACTTTCCGAGGAGCTAACATCTACTCGGACCACTACGTATTGTAGCCAAGGTAGCACTTCGGATTTCCAGACTCAAGGCAAAACAGGGAAGTGCTGGGAAGGTACAACGTCGAATGGCTACAATCGCAAGAGATCGCCAAATCCTTTTCCGACCGAGTTACAAGTAACCTCTATCTAAGTTTCCTGCCGCCAAAACAATGTATCGAAAACGAGTGGCAACATCGACAAGATGCAATCTGAGAAACCGCTTTTGATGTGCTGGGTTTCAAGGAACCACCAACAAGGAAATCCTGGTTTGATGAGGAATGTCGGCAGGCAAATGCAGAAAAAAACCACAGGCACGCAAAGCGGCGCTGCATAAAAGGACGAAAGCTGCTCATGAGCTCTATGAGCAGAAGAGGCGATAAGAACACCGACTTCTCAAGAGGAAAAAGAGATTGCATGAGAAGCGTGCGGTCGCAGATGTTGATAGGTTTAAAAACAGGAATGAAGTTCAAAACTTTAATGTACATGTGGAACGAAATTCACAGGTACATAAACCCAGAAAATCATAGTGGATCCGCAGTAAATGCTGAGGATTTGGAAAGACCACTTCTGCAGACTGTGTAACGGCGACGACGAACCGAATTCCGCTGTCATGCAGGATCATTCATTCAACATAGACAACGAAAGCTAACAATCCCGTCCTCCCAACATAGACGAAGTAAAGACTGCCATATTTAAGCTGAAGTATAATATGTTGAAATATATTGATTATAAAAGCGTAAATACGTGCATGAATACCAAAACTTCAATGGCTTAAAATTATAAATATTTTACAAGTCTTGTATATTATTGTATGAACGAAATTACCCGGTACACAGAGAAGTAAATTAATATAATTATTGTTTGATTTTAATATGAATCTCATTAAATGCACACATCAGACAAAAAAAAAATAAACGCATCAAACTTCAGCATCAGTTGCACTTTTGAGTGAAATTTGTTTCATTCATATCCGTCTAAAAGATACTTATCAAAAAGCTATTCAAATGATGGAGCATGGCATGGACTGGACACATCAATTAGTGATAAGTACGTGGGTATAGTTATTTTAGTTGTTTTATTTGGGAGGGTACCGTAATTTCACTTCCCTAATTGCCTTCATTCAACAAGACTTCCATCTAAAAAGGTATACGCAGTGGCTTTTCCCTAACTACCCCACCCACTGCCAATACGTAAGGGAATCATATACATATATAATTTTCTATAAACCATCCATCCATAAACGTTAATGGTCCTCCATTATTTCATTCAAATTTAATCACGCAACATTTTAGGATTGGTTGTGGTCGTCCTCCTCGAACTCCGCATTCAATTTTGTGTTTTTTTTTTTTTGTTTAGCCATTTACATAACCAAAAGGGCAAAAGCTTCAACTTCAACCGCTAACTGTTTTGTCTATGTTGGAAATTAATTCTTAATTGCAACAATTCCAAATACCAATTCCCTAACGTGTGTCATTCCTAATGATCAAAGCATTTCTGTTTCTAGTTTTCTTTATATTTCTGTATCAGCGATGTAGATACATTTTGTGTGTTCAGGGCCGGGATGTCTCGAAAGGTTTATATGGACTGTAGAAATAAATTAATAAAACTAACTAATACAGTAGTCATCAACTTAAAGTGTTTTAATGTTTGAAGGTTTATTATTTTGTGAACTGAAATCTGCACTCTTCTTGTTTCAAAAACTAAAATTGAAATAGAATAATTTGGGGAGTGTTGAAAGATTAGGAATGGGAAGCCCGAGCGATGTATCCTTATGTCGCTCACCTGACTGTTGCGTACTTTTACTTACTCACTTAATAAGGTCCTATTACCTATTACTTCTGTAAAATTCCCTTTAAGGGATAGAGGTCCTCCACTGCTCCTATCTATCATAGTGTACGTCCGTTCTTCGCCAATGACGTCTGGTCCTTCCCACTTGTGTGAGCAGGATTCACTGCATTGCATTTCCAACACTTCATTAAAACTTTACAATTGTTCGGCGAAGTATTTAGCAATATCTACTCGTATATATACATATCTACACTATTGATATACAAGGTATTTTTTTTAAAGGAATTGAATTTAAAAATCAATGGAAATGTACGTTTTTTAACGAATTCCATTGGGTGCGTAAAAGAAATATTGGAGGAAAATTCCGAATAGCTGTATAAATCGTCTGTAATCGGCGAATTATTCGCATCGAAAGTATTTCTCGGTAGGTCCGATAAAAAAGTGAATAACAAATACCTCGCACAAGAGTTTCAGTTTCATTCGTCCTTGAATGCATATTCTTGGAGTTCTCCATTGAAAACGCTTATTTCCAATGACTGGTAAATTTTTCGTTTTTTTATGTTTCAAAAAATAGAGATACAAAAAAATATTTAAATTCAATTGAAACAAACAAAATCATCTGACACAAGTTCTTAGGTTTTTAAAATATGATCCGAAAAGTTTTAAGAGTGGAATGATAATCAAAATATACTCACATATGTGCAGATACGACTTTTTGAAGGTACAAAAGAGTTTACCATTTCTTAGACACAGTTAAAAGAGCATACCAAGTTATTGTCAGGAACTTTCATGCAAAATTTGTAGTTGTTGAAGAATTAAATTAACATCTATAAGTTGAAAGTAAGGTCTAAAGCTGACACAGAAACCACTAACCTTAATGTCATACTTCCCTTCCCAAGGGTTGGGAACCTTGCTTAACAGTGTAAAGTTCAGTTTAAGCGATCACTCTTAGTAATTTTTCTTTTTTTTGCAATATAATTAAGTACAAAAAAATATGATTAAAAGGCATTTACACCCTGAAACTAATTAAATCAAAATTGGTGAGTTCTTTAGATTCCATGATACTTTTTTGTGCTTCGGAAAAAAGGCACCGAATTCAAATCCATTATCAGTGCACCAAATTGAAAAGAAAACGACATCCAACGAACACCACCCAGCTCAAGTTCTTCAAGAGGGCATAATCAACCAAATCAACCACCTAAAATAACGCATACATAAGTTGCTCTAGCGTCACACCTCAAGAGACATCAAGTACAGCCGCTGGAGCTCTGGAGGTTAGAGCTTTGAGGCATGATATCGTCTCTATGCTACTTGTTGACAAATTGAAAGACGAGAGCTGATATGGATGAAATTCATGTTGAAGTTCCAAGCCTTCAGAATAGTAACACCTGGTTACAATCCCAGGTGAAGCACTTTGAAGCTCGAAATAGAAAAGAAATCGTTTACTAACGGGAAAGAACAAAATTAAACTGATTCCCAAACTCCGCTGGCCAAACGAATCTGCATCAAACTATAGAGCACGTTTCGATACACTTCTGATGATAGAACAATACGACGAAAAACTGAACGAAATTGAAAAAAGGATTAAAGAAGCATACCATAAACCGAACAACAGTCGAAGAAAAACTGAATATAGAGAAGCTTGGTTTGACCAGGAATTCATACAGGCGTGAAGACTTTCTTACGCTTGGCTGAGTGCATAACGGAAGTCCAATACAAATTCTACAAAAGACCGATACATGGAGTATATTCAGAATTATAAACTTCTCTGCCGATAAAAGAAAAAAGACTATTTGGAAGCCTAAGTACATCAGCTTGCAATGAGTTTTGGAACCTGGTCTGAAAACTTAATGGAAACAAATTTCCTATTAGTCCGGGAATTAATTGAAATAAACTGCAAACATATTTCGAGCAATTGTATATCAAAAGTGCTTCAAAAATAATGTTTAAGATGCACCAATTTCAAAGGTAGAAGTGTTGTTTATATCGATAAACAACCAAAAGGATGGAAAGGCTGCGGACTCAGATGGTACACACACCGAATTCTACAGATATGGTACCGATACTCTTGCGTTTTATCTCGAACAGCAGTATTCATCCAGATCTTTCAGGAAGGAACCATCACAAACCAGTTTGGCGATGCCTTGATTTTCCCAATCCACAAGTCGGGAAGCACTGAAGTTCCGGAAAACTACAGAGGAATCTCGTTTTTGAACTCATCGTATAAGATTTTATATCGATTCTGCTCAGTCGTTAAAACAAATGGATAATTTCTAACAATCTGCTCAGTATTTCACTCTATTGCTGACTCGTTTCTATACAAAAATTCATATTATGAAACGACATGCATTTTTGGTTGATTTTAAAGCTGCTTTTTTAGATAGGATAGTTTGGAACAGTATTGTAAAACTTATAGAAGACTTCCAAAGCATCAGTAGATAATCAGGAGTTAGACAGGGTTGTGCACTCAGCCCAAGTTTTTTGCACTCTTAATTAAAGATATAGTCGAAGCATTACCAGCAGAAATCGAGTACCCAGACGCTAACATTAAAGCTCTTCTTTTAACTGACGACATTGTCCTGCTCGCGTATACTTCGCGGTCCCTTCATCTAATGATAAGTAACCTTGCTGAATATTGTAAAAGGTAGAACCTAGTGGTAAATTTATTAAATTCCAAGAGAAGGGTTGGTGAATTACTATACAAATATCTAGGAGTCTGCTTAACTAAGAACTTGAGAATGGAAAAACATCTCACTGACAAACTTGTTTCGGCGAAAACAGCTATAAACATAACATCAACCAAAAAAGCGTCTCCAGCCGGCTCGGCCCCCAGCTGGCTGTCACGGTCTTCCTCTTCTGCGCGGTCCCTCAGGATTGCATTCAAGACCTTTTGGGCTGGATCATTGATATCCATTCACTGTACATGACCTAGTCATCAAAAACGTTGCACTTTTATTCTTTTAACCAAATCAGTGTCGCTGTACAGCCCATACACTTTGCCGTTTTATCTTCTCCTCCAATCTCTATGCAAATGACACCAAAAATCAAGCGAAGCATATTTTTCTGGAAGCATCCTAAGACGCTCTCAACTGTCTTTGACAGGGTTTAGGCCTCAGCACCATAAATGAAAACAGGGATAAGGAGCGTATTATAGAAAGGGACTTTAGATGCTCGAGGAACTGTCTATGGTGACGTTTTGTACAAGACGTCGTTGTTCAATGTCCTTTTTTGATGACGACATATACTTGGTCTTGCCCTCATTGACCACTAAACCCACCTTCTTCGCTTCCATCGCAATGCTCAAAAACACTCCACTGACATCACGCTTTGATCTTCCAATTGTGTCAATATCATCTGCGTATCCGAGTAATTGGATGGACCTTTGGAAGATTGTGCCTCTAGTGTTGACGGTTGAGTTTTGCAAAATTCTTTCCACAACGAAGAAGTCGCATGACAGTGCATCGCCTTGTCAAAAACCTTTTTTGACAGAAATGCATCGGTAAGATCTTTTCTGACCTTGATAGAGCAACGTGCATTCTCCATCGTTATTCCGCACAAACGGATAAGTTTGACAGGGATTCCAAAACCAGACATTGCTCTGTAGAGCTCTTCTCTATAGATGCTGTCAAACGCGGCTTTAAAATCGATAAGGAGATGGTGGGTACCGATTTGAAGTTGCTGGGTTCTGCCAAAGTGTGAATATTTGGTCGATAGTGGACTTTCCTGGTCTGATAAGGACATATCAGGTTGTTGACGAACGGCTTCAGACGTTCACATAATACATCAGGGAAGGATCTTGTATGCAATGTTAAGGAGGTGATGACTCTGTAGTTGACGAAATTTATAGGTCTCATTTTCTATGTATCGGGCAAACTATGCCTGTATTTTGCAGATGAGTATTTGCATGCTCCCTACCAAGTCATCGACTGCTGCTTTGAATAATTCAGCAGCTATGCCGTCAGCTCCAGCAGCTTTGTTTGACTTCAGTTAAGATATTGCTATCTTCACTTCGTCGGATAGGCAGAATGGTTAGTCTGCGTCACCTAGGTTCAGTGGTTCTATCTCCCTTACAGCGGAACTCGGTTCGTCATCGCCATTATATAATTTGGAGAAGTGGTCTTTCTATATTCTCAACATAGACTCCGGTTCTACTACGATGTTCCCCTCCTCATCCTTACAAGCTTCAGTTCGTGGCTGGTACCGTTGGGAGGTTTATCCTTTTGGTAAAATTATCGAACCTCATTCTTGTTGTGAGATCTCTCTTTCTCCTCAATCATGCTCCCTTTTTTTCCATCTTAGAAGTCGGTGTTCCTGTGTTCCTCTCTCCTCTTCTACTCGAAGAGCTCGCAAAATGCTCTGATCCTTCTGTGCAGCGCCGTTTTCTATGTATGTTGCTTAGCTGCATGTGCTTACCGGCACTCGTCTTCAAACCAGGGGTTTTACTGTAGTGGCCGTGTGAAGCATAGCACTTCATAGATGGAACTTCTGATGGCTGCAAGACAATGTTGCAAATAGTTTTCAATGCTTAATGCAGGCAGCATAAGACTTCTTAAGAGCTTGTTATAGACACGATCGAAAAAGGACATGGCAGTTTCTCGTCTAATCTCCTCACAGTACTTCCTAGTTTTGGCTTGGACCGGGATATTCCTAGCCTTACTTTGGCTACTACGGAGTAGTGGCCCGAGTCCATTTTAGCCCCGTGAAATTTTCGGACATCCAGAATACTGGAGAAGTGTAGTGCGTCTATCGGAATGTGGTCAATTGATCAAGATTGATTGATTGATTGATAGATCAGGAAATTTCCATGTCAACTTTTTGATATCAAGATGTATGAACTGCGTACCAGCTACCAGTCCGTTCAAATACACAAACCACTTCGTCTGATATATTATTTTCCAGTATTTTATTATTTTTGTTATAATTGTGGAAGGAACACATACGCAATGTCTTCAAAAATGTAGCAATGCAAAAATGTACGAATGCTCATCAGTATACCCTCAACTTCGGTTGTACTATCAAATACAGAGATTCGTTCCTTAGCCGTACTGAGAGAATGTCTTTATTTTGGCATCTTATTTGTTAAAATTGGTTCATTATGAGAACCGGAACAGACTTGCCAATGAAATATCAGATGTGAAGTTTTGTTTTTTTAAATGTTTTTGCTATTCGGAACCGATAAAATATTCAACAAATCATAATCTATCGGATGAACCGATAGCCGTTTTCGAGTTCTAAGTCTTTGAACAACATTTACTTAGTTTTATGTATCATAAGATTACTTGAGTGCCATTTGTCTTTGTTATCTCAAAATTATAACTTGAAAGTGTCCTTGTCTACTGAACCCAAATTTCCCTAGACAAGCGCAATGGCTATGGTTGGTTAACCCCCGAAATCATACCACACTATTATCAACCTAGACTAACATTTCATTGAACCCTGTTGTATTATGGTCACATGCTCACAGACAAGCTAACACACATACCCGTATGTATATATAAATTTAATATATTTTTAGCCATGTCACATGTCTATGTTTTTAAATAGAAATAAAAAAGATGTACAGTACCATACGTAAATTCCAATTGTTGTCGAAAGTCGTGATTTCTGTCAATAAAAAAGCATTGAAGCAAATGTTTGACGCAATTTAACTTTACGTCACTTGGGCAGATATATACCTATGTAAACCTTAACAAATCGAAATGGAACAAAGGACCAATTAAATACAAATATCTCTCGTGCTAAGCTTTTGACTTAGTTTATTTGCGAAAAAACCATCGCATCCCTATTCGCAAACCAACTATTTGAGATGATAAAATAAAATAATTCCGAAAGAGGGTAAAGTTTCTACCTCTGCCTTCCGATTCCAAGTCCAACACCAGAAACTGGGGTCCCACCAGGGCCATAGGTCGTATTCTCATTCCCACATATAGATATGTCATCAAAGCACAAATAAACAAGACCATAAATTACCACATTTTGCGTCCGCCGCCGACGGCGGCACCAACGACGGTTGATGGGTCCTTCTCCTGTGCCACCTTACCTCACCTCCTATGTCCCATAAAACAAAAAAAAAAACACTGCCATTGAACATCAGTGTACACACTCTAACAGTCACAATGCATTGCAATGTGGCAAAATGCAATGCTACGCTACAGCTACGTACGTACGTAGCAAGGACATCTATTCAACCGCACAATAACATGAGACTCTTTGAGATGGGGTTTGGGTTAAGTTCGGATGTTCGGAATATCGGTGAGCGGGCGAAGCAAAAAGTCGGTGAAGTCGGTAAAGCCGGAGGCAGAGGGAAGCTATAGAGCATGCTTTCGCTGATGTTAGTTCTGCTTTAGTTGAATGTAACTATATGTATATACTGCTAACACCTTCCACAAGACTTAACTTTATTTTTTCTTAAATTACTTTTTCCGCACCACATATATTGTTGGGGTTGCGGGTTTGCAGAGCAGATCCTTTTTCATTTCATTTCTTTCCGTTTGGACGGACTCCTTGGTCAGAAATTCATAGAATTTTTTTCCGTTCGTGGTCGTAGCGTGTCAATATGAAAGCACACATTTATTTCCTTTTTTTATCCTTTTTTCTTCCTTTTTTCTATTAAATACTTTTTTTTTAATAAAAAAGAAAAAAGGCTTTCCATTTGAAAAGCAAAGTGGGTCCTTGTGTTTTTTGTGTTTGTAGTTTTAAGGTGGACTTCAACGAACTATTAAAGTTACGGTTACCATTATTTGTTTTATATTTTTTAAAATCGAAAATAATTCTACGTTACAATTAAAAGTTGATTGTGTTAACTTGAACTTGTCTAACAAGTTCTTGCAATCATAAGTTGTCATTTGCTTTTAATGCCTTCAAATGAATCGAAAAACCGCAAAGAAATGCAATGATTTTTATAATGAATGCAAACGAAGAAGAAGTCTCAAGTGATTGCAATCAATTGAATGAATTAAAATGAGTGAATTCATAGAATGCAATCTTTGAGTTAAATTTAATTAGAGCTTTGCAAAGATTACATTTGCAAGGGATTGTATTCTTTTACAACATTCCTTAACGCTTAATTTGTTATCATCCCTTTAAAGAGAGGTAAATAAATTAGTGAAACCTTATTTCTACCAATTGGACATTTTGGTAAAGTTTGGCCCATTTCTCTAACAATAAATGGACTTAACCTCAAATAGAATCATCTCAACCACAAAAATTAGATGATTTTAAATAAGGGACAAATGGTCACCTAAGGAAATTTAAGTTCTAAAGTACCTAACCAAACAACTCCTCTTGATGCTATCAAGGTAAAACAACAAGATGGTTAAGTACCTATATGGAATCATTTGAAACACACGAATGCATTAAGACTTGTAGGCTTTTCAGAGATCATTAGTTTTGAATAGAAGATGTAAATTGTTGCCGTTTAAACCCTTGACCAAGTATGAAGACCTATTTTCCTTATTTCGTTGTTGATTTCTTTAGATTTCGATTTCTTTGTCTTTTGTCTTCTTCCAAGAAAGAAGATTAAAAAAACAAGAAATACAATTTCAATCAAAAACCAAACATTTGTGTCCCTTTTACGTTCTATTGGATTTGATATGCGTATATTCAGTTTTAATCAAACATTTTTGAATATAGATGGTGTACTGTCAAGGACTCACCTATACATACACACATGAGTACATCTGTGAAATTTTGTAAATTGCTTTTGTCCAGACCATTGTGTTATAGAACATATATGTATTCGATGACAAACGATATATTGAAAGTGATAAAGTTATCCTTGTTAGGATTTTATATAGTCAAGTTTTTGGAAAAGATTTCCAGACTCATTTTTTCTTGTTTGGAAACTTTTTACATATTTCAACTTATTTAACTCTTCACAAAGTTTTTTTTTTATTTTTGGTCTTCCTTTTCTTTTGACTTTTTGTTTGTTATCAGTTTGGTGCAATTCTTCTTTTCTCCATTCATCAGCTTATTTTTTGGTTTGTTTTTGTTTTTGTTTTTTATGTTTTATATTGTTGTTTATGTTTTACTTTTGCATGCAATTTAGAGGTTGAAAGTTTTTAATACTCTTGATAACATGACTAAAACTTCAAGACTGGTCAAAATTTGAAATAAAGACGACAAGCAAGCATATTGCAAGAAAAGTATTAAAGTCTAGTATCATAAGCTATTTAAAAAATATTTCAAGAAAAATGAAAAAATCTGTTTTTTAAAGAGTCTACCATAAGTTGAAAGATTGAAAAAATGTAATGAATTGAAATTAACAATTTTGTAAGTAGTTATTTTTCAAGAGCTAGTAAATAATCATTTTTTGAACTTATTTAAAAAAAATAAGGTGTCAAAAGATAGGAAATGTTCCGTTGACCAAGCAAATTGTATTTTTAGTGACATTTTGTAAGATTTGTTGAAAAACTCGAATTTGTATTATAATACAAATATGAAATACTGGGAAAATAATATATCCATAGCAATGGTTTGTGTATTTGAACTTACTTATCAAATGCACAAACCATGTCTTTCGGTAAGGTAGTTTCCCGATATTTTATCTTTTTTGGGATAAGTTCTTTCTTACGTTATGAGTGATCTTATGATGAGCTAAGCCAGGAGAACAAACATTTAGAATGTGTTTGAGGGTGGTTTGAAAGTAGACCATCTAAGCCTATACCTCAGGGACACCTCATACCGGATACACAAACTCATTCCAAGCTAAATGTAACACTGGTTATCAATGTTGTAGTACCCGTGGCATGATGGTTAGTGCGTTGAATAACTATAGGTTATCAACCAACAAGTACTGGGACGTACTGAGGACAGCGAAAATTTGATCCAGAAGAAGCCATATTTGACAATGACTCTTACACAATTAAAATAAACCTGCTGGAAAGCAGGTCCAACTGCCTCTACTTTTTCCTTCGGATCTTCAATTATGTAAAAAAAATCGTCAAAGATGGCTTCTTGCGCTGTCCTGAGTACATCTCTGTTCTCTTCAGTTCTTAGTATTCGCCCCAACCACGATCTAGAAAACAGAGCCCTACTTAATCACTTTTACCTTCGTAATGATATGACACAATGGCGATCTGAGAACCGCGTTTTCCTGCGGTTCAATGACGACTCCTCGGCAAATGCCATAATTGCCAAACAAACGGGAATAAGTCCCTTGTTAGTCACAAAGGTTGAGCTTCAGCAATTAACATTTATACCAGTGCATTAGAAGACCGCTGGGATTCATCCTCTCCCGACAAAGGGAAAGGACAACTCCAACCCATCAAATCTTCGGTCGATAAGTCTCCTTCCGGCCTTCCGGGCATCAGCAAAGTTTTCGAGAATATCATTATTAGGGCTTTGACAAAGTTGGCTGCGGACAACAAAATAATTCCGGATAAACAGTTTGGCTTTAAGGCGGGCCATGACACAATTCATTCTGCGTCTAAACTCGTTTCTGATATCCAATGGAATAAATCAAAACAACAATGCACAGGTGCTGTCCTGGCTGGTTTGGAAAAGACCTTTAACACTGTATGGCAAAGAGGGTCTTTACTTAAAACTAAGCAGGCTTGGCATTAGCAAGCCAATGTTGTATATACTTTATGATATGCTTAACGGGCAAAAGTGGCAATGTAACTTAATGAAAAAGGTGGCGGTGAATTCGCCGATTCTCTACAGGTTTTACACAAGCGATCTGATTGGTAGTCTGACAAAGGCAATTGCTTACGCCGACGATCTAATTGCTTACAGAACGGCCCGAAAGGTTGAGGTTATTAGAATTATCTTTCAGGGTGATTTCGACAACATTCAGCGATATTGCGACGACTATAAACTGAAAATAAATGTCTAGAAGTCGCAGACAATTCTGTTTCGGACTCAGTTGGCTAGGTCCACGATGGATGCAAGAATTGATGCAAGATCTTCACGGGCAGCCATTTGCGAGCAAAAGTGTAGTGAAGTATTTTGGTATCTGGTTAGATCAGTATTTATATTTTAACAGACATATAAATGCTGCTCTGAACAGGGCCAGAGGAGCCTTCGCTCTGACGAAAAGGCTGTTTTGCAGCAATCGGCTTGACCCCAGAGTGAAGGTAATTTGCTGCATGGCTCTCATATGGCCGATGATCGTTTATGGTTGTCCTGTGTGGTTCAACGTTGCCCGTTCTCAGATGGAGAAGTTTCGGGTATTTCGAACAGGTGAATCTACTTTCCCAACGAGGTTCTATACAACGGGGCTCGAATCAACAGAATTGACAATTTGGTGATAAAACTTTCGAGGTCACATTGCAAGAGCTATGTCTTCGACCAACAATTTAAATTTCGGGGCGTTCTATCCGAAGGACGAGTATTTTGAGAGTGCACCCTTCAACGGCTTTATTACACCAGAGGCATTCCTCTTTTTAGATAGATGCGGTCTGATACAGGATATATTGGCAGTTCCGTTAATCTACCACGTCAGACGACGAACCGTACATAGGCGACTCCTGTACTCGGTACTTGATAGAGGGTATTTGGGATTGGGATAAGCCTTGGCTGGCTTACATACTTGTTTAATAGTTTAAGGGTTTAGTTTTAAGTGAAAAGGCATGGTGGCACAAAAAAAATGCCTTTTCGCTTTAACAGAATTCAGACTACTGGGGCTTACCAAATAATGACCCTTTATATAATAGTGAGTAAATCTGTGCTTTTATACGTTTTCCTAACAAAATTAGTTATGAATAATCTGAACGTAGGAAAGGTTTCGATGTTCAAAATTTATATTTAGAGCTATACCTTTAATTAATAATATTTAACTTCCTAACTTCATACAAAGTATTAGAATTTGTAACTTATATTGTCTCATAAAAATGTGTCTAGGCAATTTTTAGCAAAAACAAATTTCTGAAAAAATGTCACCTAGATTTAGAACCTTTTCAAAAAAATAAAGGCCTTATTTCTATGAAAAAACATAGAATTTTTTGTTTTTAAAGATTCCAACAAAATGTGGTGCAATTTTGGAACTTTCGAAACTTTGAATACAAAAATAAACATCTAAGTTAAGGAATTGTTAGCAAGGAGACTTGTTTTCTACATATTGTGCAGTAAAAATCGATCATCAGCAATTGTGGTCCTCCAATAAAATAGTCGATTAATGACAAGTAAAACATCAAACAATATTTTCATAATGACTTGGTAAAGCATTCCACATTCCACTCAAGGTTAAATTATTGAGCATTCTTGAAAGTATGGGTGTTAAGTCGAATTGTTTGAAGAGACTTTGGTTTCTGGGATTGCTGGCGAAAGTTTGGATCTTTGAAAAAAGCAAATAAATGCTAGTGCGAGAGGTTAACATCTCCTCCACAGTGAAAAACTTTGAAGTTATGAGAGAGATACCAGCCTCGGATAATGAACCAACTATTATGGTAATCAGACCCGGAACGACAACGGACTACGCATTGAGAACTTGTACCTGGAATGTAAGAACCCTCTACACTCCAGGTGCAACTCGGAAACTTGAATCTGTCCTCTCGCAGTATATGGCAGATATTACTGCGATCCAGGAAATACGATAGATAGGATCAGGTACAATGAAGAGGAAGAATTGCGACATTTATTATAGCTGTCATCAAAGATTGCATATATTTGGATGCGAATACGTCGTGGGAAATCGGCTTAGATTGAAAGTCATGGATATCAAACCAATAATTGATCGCCTGGCTGTGATTCGCATCAAGGCCACATTACAGAACATAAGTATAATATGTGCACACGCCCCTGTCGGTGATGCTGAGGAGATAAGATAACAGATAACGGCTTCCGACTAATCGACTTTGCTGAAGCTCGTAATACGGTGATAAGTAGCACTAGGTTTCCAAGACAGAAGATCTACACAGCAACCTGGCGATCTCCGGATGGTCGAACCACCAACCAAACAATCAACCATGTGCTAATCGTCTTAAGGCACGCATCCAACATCCTGAACGTGTGCACTTTCCGACGAGCAAATGTCGACTCTGACCACTTTCTGGTAGTGGCTAAGTTTAGACCTCGAATATCAAAAGACAAAAAAACACGTGCGGCCCAAAGAAAAATGTTCAACATCGGTTGCCTAAGCACATAGGAGAATGCCAGAGACTACAGTGAGCGCCCGTCCTCCCAAATACTACAGACGTCAACACATTGTAGAACCAATATTGCGAAATAATAAAAAATATAGCCGAGACCACCATAGGTTACCAGCCACCCCCGAAAAAGAACCCGTGGTATGATGATGAGTGCGTGATATTGAAAAGAGAGACGGAAAATGCACGTGTGCAGATGCTGCAACGGAAAACAAGAACAGCGAGTTAAGAGAACCGCACGAAAAGGAGAAATGAGAAAAAGACCCTGCGAAGGAAGAAAAGAGCATCCGCAGTTTCTCAGCTCAAAGATCTAGAGCGGTGTCGGGCCGAGAAAAACACCCGACGTTTCTTTAAAAGGTTGAAGCAATTAGCTTCTGGTTTCAGAACCGGGACACAGCACTTCCAACGGCTACTGAATGCGCAAAATGTCGAGCAAGATAATGACGAAAGCGAAGCAAGACCAGTCAATGAACACCCAGTCCCAGACCCCAGCAGAGCATGCACCAGGTCATCACATAAGTGTGGGAGGAAAAATGCATACCCACTGAATGGTCGATTAGCTCCATATACCCCATCTACAAAAAAGTCGGCCCGATGTTATGCAAAAACTAAAATGGCATATCCCTGCTAAATGTTGCATACAAAATCCTATCCAACGCAATAGGTGAGCGTCTTAAATCTTTCTGCAACACAAATATCGGCACGTACCAGTGTGGCTTTAGGCCAGGCAGAACAAGGTTAGACCAAATATTCACACTGAGACCAACAACAACAAGACCAACGAATTTCAAGTCGAAACCCACCATCTTTTCATCGACTTTAAAGCTGCTCATGATAGCATCCACCGCCAAGAGCTTATAATGGCGATGTCTGAATTCGGGATCCAGAACAAACTGATCCAGTTCTGTCGCATGTCGGTAAACAATACGCAGTGCAGTGTGCAAATGGGTAACAGCTCATCCAGGAATTCTTCCAAACTTGCGCAGGGTCTAGACAAGGAGATGTGTTGTCATGTCACTTCTTCAACAAAGTCCTGAAGCAGATAGTGCGTTAGGCAGGTGTGAGCACGGAGGGCACTATCTTCAACAAATCCACACAGCTCCTAGGCTATGCGGACGACGACGTAGACATAATCGGTCGATCCAAGAGAGCTGTGCTTGAGGCCTTCACTAGTTGGTCTTGAAGTGAATGAGGACAAAACAAAGTACATGTTATCAATAAACAAAGCAACATCTGTCCACCACCTAGGACAAAATGTCACTGTTGGTAGCAGCAATTTGGAAGCAGTTAAGGAGTTCACTTACCTTTTAACAAACATGAATCCCACTACCGATACCTTAGTGAAGATCCGAAGAAGAATTACCCTAGCGAACCGCTGCTACTTCGGTTTGGCCAAACAACTGGGTTCAAAACTCCGCACTCGAAAGACGAAGTGTCTGCTATACAAAACTTTGATTTTACCAGTCCTACTCTACAGCGCCGAGTGCTGGACGATAAGTAAAAAAGGGGAATTGATACTAAACTCTTTCGAAAGAAAAATTCTTCAACGGATTTTTGGTCCCGTATGCAACGATGGTGAATGGAGAAGAAGATACAACCGAGAATTGTATAAGATGTACCAAGATGTGGATGTAGTCCAGAAGGCCAAGAAAAGACTACATTGGTTCGGACACATCGAGCGAATGGAAGACAACGCTCCATCCAAGAAAATCTTCTCAGCCCAGCCTCCAGGTTGAAGACGGCAACGAAGACCGAACCTACGGTACAAGGACCAAGTGACTGCGGATGCCAGAGCGCTTAGTCTCGGTGACTGGAGAGTGCATGCGAGAGATCGTACACGATGGAAAACTGCAGTATCTCAGGCTGAGACCCTTCATGGATTGTGAGCCAGATAAGTAAGTAAGTAAGTGATGACATGGTTAGTCTACATACATTCGTCTTTACTTTTTCACCTGCAAGTAAGGTGGCTTTATCGCGGAAAAAAACTCACGCGGCTTTTCGAAATGAGAGCTGAAGTTAGAACCTTCCTCATTGACGACAACTTTGTTTTGGGGGACATGTTGTGTAATGAGCGTTGGTTATTTAAATTAGCGCTTCTGTCAGATATATCTAGAAAAATATGTAAATGATTTGAGTGCATCGCTTCAAGGAAAGGTAATAACTGTTTTCGATGCCAGTGACAAAATAGAAGAATTAAAAAATAAAATCCAGTTTTGGGCTAAATCTATAAAAAATCGAAACCTTAGACAGCAATGTTCAAAGAATTTAAAAAAAGAAAGAGATTTTGACATTCTCGATGTTATTTTATATGAGTTTCATATCCACCTAGAAGGTTTGCTGGAGAGCTCCCTCCACTATTTTTCAGACAAATTCCACCTGAACATTAAGGACGTATGGGAAATAAACCCGTTCTCTCCCTCACATCGCTGCAGCTTGAGTGCTTGATTGACCTTTTTCAACAATGAAGTCTTTATCAGAATTTTGGTGTATGTTGAAAGACGAGTTCAGTTTACTGTCAAGGAAAGCTAAAATAATTCTTCTGTCGTTTGCAACAAAATACATGTGCTGCATTCCTCCCCTAAACTGTAATACTCGCGCTTCTAGGAATGCTCATCAGTATCCCCTTAAGCCCAACTTCGGTCGTACCGTCAAGTTTAGAGATTCGTTCTTTAGCCGTACTACGCGAATGTGGAATTCCTTACCACACTCTGTCTTTCCCAGCTTATTACAAAAAAAAAATAAAATTCCTTTAAGCTGTACCAACATAATCTTTTGGAGTTTGACTCTTTTGCCAAAATTTCAATAATAACTCTGCATATAAGAAATTACCACCATGACGATAGTAAAAGATCAATGAATTCTATGGAACTCTATTTGGCATCAAAGGTTAATTTTGTACTTAAAAAAAATGTTCATGCATTTGGATAATAAATTATCATCGTTGGAAGTTCTTTAAAAAAAAAAATACTTCAAGCCATAAAGCAAATAACAATTAAACAATAAAGTTCACAAAGATTCCCTGAAATTGGACTAAATAAACCATGCATGAGCTGAGCAGGTATGTAGGTAGTAGGTAGGACATAACATGGGATATGATGGAAACTTGACGAAAAATAAATATTTCAATTGTGTTAAAAATATGTATTTTTGTATTCATGCCCTCGCGGGCATTCTTTTATGAATTTTGTAAAACAAAGAACCATCATTTCCCCAAAAACCAACATTTTTCCATTACACAATAAGAACGAACATTCCAATGTCCAATGTTCTTAATGTCATTTTTTTAAGACCATAAAGCAATCATTTTTTGTTTGTGATGTTGTTTTTGTTGTGTTTTGGAACGTTTCTGAAGAGAAGAGTGGACGAAGCGAATATTACAAATTTTATTTCATTTGGTTTGTCCTTTGTTACACCATGATGACGATGACGATGACGACGACGATAAGGACGAAGACTGCTTGGGGTCATTAAAAGAAATATAATGTGGACACCCAGGCGCAGCAGGCCAGCCAGCCATCAGCTGAAGGGAGATGCATTCAACTCACCCACAGCCCTTATGGCTTATATAATACATAGACATGTATATATTTTTATCGTATATAGCTTAATTATCGTATTTTAAATCACTAGCAGATGGCATTTATGCCATTTATGGCTTACTTTCAGAATCAATTTTCAATTATTATTGATGCAACGCATCTTTGTTTCCTTAGTCAGTTGGTGGGTCGGTCAGTTAGTCGGTCGGTCAGTTGGTGTGTCATTCGGTTGGTTGGTCCTTTCCTCTTTCCAATCAGTCCAGTCCATATTGAATTAAATTTTTAATGTTTTATTTTTTTCATCAAAGCCGATGACCCTGTGTCAATATGTACCTATACCTTCTCTTGGCTGATCTGGGTTGAATTGAGTTGAGAGCTGTAAAGTCACCCCTTCTCTGTCTAGGGCAATCAATGGACCAATTAAAACGCCCTCAAGCAAATAAAATCCGATCCACTTGTGGCAAGTGTAATAATTAGTTCATTTCACATGCATACGGCCAGATGAATATGGCCAGGCCACCCCGCTGCAGCAGTTCTCTATTACCTGTGAAAGCTGCTGTAGTATATAGAAGGGAAGATTTGTTGCACAGCAGCTTCAACATCAGCATTACAGACAAGGCGAGAATTTCTACCAAAAAATTTCATACTCAGTTAAATATTGATGAGGATCACCATCAGGGCCATCAGCTACAAAAGCAGCATGAGGTGAAAACTTCAACCGCATAAAACAGCCACGACCAACTTCCAACGTCCGCATGCGATGCTATCGACTCTCAATTCGACTCATCTCGTCGACGACGAAAACGACGAATATCTACGCTCGGCCCGGCCCGCCCGATTCGGACGGGCGCACGGAGCCATTCAATTTTAATCCAATTCCATTCGAATGGATTCCATGCAGAAAAAGCAATCATCATTATATCCCATATATGTTCCAGATCCAACACCAGTACGGTATCGACATCGGTATGTAGGGTCAGGGGTGAAAAGCTGCAGCGGCAAAGTATCTTCATTATTCCATCACTTGGCTCAAATCGATATCGATGGACAGGAGGACACATTGCATCGACGGATGTGGGTGCGGGTGGTCTGGATCTGGTTCTGGTTCTGGTTCTGGCTTTGACTCTAGCTCTGTCTCTATTTAAATCGGGCTTGTTTCAGTTTTACCAAGTGATGTGGTGTAGGTAGTTACCTATAAAAGTACCTTCGAATGCGTCCTATATAAAACCGAATGCCACCCTTCCCCAACCGCCACTCCCCTCAAGCACTCTACACTCTACACTTCTATAGTCCTATAGTCTAAAATCAGCATCCTGAATCCTGATATAGTGAAAACAACAATCAATACAAGGTGCACATCTGCTACCCGTAAATTTCAATTTGATGATGTTCGATGTTGCATGCAATGTTGGCAACAACAATGAACCACTATCCTAATACACTATAACTAGTTATATAACACCGTTTCGACTATATCGAGACTTCGACCCGTTCCAAGGATTCAAGCATTGTACGGAAAGAAAACGAAATTCAAGGTTTTTACACACTGCCAATCTAGTCCATTGCGGGTTCTAACTCCAACTGTACAAACTCCAACTCAAACTCCACATAAATAAATAATTCAATCCCAACCTTGTTCTACCCCCCTTTCCTGTCTAAATCGATCCACGGAAAGAGATAATAAATCTGGTATGGTATACGAGTTTGTCTGGATAACGGTAAGTGTGTGTTCCCGTTTACACCCGTATTCCGCATTTCGTATCCTCGTCACAAGGAAAAAACACATTAACGGATGAAAAATTGCTAGCAAAAGTCGGGCAAAATATGCTTTTTCGCCTTTCACTCATGTATGTAGGATTGTAGGTAAGTTACATACTCGTATACAATGTACCTTCATCCAGAGGCGAAGATATAAGGACGACAGGCGGGATTAAAGATGCTTACATAGTTCACGTATCTGTGAGAGCACAAAAACTTTTATGCTGTGCGTATTTTACGACACAAACTACCATCTACCTACCACCTTCTGATTCCGTTGAAGTGAAGTGGAGTGGAGTAAGAGGAAGAGCTAGAGCAGGACATGCGACCATGTGGTGTTATTTGAGATCTATAGTGATGTGGGAAAAAGGTCCTAGCAAGCGCTCCTATATAGTCATATCTACACGAGCAGTAACGTGATGTGATGTGCTGTGGGGTATTCTATCCAATTGGATGATGATGCTGATGATGATAAACCAGAACGCAATGAATATTTGCTTGTATAGTAAAAATAATTGGACTTTTGCATGGAGCTTGACTATGTGACTATTGGTTGTATCTTGATTCTTAACTCTGTCATTCGAATTCAAAAGCGCTTCGGATGCCAAAAAGATTGTTTGTTTGTCAACTGTGCTGTGCTGTCTATGCCTATGTGGAATTTGTTTACACTTACACCTGCAGAGCGCGCTAATTTATAGTGAATTAATTTTCGAGTTACACTTTGATGATCGTTTTGAGAACACCTAACTTGCCTACCAAGAGTGCAATCCTTTTAATTCCTGTAAACAAATCGGATACATTTTGTTTGTATAGGGATCCATCCTCCATGAGAGGAAAAACATCTAGTAAATCATAGACATGGCACTTCTCAAGCAGTTCCAAGAAGTCAATCAAGCACTCAAGGGGTTTTTACAGTGCGATTTTGATTTTGAATTCCCAAATATTGCCATGATAGGGAAAGGGAAAAGAGAAAGATAGAGAAGTATTTCACATTCGAGCAGTACGGGAAAGGAACGAAGCTCAATACCCGACGTTTTCGGGAATACTGATTTTGTCTGAAACTTCTAATTCTAACCCACTTCATTGTTTCGCTAATGACAGTACCCTCAGCTACTCACATTCGTTTTAAGATTCTCATCCTTGTTCTTCGGATGTGGACTACCAACGGCAACGTATGATAAGCTCATGGAATTCTGATTTTGGCAGCATTATCCAATGGGGAATCAAAAACTGTGTAGAATTTAATGCTTCGAAAACTCAATGCTGTCTACTGTCACAAAAGCGTAACCTTCCTCCAATGCCACCATCCATGAGTGGTACTTGCATCGAGGAGACCGAACAGTTTTTAGTCCTAAGTATGTGCATTACAAACTACTTGTTGTGGTGTGATCACATACTTGAGATCGCCAAAAAAGTGTTTAGGTTTTCTCGGAAGATGCAAGAAGTTTTGTACACCTTCTGATCTGGCTATAATCTATAAAGCCTATATTCGTCCGAAACTCGAGTACAATTCCCATATCTGGGCTGGTGTTCCTACAACCCAATTTGCGTCTTCTAGACAGAATTCAAAGAAAGCTTTAAAAATGATAGGTCACCGTTGTCTGACTGAAACCCTTGAGCCCAATTTCGAACGTACTGTAAGGTACAGAGATTCTTTCTTTAGTCGCACTACACGAATGTGGAATGCTTTACAAAGCTCAATGTTTCCCAATCATTACAATGTGCAGACATTCAAAACCAATGTGCATCGGTATCTCTTTTCTAATCCTATCCCCTCTTCCTTATTGCCCGCACTGTGATTAATCATCATAAGGGTATTCATATCCCCATGAGTGCGCGTATAAAATAAAAAAAAGTTTATCAAGTTTACACAATATTAAAAATCGAATAAACGGTACGAATTGAATATTTCAACAGAAATAGCATAAATGATTTTGGAGAGTGATGAAAAGTGATCTTAACGGCTAAGTCAAAAATGAAACATGCTATGTTTTTAGAAACAACTAGTTTCTAATGGGATAAATATTCTTGCAGGCCACAGTAATCGAAACACAGCCAACAGCTTAATTAGTCTGGTTGTTTTAATTTGAGGTCCACGTTTTGCTAACTATAAGGTTATATCTGAGAGGCCTTCAATGATCTTTTGAAGACAATATTTAATCAATTCAATGGAACAACGTTTAAGTAACTGAAGATCATCAGCAAGGAGGTTTGAGAAAAAGGAATGGGCAATCATCGAACTCTACAAGAAATTGATAAGAAATTAGAAACCTGACTATCAATTGGGGGACAATTTTCCTTGTCAGTGATAGGTTATGCAATGTTTGGTGAAGTTTGGGAGCAAGATGTGAAAGATATTGAGATTTAAGAAACATCAAACTGGGATCATTTTCCAGTGGTTGTTAGCTTCCAATAGCTTATTTATACAACCAAATGAAGAAACCTGTATTACTTCCTAGGCTCAAATGAAATATCTCAAGAAACCAGGCATATAGATAACAACTTGATTTGAACCTTCAATCACACCAAAATGTAGACTTCCCTATTTTAGAGCAAATTATAAAGTCATTTTACCCTCAACAATAGGGTAGTGGAAAAAGGAGCAAATTTAAAAAGGAGCCTTGGTTTGATGAAGAACTTCAAAAAGCGCGTAAGAAATCCTTTGCATGGTTGAGAAATTTCCGGAATTCCCAAGGTTTGTTTCGAAGAAACTACTTAGAGGTCAATATAAGGAGCTATATAACAATTCGCGGTGCATAAGAAACTATGTGCAAACATTCTATCCACTCATTTCAAAGAATTATTGAATCCAAGCAGCATACAAACAAATTTGCACTATGCGATACCTGGATTCAACAACGAAATAGATACGGAAATTAACCTTCAAGAAGTGGAATTATATCTAAGATCTCTTAAAGATGGAAAAGCGGCGTTTGCAAATGGTATTTCTGTTGAGTTCTATAAATACGGAACAGTCATGTTAAAGAAAGCCTTGTAATACTTTTTAATGGAGTTTTTGAGGGGCATATTTGCGTAAATGAATTTTAAGGTGCTATAATCTTCCCTATACACAAAAAAGGATCCTTGTTGGATTCAGCCAACTATCGTGGAATTTCTTTTCTTAATTCAACTTATAAGATTTTTGAAACTCTGTTGCAGACGAGACTCACAACGTGGATTGCAGATCAGAACCTCTGAAAAGAGACTCAAGCGGCTTTAGATCAGGGTATTCTACAATAGATAATATTTTCATTGTCAGGAGGCTAGCTGAAATCTTTATTAAGCAGGGAAGAAAATTGTATGCATTCTTTATTGACTTCAAAACAATATTCGACTCAATTAACCGAGGTGCTTAAATTTGTCTCTAAAGTTCGGACGCGTTCTCGAAGAGCTATATAGAGGAACACAGCATGTAGTGTGGAACGGAGCTGACCTTTCTGATTGGTTCACAACTACCTCGGGAGTAAGTTAGGGGTATACATTGATTCCCATTTTGTTTTTGCTCTTCAAAAACCTTCCAGGTACTGTTGACTTAGCAGGATTTCGTATTAAGGCATTAATGTTTGCTGATGATATAGTAATTTTTGCGTATTCCCCAGAAACACTACAACTTATGAAAAAGTATAGAGAGAGTACCTGCACTACTGCTGCCTTTGGAGCCACAATACTCAAAAATGGTGGACGAAATGCATCAAATGAAAAGTATAATTTCAACGGAAAAGATGAAGAATGTGTTAACGAATACAAATACCTAGGAGTAATTTGATTTTGGAGAAATATTTTAGCGAGAAACTACAAGGGCAAAAACTGCACTTAATATTTCATGGAAAAGCTGCTTTATGAAAGAAAACATAGTTCACAGTAGTAAATATGAGGTATTGGAAGCAGTTGCAGAAAGTATCCTTTTGTATGGCTAGCAAGTATGGGGAGAAACTCTTATGTTATGTTACATTATGTGAAGAGAATATTTCATCTCGAAACCGGACTATCACCTCTATTTATAAAGGTTCTTAAGATGCAAGCAGATTATCTCCTAAACGTTTTTAGTATGAAGGAATACCAACTTGTTAGAAAACTAGAAGTAAAAGCTGTAGAAGACCAAAATCACTGGTACAGTGAGTGGTCGAGTCTCGCAGAAGGGCATATATATTGACCGGCTCAAGTACAGCAGCGCCTTAACACCTCCTGGAGCATAGGGCAGCAGCAAGATATTTCCACCTATCCCGGTTCACGGCAACTGACATCAGCTGTGGCTACGATTGCATACCTTGAGACCAAACCTCCTTCAAAACTGATGACGTCCAAGTTGTATTTGGTCTTCCAACGCTTCTATTACCCTGGAGATTAAATTGGACGGATCGTTTTGCTATATTGCCTTCAGGTTTTCTCAGTGTATGGCCTATTCAACTAAATTTCCGTTGCATGATATCTACATTCAATTTTTTCTGTCTGGTCATTTTCCACAGTTCAACGTTAAAATGGTTGCCGGCCATCGGATCTTTAGAACAGAACGGAGACAAAGGTTAACGAAAACTTTTAGGCTGCTCGAGATGTTGGCAGAGCATTTTCATGTTTCAGAAGCATATAACAGCACTGATTTGACGTCGGATTTAAAGAGTTTCAACTTGGTAGAGTTCCACACAGGAAAAAGGATTCCAAATGTAATACGGGGTTTGTTTATTCTACTGTTATCATCCAGGTCCGTTCCGCCATTGAGAGCTATAACACTTCCCAGATAATTAAACCGCTCGAATTCCTCTATCGTCCCCTGCCTTAGAATAACTTTGGCCCGTGATCATTACATTGGCCTTATTTGTGTTAAGCTTTAAGCCAGCCACTTCGTCAATATAATATATGTGTCTAAGCTTGTCAAACAGACTCCATTGGAGTCTTTCATTTGTACCCACCGTGGCAGTCATCACATCGTCAAACGCCAGCAAAAACAGAATCGGTGACAAGACATCTCCTTGTCTCACTCCTTGACGCACATCGAAGGAGTCGGAAAGCTGTCCATTGTGCAACTCAAAATACCTTGCGTTGTTGTACAATTCTTTAATAATAGCGACAATTTTCTTAGGGATTCCTCGCACAATAAGCAATCTCCAGATGCATTGACGATTGACCCAATCAAACGCCTTCTCAAAATATACAAACATTAGGTACAGCGGTGATTGGTACTCAGATGATTGTTTGAGTATGATTCGCAAGGTTTTGATGTGGTTGACGCATGATCGGCCACTGCGAAACCCTGCTATTGAGGGTAGACTTGATCCTAGACTCAATCCTTTCGAGAATAATAGATATTAATAGTTGCCATTAACTTCGGAAAAACGGACAGAACTGTTATACCGCCCCAGTTATTACAGTTTTTGAGGTAACTTTAAAATAACTATATCCTTCTAGTCTCTTGGGTAAGTTTAACTCTCCCAGACAGCCTGCACGAGTTTAAGCAAAATACGGGAAGCTGCTTCAAGTCCAGCTGCTTTGTTTTTCTTTAGAAGATGTATCGCATTACTTATCTCTGCACTTGTTGGGGGACTGGTGTCAATACCTCTAGAAGATCTGCGCATGTTGTTCAATTGTGGATTCAATTCTGCATTGTGGTCATCATTTAGCAGCGCACAAAAGTGCTCCTTCCATCTTTGTAGCTGATCTTCTATCGTTACTAAAAGGTTTCCGTTCAAATGTAACACGGGATGGTTAGTTTTAGTGCTACTAAGCTGTCCGACAATGTTCTTAGTGATTTTATACAGCTCCCTTGCATCCCGGCTTACTGCAGCATGTTCCGCATTTTCCGTAAGTTTGTCGACCCTTGCCGTCTTGTCACGTCTCACACACCGCTGCACTGTCTTATGAGATGCTCTATACTCGTTTCGTAGAATCAATTTCCGCTGAGCATCACTTTCTGAATTGATTCTAATTTTAAGTGTTCTTCGATATGTTGCATCCTTCTACATCGCTGAAGGATGCAACTTAAATTTGTATTTAATTGTGGACGCTGTATCGCACAGTAAAGCTCTTATTTACAAGGTTATAGCAGCGGTAGATGAGAAGTGTAGAGCAGAATATGCAGCTGAAGCAGTTGGGTCCTTGTTGAGAACAACTTACAATAGGCTTAACAATAATCTCAAAGAAAGGAACTACTTCCATGAAGCAAATAATGTAAACGTCATTGCTACAATGGCCAAGTAAAGAAGTGCCTTAGAATAATCTAAAAGCACCAGAAACATCATTCTCTTGCTTGTTCTATGATGTCAAGTAGTTCCATTGTAATTTAACAAAAATGGAAGGATCGAGACAGAACAGAATTCAGTATTTGAAATGGTTTTAAGAATTGGAATAATCTTAGCGACTCTCCCACGCTATCAGATAGAACACCTTTTGTTAAAATGCTATTATAGATATAAGTGATATGTATATGGCAGAATGACTTTAAAGAACGTTGGTGTTGGATGTAAGTTATCAAAACCTACGGCAGTTGACCTCAAGCAAATGAAACTGCATCCTCAGTAGTAATACAAAAAAAAACGAAAATCAGGTCTAGAGTACAGTGCTGAAAGCTTTTCACCAGAAATATCTTAAAACACACTCATGGTTTGAGATATAGAAAAATTCTTAATCTCAATGTAAACAATATCCATTGGGTCAAAAATATTTTGTTTTTTTACGATTTCCTTTTAATTTGTCCACAATTTGCGTCCGTTCAAAAAAAGATTCAATGTTTTTGTTGCAGAAAAAACACGAACTATAAATAATTATACATTGTTTTTGCCAAATGGTGTATTTCTTAAGTAAAAATTTCAATTCCATCGGTTAAAAGATTCGGGAAGGTTAAAAATTGAGAAGTATTGGGAATAACGCCTTTGAAGTGTTGAGTAGTGAAAAATCATGAACGATTTTGCAGTACGTTAACTGAAATTCAAAAATTGTATGACCATAATCATTTAGGACAACACTTTTGGCTTGCCATTTATAAAATAGTTGTTCACAAATTGAAGTAAAAAAGTGGGACAGGAGGCATTAATACAATTTTGTTTGCAATGCAAGGGTGCAAACATAAAATATCAACGACCCAACAGAAGACATATTTGTCAACGAAGTTAAGAGTCTGACCTAATCTCAAGGATTCCTAAAGTGGTGAAACTGTTTCTATTTCGTTAAAAATTCAAGTTGTGTAATATGTGAAGAAAGAGGTTTTTTGAAATAATCGAATCAATCAGACAATTATGTTACTATTTCACTTATCTTATTTTAAAACGGAAGTATTTGCTGCATTTTAAGGTAATTTCTTTTATTCAGTTTGTTAAAATAAACATTTGTAGTCAAACGGGCTTACTCTACTTTGTTTTTGTACCAAAGTGTTTATTTGGCAATGTTTGTGGATTTCTATCTTATCCTAAGTATCCTAATCTTAATTCTTAAGCAAACAAACCGCAGCTGAGGATTTAGTATTAAAAAGAAAATGAAAGTAAGATACATACATATTATATTGTCTTCATAAAGGAAAATTGATGAAAAAGTTTTCTTCGCAGTGCTTTTAAGAGAAAAAAAAGGTTAACTGATTGGATTTTTTTCTATCAATCACATCACCAATAACAATCCGTATATTGAGTTCGAAAGGATTATTAATCACTCTTATCAAAAACCACCTCTATTAGGGAACAAAAACATCTAACGACCCATACCCAAATGAAAGAGAATTTAAAATAAAAATGATTTTTCGAAACACTGATTATTTGAAGGCTTTGTATATTTTCAGTAAATATCACATCGACTTTCAATTTAGGAATATCCAATTGGTTAAATTATTCTGAATTTTAAATTACCCAATTTCAAATTAAATGCGCTCAAAAACTCTCCTGACACATCGATACTTCCAACAAACGATGGTACTTCCAACGAACGCCTCCACAGACAACTAAATCAGATTTAAACGCATAATGAGTTCCATAACAACGAAATACAAAGTAGCAGCAGCAACAGCAACACAAACCTAATACTCCGCATCACTGCCCGAGCACTGAATATTGAACTGAAACTATAAAAGCAACTTCAAAGCAACAGCTACATCTCCTTTGACACCATTAACCTTTAATTCCACGTATATTCCATCGACGACGACGACGCCAAATTACTTTGCCCATTCTATCCCTCATCGATATAGCGGTAAAATTTAGCTATAGATACCAAAAGACCTCACCTAACTATGCTTTTTGGGAAAAGACCGCTCCGGCTCCACCATTGTGCTTCGTGCTCTTGTTGAAAATTTTATCACCCTTAAATGGTTACAATCAAAATCAGTTACCACAACAACAACTTAACGAACTTCATTTTCAGTTTAATATAATACCCTTATACCCAACCATTTGGGAGCAGTGAAAAGTGATGTGTGTGATGGCACACAGATGATGACCCTAGCCGATGTTCGGTTTCGATGACTGAGGTTTTGTTTTGGAATGGTTATTGGTTTGTTGTTTGGAAAAAATCAATTTTTTTTAAGAATTTATATATAATGGTTGTTGCTTCAAGTTTATTTAAACAAAAAATAAATGATTTTCAAAATCATGCTCAAAACGTGAATATACCTTATCAGGAGCGGAATGATTCTAAACCTCACAATTCCCAAAAACAGAGAAAATATTCAGTAAAACTTTAACGTTTTAATAACAAAACTTCATTGTAATAATTAATTAATATAGCGATTTTGTGACTTGACTAAATGAGAATCACGGAGAACGAAGTCTCATACTATTTATTATTCATAGGAGTAAGTTTTTCACAATGAATTTTCTTTTTTTTTTCATTGGAAAAACTATTTCTGTACAATTGCACTTTTTGTATGTACATATTTAAATGTTTTTAATGATTATATATACATATGTATATATGTAGGGGGTCCCAAACTTAACGCAGAATTTGAATTTGCTGCCATTAATGCATTCAAATGTTGAGAACCCTTAACAAAAATCTACAGCTGAGGGGTTAAGGATATTAAAAAGTGAGCGTTACACGGTATAACAACGTGTCTTTATTATTAAACAATATTTCAAAATTAGCGAAAGCTTGACGGTAGCCTGCATAGTATGAAAATTGCATATAAAATATGGTCGCAAAACAAAGCACCTTTTCACCTTCATGAGTGTGTGGATCGCCAAAAATGCTACTTTTGGGGTTCTGAGAACCTACATGGGTTTGTCGAAAATAAAATGCAAGCAACGTGTCACTTTTTCGTGTGAATTTCGGCCTGGAGGCATAATTGGACAATACTTTTTAGTTAAATTTAATCTTTGAAGTAATTTGTGTTTTTAGGGAAGAATTAAAAAACACTTATTTTAAAGGAATTTTTTGACTTTAGGCTTTTGAAAAAAGTTTTAGAAAGCTTTAAAGAATTTGAATGTAGATATGTCGCATTAACGTTTAACTTTGCGGAAAAGCTTAGTTTTTATGCTTCTATTTGCTAACCTTTAAAAAAATCAACTTTTTGTAGGTCAAAGTCCAACCATTAAAAATCAACAAATGTATGAAAAATGAATTTCTTTCGACAAAAAATCGAGAATTGAATATATATTTTAACTTCAATTTTGACTGACTTAAGGGTAAATAATCGTCCCGTTACAATAAAAAATAATTTAAGGTCCAAAATCAAAAACTTTGATAGAAACTTTGACGGAAATGGAAGCAATGTTCAAGGAATCATTCTCTTTTCATGAAGCGACAGGAGGCTTGGCTTAGTTATAATTTTACACTTTCTGTCAGCATTTTAAATCACATCGTCTAATGATGGACCACAAACAAGTTTTAGTCGGGCAGACCCCAAACTCCATTTTTAGTTGCGTCAATAAAGACGAAAAAAGAAGAATTGCGAATCTTTAAGTCTCCAATTCATCCGAAGAGCTGAGATTCTCTGCGGAAGTTTCCGAACATTCCTGTGGTATTTAAGTTGATTCTTGTAAGATGGAAAAAACATTAACACTTAAGGATACGTTAGCACTATACTTAGATCTTGATTTTGAGTTGAGAAATTTCAAAAAGCAAATGCTTCCAAAAAAAATAGAATTCGAAAACCACTGCCTCTGTTGACCTTCAGGAACTTCTCGAAAAAATTGCTGAAAGTATTGCCGATATTTCTGAAGTAAATGGCGTCATACATGCCATTCTCACATGTATATGGGGCTTTGACGGAAGTTCCGGCCATAGCCGATATAAAAGAGTTTTTTCCGATGCGAAAAACACAGATGAGTATCTTTTTTTGAAAGTAATATCAACTTTAAAATTGGTGTAAGAAACTACCTGTGTTGAATTATGGAAAACTCTTCGATGTTCTTCTACTAAGTTTTGCCGTCCGATTAAGTTCATGTTCATTAAGGAATTTATAGAACAACTCACTCCCAAGACCATAACCAAAAACGGCTATAGTTTAAACATTTCATTTAAGTTGATATTTACAATGGTTGATGAGAGAATATGTAACATATTATCAAAGACCATTTGTGCATCAAAATGTTTTCTTTATGAAGCAACTCCTAAGGAAATGAATTTGGTGCAAATGCATGAATATGTAATTGAAGAAAACTTCCGATTTGGTTTATCCATTCTTCATTCATGGATAAAATGTTTCGAATGCTTGTTGCATATAGCGTATAGACTTCCATTTAAATCATGGCGGGTTGGAAAAGACTCCGAAAACAATAAAGTGTTTGATGAAAGGAAAAAAAAATTCAAACGATTTTTAAAACACAATTGGGTCTTAATATCGACAAGCCTAAGCCTGGTTTCGGTTCGACAAATGATGGCAATACAGCGGGAAGATTTTTCAAGAACTCACAGCTAACCCGGAAATTACAGGAATTAATGAACGACTTATATAAAAAAATTTCAATAGTCTAGAGAGTTTTGGCTTCAGGACTAACTATTGATCAATTCTCTATATTGCTCGCTGAAGTAAGGGAATTATATTCAGAGCTTTACAGTTGGTACTACACGTCAAGAAATGTGCTTAAACTTTTAATTCATGGGCCAGACATTATGTCGTCTTTCGAAATCCCAATTTGTTTACTGTCGGAAGAAGCGCTTGAAGCAACAAATAAGGAATTCCAAAAAAATTGAAAGTCAAGAAATTCATCCCGTGTAAACAATAACCAAGACATTTTGACGATCTTGATCCTCAGGTCCGATCCTTTGATTTCTAATCTTAGAAAAAAAGAGCTGAAATTATGTAAGGAAGATCAAGAGAAATTGCTCAATTTCTATATACAAGCGAATACCTTGATACCTATTCCCCCTCTTTTAGTTCTAGTTTTAAAGATATTTTAACAAACTGACTCGTATTCTTTAATAATTATAATTTAAATAAATAAACACATATATGTTTGAAATATTTGTTTTTATTTTTCTTGTCTTTAAAAGTTTTTAAAAATATATTTTTGAACAATGTATGTTATAACAAAATATTTAAAAGTGGGCGTGTCAGTGGATGGACATGACTTTTTATGTGCTTCTAAACTTAGCTACAAAATCAAATCCCTAAATTTCAATCAAATTGTTTAAATCAATGTTGAGATATAATCGATATACAGAAGTGGGCGCGGCAAGGGGCGTAAATATGACGCGAATTTTGGAGAAACTCATTAAGTATTGCATTTAAGACAATTTTGATACTAAAAATCGACTTAACTACGGAAAATGGAATTTTGTCCACTTTTCCCATACGATCGACGCACTATGCGACGGACGTTTTAAATAAAATCAATGGACTCGTATGAAGCTGTCAAAAATGTTACCTCAAGCTTTATTGCGTTTTACATCGTAAATATGGAAAGCACACAACCACGCAAAGCTTCAACTTTGCATCAACAGAATTCAGCCATATTTAGAATGAAGGGTGGTGGAAAATTTCGACAAACGAGTCGTGTTCAAAAAGTTGTGGAAGCCATCCTTCAATAAAGTGTTTCTTTATTTAATTGTTGTTCTCGATTTCTTTGTGATAAAAACGTGATTACAATGTCCGGTTCAAAACGCCATTTGGATACTTACAACGAAATTAGACCGGTAAATATGCTGGAGGAACGAGTGTCTCAAAGGACTGTTGCAAATCGAATCGATGTGTAGCGGCGAGCTATCTGAAACGTATGGGAACGCTTTCAGGAAACCGGGAGTGTAGCAAGAAGACCAAGATCAGGAAGAAATCGAGCCACAACTATGCAAGAAGACCGGAATAAGTGCATGTCGGGAGCGTACTGTATTCATCCGGGCTTTACAAACTCAACCGCGATAGTCAACTAGCACTCAAGTCAGTGATCAAACCATTCGGAATCCACTTAACGAATATGGTCAACGTTTCAGAGTGTGCTATCTGGCCGAAACTTACATAGACTCATCGAGGAGTGCGATTTAGGTACCCCCGTGAGCAATAAAATTGGACCAGGACAACTGAGGTCTATACTCTTTACAGACGAATGCAAAATCAATTCTTTTAGTGGTGAAAAACAACTACGAATGTGGAGAAAAGCAGGTGAACATTTTAACGGCCCGTGCATTCAGGGACATGACCGATTTTGGGGACTCAGTACTTTGGTATGGACTAGAAAAAGTATGCTTGACAGAACAGAACTGATTATCTTGGATGAGGACAGAACAGAGCCGACTATCCTGGATAGGGGCATCGTTACAGCAGCCAGTTACATTGAAATGGTAATCTGGCCTGATGTGCTGCCATGCTCATGCTCACACAGAGTTGGCGATGTGTTTGTTCTTATGCAAGACAAAACGTAAGTCATCTTATCGAAAGCATGCTTATACAGTGCTTACGGACTAGATTAGGCCCTACTCGGTACTAGGTAAAAGAAATGAACAAGAAATAGTACATTTTATCATATGAAGTTAAAAAGCGCAGAATTGGTTGTCCCTGTTAAGAGTGGTTATGGGTCCTATTTTGTTTTGAGTAGTTTATTACATCAATGTTAGGACACCCTTTATACCATTTTTTGTAAATGGTGCATTTTATCCATTTGGTGAGAAAGTGATTAAAAAACTGTAAAAACTAAAATTTAATATTGTTAAATCTCAATAATAAGTGATCTAGAAGGGTACCCGCCAGAGAACCCTTATTGTGTTTTTAAATTTTCTCTGGAATTAATTAATCGATTTAAATAATTATTTTCTGAACGTGGTGCTTGAGGTCGGAAGCTTTGGATTATTATTAATTAGGCCAACATCACAAACAATTCACCAAAAAATCAAAATTGGTTCATATACTAGTTACTCGACTAATTTGGAAGTTTTGACACAATGATATATAAATAAATAAAAAATATAAATACACATGAAAATAAATCAAAACAATGTTAAGGAGCTAAAATTTTTACAATAATTTTTGTTTGTCTTTCCATCAATTTTTATCCTAGAACTTAGATTTAAGGGACACCTCATATGGACTCGCGGTTAACTCTTAACTCATCGTCGTCACAGCCAACCACCAAACCATTTAACTAAGTTTAAAAAAACTAAATAAATTATTTGTATTTAGTGGAAAAATATTACTTTTGTTACTATCGACCTTCCTCTCTACCGCGCTTGACTTGGCATTAAATTTGTTATAAAGCATTTTTATGTTATTTCCCAAAGGATTAGGTTGTGGTTATGATAAAAACGTTTTTATACTTATTTGTTTGAATTGACAACAATTATTTATTATATCTTAAATAACACACTTATGCACTCTTCAGCATTTTGCGGTAGACTTTACAGTAATGAAAAAAATAATAAAATCATTTTATTCAACTTGATTTACTGATCCTAACGTTCTCAACCAAAGCAGAAAACCAAAAACAATGGCTTATTTGACAAACTGCTAACGCGACTTTAAATGAAAAAATCAATCTATGATCTTTAAATTTAAATAAAGACGCACAATAAAAAACAATTCATGAGAAGCAAAATTTTTGGATTCAATTAAAAAAACTAACTAAATACCAAAAGAGGGACATTTTTGAAAATAAACAATTCAGCAGTTTGAAATAAGCTAAAGAAATATGTTGAATTCAGAAAAATATAAACGCATTTGTTTAATTCTGATAAAATGGATGTACAGACATGGACGTTAAAATAGACACAGAGACAGTTGCTAAAAGTAAAACAAAATTTAAACAACAACATCCATAGAAGTTGTTGATGTTCAAATGGTACACATGTGTATTCAAAAGGAAACACGAGCTTCCACAGGTTTTTCTCAAAACCAACCTCTGTCTATCAACTCCTACTCTCACCTCCCCGTGGTGAACATCGGGTGCCTAGTACCTCAGCTGGAGATTGGGTTCTGATCTAACCCCAGTGGAAAGTTGTTGGGAACAGCAAACGAGAGTGGTGGGGAGAGGTGTTTTCACTAAGGCACCTCTCCTTATCCAGACGGCAGCGGAGGAATTCCCGAGATGGAATCAACGGTGACGTCTACAGTTCCAGTAAGGTTAAACTACTTAGTGAACACCTTATAGGGCTTCTTCGACTTATTCGGAGCCCAGGCCTTTAAAGAGCGGTTTTATCCAGCTTCCCATCCTTAAAGTTATACTTAGGATCTGGCCCTCCAGGTTGGGGGTTGTGCTTCGGGGTGACTTCCTGGCCAAGTAAAAACATCATAGTTGCGAAGCACCAACAAGCCTCGGATACGGACGGATTTACTGTTGACAACCAACGCAAACGGATAAAGGACAATGAACTTCTGATATGCACGTGGAATGTTATGTCCCTTAACAGACCACTTGCGGCTGAAGAATTAGCGGAGGCCGTAGACCGCTATAAAGCAGATATCGCCATCCAGGAAATACGATGGAATGGGCTGGGCAAAAAGAGGATGAAAAATTGCGATATTTACTATGGTGACTGCTACCACGAAAACCAACAGCGCTTGTTTGGATTGGAGCCAGAATTAGGCAAGAAGTCTTGAGCTATAGGTGCACCAATGAGCGCCTCATGACCATACGCATAAAAACTTAATTCGGCAACATTAGCCTGATATGCACGCACGCCCCCACAGAAGATAAAGACGAAGGTGCTGGGAGAAGGTACAATGTCGAACGGCTACAATCGCAAGAGATCGTCAAATCCTTTTCCGACCGAGTTACAAGTAACCTCTCTCGAAGTTCTCTGCCGCCCACACAATGTATCGAAAAGCAGTGGCAACAGTGCCAAGATGCAATCACAGAAGCTGCCTCTGATGTGCCGGGTTTCAAACAGCCACCAACAAGAAGCCCATGGTTTGATGAGGAACGTCGGCAGGCAAATGCAGCCAAACAACAGGCACGCAAAGCGGCGCTGCATAAAAGGACGAGAGCTGCTCGTGAGCTCTATAAGCAGAAGAGGCGAGAGGAGAGAGGAGAGGGCATGAGTTGCGTGCGGTCGAAGATGTTAAGAGGTATAAAAGCAGGAATGAGGTTCGAAAGTTTTATGAACAGGTGAAACGAAATTCACAGGAAGGCTGCAACGACGAAATTGGTAACATCATAGTGGAACCGCAGTCAATGCTGAGGATATGGAAGGACCACTTCTGCAGACTGTATAACGGCGACGAAGAACTGAATTCCGCTGTCAGGCAGAACGATCTATTCAATATAGACGACGAAAGCGAACAATCTCGTCCTCCCGACTTAGACGAAGTAATGGCTGAATCACATACACGCTTCAGCTTCGGCTTCGCCTGACGTTTACGAGTTCAGCCATAGGAATTCAATGCATGCTATCACAATGTAGCTTCGACCTCACGTTTTATTTGACAATCGTAAGAAAAAGAATGTAATGTAACGTAATGTGACTCCAAACGGAAGCTCTAGTTCAATTTTCTGAACATTTGCTTTGTCTGACAGCTCATCAGCAGTAAAAAAATGTCAACAAACAATATATTTGCTCTTTGGAGGGATGAAATAATAGAAATGTCATTCAAAGCAACCTCGAAGCAAGCCTAACGTAACGCAGACGAAGCCGAAGCTGAAGCGTGTATGTGTTTCAGCCATAAAGATTGCCATATCTACGAGTAAGTTGAAGTCCAACGACTAACATGGCTGGGTCACGTAGAGCGCATGGAAACCAATGCTCCGGCCCGGAAAGTCTTCGATTCCACATCCACAGGACAGCGCAGTAGAAGAAGACCGCGGATCAGGTGGCGCGCACAAGTGGAAGGTGACCTCACCAAACTTGGAGCGCGAAACTGGAGACATCTAGCTAGGGACCGAGGTAGATGGAGAAGTTTGTTGGGTGAGGCCTTAGTTCACACAGGACTGTAGCGCCACCTTAAGTAAGTAAGTAAGGACCAAGATGACAACCTTGTTATACACCGGAAAATTTTTGTATTTGATTGGAAAGAACATTACCAATTTAAACATATTGTCTTCGTCCATCCAAATAGCTTCTGATCCATTTTAGGAGATTTGAGTGGAAGCCAAGCAATTCAAGTTTTTTCAAGAGAACGTTATGTTGTACCCGATCACACGCCTTGCAAAAATCGGTGTAGATTAGAACCACTTGAGTACGATTTTCTAAACAACCATGACAGTTATTTGTAAAAATTGCCAAATTTGTTGCAATAGACTTACCATTTATTAAGCTATGCTGATGCAGGGATATATGGTTTTGAACTAAACTATAAAGTTTAATTTAAACAATTGCTCAAATAATTTGGAGATTAGCTGAAGCTAAATTCATCTAAAGGAGTTATCAAAGAATGTTTCCATGTTTCCAAATACTCCTTTTTTTAAGGCTAAATTAAAAATAAAGCAAAGTGGGGTTTTAAGGTTTAATATTACAAAATTTCAAAATTATCAAGCGACGATCAAGCATTTAATACATCAACTGTCGATAAAGAAAGGTCACCAACATTAATGTTAGAATTGAAACGAAGTGCTTCATTATAATCTAAACCCAAATCAGAAAAGTTTGATTTTAAAAATATAGAAACGTTTTTACAAATATCTTCTAAGTTTTCAGAAAAAACTACAATTGTAAGAAATATTGGAAGGAATTCCAATTGATTTTCTTTTAGTATTTAGAAATGACCGAAAACTCTTCGAATTTGTTTTTATTTTCGACTCAAGAGACCAAATATAATGTTTATATGTAAATCTTTTTAAGAATTCGTTCCCTTTCCTAAGTCTTATAAATGTTAAAAGGAACGGGACTAACAATAACATCATCTAATACATAGCAAAAACCATTAAAAAAGAAACATATTGAAACACAGACCTTAATATTTAACTAGTATCAAAAACATTAGTTTTTAATATTTTTTTTATTTTTATAAAAGAATAAGTTCACTTTAGGAAGTAAATTCAAATTATTTTAATATTATTACAATTAATTCTTAGCAAAACATGGGTTGCGGTAAGCATTTTTCCCTAGAAGAGAAAGCTGTCAAGGAAAATCTTTGAGGGAAATAGCTAGCAAATGCAATTTGACAGCTGAGAGCCAAAAAATAGAGGGAAGAACCAAGCAAAACAACCCTAAAAGAAAAACAAACAAACAACAGCGTCCAATAACTTCCAGAGCTGTTCGTAGAAAACTTGTTGAAGCTAACTTTCTCAGAAGGATTGCAAGAATGGAGCCCTTTCTAAGGAAAACAAAACATAGTAACATAAATTAGCTCACGATCATTTCGATTGGAGTGGGCCAGAAGGAGGCAAATAGTGAAGAATGATTTGTAGATGGACAAAAAAAAGATACATTTGTTCAGAAGCTATGGTAGACTAATCGTTAGAAGGCGTCCTTTGAAAGAACTGAATCCCAAATAAAGGGTGATATTTTTGAGGTAAGGATTTTCATGCATTAGTGTTTGACAGATCACGTGGGATTTCAGACATGGTGTCAAAGAGAAAGATGCTCAGTATGCTTTGACATTTCATCATGAATAGCCTTACTAACGAGCAATGCTTGCAAATCATTGAATTTTATTACCAAAATCAGTGTTCGGTTCGAAATGTGTTTCGCGCTTTACGTCCGATTTATGGTCTACATAATCGACCAAGTGAGCAAACAATTAATGCGATTGTGACCAAGTTTCGCACTCAGTTTACTTTATTGGACATTAAACCAACCACACGAATGCGTACAGTGCGTACAGAAGAGAATATTGCGTCTGTTTCTGAGAGTGTTGCTGAAGACCGTGAAATGTCGATTCGTCACCGTTCGCAGCAATTAGGTTTGTGTTATTCGACCACATGGAAGATTTTACGCAAAGATCTTGGTGTAAAACCGTATAAAATACAGCTCGTGCAAGAACTGAAGCCGAACGATCTGCCACAACGTCGAATTTTCAGTGAATGGGCCCTAGAAAAGTTGGCAGAAAATCCGCTTTTTTATCGACAAATTTTGTTCAGCGATGAGGCTCATTTCTGGTTGAATGGCTACGTAAATAAGCAAAATTGCCGCATTTGGAGTGAAGAGCAACCAGAAGCCGTTCAATAACTGCCCATGCATCCCGAAAAATGCACTGTTTGGTGTGGTTTGTACGCTGGTGGAATCATTGGACCGTATTTTTTCAAAGATGCTGTTGGACGCAACGTTACGGTGAATGGCGATCGCTATCGTTCAATGCTAACAAACTTTTTGTTGCCAAAAATGGAAGAACTGAACTTGGTTAACATGTGGTTTCAACAAGATGGCGCTACATGCCACACAGCTCGTGATTCTATGGCCATTTTGAGGGAAAACTTCGGAGAACAATTCATCTCAAGGAATGGACCGGTAAGTTGGCCACCAAGATCATGCGATTTTTAGACTATTTTTTGTGGGGCTACGTCAAGTCTAAAGTCTACACAAATAAGCCAGCAACTATTCCAGCTTTGGAAGACAACATTTCCGAAGAAATTCGGGATATTCCGGCCGAAATGCTCGAAAAAGTTACCCAAAATTGGACTTTCCGAATGGACCAACTAAGACGCAGCCGCGGTCAACATTTAAATGAAATTATCTTCAAAAAGTAAATGTCATGGACCAAACTAACGTTTCAAATAAAGAATCGATGAGATTTTGCAAATTTTATGCGTTTTTTTTTTTTTTTAAAGTTCTCAAGCTCCTAAAAAAATCACCGTTTACATCCAGAAAACGGTCAAGAATAGTGGCGACAGTATTATACTTTGGGGTTGATTTTCTCGGTATGGCGTTAGACCAATACATTTGATTGAGGGTAAAATGGATCAAAATATGAAGGTGAATATCAGGAAGGATACGATGCTGCCTTATGCAGACGAGAACCTGTCTCTCAAATGTGTTCTTCAGCAGGACAACGACTCTCAGCACTCTCAGTATTAGAGTGGCCATGCCAATTCCTTGACTTAAATCCCATAGTTAATTTTGGGGGAGATTTAACAACAAATTGAACCGCACTGTGGAGGAATTGATAGATGCCGCCGATTATTTAACTTAATGTCCAACAGATGGCACACTGTAATTAAAGCTAAGGGCAAGTCTACCAGATCTTAAAATAATTTTTAAATCCAAAAAAACAAAATAAAGATGTAAAATTCTAACCGCCCAAGTAAAAACCCGAAGTGTGCCATGAATTGACAAATCATTCAAGAGTAATAATAATGAAAAGTGCTACGTAGTTCCCCTCCATCCCTGACAAATTTACTCGCACACAGGAATGGTTGAGAGTTGTAAGTAACTAGGCCCTAGTTCTCAATGGACTGTTGCGCCACATAGTTTATTTATTTAAGTCAAAACCTTCGGAAGTACTTTATTGACTTATTGTTTTAGTTTACCAATATTCAATATGGTATTTTTTCAATAAACTATGGACAGTTAAAAACTATTTGTTTTTAATTATTATTCCTAATTTATTTTTGCACTAAATTCCAATAAATAATTATTATTGCAGTGAAGTATCGTGTCTATTATTTTTCCATCACTGTGTGTGTACATTGCACATTGATTTAATTTAATCGTGAGAATTTAGTTTTTCTACATAAACTTTTATTCGCTTCATTTGCGCACAGCCCTAATTCAAGTTTTGTTTTATTTCGTTTTTTTTGTATTTAATTTTTCGTTTAAAAATCTCACCCAAAAGCTTTCTGGTTTTAATGTATTTTAGTTCTATAATTTATAATATAGTTATATCTTTCCAAACAAAAAGTCTCTAAAAATAACCATTTTAAACCAATTCAGAAAATCGTTAAATTCGTAATAAATCAATTTGCAAATAGATATTTTCAATTTTTGTATTTTAATACACAAAAATAGAATTTAAGGAAAAAGTTCAAGGAAATAGAGTTTAAATAACTTTTGAAAATAAACTTTTTTGAAAGGAAGGAATAGCATGGGGATTAGTGTTTAACTATGAAAGAAACAAGGAGTCTAGAAAATGTACATGTACTCGTATACATTTTTAAGTTTCGTGTTCAGCTGCACATAATAAAATAAAAATATGACAGTTATGTAAGTTTTGGACAAATATTAGTTGATAGTTCTTTTAAATGTGTTTTTTGTCTTTAAATTTAAAATCAACAAAATCTATAAACGCTCAAAGCCTAAGTATAACTCCCATCTTTTGGCTGGTGCAGGTTATTTAAACCTCTTTGAGGGTTTTCAAAGAAGAGCTTTTCACAAAACTCTGCTCTATTGAAATATCCAAATTAGATTTCGATTAGACTCATTTCAAAAAATGTTAAGACGCACAAAAGGTTTTCCAATAGGAACGGGTTGATTTTTAAAGCTCGTGGCGGCCATAATGTTTCTTTAACTTTCTGTCTTAATAACTTCTTATAATCAATCACTAAAGAGATATTATCATGGCAAGTTACAGCGCCGAGGAACGATGCAACGATGTGTGAATTGCTCTCTTTTTATGGGTCGTCTTTCCAAATCAACTATTTAAATCCTCGTCCACCAGCTCAGTGAAAAATCAGCCAACTCCCGTAAGTCAAAGAAACTCAAGATCTGCCATAAACATCACCGCTGCTTGTTAAAGTGTGCAGCAAATTTCGATGCAGTTAATTCCGGGTCGTGCTGTCCTCACAAGAACTTTGCAGACACCTATACAAAATCCAAGTGACAGAGGAGTTGAAACCAAACGACCATACGGGACCATTTGGACGACATTAATTCAGGCGATATTTTCGAGGTGAAAATACATCCAAATTAAGTTACTGGTAAGATTTTGGGGTAGAGGCCTATAACTTCTTCTTCGAAAATGATGCCTATACCGTCAACAGCGTTTGCTATAGGTCGATGATCACCAACTTCTTGATGCCTGCCTTTGATTATACGGGATCTGAAGAGATATTGTTTAAACAGGGTGGCACTATACGTATGCCACACAACTCAAGACACAATCGAAATTCTGCGCGAGTCGTTTCGTGGCATGGTTATATCTCGCCGCCACCAAGATCATATGATTTTACGCCTTTAAACTTATTCTTGTGGAGCTTTCACAAGTAGCAGGTCTATGCAAATAAGCCGTAAACCATCGGAAAAATTCAGTCTGATTTATGCGCCAAAGTTATCTGAAATTTGACCTATACAAATTCGCGTATGGAGCGTGTTTCGCTATGCTTAGTGAGCTCTCTGCCTTTTCAATGGTATCAGTTCTGTATAAGCAAGTCGCCGAAATACCATATCCACATTGGTAAGCTTTTAATAGGTAAATTAAAGGGCTGTACGCATAACTCAGCTAAATTTATCCCTTCTTCAAACCAGGAACTTTGGCTAAAATATCGACTTTTCGATAGGATGGGCCCACACATGTATAGAGAATAAAGTTTGATTTCTCTACGGGCACAGTGATGATATGGTGCCAAACAATGAGTAAAACAATGGTATTAAGTTTGGTTGTCGTTAGACTTTATCCTCTGCCTCCGGTTTAATGTTAAAGTAAATGAAATTAACCTTCGGCAGTTGGAACAGGCGCAATTTTTTTGAAGTTGTTGATCTAGCTTTTGAAATTCGACGAGCAGCTAATTCACGAATATGTGATCATTGCAAGCAATAAGTTTTCGGATGTGCGAAATAGCTGTTCATTTGAAAAAATAACTGGGTCAATAACAGCTTTTAAATTTGTTGGCAGATATCTGGTTTGCTCGGTAAGTTTGAACAAGTGTCTGAATCCATCATTATAACTAGAGTGAGCTTTAAGAAAACCATACCGGTGCGTAAACCTTGACGATGTACGTTGCAAGGGTGATAAGATTTGCAGAACCAGACTCTTTTGCAACATAAAGCCTGTGCTAATATCATCAACAGAAATTGCAGGTAAGTTTGTCGGAATGGAACTGAGTTAATGGTAGTTTTTCACATTTTTTAAATTTTTCGAGCTCTTTGCCAAAAATGCCTGAAAACGTCTGTGACCAAAAGTACTGCAATCAATATGTTGAAAGAGATGCCTAAACGGTAGCTCAATAAACAAAAGATCTACTGCATTGGCATTGTGCCTTCACATCTAATTGCAATTAGCTTATTTTTGTCTATTATTTTGTCTGTCAATGCACGCAGAACTCCTGAGGCAATAGCTGCTGTCGCCCTGTCTGACACTCCAACTGAAATTTAAAAAGTGCTCGCTGATTCAGTTACTGGAGTCGCCAATCCAATTCGGAAAATTTAGTTCCTCGCAATCCGTTTGGACACATCCGGATTCAAATGTGCAACTCAACCTTTTCCGCACATAGTTTAGCTTTTTTCTCTTCTCGTAACGATTTTCTTTTCAGCGCTTTTGTCATCTATTTTATTGTATCAACGTCAATACCACCTTTCAGCAATTGCCTAGGTGTTCGCTGGTCTGTTATGAAATTGCGTTCCCTAATATGTACTTTTTTGTTTTTAGAGTAAGTTTTGGCATTTGCAAGCCGAAATATCAAATAAGACTTTGCTTCCTACACGAAACTCTTCCAACTTCTTTTCTTGTATTTTTGGGTGAGACTTAAGAAGGTTCTTACACTTCAAATGATATGTTTGTAGCATTACCTTGATTCGTTTCGGTTCTACTGTAGGAATAAAAGATTTCGCCTGCCAATTTTGCAACTACCACAATTTCAAGAATGATATTATATATTATAATAGTACAATATTATTTAGTTTTCGAAACATTTTACCAAAAATTCAGGCCTCACTTCTAGTGAAATCTAATAAAAATAAGTGGAGCAAAGGATGTGAGATTTTAAGGCAAAACTCAGCTTTTCTTCAAAAACTCAAACAACAATCCGGAGGCACTTAGGCTTGAAATAATAAAATAAACATCACGTATAAGCTAACGGGACCATTTAGCACCTTTTAATCGCTGAGTTAAAAATCCAAAAAATTGAAATTGAAAGGCCCCCTACTGCACAATATCTTCTTTATATTATATTGGAAGTGGAGTTTGTGTCCTTTCTGGAAGCCGGAATTGACATTTTGGATATAATCAAAGAAGCTTTTCACTGCTTTGATACTGACGCCACTCTCAAGATGGAACTGTAAAAAAGCATAATAATTGTTTCAACAAAAACTTTGCATTTCGAGTTGAAGCTGAAGTCCTTGAAATGCTTTTCAATGTTGAAGTTGCTTGATATTTTAAAGTCTAAGTACTTGTTTCAACGTTTCGATTAAATTATTGACCATAAAACCGTATTTCGTTTTAATCCTCCCCGAGGAACCATGGTTTTTAACTTGTTTAAATTGACATTCAAGTTCCACTCACAACAATAGTTAGACAATCTGTTGGTAATCAACAGGATACATTAAGATATCAACATCCAGTTAAAAGTGATTTCACAGGATCTTCAATGTACAAACAAAAAGCTGGCGGACTAAAGTTTTATCCTGGTTTAAGTTATATACGGTGGAAAGAAACCCACCTGAAAGATAAGTACCATTCCATACTGCATTTCATTTTTAAAATGTATTCATTAAAGCTTTTCTATTAATTGAATCAAAAGAAAAAAAAATGACGACGACACGTTTTTTTCCACCTATTGATATAAGAAGATTTGATACAGGTTTTATTACCGTTGTTCGCTGGATCCATCCTTTTCCTATTTCTAAAAATCGGGTATATTACTGATTTGTTAAAAGACTTTCATATAACTCCGGTGTTAAAAATATTGTTTTATGAAGCTGAGAGGTGTTTTGAAGACTCTTCCCTTGCTCCTTTCGAAAATTCATAAGGTATCCGGTCCCAGGCATCAGATGCTTTGTTCTCTATAACTTTGCATATTGTTGACATTCCTTTATAATGGTCTAAGATATCGTTTTGGAAAGCTGGTCTAGCGTATTGTTATTCTATAGTTCAAACGTTATATTCGAGCTATTACTTGTTTACTTACTTAGGTTAGGTTAGGTTAGGTTATAGTGGCTGTCCAAGATAGAAACGGAAACACTTAGGCTAGTTTAATGGCCCATTGTGATACTACATGAATCTTGAGGCTTCCTCCTAAGCTTAATGGAACCTGCTTGAGGCCCTTACGAAACGTGAGAGGCTGACTATACCGATATAATTTAGATCGTTTAGATAGTTAAAGAAGAATTCTTCTAGGTAATCCTTGCGTTTTCGAGCCAGAGCAGGGCATGTGTAGAGAAGATGAAGAACCGTTTCTTCCTCTTCCTCGTCCATACAGCTTCTGCAAAAGTCATTTGAGAATAGTCTCGTGGGTTGCTTTCCTATTAGACAGTGTCCGGTTATCGAGCGATCTGCTTAGAGAGAGCAAGCACCTTGAACGTTTTAAATCCAGTGTTGGCTAGATTTTTTTTGTGACTTGACACGTGGTGATGTTATTCCACCTCCTCACATCGACTTGCATAAGCAGCAGTTTACAAGTAGCGATTGGTATGCCAGTACTTGCCACGCGTGGTAGGATGGGCTGTACTGTACCGTTCGTGGCGAAGTCATCTGCCTTACAGTTACCTGGAATGTCTCTATGGCCCGGCACCCAGCAAAGGTGAATATTAAACTGTTGTGCCATCTAGATTAGAGATGATCGACAGTTATAGAGTTTGTAGAGACTGAGTCCAGAGATTTGATAGCGGCCTGGCTATCTGAAAAAATACGGATATCAGATGTCGATATCACTTTTTCTTTAAGCCAGGACAAGACTTCCTTTATCGCCAAAAGTTCCGCCTGGAACACGCTACAATGATCGGTCTGATTACCGATGTGTATAGCCAATGCGTGATTCTGGGTTGTAAACCTCATTTATTACCCATAGTTTTTTTGCAAGAAAAGAGAGCTACAGTAGCTTTTTTGACTCTTTCCTGTACGTTGCATTTCCAATTAAGTTTTTTATCTAAGACAAGACCCAGGTATTTAGCCTCGTCTCACGTCTGAGAATTTTAATTGGGTTGCTTTAATGTTGGGAGGGTTGACAAATGGAATTTTGTATCTCCTTGAAAATAATCGGTTTTGTGTGGGTTAACACCCAGTCCGCACCGATCAGCCCAAAGTATAAGTCTGTCCAATACATTTTGTAAGAGTTCTTTTAGGATGTTAAGATGCTATAGCAACATCGTCCGCATAAGCTCTCACTCTGAAGCCACTCACCAATAGGTTTTAGAGGAGAGGGGATAGAACACCACCTTGCGGTGTCCTTCTACTAACGAATCGTCTACTAGAAGAGTTGGACAGTTTTGAGTTAATTATCCTGCTAGTAAGCATTAAATGAATTAACTCCCGATGCGAACTCTCTACATTTAGAGATGTTAGTGCAGATGTGATTGCAGATATGTCCACATTGTTAAAGGCGCCTTCGATGTAAAGGAAAGCAACCATAGTGAACTCTTTGTGATGGAGGAAATATTCGACGGTGCGTACTAAAGTGTGTAAAGCTGTTTCCAGCGATTTACCTTTACAGTAGGCATGTTGAGACGATGACAGAAGTCTTGTATCGATACTTGCCCAACTTATGTCCACAGACCATTTAATTCCATTGGGAACCCTTTAAAGGGCATAGGCCCTCTACTACGCCTCGCGTCATCGTGTGCTGTTTCCGGAGATTCAGCTCATTCCACCTCTTGCCTAGTGACGCTGATTTCGCCTCGACTGTCCTGCGGCATGTGCTTCTCGGTCGTCCAGCTCTTCTTCCAAAGCGTATATCCAATCCATTACCACTTCCTTCGTATATTAGAGTCTATAGGTTCCTGACCTGTCCTTCTATGAAAGACCTCATTGGATATTCGGTTTGGCCAAAAAATAATTAGGATGTTGCGAAGACATCTATTCACGAAGGTTTGTAGCTTTCTTGTAATGGCTGAAGTAACCTTTCAGGTGCAATTTGTACAAAACAGTCGTAGCTTTGTTTTTATAAGTTTATAGAGTTATTCCTCAAAATTTTCGACAGCATACCTAACGCCTTTTTTTCTTTGCTGATGCGTCTTGTTCTCTTCTGTCTTTAATGGAAATGAAATTTAGAAGGTTGCGAGGAAATATTTACTTGAGAGAATGGTCGGGTTCTGAAGCCCATTCATTAACTTCGAGTTCAACTACAGCCTTGCAATATAAAGTACGGAGATAAGTTCTTTAGTCGTACTTCGTGAATGTGGTTTTTGTTACCATCTCTGTCTTTTCCTGTCAAGTATACCAGAATTTGTGAAGTAGTTACTTTGCATTAAAGCCTGGATCTTCATTTTACCTCATATTACCAATTAACAAAATTTATATAAGAGTTTTACTTAATCTAGTGAATTGGTTTAAAGAGAGCTTGGATAAAAACAAATATACATGTATATTAAGGATCCTGAATGTATGGATTCATTTATGCAGAAATTAAGAGCTTCTTGCTTATAGTCAAATACACCAATACAAAACATATAATAACAAGAAATCACTTTAATGAGGATTTTAATAGGTATCTAAATAAACATAAACAACATACGCATAAGCCTTAAGTGGTATTCGATTGAGAAATCCTGCAAGATTTCACTTTAATTGAGAACCATTACCCAATTTATTCGCTGCTTAAGTTGCCACACCATGAAAAGAACAAACAAATACCTAAACAATACATACAAACAACCTACATATATATGGATGTAGATGTATTATAGGTTCAAAACACAAACAAGCAAATCCTCTCAATGTCCTGAATCCTGGATATATAATTGACATCAAACAGAATAATGAATATTTCCGCTCACTGAACCAATGACCAAGCAATCATCTCGAGCTTAACTTTTTGTTGTTTACTGTTTTACTATTGTTGTTGATGTTGTTGTTGTTGTTCTTTTAGATGATTCTGATATATACATATACATACTTTATACCCACTCTCTGTAATATCCTGATGGTGATTCCTTTTATTATTTTTAACAAACCGTTGCAAAGAGCAATTTCAATTAAGGATGATTAATAGAATTCTAATCTATGTTGATATATACCAATCCTATATATACATCTCTATCTATTTAGGTATTTAAGATCCTTGGATCTGTGTGAATATAATTTAATCCCAATTTTACTCCTGCCATTCTCTCTCCCAGCGTCTATTTCGCTCCTTTGCTCTCTTGAATAAAATACCTAGGTACCTATATTTTTGATGTAAACAATTGCACAACATCTGATGCTGATACAATATACACACAATACGAATTATATCAGCTGCTCACCATCCCCTAAAGCGGCTTCATGCATCCCCAAAAAAAAAAGAAAAATTTTGTATGTACCTCTATCCATATAGAAAAAAATATAAATAAAAGAAGCAAAAAAATCCTTAACTTTTTAATTACAATTAACATCAATTAAATTAATTATACTAAGAGCTATGTTGGAAGATGAAATTCATCTCTCATCCAAACAAATAAAATTATGAAGCCAAGAAAGACTTTAGGCACGCAGGAAAACCGTAACTGCTGAAATCCAAGGACTCGGTGCGATGATAATAATGGTTCGAGGCTATATGGAATGAAGGTAGAGGAGGGTGATAATGGGTATAAGAATGTAGAGTACGAGGAAGGACGAAACAATATCCCTTGAGATTTTTGATTAAATTCAAGTTTTCGCCATCAACAACCCACAAAAAAGGAAGCACCAAGGAGCGACGCGCAAATGAAAACAACAAAAAACTTTTCTTTCAGCCAAAGTCGAAAACGAAGACGAAGCTGAAGACGTTGAAGCCAAAGCCAAAGCTAAAGGAAAAGGACCTGTCCTCTAAAGTTAGATGCTAGCGCTGAGAATAATCCTCCAGAAAATTTATTGTAATTGTTAAGCTCTTGATTCATATACACCTTGCTCAGCTCAGCTCAGTTCAGCTCATGTGACGAATGCTGATGCTATTCCGGAACCCGGATGCCTGCACTGCTGTCGTCGCACGGTCCTCCGTGCGTCGCTCGTCTGTAACACAAAATTTTCCTCTTCATGCTTCTCTGTTCTGGTCCTTTTTGCTTGTCTTTCATTTAAAACGTATGAATGGCCACCATTGTACACATGGGTCGATATTTATTTTGTGTACTCGTATATTTTTTATTCAAACAGCAAACATTGTAATAAGGATAATACATGAATTAATAAAATAAAATAAAATAAAATAAAATCAAAATACACGTGTACCTGTGTTTGTATAATAATAAAATAAAAAATTACAAAAAATCGCATTGTCATTATATTTACAAGAGCGATTTTCAATTGCAGAAGAAAATGTGAAACGGATTTTCGAAAAAAAACAGAAATAAATATCGAATCAGTGATTTTGTTATTTTCCCTTTTTTTTCAAATACGAAACTGATACTCGTATACGTAATTTGTAGGGATGTATGCTATTTTGTTAGGGGGTAAAATCATTTTATCTGAATTGATTGATATTTGATTTGGGAATTGATGAAGCTCAGGCTTTTGACAAGACAAGGATTCAATCAATATTTTTATACTGTGCTTCAGTTATGTATGTTTGATGTAACAGATTGTTAGAGCATAACTTTTCAAAGCTTAATTACTCGTATTTCTTTCTTTTTTTTCCCCCATACACATGTGTGCTTCTCTGTGTAAGGGCTAGATGTATCCAAGAGTATGCCTCAGCCTCCCATCAGTATATAGATAGAGGTACTTGGAGCGATGATGTCGGTTCGTATAATGATTGTTTTTAATTACGAAAATAGAAACATAATTGCCAAAAGTATATCTGCTTCTGCATTTACTGATTGATTTTTTCACTCGAATGCAGGTTAAGGTCAAGAGTACGTTAAAGACTGCTTTGAAAAATCGGTTTAAAAATTCAACAATGCATAGTTGTAATGTTTGAAGTGGGTTAGGTTTTAACTCATTATTATAAGGAATCTGGTATGCTGAGTACCAAGATAGATGACATGTTTTGGAATGAAATATAGGACAGTGAAGTATTTCTAAAAGACGGTAATTAGAAAAAATTAGCTTTTTATGCGAATACCCCCATAGTGGAGAAATAAAATCTAATGGACCCAATTAACTATTGAAGAATGCGTTACGAAGATTTAAACAGAAGTATTATTGGACACACTCACTTGGTGAAGCCAAATTCCGTTAGTGTTATTCCACAATAGATAATATTTCCATCATGGCAAGTATTGCTCGATCCTATCTTACTTACTTAAGGTGGCGCTACAGTCCTGTGTAAACTAGGGTCTCACTCAACAAACTTCTCCATCTAGCTCGGTCCCTAGCTAGATGTCTCCAGTTTCGTGCTCCAAGTTGGGTGAGGTCACCTTCCACTTATGCACGCCACCTGATCCGCAGTCTTGCATAATTTTCTCTCGAACCGACCAAGGTGCTTTCATCCGCTTGGTGTTGTTTTCTGCGTTAATAGCGGAGCCTAGGTAGACGAAGTCCTTGATTAACTCAAAGTAACGTCTGTCGATGTTAACGTTTTGACCAAGAAGTCGGTTTGTATGTCCTTTCTTGACGGCAGCATGTACTTTGTTTTTCCGTCATTGACCGTTAAACCCATTTTGCCGCCTCTGACTGAATACTCACAAAAGCCCCATTGACATCAAGCTGAGTTCTTCCGATTATGTCAATGTCATCAGCATATGCTAGTAATTGGACAGACTTTTGAAAGATAGTGCCTCTAGTGTTGACGTGTGAGCTCTGCACTATTCTTTTAAGCACGATGTTAAAAAAATCACATGACAGCGCATCACGTTGTCTAAAACCTTTTTTAACATCGAAAATTTCTGTTAAGCTGCTTTCAACCTTTATGGTGAATTCTCCATGGTCATCGTGCACAAACGGGCGAGTTTGGCATTGATGCCAAAACTTAACATGGCTCTATACACCTCGTTCCTGTAGATGCTGCCTTGCAATCCATGAAAAGATGGTGGATGTCGATTTGGTGTTCTTGGGTTTTTTCCAGGATCTGCCGTAATGTGAATATTTGTTGACGATGGGCTTTAGACGTTCACATATTACGGCAGAGAAGATTTTATAAGCGATTATAAGTAGACTGATTCCTCCATAGTTGGCGCAGTTTAGATTGTCTCCATTTTTCAGGATCGGGCATGCTCCTACATGCTTTCTTCCGACCAAATCTTACAAATAAGTTTGTGCATGCTTCTAACCAACTTATCTCCAGCTGCTTTAAAGAGCTCGGCATTCAAGCCATCCGCTGCAGCGGCTTTATTAAACTTCAGCTTAGATATGGCAATCTTTACTTCGCCTAAGTCGGGAGGACAGGATTGTTGGCTTTCGTCGTCTATGTTAAATGAATTATCCTGCCTGACAGCAGAATACAGTTCGTCGTCGCCGTTATACAGTCTGCAGAAGTGGTCCTTCCATATCTTCAGCATTGACTGCGGTTCCACTATGATGTTTCCACTTTCGTCTTTGCAGCCTTCAGCTTTAGGTTTATATACCTGTGCATAAAACTTTCAAACTTCATTTCTGCTTTTAAATCTCTCAACATCTACGACCGCACGCTTCTCATGCCCTCTCTTTTTCCTTCTGAGAAGTCGGCGTTCTTCTCGCCTCTTATGCTCATAGAGATCATGAGCAGCTCTCGTCCTTTTATGCCGCTTTGCGTGCCTGTTGTTTGGCTGCATTTGCCTGCCGACATTCCTCATCAAACCAGGGGTTCCTTGTTGGTGGCTGTTTGAAACCCAGCACATTAGAGGCGGCTTCTCTGATTGCATCTTGGCAATGTTGCCACTGGTTTTCGATACATTGTGTCGTCGGAAGAGAACTTCGAGAGAGGTTACTTGTAACTCGGTCGGAAAAGGATTTGGCGATCTCTGGCGATTGTAGCCGTTCGACGTTGTACCTTCTCCCAGCACCTCCCTGTTTTGCCTTGGGTCTGGAAATCTGAAGTACTACCTTGGCTTCAACGAGGTATTGGATCAAGTCGATGTTAGCTCCTCGGAAAGTTCGTACATCCATGATGCTGGAAGCGTGTCTGGCGTAGATCGCAATATGGTCAATCTGCTTGACGGTAGATTGATGAGGAGAAAAAAATCCACACCTCAACATCCACAAGTTCCTTTGTGGATGTTGAGGTGTGGAAAACGCGTATTGGCTACCATAACGTTTCACCCCGCAGCAAAATCTATGAGCCTGAATCCGTTGTACGAAGTGTTTTCGTGCAGGCTGTTCTTCCCGATTATTCCAACAAAGATGTCTTCCATTCCTAGCTTGGCATTAAAATCGCCCAGGACTATTTTAATATCGTAGATAGGACACTGCTCATATTTTTTGTCTAGGAGCTCGAAGAACATATCTTTGGTGTTGTCGTCTCTCTCTTCTGTGAGGGCGTGCGCGCATATCAGGCTAATGTTGCCGAACTTAGCCTTGATGCGGATGGTCATGAGGTGCTCGTTGATGCACTTAAAGCTCAAGACTTCTTGCCTAAGTCTGGCTCCAATGACGAACCCGCATCCAAATAAGCGCTGTTGGTTTTCGTGGTAGCAGTCACCATAGTAAATATCGCAGTTTTTCATCCTCTTTTTGCCCGGCCTATCCCATCGTATTTCCTGGATGGTGGTGATATCTGCTTTATAGCAGTCTAGGGCCTCCGTTAATTCTTCGGCTGCACGTGGTCTCTTAAGGGAACTAACATTCCACGTGCATATCCGAAGTTCGTTGTCCTTATTTCGTTTGCGTAAGTTGTCAACAGTAAATCCGTTATCCGAGGCTTACGATGTTTTTACGGGGCCAGGAAGTCACCCCGACGGCACAAGCCGTAACCTGAAGGGTCAAATCTCTTGTATAACTCCAAAGACGGAGACCCCGATAAACTGCTGCTTATAGGCCGGGGTCCGACTAAGTCGTAGAAGCCCTATAAGGTGTTCACCAATTAGTTCAACTTACCTGAATGTAGACTCCACAGCTGATTCCATCTCGGGAATTCCTTCGCTGCTGTCTGGATAAGGAGAGGTGCTTTAGTGGAAACAACTCTCCCCCAATGTCTTCCATTTGAACATTATGCGTATTATAGACCCAAATAACTATCGAAGAATATCTTACGAAGATTTTAACAGAAATATTATTGGAAAGACTGACTTAGTGAAGCCGAATTCCGTATGTGTAATTCCACAGTGGATACTGCAAAAGATTTACTAAGAAAATCGCTCAACTGTATGCGATCGCAATATACTATCGGAATGGTTTTAAACAGAATCAGGACTCAGGAGTAAAACAAAGCTTCCTTCTAAATCCACTTCTCTTTTCTCTTTCTTTTTGGATGACCTCAGTGAACATCTACCAGAAGGTGTATCGGAATCTTAAATCAAAGTTCTGATGTAAGCGAAAGACATAGTAATATTGACTGACAGTAGGAATATAATGTAACTGATAATTAACAAATTCCCAATAAATTGTAACTTATGAAATTTAAAGCTAAACACAAGCAAATCAATAATCTTGGTTTTCCGAGAGCTGGATGGTATGCTAGAAATGATAAATAGTGTGATGGAGAAACGAATAATTGGAAGAAGTTTTTAGGCGTGCCCTGCCAAACACCACCTCCCCCGATAAATTTCCTTCAAGAGTTAAAGTTGTAAAAGTCAAAAAGTGCTATTAACTGCGGCGCATTTCTAAAGAGAAAACATTGTGCTAAGTTCTAAATACATGGACATTGGGAATCCAATTCAAAGATGTGCGAAAACTCCAAAGATATATACTACAAAGGTAGATTGAATTACCAACATTGATTACATACACCCTGATGCTCTATCTTGACTACATTAAGATGACCAACCAACATATAATGTTACATTTTAAATTGATTCACATCTAAAAAGTTAAAACAAACAATCCTTCAAAGAATTGTCTGGATTCTTAGTGAACTAACTTATGGACGATGGCGAATACATGAACTCCTTGAAAAAGTTAAGTTCGCCCAATTTGCAGGCTTCCATGATCACATATAAGATAGCCAAATAAGATTGAAGGATAAGCATCCTTAACATGACCTGGTACTTATATGAATTACTTTCAAGATGAACAAAGTGTAGATTTGATATCGGCAATCTGTAAGAGCAGAGGTAACCTCTTGCTTTTAAACTACAAACCAAACGAAATAGATTCAAATTCAACATGTAATCTATGTAAATTCCGACAGATAGAAGACGTGTAACATTTCATCGCAATATGAGTTAAGTGTTTAAAACCTTAAGAATACATGTCTGTGAAAAACTTAAACGGTAATAAATTTAAATTTCTTCTTACAATTACATGAAATGCATTGAAGACAACAAATAATGAAAAAAAAAGGACTTTTAATGCTACACTATCTAGGACGTAACGATACTAATTTACAAATGTAAACTTTTCACTACTAGGTATGTGTATCAGGCAACTTGAAGAGAAGTAGTCGTCATAGTAGTCAACATTCGTGAAGTGCGGCAGAAAGAAGAATCTTTAAGGTTATCTTGAAGGCACTCCAAGCAGTGCCGGTGTTGCTGTGAAATTATTTAAGTTGATGAATTGCTTGGCGAATTCTTTACTGTACAGTTGGCCGAATAAAAAATAGCTTTTAAAAAACAGCATTTAAGAATACCTCTTCCCAACAAGAGGGCGGTTTCTATCCGGCCAGCATTTTTGACTGTCAAGATCTTTAAGTACTCTAGTTCATCATTGGAACTATAGAGGCCCAATGTCTTATTTTTTTACAATAGAAGGATAATATGTCAGGTACATCATGTAGTTTGGGTTGTTTCTCGGAAGCCGGAAGATTCTTTTAATAAAGTATCGGAGAAACTTTTCGATCGCTTCAAAAGAACAGTAATCCCAAACCTGAGCTCCACACAATAAAATCGATGCAGCTATGGAGCGGAAAAGTTTGTGTTTTGTACTATGGTCAATGCAGTCACTTTTAAAGCAGCGTTCCCACACAATTGAAATTTCACGTTTTGCCTCCGTTAGTTTCAGTTCTAGATGTTTTTTCATATTTAGATTCGAAGTAAATAGAACTCCCAGATATTTATACTCTCCAATAATTTCGACTGCCTCGTTATTGAATGTCCACTTTTCGTTTTTGCAGTTCTGCCGCCCGCCACCCGCCCTAAAAATCATTGGGCGGTGTGAATAAAAACGAGTATGACGAGTATTTACTTACAAGTAAAGTGTAACGAGTATTTAAACTCCAAGTAAACCGATGTGAATAAAGCGTCGAGTTTACTTGTGACCGTGTACTCGTCAACCCGAGGGTTTACTAGCAAGTATTTACTCGCGAGACAACTGAATTCACAAAAAAGGCAAGTAAATACTTGTAGCGCCACACAGACTACGCATCATTTACTGTTGTGACTTGTTCTGTTTTCGCCTAAACTGAGCCATCTTTCGTGTACAAGTACGACTGCAAGTCTGGGGTCGGGTTGACTTGCGAGTAGACGAATATTTACTTGCTACAGAAGTATTTACTTGCGTTTATTCACACCAAAATTGGCATTTTTCCGGGTTTTACTAGCCTCTCAAGTATTTACTCGCGAGTAAGAGTAAATACTTGTTTTATTCACTTCAATTTTGGCGTTTACTTGTAATTTTGATATGTTCAAGTATTTACTTGTCCTACTCGTTTTTATTCACACCGCCCATTATCTTGGATTTTGATAGATTTATGTCGAGATTCCAACGATTACAATAGCCGTTTAGCCTATTCATCATCATTTGCAGTCCATTAACCGTCTCTGCAAAGAAGACTATGTCGTCTGCATACAAAAGTGCAGGTATGGTAGTTCCTCCAAACACAATTCCGCCTTTGTCCACATCTGTTATGTCGTTTATAAACAATATAAAGAGGAAAGCACTTAGTATGCAACCTTGCTTGAGACCCATTTCCTTGCGAATATTCTTAAATACATATTTTGAAAACGAAGAAGTTACTCGTAGTTACCAAAAAGTGGTGAATCTTAGAATTAACTTCCATATTGGAAATAATTTTTTGAAAAAAGAGATTTCTTAATTAACGAAAAGTATCATCGAATTTGGTTTGTCTAAAATTGAAAATTAACTTAAAGAATATGTTGTATTGCCCAATTTGAATGAAAAGCTTCGATGAATCCGTGAAAACATACCACTTTTTCACAGGTTGTCAGATATTTTTGGAAGCCTTCAGTTAACCAAATCCAAGTTCCTCGACTACTTATGGCTGGTTTCGCAGAAGCGCATTCTGTCACTCTAATTTTCTAAAACCTTTTTGGTGGCTAAGGGTTGTAGCTTATAGATTGATTAGATTAGATAATTATCCCAAAGTTCTTGAATCGCTTCTGGATTGTTAGAATAGTATTGATTGTTAATGGATCCATTAAAAAGTCTATATATAAATATAAAAAAGTGGCTTAAACTTGCCTAACGCAGCCTTGATGAATGTTTCATTTCGTCAAAAAACTCGCTGTTTGGCGTGGGCAGCACCGATCTGAGAAATAAGTTTTTAACGTTTTCCAACGCTGTACTAACAAGAATCAACTCATTTCACTTCGTGGAGGTTTGAAACTAACTTTCTGTCAATATTTCGAGCGGAAAACAACAACCTAAAAGAATCCACTTGATGACCTAAACTGTATATTTATATTTTAAATCTTTGAGGTTTTTAAAAAGAAAATATTAATATTAAGTAGATACAACGAATTCACCGAAAAAATTGAAGTTCCCTTATTCATAAAAGTTCCCAGGCATTGAAAATTAAAGACAAAATACAACAGAATCCTGAATTTAAAATTGATTGATTTTTTTGTTTATTGAATCAGTCATCTTTGTATGTATACATTTTTTGAATTTTCCATTCAAGGACTTGTAAAGACTGAGTCTTGCTAAAAAATGCCAGCTACATACCTCTCTCACGATTCTTTGAGTATTGAGAGGTATAATCAATCATAATATTAATTAAAGAAAATCAAAAATTGTGACATTGAGAAATAAAATAAAAAATACATCTCCTTTAATTGGAGATGAAAATAATCATTGATTTGATTGCAACAAAAATGTCTAGAAATTTCATTGAAGGGTTTCAAATGTTGTTGGATGTGAAACATCTATACATAAATATGTATGAATTCATTCAAAAACCATAACCATTTTATACCGAATCTATAAGTGATCCTTCTTTAAACGGCCTTGATGCTTATAACCACACATCCATTTGAAACCAGATACCATATGTTATCTCTGTTGAAACTTTTTTTACTTAAATTTCAAAGCTGACTGATATGGGTCATTAATTCAGCTTTATTTAAGGTGTTTCAATCAAGTAGAAAAATTTCTAACATTCATAAATTAAGAACAATAATACAGAAAAATGTATTTAATTCAAAGATAGCTCTACAAAAACATCCTCCATTGAGTTCAAAATCGCTCGAACGGAAAGATCTGTGTCCTAGGTAGATAGATACAGAATGTCCGTACATTGACTCGACTTCAAAAATAATATACAATACATAACGGACGACTCTTTAGTGGTTTATTTCGGTTACACCAAGTTACAAACTATGCATTTAAATGAAAATCCTTAAGTGAGAATGTTTAGATATATGTTTAAGAAGAAGGCCATCAAAGGACTCTCGGTTTTGGACCCACATCAATGTGGAAACTGGCAACTAAGCCCATCATACCCAAGCCGAAGCCCTAGCCCAAGCCCAGTAGTCCATAACATATTCCCTTTCATACATAACAAAGTATGTTAAATACCTATTTTGCTGTTTCACTATTGATATTTAAGTTCTCTGCTTTGTTATGTTGTAAAGGTTTTACATATGGTAGGTATGGATTTGAAAGCACCGTTCCGTTATATCCTTAGTGATTTATTGTAATTTTCCTGTATGGTAGGGAAGGTAGTTTGGAGTAGACCCTTTTGTTTTGACCACTTTTCCAAACTATATTCCTTGAATAAATACCTCTAATATAATTTACTTTGCAAATGTTAAACCAGGTATATTGAATTTTTTGGGGATTAATTTTAAAAAGGTTTTCATCGTTTATCTACTTTTGGAATTTTTTACCAAAATCAATTTGTCATACTTTCTAAATTGGATATCACTTAACACTGTGAAATTTTAATCTTACTAATTTGGCAAGTATTTTTGGAGTCAAAATACAAATAATATTCATTCTGTTGAAAAAGAATCAAAACATTAACATGATGGACATTAAATAACGGGTGTCTTTTTTTAAAGGTGTAGTTTCCATTCTGCCAATACTTTTTCTTTTCGTGTGCATTTTTGAAAGCTGTCGCTGGTTTGGTTTACCATTTCATAATAAAAAGAATTATTCTTGATTAATCTTTACGACTTGTTCAAAAAAAGGCGACGTAAAAACTTCTGGCGTTACCTCTAAGATTGAGCTATTTTAAACTGATGGATTACTTTTTGTGGGTTATGTGAAGTTTCTTTTCCACGCAGATAAGCCCGAGACGATTTTTACCTTGGAAAAGAATATTCGGAGCGTTGTTGCTGACATAAGGCCAACATTTTTGCAAAAATTGATCTCCACTGGAATTTATTTGAGTCTGGCTCGGTAGCCACTTGCCAAAATCATTTTTAGAAACTCTTCTTTGAATAATGGTCTTAGAGACTTGGGTAAGTTTTTGGAGCACCAGTTTAGAGATGGTAGCTTTACTTAAGTTTTGGACGGATGTCTTAGAGAACCCAAACATCTTGCTGCATTATTAGTGACACCGCGTATGTGATCGTTCCACAAGGTTGGGGATGCACATACCGATATCGGTCGTTAGTTTCAGGAAGGACAAGATTCGGGTTTTTTAGGGATTGGTTGAACAAATGCAGTTTTCTTTCTAACAACTTGCAACCATTGCAGAAAAATAGGAAGAAGAGAAAAGCTTACGAGGAAGTTTAATTAGAACACCTCTTCAGGGCTATAGCGGGGATACCATTTAGACCAGCGAATTTATGAATGTTGATGTCTTTTAGGACTTTTGACACAGTATCAAAACGAACAAAATTAGTCTATTAAAAAACTTTCCAATTAGGGATTTTATTTTGAATAGCCATTATTCTGATGTAATTATTGTTTAACATTTGACAAGTAAAAATTACCCCATTTCCAAAAATAGAACGAAAGAATCTGCAAAAATGATGTGAACATTTTGCAGTCACAGTTGAAAGTCCTGAAGTACCTTTTGGGACCTCAAACTGATATAAATAATCGCAATTTTGAGAACCTTGGTGGTGTAGACCGTAGATTAGACAAGAACACAGATTCGTGTATTTCTAGACAATCTTTTAAATTGGACATTTAATAAACGGCATTTTACAACATTTTGTAAAAGGACTTAGGTCTTGAGGCTCTTAAGGTTCAGTTGACACAAACATTTCAGCCATTTTCAGTGATGAGAACCATTTTCTTTCTTTGGTTACGTTAGTTAGAAGTATCGTTACAATAGATGCCCGCAAAATTCAACAATAGTTGTTGAAAAATCGCTCCATACTCCAAGTGTCCACAAAAGGCCTCACATAACTAACTTCACTTGATATATGTCTTCAGTTGTGGGTGAGGTTACTTTTCACTTGTGTTCGCCACCTGATCCTCAGTCTTCCTCTACTGCGCTTTCGTGTGGGCGTTTATAAGACTTTCCAGCCCGGAGCATTGTTTTACTTGACCCAGCCATCTCAGTGGTTAGACTTTTATCTTTCTGACTAAGCTTATGTCGCTGTACAGACTGTGTAGCTCGTCGTTTCATCTGTCCATACGGGACCGTAGATAACACGAATTTTTTTTTAATAAAGTCCATGCTTCTGCAATATATAGCAGGACGGGGATTAAGAGGATCTTACATAGCGAAACTTTGGTCGCTCGAGAAAGGGCTTTATTTCTCAATTGCTTTATTAGCCCAAAGAAAAAACGGTAAGCAAGAGTAGCTCTTTTGATATTAGCGCTGATGTTTTTTTCATAGCAGAGCCTAGGTAGACAAAGTCCTTAACTACCTCAAAGCTACGTCTTTCGATGATGACGTTTTAACCGAGACGTCGTCGGTGTTTTAAGTTTTGTTTCGCCTTCATTAAACCCATTATTTTTATCGCCTTTGCCTCAATATTCGCAAAAGCCAAATTGACATCATGCAGAGTTATTTCGATAATGTCAATGTCAGCTGAGGTTCCATTTACTCTGAATGCTTTCTTCAGCAAAATTGATGAGCCTGAAGCCCTGAATCCGTTTTCGGTAGTGATGTCCTGCAATTATTATTCCACCAAAGATGTCTTCCCTTCCTTCCTTTCAGCTCGGTCCCTAGCTAGCTATCTCCAGTTTTGCATGCCAATTTAATTGAGGTCTTTACCCACCTGCGTGCCCCACCTGAGTCGCCCTCATCTTTCTTTGACAAGTTTCAGGCCTCAGCACCATAAATTAGAACCGGGATGATGACTGTCTTATAGATGGTGATTTCAGATGCTCGAGTGCAAAGAAGCAGCGATTTGCAAGCGTTATTCTTCGATGGTCGTTGTCTGCGTTAATAGCGATGCCTAGGTAGACAAAGTCCTTAAGTACCTCGAAGTTATAGCTGTCCATGGTGACATTTTGTCCAAGACGTCGTTGTTCAATGTCCTATTTTGATGACAGCATATACTTGGTCTTGCGCTCATTGACCACTAAATCCATCTTCTTCGCTTCCGTCGCAATTCCCAAAAACGCTCCGCTGACATCACGCTTTGATCTTTCAATTATGTCAATATCATTTGCGTATCCGAGTAATTGGATGGACCTTTGGAAGATTGTGCTCCTAGTGTTGACGGATATGTTTTGCACAATTATTTCCAGAACGATATTGAAGAAGTGCAGAAGCATGCATCGCCTTGTCTAAAACCTTTTTTGACATCAAATGCGTCGGTGAGATATTTTCCGACCTTGTTAGAGCAGCGTCCATTCTCCATCGTAATTCTGCACAAACGGATAAGCTTGACAGGGGTGCCAACACTAGACATTGCTCTGTAGAGCTCTTCTTTATAGATGCTGTCATAGGCGGCCTTAATATCGATAAAGAAATGGTGGGCATATTTGAAGCATATTTGGGCATATTTGAAGATCTGCCGTAGTGTGAATATTTGGTCGATAGTGGAATTTCCTGGTCTGAAACCACACTGATAAGGACAGCAGAGAAGATCTTATACGCAATGTTCAGGAGACTTTTGAGTATTTAGTTGGCGCAATTAAGAGGGTCTCCTTTCTTATGCTGAGATTCCACTCATCGGACTTGCTTTCTTCCTACCATATTTTGCAGGTGAGTTGGTGCATGCTCCCTACCAAGTCATCGCCTGCTGCTTTAAATAGTTCGGCAGCGATGCCGTCAGCTCCAGCAGCTTTGTTTCACTTCAGTTTAGATATAGCTTTTTTCACTTCGTCCAGGTCGGGTAGGCGGAATTGTTGATCTGAGTCGCCTAGGTTGAGTGGTTCTTTCTCCCTTTCAGCGGAAATCGGTTCGTCATCGCCGTTATATAAGTTAGAGAAGTGGTCTTTTCATATTCTCAACATCGACTGCGGTTCTACTACGATGTTCCCCTGCTTTTCCTTACAGGCTTCAGTTCATGGCTGGTAATCAGGGAGATTTTTTTTAACCTTTTGGTCAAATTTACGAGCCTCATTCCTGTTGCGACATTCCTCTATCTCCTCCAACACGCGCTTTTCATGCTCTCTTTTTTTCCATCTAGAAGTTGTTGTTTCTTTCTCCTCTTTTGCTCGTAAAGCTCGCGAGCAACTCTGATCCTTCTGTGCAGCGCAGTTTTGTATGCCTGTTGTTTCGCTGTGTGCGGTTGCCGGCATTCGTCGTCAAACCAGGGGTTTCGCTGCGGTGGCCGTGTGAAACCTAGCACTTCAGAGGCAGCATCTCTGATAGCTGCAAGGCAATGTTGCCACTGGTTTTCAATGCTTAATGCAGGCAGCATAGGACTCCTCAAGAGGTTATTAGAGACTCGATCGGAAAAGGACATGGCAGTCTCTTGCGATTGTAGCCGTTTAACGTTGAATCTTCTCTTCCTTGTTTTGGCTTGGACCGGGATATCCACAGCAGTACCTTGGCTACAACGAGGAAGTGGTCCGGGTCAATGTTGGCCCCTCGGAATGTTTGGACATTCTGTATACTGAAGACAATGTGGTCAACCTGGTTGACAGTTGATTTATTAGGGGATTTTCAAGATGTGTGAACTGCGTACTTACTACTAGATAGTTTCGCCCCGAAGCTAAATCGATCAGCCTGAATCCATTCTCGGAGGTGGTGTTGTGCAGCCTGTATCTCCTGATTGTGCCACCAAAGATGTCGTCTCTTCCTATCTTGGCGCTAAAATCTGCGAAGATAATTTCAACGTCATAGCCAGGGCACTGCTCATAAGCCTTCCCTTCCTTGATTGCCGAATTTTGCTTTGATGCGGATGGTCATGAATCGCTCATTGATGCACCTATAGCTCAAGACTCGATGTTCTTGGTAGTAGACACCATAGTTAATATCGGAGTTTTTCATCCTCTTTTTGCTTGAACCATCCCATCGCAATTCCTGAATGGCGTTGTTATCTGCTTTATAGCAGTCTAGGGCCGCCGTTACTTCATTAGCTGTACGTGGTCTATTAAGGGGCCTAACGTTTGACGTGCATATCTGAAGTTCGTTGTTTTTAATTCCTTGTGTGAGTTGTCAACAGTTAATCTGTCCGTATCCGAGGCTTGTTGGTGCTTTGCAGTGTTACGTGGTCAGGAAGCCGCCCTGACATACGAACTTCAACCTGAAGGACTATAGATCCTTGATTCAGGCACCCGATGTTCACCGCGGGGAGGTGAAAATAGAAGTTAGTAAACAGAGGTTAGTTTTTAAGAAATGAAAACTGTGGACGCTTGTGTCCTCTTGAATGCACATGTCTTCCATTTCCATCTATTACCATCTAACGGACAAGTAGAAAATATCATTAAAAACCTCTTCCCTTTTTGATACTCGAAGCTTCATGAACATTAACAAAAACAATGTTCTACTAATAATATGTACTTGTTCATACATTAAGATAATTTTAATAAAGTGCTTGATTATTTATTATTACATAAAGAAATATTTTCAACTATAAATTTCGCACTTGGTGCAGTCATTTATTTTATGAGCCCACAAATACTTAACATCTATTTTTCAATGAAATTAAAAACTGTATATCTCAAAAAATAATTTCAACTTTTACATATGCTTTTAACTCCATTTCCTTTAACTTCTAAAAAACTCCTTATTTTATTTTCAACATCAAGTTGGTAGAAGATTTTATTCATCCTCTTTCTCTCTCCGATGCGATGCGATGATGCAGATACAGACGTGCAATGGTGGAAACAATAAAATATTTTATCCTTGATTGATGGAGCTCAAAATCAGTAAGAGGCTCTTGGTTGTGCAATAACAAAATATTAACGTAACGTATGTGCATTAAATATTCTCAAGAAAGAAAAGGATTTATTTATATTATGTGTGCATTCATTTAAAGAAAATTCAGGTTTACAAGAACTTATGAGTACTACAAGTACATTGCTGAACTACATTATATAAGTACATGTTAATAACATCTTAATCTTGAAAGTGATTGGAATAAAAATAAGAAAAAAAAAATATTGCTTGTTATTTAACTGAAACGAAGAATAAACCATTAACGATTAAAACTTACTTCAAATGAAGGTTGTTATTTTTAGTGATGCCGTGATTATGAAAAAACGTTCCTGTTTTAAGTTAAAAATTTGAAACAACCTAAATATAAACACGAATACAAAATCTTGACAAGAAGTATCAGTCTAATAATTCCTCAAAATGAATGTTGGGAAACTTTGATAACTTATTTCCGACTTCAAAGAAGGGAGAACGTGCGTACCAAAGTATGGAGAGATTTAAAAGCAGAATTAAAGTTCGAAAGATCAATGAGCAGGTTAAATGAAATGCCAAGTCAAGTACCCCGAACCGAAGGCTGCAAAGATGGAAGTGGAAACATAGTAGAAGAAACGCAGTCAATGCTGAGGATATGAAAAACCACTTCAGAAACCTGTACAAGTATAATGGCGACGATGAACTGACGGGACACAGCTTCGACAAAGTAAAAATTGCTATATCTGAGCTTAAGTCGAAACAAAAGCTGATGGAGTAGATACCTTAAATACCGAGCTTTTCAAATCAGCTGCAGTCAATTTGGTAATATGCCAATTTTTCTGTAAAATGCGGTGAGAAGAAAGAACCTGATAATAGAAAAAAAGTCCTTATAAACTGCACCAACTATAGAGGAATAAGTCTACTAAAATCGCTTACAAAACTTTTCTGCCGTAACACACAAACGTCTAAAGCTCATCATCAATTATTTGACATCAGTGTGGTTTTAGACTAAGAAAGTCTACAGTGGATTAAGTAATCTTATTACGGCTGATAATCGAAAAAAATTAAGAATATCAAATCGACATTCATCGGTTTCAAGGCCGCATATGACAGAATCTGTAGGGACGAGATGTCCATGTCTAGTCTGCTTCATAAAGGTGGGAAATAACTTCAATGTCAAAAAAGGTTTTAGACAAGGTGATGCGCTGTCATGTGATTTTTTTAACATCGTACTTAAAAGAATAGTTCAGAGCTCACACACCAACACTAGAGGCACTATCTTTTAAAAGTCTGTCCAATTCCTATCATATGCTGAAGACATTGACATAATCGGAAGAACTCAGCATGATGTCAATGGGGCTTTTCTGAGTATTCAGGCAGAGGTGGTACAAATGGAAAATATGGACCTACAACACTAACATCTCGTTCAAAATGTTACTATGAACAGCCGTCACTTTAAAGCAGTTAAGGACTTTGTCTACCTAGGCTCCGCTATGAACGACGAAAACAACCGCTGTTTCTTTGGGCTAAGAAAGCAATAAGTAGCAAAGCCATCTCTCGGGGGACCAACGTGTCGCTCTTTAAGACACTCATCATCCCCACCTACATACACGGTGCAGCAGCATGGAATTTGACAAAAGCGGATGAAAGCATTTTGGGTCGTTTGGAGAGAAAAGTTCTTCGTGTGATCTACGGTCCCGTATGCAATGGAGGAGAAGATGAAACGATGAACTGTACAACGACGTAGACTTAAGCAGAAGAATAAAAGTTCAACGCTTGAGATGGCTGGGTCACGTAGAGCGCATGAAAACCAATTCTCAGGCCCAGCCATGCCCCAAAACAGCGCATTAGAGGAAGGGCTCGAATAATTCCCTTACAACATCCAATTGACTCAGCAATTGAATGAAGGCGAACTAGTGGCGTGATGAATGGCAATTTTTCTTCGATACCACTTGGACTTCATAGTCAACGTAGGTAGGTACTCCTTTACCCATCGTTTCAAGAAGTGGTTTCCGAAGTTTCCTCAAAGCTCCAGCACTGTCATCTATTTCACAGAAGTATTTAAATCCATAAGACGAGCCAAGAAGGAAATGATTTGATGGTAAAGCCTCTTCAGTCTCGGTATCGACTGGGTCATACATACGTCAAAAGCCTAGAATTGATAATGTGTTCGAATTCGGCCATCATACTTATAGGAGTAGCTCATTTTTGGGGTTTCGAGTAGTCGTTATTTGCCCCAAAGCTTAAAATTAGTGCCGTTGTCACTCCATAGCAACAGGCTTGCCTCTTCTGGAAAAAAAAGCGTTTAATCGCGAAAATACAGGAGTCACTGGACAGGCTATGTGAGACCATTATATGGATGGCTCTGATAGTTTAACAGGTAAATAGAACCCCCCAACGTTTCTCCAGACGTCTCCCCACGGCGACAAACATAGGCCCAAAGTAACCGACGACCACATAAGAAAACGGGTTCGTAAATGACTTGAGTCTTGCAGGAGGTAGGTGGGCTATCAATGGGGGTTCAGGTTTTGCTTTACGAATTTGGCACACACGACAGGTTAGTTCGACTTTTCTCACCGTGGCTCTAAGTGATGGTATGAAGAATATTTTACGGATTTCGTTGACAACAGTTTCAGAGAATCTACGCCGAAATCTTTCGTGGTAGTCTTAAATTATGAGAAGGGTAATCCGGATGATAGGTCTTTTGCAAGCATTGTTGACGTGCTCTGCTGCGTCTATACGACCTTTAATTCTAATTACGTTGTTGGAGTCCATGTATGGGTGGGTCTTATATAAGGGGCTTGATTTTTCCTTGCGTTATGTTTTTTGCGTTACCATACTTGTTTTTCTTGAGTACAGACCACTCTTTTGAAAACGATTGGGTTTGACAGAGTCCGTAAAGGAAGTTTTCTGCAGCAACGATTTCTTTTGGGGTTAAAGAGACATCCTCCAATAGTTCTTTACCCCATCTTGCGAGGTTAATTAAACGAAGCACATATACTATTGATCTCTTAAGTCACTTTCATTTAGAAAATCTCTCACAGTCAATGATGTGTGATGGATCGGCGAGTTGATGAATAAGTACCCTAACCTCTTAATCTGTGGACTTATCAATTGCCTTTGGCCAATTATCTTCTGGTAGGAATAGGAATAGAGGTCCCTTGTACCAACGACTATCCGACTGAAGATTAAGTTTGGTATTTCATTTTGTGGCCTAATCGGCAACATTTTCACCGGTTGGGATATATTGCCATTCTTTGAGATTAGATTCTTCTAGGATCACACTAACTCTAAAAGCTACAAATTGTTAGAACCGCCTACAGTCGTTCTTTATCTAGCTAAGTGCGGTTTTCAATATCTGACCAAAAATAACGTTTATGTATTTCCACGCTATGTCCTCTTTTGATCGATTTGGCCGCAACCTCACTCCAAGTACGGCAGCTTCTAGTTCTAGACATGGAACTGATATAAGTTTCAAGGGAGAGACTTTTGTTCTGGAGGCTACTAACCTACATTCGATTTGTTCCCCTTTTACGAAACGCAAATAGGCAACTGCAGCATATGCAGACATGCTTGCATCTACAAGGTGTGAAGCTCGACGTGGCATTTGTCTTAGGAACTTATTTCGAATAGGTAGGGCCTCCTCTATTGTAGCATGCCTATTTTCTGTAAGAGTTGAAGCCACTAACATCAGCTTTGGAAATGCTCAAATATTATTTCTCCGCAATATATCGTGTAGCAAGATTTTCAGAAGTACCAGGAAATTTTAAATCTGTCCCAGGGGATCGAAGATACTCATGAGCGTCCTTAAAATTTCTGTCTTCGTGGGTGCTTGTTGACCTTTCCAGACTTCATAAATTAATTTATGTAGGCTGCAGCTAAATGAAAACAAATCTTCGGATGGCGCCCACCACATTCCTAAAATTTTCTCAGAATCGATAAGTCCTTTTCAACTTTCGAAAATGTTATCGAATTTTGCTGACCAATCACCAAGCTGCACGAGAATGTTATTTGAATTGCTTATAAAATTCCGAATTTGGAATCCACAGCTTTCGTGTATGCTAATCACTTCTTTAGCCAATAACACTGTCAAACTATCTAGATATCATCATCATAATGATTTTTTATAATCGCTTTTAGGATGTTGCGAAAGGTATGCCGAAGCATAAAGCATAACAAAGCCTTATCAACTATATTTTTACCAATTTGTTTGAAGACATTTGGATTGGGAAGACCTTGTGGCTTGCGAAAGAATGTTAGAAATAAACTTGTTCTTGACCCATCATTTATTTAAATAACATCATAAAAATTATGCCTAATTCAATCACAATCCCTAAAGTCAGAATACAAGCTTTTATCAAATCCATTATAATTGGTAATTGTGTTGAATTTCATTTCATTTATTATCAAAAACGTGCTCGATTATATTTATAGGATCCAAATTAAACTTAACTCCTTTATTAAGTTTAAATGTCCTCAACACAAATCGTACATTCTCTACATTTATCATTGCTTTTTACAAAACAGACCACGAATTGAAGTGAAAAATGCTAACCAACCAGCCAGCCAGCACCCCTATAGCTATTCAAACTAATTACAACTTCTCCACAAAATTCAACAGACAAGTTCTTTTAACTACTTTTAACAACACCAAACTTAATTTAAAATTAAGTTGTTTTCTTTTTTATTTTCTAGCTTAAACTAAGAAGGCAACACCGACCAACATGCAACACACCGTATATTTTAACCTTAAACTTTACATAATAATTTAATGCAAGAGAGCTGTAGGCATTGTTTATCTGGAAAATACGACACGACGAGGACGACAAGGAACGAGATGAACGCACGTTGGTACTTGCGTTCTTATTGTTTTTAAGATGCACTTTTCTTTTATTTTGAAAGACAAGCAACTAAAATTATTAGTTTATTGAGGTGTTATAAGTCGTATGTATTTACTTTTTTCAAAAGTGATCTTAAAACCAGCAATAATAAGCCGGATTTTTCTGATACAAGAGAGTCTCATGCGTATATTTTAAGGCGGAGCTAATGCTACACTTATAATCAAAGCTAAAGTAAAATTTCTTTGGCATTCAAATCTTATTCGATTCAGAATTACTTAGATTCTTGCTTAGGTCCTCAGGTCTAAAAAAAAGGCATGAGTGTTTCCAAGATGGATATAAGCCCTGAACTTCTTCTTTACGCTTTTTTCCATCTATGATTCTTCTTCTTCTATTTTTAGATCAGCAATCTTCTCCATTTAGGTAACTTATTGCTTCAGTGTCGCTTAGATAGCTTTTTCGAAAAAAGAGTCCCCTTAGCATAAATATTGGACATGCACCAATGAAGTGGATAGTGTTTTCGTTCATTCCCATAATGCGTAATCCAATCCTTGTAGAATTCAGTTTTTCGACGCATGACACTTCTCAACATTATATTTGGCAATCGGTATCGGTCCATATTTAGCACCTGTATTAAACAGTCTGCACTCAACTTTAATATTGATACAAAGAGTGTCGAAAGCCCTGTTTCCAAATGATACATGCACTTAGGCGTATACTTAGAGGTATTTCGTATTTCCGACACCCCAGATTTGTGCTCCATAAAACAGAACTGCTTTTGCAGTTGCGTTAAGAACTTAATTTTTGGCGTTATTATTGAAAATTTTCTTCCAGTTCGTGCAAATAGCCGTTCTAGCAGCATCAGTCTTGGCTTTGAGGTGTTTGTCCATATTCAAATTAAAAGTGAGAGTCATTCCCTTGACTACTTCCAATACTACTCCATCATATCTCCAGTTTTCTCCTCTTGCGGTCTTACCTTTGTTTTGTAATACCATTATCTTAGATTTTGCAGAATTTACTTCCAGTCCCCTTTTTTTACAATAATCATATAGCCTATTGATCATAAGCTGCAGTGAAGCTGGAGCCTCTGCCAAAATGACAATGTCATCAGCATACATAATTACCTTTATTTTTAAACTTTCAAACTCCACTCCACAAAAAGCCAATCAACCAAGTCATCAAGAAATAAGGCAAATAACAATGGGCTGAGATTGCATCCTTGACGTAGTCCGTGATTTATTTGGATCTGTCGTTTGATTGTAAAGTTTTTCCAATGCTTTAACAAACTTGGATGATACATCTATGTAAGTTGTAAAGTTTATAGAACAGCGTTTTTCTGTGAACTGTATTAAATGTAGCTTTTAAGTCAACGAAAAAGGTATAAAGTTTGCATTACGATTGAGTTTGCTTCGTATTATATATCCAAGAATAAAAATGTTATCGGCTGTAGAATACCCTTTCCGAAATCCTGAAAGTCAGTTGTTGTTTAAATTTACCCACTTCTTCTATTAAGTATTGAAGTGTTAATCTTAAAACCAGCATTAAGAAATGATATTCCCCCATAGTCTACTGGTCCGTTTGGGTCATCTTTTTAAAGTATTGGCCATGTAATAGCCTCATCGAGGCAATCGGGATGTACCGCAAAACTTAAGATGATATTGAGTGCTTTAATTCGGTGGAAGTATATCTGAAGAATTCTGCGGGAATCCCGTCTGTGTCAGCTGCTTCGCCATCTTTAAGCGACTCTAGTACCCTTTCTACTTCCAAAAACGTTATCTGCTCATCAAGGATATCTTCTTTGGTATGTGGTGTCGCAGTCCTGAAAAATGTAATCTTAAGTCCCCCAGAGAAATACTGGTATTCTTAGTTTCTCCTTAATTTCCGTTTATTTCTTATTAGTTTCCAAAACTTTGTTGTGTCTTTGCAATGGCTTAACTTTTTTGCCAGGTCTTCGTTGAATCAATGTTGTACTTTCTAAAGAAATTAAGCAATGCAAATGCCTTTTTCTAAGATTTTCACAGGAAAATTCTTTCAATATTAATGAAGTTTGTTAGTTTTCTAGCAACAGTTGATGCTATTTTCTAGGTGCCGAATTCATATAAAAGAGCTAATTCAACTTTTAACCGAGACAGCCTTAGCTCTTTGTTTAAACTGTACAATACCCGAAAAAAATCCTGATTACCCCGATCCAAGGCTGGCGATTTCTTGTCCAGAAAAATTAATTCCAAGAAACTGGGAATTGTTTCTTTTGGTTGTTGTATTACTGGGAAATTCCGCGACTGACCATCTAAGTTTTCCCGTTTTGATTCCCAGTCTTACAACTTCAGGTCTTGCCTATCTTTGGTTCAAAGAGCAAACAAACATCGTCTGTGTTGCTTGAGGTGAGTAATCATAACTCATCATATCCCTCATTTTCCTATCAAGAGATTACTGGCAACACTACTAAACCAATGAAACAGAATTGGCCACAGTATACAGCCCTGTGTAACTCCACTTTTGAATCAAAACTCTTCGGACAACACAACACCTACACATATGCTGTGAGATATGGACCTTTAACACTAATAACCCTAAAATGTCCCATTTCTTCCATTATATTTTGTTTGTATGAATCCTTGACACATCCTTTTACTTGCCATGGTTTCAAGGCATCTACTTACTTGTATTGCAAATTAATAAAAACCAAGACGATGAAGGAGGCGAAAACGAACATAACAAGGACGACACGAAAACAAGAACGACAACAACGAGCGAAGAGTGAAGAGTGAAAAGCGACGACGACGTTCCTCCATTATTTAACAATGTAAAGGAAAAACAAAAGTAGTCTCATCACCTCGTAAATATGGATGTTCTTGTGCACTCAGGGCCGCCATAGCAGGTAATAAATTGCTTCGGCTTAACTCAAAACAGGTGAAGTTTTAATTCGTGTAAGAAAGTATATCTATCTTACAAATCATTCTGCTACTTCTCTTCCTACAGCTATGCTGCTACTGTTGCTGATGCCAACCTAAGTCCCTGCCTGGCCCTAGGACCCCTTAGGGGGTCTATCTTCATCTCTATTCCCCTTCCTTTGCCTTCTAAATCCACCATCATTCTATTCAACTTCATCCATTTCACACCCTACAAACAGCAACCATTGAAACATAAAACTGAACGGATCTGAACTTAGCTACAAAAAAAAAAAAAAAAAAAAAAACTCAAGAACTTTCCGCAACTAGCAAAAATTTATTCCGATATTCATATACATATTCGTACAGTGAGGCGAGCCGTATACAAAGTGCAGGCGACTGAAAAAAAGGAAACACGATGCAACTAAATTTGAATTTTCTCTTTTTTTATTTTTTTTGACCAAAAGTTTTGAAAAGGGAAAAGGGTAAGTACACGGGAATGCGAATGTTAGACTTGAGTCAGGCTATTTGGAATTTTCCATTTCGGCATGTCTGCACTTTGAATATAATTTTGGTCCCCATCCTTAGTCCTTGCGTTCCATTCGTCTCTCTACCCAAAAAAAAGGAGAACGCTGCTTCGACTGCTGCTGCGGCATGAACTACGAGTAACAGCAACGAATTCGACTAACGATGAAATACAATCCCGTACGACAACAGTACGGAAATCAAGCAAGTCCTTGCATTTGTCTATACCTACATACATATATCAATATATTTATGCTATTGTATATACCAAACGAACCAAGGGCCAGCATCAGCCGATGTGCTCTTGTTGGTTCCTTGTGACTGTGCCACTGCTGGTGCTTGTTATGGTGCTGTACTTCTCTGTACCTCTGGAATAATGTAGGAACGTGACTTTTTGAAAACTGAATCCTTAGGGATAGAAAGAGACTTTGCCATCGGATGAGGGCCATGCCACGGAGAACAACTTTGATAAATATAGGTCGATGGAGCATTGTAGCAGTTGTAGGCCACGGATGTGGTTATGTTTCTTTCATGTCCTATCAGCAAAATGAACTCTAGGGAGAACTCAAACTCACTCTATATATCTCATCTAAAGCAAAACACAGAGAACTTCGCATACAAAGTGAGTTCTGAAAATAATTTCTCAGTCTGGAGAATACAAAAATTTCAAACAAAAACAAAAACAAGAAATCCTTTAAAATCCTTTTTAGCACAACTTTTTCGGTGACAGAGAGATACTAAATATGATTTCACAAGGACAACAAGAAGAAAACTACAGCAAAATGTGTGAAATCCATACCGCGGCGGAAATCGTAATAAATCACGCGATGAAATCAGCCGAAAGCACTGTAAACAGTAGCATCAAGGACGTTTCTAAATCCACTATTTTATATAGGACTCCAATTTCGAGGTCCATGTCGTTGGCGTTTATATTGCCATCGCCACCACCACCTTCAATAGAATTAGAAAGAGAAGCACATAAAGCATCGCATCGCATGGCATCAGTATCGTTATCATCATCATCGTCCTGTATGAAATGGCATTGGGAGATCAAGGACTTCAGCTTGGATCGGTTAGTAGCCCAAATAAGCGACTTTGTTAATCGGTGGAAACTCTCGAAAGGCATCAAGTTTTGCATAAAACACATAAAGTCCTATTTCGATGAGAGTGCATTTCTTACCACCCCCTCGCAGCTGAACTTAATGAATACAACCCAAAAATACACCATGAGTAGACATTATATAGATGTGCTCTTCTCGAAACCAACAATGGTTTGCCCTAATCCTCTGGCAGTTGCCAAAGTGCACTTCATAATTTATGCAGTTGCGTTGAAGGAGGATGAGCTTCAGCATCAAGACCATCATCATCAAAAAGAGTATTCGCCTTGCACTTTAGTCAGCGTGAAATATCAATTCGAAGGATTCAAATCTTGGCACACGGTTGATTCTGATCGCTTCGATTTTCAAGATGCATACATTCGATTTATAATAGACTCCAAAACGAAGTTCTTTTCTCTTAATGGTGTTTTGAATTAATGATGAGACCGGAGTGAGTTTCCACATTATTTTCCTTTTTTTTCTTTTTTGTTGTTGTTGTATACTCTTGTACTACTTTTCTTTCCCTTTCCGTTTTTTTCAGGTATCTCTATCTCTCTCTCTCCCCCTATAAAACTTGGTGTGTTTGATTTTTGAGGGCGAAGTGGGGGGTTTGTTGAAGATAGAGCTAAAGGACGAAAAGTAGAAAAGTGTCTCAACATACTATAATACCGTTAAACATACATAAACTCGTAATTCTCGTCTATTTTCTGTTGCGGATACAGAGTCAAGTAAGCGTGCGTTTATTTTTAATGAAACATCCTTGAATTCGAGTTCATTCTCTATGCTGCTCTTCTTCTCTTGATTTTGATGCTCCTGCTGCTTAATGGTAGACGAAATAGATCCAATAAAATTCTAGAGTTTGCAAAGCACGATGTGGTTGTAGTTTTGATTTTGACAAACCTTACCATTAATTTAATTGGACTTTTTTTATTTTTTTTTTTGGTTTTGAACCGCTTGGTTCACTAATTTAATAGAGTGATTCCTTTATCGAATCTCAATTTGGACTAAAGCTTCTATAATTAGATTGATGTACTTTGAACATTTTCCATCACTATAGGCAACGCTTTATTGACATATATTGCACATCTTTGAGATGATAGTTGATATCTGGGACAACATTTTTAGGCTAACAAGGAAAAGGAGTATTTTTGAAATATTTTCATATTTAATGGAAAACTTTTCGAAAATTTAAACTTTAAAGGAACAATTGGGTTCGGGGAAAGGAACTTTAGAGAAAAGTTGGAAAAATTACTTTTCCTATTGACTTTAGACCCGTTATCAAACAGAGACTAGATATGTAGAATTTTTGTCTTTATATGTTTTTGATGAAAAACGGGTTTAAAAACAATAAGCCGAGAAAATTCGGCAGGAAATAAAAACTGTGTTTATTCTTTGACTGTCGCTTGCCCAGTCGGCATCGCAGAATCCTTGAATCTGAATAGGTTCCTTCAAGTATATATGTTTCTTGTTAACAGAGTTCAAATGGTAGACATGTGCATTCAAGAGGACACAAGCGTCCACAGGTTTTTCTCAAAACCTACCTCTGTCTATCAACTCCTACTCTCACCTCCCCGTGGTGAACATCGGGTGCCTAGTACCTCAACTGGAGATTGGGTTCCAACCCCAGTGGAAAGTTGTTGGGGCAGCAAACGAGAGAGGGGGGGGGAGAGATGTTTCCACTAAGGCACTTTTCCTTATCCTGGCGGCAGCGGGCGAATTCTCGAGATGGAATCAACGGTGGCGTCTACTGTTCCAGTAAGGTTGAACTACTTAGTGAACACTTTATAGGGCTTCGTCGACATATTCGGAGCCCAGGCCTGTAAGGAGCGGTTTATCCGGCTCCCCTTCCTTGGAGTTATACTAAGGATCTGGCCCTCCAGGTTGGGGGTTGTGCCGTCAGGGTGACTTCCTGGCCACGTAAAAAATACCTTTATTTGCGAAGGACCAACAAGCCTCGGATACGGACGGATTCACTGTTGACATACCACGCAAACGAACTTCAGAAATGTAGGTGGAATGTTAGGTCCCTTTACAGACCACTTGCAGCCGAACAATTAACGGAAGCCCTAAACTGCTGCAAGGCAGATATTACCGCCATCCAAGAAGTGCGATGGGATGGGTGTGGATTTGTTGTTGGAACTAGACTCAGGCAAAAAGTCTTGAGTTTCAACAGTGTGAGCGAGCGCATCACGACAATCCGCATCAAGGCTAAATTCGCCAACAGAGGAGAAAGATGAAGACTCCAAAGACATATTCTTCGAGCTCTTGGACAAGACATATGAGCAGTACCCTGGCTATGACATTAAAATTGTCTTAGGAGATTTTAATGCCAAGCTAGTAAGAGAAGACATCTTTATCGGGAGATACAGCCTGCACGACACCACCTCCGACAACGGATTCAGGCTGGTCGATTTCGCTGCGGGGCGAGACGTTCTATTAGCTAGTACGCAGTTCACGCATCTTAATATCCACAAGGGGACATGGAAATCTCCTGATCAATCAACCGTCAACCAGATTAACCTCATTGCACAACACTTCCCCAGTATACAGGATACCCGAACATTCCGAGAGGCCAACATTGACTCGGACCACTACCTTGTTGTAGCCAAGGTACGGCTACGGATATCCCGATCCAAGCCAAAACAAGGAAGTACTGTGAGAAGATTCGACGTTAGACGGCTACAATCGCAAGAGACTGCCATGTCCTTTCCCGATCGAGTCTCTAATAACCTCTTAAGGAGTCCTATGCTGCCTGCTTTAAGCATTGAAAACCAGTGGCAACATAGCCTTGCAGCCATCAGAGATGCCGCCTCTGAAGTGCTAGGTTTCACACGGCCACCGCAGCAAAACCCCTGGTTTGACGACGAATGCCGGCAAGCGCACGCAGGAAAACAAGAGGCATACAAAACGGCGCTGCACAAAAGGACTAGAGCTGCTCGCGAGCTCTAGGAGCAGAAGAGGAGAGAGGAACACCAGCTACTTGGATGTCACAACAGGAATGAGGTTCGTAAATTTTACCAAAAGGTAAAAAAACCTCCCAAGGGTACCAGCCACGAACTGAAGCCTGTAAAGACGATCAAGGGAACATCGTAGTAGAACCGCAGTCGATGCTGATAATATGGAAAGATCACTTCTACAAATTATATAACGGCGATGACGAACCGAATTCCACGGTAAGGGAGATAGAACCACTCAACCTCGGCGACGCAGATCAACAATTCCGCCTACCCGACCTTGACGAAGTGAAGATAGCTATATCTTAACTTAAGTGACGGCATCGCTGCCGAACTATTCAAAGCAGCAGGTGATGACGTGGTACGGAGCATGCTCCAACTCATCTGCAAAATATGGTCGGAAGCAAGCATGCCCGATGAGTGGAATCTCAGCATAGTGTGCCCGATACATAAGAAAGGAGACCCTCTAAACTGCGCCAACTACAGAGGCATCAGTCTCCTTAACATTGCATATAAGATAATCTCTGCTTTATTATGTGAACGTCTGAAGCCATTCCTTAACAACCTGATGGTCCTTATCAGTGTGGTTTCAGACCAGGAAAGTCCACTATTGACCAAATATTCACACTACGCAGAAATAACCCAGGAGCTTCAAATGGAAACCCACCATCTCTTTATCGATTTTAAAGCCGCGTATGACAGCATCTATAGGGAAGAGCTGTACCGATCAATGTCTAGTTTTGGCATCCCTGTCAAACTTATCCGGTTGTGCAAAATGACGATGAAAAATGCACGCTGCTCTATCAAGGTCGGAAAAGATCTTACCGGTTCATTTGATGCCAAAAAAGGTTTTAGACAAGGCGATGCACTGTCATGCGGCTTCTTCAATATCGTTCTGGAAAGAATTGTGCAAAACTCAACCGTCAACACTAGAGGCAAAATCTTCCAAAGGTCCATCCAATTACTCGAATACGCAGATGATATTGACTTAATTGAAAGATCAAAGCGTGATGTCAGTGGAGCGTTTTTGTCAATGAGGGCAAGACCAAGCACCTTGGTAATTTTGAGAGAAAAGTTCTTTGAGTGGTCTACGGTCTTTCTTCTTCTTGTGCAGCAGTTATTCGAGCCCTTATCTATTTGCTTTCGTTGATCCTTGCCCAAGATTCTTCTGAAAGTCAAGTGTTGTTGCTTTCTTTTTTCCGACCGACTATTCTTTCAGCACCTGAAATGAAAACATTTTTCACAGCATTCCAATGGTGTTCGATGTCGTCATGTACTGTGCTGCTAATTGTTCTCATTTCGTGTGACAGGTGATCTAAATTGTTGACGGTTCCTGGGATCCTTTAGTCTGGCAATGTTGAATTTGGGTGCTCGTGTTATTCCATTGGATCTTTGAACTAAAGCTGTAATCAATCTTAGGGTAGCTATTATTAAGTGGTGGTCACGGGCAAAAGACTGCTTCTAAAGCACCGACTAATCGCGAAGTGGTCAATTTGGTTGGCAGACGCTTGCCTGTCCATAGGCACACAGCTAATTTTATGATAGAGTTTATGTTCCAACATAGTTCCACCAATCACAAGGTTATTGGCGTTGCAGAAGTCAATGGGTGGTATGCGAAATGCATTGTCTCAGTCTCAAATCTCATTATTTTGAGCTTTTGCTAGCTTTCGTATGCAAAACTGTTTTGAGACAAATCTCACAAAAATGAGATCGATCTCATTTTATAGATCTATCTCATTTGAGATGCTTTCGTATGCAGAAAAAAAGCTTTGTCTTATTCAAATGAGCCAAAGCTCGTAAAATGTTGAGACTGAAAATTATTTGTCTCAGGAATAACAATGGCTGAGTACATGAATATTTTTGTTCCTGTTGAGTCAACAGGAAATTATAAAATTCTTTGTAGGTTTACCCAAACTCAAATTGAGGCCTTAACAGATTATTTTTTTCATAGTAGTGATACTTTTCGGGGTGGTCGTTTATCTAATAAAACCAGAATGATGGTTTTTCTACGATTCGTTGCTAATCCTGGTTTCCAAAGCGGAATTGCCGAAAATTTCGGAATCGACCAAAGTTCTTTATCTAGGATCATCATCGAAGTTGGTAAAAAAATTGTAAGCAAAAAAGAGGACTGGATTAAATTTCCGAATACGTTGGAGCAGACAGATGCCGAAAAAGTAATTTGGCTAAATAAGTATCAATTCCCATCCTGCATTGGAGCAATTGATTGCACTTACGTGCGCATTAAAAAGCCTATCCGTCATAGATAACACATAGTTTGAGTGTTCTCAAAAATATAATTAATAATTCTTTTTATTTTGTGTTAGGTTTTTTTTCAAACTCCGATTTGAATGCTATTAAAGCATTTTTTTTTTCTTTTTTTTAGGTCAGGAGTTTGACTTTTTGTCAAAAGAACTGTATTTCTTTTAATAAAATTCACAAACAAATATTTGTATCATCGTTTTTTTTTTAAGAATTATCACAAACACTACTTTTACTTGAAGAAGATATTTTGAGACTGAGATAGTGAGATAAGACAAAGCTCTTGCATACCGAATTGAGCTTTGTCTCATTGCAAATGATCTATCTCAAAATCTCGAGCTCATTCTCAGAGCTCAATCTCATGAGACTGAGACCAAGCATTTCGCATACCACCCAATGAACCTCTTACCATTATCGTTGCAATTTCCGACTCTTTGAGCACCCATCACATTCCCAAAATTATATCTCCGCGGGGAGTGTTGCTGTAGGCGGATCCTAGTTGACTATAAAAGCATTCTTTCTCTTCATACTACTGTATAACGGTGACGGGTCGTACTCCACTCTGAAACTTAGCTTTGATAAGCCTTTCTCCAAAGGGCTCTCGCGAAATAAGGCTTCCGGTTGCCGTTATTGTATGTATTAACTCAACTCCAGCTTCTCGAGCGTTTCCTGGATCATAGCCAGGGTAGAACAGTACAGTATTACGTATCGGTGACTTGTATATGCCCGATCCCAACTATCGCACTCCGCTTAACGATAAGATATATATCCTGTACTGCATAAATTCTCTCTCCAGTTGGATTAATCTCGCATTGTGCGGACTTAACTTCCTGCGTCCAGAAGCGTCCTCACATTTCAGAAACCAATCTTTGTCCGGGTATAATAGCCAAAAGTCGTCAACGAGTTATCATTAATTATCCTATGCGTAATTTCCTTTTCTGTAGCGGGATAGTGTTCAGTTACGAAGAGTGCTAATCTCCGTAACGTATCCTGAAGACTCAGAAAACTTCGCCCTTGCAATTTTTTGCTAACTTATGTATATTAGGTTAGGTTAGGTTGGAGTGGCTGTCCAGATGTCATTGACTCACCTAGACCTCAAAGGTCCATTGTGATACCACTAATGAGGTTACTCATGGGAGAGTAATGAATTTAAACAAACTATTTTGTACTTTTAATAAAGTTACAGAGACGTTTTGTGTCAATCGTTGCCAGTTCACTGGTCTTATCGAAGAAGGGATTACCGATAAAGTAATTCCTTCTAATGGAGAGTGCTGGACATGTACATAAAAGGTGTTGGACTATTTCCTCTTTCCTCCTCGTCCATGCAGCTTCTACAGAAGTTCTTTGTGTAGACCCCTAGACTCAGAGCATGTCTTCCTATAAGGCAGTGTCCCGTTATTACTCCAATTGTAGAGCTTATACTTTGTCTGCTCAGTGATATCAAGCCTTTTGACCGTTTTAAGTCAATACTTGGCCATATTTGCTTGGTTGCTAGGCAGGTGGTACTTTGCGACCATCTAGCATTTGTTGTTTCAAGAGCATATTGCTTGAGAAGATATTTGCATGTAGCAAGTGGTGTTCCTATGTTAAATTTTTGTCTAACATGAGGCAGAAGTGTTCCGTTTTTGGCGAGCTCATCGGCTTTGCAATTTCCCGGAATGTCTCTGTGGCCTGGCACCCAAATAAGGTGAAAGTTAAACTGTTCCGTCATCTCATTCAGAGATGATCCACAATCGTGGACTGTTTGAGAGTTTGTGGAGACAGACGCGAGAGATTTAAGAGCGGCTTATCTGTCTGAGAAGATTCGTATATCCTTACAAGATATAACGTTTTCTTTGAGCCAGGATAGTGCTTCTTTAATCGCCATTACTTCTGCCTGGAATACACTACATTGATTGGGAAGTCTATAGGATAGACTGAGATTAAGTTGTTCTGAAATGATACCACTTCCAACTCCGTGATCGGTCTTTGAACCGTCAGCATAGAAGTGTATAGCATCGTCTTTCAGGGGTCACTCTTCTTCCCAGGAGGATCTTGAAGGGATGGACACATGGAAGCTTTTACCGAATACCATTTTTGGTGTGGTATAGTCTAAGCGATCTGGGATAGATCTGAAATTGTCTAGAATAGTAGTATGTCCAGTATTGTTACTGTTCCATTGAGAGGTGGCTCTAAACATCACAAATGAGTTGGCTGCCACTATTTTGGAGAAGATGTCAAGAGGTGTTAGGTTTAAAAGCACTTCCAGTCCTGCGGTTAATGTTGAGCGAAGTGCTCCTGTGATGCTGGACTTTGATGAGCTTATTTAGATTTACCATCTTGTCCAGTGCGGTCCACCATACGACAGCTCCATAAATGAGCATCGGCCTGATTACCGAAGTGTATAGCCAGTGGGTTATTTTTAGGGAGAAGGCCATTTTAATCCCATGGCCTTTTTACAAGTAAAAAGCGCTACGATAGTCCTTTTTTACTCTTTCATCAATATTTGCCTTCCAATTTAGTTTTTTGTCTAAAATGAGGCCTACAAAGTTTGGTCGGAAAAGCTTTATGGTATTCCTTTAATCTTGGGTGGGCTATTCTGAGGAATTTTGCACCTTCTCGAAAAGAGTATTAGTTCTGTTTTATGTGGACGTCCAAGCCACAATGCTTAGCCCGTTTAGTTAGCCTGTTTAGGGCATTTTGTAGGAGTTCCGAGAGAACTTGGGGGTGCTTCCCAGATACGGATATCGGAACGTCGTCAGCATAGGCAAATTTATGTATATTGGGATACACAAATTATTGCCCAGGGGCCACTACGAGGAGGTAAAGCAGGAACTTCGACATAGCAAGAAAGTTGCATTGCTGGCCTAAACCAAGTCTTAGGCAATCACCAACTATCCGATCTGCCCTGCCACAGGCACCTTGGGGAAAGTCTACAAATAAGCACTCATAGGATAGCGCAACAGAAGTGATGGCTAGGGAGCAATTTGAAATTGACCCACTAGAAACATTTGATATATATATATACAAAGTCCAAAGTCTCTGCCTATTGACACCTTAAGGATGGATTTAGAGAAGTTATCGAGGTTAAACATTTCATAAAAATTATAAGTTGCTGCAACCATAGGGCAGCGAATGTCATTTAGCCGATTTTGTATTGCACAAACACTTTTATACTTTTCAAAAACAACCGTTTTTGTAATTTCTGAATAAAACCTCTTCTTGGAAAATAGTGTTTTAAAATACTATACCAATTCCCTCAAATTTTGCAATGCATTTTAATCCTTCATGGAGCAAATGTAAGGGATATTTGATTTCGTCATTCTCTCACTTCTCCAGGAACTAAAGAAAATTCGTCTTTATTTTGACTAAAAATATAAATCATCACATTCTCTTTTTTCTTTCATCACACTTCTCAAAATAAACTTCTGCGAATCCAACACAAAGCATTTTTGTATAAAATTCAGAAAATAGTTTACATTATTTATTTATATACGCTACTATCCGCAAAAGCTCAACCTTTTACAGTGAATTGTTATCGTCGAAGTAAGTCTGAGTAGTTCAAACGCCTTCTGGTGAAATGCCACTCCACCACACAAAAAAGGTCCCTTTTCTAAAATTAATAGTGTTGTTTAGTTTTCGTTTGGTTTTGAAACAAGAGAGGGAAAAGGTTGTGTGATATTCTTATAAAAATAATAAATGGATCTAACTTAAACAACAAAAGCAATTATAACAAAATAAAACTATGTTTGTAGATAAATGTGCACACCACCACTTGTTACACAAAATTTTCAACATTAGGGCCATAATTTGGTTTAATGTGTTATGTACGTATGCATAGATGAACTTATAAGCCAGAGGCTAGACAAAAGTCCTTTAAAAATATACAAGATCTGTTTTGAAAGGACGATTTATTATAAAACACAAAATTTCATTATTCAGACGCTTTACCTTCGAATTGAGTTCTATAACGATGTGACTGTGACACAAGGAAATGGTATCATTAATTAATCAAATGTTGAATATTCAACTTAAAAAGTTCTTTTAGCATTTGGGTGTGGCCTCGACTGGTTATGTATCTGCGTATATAAGTTTCAAACAATAGCATAATTGAGTCCTATAAAGTTCTAGGGAAAGAATGCATATATAATACTCTATAGCCTTCGCAGCATTCCTAATTACATTTCTCTAACCGAGGCATTTCTTTTCATAATAATAATTGAGTAAATAGATCCAAGTCTTCTTTATGCAGCTCATAATTACAGTCCTAGAACAAAAGTACCGACGTCCAAATATGCCATTATTTCTTTCTTCTTTTTTTTTAAACAACTTTTGTTGTTTGTACTCTTTCGCACCTAACGAGATTATTATATCATAGGTCATTATTCTTCAACTTTGCGCCGGTTATTAAATCTCCCTGCTATAATTGTGCTTGTGCCAGCATGGCTTATCATATTTTTATATAATTTTCGTGAGCAGACTCTCTTCTTGAACTAGACATTTGTCCTGTGCATTGCATACACATAGTGTATGTCCTGATGGTTGTCCTGATGCTCGTTCTGCGATGCAATCCTTATCGCTGTTTTATTTAAAGTTGGCGTCATTTTAATACAGTGGAAGAGTAGAGGCAAAAACAGCTCTAAAGCAAAAGTTTTAATTTTATTAAACTTTTTGCATTGTATTTGATATACATAACAGCAAACAGGAGCTCCATTTTATGATAGTAAATTTAATTTTCCATCATCCCTGTGTTCGAAAACATATCCTTTTAGCTGTCGTAGCTCTCTCTGGATTACAGTACTATAAGAGAATGTAATGTTTTGCGAATGCAATCTTTTGCGAACGAAATCCTTATAAATCATAAATTAAAGTCAAATAAAATTCGCTAAATTACTGCAAGTTCAGAGTTTCAGTTTTCAAATCAGGGAAGAATTTATTACTCGAGACCGGTTTTGTGGTGATTTTATATGAGTATCGTTAAAAGTATTGGAAAGTTCCAGATCTTCCCATATCGTTTCGGATAAGCAGTTTTTAAGAATTTTAGATACCTAGCCCTTAGAAACTTAGAACGTTTACTTCTACTCTGAACGTCGAACTTGTCGAGTAGTAGAAGCTGAGTAAGGTCAATGATTCTCGAGAATTTTCTCCAGATGAGTCCTGAAACTAAATGACGTTCTTATCCCTCTACCTTCCCAAAATCATCATCTATTCCCACTTAAACAAGGCATACCAGCCTACGTTTATGTCACCAACTCCCATCCCACCTCCAACGTTTGTAATGGCGAAAAAGCTAGCAACGGTCCTATCTCCTATACTCCTTCTCACTCTACGTAACCTAGCTGAATTGCTGTTACCGAATCTTTTCCTTACACGTCAGAATGATGAATTAGCATCAACTCCTCACCCTTTATCTTTCTCCCCAACCACCTCTCATCTTTATTAGGCTGGATCTTAGGTGTTAAACCACCCGTGCCGATGATCAGCCTGGCTGGGGGCATAATTCAAAAATAGCCCAGTCTCCAACGGAGTATCCGGATACCTGGCCTCCTCCGGATTAACTAGCATTATCTGTACATGCGAATCTCTGTGCAGATGGACTTTTTTCTTCGCGTCTCGTGGGACCAAAAATGAACAAAACTAACAAAAAAAAAACAAAAATAAATGGCCCTACCACTTCTAGTGAGAATACTTCCAGAAATGGAAAACTCTCAAAAAGCCTTTATAGACAAAGGCGGCAAGCGGCGAAAATCTTGAAGGCCTCTGTTGCATCATCGGGGGCTGAAAAGACACCGCAGCAAACCGCTAGCGTCGAATGGGCCAAAAGCATACTTGAGAAAGGTCTCTTCAGGGGGCCGCACCGACACCAAAACGGCCTCGGGTGCATAAGACCAGCACCCCCCTCAATCCCATCAGGAAACAATCCATTTTCAGTGACGTCGCGAAGGGCATAGTCGTGGTTGCGGTCATTGACAGGAGCGATGATGATGGCACAATATCGGCTGATCGTTGGCAGTTGGTCAAGGTTAAGTTCTCGGGTGGCTTTTTGAGCATTTTGAGAGAGCTTCCAGGACCTCTTCCTTCCATAAGCGATTGGGGTTGGCATCAAGGCCATGTCAAACTCATGGTTTGTGGCGACCAGAGGTCTTGTGACCTTTACAAGCTTGCTGTCAGCCGGTTAGGTGAAGTTTGGGCCAGGTGCGAAGCTCGAGGTTGTCGCTGTGGAAGACATTTCTGGCAGCAAAATAAATGCTGGTGTGCTCCGTTCTATCCCCAACAATCTTTATCATTTTTATTGATGATCTCCTGTCTGCAACTTCTAATCCAATACATTGTTTCGCTAATGATAATACTTTAAACTTTTAATATTCGTTTTATTCGTTTTCAGAGTCATATCCCTCTTCTTCGGATGTCGGATTTTGAACTGCAACAAACTGCTCATTAAATTCCGACCTAAACAGCATTGGACAATGGAATTAAAAAAACAGCATGGAGTTTAATGCCTTGAAAAGCCAATGTTGTCATGTATAGTCAAAGCGAGATATAACCGCCTTGCGATTATTCATGGATGACACTTGCATCGAGGAGAATGAACATCTCTATATTCTCGGTATTTGTATCACCAACCTCTTGTGGAAGATCACATACGCCATGTCGCCAAAAAGGCCGCAAGGTGTTTGGGTTTTCTAAGGCGATGCAAAAAGTTTTTCTGCCCCTCTGATCTGGCTGTAATCTACAAGACTATTATACGTCCAAAGATTGAGTATAACTCCCATATCTTCTGCTGCTCCTGCAACTTTACTTAAGCCCCTTTGGATAGTATTGATATTTGCTCCGTAGTCGTACTACACGAATGTGGAATTCCTTACCACACTCTTTCTTTCCCATCCATCCAAAACCAATGTGCACTGGCACATTTTAACCCCTTTCTTCCTTTTCTAGTGGTCACAACAAACTGTTATTTTTTGTGGATAAAGTGATGTTTCATGAAGCAAAAGTGGATTTAACTTTATCCTGGACCAAGAATCGGAAATACAGCCCGATTACAATAAAGAAAGATAGAAATATTCTTTTTGAAGTGAACTTGCTTCGTAGTCGAAGCTGTTTCGCTCAAATGTCGAATCTGTGCTTCTTTATGGGTGCAGCACCTAGAAGGTTACTTCAGCCATTACAAGAAAGCTTCAAATCTTCGTGAATAGATGTCTTTGCAACATCCCAAGGATTTTTTGGCCAAAACGAATATCCAATGAGGTCCTTCATAGAAGAACAGGTCTAGAACCTATAGATTCTATTATGCGAAGGCGTAAGTGTCATGGATTGGGCATATGCTTCGAAAAGGTAACGACGCCAAGCAATGCAGTCTAATCCGCTTACACAGGAAGGAAAAAGATCTGGAAGACTGAGAAGTACATGGCGCAGGACAGTAGAGGAGAAATCAGCGTCACTAAGTAAGAGTTGGAAGGAGCTTAAATATATCTCCAGAAACCGAACACGATGATGACGCGTGGGCGTAGTAGAGGCCCTACGCCACTTAGGGGTCCCCAACGGACTTAACAGTTCTGAGAACCCAAGTCGGTAAGTAAGTATCAGCTTCAATCTACGAGTAAGAAGACTGGTAGCGATATTAAAATAAGACTCCCGAAAATTGAGTCCGAAAAACACACATACAAAAAATCCAGGAAAAGATCGCATTTTCCTGTCGAACTTTATCATTTTATTTGTTATGCGTGAAATACACCCAAAACCCCTCTAAACTATTGCATTTTAGCTCTTAAATATAGGCATATTTAGAAAACTCTTGGAATCTTGAAATACTTTCATATGTAGGGAGTCGTCCAAAGGGGATATGAATACCCTTACAATGATTATATACAGTGCGAGCAATTAGGAAAGGAGGGAAGGATTAGAAAGGATAAACCGAAGTTTTGAATGTCTGCACTTTGTTATGAGTGGAACATATTAAGTCTGGTAAAGCATTAAACATTCGTGTAGTGCGACTAAAAAAAGAATCTCTGTACTTTACTGTACATCCGTAATTGGGCTCAAGGGTAAACTGATGGGCATTCTTAAGAGAAAGGGTATTATGGTTAAATTGTTTGAGGGTAGGTATGCTACTGGCTATTTCACTAGAACATTCTAACCTTAAAATACTTAACCCAACCTACCACACAGCGATAAGAACAAGCCTCAGAGCTTTCCGTACTACACCAATTAAAAATATGATGGCCGAAGGAGGATTTAACAGTATCGCTGAAAGGAAGAACCTTCTTACCGCTCGGTTGGTACCAAAACTCTTTGAAACGTATAGATCACCAATACACGCAGATTTAACTAAAATTCTAAGACGTAAGAAAATACCAAAACAGCCTTCAACCTTATACGCAGCTGTTTCTTCTGCAAGAAATCTCAATATCCATGCTAAAATAAAATGTACACCCATCGAAAAACAACCTCCGTGGTTACTACCACCCAGTGCCATCGACACTTCCCTGGCAAAATATCCAAAAAACACAACACCAATTGACACATACACACAACTGTTTTTGGAACTCCTCAGCAAATATCCTGAAAGCAAATGGAATATTCTCTACACGGATGGCTCCAAGTGTGACGTAGGCTGTGGTTTCGCAGTTGTCAACAAGCTTGGTGAAATTGAATCCACTGCAAAACTTCCGGTCTATTTCTCAATATTTACTTCAGAAGCTCTGGCCATATACGAAGCCACCAAACTGGGAATAGCATCAAATAAAAAAACCGTTATTTTCACAGACAGTTTATCTACCTTACAAACTATCACTAACATCAAACGCCGTACACCGCTGATAAATAATATCCGTGATAATATCATATCACACAAGGATAAATTAAAAATTATCTGGATCCCTGGTCATACAAACATCCAAGGCAACGACTGTGCTGATAGAAAAGCAAAAGAAATATCAACTAACCCCAACATCGAAATATCTCAATTTAGTCCCACAAAAAAGGACTTATCTAAATACATTAACCAACAATTTCGAACACAGATCAAAGATAATTGGAGTTCATATATACACCACTATACCAGTTTCAACAAAGATTGCTCACCAATAACCTACCCATCAGATACGCCAACCAATATGAACAGATGCTTCATTCGACTTCGTCTAGGACACACCTGGTTAACCCACAGCTACATACTAAGAAGAGAACCCCAACCAACATGTCACATTTGCCAAACAAACAAATTACTAACCATAAACCATATTATAACAGAATGTAACACCATTAATCAAACTTGTAAACAATTAAATAAAGAAAATTTAAGTTTTCTGTTATCAAACTCATCTGCAAAACATATCAAAGACATTTATGACATATTGAAACACCTAAAGGTAGAAAAATTTATTTGATATTTGTAAATAATTATTTCAAAAAAGGGGAGGAAGTGAGGGGTCTCAGGTGATCGTGTCAGTGCGCTATCTCCTGACACCCCTGACTTCCTCCCCCATATTTCATATTTCAAATTTAATATTTAATTTTATATTAAGTATACATTATTTTTAAAAAACACTTTGTAAAACTACTATTTCACCCCAGCCAAAAGCGTAGTGCTAGTGCTGTAGCTTGTTTAAGATTAGTTTGTAACATTTATGTTGCGATTAATAAATAATAATAATAATAATAATAATAATAATAAAATACCTTATGGCGATGCTCAAAAGATACAAAAGTTTCAGTTAAACAATGGTCACCTGTCAATTTTAGAGCTCTTTTTTGAATTCTGTCCAAGAGGCTCAAATGTTTTTAATGGAGCACCTGCCCACATATGGGAATTGTACTCGAGTTTTGGACGAATATAAGCTTTATAGATTGTAGCCAGATCAGAAGGGGTTAAAAACTTCTTGCATCTTCGGAGAAAACCTAAACACTTTTGGCGATGTCAAGTATGTGATCACTCCACAACAAGTGCTTTCTAATGCACATACCAAGCACTAAAAGCTGTTTGATCTCCTCGATGCAAGTTCCACTCATGGATAGTGTCATTGGGGGAAGGTTACGGCTTTGTGACAGTAGACATTCGAAGCATTAAATTCTACCCGGGTTTTGATTCCCCATTGGACAATGCTGTCAAGATCAGAATTTAAAGAGCTTACCATACGCTGCCGTTGGTAGTCCACATCCGATGAACAAGGATGAGAATCCAAAAACCAATGGGAGAAGCTGAGGGTATTGTCATCATCGAAACAATTAAGTGGGTTAGAAGTTTGAGACAAAAGATCATTTATAAAAATAACATCGCCTATAAAATGTTCTCTACCGTAATATGTGAACGTCTGAAGTCCATCGTCAATAACCTGATAGGTCTTTATCAGTGTGGTCTTAGACCAGGAAAGTCCACAGTCGATCAAATATTCACATTACGGCAGATCGTGGAAAAACCCAAGAACATTAAATCGCCACCCACCATCTTTTCATAGATTTCAAAGCCGCATATGACAGCATCTACAGGGATGATCTGTATAGAACCAAGTCTAGTTTTGGCATCCCTGCTAACTCTTCCGTTTGTGCAGGATGACCATGGAGAATTCACGCTGCTCTATAAAGGTTGCGGAAACAACTTAACAGAACCTTTCGCTGTCAAACAACGTTATAGACAAAGTGATGCGCTGTCATGTGATTTTTTTAACATCGTGTTTGAGAGAATAGTGCAGAGCTCACACGTGAACACTAGAGGCACTATCTTTCAAAAGTCTGTCCAATTACTAGCAATGGGGATTTTGTGAGAATTGAGGCAGAGGAGGCAAAAATGGGTTAAACGGTTAATGAGGGCAAGACAAAGTACATGCTGTCGTCAAGAAAGGACTTACAACATCGACTTTACGGTCAAAACATCACCATCGACAGACATAACTTTGAAATAGTCAAGGACTTCGTCTAGTGAGGCTCCGCTATGATCGACGAAAATAATACCAGCGCTGAGATAAAACGAAGAATAACTCTTGCTAACAGCTGTTTCTTTGGGCTAAGAAAGCAATTGAGTGGCAAAGCCCTCTCTCGAGGGACCAAAGTGTTGCTATATAAGACCCTTATCATCCCCTTCCTGCTGTACTGTGCAGAAGCATGGACTATGACAAAAGCGTATGAAAGCACCTTGGGTCGTTTGGAGAGAAAAGTTTATGTGTTCTATGGTCCCGTATATGCATAGAAGGGGAGTGGAGGAGAAGATGGAACTACGAGCTACAAGGGCTGTACGGGCTGTACGGGCTGTACGAGCTTTACAGCGGCGTAGACTTAGCCAGAAGGGTAAAAGTCCAACGACTAAGATGGCTGTGTCACGTAGAGTGCATGGAAACCATTGCTCCGTCTCGGAAAGCTTTCGAATCCACTTTTTCAGGATAGTGCAGTATTTGAAGACCATGGATCAGGTGGCGGGCACAATTGGAAAGTGATCTCACCCAACTTGGAGCGCGAAACTGGAGACATCTAGCTAGGGACCGAGCTAGATGGAGAAGTTTGTTGGGTGAGGCCCTAGTTCACACAGGACTGGAGCGCCACCTTAAGTAAGTAAGTAAGTAAATTTGAAATAAAAGTAATTAAAACTAGAAACATATTTTGTTTTTAAATTAATTTTGTTCCCGTTTTTCTTTTTGTAATTAACCTAACAAAAATTATTTAACATGCATTTTTAATAGAATTGGAAAAAAAAATTCCGTTCTATAAGAACTTCACAACTTTTGATACCTACTAAGCTAAGTATATGAATATAATTAGATTTCGAATGTTCTGATGTTTAGCTTTCAAGCCTGGTGTTGAAATCACTAAATGATCACGTCAGATGGAAAAAAGCTTAAGTTTTTGTAAACTTCACCTTCTTAAGGATTTACCTTTAAATTTGCATGTTTTCTTATTCGTATGGACTTAAAAGACCTTTATACAACTTAACATTAAAAGTTTATAAATTTGTTAAAAAAAGAAGCAACACAAATTTCACTAATAATAAGACTTACCAATTCTTGGGTACCTACTCTTATCCTAGGTATATATCTTGGTAGGTATTCTATTTTAATCTGCGTACAAACAATCTTAAAAAAACACTTTCAAACACTGCGTTGCACTTTTAATGAAAATAAACTCACTGCTTTACATTTAAACACAAACACTTTTTACACGAATTAATATAGTTTCTTATTTATTTATTTTAAACACAACGATTAATTTTAAACGGCACTTATTTCTATAAAGGAAAATTCTAGAGCTTAAAATTGTATGCACTACACATCCGCCATTGAACAGGAACTATCATGTTCATGATCATAAGCATAACATCACTGCAATGCTCACTCAAATTACACAAATTGGCGACGAATGCTTAATTGAAGTGCAACGAAGAGAGCACGAGAGAGCATAAGCTTTTTTTGATATTTGATGAAGGAAAAGTGTGATGAGACAACAAACAAAACAGCACAGCATTATATTCAGTAAGGAAGTTAGAAGGTTGGAACAAGCAAGAAAGTTAATAAATATGAAGTGAGAATCAACAAATCGGCTCGCACTTAAGGACGGTGGTCACATTAGTCTCTTTTTCTTTTCTTAATTCAAAATGTCTGCCTCGATTTCATAATTTTTTTTAAGTTGTCTAAGTTGTGAAAAATAACAATTAACAGGTGTTTTTCTTAGACGTGTGCTTTTCAAAAAGAAATGAAACAAATAAAATTTTATGCTGTTATGCCAAGCATTTCGATTTAATATGAAGATAGGGATTTGCAATTATGTTTAAAAAATGACTTCGGACAAGTGCTAGCAGTAGCTGCTCGATTTAAATCTAGCTGAGAGGCCCTATTTTCAATAACTTTTTGCAGTTATTGATGCCATATGTCAGCAATACGGTCTCGAATATTGTGTTTCAAGGCGTCAATCGTATGGGGTTTGTCTGTTTAGAGAAGCGCCTTCACAAAACATAACATAAAGTTATGAATAGAATGCAAAAATGGCTCTAAGGCGTTTTTTTGTAGCTTTTAATTTACAGCTGGATTTTTTTTAAAGTTTTACGGAATATCGAAAACAATACATAGGTATATTCTGCAAGATGAATATAGTTTAAAGCTAATATTTTTAGTTTTTGAAAATATATTTGAGTCGAAAATCAATTTCTACCAAGTTCAAGTAATGTTTTTGAGGTTTGTATTGTTTGTAAGAAAAAAAAACAGTCAATTCGATATTTCTCTAAATTTTCGTAAATGTTGAAAACAATATTTTTTATATGATCAAATTAGTTTGAAGTCAATATCTAAAATTTTTGAAAAGTTATTGGAGTCGAAAATCAATGTTTACCAAATTTTAGTACTGTTTTCTCCGGCTATGTCATAAAGCTTGCTCATACTCGTTTTTTTAGCAAAGTAATGACGTTTATATTTCTTTTTACTTTCGAAAGAAAATCTTCCAATTATGTAGACTTAGCTTAAGTTTGTTCATTATGAAATGGCAAACCAATCTAAGCATAAACTAAGTACCAACTGTCAAAAAGACCAACTAATAAAGAAAGTACTGCCAGATGGAAAACCATACGTCAAAAAAACAAAGTTATGTAACGAGGCAGAATATTTTTTTTAAATTATATTTTATATTCAATTAGGTAAAGGAGATAGAATTAAAAGGAATATATTGGAATAATATAACAAATTCAAATCTTGCGGCAATTTTGGGAAACCCTTTATAATGGAACTGGTAAATCATTCGTTTAATGCGACTGAAGAAGCAGTTTCTATGCTTTACAGTTTGTCCGAAAGAAGGTTTAAAATGAAAATCAGTTAAACAAACCTATATTTCTGGATGTTGCAAACCTAAACAATATCTTAAAGAACGAAAGCTTCTCTAAGAACGGCAGTAAGACTTTCGTAGCAACAAATCTCATGGTTTTTTCACCAAAAAGTGAAACAAATTTTGCATCGTTTTCGATAAAGTAAGAGTGTGACACTTGATACGTTAAAAGCAATTGATAGAGTTAGGCTTTAAGCTCTCTTTTCGAAAATGCGTGCATTTGGTATTGATGAATCTCTTCTTTGTTGGGTTAAGGATTACCTTTCGGTTCGTTCTATTAAAGTAGTATTGGACGGGTTCAAATCTGATATTCACAAAATAAAAGCTGATGTGCCACAGGGCTCCGTTTTGTCTCCGATACTCTTCCTTATTTTTATAAACGATCTTTTGTATGAAAACTCTAACCCACTAAATTGTTTCGCTGATGACAGTACTCTCAGCTCCTCTTATTCGTTTTTAGGTCCTAATCCTTGTCCTTTGGATGTGGACTACCAACGGCACCTTATGATAAGCTCAATAAATTCCTACATTAAAAGCCTTTGGCGCGAAATTCTAAAAATCCTATTGCTATATCGTTAGCAATTTACAGCCCAAAATAGTAAACTTTATAGTTTTGTAAAATTGTAGTTTTGTTATTAATCTTACTTTCTCCAAAGTCCAAAACGATGTAAAGATTTGTTGCATTTTTCAGTGAGATAAACCATGAAATCACCAGTGGACCAATTGCTACGAAAGCCGTACTGCCGGTCATTTAGAAGCTTTTGTTTCTCAAGATATTTCTCAAGATGATAAATATTCAGCTTTTCCATGAAAGTGCGTTCGGTTGATAATTTGCGGGTGAAGAAGATTCGCTTTTTTTGAAATTAAAAATAAAATAAATTAGGTGGAGCAACAGCCCTTTGAGAACTAGGGCCTAGTGACCAACAACTTGCTTTAATTTCTGTATGCGATTAATTTTGTCAGGGGACCTACAGTTTTAAGCCAAATCCGAACCGCTTATTTGATTAAGCGCTTTTCATGACAAGAATTACTCAATTCCTCCCAAGAGACAGTACCCGTGAAAAAAAACTTTAGATGGCACAAGCAGGGATCGAACCCAAAACCTCTGGCATGACAGTCCAACGCACTAAACATTGCACCACGGTACTACAACTTGTTGGGATTGACTGAACAAATGCTGTTTTTCAACTCCTGGGAACGAGCCTAGAAGAACAGTGATTTTGCTACCGGTTTCAGAATAATAGCGGGTATCATCCAGACCGGCGGATTTATGAATGTTGAGATCTTTTAGACCTATTACTCTCACTATAGTTCGAGTACGAGTAGAATCATTCACGCGTTCAAAAGCTTGGGGAGCTATGACACTTTGTAGTAAAGTGGAACTGCCTTGCAAACAAGTTAGCTTTCTCAATAAAGCTAACTCAAGGAGTGTCATTGACAACAAACGAAGGGACCGAGGAAGATAAAGAATTCTCTATTTTTTTTATAAATGACCAAAAATTTTGACTGCCTTTAAGAGTTAAGACATTGCAGTAATTGTTGGTCATACAAAAATTTGTTTTGAATGTTAGCGATGCATTTAAACATTTTCCGGTTTTCGTCAGCTGGGTTAGCTCTAAAACACCTGAAGCTCACACCTTTCTCCTTGTTAACCTCGGTGCAGCTTAAATTAAACCATGATTTATCCTTGGGTTTAATACTTTTAACCCTATTCGAGATAAAATAGATCATACTACATCATATCTGATCTGGAGTCACTTCACTACCAAGGAAGTGACTAGTGACTGAAGAAATTATTAAGACCGTCCCGTGCCAAACGGTTCTTTTTGGAGTTCTTTTTTTAACTGGCTTTGTTTGACACTAGAAATAAGCAGATATGACACTATGGTCCGATGTGTCCAGAGGCGTCAATACAATAATTAAGTATTAATCAGGATCAGAAGTGAGAAAGAACTCGAGTAGGCTCATTGAAAAGCTTAGTAAGATGGTTGAACTCAGCAAAAATCTCAGCACACATTCCTTCGGGTGTTGTCTGGTCCGAATGAAGAAGCCACGAAGAATTGTGAACATTGAAACCGTCTGTAATAACGATTTCAGTGTGAGGATACAGGGAGACAATGCTTTGTATGGAGTCAGACTGAGCATCAAATTCCTAGAGAAGTCGAAGCTCTGAGAAAACAAATAAAAGAAAATGATGTGCTTATTCAGGGAAAGTTTTAACCACGAAAAGAAGGACTTCGTAAAATTACCGTATTGTGGAAAAAGTTGATAGACAACATTATTCCTAATAAAAATGGTTTTAACAATTCACTCACTTACTTATTTATGGTGGCTCTATAGTCCTACGTGGACCTGGGTCTCCACCAACATGCGTCTTCATCCAGTTCGGTCCCTAGCTAGCTGTCTCCATTTTTGCTCGCCAAGTTGGTTGAGGTCTTCACATACCTGCGTGTGCCACATGATTCGCGGTTTTCCTCTACCGCGCCGTCAATAGGGATTGGATTCCAAGACATTACAGGCCAGAGCATTGATGTTCATTCGCTCTTGGACTTTAATTCTGTTAACTAGGTCAGTGTCGCTGTACAGCCCGTACAGTTCATCGTTATATCTTCTCCTCCATTCTCCATCTATGCGTACGAGACCAAAATCACCCGAAGAATTTTTCTCTCGAAGCATCCTAAGACGTTCTCATCTTTCTTTGACAGGGTCCAGTGCTCAGCGACCTCATGGTCGAGAGTGGTCTTTATTAATCAATTGCCTTCTTAGTCCAAAGAAGCAGCGATTTACAAGAGTTATTCTTCGTTTGTGTTCAGCGCTGGTGTCGTTGTCTGTGTTTATAGCGGTGCCTAGGTAGACAAGTATCCATCTACCTCAAAGTTATAGGTGTCCATGGTACCGTTTGGTATAAGACGTCGCTGTTCAATGTCCTTATGACAGCATATTCTTAGTCTTGCCATCATTGATTACTAAACCCATCTTCTTCGCTTCCGTCGCAATGCTCAAAAACGCTCCACTGACATCACGCTTTGATCTTCCAATTATGTCAATATCATCTGCATATCCAATATTTGGATCGACCTTTGGAAGATTGTGCCACTAGTGTTGACGGTTGAGTTTTGCACAATTCTTTCCAGAACGATATTGAAGAAGTTGCACGGCAGTGCATCGCCTTGTCTAAAACCTTTTTTGACATCAAAGCATCACCGAATTCTTTTCCGACCTTGATAGAGCAGCGTGCATTCTCCATCATCATTCTGCACAAAGGCATAAGTTTGACAGGGATGCCAAAACTAGACATTGCTCTGTAGAGCTCTTCCCTATAGATCCTGTCATACACGGCTTTAAAATCGATAAAGAGATGGTGTGGGTATCGATTTGAAGCTGCTGGGTTTTTTCTAAGATTTGCCGTAGTGTGAATATTTGGTCGATAGTAGACTTTCCTGGTCTGAAGCTACACTGATAAGGACCTATAAGGTTATTGACGAACGGCTTCAGGCGTTCACATAATAGGGCAGAGAGGATCTTATATGCAATGTTAGGTACTGATGCTTCTATAGTTGGTGGTGGTATAGTCAATGATTGAGGTCTCCTTTCCTTCCGGGCAAATTATGCTGAGACTCCACTCATCGGGCATTCTTTCTACCGACCATATTTTGCAGATGAGCAGGTGCATGCTTCCAACCAAGTCATCGCTTGCTGCTCGCCAGCAATACCGTCAGCTCCAACAGCTTTGTTTGACTTCAGTTTAGATATAGCTATCTTCACTTCGTCAAGGTCGGGCAGGTAAAATTGTTGATCTGCATCGCCTAGGTTGAGTGGTTCTATCTCCCTTATAGCGGAATTCGGTTCGTCATTGCCGGCCGTTTTATAATTTGGAGAAATGGTCTTTCCACATTCTCAACATAGACTGCGGTTCCACTACGATGTTCCCCTGATTGTTCTTACCGGCTCCGGTTCGTGGCTGGTACCCTTGGGAGGTTTTTTTACGCTTTTACTAAAATTTACGCACCACTTTCCAGTTGTGACATCCCTCTGTCTCCTCGATCACGCACTTTTCATGCTCTCTTTTTTCCATCTAGGAAGCCGGTATTCCTCTCTCCTCTTCTGCTCGTAGACCTCGAGAACAGCTCTGGTCATTCTGTGAAGCGCTGCCATTTTGTATGCTGTGTGAGTTTTCCGGCTTTTGTCGTCAAACCAGGGGTTCCACTGTGGTGGCCGTGTGAAACGTAGCATTTTCAGAAGCGGCATCTCTAATGGCTACAAGGCAATGATGCCACTGGTATTCAATGCTTAATGCAGGCAGCATAGGGCTTTTTAAGAGGTTATTAGATATTCGATCGGAAAAGGACATTGCAGTATCTTGCGATTGTAGCCGTCTAACGTCGAATATTCTCACAGTTCTTCCTTGTTTTGGCTTGGACCGGTATATACGTAGCCATACCTTGGCTACAAAGAGGAAGTGGCCCGAGTCAATGTTGACCCCTCAGAATGTTCGGACATTCTTTATATTGAAGAAGTATCGTGAGTCGATCGCAATGTGGTCAATCTGATTGACAGTTGATTGATCAGGAGATTTCCATGTCCCCTTGTGGATATTAAGATGTGTGAACTGCGTACTAGCTACCAGGAGGTCTCGCCCCTCCGCGAAATCGACCAGCCTGAATCCGTTGTCGGAGGTGGTGTCGTGCAGGCTGTAACCCCGATTATGCCACCAAAGATGTCTTGACTTCCTAGCTTGGCATTAATATCTCCTAAGACAATTTTAATGTCATAGCCAGGGCACTGCTCATAAGTCTTGTCCAAGAGCTCGAAGAATATGTCTTTGGTGTCTTCATCTTTCTCCTCTGTTGGGGCATGCAAATTAAAAAATGCTTTTGCGAGTTTGGGTTTTTAAAAAGAAATTTATTAAATGGAAACAACGTTTCTTGTTGAATGCTGGATGATGACTCTCTGATGATTTGATGATCGGTTCTATTGTTGGGCGAAGACTTTGTTATCTTCATGCTGCTTCATCACTTTTGTGTACTTATTGATCTGCATGGTGATGAGAAGAATGTATCTCATTCTTCTGTGGTGGTCCTCTATATAGAGTTTCGTCTTTTGTTTATTTATATGCTGGATAAGCACAACGGATCTGTGGAATTGGCTGCTGTGGTGATGGTTGTGGGAAGATCAAGTGGCTCAAGTGTAACTCCCCCTTCCTTAAAATTGTTGCTACTCCTGGAGCAAATGTTGTGAAGTTTATTTTTACATATGAATATTACTAAGGTTATAATTGACAATATTATAAAAGTTTGCATAAAATATGATATATATGAATGTCTTTGGATATCATAAAATTTTTCATGAATATAATCTATGTTTTCAATTTCTTCTAATTTAATTTCTTTATATTCACTTATGTTAGCAAGATTTGTATATAATTCCATGTTACCAAGATACGTAGATCTTTCTTCTACATTTATTAAGTTATTATATGTCTTATTTTCAATATTAATTTTACAATTTTCGTAATTAATCAATACGTTATTACGTATTTTCATTTTCGTTTTTTCATTGCAGTTTGTTTTTATTTCAATATTTCCATTTTTTTATTAATAATTTTCCCTGCTCTAATTCTATTACATTATTAGATTCTTTATTTATTATTTTGGTACAATTTGTATAGTATAATCAATTTTTATAATATTTTAAATTTCTTAATTCTTTGTCTTCATATTTATATTCTTTATTTTCGTACATTATTACATAATTATCTTTTATGTTTATCATTTCTTGTTTTGAATTTGGTAAATTTGTCACAAAATATTTATTTAATTTCAATATGTTATTTGGAATACTTATTACAAAAATAATTTCATCTTTAAACAGAGCTGTTGATATTTTTATGTTTTTCAATTTGTTGAAATCTATTTTAAATCGGTTTGTTTCCTCTGTATTTAACATTGAGCCAACCATAACGTTTAATTTACTTGAAAGAATATTATTTTGTATTTTTTCAATTGCTTGTTTTATTTTATTCAATTTTTCTCGTATTTCTAGTATAATTAATCTGTGTACGTAAGTAACACTTTCTTTTTTTACATTAACAAAATTATTTTTTAACATCTCATTGAATTCTGTCTCGATGGCATTTAAAGTTTTTCTAAATTTATTATTAATTTCAATTTGTTTGTTCACATTGATAATTAGTTCGTGATTGTTTTCCTTATTTATCGTTAACATTTCTTCTATATTTTTTCGATTACTTTCGTCCATTGTTCCGAATAAAAACTTCAATACATTTCCGCCTATATCAAAAAGACTTCTTTTTTGTCTATGATTTGTTACACTTTTTATTTCTGATTTTATTGTTTCTATTTCAGAAAAAATGTCAGTCGGGAAATTAACTTCTTTTAATTTTAATATATTTATTTCTACGAAATTTAAAACCTCTTCTATCTTTGTTATATTTATTCTATGTGCAATATGGGCAAAATCTTTTACTATGTCTACTTTGTTCAATTTAATCTTAACATAACCTTCTTGGTTATTTATATTTTCTATTATTATTTCACTTTTAATTTTTGTAACTAATAATGTTATTAAGGTGAGAAAGGATAAAAAATTCATGATTTATTCTTTTCTTAATTTCCACTTTAACTGTGCGAGAGGTATATTTTCCGATTCTACACTCAATGAAGTATTTTGAGATACTGACTCTGTTGTAGAGGCAATTTTATTTTCTGATTTGTGTCTTCGTTCCTGTTCTGACATGTCGTTGTTTGAAATTTGCCTAGTTTGTTTTCTTTTTCTCTGAATGTTTACAGGATGAACTCTTTTTGTAGTTTTATACTTAAATTTTGGTAAGATTTTATCTCTTCTTCCAGGATTAACTACATAATCATTATCTTTAGGTTTTTCCGTATCTTCTCTATTTTTATTTAATTGAGATATTTTCTTTTCTTTGTGTTCCTTAAAGGTTTCGTATAATTGTTTTTTATCTACTCTTCCTTCTTGGATTTCAAATGGTTTTTTCTTACTTATGTTTTGAATAGCATTATTGTAGTAAAATACAGCTTTGTAACTAATATTAATTTTTTCTAGGTCTGATAATTGTTTTCCATTTTTTAGACATCGTATTTTATCTAATATTGAGCTATGTGCTCTTTCAATAGGGCTATTCCCTGTGTGTGAATGAGGTGTTGTAAAATGTCTTTCTATGTTTAAATCATTAAATAAAGTATTAATAGAAATTTGGTCAAATTCATTGTCCATTACAAACTTGATTGGTTTTCCATGTTGTGAAATATACTGCACTAATGCTGTATGTATACTTTCTATATTTTTATTTGGGATTGAAGTAAATGTGACACGTTTGCTGAATTTATCAATTGTAGAAAGGAATGGTAGCTTATTTAAGAAAAATAAGTCTGCATGTACAATTTGATTTACGTCACTAGGGGTTTCAGTTAATTTAAACTTTGGTTTAACTGGATGCCGGTCATATTTATTTAAACGACAAATGGCACAATTATTTACTACTGTAGTTACTATATTTTTCAATTTTGGAAAAAAAATGTATCTTTTTAATCCAGTAAAATTTTCCTCTATGCCAGAATGACTGGTCTCTAACTCATGATATAATTTAACTTGTTCTACTGTTTCTTCTTCTGTTTTCATTTCTTTAGCTAAATAGCTACATCGATGAAATGTCATAAGACTTTTATCAAAAAGTTTTATAAGTTTTTGTTGTAGTTTATTGTATATTGCATCGTTTTCACAATATATACCTGTTTGTTTTGGTTCTAACACTGTCTTAATTTTTCTCTCGAAACTTGGTGATTCTAATAAATTTGGAGAAAGTTCAACTAATTTTCTATTTCCATTTATTCGTCTTATTCCTATTTTTCTTCCTTGATAATCTTGATTAACTATTATCTGTTGTTTGTAAGAATTAACAGCTTTTTCTATAATAACAAAATGATCTAATAATTCTTCTTCTTTAGAATGTCGAGTTTCTAATTCCTGTTCTTCATCTATATGATTAATTTCATTGTCTTTTATTTCTCTGCTTAAATAATCGGCTATTGTATTTTGTGAAGCTTTTAAGTAACTTATATCAAAATCATACTCTCCAAGAGAAAGTATCCATCTCTGTAATCTTCCAGAAATATCCTTCCCTATACTTTTTGTTTTTAACCATTTCAAAGGCTGATGATCTGATTTTAATTGGAACTTCCTTATAATAATAATTCTTTTTCCGTGGTTGAATAGTTTCTTTCATGATCATTTAAGGTTCTACTAATATATGTTATGGGATGTTTGTCTTGAGCTAATACAGCACCAATCGCATAATTTGATGCATCGGTAGTGAGCTCAAATTCTTTATTGAAATCAGGGTATGCTAATACTGGGGGACTCATTATATTTTTCTTTAAAGTTTCAAACGATTGTATATATTGGGAATCTTTAACATCTATTCTCGTTCCCTTCTTCAAATATTTAGTCATTGGTAACGCTGTACGAGCATAGTCCGATATAAACTTTCTATAATACCCGGTTAAACCAAGAAAAGATTTTATTTCTGTTGTGGTTTTAGGTATACAAATTTTCTGAATTGCTTTTATTTTCTCTTCATTCGGTTTCAATCCATCTTTAGTAATCACATGTCCTAAAAATTTAGTTTCTCTTTTCAAGAATTCACACTTGTCTACCTGAATTTTTAAATTATATTTTCTTAGACGCTCAAATATTTTGGTTAAGTTAATCATGTGTTCCGTTAAGGAAGTACTAAATATTAGGATGTCATCCATATAAACTACGCAAATTTTGTTTATTAATCCCTCCAGAATTTCGTTCATCATGCATTGAAATGATGCTGGAGCATTTCGCAATCCAAATGGCATCCTTAGAAATTCGTAGTGACCATTAGGTACACTAAAAGCTGTTTTCTCGATATCTTTAATATCAACAAGTATTTGATGAAATCCCTTAGCGAGATCTAATACTGAAAAATACTGGGCGCGTCCCAATTTGTCAAGTATGTCTTCTATATTAGGAAGTGGGTATTTATATTCAACCGTATTTTCATTTAGTTTGCGGTAATCAATGACCATGCGCCATTTGTTTACCCCTGAATTATCCGTTTTCTTCGGAACTACCCATACTGGGGAATTGTATGGACTTATACTCTTTCTAATTATCCCGTTTTCTAACATTTCCGATATTTGCTTATTTATCTCTATCTCATGTACTTTGGGATAGCGATAAATTTTTGTAAATATTGGAGTATCATTTTTTGTGCGTATTTTATGAGTAGTCTGTGTTGTTGCACTAAGCTTTTGTCCATCCGTATAAAATAAATCTTTATTTTTTCTTAAAAATTCTGTTAATAACTTTCCTTCTTCTTTATTTAGATTTTTATGTAAAAGTTCACCTATCTCTACTGAGCTATATTCCATTGTATGAATTTCATTATAAGGAAAAGGACATTGATCATTTGAGTTGATTGATTCTTTTTCTTTGATTTTCGAATTACAAAAAGGAATTTTATTATTATTTATTTCTAAGTATTTATCTCTCATATTGACAATTCCTCCTATAGCGTTTAAAAAATTCGATCCTATGATCGCGTCAAAGCTTTTATTTTCAAAATTCATCAGTTTCCACTCCATAGTGGCTTTTTCATTAAACTCTACGGGTAAATTAGTTATTATCTGTTCGGTTATGTAAACATGAGAGTTTACTGTGTTAACTTTAATTTCTTTGTCTAATATTATTCTTTTACAGGATTTTAATTTTCTGTTATCAAGAAGGGTCATAGTAGATCCTGTATCCACTAAGACTTTAATATGTTCTTGTTGTACATTTAGCTCTACGACAGGAAGTGTCGTTGACCCCCTTGAATAAAATTTACTTCTTCACTATTTTTATTTTGTTCGTCGGTAAGACGATTAACTTCCATTGGTTCTTGTCTTATCTGTCTACTATAATTAGGGTTCCGATAATAATTTTGACTTTGATAATTATTATTTTGACCTTGATAATTTCTATTTTGAGGTTGGTAATTATTATTATGTTGGAATCCGAATTTATAATCTCTAAAAGGATTCTGTCTGTGGTTACCTAAGACCTGATTATTATTTGTCCTTATTTGAGCTGAATTCATTCCTAAATTATTATTTCTTTGAACATTATTGGGATTTTTATTCATGTTATTATATCTAGGTACGAAATGATTCTGTTTAGGAATGTAATTATTGAAATTTTTATTCGTATCTATGGGTTTTTTTACATAGTCATTATTTAACATGGAATTTGATTCCAATAAATCATATGCTTGCATCATAGTAGTACATTTACTTGCAATGATTATGGGTTTCTGACTAGAAGTTAAATTACTTTTGAAAGCTTCTAGTATTAACAATTCATTGTTGCTTTGGGTATATAAAAAATTAGGCTCGAGCTGTGCCTTAGTTTGTATTTTCTGTAATAAACTATCTAATTTTTCATACAATTTATTTGTATTTCTTTCTTGAACTGATCCTACTTCTTGAGCTAGTTTTAAATAACTTTCTTTTACACTATAATTCCTTACCAGACTATTTTTAACGTCCCTCCATGGGGCTAAGTGTGTGAGAGCATTTAATGCTCTTATTGCTTCTCCTTGTATTTTGTGATGTAAGGTGAAGGTAGCTTTGATGATGTTGGCTTGTCCAATAATTTTTCCCATCAGGTATTCCACCGCAGATATAAAGAGTGCCAAATTGTCTTCCGAGGCACCTCTGAAAGGTGGTACTTGCTGGAGTTTTTTCAGCAAAAATTCTTGCTCCTTTTCTTCTGCTACAGTTAGTGGTAATTCGTCATTAGTTGACATGTTGATTTGTTTTTTTTTTTTTTTTTCACTTTCACTGTTCTTTTATTCGTATTTCTTCTTTTTTTTTTCTTGCTAGTCACCGATTACTTTTATTATTCTGAATATATATTTTCTTTTTTTTTCTTTTTAAATAAATCAAACCAATAAAACACTCTCTCTGCGAGAATTCACAATATATGTCCTTACGGATCTTGAATTGTTATGTTTTTCACTGATTTTTAGTGCGCAATTTTTATAATTTTTTTTTTGTAAGTATCACGTCGTGTTCCAATATACGTTTGGGTTTCACGGTTACGATCACTAGATAAGTGTTTATTATTAATTTTCGTTTAATAATTTTTTTTCACTTATCCTACCGACTGCGCCAATTAAAAAATGCTTTTGCGAGTTTGGGTTTTTAAAAAGAAATTTATTAAATGGAAACAACGTTTCTTGTTGAATGCTGGATGATGACTCTCTGATGATTTGATGATCGGTTCTATTGTTGGGCGAAGACTTTGTTATCTTCATGCTGCTTCATCACTTTTGTGTACTTATTGATCTGCATGGTGATGAGAAGAATGTATCTCATTCTTCTGTGGTGGTCCTCTATATAGAGTTTCGTCTTTTGTTTATTTATATGCTGGATAAGCACAACGGATTTGTGGAATTGGCTGCTGTGGTGATGGTTGTGGGAAGATCAAGTGGCTCAAGCGTAACTTGCACGCATATAAGGCTTATGTGGGCGAACTTAGCATTGATGCGGATTGTCGTGATGCGGTCGCTCATGCGGTTGAAACTCAAGACTTTTTGCCTGAGTCTAGTTCCAACAACAAATCCACACCCTAATAGATGCTGTCTTTGTTCTCGGTAGCAGTCGCCGAAGTATGCATCGCAGTATTTTAGTTTGCGTTTGCCCGGTCCGTCCCATCGCACTTCTTGGATGGCGGTTATATCTGCCTTGCAGCAGTTTAGGGCTTCCGCTAATTGTTCGGCTGCACGTGGTCTGTTAAGGGACCTTACATTCCACGTACAGATCCCAAGTTCGTTGTCCTTATTTCGTATGCTTTCAACAATTCACTAAATCATTTAAAATTTTGCTCGTTTGTGTCTACCAGATTACAGGTCTAGACTGAGAAGTTGCACAAAGTAAGATGAACCCAATGGAAATAATGGGCTTAAATTTATTTCACAGAATAAAAATAAGACAAAGACATTTTGTTTATTTAAGAAGTATCGCTCAACAATTTAAAAACAAAAAAAATATAATTTTCATTTGGGTCATCTAAGTTTAAAGTATTCTGAGAAACACTAAGAATAGTGAAGATTCAAGTGAATATAAGGAAGAAGCTTTCAGACACTTTTAAATCTAACCATTCTATAATTTTCAGCTTCGTATTTCGTTGTTCTATAAAATGGAATTTATTTTACTCATCTCCGCAACACAAATAGAACCACTGTACTGCGTGTACGTTCTATGTTGCTATTGTCCTGTTTGAGCGTTTGTGCGCTGCATTCCACTTGCAAAACTTCGTATAGTCTACCTACCTCCTAGTTCCTTGATTTTTTATCCTTGCAAAATATCTGTCTGGGGCCCTGGTCTGGGCGTTGAGCTGGAATGTGGTGTTTGTTCCATCAATTCTATCTCTATGCAAAGATGAAACAATATCATTGCCACCTTTTTTGCAAGAACAATCATAATCCTTGTCGTTGTTTCTGTTGAAAAACAAAACACCTACAGCACAAGTATGCTGGAGTAGACTCACCAGCCGTTCCTATGGCACACAGTCCACCTTGTAGTCGTCGTCCCCAAACACCGCCTGTCGCTGCCACACCGCAACAAACCACCAACATTGTTGCCGCCACGTATAGTTATTTGTTTACAATGTTTACCAGATATGGCAAGGGAAAGATGAAATGGAACTCCGTGTTACATTATCCTCCTTGGGTCTTTTGTTTTTTGGTTTTGGTTGGTTTTTATCCTGGGAGACTCGAGAAATGCGTAGGTATGCAAATTCTTCCTTTTTTTACGGAATATAACTGTAATACTCCAATGAAAATTTATTCATGTGATTCACCGATTTACAAGGCGACAACGACAAGCGACGATGAAACACAAAATCGCATAATATACCTCAACTCCGTTTCCTTTACCTTCCCTTCCCTGTGTTTTTGTTGGTTTGTTTCTTAAAGCGAACGGGCTTGAGAAGCATTCTTCTGGGAAATTGTATCCGCGCCATCAAAAAGTCGGCAAATAAAAACAGGATACTCTAGAATCTCACGAACAACGAACCGCGTAAAACACAACGAAAACAACAAATTTGAAGTGTCCGTTGTGTGTCAAAAAGGAACTCTTTAATAAGTCCAAAAACCAAGCTGTCTAGATTTTTTTGTTTTCAAGTAACGATCTTGGTCTTCGCCCGCGATTAAGGTCTTTCCGTCTTTCGTATATAACTCTCCGTTTATTAGTATGGCATACCGGAAACCAGGACAGTACCCTCTCCCATCTCATTTCGTCATCCATCCATAGAGGAAGTAATAACTTTTAAACAGACAATTAAGGACTTGTAAAATGGAAATTGGGTGTATTAGGAAGTTTGTATATATTTGAATATTTCTTGCATACAATGTAAATATTGGATTAAAAATATAAACGCTATCTTTCTATGAATATATATATATTTATATTTATAAGGATATCAGCAGGAAGGAGTAGCGATAGCGACTGTAGTGTATAGTGCTTTGCTATAGGTGGTTTTTCCTATATAAGTTATTACAAAGACCCCGAGGTGGATTGAATTTGATGCACGCTCCAAAGGACAGAAGGCCAATTACCACTTAAAATTTCATAACGAGAAAGACAATTTCCCAGGCATAGAAAGATAACACTCAGGGGAGAGGAAGTTCGCACGGATCACGGAGGTGGAGCGAGCGCCAACTTTAAAGTAGATTAGTTTTGCTTTTGCTTTTTGCCTGGTGAATGTCCTGCCTTGCCTTTATGGAATTTTCCCAAACCCTAGAGCATTCTCTCGAGGGAGCCAGCGGACAAGATTTACCTCGACTCAAAACATCATCGCGCCCAACCAAAGGAGTCGTATAGTCGATGAGGACGACAATATATGTACAAAATGGATGCAGCTTTTTGTGATTCCTGCCAGGACGAAAATACATAGGTATATACATAATATACATATTCTACAAGCCTCTTTTATCATTGTGGAGTGCATAATATTATGTGTGAGGCTTGCTTCCGTGTATCTATGGTAAACTTCATGAGGCACGAAAAGTGTTAAACCTTTCCTAAAAGGGAACCTAGCATATATTCAGAGACAAAAGAAAAAAACTGTTAACCTATTGTGTTTGTTGTATTTAAGTTTGTTTTTTCTATCCTAAAGTTTTGTCAACATCAGTGCGTCGAAAACAATCTCTTTTTTAAAAAAAGGCTATATCAAACTTGACTTATAGCAATGTTTGTTTTTCTCAAAAGACCAATTATTGTTGATTGGATGAATTTTTATGTTAAAGAAAATGTATAGGTTAGGCATCTTCTATTTTCATATAAAGACTTTTTCCAGATTTTGTTTTTTGGATGATACATATCTAAGATAAAATTAATAATTCAAAATCGTTTTAAAAGGTAAAGAGCTTCTCAGGATATAGGTATACCCTTAGATGATACTTCGTGGAAGTAAAAAATGGGTTTCAATTTAGAAATTTAGATTTTATGCGTGGCTCACACATTGCATTTTGTACTTAAGTTAAAATTGATTTGTTTTTCTTTTGTTTGAAATGGAATCTAATTTAAAATTTAAAGTGAAAAAGGTTCTACAGGTTTTTTTTATAAAAGCTTTTGCTTTTGCATTGGTCAGGAGTCTTCTCGTAAAAATGAAGGCTTTTATGATCTGAATTGAAGGTCCGTATTGATTGATGATATTGTTGTCCACGGCTTTTTCTTTTGACTTTTGAAAAACTCACGAAAACATTGAATAAAATCCCATTGGCTAAGAGGTTGTAGTCAGGTTTGCAAGCAGTAACCTTAAAAGACTATTTTAGCAGACTTCTTAATATCACAACGAGTGCACCTCTGATGCAATATGCCGAACCACTTATTTTGAACGAGTTTTAAGATGCACCTTTTTCAATTCCGGAAGTGAAACAAATAATAATGAACTCAAAAGACAACAAGGCCCCTGGAGATGATCGTATACCATTTGAGTTCTACAAGCATGCCGCAAACGAGTTCATAATCTTACTTATAAATTAGTTCAATCTAATGTTTGACAGTGATTTAGTAACCGAAGCTTTTAAAATATCAATTATTTTTCCAATTCATAAAAAAGGCACTTTTCAAGAGCCGTTAAACTACAGAGCAATTTCATTTCTTAATATCTGTGCTAAATTGTTTGCTGGACCTATACACTCCAGACTTTCTCATAAGGTAGAAAATAGCAATACTCTATCAGAATTTTAGGCCAGCTTCAGGAGAAAATTATCAACCATCCACCAAATCTTTGCACTTATAAACAGTGCCGATTATTCAAAGGAAGAAATTATATGCTTTCTTTGTTGACTTTCGAACGGCTTTTGACTCAATTGACCGTAATGCGCTTTTTTGTGTGATAGGCGTATCAAGCTTATTTAATCCTCTTGAAGAGTATTGAACGTAGAGCATTTGGATTGATTGGTGATATTACCATCATAAGGTCATTTACGTCGCTTGAACATCTTGTCTGACCCTTTTTTACTGTAGTGCATTAGCCAGCTGCATTCCTCCCCTTAAACAGTCCAACTGTAATACTTGCGCTTCTAGGAATGCTCATCAATACACCCTCGAGCTCAACTTCGGTCGTACTGTCAAGTACAAAGATTAGTTCGTCCTTTAGCCGTTCTATGCGAATGTGGAATGCTTTGCCAATCTCTGTTTTGAGAGCTTTGTACTATAGCAAGCTAGCATACTTTGGGACGGTGACACCATATCCGATGAATTTGCAGCATCAACGGGTCTCGGAGCTACGGAGTAATGATACCTGATGCATGCTGACGACATAGTCTTCTGATACGGTTGATAAAATGCAAATAATGGTCAATAGACATGAGCAATATTGCAAACGATGAAACCTGGTAGTACCAATCTCGAAAAATCTAAAATGATGGTGTTTAAAAGTTGAGGTGGCAGACATGCACAGAACGAAAAGTGGACGTACAAGGGATAGGATAAGATAGGATGAAGTACAAATACTTAGGAGTTTTAATAAGATCAAATCCAGGCAAAAGGATTTATGCTGGAAGAGTGGGAGAGCCTTGCTTTAATATGCGGTATTGATCTTGAAATAGCAATGAATGTACAACCCACCCTATTAGAGTCAAAGTTCAACATGATTTTAGAACAATTTAGAAGAGTACTGTATGGGAGATATGAGTCGGAAGCTACATCATCGATGTTCAGTCGTTTAAATTTTAATTGCTAGAATAAATCGTATCTGAAAAATAACAACCCAATCGATAAAATAAGCATTATTCTTAGCGCAAGGGCAGAATTACTTAGCCTTAACTATGTGCCTATACTATGTAGCCTTAGTTATGTAGCCTTAGTTATATGAAAGCATGGGAAGATACCTTTCACTGTATTGCGGTGTGTCCAGTCTTAAGAGAATTCCGGATTGTCTACATCAATAAACACAACCTCGATGAAACTGAATTCCTCAGGTTATTAAATGGAGAAGAAGGTTTAGACTCGCTATTCTATTGCTGCTCTTAATTAAAGAAAACTTATAATCGAAAAAAAAAACGTCAGTCTGGTAGACGGCCATACCGACACGACTTATATAAGATGAATATATCTAATATATAAAATTATCCTGTCACAGTGTTATTTGCCATACTAATCCGAAACGGCTAAACCAATATCGATGAAATTTTGAATATACATTCGGTAGGCCGGAGAATACGTTTTATTTATTTTGTATGTATCTACTAGCTGACCCGACAAACGTTGTTTTGTCATATAAATGATTTCTAGAAATATTTTGCTAGAAATAAATATAGAACGTATTGTAAAGATGTAAGGATGTGGTATATAAGTGGGAGAGAAATAGAACACTGTAAACGGTGACAAAATATTATTTAAGGATATCGTGAGCTTTGTCAGTAATTACTGACAAAGCTCACTTCATGGTCGACATGTATGTAACGATAGAGAGCGAACGATTACGATACTTGAGATTTAAGCAAAAAAAGCTGCGTGCGGGAGAATATATTCACCTACGAGACGCTATCATCGCCAACGCCGACGGCACTCAAATCGGCACCTATGTCATTCTACCATCATCATACATAGGCAGTCTACGCCATATGGAAGAATAGGTCCAGGACGCTTTAACTTATATGAGCGAAAATGGGGGGGTATGCTTATTTATCACGTTCAAGTGATATCCGAAATGATCGGAGATAATCTTTACTATGATATAATTTGAAGTTTTTCATAAATTTCATTACAAAATTACATGTATTCGGCCCACACACGTAGCGTTGAATGGCAATAGCGGGGATTACCTCATGAACACATTTTGCTTTGGTTAGTCGATAAAATGCATTCTGCGGAAATCGACAGTATAATTTCTGCTGAAATTCCACATCCCTCTACTGATCAAATGTTGATTGATATTGCTACAACAAACTTGATTCATAGCCCATGCAGCAATCCGCATCCTTCATCGCCTTGCATAGCAGATGGAATGTGTACTAAAAGTTTTCCAAAAAAACTACACTCACTGAACTTTTGGAATTGTGTAATATGTGGATGCTTCTGGTGCTTTCGCACGGATATTACTCTAATCGGTAGTACCACGCTATTTCACATGGGCAGCTATAAAAAATCGCAAGCAAGTTACGCCGATTGATGCATGAGCCGGTTTATTCAAATCAATACCTTGGGGTGAGAATTTACAATCAATCCAAGACAGACTGAGCGCTTCTATCTTCGACTGTTATTGGTTAATATCACAGGCCCATTATCATTTCAAGATATACATAAAGTGAATGGACAACAGTATCCAACATATTATAAAGATACCCTAGGTAAGGTATATCTTAATGCATATTCCATAATCCAGTTTGGTAATTTTCAATTTTCAAAAGAACTAGAAGACATAAAATCATCTAGTTTTCAGTTGTTGATCAAAAATAAATAAGAACAATAAATTCTAAAATAAAAACAATAGTAGATAATCTTGAAGTATTGAAAAATTACACTTTAAACCTTTTTTTACGTTTTTTTTTTACCCAAATTTTGAGTTTAAAATTATTTTTTTTTTTAAAACTACACATAGTTTTGACTTGATTTAAAAACTGGCTAATAGAACAAAATGTTGGATTTAAAAAAATGTATCATACTTAATTGTAAGTATTACCGATATTTTTTAACTATTTTTTTCCATTTAAAATAATATTTTTTCAAATTGCACCTACTGCCTAAACGGGGTGAGATAGACCACAACTCCCATCTCCCATAATAAAATATGTTTAATTTTAACTGTTCTATACAAATCCGTCATTAAACTTTGTCACCTTAGTTATCGGCAAGAGTACTATTATATTGAAATAAAATGGTTGTAGTCATTAGCACGATTTTTAAATACAGTATTTTAAAAAATGAAGATGTTGATTGGATTTTCAAACCACCTTTTTTCTTCTTTTCGACAGCAGCTTTTTTAAATGAAGGTTTTTAATAGGTTTTATATTTTGTTATGTCAGTCTTTATACATAGTTACTTACTGAGGTTCTAAGACTTATATGGTACGAGAGTGATACCTTGCAAGAAATAGGGCCTAAGCTTTTAACCAATCGCGAAGATTCCTGGTGCAGAGTTCTTTTTCACATGTTTCTAGTTCTTCATTCGATATACGATTGGGCAAGAAACTCGAAAAATTATAAAGGTCTGTACATTTCTGGTAATTGTTGCTGTTGTTTTCCAGGTGATTCAACCTTAATAACAGAACTTATTCAACGTCTCAACGCAACAGTCATTGCTTCATCTTCAAGTTGAGAGAGTTTTTTTTCCAAATGTTAGACAACTTCCCGCTCGTAGCCTTAAATTTCCCGGTATGGGTATGCAATAGCAGAAGAGACAATATTTCCAAAGTACTGAAAGCTCTCTAATCTTTGGTGATTTTCAGCTTCTCTCTCCACCTTTGTTGCCATTTTATGAAGATTCATTATCCTCCGTTTCCTGCCAAGCCTGCCCGCAGCTCATTACTGAGTACCAAATAAGAATAGAAATGGTGACCGTTTGCAGACTTGTCTGGCTCTACTTTAAACTTCAACTCTTCTGATAACTTACTTTGTTGTAAGACATGACATTAAGACCCTTTGTAAGTCGCCTTTATAATAGAAATGTTGCCAGCTTTAAAATGCCAACTAGATAAACTCGCTATTGACATTGTCAAAAGTCTTTTTAAAATTGATAAGCAGCAGATGAAGTAGTGAGGGATATGGAACGCACTACTTGATGAGGGTATTTAAGGTATTGGTGTCATCAATGCAGGAGAATAAAGTTTGGAATTCAGTTTGTTCAGCGTTAAGTGTTGTATCTCTTACATTTTCTAAGGCATTCTTAGCTAGTCCTTTGTCGATTGCGGGCAAAACACAAATGCCTCTCTAAGTTTTTCGCACCTTATCAGGTCTACTGTCTTTGGAAGCTTGACAATTATTTCCTTATTCCAATCTTTCTGCTTATAACAATTCTACGGGAATTTCGTATAGCCCTACTGCTTTATTGTTCTTCTAAGGATGCGGTGCATATTCGGGAATTTGTTGAATGGGATAACTTAGAAGCTATCAGTTGCATGTTGCTGTCGAATACATGGTTCAAGACCCAAGCAAAATTTTCAATACAGTTTCTAAGCTGGTCCACATCCGTGATCAGCAGTGAACCATATATGTATATCTCCAACTGGATGTTGTTTTGATCTCTGAATACCGGCAAGTTTTTTGTTTATCTTATAAGGGGTTCTACTATAGAGCTCCTATTTGCAAGTTCTTCGGTTTCTTGAGCCAAAGCGTTGTTGTAGTTACGCTTATAAAGTCTTACTCAAACCTCGAGCAGTTGCTTAATGAACTTCTAATTGTCTCTTATCGTTGATTTTTGCCCAAGTGTCATCTGAAAACTTTGATTCTTTCTTGCACTGTAATTAAGCACGACTTTTTTTTCACCACCTAAAATGAAAACATTTTTCACAGTTTTCCATAAAAGGTATTCATCCAGATTTCTTCAAAAGAAAGTATGCTGAACTTACTTAATCTCAAACCATTGCTACTTATCGTTATCCGAAAAAGCGAATTGTTAAAGGTTGCACCACTAGACATTGCGTTCTACACCGCCATGCCTTCGCAACAAAAAAAATACCGGTCTAGCTTAGAAAGGTGTTGGACGAAAGCGTGAAAATAATTAAGTTTATTAAATCAAGGCCAAAGAATACAAGGCTTTTTAAAGTATTTTGTGATGACTTGGGTAGTCTAGAATCTACATACGTCTTTACTTCTTCAAACGGAAGTAAGGTGGCTTTCTTTTGAAAAAAACACTGACTCGGCTTTTCGAAATAAGAGTTGAAGTTAGAACTTCTTCATTGACGACAACTTTGTTGTCGAATAATTTAAAAATAACATTCAAATCGAAACATAGACAGCTTCCCAATGCTCAATGAATTTAAAGAAGAAATAGATTTGGCCATTCCCGATGGTATTTTAAATAAGTTTCATATCCACCTAGTAGGTTTGCTGGATAGCTTCCTAAATTATGTATGGGTAATAAACCCGTACTCTGCCGCGTTGGAAAAGCAAGCCACCCTGACATCCCTGCAATTTGAGTTCTTGATTGACCTGACATCAGATTCTTCGATAAAAGAACTTTTTGCAACAAAGAAGTCTTTATCAGAATTTTGGTGTATGTGGAAAGACGAGTTCAATTTACTGTCACAGAAAGCTAAAATAATTCTTCTGCCGGTTGCAACAACATACATGCATGTGAGAATCAGGGCTCTCGCATATTTTGGAACCAGAACAAAATATAGATCCTGTCTGGATGAAGAACCTGATATACGCTTGCAGTTGTCAAAAATTATCCAGATACGTCAGCCTTATGCAAAAATAAGCAGACTTATTATTCGCACTAAAAAGAAAATCGACAAACCCGAGTTTTAGCCAACAGTGTGGTCTACATCAACAGCAATATATTCAGTTCTTTTTGAGCGACGCATATGGCCTCAACTTTTCACATCATTAACGTGGCCGTGAAGTGTTTTCAATACCTTCTAACTAAGGCAATTTTATTGGAAAGTTGACTGGAAAGTTGTTGAAGAAAAATCCCTCTTACGTATACATACGTCAAAATGTCAGCTGATCATGTTTTTTTTTTATTTAGCTGAAAGCTGAACTTCATAACTCTGAGATTTAATCATGTATTGTATTTAACGCTTTATTTAAAAGAGTTCCTTGTCTCTTTGAGAAAGGATAAAGCCTTTTTTTCTTTACATTATAAAACACAACTTATGATTGATTATTTTGCGTTCAAAGAATTTAATTGACTGCGAATTTTAAATGTCAAAAAAGGACACCTTAAAAAATGACAGCTGCCTAAATAGAGAATATTTATATTTAAAATCTATACACTTCAATTTTACACGTATTGGCAAGTCAAAGACCCTATCGTAGACGGTTGTACTGTCATCATACCAACTATAGTCTAAAAGTGAGTCCTTTACAGACATCGGCGGGCGTTATTATAACAATCCTTATCTCTATGTTTCGTATGTAGGTATATTAATAATATTAAGTATTAGTTGCTTTTCTTACTTGTCTATTTTTCTTTTGTTACTCTCTTTTATGGATTACTGAACAAAGTGATAAGAAAACCAAAAAGAAAATCGATTTAAATCATCCACGGCCGCATTAAATATTCATAACACCTAAACTTTATTTAATTTATACTCAAACTAATAAACATAATTATCCTCAATAATAATGTCGGTGTACCTATTTCCTACCTGTTTGAATATATTCACAGCTCAGGAAACTACATTTTAGCAGAAATTATGCCTAGTACATTTTTCCATATATTGTTACAATGTTTTGCTCTACTTAGATACTCGATAAATATCTTATAAGCCCAAGGCAACAATGGTTGACACCATATTTTATAGGGTGTACCTTCAAAACATTCGGTTCGAATGCCTTAACAGCCTATCTTAGAATTTAATTTCATAAAGTAGGTACAACGACGAAGACGACAAAGGGTGTTAGAATCAAGGTCAAATTGTAAAGGTGTAAGATGTGAGTTAGAGGTAAATAAACGAAGGAGTTGTGAACCTGAAACTTTCTGCGAAGGAGTAGACCGCTTCGCCGACGCAGAGCCTTCCTATGATTTACAATATGAATGCAAAAACTTTCATTTGAATATATTTGTATTGCGCCTTAAGCCTCAAAAATTTTATAAATTCTTTCCTGATGAAATCGCTCTAACCCATCTAAACATACAATAAACACACCAAAAGGACGATGACGAGGACGACGTCGTCGAGCGACAACTTCTGGAAAGGATAACATTGGTAAGTCGAATTGTGAGGTAGGAAAGTTTTAGGTACAAAAGCAAGAAGCAAGGTCAAAAAAGGTATACCTACCCACTTACTTACTTACTTACTTACTTTGTACACCAGGTTCAACTTCAGCTCCAGCACAAATATAAGAAACGTCACTTTGCACCGCTACTGAAACAGAAAACAGGACGAGAAAAGGAGAATTGAATTGACGTTAGGGTTATCTTGTGGCAAACATGACTTGGATTTTGAGATGCTTTCTTTGTACCTTCTTATACATACATATGCATATATATATACAAGAGTACACAACACACGTTTACACAAAAACATTTAGGAAATTTTCAAGAAAAAGGGATTCGATTCGGAATATGAGAATCTGATCAAAACCACACATCCCTTAGGTTTTTGGTTAGTCGAGGATGCTGAGAAGTGGTCGCGCGGCTTGGGAGGCTGACATTTTTGTAAATAATGGCATTATACGCATTTACGAACATACCGCACATATACACAAGCACAAGCATACACAAAGCCACTAATATTATGATAAATCAGTTGTGTACACGTAGGGATGTTGTTGGTTTACAATCACGTACACAGATATTTTGTTTGGCATTTCCGGTTCCTTTTTCACTATACCTAGACGTTGTCACAAAAATAAGAAATCAGGAAGCTAATAGGCAAGATAGCAAATAGTAAAATCAAAAGGCTTCTATCGGAACACCATATACAGTGGTGGTCAAAATAATAAGAGTGAATCTATAAGTTTTCTCAGAAAGTTGAAAAAGAAAATTTTTAAAGAAAAGTTAATACATACAAAATTGGGCAAACGCAAACAGCGTGAGCAAGCGCATTACGCCAAAAAATGTATGCCCAAACTACATTGGAATCATTCGAATGCAATTACATACAAGAATCGGTTTGATATAAATCTGATGACAGTTGAAAATTGTAATTTGAGAAAGCGGCTCCAATACCAAAGAATTACGATGGAAGGAGAATATTTAAACAACCTTGGTTTGATTCGGAGTGGCTAAATAGCTTTAGAAGAGACAACAATGAGTCTACTATACTACGCTACCTCCAACTAAAAGAAAATGGAAAGTACTATGTAACGAGACAAAAATTACCTTCTATAACAACGCAGTAAGTTGTAAGAGTACAAGTGATTTTTGGAAAAAAAAAATACGTAAAATAAATGGCAAGGTAAGGTAGGTATATGTTATTGTTAAAAGTTGAGATTTTATACTTGGTTTTTAAATACTTATATAATATTGAAAATAAATATTATTACTGTTCAGAATCTTAAAACATCAGGTTATGGGCCTTATCACGATTTGAATACAAAATAATAAGGAAATTTGTATTGAAAAGCTTCGGAGAAGCGAAAAGTTCGAAGATTGGAAGTTGAAGCTTATTTCCAAATGAAAGGACTTTGGAAGGCTGTTTCTGATGGTAGTGAGACGGAGAAGGATACAACGAAGCTCTTAAACGCAAAATCGGAGCTTATATTGCTTGTTGAAAGATCCATTTATCCTCATATAAGACATTGCAAAAGCGCTAAGGAAATTTGGAATTCTCTTCAGAAATTTTTTCAAGATTCTGGTCTTGTGAGCACATTTGGGCTCATCCAAAAGTTTTGTTCTACAAAATTGAAAGATTTCTCTACCGTAGATGCGTACGTTAACGACGTTTTAAATAATCGTACAAGCTCAGGTCTGTGGGTCTTAACCTAGATGAAGAATGGATAGGATCAATGCTTTTAGCTGGTCTTCCCGAAGAATACAAGCCAATGATAATGGGAATCCAATGCTCTGGGATTCTTATTACAGGAGACAGTATTAAAACCAAACTTCTTCAAGACGTTAATTTAGATGCAAGGCAAGATACTGCTTTTGTTGGCAGGAACAAGAAAAACTTTGGGAATAAGAACTTTAAGGGTCCAAAATGTTACAACTGCAACGAATTTGGCCATATTGCTGCTTAATGTCCAAAAAAGAATAAGATCCATCAAGAATAGAAGAATTTGATGTAAGGATTTTTTCCCGTCAAGGCTCTTGACAAAGAAGAATGGTATTTTGACTCGGGAGCGTCAGCTCACATGTGCTTAAATAGTGCATGCTTTTCAAGTAAGATGGAAAATCTTAACTCTGAGGTAATTGTTGCAAATAATTCAAAAATGCAAGTCCAAGGTATAAGTAAAGTCGATATGAAGGTATATATTTGAAAATTCAAAGAAAGTGAGGTTGAATTTTTAGAAGTCCTTCACGTTCCTGACTTATCTGTCTCAAAAATTGTTCAGAACGGTTTTCAATGATTTTTCCAAGAATGGATGTTTCGTGAAAGACCAAAGGGGTAACACTCAACAGACCATCCAACCAAAGTGCATGTGTTACAAAAAATGTAGCTTGACACTTTGAAACAAGCGTGCAAGAATGATGTAGAGTAAAAGTTCCTTGAATTCAAAAATTTTATAGAAAATCAGACTGGTAACAAAATAAAGGCCATTAGAAGCGACAGTGGAAAGGAATATATCAAATTTTAAGATGAAGAAGATTCTAGCAGATGCAGGCATTCAACATCAAACAACGGTTCCATATTATCCACAACAAAACGGGTTGAAATAAAGAATGAATAGAACCATAATCGAAAAAGTGTGTTGTCTTCTCATCGAGTCTGGTTTACACAAAAGTTTTTGGGCTGAAGCTGCAAATACGGCAGTTTATTTAACGAACAGAAAATCTTGCAAAGGTACAAAAGAAAAAACACCTGAAGAAATCTGGAGTGGAAGAAGAGTGAATCTGCAGCTTCTTAAAGTTTTCGGTTGTCAAGCAGTTATTCACATTCAAAAAGAAAAGCGGAAGAAACTCGATGCCAAAAGAAGAGAAGTAGTTTTTATCGGATACTGCACACACTCAAAATCATATCGCTTCTATGACCTTAAGAAAAATGAAGTCATAATAAGTCGAGACGCAGTTTTTCCATGAGCAAATTATTACAAAAGATGGTGAGACAAACGATACATCTTATTGTGATATTTTTACAGGACATGATTCAGTGGGGAATGAAGACGATATTCCATCAGTGAATTCAAGCAATGAAATACCAATCGAAATAAGTGACGAAACGGCAAGTGGAAACATTTTTTTGGATGCCCAAGATGATTTCAGTGTTGAAGAATCTTCAGAAGGAATCATATCTGACAGAGGAATAAGACAATCTACCAGAATAAGAAATCCAACTGAAAGTTACGGTTATCTCTCGTACGTGGCTAGCAACAATGATGAAGATCCAAAGACAGTCGCTGAGGCAGTGAAGAGCGAACATATGTCTGATTGAAAAAAAAGCAATGAACGATGAATATACAGCTCTTTTGAAAAATGGCACTTGGGAAATAGTTTCTTTACGAAAAGGAAAGAAAGCCATAAATTCCAAATGGACATTTAAGACGAAAAAAGATGCAAGTGGTAATGTCGAAAAATATTAAGCTGGTCGTAAAGGGGAAATATTTTCTCCCGTCGTAAGGTACACGTCCATAAGGGTACTTTTAAGTTTGGCTGTACGATATGATTTGGATATCGATCAAATAGATGTTGTGACTGCTTTAATGCAAAGTGAGCCTAACGAAGAAATTTACATGAATCTCCCTGAAGGTTTTGATAATGTTCAAAATAAAGTATGTAATCTCAAGAAATCACTGTACGGTCTCAAACAAGCTAGCAGAGTTTGGAATAAGAAATTGGATGAAACTTTAAAGAAAATTGGACTTAAACAATCAAAAACCGATATTACAAGAAAAAACATCACAGATAAAACTTTCGTCGCTATTTACGTAGACGACAACTGATTTTTTGAAATAACAAAGATTAAAAAAGAATTATCAAAGAAAATTTGGCTAAGTCATTCGAGATGAAAGATTTTGGAGAAGCTTAATTTGTGCAAGGTTTGCAAATAACCCGCGAGAAAAGGGAAAGTTATGGATAGACCAACGGACATACTTAAAGAATATTCTCAATCGATCAGTTATTAATAATAATATAATATATATAATATAATAATAACACATTGTGCGGCCTTAAGAATACACTTTACCGAACTTCTAAATCAATTACCTACATCCACTGATATGATGCAATTTGGCAGCCAGCTTTAAGTGATGAGATCTTAGAAGGTTTAAAACAGAAGTAAAAAATATATGCAGCTCTTAATGGACTCTAGGATGGAAAGGCCGCTGGGTCAGATAGAATACCTTCAGAATTCTATAAATATGGACAAGAGAATATGATTAAGAAAAGATAATGGTAATCTACAGCAACATAATGGATACAGGCCTCATACCGCAAGAATTCAAAGAAGCGCTTATTTTTCCAACTCACAAAAAAGGTAATCCAATGGATCCTTTAAACTATAGAGGATTTTCTTTCTTAAATACATCCTACAAAACATTTACATCAATTTTGCATAGTAGACTTAAAATGTGGATAGACGAACACAAGCCATTAAAGGAATTTCAAGCTGGCTTCAAACAAGGATATTCAACCATTAATAACATTTTTGTACTACGAAGTATCGCTGACTTCTATTTGGAAAGAAACAAAAAGCTGTATGTTTTCTTCGTCAATTTTAAGGCAGCTTTCGATACGATTGACCGCAATGCATTGATGTACAAAATGTTTGGATTAGGAATGTCATACAAGCTCGGACGGGTACTTCAGAATCTTTATCTGGAAACAAAGGCTGCAGTATAGGATGGAGAAAATATTACAACATGGTTTGAAACGAAGACAATGGTAAGGCAAGGTTGTATGCTGAGTCCAAGCTTATTTGCACTCATAATTAGTGATTTAACGGATTGTCTCCAGGAGGAGTAGAATATGCTGGTATTCTAATCAAGGCTCTCCTCTTGCGGATGACTTAGTGTTGTTTGCGTACTCACTAGAATCGCTACAACTCATGATTAAAGATTAGTGGTTAGTCTTGAAAAGTCGAAGATAATGGCTTTTCGAAAAGTGGAGGAAGAATAAGCAGTCATGAACGTTGGACTTACAATAGTGAAAGAATAGAGGTGGTTATAGAATATCAATATATCTGGGCATCAATATAAAAAATAAAAACAGAATTGAAAAACACCTTGCCGATAAATTGCAAAAGCGAAAACAACTATGAATATTGCGTGAAAACCATCTTCAGTAATATGCATGAAGCTCACAGCAGTAAATACAAAGTAATGAAATCGTTAGCGGAGTCAACATTAATGTATGCAGCTTAAGTGTGGGGTACCGAAAAATATGAAACTGTTGAAAAATTGATCCGATTCGATTACTACCGAATGCACCGAACTACTTGTTAATACTGGAAACAGGAATCTCTCCATGTTTATTAAAACACTGAAATTTAATATGTACTACATATGTAAGGTCCTTCTGATGTCAGATGAGCGTCTCCCGAAAATAGCAGCACTGCAGGTGATACAGAGAAATTCAGGGATGTTCAGAAAGTGGCTAGAGCTAGCTGAAGTAGAAGGTGTAAATCAGGCACCGGAGGACTATCTTAGGTGGAAACTGTTCCTGCACCAATAGATTGCTGCAGTAGACGATCGATATAGACTGAGGTACACATCCAAAGCAAAAGAATCAATCTAAAGAATGTCTTACATCAAGCTGGACTACAACCTTAATCAAAAGAATTACTTGCGAGATGACCTAACAACGGATCAAATATCTATGATATTAAGGCTTAGAGGAGAACTGCTCAATCTAAATTTCATTCCCCATAGAGATGATTAACCTTTGATGTGCGAATTATGCAATATGGGTAAGAGAGAAAACATTTTTCATTTCATGGGTACATGTCCAGTGTTACGCCTTACGAGAAACAAGAACACACATCTTTGGAAACGATGTTTTATCGGAAGAGCTTATCACTCATCATCTAAATGAAGTAGATGCTCCCTTGTTATATAAATATTGTAAAATCGCATTAGAATACAAGAACAGAATTATTAACGAACGAACATTTTTAAAGAACGAATTGTCTTAGGAGAAGTTATCTTTGGTAGCACAATCGGGAGATACACCCCACACGACAACACCTCCAACAACGGATAAAGGCTGATCGATTCCGCTTCGGGGCGAAACGTTCAAGTGGTAAGTACGCAGTTCACACATCTTGAAAATCTCCTGATTCAGATTGACCACATTGCGATCGACGCACGACACTTCTTCAGAATACAGAATGTCCAAACATTAAAAGGTGCCAACATTGACTCGGACCACTATCTCGTTGTAGCCAAGGTACGGCCACGGATATCCCGATCCGAGCCAAAACAAGGCAGTACTGTGAGAAGATTCGACGTTAGACGGCTACAATCACAAGAAACTGCCATGTCCTTTTCCGATCGAGTCTCTAATAACCTCTTAAGGAGTCTCATCCTGCCTGCATTAAGCATTGAAAACCAGTGGCAACATTGCCTTGCAGCCATCAGAGATGCCGCCTCTGAAGTGCTAGGTTTCACACGACCACCGCAGCGAAGCCCCGAGAGCATGAAAAGCGCGGGATTGAGGAGATAGAGGGATGTCACAACAGGAAAGAGGAGCAAGGGTACCAGCCACGAACCGAAGCCGGTAAGAACGATCAGGGGAACATCGTAGTGGAACCGGAGTCTATGTTAAGAATATGGAAAGACCACTTCTCCAAATTATAAAACGGCCGGCGATGACGCGTCGAATTTCATTATAACCAGATAGAACCACTCAATCCCGGCGACACAGATCAACAATTCTGCCTACCCGACCTTGACGAAGTGAAGATAGCTATATCTAAACTTAAGTCTAACAAAGCTGCTCGATTTGACGGCATCGTTACCGAACTATTTAAAGAAGCAGGCGATGACTTGGTAGTGAGCATGCACCAACTCATCTGCAAAATATAGTTGGAAGAAAGCATGATGCCCGATAAGTGGAATGTCAGCATAGTTTGCCCGATGCACAAGAAAGGGGATCCTCAAAACTGCGCCTACTACAGAGTCATCAGCCTTCTTAACATTTCATATAAGATCCTCTCTGCCGTATTATGTGAACGTCTTAAGCCGTTCGTCAACAACCTGATAGGTCCTTATCAGTTTGGCTTCAGACCAGGAAAGTCCACCCTAGACCAAATATTCACATTATGGCAGATCTTGGAAAAAACCCCAAGAACATCAAACCGACACTCACCATCTTTTCAATGATTTTAAAGTCGCGTATGACAGCATTCACAGAGAAGATCTCTACAGAGCAATGTCTAGTTTTGGCACCCCTGTCAAACTTATCCGTTTGTGCAGAATGACGATGGAGAATGCACACTGCTCTATCAAGGTCGGAAGAGATCTTACCGATGCATTTGATGTCAAAAAGGTTTTATACAAGGAGATGCACTGTCATGCGACTTCTGGAAAGAATTGTGCAAAACTCAACCGTCAACACTAGAGGCAAAATCTTCCAATGGTCCATCCAATTATTTGGATACGCAGATGATATTGACATAATTGGAAGGTCAAAGCGTGATGTGAGTGGAGCGTTTTTGAGCATTGCTACGACGGAAGCGAAGAAGATGTCTATAATGGTCAATGAGGGCAAGACCAAGTATATGCTGTCATCAAAAAAGTACACTGAACAACGACGTCTTGGACAAAAACGTCACCATGGACAGCTATTACTTCGAGATAGTTGAGAACTTTGTCTACCTAGGCACCGCTATAAACACAGACAACGACACCAGCGCAGAAATCATACGAAGAATAACTCTTGCCAGTTGGACTTAGAAGGCAATTAAGTAGTAAAGTCCTTTCTCGAGCATCTAAAATCTCGATCTATAAAACACTCATCATCCTGGTTCTCATTTATGGCGCTGAGGTCTGGACCCTGTCAAAGAATGATGATGAAAGATATAACGACGAATTGTACGGGCTGTACAGCGACATTGACCTAGTTAACAGAATTAAAGTCCAACGGCTTAGATGGCTGGGTCATGTAGATCGAATGGACATCAAACCTTCAGCCCGGAAGGTCTTCGAATCCAATCCCGAGAGACTGCGCAGTAGAAGAAGATCGCGACTCAGGTGAAGACATCAACCAGCTTGGCGTGCAACATTGGAGACAGCCAGCTAGGGACCGAGCTGGCTGGTCAGCCCGGGACTGTAGCGCCACCTTAAGAAAGTAAGTAAGTAAGGTCTCCTCCATACTTGACAAAATTACTCGCACACAGGAATGGTTGAGATTTGTAAGTCATTAGGCTCTACTATAGTTCTCGACGGGATGTTGTTCCACCTAATTTATTGTTATTTAATTTTTTTGTTTAAAAAATGGGACGTGTGAAAAATGGTACTTTATTTTTGAACTTCGTCGAAATTTAAATATGAAGCTTAAGATGTGTTGCGTCAAATGTTTAAGGGACCAAAAAAAACAGTGTATAGCACATCGGCATAAAGAGTTATCTACACTTACTTAACAAAAAAGTTATTATTAAATATACAACTTTGGCCACTACTGTACGTTGTGGTCGGTTAGGGATTGCAAACTTTAAATGACTTCCAAGATTCCTTACTGTCGCATTTGAAATCCATATCGAAGCATAAAAAGTTCCTTAAATTATATAAACACAACAAAAAAATAATAATTTTCTAATGATAAAAATGAAAAGAAAAAGACTTTTCTTTTTTTCAAATTCTAATTGATGTGTATGATGACACAAAATATATATTTCTACCCTAATCGGCTAGCAAATGACCCATCATCACAAGTCAGGACGGTGAAGTCCTTATACACACAGGAGCACAGGTGACATTGACATAATTCGATGAGAAAAGAGAGACCTGTCAAGAGCTGTTTTCGTTGGGATTAAACGCAAAGAGGTGGAAATGCGGTAAGAAAATAATAATAATGTTTGGGTAAAAGCATAATCTTGAGTGAAGGGCTTGAATCGACAGCACCTGCGAATATATATCTACTTTCATTCTCTAACGCAGAAGGGATACAAAATTATCTCAACCTCAATAGTAAACCCTCTATATGTATAGTTTTGCTCCTACATATATAAAGAAAAGAAAAGTAAACCAAATTATTTGGCTAGTGTTAATAAGTCTCGAAGCTATTATTTATAAAAACATCCCCATCACACATAAATAAACCTACAATACATATAAGTTTGGAATTTATTTATTCAACCCTTTGTGTGCTGGAATTGGAAATGGAGCCAACAGTTTTGGAAAATTGCGTCATTGAGTTATATTCGGTGGTGTTGTTTGTTTTTGAGGATAAAAATAAAAATGGTAAACACGTCTAAGAAGTGATGTGTCTTATCAACAACCGATTGTTTGTTGATGAACAAACAATTTATTGTTGTCCTGAATAAATATACAAGACGCAAAATTTGTTTGTTCATATTTAAAAAGAAAATTATAGTTTTATTAAATTAACTGTAAAGTTATATCCTTATGAATGAATGTCAAATAAATTTAGATGAAATAATTTGTAAAGCTATTTAGAATTACGTACGTTAAAAGGTAAACAAAGGGTGTTTTTTTTCATAGACGTATGTGGTTTTTAATCTGGTAGTATTTTTTTAATAGTTTTTCCTTTTGACAGCTGTCATATAATTTATGATCAAATGTGGTCTTTGGTTATAGAGAAAAGAGTTACTTCTATAAACAACGTTTGCAAATGGTTTAAATTTATTACCAATCTATTAGTTTAGTTCGCACACCGCCGCGCCGCCGGCCGCATTAATCCGTGCGACTAAACACCAACAGGCAATTTTTAGTGATGTAATGTGAATTTGCTTACTTATTTAAGATGGCGCTGCAATCCTGTGGGGACTAGAGCATCACCAAAAAATCTTCTCCATCAAGTTCGGTCCTAGGACCTAGCTAGCTAGATGTCTCCAGTTTCGTGCTCCAAGTTGGGTAAGGTCACCTTCCACTTATGCACGCCACCTGATCCGCAGTCTTCCTCTACTGCGCTGTTCTATGGGTGTGGATTTGAAGACTTTACGGGCCGGAGCATTGGTTTTCATGCGCTCTACGCGACCCAGCCATCTTAGTCGTTAGACTTTTACCCTTCTGGCTAAGTTTACGTCGCTGTGCAGCCCGTACAACTCGTCGTTCCATCTTCTCTTCCACTCCCCTTCTATGCATACGGGACCGTAGATCACACGAAAAACTTTTCTCTAAAAACGACCCAAGGTGTTTTCATCCGCCTTTGGCGTTGACCATGCATCAGCACCGTATAGCAGGACGGGGACGATAAGCGTTTTATATAGCTACACTTTGGTCTCTCGAGAGAGTTCTTTAAGACTCAATTGCTTTCTTACTCGTAGCCCAAAGAAACAGCGGTTACCAAGAATTATTCTTCGTTTGATCTCAGCGCTGGTGTTGTATTCTGCGTTTACAGCGGAGCCTACGTCTGTCGATGGTGACGTTTTGACCAAGAAATCGGTGTTATATGTCCTTCTTGACGACAATATGTATTTTGTTTTGCCTTCATTAACCGTTAAACCCTTTTTGCCGCCTCTGCCTCAATACTTACAAAAGACCCATTGACATCAAGCTGAGTTCTTCCGATTATGTCAATGTCATCAGCATATATGCTAGTAATTGGACAGACTTTTGAAGGGTAGTGCCTCTAGTATTGACGTGTGAGCTCTGCACTATTCTTTCAAACACGATGTTAAACAAAATTGCATGACAGCGCATCACCTTGTCTAAAACCTTTCTGTTCTGTTAAGTTGTTTCCAACCTTTATGGAGCAGCGTGAATTATCCATGGTCATCCTGCACAAACGAACGAGTGGCAGGGATGCCAAAACTAGACATGGCTCTATACAGCTATACAGGTGTTCTTGGGTTTTTTTCCAGGATCTGTCGTAATGTGAATATTTGATCAACTGTAGACTTTCCTGGCCTAAAACCACACTGATAAGGACCTATCAGGTTGTTGACGATGGGCAATACTCAGGTTCCATTCATCGGGCTTTCTTTCGACCATATCTTACAGATAAGTTGGTGCATGCTCCTAACCAACTTATTTCCAGCTGCTTTAAAGAGCTCAGCATTCAAGGCATCTACTCCAGCGGCTTTATTACACTTCAGCTTAGATATTGCAATCTTTACTTCGTCTAAGTCGGGAGGACGGGATTGTTGGCTTTCGTCGCCTATTTTTAATGGATCATCCTGCTTGGCAGCGAAACTCGGTTCGTCGTCGCCGTTATACAGCCTGCAGAAGTAGTCCTTCCATATCCTCAGCATTGACTGCGATTTCACTATGACGTTTCCACTTTCGTCTTTGTAACCTTCGGTTCTAGGTTTACGGACTTGTTTCACTTGCTCATGGAACTTTCGAACTAAATTCTAGCTTTGAACCTCTCAAAAGCGGTCCTGATTGCCGCAAAAAGTACTTGCATATCTCATTAACAAAAGAGAGTCATTTGCAATGCAGTCAAATCATAAATGATAATTTGTTGAAACGTAGAATCAATCAAATTTCTTTATTTATTTAATTATTAAAATGGAAATAAGTATTATTATTATTCCTCTCAATAAAAGTCAAAAGTGAGAGAGAGACAGACAATTTAATTTGTTTTATTATAAAATATTTCTCAATATGAGGTTTCATTTTAAATAGACCGCTTTTTGGGCAGATATCACTTTTGGAATTATATATGACATTTGCATATTAAGGACTACGACATTATTGGAACGATTAAAATTGGAGATGTTAAAAACTTTAACAATAATTTTGGTGTAAAAATTTACATCAGAGTTCGCTAAACTATCACTTTTAAGCCGGCAAAGCAAACTTGGTGGACAAATTTGAGCTGTTAGGACAAGTTAGATATGTGAAGAATCGAAACCGTGTGCATCTCTTAAGAACTCAAGTGTACTTGCGAAAATAAGGTTAATACAATAGTTCACATGTAGTGATTAGTATGCCAAAATTAGCCAAACCTGGTTGAATGGTTTGCACTATACCATTTCTAGTGAGCTCCTCAGATTAACAGTTATCTGGAATCTCTTAATGCCCGTCACTCAGACAAAGTTAAAGGTTTTGCCATCTCCATTAGAGATGATCGACTGTCATAGAGCTAATAGAGACAGAGTCCAGAGATTTGATAGCGAACGTGACGATCGGAAAAAATATGGATATCAGATGTTGAGATCACGTTTGCTTTAGGTCAGGACAAGACTTCTTTTATCCGCCTGGAACACGCTACAATGATTGGGAAGGTGGAATGAGAGACTTAATTTCATTCGTTCAGAGTATACACCTCTACCAACCCCTTCTTTTGTTTTTAATCCATCTGTGTAAAAGTGGACCAGGAATGCCCTATCTTCCTAGAAATATCCAGAAGGTATAGAAATCTGGAAGTTTCTATAGATTAGCTGTTGGGGCATGGTGTAGTCTGTGTGCTTTGAAATTGATTCTAAATACTTTAGAACTATGGAGCGGCAAAAGTTCTTGTTAACTTGAATAAAAGAGCGTGCAGCTATCTGTTTGCTGAATATATCAAGAGGTGTTATGTAGAGTAAGGTGTCCAGTTCCGCAGATTGGGTCGTGCAGAGCGATCCGCTTATACATAGGCAAGCTGAACATTGGACTTTATTTAGTTTGTCGCTGTTTATAGCTTTTTCTAAAGCAGTCCACCATACTGCCACACCGTACATTAAAATCGGTCTATTTACCGATGTGTGTAGCCTTTGCGTAATAGTACCCGTGGCATGATGGTTAGTGCGTTAGGCTGTCATGAGCGAATTCTTGGGTTCGATCCCTGCCTGTGCCACCTAAAGTTTTATTCACGGGTACTGCCTCTTGCGAGGAATTGACAAATTCTCCAAAGGTAATTCTTGTCATGAAAAAGTGCTTTTTTGAATTAGCCGTTCGGATTCGGCATATAAACAGTAAGTCCCCTCCATTCCCGGCAAAAGTACTCGCATTCATGGAGAGTTGCGCCACTTAATTTATTTATTTTTTATTTATAGCCTATGCGTGATTGGGGGCTGAAAGCCCCATTTATTACTTAAAGCTTTTTGCAAGAAAAGAGAGCTACAGTAACTTTTTTCACTCTTTCTTGTACGTTGCGTTTAAAATCCTACATATCCAGCAACATGTACAAAAGAAACTTGTCGATTGAAGATGTTCAATCGCTTCAAGATGTGGTTCGCTATTAAAAAGTTTGAGAAAACTATCAATAACACTGCTCAAATATCTATACCAAAAACCAGAAATTCTAGTTGCATTTCAAACCTTCAACCTTTGCCGGGTAACAAATTGTCTTTGATCCCTTTACGAAACACTGAAAGGAGAAAGTGGATTCGTTACAAATTATAATCTTTTAAAACTAATGTTAAAATATTAAATCGTAAAATTCAAAATGAAATTTTAGTGTTTCGTAATCAAAAGTGGAATAACTTACTATCGAGTTTTAATAAGGGTTTAAAACCTTTTTGGAATGCAACAAAAATATCTATAAAGAAAGATTCAGCTATTCCTTCTCTAAGGAACAAAATAACGTTTATATTACGCAGGAAGAAAAGGCAAATATCCTTGCTCAAACTTTCAACCGCAATCATTCAGTGTCCGCTTATTCAAGTGATAACGAAACCGAAAATATAGTTTGCGAAAAACTCTTAGAGTTCGAAGATTCTGTAACTTTTCAACCCAGTACACTTATTCCTAACAAACAGTTTATTAAAAGGCTTGCTCAAAGACCTGAAAATAAAGAAATCTCCTGGAGATGATGAAATTAGCAACCAATTATTAAAAGCACTGCCTAAAAAAGGCATAATTTTTTTCTTCAATGTTTGTATCAAACACTGTTATTTTCTGGAAAAATGGAAAGTTGCAAAGGTTATACCTATTGCCAAGGCTGGAAAACCTTAAGATAGTCCATCGAGTTATAGGCCTATAAGTCTTCTAAGCAATATTAGTAAACTTTTTGAAAAGGACCGACTCCTGCAACATATTGATGAAAAAAGCATATATCCAATTGAACAATTCGGATTAAGAGCAGGTCACTCCACCTCCCACCAAGTCCTTAGAATTAAAAAATATATCCCAAACAATCTTGTTTTTAAAAATTCGACGGGTCTAGTTTTTCTAGACACAGAAAAAGCTTCTCTTTAACGTTTTCTGATCCGATCTTCCAAGCAGACGACACTGGTGGCGTGCCATGGCATGGCGTGGTACTGATCAATCCCTCGATTGTGAAAACGATATAGCCAGTTTATAAGGACCTGTCAGCAAATTCATTGTTGGAGCGGTGCTTACACCCAAAACAATAACGAATCCTTAAACAGCTGCATCTGGATAATGGAGCCAAAACACCTACATTTGTTGAAAGATGAAGTCTTAATTGCAATTCATCTCGCTGTGATTATTTTCAACGAAGGATTTTCTGGGATTCTTAAAATAATAATAAATATATAAAAAAATACCACTTTTTGAAAAACCCTGAATGTTAAGTACAAGATTATTTTAATGATTAAATCGTAATAACATCTTTTCGTTGCATTTGAAAGCTTTTCTTTCAATGAATTCAAATTCTGTTATACGAGTTTGTAATTAGATAACCATATATCAAAAAATATTTGAAACGTAGAATTTTCTTGTTATTTTCATAAAATCGAAGGCCAACGAGGACGAGGCTATGGGTATACCGACAACATTCAGTCATGAAAAGTCTTCATTTTATACTCAATCCTGGAAAATCTTTAATTACCCCCGAGAGCAAGAGACGGATCAGCAAAGTAAAATTCCAACGCAGATATCGCACAAGCAAAAGTTAAAAACCTTATAGCTATAGAACTGAAATTCTTTATAAATTTAAGAATATAAAAATTTCAAGAAGTTTTAGAAGTTATCAAACTGTATATTTATTCATTGGCTATTAAAATAAAATTCTTAAAGTTTATTTTGAATAGGACAAATCAATACGGATTTAAAGAACAATGCTTAAACTATTTTCAATACTATGTCGCTATTTCAAAAATAAATACATCATATTACTTAAATTTCAAAAGATTCTTGTCATGCGATGGGTGTCAGAATCAGAATCAGACTCAGAATAAGAAACAGAATCAAAACTACCATAAAATGTTTTATAGCTTATTTTAGCAATAATAAAGAAAAGTGCTAGAAAATTTTCTTTTGATGGAGATATTTCTATTTCCAATAAATGTTATCATAGACATCAAAGTATAGTACTTTATATACGTTCGAGTTGTTGTTGTTATTTTATGCTTTTTGTCGTCATCGGTTTTCATTTTCATTTTCATTTCCATTTTATTTGCACTTCTCAACCTGAGTGGTATAAATATTTTTGTTAGTTTGTAAGACTTTACCATCAGTAACAATTTTCCTTATTGCCACATACCTACACTACATACATACAAACGGAAAATTGAACAGGAATTTATATTTCCCATTGCATTGGAAGAATGATGGAAATGGAAACAGTAAATAAAGTTTGCCTTTTAAAGCTGATGTGTTTTTAAAAATAAAAATAAAAATAAAATGCATGACTGGATAGCACTCACTTGTTCTTAAAATTCAAGTTCTTACAATTCCAGGAATCAGGTCCTTGGATCTTGGATGTAAGTTTAATAAAGTAGGTACATACATATATTCAATCATAAATAAAATAAAAGAATTCGATAACCGAATTTTCTTTTACAATGGATACAAAATTAATTAGTTTTGAATTCTTGTCGTTGATTTCTCATTTTTGAAAATTGCAAATAATCGAATGTCTTTTTTCTCAGAATTTTCTTATAAATTAAAAAAAAAAGAAACAGATTTATGTTTATCTTGAATTTTATAATTTGATTTTTGTTTTCCAAAATGACTAGCGGCAGACAATATTTTGCTCTTTGAAGAATGATTAAACCAACATTCAATACCAATTTAATAAAAAAAAAAGTGCGTATACGCCCAGTGTGTTATTATTGAAGTGACTTTTCTAGGGAGAATTAATAATTTCACCCGAAGAAAATCCCATTTTCCTTTCTCTTAGTTTGATTAACACCTGAAATTTACGTTCGAAAAAGTCCCCTTATCATGAGCATTGATTCCGGTCGTAATGTCAGACATTTGACAGGAGCCTGATTATGGAATTCGCGGCGAATCGTTTTGCTAGCGATCTTGCATTTTTTCGATTATTGCTTTCGCTTTCACCTTCTTCGTTTTGAATTCGACCAATTAACGAATTCAAAGACTAATTTGAAATGTCAAAATGTTTGTTGGTGAGTTGAAATCCGACAGCTTTTTTTGGTGGATTCACAGGCGAAAGAGTGTTTATTATTATTCACTGTTCGATTTCGTGGAATCTTTCTTGATTGCAATTTTCTTAAAGTTTATCCACAATCTATTGACTACAAAATATTGAATATTGAATCACAAATTCAATCAAAACAAAATTTGGGGAAAGCTGTCAAACCAAAAGTGACAAAATACTGGAATATGGAAAGAACTATTTTCGATTCGCCGCGAATTCGTTAATAAGGAAATACGACGCAAATCAAATTTGAAACTTCGAATTGAAAACGATTCGACGCGAACCTTTTAATCAGGCCCCAGTTTAAAATTTATCTTACATTTTGGAAACGAAGAGGACGACAACAACGCTTCAATGTAAATCTTTCGACGAAATTGTTTAGTAAGTCGTGTTTTACACTATTTATAACTCAAGAACGATCGTGTGAAATTCCTCGCATTACCGAGTACCTACACGCTCTAGATTTTGGTTGAGGAAAAACTTCTTATGTCGTATTGAAGGAAGTCGGTAGCCAAGCCTATAATTAAAATAAAAGTTGTCAAGATATTCTTGGAGTGATTTTTTTTATCGGTAATACTTTATGATGGGCCCTCGCCCATATTAGGTTAATGTTGGTGTGACTTTACTACTCACATTGTTGGGCATGGGTATTCGTCTTCGTGCCTTGATGATCTTGTTCAACCAATATGTGGGTCAACCGTCGTACAGGTCGTTGGTGTGGAATCCTTTCGCACACTTTGGTGATACCTGTTAAATTTGCTTTCCCAAAATGATGGTCCAGGTTTCTACTAGACTCTTCTAGAATTTTGGGGCCGCAGTAAGAAATCGTCAAGGGTGGTTAGCAACAAGGGAGGTGAAACTTGTTGTGGTAAAATTTACCGCAACAGTTATACTCTACTTTTCCCGGTGAACACTCATTATTTCAATCTCTCTGGATATAGAGTATTCATAAAAATAGCAGTGCTTTTGATTTTATAATTAAAAAGTGTTAAAAATTCAATTTTTTTTATTTTTCGGTAAATAAATATTTTACCATATAAAGTTTTAAGTATTTGTAACATACTAGCACATAAAAAATTAATAAATATTAGCTCAAAAATAAACAATCAGACGGTCAAGACACTGCACCGAAGAAAGTCGAAAACTTATTCGAAAACTGCGTTTGGAGTGAAAAACCTACCAAAACATTCAAGACATACTAGGTTGCTCAGCAAATATGGTCAGTAACTCCTTAAAATGGAAAAATAAACCGAACACACGAGGCCCAAAAAGGGTGACTACTGAAAGAACTGACAGAAAAATTGTTCAGTTAGCAAAACAGAACCCATCCATAAGGTCTAGGAAAATAAGAAATGGGCTTCAACTGTCTGTTAACGTTGTCACATTACAAAGACGTCTTTTATAAGCGAAGTTACCAGCCCGAAGTCCACGCAAGGTACCATTCTTGACAAAAAGACATGTGGCAAAGAGAATGGAGTTTGCAAAAGCGCATAAAGATTGGGCAAAAGAGAAATGGAGGAATGTTCTGTTAAGCGATGAAAGCAAAGTTGTCCTTTTTGGGTCCAATGGTCGTCGAGAGTATGGGAGAAGACCCTAAAATGCAGTTTTTAAGACCCACGGTACACAAAAAAAAACAGTGAAGCATGGTGGAGGAAAAATGATGATATGGGCTTGCTTTTTATATTACGGGGTCGGGCCTATTTATCCCATGGGGGGTATAAGGGATGCAACCGTGTATTTGAAAATTCTCGAGGAGGTTATGTTACCCTATGCTGAAGAGGAAATGTCATTGGGTTGGGTATACCAACAAGACTATGACCCAAAACTTACCTCAAAAAAGGCAAAACCATGGTTTGCGCAGGAGAAGTTATCTGTTATAGAGTGGCCCGATCAATCCCCCGACCTTAACCTCATCGAAAATTTGTGGGGGGATGTTAAGATCGCAGTTCATAAAGAAAAACCCTAGAATTCGAAAAAATTGTGGGAGGCATCAGATTTGGAATAACAAAACGCTCATCTCGAACAGCTAAGTAATTTTGTTGATAAATGAATGAATGAAAATTTGAGTTTTGAAATAAGTTTTTAGGTGAATTGAAGTGAAGTTTAATTAACGATGCCGTAAGAAAACACTACAAATGAAAGAATTAAAGAAGAACTGAAATCGCACGTGAACAGCGCCGTGTTAGTATGGTTCGACTTCGTCCTTCTCAACCAGAGCATAGTGAGGCAGCCCATGAAACGGCTTGGTTGGCAATGCTAAATCGTACCTGCCTCAGTTTTGAAGTGATATTGCCAAGTGAGCCATTGTATTCATTGCTTTGTGGCAAAACAAATTAAACGTGCATTAGAAGCACTTAACCGTACATTGAAAGATTTACACAATGAGTTGAGGTGTTTTGGAGGAGCAATGCTTTTACTGTTTGGCGATTTCCGCCAAACATTGACAGTATTTCCAAGATCTGCAGACGAAATAAACGCTTGCCTCAAATCGTTGAATCTATGGCGCTATGTGAAGAAATTCTAGCTGAAAACAAACATAAGAGTTCAATTGCTGAATAATAAATCTGCGGAAGATTTCTCTGAGCAATTGCTGACTATCGGTAATGGTCAAGAGTACCTTTCGATGAATCGAGCGGATTGATATCATTTCCAAATAATTTCTGTAATTTTGTCTCACCGAAAGACGAACTTATCAAGAATGTTTTTTTAACATATTGAGTGAGCGAGCTACATAATTCAAAACATTTCAGTTCTGAGTTCACTTAGAAAACTGTTTGCACAAATGTTGTGCGTTTAGCTTGTAAGTTGGATTGAAGGAAATAATTTGATAAGTCGATATCAGGATGGTTTCCGGGCGGGCCTTTCAACGAGTGATCGAGTTTTTGCTCTTACGAGCGTTGCCAGGCGTTTTATGGACAAAAAGAAGCCCCTATACACTTTTTTGCTGATTTTAAAGCTGCTTTTGATACCATCAGCAGTTATTGGTCTTTCAACCAAAAATTATTCGAATGTATGAACAACTTTTATTAAATACATACGTCTGCAATGGTTTGTAATAGTACCTCTGCATCAAAATCCTTTAATACCAAAACAGGTATTCCACGAGGCTGTATATTGAGTCCGCTGATGTTTGCTCTTTTTATCAATGATATTGAAAATAAATTACCGGGAGGCGTCAACTATGGCGATTTATTTTTGAAGATTTTGCTCTATGCTGATGACCTGCAGGTGTTCTCTGATAACCCAGTGACATTACAGCTTTATATAAATAAACTTAAACAATATTGCGATTCGTGGGATGTCAAAATCAACATATCTAAATCTAAAATTATGATTTTTAGACCTCAAAGCCGTTCAGATAATAATGTACGATATTGGACATTAGATGATACCACTATTGAAGTTTTCAGCGAGTATAAATATCTTGGTTTTACTATCACTCATAATTTGGCTCCATAGTCATCATGTGCAACGGTCATAATGTGAAAGAAAAATTTCAAGGTAAGGAAGTTCTCATTTCGAGGATCCCAATGCCTCTGGAATTTTAAAAGCCTTCAATTTCCGATCTGTCTTGCATTTGTCATGACCATCAACAAATCACAATTATAAGTGGCATGTTCACGGGTCGGGAGACCATCTGCGTTGTTTGTTTTCAAGCCTGATAATAAAACAAAAAATGTGAATAAAGACCACATTTGAGGGCGTGGTTGCCCCCTCTTCTTTTGGACTGCAACAGTCTAGGAGCAAATAAATTTAATATCTGGAACATCAGAATCGGTAGCTTATGAATCTAATAGAAATGGATAGAAAATAATCCGGGTAGCTACCAAAATAATTTATCTTCTTATAATCGCTTCAGTGAACTATCTGATTTATCCGATAATGAAAAAATAATGACTAAAAATACTTGTACTTGAAGTACCTACAAAAATTGAACTACTTCCTATTTTTTATTATTATATTAGGTTATTTGTGACTCAATGCATTAATGATAACTTCATAGCCAAATTTGATTGCAAAAACACATCAATTGGTTGCCACATTAATCTTAACACTGAATTTGAGTTAAATCATATTAAATCTGCCCTTCGCGAAAACGAACTCCAGTTTTTCACAAATAATTTTGTTCGTTTTCATCACAGAGATTGGAAAATTTTTTGAACAAAACTATTTCTTCTAACAGTCAGAGTGTCACATTTAAATTCAAAGTGAAATCTTATTCGGACGAAACTCCTGATAGCTTTTTAATTTTCGGAAGAACAAAAATATTACGGATGAACGATTTTTCGGTTGAAACTACTGATCATTTGAAATTTTAATTCCGATTGCGATTTTTTGAAACATACCATGAACTATTCGAAGGCTGATACATAGCTCAAGCTACTGGTATTAAATCCATATAACATCTAGTAAAACCTTAAAATCGATAAAAAAGAAATTTAATGTGTTAGTAAAACATTAACTTTCAAATATAGACAACGAAAACCAATAATCCAGTCTTCCCGATTTAGACTATATAAAGATTACCAAATCTAAATTGCAGTAAAACAAATCCGCTAGAAGAAATGGCTTCAAAGACGAGCTTTTCAAAACATCTGAAAATAATTTGTTAGGATCATGTACCAACTTATCTGTAAAATATGGTTGCAAGAAATAATGCTCTATTAATATAACATCGGTATTGTTTGTCCTATACTGGAAAAAGGGACCCTCTATCCCTACCGTAATATGTGAACGTCTAAAACCCATTGTCAAGAACCTGTGTGGCTTTAGACCACAAAAGTTCTGCAGTTCACATTTTGGCAGATCCTGGAAAAACCCAAGAAAGTTAAATCAACACCCACCATTTTTTCATCAATTTCAAGGCCGTATACTACAAAATCTATACTGACGAACTATGTAAAGGGTGATTTTTGAGCTATTATCTTTTTGGCAATACTAGTTTAAACAGCTAACACACGTTTCGTGTTTTTTTACACTGTCAAAAATCTTGAGTTTAGTCTTTAATTTAACCATGCAATTTATTGAATTTTATTATCAAAATACGTGTTCTGCTAAGAAAGTTCAAATTGGCCCAATATCCACTTTTTTACCGAAAAATTTTGTTTAGCGACGTAGCTCAATTTCGGCTCAATGGGTACGTAAATAAGCAGAATTGTCGATTTTGCATTGAATATCAGCTAGAAGCATTGCAAGGGCTACCAATGCATCCAGAAAATGTCACAGTTTGGTACGGTTTATGGGCGGATGGCATCATTGGACTGTACTTCTACAAAGATGATGCGAATCGTAACGTATCTGTGAATGATGAGCGCTACTGTGAGATGATATCCAACTTTTTTTGACCAAAATGCAAGAGCTTGACTGGCATGACCTGTTGGTTCAACAAGACGTTGCCACATGCCACATAGCACGAGAAACAATGGATTTAGTGAGGGGTAAGTTTGGTGAATATATTATTTCTCGTTCGGGACCTGTCAATAGGCCGCCTATGTCGTGCGATTAAAGGTGATTAAACCGCTTCAATTGACGCAATGTAAGACAACATTGAAACATTTATTCGTGAGATACCGGCTGAAATGTTGGAAAGAGAATGCCAAAATTGGACTTAAGCGATGGACCATTTGAACCACAGTCAAAGTCAAGATTTGAAATACTTTATACATGAAATAATATTCCAACATTAAATTATATGGACCGTACTATCGATTCAAATAAAGATTTCATGCATTTTTGAATTGCATGCCTTTTTTTCAAAAACTTTTCTATGGCTTTTAAAATTCACCATATAAAGGGTGTCCCAAAATTAACGCAAGATTTGAATTTGCCGCCATTTGTGCAGTGAAGTATTGGCAACCCTGAAAAAAAGCAATTTGACAGCTAACAGTACAGGGTTATTAAAAATGGAGCGTTACACGATAGAACAACGTGTCTTCATTATTAAAGAATATTTCAAAAATAGTGAAAGCTAGGCGGCTGCAGTTCGAAAATTTCATACAAAATATGGTCGGAATAGTGTTTTAACTTCGTCAACTGTGAAGAGATTAATTGAAAAATTCATGGAGACTGGATCCGTCGGAGACGCCAAACACACTGGTCATCCAAAAATAAGCCGTTCAAATGTGAATGTCAAAGCAGTGCGTGAGAGTGTTGCTGACAATCCAGGAACCTCAATTCGACGTCGTCGACAAGAATTGCAAATTTCAAGAACCTCTCTACAGCGTATACTCACCAAAGATCTGTGTCTTCATGCTTACAAAATTCAATTAACACAACAATTGAAGCCTAATGACCGTGGACAGAGAAGAGAGTTCGTTGAATGGATTATTGAACATCAACAAATTGACCCTGATTTTTCGAGCAAAATCATCCTAAGCGATGAAGCACATTTTCATCTTGATGGCTTTGTCAATCGCCAAAATTGCCGCATTTGGGGTTCGGAGAACCCACATGTGATTGTCGAAAAACAAATGCATACACAACGGATGGATTTTGGGCTGGAGGCGACATGATTACACAGTTATTTCTGCCAAAATTGGATGATATTGATGTGTCCAATATGTGGTTTCAACAAGACGGTGCCACATGTCATACAGCCCGTGAAACAATTCAATTACTGCATGAGACATTTCCAGGTCGTGTACTCTCTCGTTTCGGTGATCAAAATTGGCCTCCTAAGCGTATGATTTAACACCATTAGACTTCTTTTTATGGGGTTATTTGAAATCACAAGTCTATGCCAACAAGCCCACAACCACCCGTGCATTAAAGGAGGAGATTCAACGCTGCATCAACGAAATTCAGCCACATATATGCAGAATGGTCGTGGAAAATTTCAACAAAAGAGTGCGCATGTGCATGCAAAGCCGTGGTGGCCATTTGTCCGATGTGTTATTCCATATCCTATGTACTTTACGAGTCAATAAAAATATAACTATCAAAAGACTAAAAACGGCGTTTTCTATTTAATTCAAATCTTGCGTTAATTTTGGGACACCCTTTACAATTAAGTTGTATAAGTAAAGATTTCATCTCAAAATTTGTTAGAAACTTAACAACATTCACCTAAAAGTGGTTTGCTGTCAAAAACAACTAACACTTTTGTTTTCACTCAATTTAGAATTTTATGATTTGGCATAAACAACTGAATAATAATAAACAAAAAAATTGACAGAAGTCACCAAAAAAAATAGCCGGCGCCAAAATCTACTCTCGCCAATTGAAAAATCCTTTATTATGAGAACGTCCAAAGATATATTAAAAGATATTTTGTTATCAGTGTGAGTCGCATCCCAGCTTCTTTTTTTAATCGAACATGAAAAAGCAGAAAAAAGTCTGTCGTGTTTCCACGTGTACGGCAAGTGCATTTTTTTAAGTCATTGAGGAATGTAGTTTTCATTCAACCTATGCACGCTTATCCCGAGAGAATATAAAGGAACTTACCTGGAAGTCCATCTTAAATCATTTTTGTCTTTTTCCATTGGGACGTGAATTTTAAACGAAACACTTAAATTAAATATTCTACCAATTTAAGATTCCTTACGATCAAAAAAAAAATGTCGAATCTCAAGAAATGCTTCAATATTACACATGCATACAGTTGGAGGGCTTCTACAAAATTTTATTTCCCATTCAAACCCCCAGCATACTTTATTTTGTGTGAGCCTTAAAAGCCATGCGGTGTGTACCACTCTTGGGATAACCATCCCAAATCCCCTTAAACAAGATACGGCAAAGCAAAACTAAAATTAAACCTACAGAAATTAAATTCTCAGCAATCAGTCTAAAGAGATTCCTTAGATACCTATACTGTCCCATCCTGTCCTATTTTGGTTGAAAATTAAGGCAGGCTTTAAGCTACCCTATATTAACAAAAGCCCAGTATAGCAATGGTAGAAGAAAATAAAATTGAAACGAAAAAACTCTCAAACCGACGACAGCGACCACACTCAGGTCAGGACAAAGGATTGCTGCACTTTTTGAAAAAGAAATCCTAAAAAAAACAACACACAAACATTTTGTATTCTGAAGATTTCGAGGCTGAGACCAAAGTGGATATAACTAAACTCTAGATATACGTATGTAGTTACTAGCTGTGAGGCGAAAAAAAAATATCTGGGTCAACGCAGAGGAGTCTCCGCTGCTTCTAAGGCTGCCGCTGCCGCCACCAATGACGACGAGCGACCGACGATGACGGCCGGCACGTCCCCGCTACCACATCGCTCGTCTGCCTTGACATAGCAGCACAAAGTCAGGGAATGATATCGCTCTCTCTATAGATAGCTATTTGTATCTTCGCACTCACAGATGAATAATAGACAAATAAACAGTTTTTGTGGTCGTCCAACTTGAAAACTAATGCCAGAGTGCTCCCTCGAGTTTTGTGGTTCTGGTGGTTTGTTGGCTTCCTGATGATGGAAGCTATACACAGAAGCGAAGCAGCTTTGCAATACTGAAAACGAAATAATTGTAAAATCTCTTAATTTTATGTCATTAAGCAAAAAGTTTGCTGATTAAACCGAACAAAAAGCCAAGTCCCATCATCATCTAGTATAGTGTCAAAGAACCTAATATAGTACTCGTCTATATGTATGTTTAGGAAACCCTAACCCTGCCATCAAAAATATAAAAACCATGCCCAATTCGAGGGTATACGATTACAAAAACAAATACCAAAAACCGTGTCATGCAGCAGGACTTTAGTTTAGTTTTGTTTGTTTTTGTTTTGAGTCAGTCGCACGTAATAGGAGGGCACACCTTTTAATTTTCACTGGGATCCCTAAATCTTCATAATGTGACTTGCTGCCCGAGGGTTGGTTCTTGATGGTATAGTTGCTGGATGAATACTTAAAAAATATATATCAAACCAAATAACTAAGCTAAAACATGGAGTCGAGCGAACGAACCCTTTTACACACATTTCACCCACCAAACTATACTTGAGCCACCCTCTTACGTCTTTTAAGTTCTCACTGATGCAGTAAATTGTTTGTTATTTGTACCCTTGTAAGGATTTTAATTAACATTTCAGGTCCAACTTGGATTTGTGATGTTTTTGTTTCTTTTATTAGGAAGGACATTATACAAATACAATGAACAAGACCGAAAGTTAGTTTTTTTTAGACTTTTTCCTTTTTAAGGGGGAAGTGGAGAAATCACATACCTATCCAAATATAAGCTCACATAAGGTGACCTTGTGTTCAAAATTATATAAGGTATCCATATCAGGTATGAACATACTTTATACTCAAAACCATGTCTTATGTCGCCGCCGTCGAGGAGTGAGGGCTAAAGATGTCGTTGATAAAATTCATATAGACTGAAATCAGGGAGGGGTATTGTCTATGGATGGAAGGATATTTGTCAATGATCAATCATGTGTAATGGATTGTCAAATCATATTTTTGTCTCGATTGAATTAAACTTTAAAACATTAAGATCGAAGTTTTAAATAATAAACTTTTTGAAGTATGGGGCTGAGAACAAAACGAACTTAAAATGGGCGCAATGCATAGATAATAATTGTTGTTATTTCATTATGCATTCTAAGCACATAAATAATTTAAAAATACTCAGTCGACATCAACAACAACTGCGTCCTGTATGCAAATAATGTCCTTATCCACCATAGTTGCCAAAGCCTTTAAAACTTTTGAGTAAGTAATATGTTTCAGATGATTGAATAATAAGTTATCAAGTATCAAATTTGATTTTTTTGAATTTTGTTCTGTTGTGAAAAGGCTTCAAAGGCTTGTCCAAGAAATATCACTCTAATGAGGTGTGTTTGGTCAGGCAGCGAGGTTATACTGGATGGTAGTGAGGTTTGCACATTCTAGAGTTGTACTAACGGTGTAGATTTCAGACAATCAAATTTAAAGCGTCAGAAGTCTTCATTCATAATTCTGGATCTTTTCAATGGTTATTCAGCTTGGAGACATCCATCTCATTCAGCGTACTAAGAACTTGTTTCTTGGATAAACAGTCACTTCCAAAAACATTTCTTCTAGTTTCCCTTAACATGTATGACGTTCTCTCTTTTTACTTAATTGTAAATAGTAAACTCCAGTGGTAAATCGGGTCAGTGCGGTATGAAGTTAAGGTTGAGAAGTTCGCTTCTTAACCTTAACTGACTGACCATTGTAGCAATGACGTTTACATTATTTGCATCATGTAAGTAGTTCCTTTCTGCGAGATTATGGTTGAGCCTACTGTAAGTTGTTATGAACAAGGACTCAACTGCTTCAGCTGCATATTCTACTCTACACTTCTCATCTACCGCTGGTATAACCTTGTACATAAGAGCTTTACTGTGCGATACATCTTCCACGTTTAAATTTGAATTTAAGTTGCATCCTTCTACTAGACTCGACCACTCCCTGTACCAGTGATTTTGGTCTTACAGCTTTTCCTACTAGGTTTCTAACAAGTCGGTATTCGCTCATACTAAAAACGTGCAGGAGATAATCCGCTTGCATCTTTAGGGTCTTCAGAGGTACGGTTTCCACCAAAATCATGTAATTTGACGTATTTTTTTGCAGACGAAATATTCTCAAATAATATGTTAAGAGTCTGTCCACCGTGTGGAAGTTTTTATACCTTATATTTACTACTGTGAGCTATGTTTTCGTTCATAAAGCATCTGTCCAATGAATTATTAGTTTCAGTTTTTGCCTTTTGTAGTTTCTCGCTAAAATGTTTTTCCGAAGTATTCGTTAACACATTTTATATCTTCTACGTTGAAATTCTACTTTTCAATTGATGCATTTCTTCTTAAATATCATCACCTCAGATTTTTGAGTATTGAAGTTCCAAAGGCAGTAGTAGTGCTATACTCTATTTATCATAAGTTGCAGTACTTCTGAGGAATAAGCTAAAATTACTACATCATCAGCAAACATTAATGCCTTAATATGATATCCTGCTAAATCAACACCACCTGGAAGGTGATCTATAAGGTCATCTATGAAGAACGAAAATAAGATGGGACTCAATGTACACCCTTGTATTACTCCTGAGGTGGTTGTGAACCAACCAGAGAGCTCAGCTCCGTTCCACACTGCAGCCTAAGTTCCTCTATACAGCTCTTCGAGAACGCGTCCGAACTTCAGAGACAAGCCCAGACCATATAGCTTGTAGAATAAAGCACCTCAGTTGATTGAGTCGAATATTGCTTTGAAGTCAAGAAAGAATGCATACAATTTTCTTCTCTGCTAAATGAAGCTTTTAGCTAGCCTCACGACAATGAAAGTGTTATCTATTGTAGATTAACCTGATCTTGAATCTCTTTTAACAGGTTCTGATCTGCAATCCACGTTGTGTGTCTCTTCTGCAACAGAGTTGTAAAAATCTTATAAGTCGAATTAAGAAAAGAAATTCCAAGAAGTTTTGCTGCACCCAACAAGGATCCTTTTTTGTGTATCGAGAAAGCATCTCGAAATTCATTTACGGAAATATTCCCCTCAAATACTCCATTAAAAAGTATTACCAGACGTTCTTTTAACTTGACTGTTCCGTTTTTAAAGAACTTAACAGGAATACAATTTGCACCCGCCACTTTTCCATCTTTAAGAGATCTTAGAGTTAATTCACCTTCTTGAAGGTTAATTTCCATATCTAGGATTTCGTTTGTTGAAACCAGGTATCGCATAGTGCCAATTTGTTTGTATTCTACTTGGATTCAATAATTCTTTGAATTGAGTGGATAGAATGTTTGCACAAAATTTCTGATGCACTGCGAATTGTTTACCATTGAATTTCCACGCGAGTCTCAAAAAATCTATGGCGTTTTGCAGGTTGCCATTTGGATGACTGCAGTCCTTTATACTTCTTTTTTTTACAAAGCTCCTTATATTGAAAGTTGGCCTCTAAGTAGTTTCTTCGAAACATTCCTTGGGAATTCCGGAAATTTCTCAAACATGCAAAGGATTTCTTAAGTGCTTTATCAAACCAAGGCTCCCTTATAAATTTGCTTCTTTTTCCACTGCCATGTTGTTGATGGTAAGATGATTTTATAATTTGCTATAACATAGGAAAGTTTACATTTTGGTGTGATTGAAGTTTCGAATCAAGTTGTTGTATGCCTAGATTCTTGAGATATTCCATTTGAGTCTAGGAAAAAATGTTGTGTTACAGGTTTCTTAATTTGGTTCTATAAGCCATTGGAAGGTAACAACCACTGTAAAATGATCCGAGTATGGGATTTCCTCGATCTCAGAATCTTTCGCAAAATGCTTCCAATTTTGACCAAAAATTGCATAATCTATGACTGATGCTCCTTGTCCCCATACAAAATATGATTTCCCTCACAATCACTCGAACTGGTTCCATTTTGAATACGAAGTCCAATTGAATCGCATAATTTTAACGGTATATCCTCTTCAACAACGCATTCAAATTCTGGACTTATCCATTTTGGGGTTTCAAAAGTAAACGTAAATAAAACTTACTTACTTTACTTTAGTTGACGCTACAGTACATTGTGCTCCTGGGCCTCAAGTAATAACTTTCGCCAGCTTATTCGATCTTTAGCTTGCTGCCTCCAGTTTCGAATACCAATTCGAAGTGCGTCGGCCTGAACTTGATCACTTCACCGGAGATGAGGCCTGTCTCTGCTTCATGTTGCCTCAGGCTTGGCGCTGAATACCTTACGGGCTGGAGCTTCGATGTTCATTCGCTGAATACCCTAGCCATCTTAAGCGTTGAACACGCAGTTTTTTTACAGTGACAAATCGCTATTCAGTTCGTATAATTCATGATTATAACTTCTCCCCCAGATGTTACTTTGCCTGTCGACTATAACTGACACGCAGAACCTTCCTCTCGAAGATATCAAGAGATCTTTCATCCACCTGGAAGAGGATCCATGCTTCTGTACCATACAGCAAGACTGGAATAATTTAGGTTTTGTACAGTGTCTCTTTGGTACTTCGCGATAGGGCCTTACTCCTCAACTGTTAAACACAAGTTCCTAGATAAACAAATTAGTTTACCACCTCGAAGTTATACCTGTCAATTGTAAGGTGTTGACCAAGTGTTGGTGTAGTGGTCGATGGTAGATTTTACAGGCTTGAAGCCACACTGGTAAGGGCCGATTAGTTCGTCAGTAAATGGTTTCAGGCGTTGTTTAAAAGGCTAAAGCCTCTGTAGTTGGTGCAGAGAAGGCGGTCACCTTTTTTATGGATCGGGCAGATGGTGCTTAAGTTCCAATCGTCGGGCATCTTTTCTTACAACCAAATTATAGTAACTAGCTGGTGCATGCTCCTTACCAGATCTGCTCCAGCGTACTTAAAAAGCTCCGCCTGCATACCGTCATATCACCGGCCGCTTTGTTCGACTTCAGCCTGGTGATGGCTAGTTTGATCTCACTCTGGTCGAGTGGGTGGAACTCTAGATCTTCAACCAAATGGATTTGACGTAACTGCTCGCTGGCGAAGTCGTCAACTTCATCACCATTAAACAGCTGGTTGCAATGATCTCTCCAGATTTTTAACGTTGACTGCGTATCGATTAAGGTATTTCCCCCCCCCCTTATCTTTGCAGGCTCCAGGGCGGCTAGTGAATTAGGTTGTTTTCTTTTTGACTCTCCTATAAAAGCTCCGCCCTGTTTTCTGTTAAAACATCCCTGGATCTTCTCGACTTCACGCTGCTGCTCTTGGGCGTTTTTTCTTTCTTCTGAGCAAGCGGTTCTTATCCCTTCTCTTGTCGACGTAGAGGTGGCGGGAAGATAGTGTCCTCCTTTGCTGCCACAATCTGTTAGCCTCAGTTTTGGTTTTGTTTACCTGAGCACATTCGGAGTCAAACCAGAGGTTCCTTGGTGAATATTTTTTTTCATGATATTTCTTTTTTATTATAAAGTTTTAACGTTGACTTTATGTGTGAAACACTATATTCTTTAAATTACCAAAAATCGAATAGTTGCAAACATCGGTTCTTTTAAGGTAATATTCGACAACTTTTTGAAATATATTGGGAGTTATCTCGGCAATAACTTGACGAGTGGTGGCGTTTAAGTGCACATATTCTACAAGTCGTATTCTTCAATAAAAGTCTGTTATCATAGGACCATAAGGCTCCGAATTAACGTACGGTCCAATCACACCTCCGGACCAAAGAACGCACCAAACAGGGACTTTTTGTGGATGTAATAGGCTCTCTTCAATTACTTGAGGGTTCTCAGAACCCCAAACACGACAATTTTATTTATTAACAAACCCACCGAGTGAGAATTGTGCTTCGTCGCTAAGGAACATTTTGTTCGAAAAATTGCCTTCCACCGCTTGTTGTTCAAGAACCCATTCGACGTATCTACGACCTTGTGAATGGTCAGCTAGCTTTAGGTGTTCTGTGAGCTGAACTTTATGTAGATCTTAATGCAAAATACTCCATACTTTCGTTTACAGCAGTCATATTTTTAGTGGTACGATGATGCACAGGCCTTACAATATCTGTAACCAATGCAGTCTCTTCAAATTTCTTCACAATTTTGCCAATTGCTTGCGTAGTTGGACGATTATGTAAACCTCTTAAAGCACGATATATGGCTGTGGTAGAATCACCATTTCTGTAGTAGTCATTGACATTTTTTTGTCAGACTTTTAACTGGAAAAAAAAATGTTTTAACAACTTGGTTTTACAGATGTCAAATTTGAGCCCTATACTTTTGAATTCGAAAACAGCATACGTGCCACTCAAGAACAACTGATATGGCACATTTTTACCTTAGGTGTTACGTTAATAGGCAACATTTTCGTTTTTTACTTACTTGTTTAAGGTGGCGCTACAGTCTGGGACGGACTTGAGCCACAACCAACATACGTCTCCAGCCAGCTCGCTCCTAAGCTAGCTGCTTCCAGTTTCACTTGACCACCTGCGAGTGTCTCATGAGTTGCTTTTTTGAGTCTAAGATTCGGGCGACATGACCCAGCTAACTTGGGCTTTTAAAATATCGACTAGATTAGTGTAGCTGTTTAGAGTCCGCAGAGTTTGTCCTTGTTTTTTTTTTCCTCCACTTTCCACCTTTATACAGGCGGGATCAAAAATTTCGTGTAGAAAATTCCTATCAAAGTATTTTAAGGCATTCACATCTTGCCTTGACATATTTCAAGCCTCAGCGCTATAAATAAGAACCGGTATGATGAGTGCCTTATATAGGGTGACTTTTAAATGAGCTAGAAAGAACTTTACTGCTCAATTGTCTTCAAAGTCCGAAGAAGCAGCGAATTGCAGGAATTGCGTCAATATCATCGGCGTTCCGAGTAATTGGATGGGCTTTTATAAAGTTGTGCCTCTAATGTTTACGATTGAGTTTTGTACAAGTCTTTTTAGAACGATGTTAAAGAAGTTGCATGGCAGTGTATCGCCTTATCTTAAACCTTTTTTGAAATCCAAAGCATCGACGTAAATGGGGCAGCGTGCATACTTGACAGGGATACCAAAACTAGGCATTGCTCTGTAAAGCTCTTCTCTACAGATATTCTCGTTCACGGCCTAGATGGTGGGCATCTATTTTAAGTTCGTTGGTTTTGTGTATGTTTGGTACATGGTGTCTTAAGCCATGAACGGCCTTAGACCTTCTCTTAATGCTTGAGAGAGGATCTTATAAGCTATGCTCAGGAGGCTGATGCCTCTGTTGTTTTAAAGGATTGTTTTCTTTATTATACTAGTTTTTCGATAACAAAATTAAAAGTTGGTCGGCTTTATGTTCCTTATTTCATAAAATCATTTAAGTCACATAGCGGCAACAGTGTATTCAATATATGTAGTTAAAGCTCCACAATTGGTGACGGTGTGTGCCAGAGGAGATTCCCTTTTCCTCGTTTAAATTGCATCAAAAGAGTATTCCTTCTTTAAAAAAAGGTGGAGACGGTGTTAGATGTAGAAAATAGAAGAGCAAAACAAAAAAGATTATGTTCGTGTTTGAGTTTTTCCAAGAACACATAAACTTTTAACTGCATAACATAGTCCTTTATAAGTAAGAAGTATATAAGAGGAACTTTTTTTTGCGAATGCAACACGCGCAATACCAGATGGTTACAATTAGTAACATGCATCAGTGTTCATATCTTCTTTTCCTTTTCTTCTTTTTTTCATTTGTGGCAGCAATCATATTCAGGAAGCAATTTTCCTGTAGCAATCATAGTTGTGTAGTTTTTAAGATGCGAGTTCCTACATAAGAAAAAGACGTTCTTGGAAATGTTATTTTTATCCTAAGAGATGGAGCCATGATCTGATTTTAATTAAAATGAAAAAGTAATACATGTTCAATGATTTTTAAGAATTTTGTTTTTCAACGGACTAAATTTTTGTGTGCTTGTTCGATTGATTTTTCTCAAAACGCGCTTTCCATTTGCTGTTTCAAATCATTCCACATTCAAGACCACACGCGTGTTCTTTTCTCTTAATATTGAAAATTAAAAAAGGATTTTTTTTCAAATAAATTAATCACTGTGCATCCTGCATAGATATCATAAAAAAGTTGATTTTGTTTAATAAAATTTGATTTTATTATCCAATAAGTGACTTTATACAATTGTCCACCTGTTGAGATTTGAGAACTGGAAAAAGTCGACCCAAGAATGTGCGTTCTAAACTACTGGCGCCAACGCTTCGGAGTCGATTCGACAATGAAATTTACTGAGCTGAATGTCGACTGGGGTCTATTTTTCCATCCACTCATCACATTAGCTTTAACATTAGAATCATTAATTCTTTGTTGTTTTGAATCGATTGTAAGTAAAATCCATTCTAAACGTTCGCTTCCTCAAATATTCATTCACGAAAGACATTTTTTTGATAAATTAAGATCTTCACTGCTGAAACACAAACACGCTTCAGCTTCGGTTTCGCCTGACGTTTACGAGTTCAACTATAGGAATTCAATGCATTCTTTTACCTCACTTTTCATTTGACAATCGTAAGGTACGTACTGTGACTCCTAACGGAAGCTCTAGTTCAGTTTTTTGAACATTTGCTTTGTCTGACAGCTCAACAGCTGTAAGAAAATGTCAAAAAACTAAATATTTGCTCTTTGGAAGGATGTAATAACAGAAATGTCATTCAAAGCAACCTAGAAGCAGGCCAACAGTAACGCAGACGAAGCCGAAACTGAAGCGTGTTTGTGATTCAGCCATGAAGCTTCGACATCACGTGTTTCATTTTACAATCATAAGGAAATAACGTAATGTTACGTAATGTGACTTCAAACGGAAGCTCTAGTTAAAATTTGCTGAACATTTTTTTTCGTCTGACAGCTCAACAGCTGTAGAAAAGTAAACAAGAAAAATATCAGCTTCTAATGACAGAAGTGCTATTTTAGAAATGTCATATTGGAAGTGTTATTCAAAGCAACCTCGAAGCAGGTCAAACGTAACGCAAAGGAAGCCGAATCTGAAGCGTGTTTCTGTTTAAGCCATCAGTTATCTTGATCAACTTTACTTTTTAGTCATCGAAAAAGTAAAGTTGCTGATGCTTTCGTCGGTAACAGAATTAGTATCAATGTATTTATAGTTTAGATTATGTAAATCTCAAATTATATGTTCACCAAGCCAAGGCTACTTCAACAGTATTTTTTTGCCAAAAAGTTATGCTTTATACTCAGTTACTACAATTCTATGTGAACTAGGGCATCACTTAACAAACTTATAAATCCAGCTCGGTCCCTTGCTAGATGTCTCCAGTTGTACACTCCTAGTTGGGTGAGGTCACTTTCCACTTATTCGCGCCGCCTGCAGAATTGATTTCCATGCGTTCTACGTCAATCAGCTATCCATGTCGTTGGAGTTTTATCATTTTGGCTTAGACTTCGTAGCTGTACAGTCCGTAAGCTCGTCTTTCCATCTTATTCTTGACTCACTCAAGGAACTTTTCAAACAAAACGACCCAATGTGCTTTCATCCATGATTTTGTCAAATAGTTCATGCTTCTGCACTGTAAAGCAGAAAAGATATGATGAGGGTATAACCTAAAGGCGTTAAATCGCACGATCTATGCCGCCAATTGACCGGTCCCGAAAGTGAAATAAAATGTTCACCGAACTCGCCTCTCTATAAGTCCATTGTTGAGGGTGCTGTGTGGCACGTGGCACCGTCTTGTTAAAACCACATGTCATCCAAATCAAGCTCTTGAATTTTGGTCATAAGAAAGTTGGATATCATCTTATAGTAGCCCATAAACCGCACCAAACTATGACTTTTTCTGGATGCATTGGTAGCTTCTGCAATGCTTTTGGCTGATATTCATCCCAAAATCGACAATTCTACTTATTTACGTACCCATTGACAATTTTTCGGTAAAAAAGTGCATCTTTGGCCAACTTGAACTTTTTTAACAGAGCACGCATTTTGATAATAATATTCAATAATTTGCTAGCGTTGATCGTTGGTAAGACGTTTCATGGTTAAATTATCGACCAAACTGAAGATATTTGACAGTGAAACAAAACACGAAACGTGCGATACCTGTTTAAACAAGTGTTGCGAAAAAGATAATAGCTAAAAATCACTCTTTATAAGCTTCATGACTTATGTGACCCCCCCCCTGGATCGTCCTTTGGTCAAAAGTTTATGTATTTGTATTCTGTTTTTGGAATAGGGCTAAATATCCGATTCATATTATGTTGTTGGCCCAGTCTTCAATTAAAAGTCTTCAGTCCAAAGCATTTTATAGGGTTTGGCATCAGGCTCTCTTATCAAAAATGCGTGCTTTCGGTTGTCATGAATCTCTTCTTTATTGGATTAGTAAATACCTTTCGGATCGTTAATTACAAGTTGTATTGGATGAATTCAAGTTTGAAACTCACAAAACAAATGCTGGTGTGCCCTAGGGCTCTGTTCTATCTCCAACACTCTTTCCCATTTTTACTGATGATCTTCTGTCTGCAACTTCTAATCCAATACATTGTTTCGCTGACAATAGTACTCTTAGCTTTTCATATTCGTTTTCAGGCTTACAACTTTCCTCTTTGGAAGTGGAACTGCAACAACAAAATATGATAAGCTCATTAAATTCCGACCTTAACCGCTTTGTACAATGGGGAACAAAAAACCGCGTGGAATTTAATGCTTCGAAAACCGAATGCTGTCTTGTATCGTTTAAGCGAGATATGCTCCCCTTGCAATAACCCATAGATGGCACTTACATCGAGACTGAAGAACTCGATATTTTCGGTATGTGTATCACCAAACACCTTTTGTGGAACGATCACATACAGTTCAACCGTAATATTTGCGGTTCTAGGAGTGGAATACGATTAGTTTTGAATTGAAGGGAATTCCAGCATAAAAAACAAGAAAATTATCTCCCATGAGGTTCATAACAATTACGACCCCCGCCCTGGATCCGCCATTGTGGTTGATTCATGAGCGAATAAGAGGCTGTCTGGCAATAGAAGAACTTTCCTCCGCCAAAAGGATGCTGTACACGCCCGAAACTTTTTTGGAATGGGGTCGGCCAACAACCAGGAAACGCGGAGAAGCATGTTGAACAAACCCCGAACGGGATCCCGTTTGTTTCCGAGATGACGAAACTGAAGTTAATATAACCAAGATGTAGCATACATCTCGTCAATTTGTTTGAACTTAACTTCACCTGCAAGGCTCTACATTTGTATACCCATAACTACGTCTCCATCCAGGAAACACGAAAGTCAAACAAAAACTATATTATTTTTTTTTTTGTAACAAAGATTCGTTTACAAAGAAAATACTTTATCAATAATATTGAAACAAGTAAAAAGTCCAAAACAAATGTATATTTAAACACAAAAAAAATTTTATATGTATAAAGGACGTATGTAGATGAGGGATGGTATTTTCCAATAATCTCCTACCGACCGAGGACGACGACGCACATCGATGTACTCAGTGAACCAAAAACAAATTCGGTGTACATTGAAACATAAACGATTTACAATTCGATTGCAAAACCAGGACACCAATACCGAATCTCAAGAAAATCACGATCCCAGCAACGAGTCCATCTTCAAGTAACTTACATAAGTAACCCCGGATTATACCCATAATCTGGGCACATTATACACTCGTGTATTTACATAAGACTCCTTTACTCATCCTTTGCTTTTGATCCTGCCTTTTCCACTGTACACTGTACAGTGCGGTACGGTGCGGTGCTGTGAGGTCCTGATACTGATTGTATTTACTTTAAGCATAAAATGTTCATCTTTGAATATACTTTTTTTTTTGTTGTTGTTAGTGTTGCTGTTGCTATTGTCTGTGTACTCAGGAAAAATTGATTTTTCTATCTTGTTTCTTAATAAAACATTAAATTTAATATTTAAAGGAAGAAACAAAAAAGCTGAAAATATCTCCGTCCTGGCTCGTATATACCTATTATTAATAGCCTTTATTTCTGTATCTTTTTCAATGTTAATATTTTGATAGCATCAATCATCAAAAGTTTATTTTAGATCCCTAAGGATATACTTAAAATATAATTCAGGAAAAGGATGAGTACAAAGTCAATCAGAAAACTAACATGTTTAATTAGCCTCATAATTCTAAAAGGACTCTTTTTCCTTTTATCTCTGTTGAATTGTTATTTTTATTGAATGGAAAAGATCATAAAAAACTTACGGTTACGATTCATGTGAAGGACAAAGGACTGTGACGATGATAATGATGATGATGATGAAGATGATGACGAGAATGGATATAAAATGGACATGTGCGGGAACTTTATAGTTTCGAATGAGCATGGTTGTTAAAATGAACTTTAAAAAGTCAACTGATAAAAGGAAAAATATATTCTGTGTAGTTGGATTTCATTGAAACAAAATAAAAGAAGAGAAGCAACAGAGAACGTAACGCATAAATTCATAGGATAAAGTTACGGAGGAACTTCATAAAGTTTAGAGAACAATTAACTTTTCAGCAGGTACATTGAAAGTATAAGTAAAATAAGCTATGATATAGTCAAACAATTCTAGCTGAATATGGATAGCTCAAATAATAGAAAAGCTGACCATCGTCGTTGTCTTTGAATCACTAACATTGCTCAGGAGGTCAAAGATTTTAATGTCAATTAATCGAGAAATATGTAAGAGATATAGAGTTTTCCAATAAGGACTTAACCATATACAAGCTTTTTACAAGTAAATCCTTTTTTAACCCCTTTTTTCCGAGAAATGATTAAAATGCCTAATTACCCTACTTTAGGTATATCTGACAATAAATTAATTAATAAAAAGTAGAATTATAATACATAATAATAATTATATAAAAAAGTAGAAGAAATAGAAAAAAAAAAGAAGGAAAAAAAGAAAGAAATAGAGAATTAGAAGTGAGATGTCTGTAAAAGATAAGCTAGTCGTTTTGATTAGAAATAAAATCATGTAAACTTTTTTGAAATTTTTGTATGTCACTATGTTCTCCCAAGTAAGGTGGGAGTTCCAAAGGCGGCATGCATTGATGAAAAATTTTCTCTCAGATGTAAGACACGTAAATCGAGCATGAATTAAATAAGTTGATCTGTTTGATACTGAAAACCGAAGTTGTTCATAAAGATATGTTGGTTTTCGCGTAGTTATAATTTTGAAAAGTAGAATCAATGTTCGGGATTTGATAAAGTTATCGAAAGACATTTTTAAAAATATTCGTCTCAGATGGAAACATGGTCATATCTTTTTAATCCATAAATATATCGTATTACACTATTAAAGGCTACTTTTAATTTGTTTTTGCTGTAGAAATCACAATTGTGATGGATTTCACATCCGTATGTTAAGATTGGTAAAACCAAAGACTTAGCAAGTAGAGTTCGTGTTTTAATCGGCGTAAAGGCTTGGGCACACCATAATGTCTTTAAAGTGCCATATGCTTTTCCTACTAATGAGTTTATATGGTCATTCCAATATAGTACCATTTAGCATGATTGAGGGAAAATATGACAAATCAAGTTCTTTTTTGGATATCACAAGGCATTTGCATTTGTTTGGGTTAAGAGCCAAACCGTTATCAGCTGCCCAATTTGAGATCCGCTCGAGATCCTGATTGATATCAAAAGCACAGTTTTCGCCTAGTGAACAACTTCTATAGATTTGTATGTCGTCTGCATAAAAGTGCTTTGAAGCGTCGGGAATAAGAGAAGCGATTTCGTTTATATACAGCGAGAATAACAGGGGTGATAAAACAGAACCTTGGGGAACACCTTTAAGTAAAGGTAGGTACTCAGACAGACTATCATTCAAATAAACGGCTTGTTTTCTGTTGCTAAGATAAGAAAAAAGTAATTTTATTGCATCTGAAGATACGTTAAACTCCCAACGCAGCTTGTTGATCAGCACGGTATGGTTCACCATGTCAAAAGCTTTGGAGAAGTCAAGAAGAACTAAATACGTTACGTTATCCTTATCCAATTCGGTCCTTATATCTTCAATGACTTTAAGAAGTGTAGTTGTGCAGCTGTGTTGAGCGCGAAAGCCTGACTGAATTGGTACCAAATAATTGGTGCGGGTTATATAGCCGTTCAGTTGTTTTTGCATAATGCGTTCACAAACTTTAGACAAAAATGGAAGAAAGGAAATTGGTCTAAAGTCCTCACAAAGTGAGTTTTTGGGAATAGGAATTATTTTACCCGTCTTCCATTTCTGAGAACTGTGACTTCCTTTTGTAAGAACTGTGTTGATAATATGGGTAATATAGGGTAAAAGCATTGGCAAAAAATTTCAAAAATACAGGATTTAATTCATCAATTCCTTAAGCAGTGGATTTTATTGACAGAAAACTTTCCACAACATCTAGATTGCTCACTCCTTAAAAGCTAAATGCAGGGTCTATCAAAGGAAATGTTGAATCAGGGGATAGTTGCGTTGAAATTACATAGTTTGGAGTAGATAAAAATGTACGATTAAGTTCGTTTTTATCAATATTATTTAGATTGTTTTGTCGTTGTTTACCAGTTCCAAGCTTTCGAAGATTTTCCCACAGTTTTCGACCATCACCATTAACGTTTATTCGGCTAGAGAAAAATTGTTCTTTAGCATTTCTAATTTCTAGGACAACTTTATTACGTAGGGTCTTATAAGCTCTCTGAAGTTCTTCCACCCGGAAAAAAATGCAGCTTCTATAAGTTCGATCTCGTTGGTCCATTAATTGTTTAATTCTTTCACTAAGTCAGGGCTTCGATTCACATTTAAACTTTTTTGTTTTCAAAGGCACGTGGCAGTTAAACAGCGAGCGTTCTTAAGTTTTCATTTAGAAAATCCACTTGGTCATCTGGCGCAGGCAGAAGATAAATATTATCCAAAAAAATTAAACGAATATGTTGTTGAAGTGCTGACATGTTAACGTTTTTATAGTCCCTATATTTTATGATATTATTGTCGGAAGTAGTTTTAGTACAGAAGACATAAGTCAGAAAAATCAGGTCGTGTATATATAAGATAAATTTGGCTTTCAAAGTCAGTTGACTTGCAATTGTGGTTGAAAAAAGAAGTTTAAAATGTTGAACATTTTTGAATAATAATAACTTTTGTTATCTAGTCAAAAAAAAATATGGTAACTTATATATTTACCTTTTCTAAAAATAAGTAAAACCAAAAAAATATTTATAATTCTGTCAGTTCTGGGGGTAAATGTTGTCGAGCCATATTTGGCTTCGTATGAATTAAAGGTTTTGCTCGGATATGGAACTATAGACTGCGATGCAATTCGAAAACAAAGAAGACGACGTTGTGCTGAAGAAACCGATAAGGATAAAGGCGATGAAGTCGAAGCCAGGGTAAACAAAACAAAATCAAAAAAGCAAATTTCATGGACATATTTCTGCGTACGTCAAGGAAATCTTCATATTTTCAGGATCGGCTGAGCTAACTGAATCAGTAAAAATTTTACAAACGGTCGAACATGGAACATGAAAGATATCTGAGTGGTTTGCACCTTCTTCAAGTGTTCCTCAAGGATGCATCTTGAGCCCTCTTTTATTTGCCTTGTTTATAGATGATGTTTCATCCACTTACCTGGAGCTGTTGTGTATGCGGGGAATCTAATCAAAGTACTTATGTATGCTGATGATATGGTACTTATAGCTGAAAATCCCAACACACTACAGAATTAAAAAAGGGGCTGGGATGCGACACTGATAACTTCCCATCCCGTCTGTCGATATGTCTTGCTTAAAAGTATGTCTATTTGTACTCGTATTAATTTTTATCAAATTTGCGTACTATTTTTTGCAGATTTTATTTTTTATGAAAAAACGGGCTGTTGGATTTTTAAATACAAATTACTGAATATCGAAAACAATATTTTCTGTGAAATAAAATAAGTTTAAAGCCAATACTTTTTAATTTTTGAAAAGCTATTTGAGTCGAAAGTAAATTTTTACCAACTTTTGTTAATTTTTTTTTAGGTTTTTAATTTTTTGTACAAAAACTGTCAATTCGATTATTTTCAAAATTTTACTGAATGTTACCAACAATATTTTTTGAAAGATAAAAGTAAATTAAAGCTAATATCTCAAAGTTTTGAAAAGATATTTGAGTCGAAAATCAATTTTTACTAACTTTTATACATTTTTTTTTCCGTTTTTATTTTTTATAAAAAAAAACTGTCAATTCGATTTTTCTCAAAATTTTTTCAGATGTCAAAAACATTATTATTTGTTGCACAAAATTGTTTTGGAGATTAAATTATATTTTAGTCTTAAAATTTTGGAGGTGACAATTTTTTTTTCAGTTTTTTCGATTTATAAAAAAACCGTTTAATGGAATTTTTCCAAAAAATAAACTTGTTTGGTATCACATTACAGTTTATTATATAAAATTTAATTCAAGTCTCTAGAGTTTTTGGTTCGTAAGATATTAAGGGTTAACCAAAATGTTCACCATTTTTTAAACTGCTATGGTAAAAAAAACTACCCACGCAATTGTCTTGAGAGCCCTTTCTGCATTTTTCTGCCTTATTATCTGTTTAACAAAATTTATTTGAAATCTATATCTCTTCTGGTTCTTGAGCTATGGACGACGAAAAAAACGTCGCGAACGTACAGACGTACGGACGTACAAACGTACGTACACACGCACGCACAGACATCTTTCTAAAAATCTTTTATTTTGACTCTAGAGACCTTGAAACGATATTGACAAATAGGACCCATTACAATAACTTCCTATAGGAAGTTAATAAAAACTTTTCAAAAATGCTACTAAAATTGGTAACAATTGGCTTTCGAATAAAAATCTCGTTCACCAAAATAGATTTTGAAACTAAACTCTTTTATCATATGCAAAATATCGTTGGTAACTTTTAAAATTGTTTAGAATAGTTCACTGATGACTTTTTAACAAAACACGAAAAGCTACAAACCTTTTACGCAAGACAAATCGACAGACGGGATGGGAAGATGTCACTGTTGGTCGCATTTCTTTGAGCAATGGTGAGATCGTACCCTGGCGATTTCTTTTTAGATGATTCTAACTTCTTTGGGCGATGTTCAAATGGTAGACATGTGCATTTAAGAGGACACAAGCGTCCACAGGTGTTTCTCAAAACCCACCTGTGTCTATCAACTCCTACTCTCACCTCCCCGCGGTGAACATTGGGTGCCTAGTACCTCAACTGGAGATTGGGTTTCAACCCCAGAGGAAAGTTGTTGCGGGCAGCAAACGAGAGAGGGGGGGAGAGGTGTTTCCCCTAAGGCACCTCTCCTTATCCAGGCGGCAGCGGACGAATTCTCGAGATGGAATCAACGGTGACGTCTACAGTTCCAGTAAGGTTGAACTACTTATTGAACACCTTAAAGGGCTTCTTCGACGTATTCGGAGATCAGGCCTGTAAGGAGCAGTTTATGCGGCTCCCCTTCCTTTGAGTTATACTAAGGATCTGGCCCTCCAGGTTAGGGGTTGTGCCGTCGGGGTGACTTCCTGGTCACGTAAAAAATACCTTAAGTTTCGAAGCACCAACAAGCCTCGGATACGGACGGATTTACTGTTGACAACCCACGCAAACGAAATAAGGACAACGAACTTCGGATATGTACGTGGAATGTAAGGTCCCTTAATAGACCACGTGCAGCCGAACAATTAGCGGAAGCCCTAAACTGCTGCAAGGTAGATATTACAGCCATCCAAGAAGTGCGATGGGATGGACCGGGCAAACGCAAACTAAAAGACTGCGATATCTACTACTGCGACTGCTACCGAGAACAAAGACAGCGTCTATTTGGGTGTGGATTTGTTGTTGGAACTAGGCTCAGACAAAAAGTCTTGAGTTTCAACAGCATGAGTAAGCGCATCACGACAATCTGCATCAATGCTTAATTTGTCAACATAAGCCTAATATGCGCGCATGCCCCAACAGAGGAGAAAGATGAAGACATATGAGCAGTGCCCTGGCTATGACATTAAAATTGTCTAGGAGATTTTAATGCCAAGCTAGGAAGAGAAGACATCTTTGGTGGGATAATCGGGAGATACAGCCTGCACGACACTATGGTCGATTTCGCTGCGAGGCGAGACGTTCTTGTAGCTAGTACGCAGTTCACGCATCTTAATATCCACAAGGGGACATGGAAATCTAATGATCAATCAATCGTCAACCAGATTGACCACATTGCGATCAACGCACGACACTTCTCCAGTATCCAGTATATCCGAACATTCCGAGAGGCCAACATTGACTCGGACCACTACCTCGTTGTAGCCAAGGTACGGCTACGGATATCCCGATCCAAGCCAAAACAAGGAAGTACTGTGAGAAGATTCGACGTTCGCAAGAGACTGCCATGTCCTTTTCAGATCGGGTCTCTTATAACATTATGCATTATGAATTGAAAACCAGTGGCAAAATTGCCTCGCAGCCATCAGAGATGCCACCTCTGAAGTGCTAGGTTTCACACGGTCACCACAGCGAGTCTCCTGGTTTGACGACGAATGCCGGCAAGCGCACGCAACGAAACAAGAGGCATACAAAACGGCGCTGCACAAAAGAACTAGAGCTGCTCGCGAGCTCTACAAGTAGAAGAGGAGAGAGGAACATCGGCTTCTTAGATGGAAAAAAAAGAGCATGAGTAGCGCGCGATTGAGGAGATAGAGGGATGAGGTTCGTAAATTTTACACAATCGCGCGCTACAACAACAGGAATGAGGTTCGTAAATTTTACCAAAAGGTAAAAAAAACTAAGGGTACCAGCTACGAACCGAAGCCTGTAAAGACGATCAAGGGAACATCGTAGTAGAACCACAGTCGATGCTGAGAATATGGAAAGATCACTTCTCCAAATTATATAACGGCGATGAAGAACCGAATTCCGCTGTAAGGGAGATAGAACCACTCAACCTCGGCGACGCAGATCAACAATTCCGCCTACCCGACCTTGACGAAGTGAAGATAGCTATATCTAAACTTAAGTCAAACAAAGCTGCTGGAGCTGACGGCATCGCTGCCGAACTATTCAAAACAGCAGGCGATGACTTGACGGAGCATGCACCAACTCATCTGCAAAAATTGGTCGGAAGAAAGCATGCCCGATGAGTGGAATCTCAGCATAGTGTGCCCGATACATAAGAAAGGAGACCCTCTAAACTGCGCCAACTACAGAGTCATCAGTCTCCTTAACATTGCGTATAAGATCCTCTCTGCCGTATTATGTGAACGTCTGAAGCCATTCGTCAACAACCTGATTGGTCCTTATCAGTGTGGCTTTAGACCAGGAAAATCCACTATCGACCAAATATTCACACTACGGCAGATCTTGGAAAAAATCCAGGAGCTTCAAATCGATACCCACCATCTCTTTATCGATTTTAAAGCCGCGTATGACAGCATCTATAGGGAAGAGCTCTACCGAGCAATGACTAGTTTTGGCATCCCTGTCAAACTTATCCGTTTGTGCAGAATGACGATGGAGAATGCACGCTGCTCTATCAAGGTCGGAAAAGATCTTACCGATGCATTTGATGTCATAAAAGGTTTTAGACAAGGCGATGCACTGTCATGCGACTTCTTCAACATCCTTCTGGAAAGAATTGTGCAAAATTCAACCGTCAACACTAGAGGCACAATCTTCCAAAGATCCATCCAATTACTCGGATACGCAGATGATATTGACATAATTGGAAGATCAAAGCGTGATGTCAGTGGAGCGTTTTTGAGCATTGCGACGGAAGCGAAGAAGATGGGTTTAGTGGTCAATGAGGGCAAGACCAAGTATATGCTGTCATCAAAAAAGGACACTGAACGACGACGTCTTGGACAAAACGTCACCATGGACAGCTATAACTTTGAGGTAGTTAAGGACTTTGTCTACCTAGGCACCGCTATTAATGCAGACAACGACACCAGCGCTGAAATCAAAGGAAGAATAACTCTTGCAAGTCGCTGCTTCTTTGGACTTAGAAGGCAATTGAGAAGGAAAGTCCTGTCTCGAGCATCTAAAATCACCATCTATAAGACACTCATCATCCCGGTTCTCATTTATGGCGCTGAGGCCTGGACCCTGTCAAAGAAAGATGATAACGTCTTAGGCTGCTTCGAGAGAAAAATTCTTCGGGTGATTTTTGGTACCGTACGCTAGTTAGCAGAATTAAAGTCCAACGGCTTAGATGGCTAGGTCATGTAGAGCGGACATCAACGCTCCAACCCGGAAGATCTTCGAATCCAATCCCGAGGGACGGCGCAGTAGAGGAAGACTGCGACTCAGGTGGCGCACCCAGGTGGAAGAGGACCTCAACCAACTTGGTGTGCGAAACTGGATACAGCTAGCTAGGGACCAAGCTAGCTGGAGACGCATGTTGGTTGAGGCCCAGGTCCGCCCCGGACTGTAGCGCCACCTTAAGTAAGTAACTTCTTTGAGCGTGACAAAAGGAATTTCATATCTGTCGTTCTCATCACGGAAGATGATTTTGTGCAATTCTTGAGTTATTGGGTAAACTGAACTTTAAGACCTTAGTCCTTATGCATAATACTGTGTTATGACATTTGTGGATTACCTATTTCCAAAAATCGAAAAGGAACTGCGTTATTGTTCAAATAGCAGGTTATACAAAATAAAACCTCTTATCGGAAAGCTCTTTAGAAATTATTTTTTATAAGTATGTTATGTGTGCGCCTATGTTTCATTATAACAGAAAATAAAAATAGTATTTTCATATACAATAACCATATATTTCTGTGAAATCAAAGACCAATTGAATTCCAAATTAAACCCAAAACAATACAAAGTTTAGGACTTAAAAATATGAGTTGCTCGCTTTGTAGAACACAACATCTTAATCGTGCGGACTTTGGATCGACGAAATGTTCTTGTTTTAGTCTTTAAAACTATTTACATTTAACATGAAATTATAGGTCCTCAGAAATTTTTCCTAAACCAAGTCCACAGGAATGGTTAAGATCCGTATTTCCATACACATCCTTGTTTCCTATGAAAACCATCCTATATTAAAACCTATTCGCCCAAATGCCCTTTATTTTTATTATGAATTAATCATATTACTACTTTATGTGATGTTATCTAAACATCTGTTTACTTACATATATGTAAATCACTTCAATGCAAAGGGTTCGAAAATATAATTTTGAACTCGTCTACATGCAATTTTATCCTATCAAATGTTAATATGTCTATTATCATTTTACAAAAGACTATTCTGCTTATTATTTGCATAAATATTGAATTATTTTTGATATACAAATGACTTTGATTTACCGCATTGCCTTCAGTGAATTTAGTTTTGTTTGGAATTTCAATGGATCTGATATTAGTTGAATTGAAATATGAACCCTTCGCAATTTCTTTGATTTTCGAAAAGATTAATCCCACCCGAGGGATATTAGAACAAAAATACAAAAAAATAAAACACACAAAATTGAATCATTTTCATTTCTCTGTGGGATTATGCTCTGTGGTAGTCCAAAGGTAGAAAAGGTCTAGCGGTGATTTGAAAAAGTCATTTCAAATAAAAGCTGTGTCAGGGTTTTTGTGCTGGATAAATTTGAAGCGAATTATTTTGCGAAATTATTCATTATAAATATAACTTCAGGGAATTTGTCTGCTTATAAAATAAAGCCATGAAACAACATTTCATTTGTTGTAATTCTAAACTTGTATTATGCATTCGTGCACCTTTTTTTCATGATCTGGTTTTAAGTGCACCGAGCCCAACTTTGATGAGTCTACCAACCTTCATGAATACACGAGACTGAGATAGACTCTAGCGTTCGTCCCAATAAAGTTGTTAAAGTCCTATCATTTTTCTTTAAATCGTTTTACCAATAAATCTAGCAAAACTCATATAATCTAATATTATAAAGGGTGTCCCAAAATTAACGCAAGATTTGAATTTGCCGCCATTTGTGCAGTGAAGTGTTGGCAACCCTAAAAAAAAAGCAATTTGACAGCTAACAGTATAGGGTTATTAAAAATGGAACGTTACACGATAGAACAACGTGTCTTCATTATTAAAGAATTTTTCAAAAATAGTGAAAGCTTGGCGGCTGCAGTTCGAAAATTTCATATAAAGTATTGGCGGAATAGTGTTTTAACTTCGTCAACTGTGAAGAGATTAATTGAAAAATTCATGGAGACTGGATCCGTTGGAGACGCCAAACCCACTGGTCGTCCAAAAACAAGCCGTTCAAATGTGAATGTCGAAGCAGTGCGTGAGAGTGTTGCTGACAATCCAGGAACCTCAATTCGACGTCGTGGACAAGAATTGCAAATTTCAAGAACCTCTCTGCAGCGTTCACTCACCAAAGATCTGTGTCTTCATGCTTACAAAATTCAATTAACACAACAATTGAAGCCTAATGACCATGGACAGAGAAGAGAGTTCGTTGAATGGATTATTGAACATCAACAAATGGACCCTGATTTTTCGTGCAAAATCATCCTAAGCGATAAGCACATTTTCATCTTGATGGCTTTGTCAATCGCCAAAATTGCCGCATTTGGGGTTCGGAGAACCCACATGTGATTGTCGAAAAACAAATGCATCCACAACGCGTGACTGTATGGTGTGGATTTTGGGCTAGAGGCATAATTGGGCCATATTTTTTTGAAAATGATGCTGGTCAAGCAGTGACTGTTACTGGTGCTCGATATCGCGACATGATTACACAGTTCTTTCTGAAAAATGATTGGATGATATTGATGTGTCCAATATGTGGTTTCAACAAGACGGTGCCACATGTCATACAGCCCGTGAAACAATTCAATTACTGCATGAGACATTTCCAGGTCGTGTACTCTCTCGTTTCGGTGATCAAAATTGGCCTCCTAAGCGTATGATTTAACACCATTAGACTTCTTTTTATGGGGTTATTTGAAATCACAAGTCTATGCCAACAAGCCCACAACCACCCGTGCATTAAAGGAGGAGATTCAACGCTGCATCAACAAAATTCAGCCACATTTATGCAGAATGGTCATGGAAAATTTCAACAAAAGAGTGCGCATGCAAAGCCGTGGAGGCCATTTGTCCGATGTGTTATTCCATACATAACCCTATCCTATGTACTTTACGAGTCAATAAAAATATAACTATCAAAAGACTAAAAACGGCGTTTTCTATTTAATTCAAATCTTGCGTTAATTTTGGGACACCCTTTAATACCCGTGTTTTGTTGGAAAATCTATCCATAGTATAGTACGATTTTACACGAATAACAAAAGCAATATCCATAATATGAATACTAGCGATAAAAGTTAAAGTAGAATCTTATTACGGATGGGTTTTTGAGATTTATACGATTCTCGAATGGAGCTTATGTGATACGATACGATGTGTTTACGATTGATATTGCATTCGTATCTCATGTGTTTTCCATTGGCGAAACAAAATCAATCTGTTACTGTTGATATTATTTAGTTTTGTTAATGAAAATGGACTAATTGGGCTTATTTTGCAAGAGAAAACAATAGCAAAAATATATAAATTTTGCTTAAGGTTTATCTCAGTTAAGATAAAATAAATCTTTTTGGTGTTTCCACCGCACAAGAAGATTTAAAAATTATAAGTTTGACAGGACTTTCTAAAATGCAAATTTTCAATAGACTCCGATCCCCGAACGGAATCGAGTAAATCAAGCTCATTTCAATCCGATTCAGTTATATAAACAATTAAGACGAGCTTCAGGCTCTATGCAATGCCACATGTTAATGTGGTAGTCTACGAACAAACCCCCTTCTTGAAGTTTTTATTTTATGTCAAGCTGCAATTGTTAAATGAACATTTTTTTATAGAATCTTAATTTTCAGATGTTTTCTTACCATTTCTTCTTGAAAATTGTTCATTTTATGAGTTTTAGGTAGTTTTTGTTGCTCAGTTAATTTTGACATTTGACTTTCATAAAACTTTCTTCTATTTGTGTGTTTTTTTTTTATTATTATTCTGACAGATCTTCTTTCAGTTGTACCAATTTTTAAATACAAAAATCTGGCACTGTGGATCGTTTTGTTAGTTAATTCTCATATAATATAATATAATATGGAATCCTTAAAAAACGCACCTAATGCTTACGGCGCTACGGTACGGATATAAAGACCTGTACCTAACAATTATTAGGGAATGGTAAGCAGAGAACTAGACACGAAGCTGGGCTTGTCCTTGGTTCTCTAAGGTAGGGAATAATCGGTTGGGAGAGAAGCTCCTTGTTCCTAGCAGTAAACTAGAGTATAAGCCTGTCCGCCTATGGTCCTGTACTCGGTTGGTACTCAAACTAGCCACAGGGTAAAGGCAGAAGATGAATTGGTGCTTAAATTTCACCTCCCTATAAGAAATATTTGCCGATACTACTTAAACCCTTAGGTTTTTTTGGAAAACCCCAAATTTGGAATGAATGAAGTATGTATTAAGTTTATACTGCAAAATGTTTCGATTAAGTTGATAAATACAAGTATTATGACGGTTTTTCCAAAGAAGGTCATAAAAATTACCTCTTTTTTTAAGGTTAAATGGATAGGGACAAGATCTATTTTTACCTGAAGACCCTTTAAAGTAAAGAAAACATGAGGCTGCGATCCGAGCCACACTGACAACTTCCCATCCCGTCTGTCGATTTGTCTTGCTTAAAAGGTTTGGAGGTTTTCGTGTTTATCAGATAAATTATTCTAAAAACCTTAAAAACTACCAACAATATTTTGCATATGATAAAAGAGTTTGGTTTCAAAATCTATTTTGGTTAACGAGATTTTTATTCGAAAACCAATTTTTACCAATTTTAGTAGCATTTCTTAAAAGTTTTTATTTCTAATATAAACAATTACAAATTGGATGCAATTAATTAGAAGCCAATGTTTTCAATTATTCACGTGATATCGAGAACCGAACATCAAATAATACCAATTTTGCGTGCTACTCCGACTTATCGATTATCCGGATGATAAGTCTTCTGCCGAATATTAGTAAGGTATTCGAAGAGGTTATAAAAAGAGCTCTGTCCAAGTGGGCTGTGAACAACAAAATAATTCCGGATAATCAGTTCGGTTTAAGGCGTCCAAGCTTGTATCTGATATCCAGTAGAACAAATCTTAAAGGCAATGTACGAGTGCTTGTCTGGTTGACTTGGAGAAGGCTTTTGTCACCAAATGGTTAGAGGGGTGTATCTAAAGTTAGTATGAAATGCTTAATGGTAGACGGTTTATTGTCAAAATTGGCAAAGTAACATCTACCAAAATCTTTGATATTAAAAATGGTCTTCAACAGGGAGCTGTTAACTCACCGATCTTGTTCAGCTTTAACACCAGTGATCTGATAGCAAGTCTGACTTGCGTACAGAACGGCCCCAAAAATTTAGGTTATCAAGACACTTTTGCAGGGTGATTTCGACAAGATTCAATCAATTCAAAATCAACTTTCAGAAATGCGAAACTATTCTGTGCTATATGCAGTCTCAAGGGATACGAGAAATAACTGGACAAATCTAGTGATCGTTGGACCAAATCGACAGCCACTGGCGAAAAAAAGTGTAGTACCTTGGCATCTGGTGGGATCAGTACTCGTATTTCAACAGACACATGAGTGCTGCTCTGGCCAGAGCTAGGGGAGCCTTTGTCCTGACAAAACAGTTGTTTTTTAGCAGCCGTCTTGGCAGCCGGTTGAAGGTGATTTGCTGCATGGCCCTTTTCCAGGTCTTATACAACAGAGCCAACATAAACAGAAGAGATAATTTCTTGTTAGCTTGGTAGGGGTCACATTGCGAGAGCGATGTCTTCGAAGGCAGTAGTTATAAGATAATGGATTAGCTTAGAGCGGCCGCATAGGGCCAGTAAGATATTTTGTTAAGCTTTGAAATTTACGCTAGTTTCTTAAAAGAATTTTTGTCTAGCCTTAAGATAGTTTTAATAGTTTTAATATACTCAAATCTTATGTTGCAAACCGAGCAAGAGTGCAGTACGGACAAAATTACTAGAAACCAAGGAAAACAGAACCGGCGTTTCGCAGGGAAGTGTCCTAGGACCATCCTTGTACTTTTAATGTATAAAAGTTATATTTTAAGGGATACCAACGCTATCATGGCCACCGTTGCCGATGATGGTGAAATATCAATGATCCGTTTCAAATGTTACACGAAAATTGCAAAATAAGTGCTTGGACGCAAAATGGTGTATCAAGCTAAATGAAACAAAATCGACGCATCTACATCATGACCTTCAAGTTGAAATGGTTAAAGGAGATGTAAAAGAACACGCAGTATCACATAATCAGCTACTGCAAAGTCATACCAGCTTTGAAATGTAGACCGTCTTAAATCTACGAGACCGTGTTCACAAGTTAAGAAGAACTAAGACTTATAAGCTGATGGTCTAAAAGCTATAACTATAAACTTCACCTAAAGTGAATTTTACACAAAGAAAGACAAATCTTTCGTCGATCTTTAATATTCTAAGTGCGGTAAGAGTCCCACATTACTCAGCACCGTTTCTAATATACTTCAGCTTCGGCTTCGTCTACGTTACCGTGGGCCTCCATCAAGGTTGCTTTGAATGCCATTTCTATTATTTCGTCCCTCCAAAGAGCATTGACATTTTTTTACAGCTGTTGAGCTGTCAGACAAAGCAAATGTTCAGATAATCGAACTAGAGTTTCCGTTTGGAGTCACATTACGTAACATTACGTTCCTTTCGTTACGATTGTCAAACGAAACGTGAGGTCGAAGCTCCATTGTGATAGCATGTATTCAATTCCTATGGCATAACTCGCAAACTTCAGGTGAAGCCGAAGCTGAAGAAGCGCGTTTGTGATTCAGCCATAAGAGTCTCTTGAAGATTTCCATCGAATAGAAAAAAAAGTGATGGGGCCTATTTTTATCTTGGAGTCTACTTTCATTACTAGAATTATCGCGTTTGAAGCTGTTAGTGTAATTTCACCATCGTTTTTCGAATTGAATGGTTTGTGCTTCCAAACTGTGATAAAAGTTTCCATTTCCAGAATTGGAAGAAATAATTTCTTCTCAATGTTGCAAGAAATATTTCTTTCTCAACTTATCATGGGCAACAGTAGAAAATTCTCGAATTGGTCATGGAAAAAATCATGAAAAATGTATGGTTTTGCAACCAAAGCGTGACGAACGACCATCTGGCTGATAAACCTCTTATTGGAAAATCCTGAAACTATAGTCTAGTGTTTCATTCCTTTTTAAATTCAACAATGATTTGTCATTACCTAACCCAAACTCAAAACATCTACCATCATGAATTTTCAATGAATCTTATATCAAGATCAATGTCAAAAATGACTTTGTTTATGACACACTGCAATATAGCCAGTTTTTCCATATAAGCTTGGCCATTCGTAATCGTCGTTCCATGGGATAGATGGTCAGCTTCCTAGGTTATAATGCAAACCTATAAATGAATGAATGAATAATGAGATATTTCATATTTAAAACTATGAAAATTCGATGCACACACTAAATTACAAAACCATGACAATTCTAAAATACCTACTGACAGGAAGATTCAATAAACTATAATTCCACCCTCTTCCATTTTCCATTCACATGCTGTTGGATTTATTCACTGGCGAGTGCATTGGTTCCAAACATTGATTTATAAACTCCACCGCATAGATGCAGCGATGTCACTGCTTCCCACCACCAGCACCAGTTAAAACAAAACTCAAACCAAACCATTTCAAAGCCCAAACCAAGCCAAAGCAAACCATATATAGAGAACAAACCAAACTGCAATTGAACCAAATTTCCGGCTAAAAGACTCAAACGGAAACGCTCCTTCGCCTCTGGCAATTGAAAATCCATTTGGTCGTTGCGCGCAATCAGACAACCACCACCGACCGCCTCAAGGATATAATTTAAAAATAATACGATGATATTGGTTCTGACTCCAGCTCTATCTCTAGCTCTAGTTCTAGTTCTGGTTTTCATACTGGAAGTGGAACAGGAGCAGAGCATTGTGAAGCTATTCATGCAATGGTCCTTTATTTTTTGCACTAACCATCCCTCTGATTCTACCTAAACACACAAACAATAAATAAAATAAATGAAATGCAATTGGCCCTGTTCGACAATCCATTAGCGTTCTTCATCGACGACGACGACGTAGACTTAGCCATCGCTGCCTTCCTCATTGGAGTCGCACTCAGGGCTGCTGTGTTCAAACCCCTTTCTCTAATGTTCACTGATAGGCTATTAATTTAATTCACGATTTCTTTCCTCTTCGAAAGGATGTTTTTGCCTCCTGAGCTAGCTAGAGCTCATTTATTGACCTGGTACGCGCGAGATAAAGCTCCGGGTCGACAAGGACGCCCTCATCGAATCCATGGAGTTACTTGTATAATGATAATGACTGCTCTTGAAATGAAGGATCGAAATGATAGTGAATATATTCTTTTTTATTTCACTTTTAATTTGGTAGCTTTACTACCCACTTGCTGAACGCACCATCACCTCTAAATTCACCACCACCCTCACCGTCACCCTTCTAAGGTCTCAGTCTCAGTCTCCGTCTCGATTCCACTTCCCACCCGCATCAACATAAAGATAGGGCCCTCCATTATGTCTACTGATTAAATTCCTGTCATTATTCACACCTTTTTCTATGAGAAAAATAAAGTGAAATTTATGCCTTCCCTGGGGGAATTAAAAACGGTAAAATTCCTTAAAACACATATATTCCTCCATTCTGTTAAATTCGTTGTGCTCATGCTGGCTGTAGATGGGTTAGTTACTTATGTATATGGTACATATATACATATATGGTATACATTTGGGCATACATAAATAAAATGAAGGTGAGGAAGATGTGGTGCATGTAGTACATTTTCCAAAGGATTAAAATCTTTTGTACTATCATGATAAGGACGCCACGAGGGGGCTATTAAGTGAATGTACCAGGCAGGACCTGATGCAATAGAAGGCAGTATAGCTTAAGTATTAGGGCCTAACTACATACATATAGATAGGGAACTTATATGTACTGCACTCTACTGCACATTAGGTGCAAAGGTACACAAGACGTGCCAGAGTTTTTAAGAAATATTTTTTGGTTAGGTATATTTTTAAACAATATGCTTTGAAGACCTAACATTTTTTTAGGGCTTAAATTTTAGATACCAAATACAATTTTTCTAAAACTTTATTTAACAATAAAACTATGTACTAACACTCACCTTTATTTACAAAAAGCCCATGGATCAAAAGGTTTCACGTTCATCGTCCAAATTGCACTGGAAGTAGAAAAAGATGGAAAGTTTTTGAACAAATTATTAGAAACTAATAGGGTTTTCGATGAGTAAAATAAATTAATTTATTTTTGATCGAGATCTGCCCTTCTCTGTATTTTGTTCCGAAAATCTAAATTTCCGAAAACGAAAATCTTGCACTGTTTATTTCGAAAGCGGAATAAAACTTGCTACTTTCGAAATGACAATTCAGAAAGAAGAATTCGTACCTGGGAACTCGTTTTAGAATTTGAAAAGCTTTCTAAAACAGATAATTTGTTTCTACTTCTTAGTTAAAATAACATTTAAGCAAATAAATTAAATTAAAGGGATACAAATAAGCACACAAAACAAAAGAAATTCGAGATTTTTGTCGACTGTATGTACCTGCATGGCATCCCAATTTGGCCAAGGGTCATTTAAGAACAACTTGTGGCAGAGTGTGCATACCAGTTGATTGCTGCCCTATTTGATACTGAGAGCCTCCTTGCCCTTAAAACTTTACGCTGAAACCTAGTTTTAAGATGGCTGGAACATAACTGACTTTAGAGAAGCAGAGAATTCACCTTCTATTACATTTAAGACGTATACAAATAAGCGTCCTTCGAAAGGCGACATAATGAACAGTAATCATTTTGAATCTTTCCCACAATAAAATGTAACCTTTTATTTCACATTTCCATTATATTTGATTTGTCCGGTATCCATCCAAAAAAGCAACTTAATTTATTTAATTTTGTTATAATAATAATTTTTTTATAAATCCTTTCTTTAAAATGAAAATTTTCTTTCGACTGTGAAGTTTGTTTTGTTATGATTTCTCGATTTGACAGATCTTATAAGAAAAATTCGATACTCGAAATAAACATTCCGAAAGGTACGAAATCAAATTCGAAACGAAAATCACTTTCGATTAGAGCCCAAGAACTGATTTTAACTTAAAAGACTTTACAATTTTAAAGACGATAAGTGCTTTTTTATGGTATTCCAAAAATGAGAAACTGCCAACAAAACAATCCCCAGTATCCAGATTTTCGTATTTAAAAATTGGTACGACTGAAAAAAGATCTGCCAGAATAATAATAAAAAAAAAACACAAATAAAAGAAAATTTTGTGAAAATAAAATGTTAAAATTAACTTAGCAAAAAAAACTAACTAAAATGGACAATTTTCAAGAAGAAATGGTAAGAAAACATCTGGAAATTAAGATTCTATAAAAAAAAGTTTATTTAACAATTGCTTCAAGAAGGGGGTTTGTTCGTAGACTGCTACATTTACATCTGGTGTTGAAGCGAGGTTGAAGATCGCTTTAATGCTTTATATACCTGAATCGAGTTGAAATGAGCTTGATTCAAAATTTGTGGAGGAGATGATTTTACAGATAATACATTATGGTCTGTTTATTTACATGTTTGTGTACAAAAAATATAGTTTTTTTTTAATCAAATTACAAACAAAAAATTGCATGAAGAAGGTAATTTATTCTTATATGAGCTGAAGTAATCAGTTCTTCATTGTTTAACACGAATCAAACTATCTCACTTGCACCATTTGCATTTTAGAAAGTGCTGTCAAACTTAATCATTTTCAAAATCTTCTTGTGCAGTTGAAACACCAAAAAGATTTATTAAATCTAAACCGAAATAATTTTTGGTGGAAACATAGCAAAACTTAATTATCTTTTCTATTGTTTTTTTTTTTGCAAAATAAGCCCAGTTAGTTCATTTTCATTAACCAAAGTAAATAATATCAACAGTAAAAAATTGATATTTTTCCCCAATGGAAAACACATAATTCCAAATGCACAACTACTCAACGGACATAGCCATCGAGATAAAAATGCAATATCAATCGTACCAACATTTGAGAACGAACTCACATAAGATCCATTCGAGACTCGTATAAATGTGAAAAACCCATCCCTAGTAAGATGTTACTCTATCTTTTATCGCTGTGTAAAATCCTACTATACTATGGATAGATTTGATATGTTAAGAAAATGTATTTGTATATTTTTCAATTTGTAAATATAATCCAAATAAAATTTTAACTGAAGGGATTCGTTTGTTGATTATGGAATAACTGTGTTCGGATCTTGGGATGAAACATATAGTTTTATGATTGTTAACATTTTTTTGCAAAATAAGGAACAAATTCTACAACTTATGTCTCGTATAATTAGGCAAAGTAGTTGAGTCAGCTTACCAGAAAGACTATTATTCTATTCATATTCCAATTAACTATAAACTAAAAAAAAGGCTGCGGTGCGACCCACACTGATAACTGTCCATCCCGTCTTTCGAATGTGTAAGTTTGTAGGTTTTAGTGTTTTGTTTTAAAAGTTTCAGTTAAATTATTATTATATATTTTTTATAAAATAAAATTAATTTGAAGATTGTGTCTTAAATTTTTGAAAAGATATTTGAGTGGAAAATCAATTTTTACGAGATTTTATTAATATTTTTGTAGGTTTTTATTTCTTTGTTAAAAAAAACTTTCAATTCGATTTTTTATTTAATAGAATGTTCAAAACAATATTTCTTATAAGATAAAATTAGTAAAATTTTTGAAAAGGTAATTAAGTCGAATATGTGTTTTTTACCAACTTTCAATAATTTTGCTTAGGTTTTTATTTTTTTGGAAAAAAAACTGTCAATTCGATTTTTCTCAAAACTCTACTGAATGTTGACAACAAAATTTAAAAATAATATTCTAATTTTTTGTAAATAAACTGTCAATTCGATTTTTCTCCAAGTATTACCAGATATTAGAAACATTATTTTTCGATGCCCAGAATTGTTTTGGAGACGCAATCATTTTTTATTCGTAAAATTTTCGAGATAACAATTTTTTGTCAGTTTTTTTTTTGATTTATAAAAAACCGTTAAATGGTTTTTTTTTTCAAAAAATATATTTATCACCTTACAATATATTATATAAAATTTAACTTAACTTTAGGGTTAACCAAAATTTTCACCTTTTTTTCAAACTGCTATGGTAAAAAAACCACCCACGCAATTTTCTTGAGAGCCCTTTCTGCATCTTTCTGCCTTATTATCTGTATAACAAAATTTATTTGAAATCGGTATCTCTTATGGCTCTTGAGCTATGGACGACGAAAAAACGTTGCGAACGTACGGACGTGCGTTTTTTCGAATTTAGGGAACTTAAAACGTCGACAACTCAAGAATCGATTTTGGGCTAAGCAACGTTGAAAACCAGAATTAAAAGTAAGACCGAGCCAGATCAACTTTGAAAATTTCATTATTTTTATATTTGTGAATTCAAATAATGAATAACCCAAAAACGGTTTGTATAAAATAAACTAAAAACTGTTATTTATTTGCATTTGGAAATATAATTAAATTACAAAATTTGTAAGCAGAAAAACATGCACTATTTTCTGTTTTAGAGTTGGAAAATGTCAACCGAAAGTCAAATCAAAGACAAAACTTTTTAAAAGGAAAAAAGAGGCTATAACGATGAGATATTTGATTGCTTATTTGTGTAAGCAGAAAGAACTACATGGCTAGCCCATTTCCAACATACTACAGAGCCAGGTTCGTTGGATTAGGCTAGTTGATTTTAAACTGGCTGAAAATCTAAATGGATTGAAAGAATTAAACCAAGTCACGTCAGTTTTCCCCCACACTATAGATTTTGACTTCGCTTAGGGCCATTTGGCTCAGTCGTCCTTGGTCAGCTTTAGTTTTTTTTTTTGAAGACTTTCTAAGACACTTTTTAGGTTTTATTTTGAAAAGTATTGGTACTAAAGTTGATACGAAATCACCACAGAATGTTATAGGATCAGATATGTTTTGAGTTTTAAAATTGTGTTTTGTATACTGAACACTACTCTACGAATACGTCCACCTAAAAATTAATTAATAATAAAAATTAAAACCCAGTTCAAATTTAAATTCAGCATCACAAATTAACTCTTAAACCTTTTTTTCAAATCCATGAAAACTTAAGATTCTAATTTTCTGAAAACTTTATATAGAGCCAAGTAATCACTTTGTAATGAAATTATTTATGTAACATTCCAAAAGTACGATACAACATACATAGCCAATTTCTGGTTCACCCTATAATCGATGTTAACGGACCATAAATGGTTCTTGTTCGAAAGAACCACTGAACTGATTGTACAAATCGGTTCAGGTCGGTTCGAAGATCGACAAATGTGCATCTTGCTAACCATTTTCCGATCTCGATCTTTCTTTGACTACTTACTCCCGACAAAGACGATTCAATAGCAGCCCCGTGACGTGAGAATAGTCCAAATATTTAATATTACACAGCATATGTAAGTTAAAAACCTATTTAGAGTTCTTAATGTACAATGCATTTCAAACTATTTTTGCTATTAATTTTTTTAAGTGAAAATCGTATTGAATTGGGGTAATACTCCGGAGTGTCCAAAACTGTGCGTGTACCTAAGACCTGTACATCCAGTGTAGCTATTCAATTAATTGTTTTATAATAAATATTACATACAACGTAAGTCAAGCAAAATTTTGTTGTTTAAAACACAATTAATTCATTAAAATTATTGATAGATTGACACACGGAGAAGCGATTGATAAATCAAAATCTCCGTGAGAGCCATCCCGTACAGAAATTTCATGTGATATATGTACCCTGGTGCTTCTTTTCTATCGCCACTACCGTGGTCTCTAAGCAAGACGTATAGCTTTACAGCCAGTAAGGCTCAGTTGTAAAGAAGCTCCGAAGAGTGTAACAATTGCCACGTGGAATTGACGCCCATGGTACTTCATCGGACATTGCTGGAGCACCCCAGATCCACAACATGATAAACCCTCCATAACCCTAACTTACTAGACCATCGAAAATTGCTGGCCGAAAAAAAAAAGTTTAGCATAAATTTTCTTAGCTCAAATTGAAAACAAATAGGAAAAAAGTGAACAAAAATCTAACAAAAAAGAAAAACAAGCTAAAACAGAAAAATTAGAAAAAAAGGTTAAATAGTCAAATAAACAAAAAGGAATTATCATTTAATATTAAAATATATAGTGTGAGAGTGAAAAAAAAAGGTAGAAATCAATGATCATAAAAAAAAAGAAAACCCTGTTTACCAATCCCCCAACCTCCAATCAAATCATATAAACAAAAACCAAAATTATATTAAATCATTTCGAAAAATTAATAAAAACAAAACAACGAAAACTAATAACGAGGATCTACATCAATCTTTGTGCGCACAACGTTGGATGGATCCTCAACACAACAAGTGAGTAATTTGAAAACAAATTGGTTATTTTTTTTTTTTAGTAAAAGGTATTGGTAAACGCCTAAAAATAGTAGTAATTTTTTTATCACTCCTAATATTAGATACAATTTTTATGCTTAATTTCATTTATTTTTTTTTATTTTATTTTATTTAATTCAATTTTTTTTGTGTTGAGGATTTAATTTTCTTAAAGATCAAAAACAAATTTATGAGTAATAGTTTATGAAGATACGCTTTCGTTATACTCAAAGAGAGTAGAAATCACTCAATAGCGTGCAGACTGATTCGCACTCATTTTTTTCACACTTACAAACAAAATAATAAATAGAACCTGACATTGAGTGTAATTTAAGTTTAACAGAAAGAAATAAATAGAAATCAACGAGTGTTATTTGAGATAAGTCTGTTACTCAATTATTTGTTCAATTTGAGTTATCTGCAAAGCCAGTTGTATAGAGAACTTGAAAATGAAATGTCAATTATTATTTTTGTTTACAATTTTTGAATTTCTTTTGTTTTATTATTAGAAAGTATTTGTACATACGAACCTTAAGTTATGTTATGAATTTAAATATAATGAATTTTGAAATAGAATGTTTTTAATATTAATGATTTTTTTTATAATAATCATGGATTGCTAGATTATTAAATGAAAGGGGAAAGGTAAGTGATAAGGATTGTGTAGGTAGGAGGAATATGTGACATAAGAGGGAAAAGGGGCTACATCTTCATTTACTTTGGCAAGAAGTGTGGTATGGTGGCAGCATAAACTGCTGCAGGATAAGGGTTGCCACATAGCTTTGGCTAGCACAACAAAACATCGGTTGTGTTGATTTCAACTTCTTGGATTTGTGCAGAGTGAGACGATTTTAGTCTTTTCGATCGATTTTTTTTCGATTTATCGTAAAGTAATTTTTGAGATTGGCACGAGTATTTTTTTAATTTATTTTTGAGGGTATAATTCAGCAAGATCCCCCCCATCCGACGAGTAAAGCCGTGCGTCGACAAGCGTGCCACCTGCTGATATACAAGGAAAATTAAATCTTACTTCCAACCTTCACAAAATAATTTGGCGCCCAACGTGGGGCCTGTTTTTATCAGATGGAGTTTAGTATTTATGTTTTAGTAAGTAATGTGTTGCCGATAAGCGTTTATAGTTCAAAAGGAAAAGAAAAACCAATCAGTGCGACATACATACAATCATTCAGTTGTTTTCGTTTACGTAAGTTAGTGGTTTTCCTATAACCAGTAAATTATTTTTCTAGTCACCTGATGGTTTAGAAAAAAAAATTATGATAAGGAAAATCCAGCTTAGTTTTTTTTTGAGTTGCAGTGGAAGATGAGTTTGTTTCCGCAACTTATTTTCGCTCATGTTTCCGCAACTTATTTTCGAAAAAAACAAATTTCGCTCAACAATGCACAAAATCTAGTCACATGTTCCATATGCATAATCCAGTTTTGTCTCTTATCTTTCCCCGATATAAATGAATATAAACACCCAACAATATAAATAAAGTACAATTGTTATAATAAACAATCTTTTTTTCTCTTCATATTCAGTTCCAAATTCTGCTGTATTATCCGAAACAGGTTAGGGTATTATGTCAGACGTTCAAGGTGATATACCTAATCAAAATAGTGGTGCAATTCCAAAAAAGAAGGACAAGGGTACAAGTGGAACTACACGTTCCGGAAATAGATATAAACTAAATTTTGGTAGTAATCAAAATCATAACTCACCATTTAGATCAAACCCTCGAGTAAAACATACACCAGTTAAAGAAAATCAAATAATTCCTTTGGTAGATAAGATGGCAGAGGGAAATAATTTGAACTTGCCCGACCCAGTAGAGTCTATTCGAGACTTTAACATAGAGACAGCAAGAGAAAATAATGATGAACAACTAGCTAACTTGATAGATCGTGAAGAAATAAGTTTCGCAATAAATGGAGAAAACACTCAAATTCAAAATAATCCACAAAATGAGTCTTTAAAAAACTATGTATCTAACGTTTTGCAACAAGGTTTAAAAAATTTGCATTCACAGCTTTTACTATCTCTTAATGAAGCACTCAAAGATAGCATTGAAAAAACAGTTTTACCCACTGTGAGAAATATAGTCCACCATGATCAGGTAGTTGGTCATAAACCAAAAAACCGCAGACGAGACAAAAAAAATAGTAATTATCAAATTGAAACATCCCAGACAAGAAATAATTTAAGTTTCCAAGCCAATGCTCAATCTGCGGCAGATGGACAGATTAATACTCACTCAGAACTACCGCCTCGTACAAACAATAGTCATCCGACTTCCGGCAATTTAAATTCCTCTTCCACATCCAACACCAACAACAATTGCTCTGTCTGGCCATTTAATCAAGATCCCTACCTTAATGCCAATTTTTTGTATCAATCCAAGAATAAATTTGATCTTGATCGTTGGGGAATTAAATTTGACGGAACTGAAAAGTCGATGTCTATTGAAGACTTTATATTCCGAGTAGAGACTCTAAAAGAAAATTATCAAATGCCTTGGACCGAAATTGTCAAAAACTTCCATCTTCTCTTGAAGGAAAAAGCTCAAACTTGGTTTTGGCAGTACTTGCAGGATAATCCCCGCCTAGAATGGCAGGAGTTGCGTAGTGCCATACTTAAAAAGTATCGCAGTCATGAAACTGACTTTGAAGTTATTAAACAAATAATGGAACGACGTCAGTTACCAAATGAATCGTTTGATGATTACTATAATGCCATTCTTGATCTCCGAAACCAGTTGCGAGAACGAATGCGAGAGAACGATCTATTAAAAATTGTAAAAAGTAATATAAACAATAGCCTGATGCAGTATATCTATCCTATGTCGATATACTCACTAGAACACTTGCGCGACGAATGCAAGAAGACTGAAAGAATGTTGACATCCAGAGATACATATCGTCTTCGATATAATCAGACCGGATATCAACGAAATGTTCATGAATTAGATAAACCAGATTGTTATCACGAGGATGATATAAATGCCATTGATAACAAAAATATTCCTGCACGGAATCGAGTATGCTTTAATTGTAAAAAAGAAGGACATAACTTCATGATTTGTCCATCCCCAGAAAGAAAATTATTCTGTTATAGATGTGGATTAGATGGATATACGACTCCGCATTGTCCGACATGTAACCCGCAGGCGGAAAACCGGAAGGCGAGCGAGAAGTATTCCGGGGAGTCTCGCTCCTTTCTGACCAATCCAAACCCGGTCCAAAAACAGTAAAAATTGCCTTACATTCGGAGGAATCACAGTGTTCCCAAAACCTACCAACAGTGGTCACAACCTCTGGATTGAAAAGTAACAAACCTAACCAATATAAAACTTACGAAGAAAGACTCAAGCGATATAATGAAGTAAGGGCAAAAATATTTTCAGTTGAAGAATTCAACATAGTTAACCCTTTTAAAAAACCAAACAAAACTTCACTTAGGAAAAGAAAAAGGCGTTTATTCTCAAAATTAATAGACTCATCACAACTTATGGATGAATATGACCGCCGACCCTATGCCACAGTGCGTATTGGAAACGAGAATGTCAAAGGACTCCTCGACAGTGGTGCGTCTATTTCTTGTCTAGGTACAGGTTGTGAAGATTTTGTTAAACGAAACAAATTAAAAGTTATAGACTTCAAATCAGGAATAAAGACAGCCGATGGAAGCAAACAACGCATAGTAGGAAGAGTAAATATTGCAATGAACTATAAAAACACTTGTCGCAGAATCGATTTATATCTTGTTCCCACTCTTACTCAACCGTTGTACCTAGGCATTGACTTTTGGTTAGAGTTCCAGATTTGTCCAAAACTTATTTCCGAAATTGTTGACTATGACACTAAGACCAAACATGACTTGACTGATGACCAGAAAAAGGCATTAGAAAATATAGTAGAAAAATTCCCTTCCTTTTCTAAGTTAGGACTAGGGAAAACTAATGTTGACACCCACGTTATAGACACAGGTAGCGCAGATCCGGTAAAACAACGGAGTTACCCTGTTTCACCTGTTATTCAATCGCTCATTAATGAGGAAATCGATCGGATGATGGCTTTAGGTGTAATCGAAGAAAGCCAAAGTCCATGGTCATCACCAGTTGTACTTGTTAGGAAACCCGGAAAAAACCGATTATGTATTGATTATCGGAAAGTTAATGCCCTAACAAAGAAAGATGCCAATCCTATTCATAACATTGATTCCATACTAAGTCGCCTTGGTGATACTTATTTTATATCCAGCATCGATCTTAAAGACGCATACTGGCAAATTCCGCTTGAAGAGAAGTCGAGGGAGAAAACAGCATTTACAGTGCCAGGAAGACCATTGATGCAATTTACTGTCATGCCGTTCGGTACATGTAATGCTCCGGCAAGGATGTGTCGCGTAATGGACAAAGTTATTCCATCAGCACTTAGGGACTATGTTTTCGTCTATATAGACGACCTGCTTGTCATCTCTGCGGACTTCGAAACCCATCTTCGTCGACTGGAAACTGTGGCTCAATGCCTTAGACATGCGAACCTTACAATAAATGTTGAAAAATCAAGATTTTGTCATTGTGAACTAAAATTCCTAGGGTATATAGTAGGTAACGGTCATCTCCAACCTGACCCAGAAAAGGTTCAAGGTATAAACGATTTTCCGATTCCAAACAGTGCGAAGCAGGTCCGTAGATTCTTAGGGATGTGCGGCTGGTATCGCAGGTTTATTAAAAACTTTGCCAGTCTCGCAGCTCCAATAACTGATATGCTCAAGAAGAGCAACAAAAAATTTCAAATGTCTGCTGAAGCTTTATTAGCTTTTGAGGAACTCAAAACAGCGCTATCAACGGCTCCATTATTGAACAAGCCTGATTACAATAAAATGTTTTCGGTGCAGTGCGATGCATCAGATCAAGGTGTCGGAGCTGTTTTGTTTCAAATTAATAATGAAAACGAAGAGCAACCCATTGCATTTTATTCGCAAAAATTGAATCCATGCCAATCCAACTATACAGTTACTGAAAAGAGTGTCTTGCAGCTATTTTGGCCATTAAAAAGTTTCGGCCATATATTGAAGGGTCACACTTTCGGGTCATTACTGACCATTCTAGCCTTAAATGGCTAATGACTCTTAAAGATCTCAGCGGTCGATTGGCTAGATGGTCACTTAAGCTGCAGGCATACGATTTCGAAATTGAACACAGGAAAGGTTCAGCCAATGTCGTTCCAGACGCGCTGTCACGAGCGTTTGTTGACAGCATTGATGCTGAAGACCCAAATGATTTGGCAATAGATCTTGAATCCGATGATTTTAAGAGCGAAGATTATAGATCCTTAATTTACAAGATTGAACAAAATCCAAACCAATACTTGGACATTAAAATCCAAGAAAACCGAATTTACAAAAAGTTTTTTCCAGCTGACGATGACATTGTTAAAACAGACCTTCAATGGCGACTCTGGATACCACCTAGTCTCGCTCCCGAACTTATCCGAAAAGCTCACGTGCCACCTAACTGTAGCCATGGCGGCTTAGCTAAAACTTTGTCAAGGTTGCGAAACTATTATTTTTGGCCAAAAATGGCAAAGGATGTTAAAGAATTTATATCACAATGCGTTGTATGTAAAGAAAGTAAAAAAACAAACAAAATCATAAAACCACCAATGGCCTCCCACATTGCGTTTGAAAGGCCATTCCAAAAGGTCTATATAGATTTCATGGGGCCTTATGTGAGATCAAAGCAGGGAAATACATATCTTTTCGTGTTATTAGATCATGTGACAAAATTTGTGCTGTTAAAGCCTATAAAACAAGCAAATACACAGACAGTCATTAACTTTTTGAGCCAAAATGTGTATAGTGTTTTTGGAGTGCCACAGTATATCCAATCAGATAATGGCAAACAATTTGTGTCTACTGAGTTTCAAAAACACCTCGCTAAACATGGTATACGACACATTAAGACAGCTCTATACTCGCCTCAGGCTAACGCGTCAGAACGGGTAAATCAATCAATTCTATCAGGAATACGCTCATATATTAAAAAGGATCATAGGGAATGGGATAAATATATTCCCGAAATTCAACAATCTCTTTGCACTGCAGTCCATCAGTCGACGTCAAAAACTCCTTATTTTTCATTATTTGGGACACAAATGGTTACGCATGCCAGCTGGTATCCACTGTTACAAAACTTGCAACTTCTGAATGACCCAGAGTTTCAATCAGTGAGTAAGGCCGATCGCATTGGGTTGATTCAAGATCAACTGAAAGATCACCTTAAATTAGCGTTTGACAAACATGCAAAAAATTACAATCTTAGATCGTCAAATAAAAAGTTTCAACCAGGTCAAGAAATTTATCGTAAGAACTTTGTGCAAAGTGATGCGAGTAAGAAAATAAACGCTAAATTCTGCCCAAAATATCTCAAGTGTAGAGTAGTACGCGGAATAGGAAACGCACTTTATGAAGTAGCTGATACTAAAGGCAAAATTGTTGGAATTTTCCACTCAAAAGATTTAAAAGCATAAAACAAAATGAGACTTTTATCTCAGGGCATGGGTCGAGCCACACGTCTTGTTATAACAACGAATTATAATTTCCATTTATTTCTCACATGACCATGTTTCTAAATAAATGGTTTTGTAATGAAATTATTTATGTAACATTCCAAAAGTACGATACAACATACATAGCCAATTTCTGGTTCACCCTATAATCGATGTTAACGGACCATAAATGGTTCTTGTTCGAAAGAACCACTGAACTGATTGTACAAATCGGTTCAGGTCGGTTCGAAGATCGACAAATGTGCATCTTGCTAACCATTTTCCGATCTCGATCTTTCTTTGACTACTTACTCCCGACAAAGACGATTCAATAGCAGCCCCGTGACGTGAGAATAGTCCAAATATTTAATATTACACAGCATATGTAAGTTAAAAACCTATTTAGAGTTCTTAATGTACAATGCATTTCAAACTATTTTTGCTATTAATTTTTTTAAGTGAAAATCGTATTGAATTGGGGTAATACTCCGGAGTGTCCAAAACTGTGCGTGTACCTAAGACCTGTACATCCAGTGTAGCTATTCAATTAATTGTTTTATAATAAATATTACATACAACGTAAGTCAAGCAAAATTTTGTTGTTTAAAACACAATTAATTCATTAAAATTATTGATAGATTGACACACGGAGAAGCGATTGATAAATCAAAATCTCCGTGAGAGCCATCCCGTACAGAAATTTCATGTGATATATGTACCCTGGTGCTTCTTTTCTATCGCCACTACCGTGGTCTCTAAGCAAGACGTATAGCTTTACAGCCAGTAAGGCTCAGTTGTAAAGAAGCTCCGAAGAGTGTAACAATTGCCACGTGGAATTGACGCCCATGGTACTTCATCGGACATTGCTGGAGCACCCCAGATCCACAACATGATAAACCCTCCATAACCCTAACTTACTAGACCATCGAAAATTGCTGGCCGAAAAAAAAAAGTTTAGCATAAATTTTCTTAGCTCAAATTGAAAACAAATAGGAAAAAAGTGAACAAAAAACTAACAAAAAAGAAAAACAAGCTAAAACAGAAAAATTAGAAAAAAAGGTTAAATAGTCAAATAAACAAAAAGGAATTATCATTTAATATTAAAATATATAGTGTGAGAGTGAAAAAAAAAGGTAGAAATCAATGATCATAAAAAAAAAGAAAACCCTGTTTACCAATCCCCCAACCTCCAATCAAATCATATAAACAAAAACCAAAATTATATTAAATCATTTCGAAAAATTAATAAAAACAAAACAACGAAAACTAATAACGAGGATCTACATCAATCTTTGTGCGCACAACGTTGGATGGATCCTCAACACAACAAGTGAGTAATTTGAAAACAAATTGGTTATTTTTTTTTTTTAGTAAAAGGTATTGGTAAACGCCTAAAAATAGTAGTAATTTTTTTATCACTCCTAATATTAGATACAATTTTTATGCTTAATTTCATTTATTTTTTTTTATTTTATTTTATTTAATTCAATTTTTTTTGTGTTGAGGATTTAATTTTCTTAAAGATCAAAAACAAATTTATGAGTAATAGTTTATGAAGATACGCTTTCGTTATACTCAAAGAGAGTAGAAATCACTCAATAGCGTGCAGACTGATTCGCACTCATTTTTTTCACACTTACAAACAAAATAATAAATAGAACCTGACATTGAGTGTAATTTAAGTTTAACAGAAAGAAATAAATAGAAATCAACGAGTGTTATTTGAGATAAGTCTGTTACTCAATTATTTGTTCAATTTGAGTTATCTGCAAAGCCAGTTGTATAGAGAACTTGAAAATGAAATGTCAATTATTATTTTTGTTTACAATTTTTGAATTTCTTTTGTTTTATTATTAGAAAGTATTTGTACATACGAACCTTAAGTTATGTTATGAATTTAAATATAATGAATTTTGAAATAGAATGTTTTTAATATTAATGATTTTTTTTATAATAATCATGGATTGCTAGATTATTAAATGAAAGGGGAAAGGTAAGTGATAAGGATTGTGTAGGTAGGAGGAATATGTGACATAAGAGGGAAAAGGGGCTACATCTTCATTTACTTTGGCAAGAAGTGTGGTATGGTGGCAGCATAAACTGCTGCAGGATAAGGGTTGCCACATAGCTTTGGCTAGCACAACAAAACATCGGTTGTGTTGATTTCAACTTCTTGGATTTGTGCAGAGTGAGACGATTTTAGTCTTTTCGATCGATTTTTTTTCGATTTATCGTAAAGTAATTTTTGAGATTGGCACGAGTATTTTTTTAATTTATTTTTGAGGGTATAATTCAGCAAGATCCCCCCCATCCGACGAGTAAAGCCGTGCGTCGACAAGCGTGCCACCTGCTGATATACAAGGAAAATTAAATCTTACTTCCAACCTTCACAACTTCTCACATGAAAACAGCTTGTATGAAATCAAATCAAAATATTGTAGGAGTACTTTAAGCTTATCATAATATTAAAATCTAGTTTTTAATTATTTTTGTTTTGTCGAAAAAAATTAATTAATAAATTCATTCGAAATAAAAGATTCACAATAAAAACATCATAAATATTTTGTTAATAAGAAACTTGGTTTTTAGTTAAAGAGCCTATAACTTCAGAAGTGGGATTGAAGAGTTCATATTATTGCAATTTGCATTTAACAAATATAAAATAAAAAATGAATAGAACAGATATACAAAATTGGTTAACCGAACACGAATTTCCTTTTTCGAGTTCAGCTTCCTTAACACAATTAAGGAAATTATATAATGAAAAAAGGAATGAACTGGATCTAAATGATGAAAATAATGATGACAATTTTAATGACGCCGAAATTGAACCACTCAACTCGCAACATGAAGAAATTAATCTTGATGGAGAGATTAGAATCTTTGAAAAACGACAACGTATACAACAATTGCAGCGAGAGTTAACCATCAATTCTGTAGTGAGCTATCCAAATTTTGAAGATGTTCAATACTTAATGAATCCTTTTGACGAAACTTATGATGGCTATAAGTGTCTTAAAGATTTTAACCATGTTTGTGATTCATTGAGTGCGAATGATGGTTTTTTTTAAGGTCGGTCCGAAGTTTAATGAAAATGAACTCTGCTGCTGAATTGTTTTTGAGAATAGATAATTCTAACAATTTTTCCAATTGTCGACAAATTTTTTTATCGAATTTTGGTCGAAAGCATACCATATCTGAAGTAATCAATGAACTCCGGAAAACAACATAATGCTCTTCCAAACTCTCAATTATTGGATATATCTTGAAATGCAAGAACTTGCTGGTCAAGCGAACATGGATGAAGAAGAAGTTATTCAATTTACAATTGCTGGCTTTGAAGATGATTCAGTGGACATTGCTGTTTTGTAACCAGCTGATGACCTTCAACAACTTAAGGAATTATCACATCGTTATGGTCAATTACGAAGTCAACGGAATTTTAAAAATCAGAAAAGAAATCCATCTTCTTCGTTTTCATTAAATAAAAATGACGACATTAAAAAATAAAAGTGTTTTAATTGTTCACAAATAGGACACTTTTCAAGTTCGTGTTCAAATCCAAAGCGAGAAAAAGGTTCCTGTTTTCGTTGTGGTTCAAAAGAACACATTTTGAATAATTGCACGAAGAAATCAAATCCTCAAATTCTAAATTAGATGAGGTTCGTCGCAAAGAAATTTTAAAAATCATTGAAACCAAATATCTTTTAAATATTCCAATTATTGAACAAAACTATATCATGAAAATTCACCTCACTTCCGATGTACCAATAAGTTCACCACCCCGAAGGCTTTCATATGGTGATCGAAAATAGTAAAGGAAATGGTTGGAGAACTTTAAAAAAAAAAAACAAATACGATCCAGCAATTCCCCTTATGCATTCCCAATTGTCTTAGTTTCCAAAAAATCAGGTGAAAAACGAATGTGTGTTGACTATACACCTTTGAATAAAATCATGGTTCGAGATAGTTATCCACTTCCTCTTATAGATGACTCATTATGACACATTTTTTAGAACTTTAGATCTAAAAAAATGGATTTCATCATGTAAAAATGTCTGAAGGAATCCATTCCATATACAGCATTTGTTACTCTAGATGGGCAGTACGAATAATTGCAAATGCCCTTTGTATTAAAGAATGCCCCTGCTGTATTTCAACGGTTCATTTATCGTATATTGCGAACATTTATAGATGAGGGGGACGTTGTTGTCTACATGGACGACATAACAATCTCAACCCAAACTATTAATGAACACATGGACGTACTCAAAAAAGTTCTAAGAAAACTTGCCCAGTTTCGACTTGAACTTAAATTTAAAAAATGCAAATTTTACTACAATGAAATAGATTTTTTGGGATTTTCTATTAGTCAAAAAGGAATTCGGCGAATAACGGGCATATTGAAAATATAAAACATCTTGCGATACCAAAAACTTTAGATTAAGTTCAAAAATACTTGGGAATTTAGAATAAAACAACAATAACTTGTGTGTGCTACCACCAAGTTCATAGGCTGGAGTTATAGCTATTTCACGGAGACCAACCCAAACATCAGACTCCTTTAGTGGTGCTTAATCGCTTTTATGTTCAATTAAATTTTCGAAGAACTTTTGCCCGAGCTGGGCTTGAACAAGCGACCTAGTCTGTGAGGAGCTAGTGCAGTACGCACTACGCCACCGCACCCACATGAAAGTTGTAAGCCAATTACAGGTTTTTTTTCCGTTCTATCGAACTATACTGATTCGATTAGCATTTTTCAAAGCACACACAAGTTATTGTTGTTGTTTTATTCAGGTTTTATTCAAGCAAACGAATAAAGGTCAACGAACTTCGGATATGCACGTGGAATGTTAGGTCCCTTAACGGACCACGTGCGGCCGAAGAATTAGGGGAGGCCCTAGACCGCTATAAAGCAGATATCACCGCCATCCAGGAAATACGATGGGATGGGCCGGGCAAAAAGAGAATGAAAAACTGCGATGTTTACTATGGTGACTGCTACCACGAAAACCAACAGCGCCTATTTGGATGCATCTTCGTCATTGGAGCCAGACTTAGGAAAGAAGTCTTGAGCTATAGGTGCATCAATGAGCGCCTCATGACCATCAAAGCTGAATTCGGCAACATAAGCCTGATATGCACTCACACCCCCACAGAAAAGAAAGACGACAACAGCGAAGATATGTTCTTCGAGCTCCTAGACATAACATATGAGCAGTGCCCTAGCTACGATATTAAAATAGTCCTGGGCGATTTTAATGCCAAGCTATTAAGGGAAGACAACTTTGGTGGAATAATTGGGAAGAACAGCCTGCACGACAACACTTCCGACAACGGATTCAGGCTCATAGATTTTGCTGCGGGGTGAAAAGTCATGGTAGCCAGTACGCATTTTCCACACCTCAACATCCACAAAGGAACTTGAAGTTCTCCAGATCAATCTATACCGTCAACCAGATAGACCATATTGCGATCGACGCCAGACTTGCTTCCAGCATAATGGATGTCTGAACTTTCCGAGGAGCTAACATCGTTAAAGCCAAGGTAGCACTTCGGATTTCCAGACCCAAGGCAAAATAGGGAGGTGCTGGGAGAAGGTACAACGTCGAACGGCTACAATCGCAAGAGATCGACAAATCCTTTTCCGATCGAGTTACAAGTAACCTCTCTCGAAGTTCTCTGCCGCCAACACAATGTATCGAAAACCAGTGGCAATATTGCCAAGATGCAATCAGAGAAGCCGCCTCTGATGTGCTGGGTTTCAAGCACCCACCAACAACGAACCCTTGCTTTGATGAGGAATGTCGGCAGGCAAATGCAGCCAAACAACAGGCACGCAAAGTGGCGCTGCATAAACGGACGAGAGCTGCTCATGAGCTCTATGAGCAGAAGAGGCGAGAGGAACACAAACTTCTCAAAACGAAAAAGAGAGAGGATGAGAAGCGTGCGGTCGAAGATGTTGAGAGGTTTAAAAGCAGGAATGAAGTTCTAAAGTTTTATGAACAGGTGAAACGAAATTCACAGGTACATAAACCTAGAACCGAAGGCTGCAAAGACGAAAGTGGAAACATCAAGGTGGAACCGCAGTCAATGCTGACGATATGGAAGAACCACTTTTGTTGACTGTTGACGGCGCAAACGAACCGAATTCCGCTGTCAGGCAGGATGATCCATTCAATATAGACGACGAAAGCCAACAATCCCGTCCTCCCGACTTAGACGAAGTAAAGATTGCCATATCTAAGCTGAATCCTAATAATGCCGCTGGAGCGGATGGCTTGAATGCCGATCATGCCCGATGAATGGAACCTGAGTATAGGTATTGTTTGCCCGATCCTGAAAAAAGGAGACCCTCTAAACTGCACTAACTATAGAGGAATAAGTCTACTTAACATCGCCTATAAAATCTTCTCTGCCGTAACATGTAAACGTCTAAAGCCCATCGTCAACAACCTGATAGGTCCTTATCAGTGTGATTTTAGACCAGGAAAGTCTGCAGTTGATCAAATATTCACATTACGGCAGATCCTGGAAAAAACCCAAGAGCACCAAATCGACACCCACCATCTTTTCATCGATTTCAAGGCCGCATATGACAGCATCTACAGGGACGAGCTGTATAGAGCCATGTTTATTTTTGGCATCCCTGCCAAACTCTTCCGTTTCTGCAGGATGACTATGGAGAATTCACGCTGCTCCATGAAGGTTGGAAACAACTTAACAGAACCTTTCGATGTCAAAAAAGGTTTAAGACAAGGTGATGCGCAATCATGTGATTTTTTAACATCGTACTTGAAAGAATAGTCCAGAGCTAACACGTCAACACTAAAGGCACTATATTTCAAAAGTCTGTCCAATTACTAGCATATGGTGATGACATTGACATAATCTGAAGAACTCAGCGTGATGTCAATGGGGCTTTTGTAAGTATTGAGGCAGAGGCGGCAGAAATGGGTTTAACGGTTAATGAGGGCAAAACAAAGTACATGCTGTCGTCAAGAAAGGACATACAACACCTACGTCTTGGTCAAAACGTCGCCATCGACAGAAGTTACTTTAAGGTAGTCTAGGACTTCGTCTACCTAGGCTCCGCTGTAAACGCAGAGAATAACACCAGCGCTGAGATAAGACGCAGAATAACTCTTGCTAACCTCTGTTTTTTTGGACTATGAAAGCAATTGTGTGGTAAAGTACTCTCTCGAGGGACCAAAGTGTTGCCATATAAAACCTTTATCATCCCCGTCCTGCTATACGGTGCCGAAGCATGGACTTGACAAACGCGGATTAAAGCACGGGCTGTACAGCGACGTAGACTTAGCCAGAAGGGTAAAAGTCCAACGACTTAGATGGCTGGGTCACTTAAAGCGCATGGAAACCAATGCTCCGGCCTGGAAAGTCCTCGAATTCACACCCACAGGACAGCGCAGTAGAGGAAGGGTGCGGATCAGGTGGCACGCACAAGTGGAAGGTGACCTTACCCAACTTGGATCGCGAAACTGGAGACATCTAGCTAGGGACCGAGCTAGATAGAGAAGTTTGTTGGGTGAGGTCCTAGTTCACACAGGACTGTAGCGCCACCTTAAATAAGAAAATATAATTGTATTATATAAATTAATTGTTTCATGTTTTGATTAAATTATATACTCGTAATATTGTTATTGATCGGGTCGATCAAAATGGTCAGGATGAGTTGTAGGAGTATTCAAACTTATCATAATATTAAAATCTAGTTTTTAATCATTTTTGTTTTGACGAATAAAATAATTTAATAATTTAAAGGATTCAAAATAAAAACATCATAAATATTTTGTTAATAAGAAATTTGGTTCTTAATGAAGTTTTAGCCGTAATGCAAGGTTTTTTTCATTCAAAAAATTAAAATCAATTTTCTATTTTAACCCAAGGGCCACTATTATTTTGAATACGACTCTGAATTTTTCTGTTGAAAAGATGAAACGGCCAGAATCAAGAACACATCCATTAATTCAGAAATTAGTAAATTCCTAGAGTAATTATTATGAAGCCCACTAAAAAGTAAATGTGTACAATATACCTTTGTATGTATATATGTATGTAACTCTTGTCTTTCTTTTATCAACAGCTGAAAATGAATCTGCATTTCTCGAGTATCTTATAGATACGTACATATAAAAACTCATACATACGAGGAGGTATAACCGAATTCTTTCATCTCTATATCTCTTTTGTCGCATTAAATCCTTAATTATACCATGTTAATATGCAAGTAAATTAAATTGCAAACAAGGATATCATCGTCGGCACTACAAGGACACACACATACTACACACAGACACAAACACACAAAAGGCAAACACACAATTGAAGCGATGCTATTCAGAGGAAAAACAAAATTAGCGAGAATGCGTGTGGGATTGGATTAGAAGTTGTATGCCGTTATAATTATTCGGATACAAACTGAATTTGTTTATACAACATCCATTGGAAAGCCCTATGGAGATGGGACTTGCGGTACACGCTAGAGGAGGAATTAATTTGCTTTGGCACCACGGCCACAGAAACGGCAATGGCAAGGCGCATCACGCTGCTGACTACCTTTTACCTTTTAGAAAAGGGGAATCATTTGAGTTTGCATTTGAATCAATCGATGCGATGGCGCGGTGTGGTGGGATGGTGAAATGGTGGGTTGGGATTGGGATTAGATGGGACAGAAACCTGTGGTTTTATCAGCTAATAGGTTTAAAACAATAAAATGAAAGAAAACAAAAACAAAGAGGCCCCTCATAAGGGTCGGGTTCGGGTTCGGGTAACATACAATACCCTTTGCCTTGTCATCTGGAAAAAATGCTACACATATGGGATTAAATCCATGTTGTTGTAAATACACATACAGAGCTGTGGAAAATTGTGGTTTCGTCTATTTGTTTAACCAGGTGAGAGACACTACAATCAAAATGCGACTTGAATTCCGAAGGGAAACATCATTCATTATGAATACGTGAATGGTGTAATGACCAGACGACCATTTCTTCGAACGAGTATCCGGCTGACTTGGTAGGTAATTTGCAGTTTGATCTTACCGGATAGTCACCGAGACATTATAGGATCCTTCAAAAGCGTTTGTATGTTGTTAAATGGATATAGCTGGCCTTGTTCAATGATTCAGATCTGTTGCAAATCTGTTGCAATTTGATGTGGTTTTGTGTGCGGTTTCCTTTTCCTTGGTCCTTTAAGACCAATGCACACAATCTACCTCAGATAGATGGCAAATGATGTTTTGATTACCTAAAATTAATACTCATGGGTGGAATTTAAGCGATTTGCATCACGCTGATGGTGATGTTTACTTACATATACATATACCAGGACTAACACACCGTTAAAAGAACATTTCTGTTTATAAAGCATTAGACTCTACCATAGATGTGAATACAAGTAATTTGTGTAATTTAAGGATGAACAATTATTGTCCAGCGACAATTGTTATCTCTCCCTCTCTCAAAACCAACGACGACGCCAATAATGACGCTAAATTCCTTTATATATATATGTAGAGTTGGTACATACATATTTATATAATCCTGCTTGAGAAGGAATATACCACCATATCCTTTGCCATCATACAACTTCCATAGTCCTAATCCCATCAACCATCTAACCAACCAACCAGACTTAGACGTTAGACCTGCAATAGAAATCTGCATCAAGGACGAAATGTGTATTTCTTGGTAAAATGTGTACGGATCTGGCAGAAAACATGCAAATGACTGTTCTTGAATAAATAAGATGAAAAGTGCATGAATGCTCATTTGTGTCCAGTTTTGAAAGCCATCAATTATTTGACTAGTGTTGATGTTGATGGTGTATAAAGCTTTATACTCGTACACATATACATTTATGTAGAACTTGTCTTTGTTTTGCTTATTGTATGTTATGTTGTACTTCTGTGTTTGGACAGAAGTTATTTTTGGTTGTTAACTTGATGCTGTTCGACATATGGCTTTGAAATCAGAAATCTAAAGGAAGCACTATACTGGTAATGGTTGTCGAAATATCTTACATGACTCTGACAAGTTTGAGTTATGTTGTTGAATTAAATATATACTCGTATTTATTCTCGTTTATAAAGTCGGGAATAATCCTTCATCAGAATAATTTTTAGTGTTTTTGGTGAATTTATCGTGTATTTATTGGATAAAAACAACTCAGCAATTATAAACTCTGCTAATGAAAAAGGAAGCGATTTTAATTTTCAATTTTAATCCGGTGTTTTAATTTAAATATGATTAACGATATATCTGCATAATATATGTGTGGCAATGACCTATTTTGATAGATTGAACTTTTCAAAAAGTGCGTTTAACATTATTGTATAGAAACACGTTAATTTCTATTAAAATACAGCAAATGAGTTAAAGTAACAGTTTCAATAATTTTCCAAACTTTTTCTATAACCAAAACCGATGAAAGAAAGTTGAACGAATATCGGTAACATTTCCTGTCGGTATTACTGAAATAGCTGACCATTCGCATTTCATATAATCTGTCATTCGCCAATTTCAAGACGAATCTTATATCAGTTTCCAGTTGAATAAAAACAGAACAAAAATAAACAATACATACTGACTTACTTAAGGTGGCGCTACAGTCCTGTGTGAACTAGGGCCTCACCGAACAAACTTCTCCATCTAGCTCGGTCCCCATCTAGATGTCTCCAGTTTTGCGCTCCAAGTTGGATGAGGTAACTTTAAACTGATGCGCGCCACCTGATTCGCGGTCTTCCTCTACTCCACTGTCCTGTGGGTGTGTATTGGAAGACTTTCCGGGCCGGAGCATTGGTTTCCATGAGCTCTCTGTAACCCAGCCATCTTAGAAGTTAGACTTTTACCCTTCTGGTCAAGTCTACTTCACTGTACAGCCTGTACAATTCATCGCTTCATCTTTTCCTCCAATCCGAATATCACACGAAGAACTTTTCTCTCGAAACGGCACCGTAAAGCAGGACAGGATGATAAAGGTCTTATAGAACTACACTTTGGTTCTTCGAGAGAGGACTTTGCCACTCAATTGCTTTCTTAGCCCAAAGAAACAGCGGTTAGCAAGAGTTATTCTTCGTTTGATCTCAGCGCTGGTGTTGTTTTCTGCATTTACAGCGGAGCCTTGGTAGACGAAGTCCTTGACTACCTCAAAGTTACGTCTGTTGATGATGACATTTTGACCAAGACGTCGGTGTTGTAGGTTCTTTCTTGACGACAGAATGTACTTTGTTTTCCCTCATTTAAACCCATTTTTGCCGCCTCTGCCTCAATACTCTCAAAAGACCCATTGACATAACGCTGAGTTCTTCCGATTATGTCAATGTCATCAGCATATATTAGTAATTGGACAGACTTTTGAAAGACATTGCCTCTAGTTTTGACGTGGGAGCTCTGCACTATTCTTTCAAATACTATGGTAAAAAAAATCACATGACAGCGCATCACCTTGTCTTAAATCTTTTTTGACATCGAAAGGTTATGTGAAGTTGTTTCCAACCTTTATGGAGCAGTGTGAATTCTCCATGGTCATCCTGCACAACCGGACGAGTTTGGCAGTGATGCCAAAACTAGACATGGCTTTATACAGCTCGTCCCTGAAGATGCTGTCATATGCGGCCTTGAAATCGATGAAAAGATGGTGGGTGTCGATTTGATGTTCTTGGGTTTTTTCCAGGATCTGCCGTAATGTGAACATTTGATCAACTGTGGACTTTCCTGGTCTAAAACCACACTGATAAAGACCTATTAGGTTGTTGGCGATGGGCTTTAGACGTTCATATATTATGGCAGAGAAAATTTTGTAAGCGATGTTAAGTAGACTGATTGCTTTATAGTTGGTACAGTTTAGAGGGTTCCATTCATCGGGCATGCTTTTTTCCGACCAAATCTTACAGATAAGTTGGTGCATGCTCCTAACCAACTTATCTCCAGCTGCTTTAAAGAGCTCGGCATTCAAGCCATCTGCTACAGCAATTTTGTTAGATTCAGCTTAGATATGGCAATCTTTACTTCGTCAAAGTCGGAAGGACAGGACTGTTAACTTTCTTAGTCTATGTTGAATGGATCATCCTGCCTGACAGCGGAATTCGGTTTGTCGTCGCCGTTATACCGTCTGCAGAAGTGGTCCTTCCATATCCTCAGCATTGACTGCGGTTCCACTATGATGTTTCCACTTTCGTCTTTGCAGCCTTCGGTTCTAGGTTTATATACTTGTGAATTTCGTTTCACCTGTTCATAAAACTTTCGTACTTCATTCCTGCTTTTAACTCTCTCAACATCTTCCACCGCACGCTTCTCATCCTCTCTCTTTTTCCTTCTGAGAAGTTTGTGTTCCTCTTGCCTCTTCTGCTCATAGAACTCATGAGCAGTCCTTTTATGCAGCGCCACTTTGCGTGCCTGTTGTTTGGCTCCATTTGCCTGCCGACATTCCTCATCAAAGCTAGGGTTCCTTGTTGGTGGCTGCTTGAAACCCAGCACATCAGAGGCGGCTTCTCTGATTGCATCTTGGCAATGTTTCTACTGGTTTTCGATACATTGTGTTGGTGGCATAGAACTTCGAGAGAGGTTACCTGTAACTCGATCGGAAAAGGATTTGGCGATCTCTTGCGATTGTAGCCGTTCGACGTTGTACCTTCTCCCAGCACCTCCCTGTTTTGCCTTGGGTCTGGAAACCCGAAGTGCTACCTTTTCAACAACAAGGTAGTGGTCCGAGTCGATGTTAGCTTCTCGGAAAGTTCGTACATCCATGATGCTGGAAGCTTGTCTGGCGTCGATCGTAATCTGGTTGACGGTAGATTGATCTGGAGAACTCCAAGTTCCTTTCTGGATGTTGAGGGGTGGAAAACACGCGTACTTTCTACCATGACGTTTCGCCCCCCTGCAAAATCTATGAGCCTGAATCCGTTGTCGGAAGTGTTGTCGTGCAGGCTGTTTTTCCCGATTATTCCACCAAAGATGTCTTCCCTTCCTAGCTTGGCATTAAAATCTATATAATAATATAAAAATATGTTTTGTCCAAGAGCTCGAAGAACATATCTTTGGTGTTGTCTTTCTTCTCTTATGTGGGGGCGTGCGCGCCTATCAGGCTAATGTAGCCGAATTTAGCCTTGATGCGGTTGGTCATGAGGCGCTCGTTGATGCACCTTTAGCTCAAGACTTCTTGCCTAAGTCTGGCTCCAATGACAACGTCGCATCCAAATAAGCCCTGTTGGTTTTCATGGTAGCAGTCACCATAATAAATATCAAAGTTTTTCAACCTCTTTTTGCCTGGCTTATCCCATCGTATTTCCTGGATGGCAGTGATGTCTGCTTTATAGCAGTCTAGGACCTACGCTAATTATTCAGCCGCACGTAGTCTGTTAAGGGACCTAACATTCCACGTGCATATCCGAAGTTCGTTGTCCTTAATTCGTTTGCGTAGATTGTCAACAGTAAATCCGTCCGTATCCGAGGCTTGTTGCTGCTTTCCAACTATGATGTTTTTACGTGGCCAGGAAGTCACCCCGACGGCATACGGAAGGAAGTGGTATAATAACAATATTGTATTGACTTTTCTGCTAGGAGCGTTGTACATATCGGCAGTCAGTATGGGCCTGACTTCCATACTGGCATTGGCGTATCGGCTATAAATATTGTCGACGTTACTTTTCTCAGTATGGCTAAATTAACTATGCTTACAACTTTTCATCCCATGGAAATCTTCTAAGCCATACAGTATTGCGTTCGCACCCATACTGACGTTGTAATATTCGCAATGTATTTCTTTCCGTGCACAACCCCCAACCTGGAGGACCAGATCCTTAGTATAACTCCAAGGACGGGAAGCCGGATAAAACCGCTCCTTATAGGCCTGGGATCCGCCGCTAACGTCTGATATTCTAGTAGGCCCATTGAGAAGCTGAATAACATGTTCAATCTCAGTAAAAATTTTAGCACACATTCCTTCAGATGTTGTCAGGTCAGAATGGAGAAGCCACGAAGAACTGTGAACATTGAAATCATCCAATTTCAGTGTGAGGATACAAGGAGACAAATCTTTGGATGGAGACAGAGTATTAAATTCCTGAGAAGTCGAAACTCTATCCAGGTTTGGGCTCCGATGAAGAAAACAATGATTTCAATATCGATGCAATACATAAAATCCAATCCAATATATAAAATCCAAAAATCAAAACAGATGAATTTTTAAATATATCACTGTATAAGATTATTTAAAGGTCTTTACAATAGAACCTCACTACTAGTGTTATGCCTTTAGTAGTGACGTTAAACTGGTCCGGACCCTAACAATCAAAACAGTGATCTACGATCCATATGTTATTGAATGAATCAACACATACTCAGCATTGAGAGAGCTTACAAAGCTGTACAAAAAAAATAAAGAAAGAGTGAAGAAGGGAATGTAACTTACTGTGTTGTGGCTTAGGTACTTTATATTGTTGGCTTTTTTCCTTTGTGTTGCTCTTTTTTTGTATATCGCTGTTGTTGTTCACTGTTTTGTTTTTTATTATTGTTTTTTGTGGCTTTTTTGTTTTGTTCTAAATTAAAATTAAAATCAAAATTAAACGAGCCTACGACGGATACGTGAGACAAGACAACAATTAATCCAAAACGCACAACACAACGAGAGGACATGAACCTCCTCACTAGCTGCCTTGGTCAAAATGTAGGTTCAATGACTGCAAATGAAGTCCTTGTCCAATGATAAGGTAGTCTTTGAAATCGATAATATAGTGCATCTGATGATTTTCATAACTTAAGCTACGTCTACACGTAAAATTGGCAGTCAATCGTCCTCAAATTTTCTATCAAAAAATTGGCTCACTTCTTGCAATCGCTTGTACTCGTCTAAATGCCTAGTTAAATAATATAACTGGATAATGGATGACATTCTTTTCTACCAACATCATCTAACTTTTAATTAACAGACAGTTTCAAGGCAGGAAACAACAACAGAAGAGAACTTTATTTTGAAACTACAAAATGGAAAGAATTAATAAGTCACCATTTGACAAAATAACAAACGAAAAAGAACCGCATAAACAGAAAGTTTTTATTTGATAGAAAATTGATAATTGTCACCTAATTGCATGCTATTTGAAGACTTTTGACAGTTCGGCTAGTATTGGAAGATCTTCCAATCGTGTATATACTTAACTTTAGTTTTAAAAAAATGTAAAAGGTCAGTGCATCGAGTGAACTCACGGGATGTAAGATTGTTAGAATTCTGTTTTTATTTCTTTAGTAAATTTTGTATGTCTTGACAGCAAAAGTTGTGTAACCTTTTGAATTATTATAAAGAAGTACCGGTTACCACGTTCAATGTTGGAAGATTTGTTATTAGCAATCGTCCGGGTCCAGATATAGTGGACCCAATTGTCTTTAAAATGTGTTCTGCAGTACTCTCTGAACTTCTTTCTTATATTTTTAATCTCTTTCTTTCTGGTGAATTTCCTTCTGAATGGAAAAAATCTTTCATAATTCCTTTTCATAAAGCAGGACCCAAACAGGAAAATCTAACTACCGTCCTATCTGCAAACTGTCCACCATTCCAAAACTTTTTTTTGAAAAACTTGTGTGCGAAAAGTTTTTATTTTTGCTTAAGGAGATAATATCGCCTTTCTAGCATTGTTTTGTATCGGGTAGGTCGACAACTACTAATTTTTCTAATTTAAAAACTACATTCTCAATAAAATTGAGACAGGGTATCTGGTTGACTACATCTATACTGACTTTGCAAAGGCCTTTGATAGAGTCAACTACACTATTCTACTGAACAAAATATCAAAAATTGGTTTTCATTCAAATATTTTGCAATGTTTGAAACGTTATCTTATAGGACGCATTCAATTTGTTTCCATTGGAAATGTTCTCTCTGCTCCTGTATATGTGTCATCAGCAGTCCCTCAAGGTAGTCACCTGGGACGTTTACTTTTTCTTACTTTTATTAATGACATGCCAGATATTTTTCATAATTCCCTTAGACTTTTATTTGCTGACGGGCTTAAGTTTTATAGATGCGTAAAACAAACTGATTTTTGCCTCCGTTTGCAAGATGACCTTAACATGCTCATTCAATGGTGCAAGAAAAATCAATTATCTTTAAACGTTTCAAAATGTAAATGTTTTTCATTCTATCGTTCTTCATATCCTTCTTTCTTCGAATATAAAATTGGCAGTAGTGCTCTTGTAGTACACGTAGCGTGATGGTTAGTTCCTCTTGCGAGGAATTGACAAATCCTCAAAGAATAATTCTTGTCATGAAAAGTGCTTTCTTAAATTCGCCTTTCGGATTCGGCATATAAACTGTAGGTCCCTTCCATCTCTGACAACATTATTCGCACACAGGAATGGTTGCGGGTTGTAAGTCACTAGGCCCTGGTTCTTCATGGACTATTGCGTCACTTAATTTATTTTATTTTTTAGTAGTGTTCTTGAAAGAGTCAATGAAAAGAAAGATCTTCGTGTTGTTTTTGACCTCAAACTCAATTTATCAAACTGCCAAAGCTAACTCCATGCTTGGTTTTATTGAAGGAAATTCAACAGACTTTTCAGAACCTTTTACTATTAAATCTCTTTTTTGTAATTACGTAAGGTCTAATTTTGAATATTGTTATGTGGTTTGGAAGTTTCTAATTACATGTAATTTAAAATTGTAAGGGGTTTGTTTAAGTTCTTGAGCTAAGACCTTTAAACGTCAAAAACATATACAATAACTTCCTTTTGGAAGTAAATAAGGCCCTATTACACCACAAGTCCAAAAACTGCACCAAAAAGTTTGTTGTTTAATCGAAATTTGAGAATGTTCCTTTAAGGAAATATGAGGTTTTTGTTAGAAAGATGAATGCATTGAAAGCTTTGTTTTAATCTGATTGCACAACATTAACGAAATTTGAATGCATTTTTGAAAACTCTCCACCGCCCAAAACCCTTTATATTATTAACTCCGTTTTTGTTTTGAATGTGAAATAGAATTTTTCAAATTGGTTTCCTCAGCGGACAATTTAGCTTAAGTGTTATAAATGACACCAGGAAAATGAACCAATTTCCGAATTTTATTTTTCTTTATGCAAAACATTTTTAAAAGATGATATAACGACTTTTTCACGCTTGATGTAATTAATTCAAGGTTGTATCAACGAGAAGAAAAAAAAGAAAGAAAAAATTAGGCTCATTTATTTAACTCATCTGACAAAGACTGAGTTTTAAAAGCACCGCCGACGACTTCTTTCTTTTCTTTATTCTACTATCTATCTAAGCTATGTGGAAAACACCAAAAAGAAATGCAATTAATCAAAAACCTTCAGGGAAGTAGCAAGCTTCCTTTTTTTATTTCATCCACTAATCAGTTTATTTGTTTTTAACCTCAAGACTATACATTCTTTCGCGAAAGATCAGATTTGTTTCATCATTTACCTTTTAAGCGTAAACATCATTTATTAATTTTTTTGTATTCATCGCTTATAAAGAAACCCAAAAAGCACGAAATAAAATAAAAGGATCCTTTACAAAAACCCCCAATCAATTAATTCCCTTAAGCAAAGTCTAAGACCAACTAAGCACGCCAAATGCTATGAAATATATAATATATCATAAAACCAATTCGCTGGTGTTATGGTGCTTCAACGTTCAACACAGGAAAAGAATCAAAACCAAAACCAAAAGAAAAATTCGTTACCAGCAGCGTGGCGCCGCTCCGGAGTCTGAAAAATGAATATGCTGTAAAGACCATGAAAATTCTTTAAAAATTTAATCCTCTCCTTCCGGCTTTCCCCCGTTGTTCTTGGCATCGCCATCGCCATAGCCATCGACGAAGTCAGCACAGTGGTCTACCAAAACAAGTTCAAATTAAAGAAAAACGTTCCCTGGTGGCGTATTCCATCAAGCAAATCAAAAGAAGAATCCTCCAGAGTATCAGGCTTCCCTTTAATATTTTCATATGCCTCCGCCCTTATATTATAAGTCTTCGCCCTCACAGTCTAACCGTTTTGATTTTCTATTAAATCATTTTTAATGGAAAGAAATCCCATGTGCAAACGGCTACACAGGCTCAAGTAGGTTGGTATAGGTACCAATATGTCTATATGTGTGTATGTTTTGTATCCTTCAATATACATACATGAATATGTTTACGGTGTAGGACCTTCAACATGTGGATAAGGTCATTTCAGCTTTGGTTTTATGACAAGTTATGGTTTCGTATTAGAAGCCAATTTAATAATTGTTATTCTTTTGTAAGGATGATGGAAAAATTTTGAAGGAACAAATATCCAGGAGCCTTTTAAAGTACGCCACAGTAGCGTAGCCCATAGGCTTTGAAGCAGTACAATTTGCCAAACAAATTAAAATAATAAGCGTTCCTTTTCAGAAAAAAGGAAGCACAAAAAGGTACATAGATAAAATTGTATTTTCAAAAAAAAAGAAATATGTGTAGGCGTATGTATATTTTTGGTGTTTGAAACGCATGGAGGCGTAAAAGTGTTGTTAAGATTACAAAATCGATGCTGATTAAGTCAAGTTTAGTTTTTTTTTAGTAACGCATGTTTATTAAATTTGCAAGCATTCTTTTTTTTAAATTAAGGACTGTTTATGTGTGTATTTTATTTTCAAAACCTTTCATTAAGACGGAAGAATTTATGGTATAAAAAAGGTAAACCAATAAAGATAATCGTATTCATTAGAAGAATAAACATTTTCCTCAGTTGAACCTATACAAAGTTCAGATAAAGGTGAAACACAAAATATACTAGAGGAGTGAAAATGAAACATCATCAGTGGTGCCCTTGGGCGTATACGCACTTTTCTTATTTTATTTAATGCTTGACAAATCTTTCGGGAATTTCTATTTATGGATTTTATGCTTTGGTCTTTGTCGTAAACGATCCATAAGCAAACTATTTAAGGTAGTGTGGACTTGCTCGTGGAAATATGGAAGATAAAGGAGAAAACTTTATTCTTGGAAAAATGCATGAGTTAAAAATAGGTGTTTCGCATTTTACTATGGAAAAGTGACGGTGAGTGGTAAAATTAACTTTTTCAAAATCATTCATGGAAAAACTGTGATTAGGTCGCGCAACAGTCCATTGAGAAGTAGGGCCTTGTGACTTACATTGGGGAACCATTCATGTATGCGAGTAATGTTGTTAGGGACGGAGGGGATCACAGTTTTAAGCCGAATCGGAACGGCTAATTTAAGAAAACACTTTTCATGGCAAGAATTATTCTTGGGCGATTTGTCAATTTCTCGCAAGAGTCAGTACCCGTGAAAAAACTTTGTTTTTTTATTTAGTTGGTACAGGCAGGGATTGAACCCAAGACCTTTGGCATAACAGTTCTAGGCACTTACCATTACGCCACAGGTACTACTTCTTTAAATTACAGTAATAAAAAGAGGCTGGGATGCGACCCACACTGATAACTTCCCATTCCGTCTGTCGATTTGTTTTGCTTAAAAGTTTGTAGGTTTTCGTGTTGGGTTAAAAAAGTTGTTGTTTTTCATATAAAGAAATAGTTTAGTTTGTTGTTTCTCACTTAGAGCACAATAATTCATTGCTAATTACTAGTGAAGAAAAGGCAGAAGTTTTTGCAGATTCTTTAAAAACAATTTTAATAATCCGTTGATTAATAAAACCAGTTCAGTTGATAACGAAGTATATGACACAATAAATGGCTTAAACCATGAATTCCTACCCACAGACGTCTTCGTTTCGAACAAAGATATTAAAGATGCAATACGTAATATGCGTAATAATAAAGCACCAGAAATAGATACTCTGAAAAATATATACCTTAAAGAGCTACCTATCATTGGAATAACTTTTGCATGCTTTATTATTAACGCTTGTATCAAGTTGCAATACTTTCCAAGTAAATGAAAAACTGAGAAGATTATACCGATTCTCAAACCAGGAAAACCACCTAATAACCCAAATAGTTATCGTCCAATAAGTCTGCTCAGTAACTTAAACAAAATATATCAAAAGGTCATCAAAATTAAATGTCTGTATTTTCTTGAGACCTCGAATGTCGTGCCAGACCAACAATTTGGTTTAAGAAAGGATCATAGCACCTCACACCAAGTTCTTAGAATTTGCAGATTCAGATTAAAGAAAAAATGAGCTCAAAACAGTCTACAAGTCTTGTCCTTTTGGATGTTGAAAAGGGTTTTGATAGCATATGGTATGACGGGATACTTCATAAATAAAAGTTATTTGGTTGTCCTTTATATCTCGTAAAAATAATACAAAGTTTTCTCAGAAACAGACAATTTAAAGTAAATATGAATAACATACATTCATCATTAAAAAATATATCGTCGGGTGTACTTCAAGGATCAGTATTTGCTCCAGAAATTTGGAATTGCGAAAAAGCAATGTTTGCCGATGACACCGCTATTTATAGCTCAAATAATTTTGGCTATGAAATTGAGAATGACTTACAACATGGTTTAAACAAAATCTACGATTATTTTAAATCATGTAACTTTAATTCTGAAGAAAGAAATGCTATATTTTTCTATAAAAAGAAAAGCCTGTGCCTTACCACTTAAAATTAACAATTGTGATGTCCCGTGAGCAAATTCTGTCAAGTATCTAGGTGTATATTTAGATAAGATATTAACTTTCCGTCACCATATCACAAATACCCTAAACAAGATTAGTATTGCTACTAAAATGCTTTACCCCCTTATATTTAGGAAATCACCCTTGAGTAGATCTAATAAGATTATTATGTGTAAAGTAGTTTTTCAAGCTATAATTGTGTATGGATGTCCAATATGGAGAATTTGTGCAAAATCGCATATTTAAAAATTATAAATTTCACAATACAAAACTTTGAAAATGATGGCAAATCTACCTTGGTTTTTTTTCCACTCAACCGGTTCATATCAAGTTGCAAGAAAAATTGAAATTCTCAATCAAAAATTTAATTTTAAGTTCAGCGATTCTATGAATGTATTAATATAAAATTTAATAAACCAATTAAAATATACCTTTTATAATTTATTAACTTCCCATAGGAAGTTATTGTAATGGGTCCGATTTGTCAAATTGAAAATTTTGACATTTCTCGACGTTTCAAGGTCCCTAGAGTCGAAATAAAAGATTTTTAGAAAGATGTCTGTGCGTGCGTGTGTACGTACGTTTGTACGTCCGTACGTTCGCGACGTTTTTTTCGTCGTCCATAGCTCAAGAACCAGAAGAGATATCGACTTCAAATAAATTTTGTTATACAGATAATAAGGCAGAAAGATGCAGAAAGGACTCCCAAGAATATTGCGTGGGTGGTTTTTTTACTATAGCAGTTTGAAAAAAAGGTGAAAATTTTGGTTAACCCTAAATATCTTACAAACCAAAAACGCTAGAGACTTGAATTAAATTTTATATAATATATTATAACATGATACCAAACAGGTATATTTTTTGAAAAAAATCAATATAACGGTTTTTTTTTTTTAAATCAATAAAACTGAAAAAAAATTTGTCACCTCCAAAATTTTACGACTGAACTATATTGTGCAACGAAGAATAATGTTTTTGACATCTGGTAAAATTTTGAGAAAAATATAATTGACAGTTTTTTTATAAAAAATAAAAATCTAAAAAAAAACATTACTCAAACTTGGTAAAAATTGAATATCCATTCAAATATCTTTTCAAAAACTTGAAATTTAGGCTTCAAACTTATTTTATCTTATAAGAAATATTGTTTTCAACATTTTGAAGAATATTGAGAAAAATTGAATTGACAGTTTTTTTACAAAAAATAAAAACCTAAAAAAAATTTATAAAAGTTTGTAAAAATTGATTTTCGACTCAAATATCTTTTCAAAACTTTGAGATATTGGCTTTAATTTACTTTTATCTTTCAAAAAATCTTGTTGTCAACATTCAGTTAAAGTTTGAAAAAAATCGATTTGACAGTTTTTTTACAAAAAATAAAAACCTAAAAAAAAAAGTATAAAAGTGGTTAAAAATTGATTTTCGACTCAAATATCTTTTCAAAATTTTGAGATATTGGATTTAATTTACTTTTATCTTTCGAAACATCTTGTTGTCAACATTCAGTTAAAGTTTGAAAAAAATCGAATTGACAGTTTTTTTACAAAAAATAAAAACCTAAACAAAAAAATTTATAAAAGTGGGTAAAAATTGATTTTCGACTCAAATATCTTTTCAAAACTTTGAGATATTGGCTTTAATTTAATTTTATCTTTCAAAACATCTTGTTGTCAACATTCAGTTAAAGTTTGAAAAAAATCGAATTAACAGTTTTTTTACAAAAAATAAAAACCTAAAAAAAAAGTATAAAAGTGGTTAAAAATTGATTTTCGACTCAAATATCTTTTCAAAATTTTGAGATATTGGATTTAATTTACTTTTATCTTTCGAAACATCTTGTTGTCAACATTCAGTTAAAGTTTGAAAAAAATCGAATTGACAGTTTTTTTACAAAAAATAAAAACCTAAAAAAAAAATTTATAAAAGTGGGTAAAAATTGATTTTCGACTCAAATATCTTTTCAAAACTTTGAGATATTGGCTTTAATTTACTTTTATCTTTCAAAACATCTTGTTGTCAACATTCAGTTAAAGTTTGAAAAAAATCGAATTAACAGTTTTTTTACAAAAAATAAAAACCTTAAAAAAAATTATAAAAGTTGGTAAAAAATGATTTTCGACTCAAATATCTTTTCAAAACTTTGAAATATTGGCTTCAAACTAATTGTATCTTATAGAAAGTATTGTTTTCAACATTCGATAGAATTTTGAATTCGAATTGACATTTTTTTACAAAAAATAAAACTCTAAAAAAAACAATACTAAAACTTGGTAAAAATTTACTTTCGACTCAAATAGCTTTTCAAAAATTAAAAATATTGGCTTCAAACTTATTTTATTTTACAGAAAACATTGTTTTCGATATTCAGTGATTTATATATAAAAATCCAACAGTCCGTTTTTTCATAAAAAATAAAATCTATAAAAAATAGTAGGCAAATTTGGTAAAATTGATACTTGTACATATAGACAAACTTTTAAGCAAGACAAATCGACAGACGGGATGGGAAGTTATCAGTGTGGGTCGCATCCCAGCCTCTTTTTTATTTATAAATATACATGTATGTATATATGTTGTTGTTGTGGTATTTATTTGTTTAAATTATTCATTATTTATATATTTATTTTCTTATATGTTAATTAATTCATTTATTTATATTGTCAATTTATTTATTCCCTGTTAGAGTTTATTTATTTATTTTTATTCGTTATTTATTTATGTACTTAATATTTATTTATTTATTTATGCATTTATATATTTATTATTATTTATTCTCCTTTATTTTTTTTCATTTATTTATTAATTAATACAAAAAATTGTACTTATTTAGTCAAATACGTGTATTTCTTGTTTCTTATTTATACAATTATTATCTAAAAACGCAAATATTATGTCCGGACGGCAGACGAATAAAAATCGTTTTTTGTGAATGTGTTAAATGTGTTAGACTTTTGTGAGGATGCTTTGAAAATTCCCAAGCAAAAGAAAAACGGGAATTGGATTGAAATCTGGAGAGAATCCTTCATTTTTTTTGACAAATGAACTAAATTCAAATGATAAACCATAATTCGGTTATAAGGTCTTTGCTCCACTTGAATATGTCCGGCGGAGTATTTCTTGTTTACTCGGAAACATTAGAAACAATAATAAAGCAACGCAACGCCAAGAAACAAAGAAAATCAAGAAAGAGAAACGTCAAAAACCATCACAAAATCCTGAACCCAGAACTCTGCGGGTTGAGACTTTTTAAAGTATTTCTATTTCACCTACTTTCTCTTTTGCACTTATTTGCGTCTTTCTAAAAATGTCTGAGTGTAATAACACACTTGGAAGTCATTGTTATCCCTAAACTTAGGACTTAAATATACAAGTTGCAAGGGACCTTCCCAGGCAGCTCTTTAAAATACTAAAAACTTATGCTACGAACCGAAAAGTTAACGAGCAATGCAGTGGAATCCGCTCACACAAGAACGAAGAAGAGCTGGACGACCGAGAAGCACATGGCGCAGGACAGTGGAGGCGGAATCAGCGTCTCTATGCAAGAGTTGAAGAGACCTAAAACACATCTCCGGTAACCGTACCCGCGATGGCGCGTAGGCGTAATAGAGGCCCTTTAAAGGGTTCCAAACGGATTTAACAGGTCTGAGGACCTAAGTAAGTAAGTAAGTATAGATCCGTTGCAAAGCCTAAATAATGTTCCAATTTCTATAAACAATACAGAAATACTTTACATTTCACGCAAAAAAAAGGTAAGAGCTAAATTTGAAGTACAGAACAATATACTGGTTAATAGGAAAGAACTATAATCCTTGAATTCCATAAATCCCTCAGAAATGTGCCTTGCACATGTACATACATAATCATGTCGATTACAGAATTCTAAGAAATTTACACCCAATAAGTCAACTTAATCCACAGACCTTTCATTGTACACTACTACAACATTGTCGATTCCAAAGACTACCTTATCATTTCTGAACTTGCCTGTCAAAGCTGTCAGTTTCTGACATGCCCAAAGTATATTTAACATTCCAGATTCTCTGTACGTAAATTTCTGTTGTTTTCTATAGACTGTAACTTCGCCTCTATTGTGGTCATGAAGATAAAATTCAAGGAATCGAAAGTAAGGAATCCTAATGAAATGCGTATGGGGATTCAGTAAAAATTTGTATTTGATTTGTTTTAACGTTTAAATTAAGACGTGTGTCGTTTAGGACCGAGCTTTTCATTTCTACTTTTGAATAAATGATTTGAATGTCACTTTTAACAGCATTAAGTACTTATTCCATTGTTTTGTTTTTATTTAACTAAAAATTGACTTCAATTTCGTCTCAAAATTGGCGCGAATGGCAGATTATATAAATTGTAAGGAGTTGAAGAAAATTGAATAAATCTAAGTATCATTTCCTGCCGGATTTAGTATTAGCAAAAGTTTGGAAAATAATTAAAAATGTCACTTTAGCGCTTTCGCCGAATTTTATAATATGGGTAACTATAAATACTTTGGAAGAATTCTGCTAACCAATCAAAAAACGTTGAATGTCTTTTCGTTATAGGAAAACCCATAGAACTACGCTTTACATTAACAAATATCTTATTAATCTTAGTTGTATGGGTTTTTCAACAGGGACCATGCAAAAGTAGAGTGAACAGTGACAGCAAAAGACGACATATTTCTTGCCGCTCTTTTGACATTTCCTTCAGTAAGATTTGCCATTTCATGATGAAAAGTTATAGGAGGCAACAATGAGTCGAAATTATTAAAATTTACAACCGAAATTCGGAGTCAGTGGCCTCAACGTTAAGAGTGCTACGTCCAATTAAGGGGCGTCATAATCGTCCTGGTTAAGAGCTTATCGTCGCTCAAGCCATGAGCACTTTAAAAGACAATATCTTCAAGCAAACACCTATTACAAGACCTTGTCCAAAAGAAAACAGAATACTTTGAGACAGAAGCTAGACGGTTATCAAATCACATGAACTCGAAGGACTTTTGGAAGTTGGTGAACAATTTGAATGGTAAAACCTTCAAAATCTATACCATTTTAAAAATTTGCTAAGCCCAATTCATGAAGGAAACATTTTTCATTTTGCGCATCCGGGTATTTAAAATGAAGTTTTCGACACAAATATAACCAATGAAGAACTAGATGCAGCAATGAAAAAAATGAAGGATGGAAAAGCGGCAGGCTCCAATGGGATACTAGCGGAATTTGTTAAGTATGAAACCGTTGAGTTAATAAGTAAATTTACTGCAGTTTACAACGAGGTGTTGGAAACAGGTATGATTCCTCAAGAATTTAGGGAATCAATCATTTTTCCGATCCACAAAAAAGGAAGCTGGTCTAAGGTGTCGAACTATCGAGGAATATCCTTTTTAAATTCGTGTTATAAAATATTTACAGCTGTTCTTCAAACACGGCTCAGTAAATGGATTGAAGAAAATAAGCTGTTGAAAGAATCTCAGGCAGGCTTTTGATCCGGTTACTCAACAATCGATCATATCTTTGTTCTGAAAAACATTGCAGATTAATTTATAAGAAGAAGGAAGAAGTTAAACGCATTTTTCGTGGATTTTAAGTCTGCATTTGACAAGGTGAATATGCAAGCTCTTTTCCATAAGCTCTTTGATATGGGAATGTCGTAACAATTTGGAAGAGTCCTGCAATACCTGTATATGGATACTAATTCAGCAGTTTGGAATTGTACAGAAAGGTCGGATTGGTTCAGAACTGAATCAGATCATCATCGGCTATTCGCTCTATTTATCGAAGGCTTAGTCGATTTATTACCTGCTAGTATCGAACTCGCGGGAGAAAAATTGCACACAGCATGCAGTTCAAGTGTGGGGAGCGAAGTGTGGGCTGCCACCAAAAACGCCGAACTATATAGTTATGAACATATTGCGATCGACGAAAGACACGCTTCCAGCATCATCGATGTACGAACTTTCAAAGGAGCTAACATCGACTCGGACCACAACCTCATTGTAGCCAAGGTAGCACTTCGAATTTCCAGGCCCAAGGCAAACAGGGAGGTTCTGGGAGAAGGTACAACGTGGAACGGCTACAATCGCCAGGGATCGCCAAATCCTTTTCCGACCAAGTTACAAGTTACCTCTTTCGAAGTTCTCTGCCGCCAACACAATGTATCCATAACCAGTGGCGACATTTCCAAGCTGCAATCACAGAAGCCGCCTCTGATGTGCTGTGTTTCAAACAGCCACCAACAAGGAACCCCTGGTTTGATGAGGAATGTCGGCAGGCAAATGCAGCCAAACAACAGGTGTATAGCTCACACTTCAACACTAGAGACACTATCTTTCAAAGTCTGATCAATTACAAGCATATGCTGATGACATTGACATAATCGGAAGAACTCAGCGTGATGTTAATGGGGCTTTTGTGAGTATTGAGGCAGAGGCGGCAAAAAGGGTTTAAGGGTTAATGAAGGCAAAACAAAGTAAATGCTGTAGTTAAGAAAGGATCTACAACACCGACGTCTCGATAAAATCGTCACCATCGACATAAATAACTCTGAGGTAGTTAAGGACTTCGTATATATCTAAAGTCCGCTATGAACGCAGAAAATAACACCAGCGCTGAGATCAAACGCTGAACAACTCTTGCTAACCGCTGTTTCTTTGGACTAAGAAAGCAATTGAGTGGTAAAGTCCTTTCTCGAGGGACCAAAGTGTTGCTATATAAGACCCTTATCATCCCCGTCCTGCTATACGGTGCAGAAGCATGGACTATGACAAAAGCGGATGAAAGCACATTGGGTCGGTTCGAGAGAAAAGTTCTTCGTGTGATCTACGGTCCCGTATATATCGAAGGGGAATGGAGGAGAAGATGGAACGTTGATCTGTACGGGCTGTACAGCGACGTAGACTCAGCCATAAGGGAAAAGTCCAACGACTAAGATGGCTGGGTCACGTAGAACGCATGGAAACCAATGCTCAAGCCCTGAAAGTCTTCGAATCCACACCCACAGGACAGCGCAGTAGAGGAAGACCGTGGATCAGGTGGCGCGCACAAGTGGAAGGTAACCTCACCCAAGCGCGAAACTGGAGACATCTAGCTAGGGACCGAGCTAGATGGAGAAGTTGGTTGGGTGAGGCTTTAGTTCACACAGGACTGTAGCGCCACCTTAAGTAAGTAAGGAAGTAAGTATATAGTTGTGTTGGAAACAGGACTGAAGCCACTCTTTGTACGAACACTTCGAATACAGATTGATTATGTGCTCAAAATCATGAATATGGATAATTACCGGTTACCGAAGATAGTGGCACTACAAACTATTCGAGAGAGGTCGGGATGGTATGCAGAATAGATGAAACTTGCTAGGGAAAGTGACATGGACCTTAACATAGATAACTTTGATTTCAATCAATGAAAAGAATCACTGTACCACCTTATTGCAAAAGTGGATGAAATGTTATGGGATAAATGCCTCAATGAAGCAACTGGGTCTCTGCACAGAGCAATTTAGGAGCGAAAAACTATTTCAGGGATGAATACAGCGTAGATGAGATTTCGATGATGGTAAAGCTGCGTAGTGAACTCGTACCTCTTAACTTAATTCCACATAGGGAGGATTTACCAATATATTGCCTATACCTATATTCATGGGTAAATGTCCAATTCTTAAAGACATCAGGAGAAATGTTCTTGGAACGGGTTTTTTGAACGAAAATGAAATTGTATAATTGTTGAACGAAGTCGACGTTAAAAAACTGTATACGTACTGCAAACTGGCTCTAAAGTATGAGGGGAGAATTGTTGAGAAACTAATAAAACAAAAAAACTTTTTAATCTATATATGTATATAAAAGAAAGTCGTGTTAGTTACACCACTTATAACTCAAGAACGGCAGAACAGATTTGGCTGAAAATTGGTAGGGAGGTAGCTTAGAGCCAGGAGACGGACATAGGATACTTTTTATCCCGTTCGACAGCGTTCCCGTGTGACTTGACATGAAACGTCAGTCACTATAAAACGTGGTATAACAAAAATGAATCAGACTTGGAATAACAAAACGCAAATGACAGCTATGTAATTGACGTAAAATGACAGCTATGTAATGACGTATGGATGACAATTTGATATTTGTAAGAAATCAATATAAAAACTAAATATTTCTATTAAATAAATAATTAAGAAGTGGATTGAAGTGAAGTGAAGTTTAATTAATAATGCCGCGAACAAGACGATCGAATCTTTCCCGACAAAGCCGTAATGCAAGAAGAATACAAAATACTGCAAATTAAAGGACTGAAGAAGAACAAGAAATTGCACGTGAACAGCGCCGCGATAGTATGACTCGACTTCGTGCTTCTCAATCACGAGAGCAAAGTGAAGCAGCCCGTGAAACAGCTCGGTTAGCAATGCAGAATCGTCGAGCGAACAACAGAAGGCAACAAATAGATAATTTGTGACGCAGAACAAGATATTTAGGTGATTTGAATCCAGCAGCGTTTCAAAAAGACGAACTTATCAACAATGTATTTCCAAATATTATTTCTAACTACAAAAATAGTGAATGGTTGAGTGAGCGAGCAATTTTAGCGGCTAAGAATAGAGATGTAGATGACCTGAACTACATAATTCAAAATAAGATCATTGGAACTGCATTCATTCAAATCTATTGACTGCGTCACAAATGAAAATGAAGCCACCAACTATCCAATTGAATTTTTAAAATCTTTGGACGTGCCTGGCTTACCACCGCAAAATTTACGCCTAAAGGTTGGCTCCGTAGTAATCATGCTTCGAAACATAAACCAACCAAAACTGTGCAACGGTACGCGTTTGGTGGTTAGTAAATTGATGAACAATGTAATTTACGCTACGATAATGATAGGAAAATTCAAAGGTGAGGAAGTTCTCATTCCGAGGATCCCGATGATCCCAACCTTTATGCTGTTTGAATTTAAAAGACTTCAATTTCCGATACGTCGTGCATTTGCCATGACCATCAACAAATCACAAGGCAAATCCTTAAAAGTTTGTGGTTTAAATCTAGAACATTCATGTTTTTCCCATGGTCAATTATACGTGGCATGTTCACGGGTCGGAAGACCATCTGCGTTGTTTGTTTTTGCGCCTGATAATAAAACAAAAAATGTCGTGTATCACAAGGTACTTAAGTGAAGAGCAACCTATGTACTAAAATACAGAAATAATAATAAATGATTAATGTAGTTATTTATTTTTTTTTTGTATTTTTTCCAATAAAAAAAACACAATCTGCTTATTTATTGCTATTAAGGCGGAAAAAAGTTCGTCGGGTCAGCTAGTATTTCACAAAAATAAGTTTCCAATTTATGTTTTGTCAATTAGGCAGACGGCAGAATGCCATCCTTTTTTTGATTTTTGTAAACAATGTAAATTATTTAAGACGAGCAATACAAATCTATCTAATCTAATCTAAAATCTAAATCACATCGTCCTAGCAGATCATCAATTAAGAGTCTAGTGGACAAATTTGAATCCCCAGGCACTCCATGAGTCGTCATTGCATCCCAAAAAAAAATTACGGTTTGGTGCGTTCTATGGGCCGGTGGCGTCATTGGGCTGTACTTCTGACATGGATATGATATGGACTTGGAGGACATGTGGTTCCAACAGAACGGCCGCGGCGCGGAGCCACAAGACACATAGCAAATGTCACAATCATTTTGTTGGAAATCAAGCTTGCAGAACGTTTTATCTCCCAAAATGGTCCAGTCGCTTAGACGCCTCGGTTGTGCGATTTGACGCCGTTAGACTAAGTTTATGGTCTATGCCAACAAGCCAGCGACGATTGATGAACTTCCTACGAATATCGAACATGAAATTGCAGCAGTATCTGCCGATTTATACTTGAAAACCGTCGAAAATTGGGTTCAGTGTCTGGACTTGTCTAAGCGTACCCGTGGTGGCCATGCAATAGATATCGAGTTCCATACATAATGGCATCAAACTTACTTTCACAGGAACAAATAATTTCATTGATATCCAAAACCGTTTTTGTTTTATTTAAAAAAAACTTTTGTAGCACTCTTATTGAAAAACCTGATAGCTACTAAAACAAAATTTGGATAGAAGACATATCATTTTCGAAAACATGAATATATTTACGTAATTAAAAGCTTTATTTTTGACATGGTCCAATTTACGTAACCCTGGATTAGACCATGTAGGATGATAATTAACTCTTAAAAGCAACAGAAAGTTCCCAATTCTCTAGAAAGAACTCTTAGAATATGTTTAAAATAGTTTTTCCAAAAAACATATTATTACAATTTAATTGCCAATTATATAATCAGACAACTTTCCATTTAAAACAATTAAATTTGAAGAATTCAAATGAAATTTAAAATGTTCTACTCTCCAAAAAGGATTGAAGTTTCTAATGAATTTTAACATAGCAACATAATGAACTGAGTTTGAAAACAAAAGGATGCATTCATCAATTTCAACTTCAATATTTCTATTTATAAAAATTAAACCAAGCATTATCTGTAATGAGAATTATAAATAATACAAACTTGTAATAAATTTAAAGCAAACAATGAGCTCGAATTTTTTTCTGTTGAAATTACCTTTCGATATGTGAACTGAGGGTTTTCATAGGTTATATCCTTTTAAGTCAATTTCATAATTTTTCAAAATCATTTTGCTTCATACAAAAATTCACTTACCAAAAATAAATAAGTACCCTGGTGAGTATTTGTAGCCGTACTTTAACCCAAAAGTCACAGTGGGTATATGAACTCTAATTATTTATTTGAAAGATCAAATTTGAAAACAAAAACAAGTCGATTATAGAATTCTAAGAATTTAACTCCAGGTGAATCAACTCGATGCACAGACCTTTGGCAATCGGTAATAATGAGAGACAATGGCATATATGTAAATAGAATTTTCAAAAAACATGGGTTATCTACTTTTATCCTGGCTTATATTGGAACGTTTCTTGCTTTAAAAAGATGGCTGTGTGGAGTAGAAATCCTCTCATCTCTATTTATTTAATTCTGGTGGCAAATAAAAGTGTTTTTTACTTTGTTTTCAACAGTATTAGGGTTGCCTAAGCAGATGTTGGCCCAATTCAGGGTTCTTTAAGCTTATGTAAATTACAATTAGAAAAAAGAGGTTCCCTACTTAATAGTATTACCTTGCCAATAGGCAATAATAGCAAAGATTACTAAGGCAATGTAATCCTATGTAGTACCTAATAAGAAACCTCTTTATTTCAAAATAGATTAATTTTTAGAATTTACACAACCTTACATTCATTCATCAAATATTAATTTCTAAGCTAGCATTAAAAAATCTTGAGAATTTATGTAAGAGATCATTCCACCTACGGATAAAGAGGACCGTCCTAATAAAACAACGTACGTGCATGCATACTATAAATAGAATTACCTAATATATGTATGGACTTACCTCCCTTCCAAGAAATGGTATCTAGGTTTTTCGTCATTGCGCAAAATTCGAAGAAGTCTTCTATATTGATTTTTTAATGCACTCTTCATTCAGTTAAAATTATGTATTCAAATGCAAATTGCAATAAGAAATTGACAATGACGTATGTATGTACCGCTATTTAATATAATTTTAAAATTAAAAAAGAAACTTAGGCTGACTGTAGACGATTTTTAAATATAGACTTAAGAAGAATTGTGCCAAATGTCATAGACGTTAGACGACTATGTTCACACAATCTAGCTACTGATACTCTTTGAGCTGAAGCTGAATAACTGCACGCTTTGATAATTTTATCAAAATTGGAAATGGTTGCCTCACTTCTCTGTTCTTATTCAAATATAAAGAGTAAAAGAGATACAATAATGAGAATTTTCCAGATCACCTCGACAGAGCAGAAGAAGGAAATATAAACAAAATTCACTTTTCATTCTTACCTAGCAATCAAACAAGGTTAGAATTTCTTTTCTTCTCATTTGAATTGTACCTACGATAGAGAATTATTGAGTAATCGCATCATAAAAATTGTATTCTCGGATTTCTCACAGCAAAGGTGAGACATTCTGAGAAGACAGAAGTCTTCGAGATCTTAGCAATATAAACTGGGCAGTTATTAGAAACGTCATTTTCTGCCATTTTGAAGATCTGTGAATGAAATTGGGCAGGTTCAGACGACATAAGGGCCTTGAAAGTTAGGCCAGCTGCCAAAAAATTACATTCCAAAAAGGCAACTTTAATGGAAAATTGACTGGAAAGTTAGTCAAGAAAAACTTCCCTAACTATTAAGTCAAGTCTACTTCTATCAAAATGACAGTCGATCGTGTTTTTTCATTCAACTGAAAGATGAACCTTATTACTCCTATGATTTATATATTTTCTACACAACTTCATTTAATTTAATTTGCAAAGAAATAAGTAATATTGTTTTTAACAATACACAATACATACAAATCCTGATGTACTTGTAGCTTGCCAGAGTGTTTTGTAGACAATAATGTTTTTGGTTGTTTTTGTATTATGAACGTAAAGTAGAGGTTTGTAAAGTTCTGAATTTAAGGTTCATGACACTTGAAAAACTAACTAGCTGCCTTGGTCAAAATTTACGTTAAGGAATGAAGTTGACTGCAAATGAAGTCCCTTATGCTGTCTGAACCTGACCATTATCAGTAATGTGAAAAATGGTTGTCATACAAATTGAAAGTTGTCTCACTTAATTAAAATTGTCCGATGTCGTTGTTCAAGGCACTCGACGATTGCTGACAGCTTCATAATTGTCCCATAAAACTATTCTTAATGTGGCAAAATCGAAACTCTAAATCGTGCTTCTTGTAAATGATGTTGGGAAAAGAATAATACTAATATTCTGACAAGTAAATTGTAAGATCTTAAGTCAACTCTAACAACCAAGTAAACAGACAACAGGCGCATTGACAAAGCTAGTGACTACGTAGTCAAAGCTTTGTGAATGCAAAACTGCACTACAAAGCTAGTCAATCCGCAACTGTCTTGTTAATGACAAATGCATATATATAAAATAAGAAATAATAAATTCAAGAAAACCAAATAGAAGATATAACATGATTGTTTTATAAAGGGTGTCCCTAAATTAACGCAAGATTTGAATTAAATAGAAAACGATGTTTTTAGACTTTTGATAGTTATTTTTTTATTGACTCGTAAAGTACATAGGATAGGGTTATGTATGGAATAACACATCGGACAAATGGCCTCCACGGCTTTGCATGCACATGCGCACTCTTTTGTCGAAAATTTTCCATGACCATTCTGCATAAATGTGGCTGAATTTCGTTGATGCAGCGTTGAATCTCCTCCTTTAATGCAAGGGTGGTTGTGGGCTTGTTGACATAGACTTGTGATTTCAAATAACCCCATAAAAAGAAGTCTAATATGGTGTTAAATCACAGGATCTAGGAGGCAAATTTTGATCACCGAAACTAGAGAATACACGACCTGGAAATGTCTCATGCAGTAATTGAATTGTTTCACGGGCTGTATGACATGTGGCACCGTCTTGTTGAAACCACATATTGGACACATCAATATCATCCAATTTTGGCAGAAAGAACTGTGTAATCATGTCGCGATATCGAGCACCAGTAACAGTCACTGCTTGACCAGCATCATTTTCAAAAAAATATGGCCCAATTATGCCTCCAGCCCAAAATCCACACCATACAGTCACGAGTTGTGGATGCATTTGTTTTTCGACAATCACATGTCGGCAATTTTGGCGATTGACAAAGCCATCAAGATGAAAATGTGCTTCATCGCTTAGGATGATTTTGCTCGAAAAATCATGGTTCATTTGTTGTTGTTCAATAATCCATTCAACGAACTCTCTTCTCTGTCCATGGTCATTAGGCTTCAATTTTTGTGTTAATTGAATTTTGTAAGCATGAAGACACAGATCTTTGGTGAGTATACGCTGTAGAGAGGTTCTTGAAATTTGCAATTCTTGTGCACGACGTCGAATTGAGGTTCCTGGATTGTCAGCAACACTCTCACGCACTGCTTCGACATTCACATTTCAACGGCTTGTTTTTGGACGACCAGTGTGTTTGGCGTCTCCAACGGATCCAGTCTCCATGAATTTTTCAATTAATCTCTTCACAGTTAACGAAGTTAAAACACTATTCCGACCATATTTTGTATGAAATTTTCGAACTGCAGCCGCTTTCACTATTTTTGAAATATTCTTTAATAATGAAGACACGTTGTTCTATCGTGTAACGCTCCATTTTTAATAACCCTATACTGTTAGCTGTCAAATTGCTTTTTTTTCAGGGTTGCCAACACTTCACTGCACACATGGCGGCAAATTCAAATCTTCCGTTAATTTTGGGACACCCTTTATTTGTATTTAAATACAAAAGGATCAATTTCATTTTGAATTCTTGTTTCCTTACCGAGCAGCTGATTGTGAAACGCCAAAACCAGTGTGCACTAACTTTGTAACCGAATTTTGTACACTACGTCAGTGGAAATTTCAACTACTTTTGTAGTTAGATTTAACCAATCAGAATTCCTTGACTACGTAGCCACTAGTTTTGTGAATGCAACCAATCTTTCATTGAAAGCTTACCCTGAGGCTCCACAAGAGTAAAATCCTATCCAACTTCTCTTATTCGCAATACAGTGTTTTTTTGACTGGACAATGCCTTTGAGTAGTAGTAAGCAACAACAATATAAGAATTTAAATTTATTTCTATTTTCTTTAATTTTACTTACTTAATGAAAAAATATGTATGTGTGACCGTACTTGACGGCAATTTAAACGAAATGAAATTTTAATTTCAAAAAGACTGCGGAAAATGGACGCTCACCACAGCATACAACACCAACGTCAAATTTGATGACAAGATTTTGATCCGCTCGAAAATCCAAACTGCGATGACCGGATCATGGACTGGATGTTGGATTGTTGGTCTCTATTGGATTATCTGATGACAGGCCAATAGTCCTGTCATCGGAAATGTTCAATGGAGACCTCAAGTTAAGGATTTTTCAATTAGCGCGGGTAGATTTTGGCACCACGTAACGGTCAATTTGTTTCGGGGGTTTCTGTGGAATCTTTTGTTGCTGTGCCAAATCATTTAAGCAAGTTACACGATTGAATAGCACGTTAAAATGATAAAATTTTATTATCAAAATGAGTGTTCGTTAACGCAAACGTTGCACGCATTGCGCTCATTTTACGGTAAACGTGGTGACCCTTCACAGTCGATTCTTCAACGTTTGGTGGCCAAATTTGAGACGACCGATTCAGTAAACAATCAGCCAATACTCGTACGTTTAAGTTCGGCCGAGAACATCGCCCAGGCAGTCTGTATATGATCCAAACTTTTCAAAGTGAAGGCGGTCACCGTCAACAGCAATGTTAACTAATTTCTTCTGGCCCAAATTGTACCATATGGACATAGACAACATGTGGTTCCAACAGAATGGCACGGCGCGGCGGCGCTACGCGCCACGAACGCTTTGAGGGTAAGGTTATCTCTCGCAGGAGTGAAGTGAATTGGCACCTAGGTCATGTTATTTAACCCCACTAGACGTTTTCTTGTGGGGTTCTTGAAGTCGCAGGTATATGCAAATAAACCTGAATCGACCGATGTCCTAAAGGTGAACATAACATAGGCCATCGCTTAAATTCAGCCGGATCTATGCGGAAGAGTCATTGAAAATTGGACTACTCGGATCCGTGCCACCGTAAGAAGCCAAGGCGGGCATTTGAATAATGTCATATCCCACACTTCACACGCATTCATGGCATTAAAAATAATAATTTAATACCTCAGACACAGCTTGTTTTATTCCATTTTAACATCTGCACGTCCTTATTGAAAAACCCTTTATTTGTGCAATTTGCATATAAAATTTTGTAAGAAAATAAGTTGCCAGCAACTTAGTTGCTTTGTAAACAATCGCCTAAATTATGTTTATTAAAACTTGCATTTGAACGTTGTCATTATCAACTCACTTTAAGTTACAATCTACATCGTACTTTTCTATTGGAATTTAAATGGACACCTCCAACTGCAATTTAGTTATAAATAAATTATTTTAGTCTTTAATTTATTTCATTTAACATATTTGATTTTGTATATGTATTTGTTTTTCTTTTCTTTCTTCATTTATTTTATTTAATGTATATTCTTCATACAGGGTGGGGTATGGTCACTTCGTTATATGAAACTCTCGCAACTGAGCGGCTATCAATAGTAGAGCGTTGGTTTATAGCTTCTTCGAAAGTACGTTATCTAAGGTTTTCGTTATGACTAGTTCAGTGTCAACAATGCAGTCGACAAAGCAAGAGTGCACGTTCGCCGTGTAGGCCTATTTTTCTTTCAGCGGTTCGATCATCGCAATTCAGCGTGCATTTCAATATCACACCTGCAGGCCATGTGCCTGTTTGTGGTTGTACACGTTCAGGGGTACCGTTAGTGTACAGAAACGTCAGGACGCCAGAAAACATCGGAAGGGTAAGGGTGGCGATTTTAAAATCCCCTAGGCGTTCTGCACAAACAAATGCGGCTGCTTTAGGGATTTTTAGTCGTACAGTGAGACGAATTCTTCATGAGGAACTTAATTTTCACCCATACAACTTAATACGCACTATTATTTCGCGCGAACACTTCCCCGAACGGCTCATCTCTCTAATGACTATCTTTAGTGGCTAGCACGATCGCCAGATTTAGCCCCATGTGAATTTTTCCTATGGGGCTTCCTTAAATCGTTCGTGTACACTGATCGTCCAAAGACCCTTCGTCATCTTAAAATTATTAATTCAAGCTGCTATCGTCGACATAAGCACAGATATGCTAGAAAAAGTGTAAAACAATTTCAAATTTAATGCATTTTTAAAAACAAATAAAATAAAATGTTCTTCTATACAAAGAAAAATAATTAAATCAGTATTGCCAATACTTTTTGTGTTATGATTTTTTTAAAATAAGAAAGTAACCACGCCCTACCCTGTATATTAAATTTACTTTATTTTTGGTTTTAATTTATTATATTTTATTTTTATTGATAGTATTTTATTTCATTTTGTTTCTCGTTCAATGACGTATCTAAAAATTCACCTATCCAGAATAGGCTGTCCAAGATTAAACGCGACATTAACGTAATCCATTGAACGCAGCCATTATCGTCACCCATTGAACACACTAATTTGTTTAATTTGACATTTAGTAATCAGCTGATTTCGCCGGGCTCAGAATTTTGTTGATAAAGTGATAACACGATACAGATTTGTTAATAATTTAATTTTTTACACAAAATGAGTGTAGTTTGTCGTTGGCTTGGTTCGATTATTAAAACGAAACATATTATCTTCCTCACAAATGTACATCTCAACAATGTCTTTATCCGAAAGCCGAATATAATTAGTTTCTCAACAAAACCTTTGTTGCCTAATTCACAACATTTAAGATTCCTCTCAAACTCACAATATGAAGAAGATTGTTGGAATTGCAAAGCAAAAACAAAAAGAGTAAATAATTTTATGTGTGATGAATGTGGAAAATTACAAGACATCACCAAAATACATGTAAGTCAATTCATCTAGAAAAAAAATGAGGTGGATCTAATGTTCCTTTCTTCATTTAAATAAAGGACTTTTTTGAACTTTTGTCGTTGCCTCGAGATTTCGATGTTCCTTCTACCAAATTGACAAAGACTTTTCGTCAGCTGCAAACATTGGTGCATCCGGATAAATTTGGAAACAAGTAAATTAGTTTAACTTTAATTGAATCAAATAATCAAGGAGGACCATTTCTTAACACAGATCTGAAAGGGAGCAAACAAACGCTGCCGAATGGAGTGCACTTATAAACAAGGCATACAAAACTCTTTTAAATCCTCTATTCCGAGGTCAATATTTATTAAAACTACAAGGGGAACAAATGCCTCAAGATAATAGTACTTTAAATAAGGAATTTCTGATGGAAATGATGGAGAGGAACGAAGAAGTGGATGATGCTGAGACCAAAGAAGATCTTAACCAAATAAACAAAAATATTCAAGAGGAACTTAATGGAGAAATCAATCACCTCAAGGAATTATTCAAATCAAACGATTTAAACGGTGCAAAAGCTCTGCTTGTTAAAATTAAGTACTTATTGAGTATTCAAAACAGTATTCAAGTGAAACTGGAAAAACTTAATGGATGATATAAAGAAGATAAGATTTATGTTATCCCTTATCTCTCTGACGGCACATACCTTTTAAGATTTAAAAAAAAATGATCTGTAGGTACAAAATGTGAACAAATTGTTAAATAATAAATCTATTTTTGCAGTCCATTAGTTTACTTTTTGTGTACAAGTTAAAACTTTGTTTTTATATTCGTCAAGGAAATAAGCCGATGTGTCTATCAAGCTCCTTACAATTCTTAGCTTGATACTTTTAATTTACAAAAGTTATTGAGAGTTTAAAGTCTTCTAAATTTTTATAATATTAATGGAAAAGTTAGGCCCAATTCCACCACCTGAGCCTTATCAGCGCGCATGCCCCGACAGAAGAGAAGGATGACAATACCAAAGAAGAATTGTATGCGCTCCTCGTCAAAACATATGAGCAATGTCCTAAAAACGATGTTAAAATTCTCCTGGGAGATTTTAACGCCAAAATTGGTAAAGAAGGCATTATTGGTAGGTCAATCAGAAGACATAGCCTACACGACATCACATCTGGAAACGGACTCAGGCTTATCGACTTCCTAGCCGAGAAAAACATGGCGTTGAGTAGCACCAGATTCGCCCAGATATCTACAATGGTACTTGGCGGTCCTCCGTTAAAACCAAATCTATCATGTTGCTATTGACGGAAGACACTCCTCTAGAATTCTTGGCGATTGTACGTACAGATCAGCCAACATAGAATCTGACCACTACCTAGTTGGTGCTAAATTGCGGGTACGAATGTCCATGGAATTGAGGAGAAGATTCAACGTTGGAAGACTGCAGCAGGAGAAAATCTGGAGAGATCATTTCAACCAACTGCTTAATGGTGATTAAGTCAACGATCCCGCCTGCGAGCAACCAAGATTGAGATCAAACTAGCCATCACCAGGCTAAAGTCGAACAAAGTGGCCGGTAATATGATGGTCTGCAGACGGAGCTTTTTAACTACGCTGGAGCAGATCTGGTAAGGAGCTTGCACCAGCTAGTTACTAAAATTCGGTCGGAAGAAAGCATGCCCGACGAGTGGAACTTAAGCACCATCTGCCCGATCCATTAAAAAGGTTACCGCCTTTTCTGCGTCAACTACAGAGGCATTAGCCTTTTAAACATTGCGTACAAGATCTTTTCCAGCGTATTATATAAACCTTAAGCCATTTACTGACGAACTAATCGGCCCATACCAGTATGGCTTCAGGCCTAAAAAATCTACCATCGACCAAATTGTCATTCGACGCCAAATTCTGGAAAAGAACGAAGAACATAACATCGAAACACACCATCTTTTCAAGTGGCACAATCTTTCGAAAATCCACACAATATCTTTGACATGCAGATGACTTCCACCTTATGGAAAAAACCAAACGAGTAGTGAAGGGTGCCTTCTCTAATATCGAATCTGAGGCGAAGAAAAGTAACGAGGACAAAACGAAATATTTACTGTCGTCAAATAGAGCCGATTCACATCGTAGACTTGGTCAAAGCGTCACAACTAACAGGTATAACTTCGAGTTGGTAAACGAATTTGTTTATCTGGGCACTGCTGTTAATTCTGCAAATGACATCAGTGCGGAGATCAAACGTAGAATTACCCTTGCTAATCGCAGTTTCTTTGGACTAAGCAAGAAGTTAATGAATAAGGCCCTATCGCGAAGTATCAAAGAGACAATGAACATGACCTTAATCATCCCAGTTTTGCTATATGGTGAAGAAGCATGGACCCTCTCCCAGGCGGATGAAGGATCTCTTGGTATCTTCAAGAGAAAGGTTCTGCGTACGATTTATGGTCCGGTTTGTACTGGCATAGTAACATCTGACAGAGAAGATTTAATCAGGAGTTATACGAGCTGCACAGCGACTTGCCAATGGTCAAAATACTGCGTGTTCAACGCTTAAGATGGCTAGGGCATGTCGAGCGAATGAACAAGCCTGAGGGAACAAGAAGCAGAGGCAGGCCTCATCTCTGGTGGAGTGATCAAGTTGAGGCCGACGCACGTCAACTTGGTATTCGAAACTGCAGGTAGCAAGCTAGAGATCGAGTGAGTTGGTGAAAGTTATTACTTGCTTTTAATAAAGTAAAAGTAAAGTAAGAATTCGATTTTAAACAGTAAGTTTTCTGCCTTTGAACAAGCACTATAGTTAACGCTTTAAGTCATTTGATAATTTAGTTTGTGATAAATTTTTAATTTCTGTAATCTTACTTACGTACTAAAGGTGGCACTAAAGTCATGTGACTAGAGCATTGCCCAACGAACTTCTTTATCTAGCTCGGTTCCTAGCTAAATGTCTCCAGTTGTCTTGGATAAGGCCACTTTTCACTTGTTCGATCCACCTGATCCGCTGTCTTCCTCTACTATGCTGTCCTGTGGGTGTGGATTCGAAGACTTTCCGGGCCGGAGGATTTGTTTCCATGCACTCTACGACGTAGGACTTTTATTATTTTGGCTAAGTCTATATCGCTTTATAGCTCGCCTTGCATCTTCTCCTCAACTTACCTTGTGTCCATAGATCAAGCAAATAACTTTGCTCCCGAAAAGTCTCAAGGTGCTTTCGTTTTAACCCATGCATCTGCACCGTATAGCAGGAAGAGTATAATGAGAGTATTACGTACTTAAGATGGCACTACAGTCCTGTGACTAGAGCATTACCCAACAAACTTCTTCATCTAGCTCATTCTCTAACTAGATGTCCCCAGTTGTGCACTCTAAATTGAACGATGGCATTTTTCAATTGTGCCTGCAACCTGAGCCGCGGTCTTCCTTTACTGTGCTGTCCTGTAGGCTTGGATTCAAAGACTTTCCGTGCCAAAGTATCGGTTTTCATGCACTCTACTTGGACTTTTTTCTTTTTGACTAAGTCTACGTCGCTGTACAGCTCGTACTTGCATCTTCTCCTCCACTCACCTTTTATCCATATGGAACCATAGATCACACAAAAAACTTTTCTCTCGAAACAAACCAAGGTGGTTTCATCTGCTTTTGTCGTAGTCCATGCTTCTGCATTGTATAGCAGGAAAGGGATGATGAGGGCACCTGCACTATTCTTTCAAGGACGACGTTAAAGAAATCACATGACAGCGCCTCAACTCGTGTAAATCTTTTTTTGACATCAAGAGGTTTGGTTAAGTTGTTTCTAAACTTTATAGAGCAGAACGGATTTTTCATGGACTTTCTACACAAAAGCACGGGCTTGGCAGGGATGCCAAGACTAGACATGGCTCTATACAGTTCATCTAAATGGATGCTGTGATATGCCTTGAAATCGGTGAAAAGATGATGGATTACAATTTGATGTTGGGGATCTGTCGTAATGTGAATATTTGATAGACTGTGGACTATCTTGATCTAAATTAGTACTGATAGGGATCTATCATGTGGTTAACGATGGGCTTTAAAAGTTCACATATTACGGCAGAGAAGATTTTATATGCGATGTTAAGGAGACTGATTCCTCTATCTTCCGTCCATTTTTACAGATAGGTTGGTGCATGCTTCTAAATTGTCTCTAGCTGATTTGAAAAGTTTGGCATTGAACCATTTCCTCTGTTTGTAAGCCTTTAGTTTAATTATGGCAATTTTTACTTCTTACAAGTCGGGAAGACAGGATTGTTGTCTTTTGTAGTCTATATTGAATGGATCATCCTGCCTGACAGCGAAATTCTGTTCGTCGTCACCATTATGAACTAGATATAGATATCTAAACATTCCACAGTTTGATTTTGAATTAACTTTCTTCTTACAACAGATGACATCATGCTTAATTACATGTTTGAGTACAATTTCTGCAACGTTGATAAATTTAAATATTCAATCTTTTCTTTTCTACCTTTAGCTTACCTTTTTCTTCAAGCTCAATCATTTGATATATTTATTTATGATCAATGTATTTTATTGGGATTCCAAAACAGAAAAACACTAAATCAATAAAAATAAAAAAAAAACGAAAATGCTTTGTTGGGAACAACAATCAATCAAGACGTTTAAATCTTTTGGACTGGTTTCAAGCCCAAAATGTAGAAACATTTACTCAGCACTGAAGCAGTAGCTTCACACAAAAGTATCCTGCTTTTATGCACTTTAATTATGGTTCCCTCCTTATTTTTCTCTATGCAATAGCACTTGTCATAGAATTCCGAGAAAGTGGTACAAACCTCATAACAATACTCGCACAGAGTGTGCAAGAGTAAATCCTTTGTGATTTTAAGGATAACATCTGGGAATTTAAGCAGCACCTTTGCCAGTTTCCATTCCTTTTCGTGTTCCACTGTTATCGATTCTGTCTTCAAGATTTCTGATAGGTTAGAGAAGTCTACACCACAATTGCGAGCGATTGAGCAAATGCGGGTGAAGGCATACAGAAGATAGACCGCGGTGTTTCCTCGATCTTCCAACATTTTGTCGAAGGAAAACACATAGGCATTGGTGCGGTTGTGGCAAAGATCTGCATACTTAATACATCCATAAGCGACGGATTCCTGGGCAGCTTTTAATTCTTCTGGTGTGAGTACCTTGTCACGTTCCTTTTCTTTTAGTTTGTCGAGAGCCCTACGCAGACCTTCATCGAGCAGATCAGAAAGTTTCACTGTCTCACCGGAGCGCGTTTTGAATTTTTTACCATCTTCACCAAGGACCACACCGAACATTACGTGATCCACTCGGTGCTTCTTCAAGTCGATGATATTCGCACGTTCAGCGCAGGCGAAGATTGTGGTTAAATGTGTGTTTTGCCCAGCATCCACAACATAAATAGCCCAATCAGCTTTAACCTCTTCGAATCGGTACCGAATTGCAGCCATATCGGATGTGTCGTAGGTAAATCCTCCATCGGTCTTTATCACTGTAAGTGGAACGCCTGTCTTCGTTTCATCTGACCACATAATCTTTCGACCTTCATCCTCTTCGAGGAAACCTTTGCTTTCTAGTAATTTGATCACATCGATCATTCTCGATTGATAAAAGGATTCACCTCGCTCTTCGAGTGTCACATCTAGACGGTCGTATATGTTTTGAAACTCTTTTCGGGAAACATCACAGATTAATGTCCATGCTCTAACTGATAAAGGATCTCCACTCTGCAGCTTTACTACGCAGCTATATGCTCGTTTCTTGAATTCTTCATCCTCATCGAATCTAAATGAAACAATAAAAATTATGAAACAACTAAAAATGTTGGTATACAATTTTTTTTTCAAACCTTTTCTTTGACTCCTTATAGAACGCTTGAAGGTCGTGAATTGGTGGACTTTCTGTGTGAAAACTAGGAAAACTGTCCTCCAAATGTGCAATGAGCATACCGAATTGGGTTCCCCAATCACCCAGATGATTGTGTCGCACTACATCATGACCAATAAATTCCAAGAGACGAGCAATTGATTCTCCAATAATTGTGGATCGTAAATGTCCAACGTGCATTTGTTTAGCAATGTTGGGCGATGAGAAATCAACCAAAACACGCTTTTTAATGCATTCAGGTGGCTGCACACCGTTTTTTAGCAAATCACCAATTGCTTTAACTGCAAACGTTCTATAAAAAAAAACGTTAACTTGTAAAACTATATTTGCATTGAAAGTTATTGATATAAAATTAAAGTTGAATAGGCCAAGAATCAAGTTTGAACTGCTTAGATTTGATTAACTAAGAAGATTATTTAAATTTAAGGTATACATTGATTACAATATTGACAGGAACTTAAGAAGTCGTACTTTTTCTTTGGAAAACCTCTTTTTCTACATCTTCAAAAGACACTTGGTAAGAATCGGTAACGAGTAGTGTGGGACTATTACCACACAAAACAAACGGTTAAGCTTGCTTTCTTAATTTATGGTTTTTCTAAGGCGATGTAAGAAGTTTGCTGCCCCTCTGATCTGGCTATTATTTACAAGACTTATTTACGTCCAAAGCTTGAGTATAACTCCCATATCTGGGCTGGTGCTCCTGCAACTTACTTAAGCCTCTTGGATAGTATTAAACGTAGAGCATTTAGATTGATTGGTGATATTACCATCATAAGATTATTTACGTTTACGTCGGTACTGGCTTTAAGTTTTTTCATTTATTTTAGCAGTAAATTCTGCAAACAATCCTCGCCATTCATCAACATTTGACTCCGTTATAGATAGATTAAATCCATGTGATAGGGCCATCTCATTCCAATCCTTAAATGGGGAGGCATTGGTTTGTAATAATCTTATCAAAATAGATTTGTGAAGATTTCCTCCACTTCTTTTCATAACTCTAATTAGATATTCATAGTTGGCTTTAAGGTTTTGAGTGAATAGAGGAGTTATACTAGATTCGACATAGATGACGTAGTTCGGGGTTGAGTGTGGCAATCGCTTATTCAGCTTAAAAAAATATCTTTGCATTTTTTCAAATGACTCGAAGAATTAATATCCAAACACCTGCACACCGTAGCACATTCATGTGTTTACGGTTGTCTGGAAAACGCGATATTTTGACACCAGACCGATTTCCTGGTTAGCAAAGAACTTGGGCCATATTACGCTCAAAGCCAGTTTAGCATCACTACCTTTTTGTTCTGCGTGTTTTGAAAAACTAAGGTACTAAGGTAAAACTCCTAGGTACTTAAATTCTGTTACAACTTCAATGGCTACATTATTAAGAGACTAGCTCTCTACGGGACGCGTCCTTCTTTGATGTGCTTCAAAAATCATAACTTTTGTTTTACTTATATTGATGAGTAAGCCCCACTTCTCGCAAAAGGCATTCAGTTTGTTGATTTGCAACTGGAGGGTGAAGGGGTTGTCAGCGAGTAAGACTAAGTAGTCAGCATAGAGCAGGACTTTCACTTGGATGTCAGCAAAAAGTATTCCTCCCGGTAGTCTATCACAAATGTCATCAATATATAAAACAAATAAAATGGGCTTAAAATCATGCCTTGGGGAACACCTGCCGTTGGTTCAAACCAGTTAGAAAGATCGGACCCATCCCATACCGATGCACAAGATGAGACAAGTAAATTAAAGTACATCAATAAAAATTTTCGGGAAATTCGTAGCGTTGAAAGCTTGTACACCAAAGCCTGACTGTTGACCTTGTCAAAAGCTGTATAATTTCTTCTTTTTTTCAATCGACTTCTTGGCAATACTGGTTAGCGCGAATATATGATCCATTGTTGAGAAGCCCGAACGGAATCCCGCTTGAAACATGCTCAGTAGATTTCTGTCCTCGATCCATTTAGTAAGTCTGTCATAAAGAATTGACGTAAAAATCTTCCTTAAGGTGTTTAGCATAGAAATTCCTCTGTAATTCTCTGGCATCGTAATATCGAGCCATAAGCGATAATTGAATTTATATAAAAGTTCGTACCTTTTATTTAAATTGGTAAATAAATAACTTGCAGGTGCAAAACTGTGATAAAAGTTGATTTGTGTTATTATTATTAATAAAAATTTGAAAAGTTCACCAGCGACTTTAAATCTTAGACTTTCACTTTTGACAGTGGAAATGTCAATTGCCGTATCAACAGCATGCAATGATAGCGTTGGCATCCACTGAAATATCCCTTTTAAATAAAATATTTAAGGTTGGTCTTAAGACACTTTTTTTCCGTATACCTTCTTCTGTTTTCTTTTGTTCCGAGCTGTACCGTACTCTAAAGAGCCTTTTCGTAAAATAGATTTCAGTATTTTGTACTACTGCCTATGCAGTTCTTACTCCAATTTCAAGTGCCGAATCTTGGCAAAAACTTGAGATTGTTGATTCTTAAAGGTGTGTCCATTTAAAAGTACTTCTGCTAGTTAACTCTCGAGAGCAACTATCGGGAGACTGTCCATTTGAGAGCCAAATTTTAGAAATTTTGCTATCGCGAGCTCTCTGCTAGAATATTGAGAGTTTTCTTGCTGAGGGTACTCTCATAATCGCGTCCACTTGATAAATTTCTTCTGGTGGCATATTATCAGTTGGCCATGTATTCTTACAAGATGCTTTAATTAACGGTACTGTTGGGTCAAACCGTGGGTAGGTCGTCGTAACCGATTCGGTGAGGGTCTGCTCTTTCAAGAGAGCTTAAAATTGAAGATCCTCATCAGTTTCGAAATTTTTGCCGTTAGCGAAATTGAATTTTTGATACAAAACGTGGGAACCATAATTAAAAAAAAAAAAAGATACCCAATTAAGGGCATACCTTGGATAAGATTTGTTACGATGGTATCGTCCAAATTTTTCATTCCTCCACTAGGGCAGATTTCAGCCCATTGAGTTTTTCTGGAAGGGCGGGTCCCTCCTTATCATTTTTCCTAGTATGTCCCAAACATGTTCGATGGGATTCATATAGAGCACTTCTTGTAAGTAGTCGGGAACGCACCTAGCAACGTTCGGTCTAGCATTGTCTTGCATTAGCAAGGAATTGTCTTCAATAAATGGTGCGAAAGGAAGCACATTTTCCCCCAGAATGTTGTTGATGTAGTAACTTCCTTTTCCTTCCTCCTTCCACGATGCACAGCTCGGTTTTTTCGTCCATGGAAATTCCCGCCTACACAATGACGATACCCCCCCAGAAATGTTCGTCATGGGCAACCGTTTCCGAAGAGTAGCTTTCACCTGATCGTCTCCACGCCCTGCTACGTCCATCTGGTGAGCGCAGACAAAACCTGGACTCATCAGTGAAAATAACTCTACCCTAGTCGGCCTCGGTCCATCTCGATGAAGTTGAGCAAATTCCATCCGACTTCGCTTGTGCTGTAACGTGAGTGTCTTGGTACACTAGCAGGTCTTCAGCCTCCTCACCGTTTAAGAATTCACAGCTCTACCCCTAACGAAGTCTGTGAGATAGTTCAACGGCTCTTTGGTGAAGATCTCGAAGCCTTTGAAGCACCAAATATCGATCATCCATGGCAGATGTTGTTCTTGGGCGACCTGAGCCTTTCCGCCGGTTGCAGGAGTTTGTTTCCCCGTACCTTTGAATGGCTCTTTTTACCGTCGTCTCCGGTTTTCCGATCAAAACAACGGCATACCGTGCAACCTGAGCAACGATAAAATTGTACATTGGTGATTTGTGTAAGATATTATTTTGGCACGTACTTTCAAGTTCTTTGAGCGAGACAAAAGGAATTTCACATTCGTCGTTCCTATCAACAAACTGTAAGGAATCTGTAGCCGTGTTTCTGTTTGTTTTTAAAACATTCGCGAGATGTTCAGCAAAAAGTTTAGCGTTTAGTTTCGGTTTTCCGATCAACTTTATTCGAGTGTTTTGTTTGGGGGTTTTATTTATATGCTTTACTGCTTTCCATAAAGACTATTCGTTAGAAGCATCTTTAGGCAGAACTTTCAGGAATTTACCTAGTGAATTGTTTTTGAACTCACTGATTCTTTTTTTTTCAGATTGATTCAGATTCTGAAAAAAGGAGACCCTCTAAACTGCACCAACTATAGAGGAATCATTCTACTTAACATCGCTTACAAAATCTTCTCTGCCTGTAAAATGTGAACGTCTAAAGCCCATCGTCAACAACCTGATAGATCCTTATTAGTGTAGTTTTAGACCAAGAAAGTCCACAGTCGTTCAAACATTCACATTACGGCAGATCCTGGAAAAAAACCCAAGAACATCAAATCGACACCCGCCATATTTTCATCGATTTCAAGGCCGCATATGACAGCATCTACAGGGACAAGCAGCATAAAGCCATGTCTAGTTTTGACTGCAAAACTCGTCCGTTTGTGCAGTTTGACCATTGAGAATTCACGCTGCTCCATAAAGGTTGGAAACAACTTAACAGAACCTTTCGATGTCAAAAAAACAAGGTGATGCGCTTTCATGTGATTTTTTACCATCGAACTTGAAAGAATAGTGCAGAGCTCCCACGTCAACACTAGAGGCAATGTCTTTCAAAAGTCTGTCCAATTAATAGCATATGCTGATGACATTGACATAATCGGAAGAACTGAGCGTGATGTCAATGAGGCGCAGAAAACAACACCAGCGCTGAGATCAAACGAAAGATAACTCTTGCTAACCGCTGCTTTTTTGGGCTAAGAAAGTAATTGAGTGGCAAAGTTCTCTTTCGAAAACCAATGTGTCGCTATATAAGACCCTCATCATCCCCGTCCTGCTATACGGTGCAGAAGCATAGACTATGACAAAAGCGGATGAAAGTACCTTGGGTCGTTTCGAGACAAAAGTTCTTCGTGTAGATCCCACGTATGTCCCGTATGCATAGAAAGGGAGTGGAGTAGAAGAAACTTAGCCAGTAGGGTAAAAGTATCGACTAAGATGGTTGGGTCGCGTAGAGTGCATGGAAACCAATCCTTCAGCCCGGAAAGTCTTCGAAACCACACCCATAGGACAGCACAGATGGGGAAGACCGAGGATCAGGTGGCGCGCACAAGTGGAAAGTGACCTCACCCAACTTGGAGCGCGAAACTGAAGACATCTAGGGACCCATCTAGCTAGGTTTGTTTGGTTAGGCCCTAATACACACAGGACTGTAGCTCCACCTTTAGTAAGATTTTTTTTTATTTTGTTGTTTAGAAGTAAAATGTTTTGTTTAACGATAGTATCTTCTGCTTTTCATATCCTTTTTGGATTCACGTTCTCCTTCTTGTTCGGACACGGACTTCTAACAACAGCTTATGATAAGGTTTTTACATTTTGAACTTGAAAGAAATGTCCAATGTGTAGAATTTAAAGCCTCGAAAACTCAATGCTACTTACTCTAACTAATGTGTGACTCTCTTCCAATGCCACAATCCATGGGTAGCACTTGAACCAATTAGATTAGGTTTGTGTCTCTTGTCGCTAAAAACGCTGTTTTTTTTTGCGTTTTATTCGTCCGAAACGCGAATAAAATTCTCATATTTGAACAAGTGACCCAATAACCCACTTAAGTTTCTTGGAAAGAAATCAAAATAACGCTCTAAAAACAATAGTGAAATAGCCAATAATGCACTCTACTTCAAGCATTTTAACCCTAAATTCAAAACCAACATAGATCGGTAATTTTTTCTAATCCTATCCTATTTTCCTAATGATCCATAACGCTTTGAGTGTGCGTAAAATATATTTAAAAAATACAGGAAGATTTTTTTTAAACTTACTTGTCCAAGAAAATATTTATGAATCCAGGTCCGGCAACGTCAACCTTAGCTATAACAGGTGATGGTTCTAAACTGGCAACAATTGCAGCACCAATATCTCTTGGTGGCTTTGCCTGTCCCGCTGCTTTCAGAGCATTTGCAATAGACATTGCGCTGTTGCATTGGTAGTCACCCTGTTTAGCTGAAACACTTATCACAGCCGTTGCGGCATCTCCGCTCAGGCTGGGAAATGCTTTTGCAATTGCACGTGTAAACAAATTCGTCAAATGTTCATGTATGGAAATCATTCCCTGAACAGGAACAGACACACCAGTGCAGTGCTTCTTCTCTGCTATGACAGCCTTTGAAACAATTTTGTTAGTTTGACTTTCTAGTTAGAACACGTTTATTGTTTTTCAACTTACATTTTCAAGAACTGCCAACCGATGTTTGAGCTTCATATTTTCTACTTGCAATTTGCTGAATTCCTCATCACCGGTTTCCTCGAGAAATTCTCCAGTACTGATTTTTTTCATTTGTTCCCGCAGCTGCGATGTCATCTTTTCCTACAATCACCTCCTCACACGTGTTTTTAAACCGTTTTTTAGTGGGAAAATAGAACAAATGAACTTACCAATTGTTGCAGGCGTTCTATTTCACCATTTAACGACATTTTAATTAAAATTTCGTGGATCTTTTGGATCTTTGATACAAATTTGTCTATAAAATGTTTTTATTTGAAAACTTTCAATTGGCAATCGGCAGCCAGCAGCATCCACAAAATGTCAAAATCGTAGTTGACAAATGTGAAATGCCACGATGATCGGACACGTTCAGCACATAAAACCATAACTCAACTACAGGATACAGTGAAGCCCACTTTTATCATTTTTCAAAATTAATTAGGAATAAGGTTTTGGATTGAATTCCTCACAACATCGAGTAATTTGTTTGTATCGACAAATACAAATTAAGGTCTACTGTAAAATAGAATTCCGGAAACAATTTTTTCCATCGCGTTCCCTGTTCCTAGAGAATTAGTTTAGTTTAGTCTTTGTATATATAATTGAATAGTACTATCATGAAGAAGGAACGCTCGACCTAACATCTTCTTACGACTTCCTAAACAATTCGTTCCACATGTTTTGCATGTGGAATGTATTGGGGTGGGAGTAAAAATGAGCGAGAATTCCAACATAAAATAATAAATTTCCAGATTATTAGAAAAAACAGAAGATAGAGAAGAATGTATACAAATTCAGCGAAAGTTCGAGGGAGTACATGAAAATACATTTTTGTTATAATTTATTATTTATATTTTGTATAATTTGTTATTTTTATTGTTTGATTGGTTGATTGGCAATGAAATCATTTAAAAAAACACACAGGACAAAAAATAGAAGAAAAATTAGAATATAAACTTTTTGTGGTTGCCAAATAGAAAAATTAAGGTTTTCCCTATTTTTTTCTAATCATTTTCAAATGAGACAAATATTTTTAAACCATGCTTATAATAGTGCGAACATTTTTAACTTAACATAGGAAGTTATTGTAATGGGTCCGATTTGTCAAATTCAAAATTTTGACATTTCTCGACGTTCAAGGTCCCTAGAGTCGAAAAAAAAAGATTTTTAGAGAGTTGTCTGTGCGTGCGTGTGTACGTATATACATACGTTCGTGCATCCGTAAGTTTGGGAACTTTTTTCGTCATCCAGAACCAGTGGAGATATCGACTTCAAATAAATATTGTTATACAGATAATAATGCAGAAAGATGCAAAAAGGGCTCTCAAGAAAATTGCATGGGTGGTTTTTTTGACATAGTAATTTGAAAAAAAGGTAAATATTTTGATTAACCCTAAATATCTCACGAACGATACCAAAGAAATATATTTTTTGAAAAATTCCAATTAACGTTTTTTTTATAAATCAAAAAAACTGAAAAACAAAATATTATTCGCCTAGAAAATTATACGAACAAAAAATGATTTTATGTAACGAAAAATATCGTTTTTGAAATCTGGTAAAATTATGAGAAAAATTTAATTGACAGTTTTTGTACAAAATATAAAAAAAACAATACTAATACATACTTGGTAAAAATGTACTTTTACCTCAAATACCTTTTCAAAAATTAAAAACATTGGCTTCAAAATAGTTTTATCTCACAGAAAATATTATTTGCCACATTTATCTAATTTTTATTAAAATCCAACAGTTAAGTAGTTAATCGGAATGGGAAGTTATCAGTGCGGGTTGGGTCCGAGCCGCTACATTGAAAATATACTCATGTTAAAATAACAGCTTTAATGGTCACTTATTTAAAAACTCTTTTTAGTTAATTTGATGTTAGCACCGTAGAAATAAATCAATAGTAATTGAGGTGAAGATTAAAATTGACAAAGATTTTGTTGGAAATAAAAAATGTATTTAATTTTGATTTGAAATTTGATGTGTATTTCTTCAATGTTAAGGTTTTTTATCTTTATTCCTTAATCAAATTCCTTAAAATTAGAATGTCATTTTTAAAACGTGATTACTTAAATAATTAATTACACCTAAAAAATCAAAACCATTTGACCTTTTTCCTAAGAACGGAATAAGCAAGAAGAAGATAGTGTAGTAATCTTTAGCCATTTGTCCGTTTTTTAGAACAACCAAAATAAGGGTGAGAAGAATAGTAGGTTTTGTTACCTTTTTGGTTTAATACATTAATTTAACAAAACTATTCCCTAGAAACTTCCCTACATTTTTGTCTACGCAACAACCTGCCAACCTAAACAAAAACTGTCGTACTTATTTATGTACCTATTTTAACTCCAAAACGATAAATATAGAAAATATGTTTTAAAATTGGGAAAACATGCATAAATTCTCTTTTTTCCAATTCTAACACAGTTGTTTATAAAAAAGTCTGAAGCTACTATTAGAAGTTCAACGTAATCGGTCAATGCGTTGACTCTTTGACGTCAAATAGACTTCATTTGTAGATCTACAATAATTAAAAATCACAAAATAATTATGTAATATGCTTACACTGTACCAATTTTAACATTCTTTCACACCCTAATATGAAAAAAAATAAAAATAACGTTGGCTTAAATAAAAATTATTTTGTCTAATCGTGTGATAGTCAACATCTTAAGCATTGAAGCTTTGAACGTTGACACAAAATATTTATATGTTTTTATGACGTCACAGAGTCAATGCGTTGGCCCTTTAAGTTCATTGTTTAATTCTAGCTTGAGTCATGACTTGACTCCAATTACGAAACGACTTTAGTCCTTACAATTCAGCTTAATACACACCAACCTCCTTAATACTTACTTTTCTACATACCTACCCAACCCACCCACTACCCACATTACAATAAAAAAAAAAAAATTTAAAATACCTATATCGAATATATTGCTATGGAAAAATTCAAAATATGGCAACGTAGCATTCTATTAAAACTTAAATTTGAAAACGTTGCTTTTAAATTTTCAGATTTCACAAAAATAGAAAATCTAAAATCAAATGAATACAATTTTCTGCTAACAAACCTAAAACACATACAACTAAATGTATTGTATATGCATACCTTCTATACATTGATAAGTATGAATAAAACAAATCTCAGGTAACTTTGGCAACGACTGATTTTTGTTTAAATTTGAGTAATTTATTTTATTTATTTATTTCAATATTTTTATACTTCCAGTCGCTCTTAGATTCCACACCAAATTTCCGTACACACAGACGCAGCGCCCTCATGGTCCGCCTTTCGTACCAAAATTTTCTGTTCCATGATAATACTATTCAGTTTATATACAAAGGTTTAGTTTATTTCAATCAATCTGAGATAAACATTCTCTTTTCGTTTACATAAATATTAATAAAAATAACGAAAAAATAGTAACTTAGAGATATAATAAATATTTAAAATAAGTACAGAAAACATTAAATTAACATATATAGCACAATAATTAAAGAAATAAGAAAATTAACATTACATGTTATTGTTATACAATTATACGTTGTAAAGTACTATTCACATGAGCACGACCAACGACCAACGAATGAACGAATATTCGTCGATTTTGACGTTTCTTTCACATGAGAGTTTTTAATTCGTCGCGAATGAAGCCACAGACGAACATCATTCACCACCGAAACCAAAACAAGAATGATTTTTAGGTTAAGTACGCGCGATTATTTTATTCGTTGCGAGTGTGGATAATGTGGAACGCGAATAAAGTTTGACAGTTCGTATCAACTATAATTTTTTTCGCGACGAATAAATTTGTTTTCTTAAATTTAATAATATATTGTAATGAAAAGTAAAAGTATGTATCATAAATCAAATAGAAACTATATTGTTATCGTTTTGTTAAGAATTTGTGTGGAAATATGTCTTCAAACGTATATAAACTCACATTTTGTAATTCATTCGTCGTTCGTTGGTCGCGCTCATGTGAATACTACTTTATTCAAATATAACGTGATGAAGGCCAGCGATCTTTACAAAGACGTCAAAACAGAAAGAATGCAAGAAAGAGGAGAAGACCATCTTTACTGCTTCTGATAATCATTCGCAACCCTAAACTAGATCAAAAGGTAGTGCCGAATATTGAGAACTAGAGCACCCTAGCTCAGCTCAATAAACGCTCATTAGTATAAGTCAAAAGTCAGTGCGGATATTTTCGCAATGACGTCCAAAAAACTGCACTTTTCTGCCCAGGATAGTCTCATACAGCTACCTGAACTTAGCTATAAGTATAAAAGAAATAAGAAGCAGCATAACACAGGATAGATGTCAATTATTTTGACGTCTTTCTATGGCTTACCTACTGACATAAGCTTGTCAAGCTACTAGCATATTCCTATAAAAAGTAAGTTGATAAGTCTGCTATTACACTATGCCTCACGACTCACATGAGTCCGAAAAAGAAAGCAGATGTGAGAAAATGAGATGCAAACATTATTTCAGGTGAGTCTCGGGCAAATTTTTAGTGGACTCACTTTGACGTTTCTTTTTGCTCTTGTTCATTTTATGCTGTTCTTTTTCATTCGATTTTCTTGTTGCTGGGATAAACAACATCGAATTTGTTTGAAAACCAGAATACTGTGTAACTCCATATTAGCAAATTTTACAGGAGAGCAAAAAAAACCAATGAGGAGCATTCAAACCAAAACAAATAATAATTGTCAAATTAGAGGCATGCGGCACGAGTCAATGTGTAATAGCGCTTCCCTCACCGAATACAAATTTATAAGGAAAGTTAAAAGTAAAGCTGGGCATACACGGTGTACATGTTGTTTTGATTTGTTGGGCAGCGCTTCGCCACACACGGATCAACATGTTCATAGACTTCATTTTTTTTTTTGAGTGTTGTGAAGGCAAGATGAGCGAAACAAGTTCGGATGATACAATAGCATGAAATTTTCAATAAATTGCTTGCATTGCGACGACATGTTAATGCAACAAAAATAACTAAACAAATGCCGAATTGTTGTCACACAACGCCATATACGACGAACATGTTGTAAACTTGTCCATTCACAGCCAACATGTAAGCCGCAAATCACGGTTTATTTAATATTTTATAAACAGTGGATTTGTTGGCCAAAATGCCCTTACACGAATAATTTTCAGCCCAACACCAACAAATCACACCAACATATTCACCGTCGTTAGTCAACGAGTAATAGGTCTCTAAAGAAAGATTTAATGTATTTTAATGGTGTGAAACGTGGATAGTGCTGATAAACCAGATAAAATGTATCTTCGCAGTTGCCAATTACCAAAATTAGTACGTGCATTTTTCTCTGCAGAGTAGATGAATTTATTTCACGTATTTGATGCAGAAAGTGGGTGAAAAATATGATAAATCCAGTAAAGTAATCTTTAACTTTAATTTGATATTGGATGTACACTACTACTTCGATCAGAGCCATCTAGAACCGCACCAACACGGTATATACTGTTGCCCGGTATACACGACTGAGCCAGTCTCTTTGACAGATTGATTATTTTTATATTTTTCTTTTCGAGCACAAATTTATGTAGGTATCTAGATAATAATCTACATAAAATAGAGTTTTTGTAAAATAACCACTTGTTCATCTTAAAATTACGATGCTTATAAGCAGAAAAACATGGCTGAAAATGGCCCCATTGTAATAAAAGTTGTCAACTGACCCAGAAAAATTTTCTCTCCAATACCATTGGAGTAGAGCAAAGTCTTAAAATTGGGTATAATCATCTCCTTTTTTAATTTATTAAAATTGTTTTTGTAGTAAAAAAATTGATACTTAACTGTTTAAGAAGAGAAACGTCAAAGAAAAGGATGTCGTATATTGTGTTTCGCATGTGCTAACTAAAAGTTTCGTTTTTAGTCCGGTACTACATAGCGCATGTTTTCCCTTGCATCAATGAAGTGCGAAAGAGAAAGGATTAAATACAAAATAAAATAGAAATAATTCTGCCTCGGCATGCACGTACAAGCCATTCCTTACATGTTTTTGACGTTTGTCTAGTAGAGCTAATACCTCAATATGGAACACGAAAGTGAATTCAAGTGGACGATATATATTTATACCTAGGTTGCCACTGCTGGAAAAAATTACCAACATAATTTATCGGTTTATGTTCAACATACCGAATTAAAGCTTCGTCAAATAGAAAATGTATGCATTAACAATACTAATATCTAAAAACTTCATCTCTTTGAGTCTGACATTCTTATGGTATCTCAAAATTAAAATCTAGCTCAAATCCTGGTCCAGATGGAATTCCATCTCTGGTTCTGAAGCAATGTCAACTCACATTAGTGTTTCAACTACTTATAATTTTTAATAAATCTCTCTGTACTGACGTATTTCTTGATGAGTGGAAGTTCTCATACATAAGTCCTATTTACAAAGCTATTCCAAAAAATCTTGTAACAAATTACCGCGCTATAACTAAGCTCTCTGCAATACCTAAATTATTTGAGCTTATAGTAAAAGACCGTTTGTATTTTAGTATAAAAGAGCATATTTGCGTTGAACAAAATGGGTTTATGTCAGGCAAGTCTACTTCAACACATCTCATGCTTTATTGTAAATATGTCGTAGATTCATTAGAATCTGGTTATCAGGTAAAAACTATCTACACAGACTTTATAAAATCATTTGATTCTATTTGTCATGAAATTCTTCTAGCTAAACTTCGAGCTTTTGGCATTTACGGATTGCTTCTGAAATGGATTTCCAGCTACCTATATAAAAGAACACAATGTGTGAAATTCTTCTCTAATATCATACAAGCTTCATCAGGAGTTCCTCAAGGTAGCCATCTGGGACCACTTCTTTTCAATATATTTGTTAATGATATCCCCTCTCCTCTTATTAATGCATCTTGTTTGATGTATGCTAATGACATGAACATTTTTCTTTGTATCAAAAATAGAATTAATCAGCAAAATCTTCAAAATGATTTAAATGTTTTATCTGATTGGTGTGATAGGAATATCCGTCCATTGAATAACACAAAGTGTAATGTGTTTACGGCACATCGTATTTTAGTTCCCATGATTCACAACTACCATATGTTCAAGCAGATTCTTGATCGAAAATCTGAGATTCGTGATCTTGGAGTAATTTTTGATCCAAAGTGGTCGTTTTCGTTACATATAGATTATGTAATTGCAAGGTCTTATTCAATGCTTGGTTTCGTCAAGTGAAACTGCAACGAGTTTTCTAACCCTTATGCTCTGAAATCAGTGTACATGTCATTAGTTCATCCAATCCTTGAGTATTGTTCAATTGTTTGGTGTCCTTCTACTTCCATTGGCATAACTCGTATTGAAAGAGTTCAAAAGCCTTTCACAATATTTGTTGTTAGGCAACAGAAATGGAGAATTGATACTCCTTCATATCCGTCAAGATGTGCTTTGATTGGACTTGATTCTTTACAAAAAAGGCATTCTGTTCAATGTGTACTGTTTGTCCATGATGTATTTTCATACCGTATTAAATGCCCACAAATCATTTATAATTTTTAAATCTATATTCCGGAAAGAAGATTGCGTCTTCGTCATTTCTTTAACAATCCTAAACATAGATGTAATTATGGTTGCATAGAACCATTTTCTAGATGCATAACATTTTTCAACACTATATGTAATGAACTTGATCTTTCTACAAACAGAACTGTCAAACTTTATTCGCGTTTCACATTATCCACACTCGCAACGAATAAAGTAATCGCGCGTACTTAACCTAAAAAAATCATTCTTGTTTTTGTTTCGGTGGTAAATGGTGTTTGGCTGTGGCTCCTTGTCAAACTTCATTTGCGACGAATTAAAAATTCTCATGTGAAAGAAATGTCAAAATCGAGGAATTTTCCTTCATTCGTTGGTTGTTGGTCGTGCTTATGTGAATAGTGCTTTAAACATCCAAAAAGTATTCGTGAAATAATGCGCGCATCACCGAATGACAAAATAGCCGATTAATGCGCATTAAATACATGCGCTGTGTAATACCGGACAAAGCAACATCAAGAAACAAAGAAGAGCAAGGAAAAGAAACGTCAAAAACCATCCAACACAATCCTGAACCCAGAAGTCTGCGGGTGGAGACTTTTTAAAGTATTTCTATTGCACCTACTTTCTCTTTCGCACTTTACGCATCTTTCTAAAAACGTCTTAAGCCCTATTCACATGAGCACGACCAACGAATAAAAGAATATTCGTCGATTTTGACATTTCTTTCGTAGCACAGCCGAACACCATTCACCACCGAAACCAAAACAAGAGTGATTTTTTTAGGTTAAGTTCGCGCGATCATTTTATTCGTTGCGAACGAGGATAATGTGGAACGCGAAAAAAGTTTGACAGTTTGTATCAAATACAATTTTTTTCGCTACGAATTAATTTGTTATCTTAAATTTATTAATATATGATATTGAAAAGTAAAAGTATGCATCAAAAATCAAATATAAACTATATTGCTATCGTTTTGTTAAGAATTTGTATGGAAATATGTCTTCAAACGTATATAAACTCACATTTTGTAATTCGTTCATCGTTCGTTGGTCGCGCTCATGTGAATGCTGCTTTACAAATCCTTCGCTCACATGAAAACTCTTATTCGCGTGTACGTTACAAAATGTGACCAGAATGCGAATATCCATTCATAGCAATTTTTTTAAATTGATTCTGTAGCCTACGAATCGGACTCTGTTATCGAATGGAATTGTACTAAATCTCAGTTTTTATATGACAGTTTATGCTAGAATCCAATTTCAATGGCGTCGGTTTCGTCCAAATATTTACTTTTTCAAAAAATAAAACAGCTCAAAATCCAACCCAAGTTCAACCCAATTTTTCGATTTCGACCTTTTCGAGTTCAACATTCCAGTCGGTACTGAATGAATCACTATCTGAATGAATTTCTATCACTGCTGTTCAGCTACAGTACAGTTCGAACAAAAATTCTACGCAAGATGGCGTTTCAAAGTTGACAAATGGCGTAGGCACAAAAACTTTGTTGAGCATCAATATTGTAAAAATACTTCTGTGTACATAGAATTTTTACCATTGTTTTGAATAAAAACCAAACTAAACAAAAGTGTTTAATCCGTTGCAAAAGGATATAGGTATATGTCCTTAGCAAAAATAACTTATCTATCCCGGTACTGTGTGCATGTCCCCACTGCCACTGTTCAGTGCTCATTCAATGAAAAGTTTAATTCGCGTGCGACGACTTTCCGCTGAAAGAAAATAAACCTCTTCACAGAGGATTTGTATAACTTCTATACATTAGATGAATATATCTTCGTTCGTCGTCACAATACAAACTTACATCAGCAGAACCATTCATTGTGTCTCAGATTCAGATTTAGAAGAACAATTATCTTCCTTAACAAAAATACAAACATTTATGATTTATTATCTTTATCAGTGCAGCCCGCTGCTTTGATTTTGATTAGTGAGTGATTAAAAACAAAATTGGAGCAAGCAAGCAGAGTTGCGAAACAAAAACATTTTTTTATTTATTGTGCTGATTAGAGGAGCGGATTTTTGAAAATTCATTTTTGTGGTCTAGTGATATAGTATTTTTCGTTTCAAGGTAAAAATAAAATAAAACTAGAGTAAACCTAACCAAACAAAGAAGAAGAAAAATAGAAGCAAACAGTTCAAAGGGTTACAATTTTATTTACCTAGTTAAAAGCCAACAAGAAAAATAAAGGAAAATGCAATAATATTGCTTACATACCTACATTTTTATATTTCCCAAAATATACACATAGGTGTCGCTTTTTTTCACTATCTCCGTCTCTGCGAGTAGTCGAGCTATACATTTGCAATCACAATCATATGGGAGTGAGAGAAAAAAGACACCGCTATAGGATTTTTTGATGAACCGATAAATGAATTCCTTTGCATTGGAATGGAAGTTGGATGGATGTACATTGGAATTGGAAGAGAACCTTTTTATGTGTACAATTCGCATCGCAGAGCATTGAACAATTGAACAAGAAAAATAATAAAACATTCGGCTGTCCGCTGTTCTGTTCGGATTCGGAATTGGAACCAATCAACCAAAAACAAAAGTGATGCTGCTTGCTGTAGAGAGCTGTTGGAAGAAACAAATCTAAGAAAAACTAATAATTTAATAAATTTGTAAGAATTGTTATTAATATTAAAATATAAAATGCAACCAGCGTCGTACAGTTGAGTTAAGTTGTGACCTTTTTAAGCGGATAAAACAAAGTCAACGCCGCAGAAGCAGCCTCCACCTTCACACCGCCATCGCCGCTTTTTTATAATTTTCTTTTCAAATCAACTTGAGAATTAGAACAAAATAAAGAAAAATGGTTCGCGGTAAGTTTTTTTCTTTTTTCATTCAATTTATTAATTTGAAATTTATATAATTATTGTGACATTAAGAATGGTGTCGGTGTTGACAACTAAAATTCTTTTGTTTAATATGTGGATTTTGATTTTGATTAACTTTCATACTTATTTATCAATTATAATTTTTATATGCAATTCTAATTTTCTTTTACATATATATATATAAATGTCGATGTCGATGAAATGGAATCAATTTAGGCAGTTCTTGTAGTGGAAGCATGTGGCGGGAATAATTTCCCATAGCAGTCAGAGCAATAGTGTACTCTTTTGCACTTATTGAGATGTGTTCGATAGAAAAGAGAAAACACTATATACGATGAAAAAAAGCAAAGTAAGGAGAAAGATAGAAGTATTGGAAAATTGTTGTTAGGGTTCGGTCAGGGTTCGGATTCTCAGTTCTGAAATTTTGGAACAAATTTGGAGAAAAAAAGTGGAGCAAATGTAAGATTATCGGAGATATGTGCAAACAAATATTTATTATAGCAATTTTGGAGCGAGGAAACATTTTTTATTTTGGCTCAACTTTCCATTACCGCAGCACGAATTTCGACTCGCGGTGTTTTTTATTCGATAGATATGTGCAAATAAATAATAACTATAGCAATTTTAGAGCGAGGAAACATTTATTTCTATTTTTAATTAATTATTAAAGTTCACTTTTTTCCATACAAAACACTAAAAAATGGTTGATTTTGACATTTCTTCCCTGTTTTTTGTTCAGTGTTGCCATACTTGTTTTTTTTTTTCTTGGTAATTTCTTTTATTTTAGTGCTCAAATCGAAAAGTACTTTGCATATACCCAAACTCGCACCCACCCCAAATCCTATAGTGACCCCAAGCAGGGGGGTTGCAGGGGGGCAGCATGCCCCCCCTTACATACCTAGCTCTTAGTACGCCGTGCTATCAATTAAAAAAAACTTGTTTTAGGCTCAACAAATGCAATACAAAAAAAGTAGGGTTAAGTCCGAAAAAGAAAATATTTTTTTTTATGACTTAAAGTTGTTTCCTCGCTCTAATATTTAAAACATGTTCTATTGAAACCCCTACCTAACTGTAAAAAAAAAATCAGAAGGAAATTCGTGCTGCGGTAATGGAAAGTCGCCCCTTTATTTTAAATTAATTTTTAAAGTTCGCTTTTTCACATACAGTGCATCAATTTCATATTCGTATCCCTTCTATTAAAACTTTGAATGGATTAATACCACATGCAGGTTAAGTGTTTATTTATCATATTTTATATTTTACATATTTTATCAAGTTTTTTAGTTGGTAAAAAATCATTTACTAAGTAAATGCTAAGTTGATAGAAACTACTTTAAAACTAGATCAATTTCGTATTCGAATGCTTTGTTCTAAGTTGCCAACCAGCTTTAATTTCCCTTGCATTTTTAAGCAAATGTGTTTTGTCAATTCATGTGCTATTATTTAAGTATTCTGAAGTTATTTAGATTTTTTAAAAGCGTTTTAGATAATTTGTTTCTGAATTTAACAACAATGGCAAGAAAAGCAAGTGAAGCCTCTAAAGAACTTCGAGAACTCATCGTAAAATACCACCAAGAAGGTAAATCTTATAAACATATTTCATCTTTAGTTAATCAAGCTAAATCGGCGGTTTAAACTATTGTTGATCGGTTTGTCAAGGAAAAAAGGATTGTAAACTTGCATCGCAATACGATAAGAAGTATTTTCAACACGCAGGACAAGAGGATAATTGTGCACGAAATAAATAAAAACCCAAAGATAAGTGCACCAAAATTGGCACAGAATCTTCTCCAATCCCTGGAAAAACAATTTTCACTGAAATTTTGCGGATTTTTTTACGGAAACATGGTTTTAACGGAAGAGTATCGAATAAAAAACCATTCATTAGTCATGTCAAAAGACTTAAACGGCTTGTATTCGCCAAAGAATACCAAGCAAAAGACTTTGACTTCTGGAAAACGGTTATTTTCACAGATGAATCAAAGTTGAATATTCATTACTCAGATGGCAGACAAATCGTTTGCCGTAAGCCGAATACTGGATACCTTCCGCAATACACTCGAGGAACGGTTAAAAACATGGTTTTTGGGTCGGTAATGGTGTTGGGTTGTTTTTCAGCAGCTGGAATTGGGAAACTGCGCACAATTGAATGAATTATGGATGAAAAGATGCTGAAGACGAATTTAAAAGACAGTACTGCACAAATGGGTCTAGAAAACAACTTTACTTTTTATCAGGATAACGACTCAAAGTATAAGGCGAATGCAACCCGAATGTTACTTCTCCTTAATTGCATTATGGTTTTGGAAACCCCCACAATCACCAGACACTAATCCGATAGAGAATCTTTGGGACGGTTGGGGTTTTCTTTGATTTTAGTGGTCAAATGCAATATACCCGAACTCGAACCAACTTCAAATCCTAAAGTGATCCCATACCTAGCTGTTGGTACGAGTACGCCGCGCCGTACTATCAATTCAAAAAAAAACTTGTTTTAGTTTCAAAAAACGAAATACAAAGAAAGTAGGGTTAAGTCAGAAAAAGAAAACAATTTTGTTTTATAACTTAAAGGTGTTTCCTCGCCTTAATATTTAAAACATGTTCTATTGAGACCTCTACCTAACTTAAAAAAAAAATCAGAAGGAAATTCGTTTTATGATAATAAAAAGTCCCCCCAAACCTTATTTTGTCCTCCTCCTTAGCAAATTAAAAAATTTAGAATAAAGAACCAAAAGAGAACATTCAGATATGGGAACAAATAATAAGAAAATATGTTATAGTAATTTCAAACAATCAAATAACTTGGTAGTAGGTCAATAAGTTTTTTGTTTGGAAAAAGTTAACTAAACCTCAAAAAATTTTAGCGTCAGATTTTTTCCCTCAAAAGTGAAACAAAATTGCTACGAATACTGAGTTTGGTCTAAGTTCTATTAATATGAATTTATTTTAGTATTATATGAAGGAAATAAGGTGCTGTATCAGTAGTTGAATTCTTATTGCGTCTTTTCACATTTCCGTTATTTCATTTGTATCTGATAGAAATCATTAAAAAAACACTCGACAATAATTGGTATCGAGTAGTGTGGAACTCTTACTGCACTAAAATCAGTCCTTAGTCGGGTTTAACCAACAGTACTGTGCAAAACATTTGCAACTATCACCGCCAATCAAATTATTTTTACTGCTTTTCGACTTCAATATGTACCAGGTTACTGTTCATAATCTTAAAGGACTGAGCAACAGGCAAATTCTACAAATGCACTGCTTTTATAAAACCAATAGTGAAACAGAGATGATCCTCTTTCCGTCTCATTTTGATAAAGGTTAATCTGATTTATTTTGAGTTTGGTAAGTTTATACGTGTAGCTTGATTTGTTTAGTTAGTTTTAGCCGGGACTTTGATCGAATTTTGAGTGATTTTTAAAAAAAAAGAAGCATCACAAAAAAGAAATATTCCATTTAGAAATCATTTAGCAGAATCATCAAAAATCAAACAGCAAAAGATGTTTGAAAAATAAAACATTTTTTCCGAAGAAACCCCACAGCATCATCCAGGAAAGCAAAAATTGAACTTAGGATACCCATTGACCCCATTAACTATCAAACGCCGAACACTGCATGCCGGATTGCGCGGTTTTCACATAGCAAAAGAGCCATTTTATTGCGCGGTTTTCACATAGCAAAAGAGCCATTTTTTTTAATGTAAAGCTCAATTGGCTTTGGCAAAAACTCATCTCAATTGGTGTCCCTAAAAATATTAAAGAGTCTTGTTTTCTAACGAATCAAAATTTAATATGCACGGATTGGGTAGAAAACAACATGTTAGGAGGCCAAGAGGCTAAATTGAAAATACACTAAAGGGACGGTCAAACATGGAGGTGGTTCAATTTTATTCTTGGGCTGCTTCCCGGGCCAATTCGACAAGTGGAGGGCATTATGAAGTTTGAGTCTATACGAAAATCCCAGAGATCTTAGAAATACAAACTAGCCACATATAAAAAAAATATCTCACAGCTACAGAACGAAATCAGTGGAAGACCATGAAGTACCGTCAGACCTCCTTAGTATCTTAGTGAGGATCTTGATAAGGCTTTATATATGTCATGTGTCACTTAACGTCCAAAGGGTCCCTGGGAGGTCTAAGCATTCTTATACCTTAAATAGAGATGATCCTTTTTTTTAAATAATTGAGTTACCTCACTTTTAGAACAGGCACGCAAAGCGGCGCTGCATAGAAGAACGATAGCTGCTCATGAGCTCTATGAGCAGAATAGGCGAGAGGAACACCGAATTCTCAGGAGGAAAAAGACAGAGCGTTATGAGCAGGTGACTCTAAATTCACAAGTACATAAACCTCAAACCGAAGGCTGCAAAGACGAAAGTAGAAACATCATAGTGGAACCTCAGTCAATGCTGAGGATATAGAAGGACCCTCTCTGCAGACTGTATAACGGCGATGACGAACCGAATTCCGCTGTCAGGCAGGATGATCCATTCAACATAGACGACGAAAGCCAACAATCCCGTCCTCCCAACTTAGACGAATTAAAGATTGCTATATTTAAACTGAAGTCTAAAAAAACCCCTGGAGCAGATGTCGAGCTGAAAGCAGCTGGAGATAAATTGGTTATTAGATTTTGCAACAGCTTATCTGTGAGATATGGCCGGAAGAAAGCATTCCCGATGAATGGAACCTTAGTATTGCTTGCCCAATTTTGAAAAAACTAGACCCTCTAAACTGCACCAACTATAGAGGAATCAGTCTACTTAACATCGCCTATAAAATCTTCTCTGCCGTAATATGTGAACGTCTAAAGTCCATCGTCAACAACCTGATAGGTCCTTATCAGTGTGGTTTTAGACCAGCAAAGTCCAAAGTCAAATATTCACATTACGGCAGATCCTGGAAAAAACCCAAGAACACCAAATCGACACCCACCATCTTTTTATCGATTTCAAGGCCGTATATGAAAGCATCTACAGGGACGAGCTGCATAGAGCCATGTCTAGTTTTGACATCCCTGCCAAACTCGTCCGACCATGGAAAATTCGCGCTGCTCCATAAACGTTGGAAAAAAAAGGTTTTAGACGAGGTGATGCACTGTCATGCTATTTTTTTAACATCGTACTTGAAAGAATAGTGCAGAGCTCTCACGTCTCTTTCAAAAGTCTGTCCAATTGCTACATATGCTGATGACATTGACAGAATCGGAAGAACTCAGCGTGATGTCAATGGGGATTTTGTGAGTATTGAGGCAGAGTCGGCAAAAATGGGTTTACCGGTTAATGAGGGCAAAACAAAGTACATTCTGTCATCACGAAAGGATTTACAACACCGAACGTCTCAGTCAAAACGTCACCATCGACAGTTGTAACTTTGAGGTAGTCAAGGACTTCGTCTACGTAGGCTCCGCTATTATCGCAGATAACAACACCAGCGCTGAGATCAAAGGAAGAATAACTCTTGCGAACCGCTGTTTGTTTGGGCTAAGAGTAGCAAAGCCCTCTCTCGAAGGACCAAAGTTTCGCTATATAAGACACTCATCATCCCGGTTCTGCTCTTCGGTGCAGAAGCATGGACTATGATAAAAGCGGATGAAAGCGCCTTGGGTCGTTTCGAGAGAAAAGTTCTTCGTGAGAAGTTTGTTCGGTGAGGCCCTAGTTCACACAGGACATAGGTACAACTCTTTTAAGTGCCCCAGGAAATTTTTGCTCTGTTGGGACTGAAAGTCTACACCATGCTTTAGATTATTTGAAGAAAAATCATTATTTAATAAGAGAATTTGATTTATTTCCTATAAAGCCATTTAGATTTATTTTAAAACAAGATGCACACCTTCAGATCATTAACTAGTTCAAGGTGAAATTCTTGTTAAATCACTAAATAAAGTAGGGGAAAATCGAAAAAATCTCCCATGTATGATGTCGTGACACAATGTGTTTGATATCGCCATTTTGTGAAAACCACATACCGTCGGCATCCACTCAAAACAAGTTGATCATTATCAAACAATAGAACGGAGCATATTCCCACATGTTGTGCACTAAATTTAATTTTTTTCATTATTTTCATTCTTTTTCGAAAGTTTGAGGATAAAATTTACTAAAATTTAAAGCATATTCGTCGTTCTCTATTTAATTATTAAACTTTGCTCATAAATAGATTTGGTAGCATTCCCAAATTGACGGAAAAGAGAAACACAACAAAAAAAATTACAATTTGGATTTTGTCGAATCGTTCGAAATATTTGTATGACATACCTCTTCCTTTTTTAAAAGTATTAAGTCCATGTTAATCCAAGGTTTAACTTTTCTTCTATGCTCTCTACATCGACTTTTGTTGACATATTTTATGAATTCCTATTACATATTTTTTTATAATATAAAATACCTAATTACCCTTTTCTTCCTTGTTATTTTAATTATAGGACGCCGGGCACGTCCCACAACAAAAATGGAAGCTGGTATGCTTGCGAATGGAGTTCAAGTATCAAGCCTTATCGACGATCCACACTGTGCCAGTCCCAAGAGAAAAGACTGTAAAATTGATACATCTCTAGAAAAGAAACTCAAAGCCGTTGTTACAACAATGAAGCATTCTCCAGTAGCTCCTATATCACCGCGGTGTTTATCCCGCGAGAAACGTACAGCAGCTGCTGCAGCTACTGTCTATATGCGCGAATGTCTAGAAGCAGGCAATCACTCAAAGAACAGATCACAAAATCACATCAAGAACTATTTCAAAACAAATTCCAAGGATGATGAACTCTATAACATTCCGGTACAACCCGAAGGTGCTGTCATGCAAAATATACAACCAGACGATCATCAGCTAATAGCCGCTCTTTCCTTCGACCTATCCGAGGAGGATACTTGTACCGAAATTTTTGGCAATTATGACGTGCAAAAGCCGCAAACACCACCACCACAAATTAACACCTACCAGAATCGCTTGCGGTCTTCGCCAATAAATAGCTCACAGAACATCTTCCTGCAGGAACCAGTTCTATGCTTAAATGTGGACAAATCGCCAAATCAGGCGTCATCTATAAAAATAAAAAAATCCCTAGAAGTAGAACCAGTGTTTTCATCTCCGCCAATGGCTGCTTGTTCCATTTCTACTTCGACCTATCCAATTTGTTTGAATGGCCAGTTCAACAAAATTGTATCCTTAAATACTTCACCAAAGCGTGAAAACTCTCTCGAATCAACCGCATCAACATTTGCTTCTTCGAATAGTTCGAATAGCAATAGTTCAAACAGTAATTGTTATCTCTTAAACATAGACAGCAGCTCCTGTGACAGTGGCGTGGTTTTCATTGACAACAAGACCGAGATTAGCCCTAGTCGGCGACGGAAGCCTGCTACACCACATCGTATCGTTTGCCCATCGCCCATTAAGAGCTGTTGCGTTAGCCGATCTGGAGTTGCAACACTACCAACTGGTGTTGGCATGTCACCTTCAAAGAATTCAATAATTAGCACAACAACATCTACTCTTCCGCCATACCAACATAATTCACAGAGACGTCATCCTAAATCAAGAAGAAGGTAAGTTTCATACAAATTTTGTATACTGAATTCTCTTTTACCTAATGATTTTAATTTTGTAAAGACTGAATCAACAAGAACATGAAAATAAATGCGTTTTGCCTTCGGGAGAACCACAGATGAATGAAGAATCTCCAACAGCTGACATTGTGCAGTCACAACTTGAGTACAATGCTCACAACAAATCAATCCTAAACTCAGCTAAAAATCCTACTGCCGAACAAAACACTAATAACAATAATAAAGTAACTATATAACTTCTTATAATTGTTAGTACATAACTAATTGTGTTTTAATTTATAGAAGAAACACAACGTTGCACATACAACCAACTCAAAAATAAGGCTGCAGGCGGCAAATGCAAACGCTATAGGTAATCGAGAACTAACCGAGTTCTTCCCGGTTCGTCGAAGTGTTCGAAAGACGAAGACCGTCGTCAAGGAGGAGATGATGAGAAGTTTAGAAAAGGCCATATTAGAGGAACGTGCTGACGGCCTGAAGGTGGTTAGGACACTTTTTTATAACTTAACAAACACTTAAATAAGAATAATAACAATCTTATTTGTAGATCGAAAATTTTGAAGGCAAAGGAAGGGGCATATGTGCTGATAGACCTTTCCAAAGGGGAGAATTCGTTGTTGAGTATATTGGCGATTTGATTGACATGGCGGAGGCGAATGTCCGTGAGAGAAAGTACGCCTTAGATGAGAACGCTGGTTGTTATATGTACTATTTTAAACATAAAAATCAACAGTATTGGTAAGCAGTCTTGGTCTTTTGTTTCATTTTTGAAGGCCTCAATTGTAACCTATTTTATTTTTGTATATAAAGCATTGATGCAACAGCTGAATCGGGTAAACTTGGTCGTCTGGTTAATCATTCGCGCAATGGCAACCTTATTACAAAAGTGGTTGTCGTTAAAAATCGACCCCATCTTGTACTTATTGCCAAAGATGATATTGAGCCCGATGAAGAGTTAACCTACGATTATGGAGATCGCTCAAAAGAAGCCCTTTTACACCATCCATGGTTGGCTTTTTAGTTCGGTCGGGTTAGTTTTCATATTGGACCCCACATAAACATTTAATCTAGCTTAAGAGTAATTCTTTTTTTTTTATTTCTTAATAAGCAAAGCTTAGAATATTTTGTTTTTTTCTTTATTTTTGTTTTAAAGAAACGCTTCGACACATTAATTCATTAAAAAGAAACACATTCACACTGAAAAAAAAGAAAAAAACACCATGAATATCAATTCAGTAGCTTTTTTATTAGTTTGTAGTTAGATTAAAAACTATAAATATATTTAATCAAATTTGACATCGTTCGCACATAGTTCTTATAACATAACATAAAATACAACATAAAACATAAATACGTACTATAAAATGAGCGTAGTTCAAAAACTCTTCCTTTATTTTTTCAGAAGTAAGGTGAGATTGTGTTAAAAGAAAATAATAATGGTGGAAGATTTTATAGTACTCTAAGACAAAAATCTGAGCGGTTTCTTTATAAACATACATGCATAGAAAATGGCGAGCAATTGATGAAAATCATAAATCATCTTTATGAACTTAAGTCTTAAATTAACATGACTGAAGACTGTATGTGTTACAAAGAGCTTAAAAATTTAGATTGCCATCATCATTGATGTGGTGTTTTTATGTGAATTAAAAAGTTGTAAAGGTGAATTATGAAATTTTTCATTAGCTCGAGATTTAATAGCTATGTTTTGCTTTTTTTTAAAATTGTACATATGATTAAAATTACTATTAAACAAAATATATATTTATTGACTAGCGACACACATTGTAATAGTTATTATTGTTTAAATGTAAAAAGTGCTAATATTTATCATGAAAGTCTAAACATTTTTTTACAAAAACAGAAGATAGTCTAGGCAAAGTGAAATATGCAACTTTTTTGGATAAAATTGGTTTAGGAAACATTTATATTTGTGAAAGGTAGGCTAGGGTTTTATATTTATAATATACTCAAATCAAGAATGTTTGTTTTCGGCTTTCGATGAGCTTAGAAAAGGTTTTGAAATAATTCAACTTTTTAGTGTTCTGACGTTTTTTGTTGTGGATACTTTTTTTTTGTCGAAATAATCTTGTTATTCAAATATATACACCTTGAGACAGTTAAGGGGGTCATCCCATGTGACTGCCTGTATTTTAAGGAATTTTTAGAATTTTTTTTTACGACCGGTAAATAGATACAACTTTATTAAGTTTATTATCATTTACTAACATAGTTCGACAGTATAAATATAAAATTTTAATTAAAAATATTGTAAAGAATACGAGTTATACCAGAGTTATAACTCTACCTCGAAAGAATGGGCTCGCACTTCCTCCACGATTCCGGCTGATTGGCTTATCTAAAACAAAAACAAAATAAACGGCGTTTTAAGCTGTGAACCTAAATGCATGGAATGAACTATCATCAAATCAATATACCAAAAATTGGACTTTTGGGAGAGTTTTGAAAAAAGTCGCTAATTGTGCGGTTTTTGTTTTGTTTTTTGCTATAAAAAATCGAAATTTTTGGAGTTTTTGCTTGGCGATATTTCATTCCATGCCCATCAAATTTCAAGTCATTCGGTCAAGCCGTTTTTGAGATACGATGGAGGCAAGTTTGAGAAAAAATCGTTTAAAGTTTCAAGTCCTCTTAACTATGAAAATATCGACTTAACTTTCAATCGGCGATTCCTGGTCCATAGTATTCCTTCCTTTTCTTCTTCTTCTTTTTGAAACTCTTTCAAAGCAGATTGTTCAGCTCTTGAATCAATTCTGGCTTGTTTAACGGCATCACTTACGCGCCGTTCAGAACGTGAGATTCGCTTTTTATCACCTTTTTCAACAGAGGTATGGGCTTCGCATAACCGACATTACTTTCAAATTACCTTCATAGGCCGAAGTCGTATCTTTAAAACGACTTCAAATTTAAAAAAATCCCTTTACTACCGTATTCTAGACATATTAAACTAGCAATTTATAAACATTTTTTGAACCCATCACATGGGATGACCCCCTTAACCAGTTGCCTCTTTTTCCCGTCCACAGAAAATGTTGTAAGCTGATAATCAAATCCGTTAACCATGACTTTTTTTCACGGGTACTGCCGTTTACGAGGAATTGACAAATCTTTGCTCTCTCAAAGTAGCCGTTGGGATGACATTACTCGTACACAGAAATAGTCGAGAGTTGTTCAATAGGCCCTGGTTCTCTATGAGCTGTTAGACACCTAATTTATTGTGCACTTTACTTGACTTAGCAGATTAGTATTCTATCGCTTTCGAATTTTGTTGAAGTGAGTTTTAAAATCCTAAACAAAGCCCTTCCTCAAATTTGTCTTTGTGGACACTTCCTGACAAAAAAAGAGCACATTCAGTTAGGTTTTTCATTTCACTCTCACTCAAAAGACAATTTAAATCGATTCAAAATTAATATTGGAGTTCAGTAAATGACTTTTATCGATATTGATTTTTGTTTTACTAAGTTCTTGAAGTGAATTTCCGTGTTCCCCGTTTCGATTAATCCGATTTTGAAGTGCTTGAATTCAATTAAATTTAGTCGGTGTAGCTTGAATTCGACAAGAAAAACAGAAATAATTTTTGAATGGAAATGAAGCTTAACTATTTTATGTTATGGTTTTGATTAAGTTGATCAATAAGAACTGCAGCTTCTATTTCGTATTGGGAACGGACCAAACATTTAAAAAATGATTTTTTTAGCACTCCAATGTTTTTTTATAAAAGTTAAAATTGAAAAATGTTCTCTCAATAACTTCTGCCTGTGCTCTGGGCCATAGAATTATACAGCTGTGGACAACTAATTAGAAACACAAATTGATTTCACTTTTAAAGCAGTATGTGTATTTTTTTTTTTTTTGTTCAAAATATATTTTTTAAACTTAAAACCATGTTTCCCAAACAACAATTATTTCATATGGAAGTTTCTGCGGAAAACACAGCTTTTATTGGTGGACAACTAATTAGAAGCAAAGAAAATTCATATCTTATTATAAAATTTATAACTTGTTGCGTTCCAATGATGAAATAAGCCGCTTGCTTCGCTCTACGGCTATAGCCTTCCAAGCAGCTTCGATATTCGTTAAAAGAACATCATTGTTGGTGTTATTTTTGAGAGCAACAGCCCAAAGAAGCTCTATCGGATTATAGGTCTGCATTTGATGATTCCCATTCCAGAACTGTTATCGATTCGTCCCTTAAGAATTGATTCGTAATTCCAGCAGTTTGCTTGGGGTCGTTGTCTCGCTGAAACTTCCATATCAATGGCATGTTTTCATCGGTCCAATCCACCAATAGTTTCGTAAGAATGTCAATGTATTGAACGGCTGTCAGCGTTCCATCGATTCGATGGATTGGGCCAACTCCACACCACGAGAAACAACCCCAAACGTTAAGCGAGCTGCATCCATGCTTAATTACTTGCAAAACATATTTAGGGTGGAACGCTGTTCCTTTTGGCTTCGGACGAGCTCGTTTTTTACGAGGTACAGTTCCAGCAGTCCTGAAGTTTTGAAAATGCGTAATTGCATTGAACAATTTCTTTACAGAACAATTCATTTGAAATACAATAGCTCTGTAGGACATTTTAAGCTTCCAAAGCTCAAGAATCGCTTTCCTTGAAGAAGGATCACAACTCTTCCAACTTTTCCAATTGCAATTACCTCCAAAGTTTAAAAAATATTCTTTAAAAACGTTTGCAAACAATTCAGAATTTTCTACTTACCAATGCAAAATAAAAAGATTATTTTTATTCCAGCTAAATCAAATCTAATTAAACTTTACACTCTACCTTGATCTTGTTGTGTACTATGCAAAGACTAATGCACAAGAGAAGTTTTTTAAAACATATCTAATGACGCTTGCATTACACCGTTTAGGATACCACCATTCTAGTCACACATGACATAGTGAATGTGCAAATGAAAAGCAAGTAATGTTTCTAATTAGTTGTCCACAGCTGTATATCATGAGTCTTTCCCAAACGATCTTTGAAGACTAATGCGAAACAAACCAATTGAATAAACAAATACTAGGATTTTTTTAAATCACAGGCCAAATAAAAATAAAAGAAATAACACAAATTATGAAAACCAAAAAAATAATCGTTTCTTGGCTTTTACGGAATTTATTTCTAAGATTTTAAAGAATTTTCTTAGTCGGATTGAGAAAGTTGGGGAATGAAATATAATCACTATTGACTATTCATTCTCATCTAGCAATCAAAATAGATTTGAATTATTTGTCCTCCTTTTTTAATTAGTGCGATGGAGATTTCTTGAGAAATCGAATCATAAAATGACTGTTCTCAAATTTCTCACAGCAAAAGAAAGAAACTTTGTTTATATTTCTGAGAATAAAGAAATCTCTGAAAGCCTACAAATATAACTTCTCAACTTACATATGTGATCAGATCCTTTAATTTTATTTGAAGGTGTTTTTTTGGAAAATAACAATTTTACTAGGTTTTGATTTTAGATTTAATTCGTTCCATTGATTGTCTTTTTCTAGTGCACAACGACTGCTTTTGGTGGCCGTATTGCTATCATCGTAAAATGCATGTATCTATTCTCGTTAACCATAGTTGGGCTAATCGTCTTTGGACGGCAAATTAAACCATGCTTTTTAAAATCATTAAATACAATTTGTTTATTTAAAAATCGGTCTAAGTCGGGGCTATCGTTTTCTTGTGTATCAGCTCCTGTTTCATTATTCACAATATGGGTCCAGTACTTTTTTTTACTATCTTCTACAAATTTCATTATTAACATGATAGCAAGCTGTCTCAAAAATGACTATCACTTAATCGGCCTTAAAATATAGATTTTTACAAGACCATTTAGCAAAATGGGGCGATAAGTCTTAAACCGGAATGCCTTAATAAAATTTGATTTTCCTCGCAATACATTTGTTCAGTAAAAAATCCTTGACTGCGAAAACGTAAAATAATTTCAATCATTTAGACAACCTATTTTCATACATTCATTACATTAGGATCTATAAACTTATGAGCTTAGGAGGGTTTAAATAAGGTGTCACTTAACAGACAGTGTTTCACAGTTTCAAAATCAGTGCAGTGAACTTGACTTTTTATATTCTTTAAAATTAATGCATGACTTTTGTGATAAAAAAAGCATCTTTTTCAAATATATAAAACAAAGTTAACAAAAATGTTTACAAGTTGTTTATTGTGTTTAAAAAACAAACATTACACAACAAAAAAAAACAAAGAACAAAATAATTCTTGACATTGGATTATATTCAATTGAAATAAATTGAAATGTGAGATCCCCACCAATACAATATTTAAAATAATATTCTCTTGAATAATTTGTTTTCTTAATTTATTCTAGTTAATCGTAAGAGGTAAGTTTTCTATTATATTCTTTTTATTTCTATTTTATCTTTTTTATTTCAAATATATCTCACATAAATATTTTTTTTATTTAATTTAAATAAAACACTAATTCAAATTAAAAAAAAACACACTCTTAAATACATTTCTAATTAGTTTATAACCACACACAAATATTTGTTAAAAAAGAAAAGATCGAAAAAATAAGAAAACAAAAATCGAAAATCAATATGTTATTATAATCACGAATCACTGCTTGAGAATATTAGATATTAGTTACATATATATATAAAAAAAAGAAGAAAAAAAGAAAGAAATATAATATACAAAAGATATATTATGTATTATACAATAAATACAAAACCATATATGAGTTTATTAATATGTTAGATAAAATAAAATAAAATCAAAGTAAATTTTGAGAAATTTTAATTTAATTATGATATAGAAAAATGATAATATTAAACAATACAAAAAAAAACAAAAAATATGTTAATTAAATTTATTTTGCAACAAAACCAAATTTGGCTTGATTATTATTATTAACAAATAAAGACAGTTTAATGAAATTTATATTATTCTTTTATTACATGTAATATGTATGGAGTGATGTTTGCGGTGAACTGACCTTTGTGGGTGGGCAGCGAATGGTGATTGGCTTCAGGCTGTTAATGATTTTGAAGTATTATCAGCAACTTTTACGTCTCATTTACCAATTCTGGTGAATGCAAACTTCTTGAATAAACACATCGCCTGAGATTAGAAAAAATTCCAAGACTTAAATGGATACCTCAGGAGGGAGAGAAACTCCGAGAAAGATTAAACCTTCACGTTGGTTCGCTGCCACCCCAAGCCCCTCTGCAATTGACCAATTAGGAGAACAAATAAGCGTAATTGTTGGATCACCTGCTTCCCGTATTAGTTGTCACAAGCAGCTGCAACCCAGAAATAAATGGTTTGGTTCATAATGTATGAGGCTCAGAAAAAAATCTTTCGCTTTCCTAAAGTTATTTAGAAGTTTTAATTTAGACCACTTTAAGTCTGCATGTCTGGAAGGTAACAAAATATACAAACAGGTCTGCGAGGCTAAAAAATTAAATTACACACTAAATTTAGCGACTAGCTTAGAAAGGTGTAAGGATTCAAAAAAATGTTGGTATAGTACGGGAGTACTATTACTACTGCTTCGTCGCAGTGGACTAACAACAACATTGGCCACTCCGTAATTCTAAGGTACTTAGAATCAATTCTAAAGCACACAGACTACACCATCCCCCAACTACAATTCGACAGAAACTTCCAGATTTCTATACCTACCAGATCTTTTTGGGAGGATAGGACATTCTTGGAGGATGAGTCAATCCATTTTTACTCTGATGGGTCAAAAACCAAAGATGGGGTTGGTGGGGTGCGTACTCTGAACGAATGAAATTAAGTCTCTCATTCATTGTAGCGTGTTCCAGGCTGAACTTTTGGCGATTAAAGAAGTCTTGTCTTGGCTCAAAGAAAATGTGATATCAACATCTGATATCCGTATTTTCTCTGACAGCCAGGCCGCTATCAAATCTCTGGACTCTGTCTCTACAAACTCTATAACAGTCCATACATGTCGATGATCTCTAATGGAGATGGTACAACAGTTTAATATTCACCTTTGCTGGGTGCCGGGCCATAGAGACATTCCAGGTAACTGTAAGGCAGATGAACTCGCCAGGAACGGTACAGTACAGCCCATCCTACCACGTTTGGAAAGTACTGGCATACCAATCGCTACTTGTAAACTGCTGCTAATGCAGGACATTGTGAGGAGTGCAGGCACCAGGTGGACCAACATCACCACGTGTCAAGCCACAAAAAACATCTGGCCAACACTGGATTTAAAACGTTCAAGGTGCTTGCTCTCTCTAAGCAGATCGCATATAAGCTCGATAATAGGTGTCATAACCGGACACTGTTTAATAGGAAAGCACGCTACGAGACTAGGCGTATTCTCAAATGACTTTTGCAGAAGCTGTATGGACGAGGAAGAGGAAGAAACGATTCTTCATCTTCTCTGCACATGCCCTGCTCTAGCTCGAAAACGCAAGAATTACCTAGGAGAATTCTTCTTTAACAATCTAAACGATCTAAATCGTATCGGTATAATCAGCCTATCACGTATCGTAAGGGATTCAAGCTGGTTCCATTGAGCTTAGGAAGAAGCCACAAGATTTATGTGGTATCACAATGGGCCATTAAACTGGCCAAAGTGTGTCCGTTTCCATCTTGGACAGCCACTATAACCTAACCTAACGGGAGTACTATACTGCCATCCCATTTCCGATCCTTGTTGACATGTCAAGATGGCTTTCATTCGTTTTATTATGCTTGCCCAGACACAGCTGATGATTTGCTTGATTCTGTAATAGTCCTTGATGAACTGGAACTTGCTCGTTTTAATATGAAAAACAATAGTCTCCAGAAATAGATGGAATTTCCGTTGAATTTCTTAAGCAATATCTTCTTTCTTTTATAACAACTTGTACGATTCCACTTGAGTTTCCTCGAGTTTTAATAAAGCTGTTATATTTTAAGAAAGGTGATGCTAGCTTACCTGAGAATTACAGAAGGCTTATCAGTTGGGTAGAATCAAACAATCGCTCAAGTATGTTTCAAGCTGGTTCTCGTGAGGGCTTTTCAACGGTTGACCATATTTTTGCTTTATCGAGTATTGCTTAAAAATGTATCCAAAAGAAAAAGAAGATGTATGCATACTTTATCGACTTAAAAGCTGCATTTTATACCATCAATCGGCAAGCTCTCATTTACAAAATGTCCTCACTTCGTATATCTAGAAAAATGTCTAAATATCTACGAAAAATTTGTATGTGAAACTTATGCGACAGTTTGGGATGAGGCTGAGATTTTAAATTGGTTTCAAACGACTGCAGATGTTCCCCAATGATGTATCCTCAGCCGAATCTTGTTTGAAACTTCACACACCTATCTTGAAGGTTCTTTTGCGAACAGAAGCATCGCCATTATTTGAACTGACTGAGTTGAAGACAGATAATTGGCGAGATATCTTTTCAAATGTTATCGCAAAAGTTGATGAAAATATATATCTTCAACATCTAAATAGAGCATCATCATCGTCAACAAGAAAAATATATAGAAATCTAACCCACTCCTTAAATACTAATACGACAAATTATTTCATTATTAGACTTTCTGCGAGAACTATATAGGTACAATTTTTAGAGCAAAGGTTGAAATATTGAACTTGAATTGTACTCCGCATCGGTCAGATCTACCTCTCCTTTGCAATTATTGTAATAGAAATGAGCGTGACGATATTAACCATTTCATAGCTATGTATTTGTCCAATTCTACAAGCAATTCGAAGGCTCTATTTTCAACATAGTGTCCTCTCTAGAGAACAAATGTTTGGTGTAATGAACGGATCCGTTGGGTGGACAAATCTCTTCATGTTCTGTGCCCATGCTTTAAATTATCGATTCAACCTTTTAATTTTTTTTTTTCTAATTCTGTTTTCTTAAAAATAAAACAATTTATAATATGAATTTATAAAAGCGTAAGCTAAAACGCAAAAATCAATAAATATCAAAAGATCATTTATAGTTTTCTGTTTGAGCGAATGTAAAGCAACAAATTATATTTTTTTATAACAAGAAATCTAATGAAAACCTCCCAACTAATTATTTTATTAAAGCAAATGTTAATTTCTGGCAGACGGCAATCTTGCCATGTTCATATATTATTTTGATTTTCAAATTGTAAAAAAAATGAATGAAATAAATGAAAAATAATAATAATAGAAAAAAACAATAGTAATAAATAAATAATAATATGTACATGCTGCGGCTAAACGATGAGTGCACCTATTAGATGGCTTTGTTTGTTGAAGGTGCAGAAACAGAAGAGCAATCAATGAGTGTAAAATTCCCGTGCAAAGTTAATGGGGGCATTCACTTAGCTAGTGACTACGTAGTTAAGTCATTCTGGTTGACTAAATGCAACTACAAATTTACTAGAAACAACTACGAAGTTAGTTGTTGCTCGTAAGGACACAGAGATTCAAAATGAAATTAATCATTTACAGTCTTATTTAAAAACGCTGTATAGAGCCTACATAAAGTTATGTAATCTCTATAATGCCTCTAAACGCAAAAATTCTATTTATAAAACTTATGCAAGGTTGCATAGTCCCATAATAAGCTAAACGCATTTTGAGGTTAAATAGAGCCTACATAAGGAAATTATTGTTGTTATCATTTCGTAAATGTCATTTTGATTTCTCTCCATGATTTAAATTTAAAAGAAAACAATAATGCCTTTCAAATTTAGCTCATTTATTAACGATTTTAATAATTTAAATTGCGTTTTACCAATTGTCGAAGCAGTATCTAAAAGAAATGTAAGAAGTTTTATTGATTTCAATCAAAGGTTCTTTTCGCTGATATTACTTACTTATTATTAGTATTTAAGTATAAATGTGGATGATTATACAAAAGTTGGGTAACTTTGTTTACGATAGTTATTAAATCCAACTTCTACAAATTCGGGTGTATCTGATAGCTAATCATATTAATATATTGCTCCCAATCGGGCCACTCACTTTTTTGAGTACATTGTATGATATTTGAAAATTTTTAATTTGACTGCCAGAGAACTGACGAGTATACACAGTTTTGAAATTATTATATTGAAATTTTATACAAATAAGTAAAAAAGTTTATTAATGATAACTTAAAATCACTTAGTAACAATTAAAAATAATTATTAATATGTAATACTGGAAGAAAATACTATATCAGTTTTCGAAACAGACTTTTGACATTTAACGTAACGTTATTCAACTATCTTTTACAACTTTCAAATAGTTTTACCAAATATTTCTAAGTAATCAACAAACAATATGAACAAAATTTAAAAATATTTATCTTAAAAGTACTAATGATACAAATTAAATGAAGAACAATAACTATATACCTGACAAAGGACTGACGCCATAGGACTGACGAAAAAGTCGAAATTTGAGATTATAATCAAACTAATGTTGTTTTTTGTAATTTCGAATATCAACAAACTACATTTTAACAAATCAAAATATAATATGAATAAATAAAAAAAACTTTAGATTAACAACAAAATAACGACTCGCCATAGGACTGACATGTTGACTGGCTTAGCACGGGTATAAACAACAAACATAACCCAAACTCTGGTACAGTGATGGTGGCCGTCAAATTGTGCCACCCGCAACTAACTTTATTACCAACATTAAAATTTAAATTGAGATTTGACGTTGAGTCGCCGATATTTCGCACGATTTTCAAATTTAAATAACACACAACGGACTGAAGAATGAAACTGAACACACAATTTCTTATTTTTGTTTAAATAAAGTAGAGAACACTGCATTATAAAAAATGCAGTATATATTTAACTTATACATCACAGATTGTAGGAAATTGATAATTTTACTCAAATCAATGATAATTTTTACTAGACAGCTACTTAATTGTTGGTCTTCAGGGTTGTAACATGCCAAAGGACTGACGTTTTAAGAACTATTTGTGTTTTTTTAATAACTTGTATTCAAAATGAATAAATGCAATTGAGTGACAAATAAAGGTCTTTCCATTGTTTTAAAATAAATTGTAATCTCAATGAAATATAATAAGAATTTGTATATATTGGTTAATGACATCGAGTTACCCAACTTTTGTACAATCACCCATATATATTACTCTTATATTTAATTTTACATAAACAAAAATGATTATTTGGAATTGTTAAAACACAATATTTTATATATCATTTAAATAACAGTTCGGTTTTGACTCGCTTTGTAGTGCAATTTTGTATTCACAAAGCTAATTTAATTGTGACTACGTTGTCACTAGCTTTATGAAGGCGCCCAATTTTTTTAAAATAACGGTCAGCATGCTAAAATCGCACAAAATTTTTTAAGACACTTTGTACATTCTTTTCAAATGTTGATGGATATTGTTCCATTTGTTGATGCTTATTATTCCTTTTAGATGTTAAAAAGAGAATTACGGCTTTCTTAGTTATACATAGGCCCACTGATGATCTCAGGGTTCATTTCAGTGAACAAATCCATACATCGTTTTAGTGAAATTAAGATTATTGCACTTGATATTTCAGTGCGTACCTGTTGTGCCCCAGGGCTCTGTACTGTCTCCGCCACTACCGCATGTTTATTAATGACCTGCCAGAAACTTCTAATCCACTAATATGCTTCGCGGCGATAACACTCTCAACTTTGCATATTCTATTTTAGATTCACAGCCCTACTTTTCGGGTGTGGATCTTCAGAAAATGTAGTGTGTAATAAGCTCATAAAATTTCGGTCTAGACATTATTGTCAAATGGGGAATAAATACTACCCACAAAACATAATTTACCTATTTTGCCACTATCCATGAGTGGCACTTGAATCAAGGGGATTGAAAGCTTTGAAATTTTCGGTATGCCAAAAATACCGGCCGAAGTTTTGACTTTCAAATAAGATGCAAGAAATGTTTCTTCCAAGTCCAAAGCTTGAGTACAATTCCATAAATATTCTTGAGTTTTTCCTAATGCTCACATTGTGTATTGGCATATATGTAACTGGCACCAATTTTTTTAGTTGTGTGTTTATAAAAGAACAAATGTCACGAGATCAACATTTTATATAAAGACATTTTTGTTTTTATTACACTCCAGACTGAAAACTATGTTTAGACCCAATTATGTGTTTTATACCCGTTGTGTTCATTCTAACTTCATAAAAAAAGTAACCACCGTGAGATTTTCAAGCGTTTAAGCAATAATGTTTATTTACAAGTGAAGGATTTCGAGCAATTTAATTCATGTCGGGTAAGTGGAGAACGGTTTACTGAATGTTCAGTTCGCATAAGTTCAAAATCAAGATATTAATTGTCATAGTAGCAGTTAGCCATTAAAAAAGACCTAAATATTGAGTTAAGAATTTTATTACTTAATTAATTTACAAATACTCCATTATTTAAAATTAACTTAAACAGCCTTTACTTTGTCCAGATCACGCTTTTCAATCATTCGCATTTGTTTCTTCTTCATGCGTCTCAGTTTCGCTGGATTTTTGATGACTTGTACAATTTCTGAACGACGCTCATTTTCAAGTCGGCGCTCTGCATTCTGAATGCGTCGTTTCTTCTTCATTTCATTGTCTTCTTTCTTTGCGTCTTTAATTGATTTTGAGAGCTCTTTGATGTGACGGATCTCATTTCGCAGTTCCATTTTCTTTTCGAATGAATGTCTGTGAATTGTTTTCTTTATCGATGAAAACCTACAAGTTATAATAAATTCATATTATTTTCAATGTTTCTTTTCTTTTTCGTAAATATACCCACTTCTGTTTAGGTGTCTTCCATGGCCTTCCGGATTTGGGAAGTCCTCGAGGAACTTCTGGATTTTTGTTGGCCTTTTTCTTTTTATTAGCAGAATTTGTAGGTTTTACTTTAGGCGGAGTATCTGTTTCCTTAGTTTTATTTTCTTGGTCAGACATTATTAATAAATAATGTGTTATTAAAATACGCGGAGATTTAATACAAATTTAAAACTCAATAAAAATATTAAATTCCTTTCGCTTCAAGAAAATAAAAAAGAAAACAAACTAATCCACGTGCAATATGAAATGTCACTTTGACATATTATAGTACAGGGTGCAATTTTATTTTCTTAAAAACTGATTGTCTCACCAAGCAGATTTAAAAACTGAAGCAAACACAATCTCATACGGTAAGTTGTCGACAACTAAACTTAAAAAACTGTCATTGATTGTAAATAAACTTGCGTTAGGAAACTTTAAACATATTTTTTTGGAAAACAAAACACTATTTTCTAACAACAAATTTTACGTAGTTTTCATAGTTTGTGTTTTAATAAAAAGAAAACTATAAAACATCTACATATCTATCTTACATCATATTTTTAATGTCAGCTAATTTTGTATTTCAAAAACGCGAAGATATGATATTTTTCGTTTACGTGTTATTACGAAGCATTTAATTATACAAAAGTTATTAATGGAACAGTATGAAGGAGGAGGCCGTATGTATTTCGTTGAAGTTTTATTAAATTTTTATAAATATGGTTTTGATTTTTTTCCTTTGCGAAATCTTAATTTTGTTGTAAAATTTCAAAAAAAAATGTTGTTTTTTTTCAAATTTATCCAATTTCTACATCAAATTCGTGCAAAAAAATCTAATTTATATTTTGACAGTTCCTTTCTGAAAAGGTAAATTTATCTTGGTTAAGAAGTTTGAGCCAGTTTTCTGTACTCCTAAAATTAAAAATAAAATAAATTGGGTGGCGCAACAGTCCGTTGTGAACCAGGGCCTAGTAACTTACAACTCGCAACCGTTCCTGTGTGCGAATACTGTTGTCAGGAATGAAAGAGACCTACAATTTTAGGCTGAATCCGAACGGCTGATTTGAGAAAGCACTTTTTCATGACAAGAATTACTCTTGAAGGAATTGTCAATTCCTCGCGAAAGGGAGTACCCGCGAAAATTATTTTTTTTTTTAAATTAAGGGGCACTGGCAAGGATTGAACCCAGACCCCTTGCATGACAGTCCAACGCACTAACCATCATGCCCCGGGTACTACACTCCTAAAATTACTGATCTAATAATGTCAATTTATTTTTTAGTGCAGAGCAGAGACTGAACTGTCAAACAACAATATGTATTCCCTTTTTACCCCTGAACGTTTAGAGCTTGAGATTTGTGTTCCTTTTTCGTTCCAAACGTATTCTTAACTTGTTTGAGCGTGTTCGATGAGCTTAAAATAAAATAAAATAACTAAGCTGAAAACAAGCATTTGAAAAAAAAAAAACAAAATTAAACTGAAAACTACATTATTACATTATTAGTTTTTCTATTTTAATTGAAGAAAATAACGAGTTAAATTGACAATTGTCAATTAGTGACAGCTAAGTTATGAGCAATCAGAACGCGATTTTTTCAGAAGATGTTTAGGGAATACCCACTGAATATTGGATTAGACTCTGTTTAGAACTAAAAACTGAAAACTAATATGTTTAAACAAATGAATAAACACAAAAATCAAGTTCCCAGAGTTTCTAAACATTTCAACTGAGCCTACATTTAATTAAGGATTAGATGACATCAACGTGAAGTTGGCTACTTGCAAGATACAAATCCATAATGACTCTTTCCCTCTTTTTATTTATCCTATAAATGTTAGTATTTTGGAACATTTTTTTGTATTAACAAGTTTTAATGGACCGAATGCAAAGGCTTGGTGCCAAGGAGCTCGATCGTGTATGTCCAGCTTTACATTTCCACAACTATATTTTTGGGTATTCATGAAAACGTATGAAGAAATATTGTATGTTTTTGAAATTGTATCTACAAAAATGTTGAAAAAATGTAAGCGAAATTCCGATTTCTTATTTCTATTTTGTAAATTATTGAAAATGTTCTAATTTAAATACATTTTAGGCACCTCTCAAAGTTTGTAGTGTAAACAAGATAGAAAAAACAAAGCAATTCTAATGTTTGTATTAACAGTAAACAAACAGGTCATTTGACAACTGAACAAGCGCGAACCTCTCGAACATACCCGCGATGGAGTGATGAATTCTTTTATAGTTGTCAAAAACTAAAATTATTCGTCCCTTTTTTTCTTCTTGTTTACAAGAATATTTTTTTAATTCATTTGTTTCAAAAATTTGGGCTCAAAAATCACAAATTTTTCAAAATTCGTATCAAATTAATAACTTACTGATTCTTGTTTTCCATCTCAAAACGAGAACAAAGCCAAGAACCCAGCAAGCTTCGCCACAATTACAAGCGAAGAATCTGCCAACTGCAACTTTTTTCAACACAGGAGGACATCACCTTGCTTCAAAATTGGTACCGATATAGATTTTTTGTTTGAAGAAATGGAAGAAAAGAGGCGCAATCTGGAGCTGGACAAAATTTGTCGAGTCTGTTTGAGTCAAAAGAAAGATATGCGACCCATATTTGGGGAAATGATTGCTGATATGCTGATGGAATGTGCCCGCGTTAAGGTAAGTTTGTGGAAACTGATTTAGCCAAAAATTATAGGTAACAAACTTAATTTTAAGATCGAAAATACTGACGGGTGGCCAGATAAAATATGTGTACAATGTGTGCACTCTGTTTCGCGGTGCCATGCATTTAAGACGCTCGTGGAGCGCTCCGATCGAGAACTGCGCGAATATATCAAAGGACTGACCGTCATTTTTGAGGAACCAGTAGTTGAGATAAAAACTCAGCCAGCTTCACCTGCTCCACCGATTCTGCAACCCCGAAAACAGCAACAACAACAGACCCAAAAGGAATCCACGAAGACGGCTACTTCAACCAATATATCAAACCAGGGACAGACTATACAACAACGTCAAGTCCAAACGGCTGCTCTTCCCCAGCAGATTGTCCTCTCGAATGGACAAGTTATTAGCACAGCACAGATTGTCGCACATCCGGGCACTCAAATGGCCCAAATACTGAACACAGGGCCGTTTGGCCAACTAATACAAACTGGCAATACGGTTCAGATGATCCAGCAGAACGGCCAACCCGCGCAGGTTGTGCAGTTTCAACAAGCAGACTCCGATGACGTAGATGGTCAATGCGAGATCATCGTTCGCGATGAAATGTCAGAGGATGCTGAGTACTTTGAAGACATAACCGAGGTAACGACCCACGACGACATTGAAACAACTGAGGACATAATCGAAATACATGACGAAGAGGAGATGATTGAGGAGGAAGCAGAAGATTGCATAATACCAGATGCAAATATTGCTTATGCCGTGGAAATGTCTGAGGATTCGGATAGTGACGAAAAGATCTATCTAGGTAAGGTTAAGTTAATTCATTGATTCCTTCTGCAATTGTATTTTTTGGACTTTCTTTGCATTTAACTGTAGCAGAGTTCATAAGTTCACAGACAAGTTGTCCTTCTCCGGGTAGATACATATGTAATTTGTGTCGGAAAGAATTTCGGCAAATCAAATGGCTTCAGAGTCACATGAAGTCTCATTCAAATTGGATAAAGGTTTGATAAAGAATTTGTTTTAAAAATATAACACAACTTAAATGAATTTTATGTTTCAGGCGAATTGTAAAAAGCAACCTCAATGTGAGATTTGCCATCGTAGCTTTAAGGGTCCTGGAATGCTTCGAATGCATATGAAGACGCATGAGGTAAGTAAACCATATTATTAAAGAATTATGTAAGACATTTTTAAAAACATGCAAAGGGGCCAAAAATGACATTAATATAACTAAATCGTAAAAACAGACGCCCCTTTCCACCTGTTGTTCAAAATGTAACTTTTTTATTCCTACCGTTCTAATGGACATATCAATATAATTATTAATTCGTAGTGAAAGTGAGTTACGTTAATACAAAATAAGGAAAATCAAAAAATAAAACACTTGATGTTGTTTTAAGACTCCTTAATAATAGCAAACATTTGTTTAAAAAGATTTCTTGACCCAAGTTGTGATCCCCAAATACAATCGAGGTTCTCTTGTGATTCGCATTCCGCAGACTGCTCCACAACGAAACACATGACGTTGACATTTTCCAATCAACTTCGACCAATGCGGAAGGATTGTTTAGACTCCTCTTGAGTTTAGACTCCACTCTTACTTTTACCTGCTTAAGAATGATGATTGCATTTAGACTATAAAGGGTCAGGTTTTAATCGCTTGCTTTTTAAGGTGGTAGCTGCGTCTGACTATAGTAAATACTCGCCGAGAGGCTCAATTGTCGGGCATTTCTGGTCGTATAGCAGCAATAACGTCAGCATGCTCTCTTCCAAGGCATTAATCGGGCTTATCAGCATAGACAAGAGACTTTACATAACCCCATACAAAATATTCCAGCGGTGTCAAGTCGCACGGTATTAGAGGCCACGCCACATGCAACCCACGCGGGACAATGCGCTCATCTAATGTGCACGAATTACAAACACGATGTTCAGGAGTAGATCTATTTAATATGGATAGATAGATAGATAAAGATTTTATTGAATTAAAGTAAAATTTACATTACACACCAAAAATGTTTACGAAAATCATTATAGCATGGCAATTGCCGTCTGCCAGATTGACAACAAAACACAATGAATGTAAAAAGCTCTCAATATAATTACTTTTAAATATTAAGAAAGGTATTTATAATATTGTTTAACTAAAAACAGTTTATGATAGATTACAAATAATTTAAAAAAACAGTAAATAAAACACAATACAAAATTTTCGTTCATTATAGCACTTCTATATCAAAACGCAGTTTTGCAAAATTCGTAAAGATTGACAACATCCATTTCATTCAATAAACTTATCACTTGATCTTCAGGAAATCAGGAAATTGAAATGAAAATCTAGAAATCACACAGACATTATTGGAATCCTTAAAATAGTTGTTCTCTGCAAGGTTATGATTTAATCTGATGGAAGTTGTTCTGCACAAGGAATTAGACGCATCAGCACTATATTCAGCTCAACATTTCTCATCAACCTTTAAAATGACTTCATACAAGATGTTTTTAGCGCTTGTTAAATCCTTAATTGACATTGCTCAGCAAGATCTTGCCACTCTCGATACCAACTGCTTTGATATTGTATGGCTTTTATGGCCACTTTGTGAATCATTCAATCTAAAAATGTTAAGCAAGAAGTCCGCTTGCAACTTCAATATTTTTATAAAGAAAGGAGAGAGACCCATTTCCAGCATTATAACATAGTTGGGCGTATTTTTCGGCATATGAAATATTCTTTTTATAAAGTGCGTTAGGAGTTTTTCAACCGAATTGTACTTTTTACATCCGCATACCTGCGATCTATATAAAAATATAAAAGTATGCTCTCAGCTACTGCTTCAAATACTTTAAATTTGCTACTATGTGCTATAGACTTATTCATGAAGCATTGTTTCCAGGTCATATTAATAGCATTTTTTGCCTTAACCAATTTCTCCTTCAAGTGTTTATCCATATTTAAATTATTTGTAAAAGTAATGCCAAGGTATTTGTACTCTCGCACACATTCAATATTTTCGCGATTATAGATCCATTTTTCATTTGATGCATTACGTCCACCACCACTTTTAACAATCATATCCTTGGATTTATCTATATTTACTATTAAATTCCATAGCTGACAATACTGGTAAACCAGTGAATAGAGCACCTCTTTCGTTGTATTATCGTTGTAAATATCTTGTAAGATGCATTGAAAAAGGAAATCCCTCTGTAGTTAGCTGCATCAAACAACGATCCTTTTTTGTGGATTCGAAATATAAGTGCATCTCGAAATACATCTGGCGACAATTCTCCCTCCAAAAATGTATTTAAAAGTTGTATAAGGTGTTCTTTGAGCATGACAGTCCCATATTTAAAAATTTCCATTAGAATGTCCTTAACGTTTCTTCCAACTCGCTACATGTAAATGCGCAGTCCAGAGGGTCGACTACAAATCCAGGTGCTACAGGTGCTGCGAATTGCCACTTTGTCGTCGGCGTTATATTATTTTATTTAAATGATCCTTGAAATGAGAAAGCATTACATTTGAAGTCAGTTTTGTGGGGATAGTAAAATCAGCGGAGCTCTTACAAGATGGTAATCGGTCTGCTTGCTTTTCAGCGTATACCTTTTTTTTAGTCTTACAAAGCTCTTTAAACTACTTATTGGCCTCTATATAAAATCCCTTAAATAATCCTTGGGTGGAGTTACGGAAGATCCTCAACAACAAAAATGATGTTTTACGAGCTTTTAGACATTCTTCGTCAAACCAGGGTTCTTTTTTGTATTTTCTTTCTTTTGATTGAGTCCTTCTTGTGGGTATGAGGCTTTCACAATCTGTTATAAGAGGGAAAAGTCCTCGATTTGAAGTGATTGGAGTTGCAAGTCTAGAGATCGTCTAAATTTCTGAGCCTTAGCCTCTTTCCATTTCAGTTTGGGTAGAAGCCGCATAAAGGTTATTTCCTATCATGCTTAGATTGAAGTTGTATTGTCACAACAACAGGAAGGTTGTCTGAATATGATAGATCACTAGTCTCAAAATCTTTCAAGAACGGTTCCCAATCTTCTCCTGTGAGAGCATAATCGACCACTGATGTCCCTTGGCCGTCCACAAACGTTAAATGTCCTGACGAGTCGCCGCAACTGGTTTCATTTAGTATGCGCAGACCAAACGTATTACAGAACTCTAATAGCTTCTTTCCTCGTGCGTTAGAGCAAGGATCTTTTGATTTTCTGCGGCAAACTCTTAAATCATTCATCACTCCTGCCTGCGTTCCAACTCTCGCATTCAAATCTCCAATAAGCATTACGTTTGAGGCATTTATACCACTGAATGTATATGATAATTGTTCGAAGTCTTATTCCCAACTGTTACAATTCAAATACATCAGTAGTATCGTAAGATACGCTTTTCAATCCAGACTTTCCTTAGTTATCTGTCTTGGAATTCATTTGCATTTACAAAACCCGATGATACAAGAGATTTACGTTGTTGCTTGAGAATCAAACTAACCAAATAATGGTACGTTTCCATATCCGTTTTTCTTAAACTTCCAAGATCACACAACCTCCATTGCAGCGGATTCATGATTTCAAATTAGTTTTTAGTTAGACCTTCCCTACTATTCTGTTTATCTTGTTAAAAAAAAACTCTAACCATTCTTAAGATGGGCTTTAATTATCGGTACTATTCTTAAAAAAGAAAAAAAAAATGTTGGGTCAAACTGTGGGTCGTAACCAATTTGGTGCGGGGTCTGTTGAAAGAGCGTTTCAAATTGAAGATACTCAACATTTTTGATACAAAACGTTGGACCCATCATTTTTAAAAAAAAGATACTCAACTAAGGGAAGTACGCGAGCGTATACTGGTAACACTTAAATTTTTAGCATCCGGTAAGCATATGAATCGCAAATCATTTTCAAAGGAAAAATAAAAGTTAATTGTATGATCTGTGTAGGGGATTGATACGGCAGCCTTCAGTACATATTTCGGATTCCATTATGTAGAATAGAGAGAGACGTTTGTATAGAAATTTTCAACAGTTTTAAAAGTTTTTGAAAGTAAAAACGGAAAAAAAACATTTATTTTCAAATCAAATGTATGTATATATATAAACAAAAAACATAGTTTCCACTGCTTTGCCATGTTTACTTTCGACAGCTACTCGCAAAATACGAACTGTGTTGATATTCCGCGAGCTTATCTCAGATAGTGGTAAACACATGTGTCCACTTGCAAGTGACTTAGTATATCGGTTTCGAGAGCATCTTGATAGCAATTAGCAGAACTTTTACTCTCAAATTAGATAGATAACATGTATGAAGATAATTGGTATTGAAAACTGTTTCTAAATTTATAAATATATAAATTATTAGGGTTTTGGAAATGCTTAAAACGCGATGGTTTAAAACTTTCAACTTAGTATATACATAGAAACCCATGTAATGGAGAGATGGAGAGAGTTCTAAGTCGACTACAGGCTACCAAAGCTTCGGGAAGGTAACATTTCGTTCTTATCGTTTTTCTTGTTTCTTTTCCATAATTGTTAGGCAGTTTCAATTTAGTTATTTCTACAATTTTCTTTCAACAAAAAATAACCTGTTCTGAAAAATCGAAAAAAAGTTAAGTTACTTTATGGTAAATGTAATGGTCACCATACTCAATCATACCAACCCAATGTTAAATGCAGTGGTAGCTGTTTTGAAATTAAAAAAGTTGAAGACTTTAAGTACCTCGGCATCTATATTGATCAAAACTTTAACTGGGACAAACACATTGCTATTTTAAAAAAAATATCTTTTCTCTTCCTCCCGTTGTTTCTACCACCTGCAAAATTCTTCTTCAAATTTGTTGAAGATGGTTTAGTTTGGCATTTTTCATTCCAAGTTGCAATATGGAATACCCTGTTGGAGTGGTGCATATGTCAACAAACTACAACAACTCACCGTTATTGAAAAATCAGTTATACGTTACGTTTGTAATACCCATCGTTTAACACCATCAATGGAATTTTTAGTTTTTTTAAAAATTCTTCCCGTTAGACATTTATATTTTTTTAAAGTTTTAAACGTGTTTTTAAAAGATCTGTGGATATTTAGAAAGTCCGATTTCCGAAATACGAAGTCTTCGAAGTAATTTCACCTTTATAGCACATATCCCATATTTTCGTACGACAAGCTACAGAAACTCCTATTCCATTGCTTCCTGCAAACTTTTTAATACGCTTCCTATAGAAGTGCGTAAAATAAGAAATATTGGCGCGTTTTTTTGTTAATATTAATTTTATTAAAATGTAAATAAATTACAAATTAAATAATTCCTAAAACTAGAAATTAGCTGCCAAGGCTATCTACTAGGGAAGTTAAGTTTTTAATTGTAAAAGATAAGAGAGTTTGTAATGTTTAAATTCGTCATTACATTGTATACCAAATTTATGTTTTCAAAAGAAGGTGCAAGCTTTGCTTTGATAGTTATGCGCAGGTTGAAGAGACTTTTGGACAGGAAAGAAGGTGGGTCATTGTAAGAGTGGATTTATCCTCGCAGAGATATCAGAGTGGAGGTGCTTTTTTATTGAACAGGTGTTTGTGTGTAATGTGTGAGTCTGAGCCTGATGTATAGCTTTAGTTCTTTTAAAGATATGTTGCTGCCTCTTGCGAGGAATTGACAAATCCTTCAAGAGTTAATCTTGTCATGAAAAAAGTGCTTTCTCAAAAATTAGCCGTTCGGATTCGGCATATAAACTGTAGGTCCCCTCCATTCCTGACAACATTACTCGCACACAGGAATGGTTAAGAGTTGTAAGTCACTAGGCCCTGGTTCACAACGGACTGTTGCGCCACCCAATAGTATAGTTGCTGGGATAGATTGCTCTGTCCCCGTTTGGATTTAGATTTTTGTATGAGTGGTTGTAGTTTGTCCAAGATTCTTTTCTTTTAAACTTCCAGTTTTCTAGAAGTAAATTAGTAGTATCTTTTTGATTGTGCTGAAAAAATGCTTTTAATGGTTCTTTTTTCGCTGATTTGGTTTCTGCGTCAGCTAATTCGTTGCCATTGATTCCAACGTGTGCCGGGAATCCAGATGATTTTTAAAGTTTCGGGATTTAGGATGAGATGGTGTCTTATTGTTTCTACTACTTCAATCGAGTTGAAATGTTTTCTATAGCCTTAATAGTTGAAAGGCTATCCGAAAATATGATCGTTTTTCGTTTCTGGGTGTGTGCTATCGCTTGGTATATAGCAAACTCTTCGGCAGCAAAAGTGGATGTGGCCTTTGGAGAGAACGGAACACTTGGCGCCAACAACAGCAAACGTGGTGTACTACGTGTCTCCTTTGGATGCGTCTGTAAATAGTAGTTTCCATCCAAAAGATTTGTAGTTTTCTGCGATGTCTTGAAAAAGTTTTTTGTACATATTATCATCAGAGGTTCACTTTTGATAATCAGAGGTTGATAATTGGAAAGTTCGGTGTTTATGGTGTTACCTGGAAGGTTTCAAGGTGGCTATTATTTGCGTAGTTTTGAATAGAGATCGGAACATCAAAGTTCTTTGCGAACGTGAGTGCCCTACATAATGTTGATTGGATTCTTTGATGTCTTTTCCGATTCAAAATTTGTTTGACTTCTAGATGGATGGATGTTCTGTATGAAGAGTTTATTTTTGTTATTAGTTTTGCCGTGAGAAAGTCAATTCTGTCCGTTAAATGAGGAAGACCAGCTTCAGTTAATATGTTAATGATGGGTGTTGAGCGTATGGATCTCATGTAGCTTTTGGTGGCGGAGTGGTAAGGTGTTGCGATAAGACCCAGAGATGATTTAGAGCATTTTCCGTAGATTGGTTAACAATAATCAATTTTTGATAACACTATGGTTTTGGTTAAAATTATAAGAGTATTAATGTTCTCGAAATGATTTTTTGTTCTTTAAATTAAATTTAGAATCGAATATAATGCCAAGAAATTTCAAAGAATCAACGTTTTTTATGCAGCTGTTGTTTAAATTGACTTCAACAAATTTTGAACAGTTGTGTTTTTTGCATAATGAAACATTTCGGATTTTGAACATGAAATTATCGAGCCCGTGTAATTTAATTTTAGAAAATGATTAAATCGTCGGCATAGAGTGAGTGTTCGACTTTATGAAAGCTGTCTATTATATTGCTTACTTCATTAAAAGCTATGATGAATAGAACCACTGATAGTGGAGATCCTTGGGGGATGCCCTTCTTAAGTTGGTGTAGATTCGAGTAGATGTTGCAATAAGAAGTAAGAAAGAAATGATTGTATGTATTTGTATATTTTTGGTTCGATTTTCCATTTTAACAGTTGATTAAGAACAATATGTGCTCCGATCCTATCCAAGGCTATTTGGAAAACAAGACTGATAATGGTGGCATGATTTCGTTCAGACAATGATGCGGAGACAAAATGGTCAATATGGAGAAGGGCGTCTAGAGTAGACTTCCCTTTTTTAAATGCGACTTGTAGGTTGTCAACCAGTTTCTCTTTTTCAAGGAACCAAAATAAGCGTTTGGCTATTATTTTTTCCAAAATGTTTCCTGTACACGGAAGGAGGGATATAGGGCGATACCCTGAAATTAATGTGCGGTCCCCGGTGGGCTTGGGCAGTGATATGATATTTGCAGTTTTCCAGGCATGTGGGATTATTCCTGTGTCGAAGATGTTGTTGTATAGTGCCAGTAGACGATTTTTTAAAGTCAGAGGTGAGTTTTTTAAACATGACCGGGGTTTTGCCTTTTGCTGTGTGTTCGCAAGAAATACGTTCAGACATGTTTGTTTGCGATTTAATAGAGATAGCTGAAGTGCAGGGGTGGAAAGATATATTTGCGTTGTTTGGGCTTTTTTCTTTTTCGATGATGAAAGTATAGTCGAAATTAGAATCGTCTGATAATTGTTCCCTTGTTTGGGCAAAGTTTTCAACGATTTTTAGAAGGCAAGTCAACGTTGTTGTGTCTGTTTTTATTGTGAATGGAGTATATGTGCCTGTTAACGTTTTTAAATCGGCCCAAAGTTTTTGAGGTGTTAACATTGGATTTATATTAGCAGTTTTTACTGTTTTGCGAAATTTGGCATTAAGTTTACGATAGAGAACGAAATTGCAGTCAATAGGGGATTTTTAAAAGTTGCACCATGCTTTTTGTTTTGCATACGCAGAGAAATTATTTTCTTATTCCACAAAAAGACGGTTTTCTTGTGTGTCCCAGATAGTTTTATTTAGAAGAGAAGGTGTGATGAGTGATAGATCCACGTGTGAAAGCGTACTATGGGTGAAAAAATGGGTTGGTCGACCGTCATTAAATAAAGCTAACAGAGTTAGCGATAAAATGTTCGACTGTTTTGCCGCGTTTATTTAGTTTTTCAGAGCCACACAAAATAATATCGATGTGGCACCACCACTGTTATTTAGAAATAAAATTTGTCACTTACTATTCTTATTATACAGTATTTTTGTTAACTATGCCTTTGTATTCGAGCGCAATGTAATATATGAATTCACTAACAAGAATAAAAAACTTATCTATCTATCTATAATTTAGTACGATACACACTTGGGACTCAACCAACATGTGTCTCCACTGAACTTGGTCCCTACCTGTCTCCAATTTTGAACGCTAAGTTGATTGAGATCCTGAATCTCAGTTTTCTTCTACTGCGCTATTCCCAGGATTGATTTCTTAGAATTTCTGTTGCGTTGATGTCCATTTCTACATGATCTAGTTATTATTCTTTTGACTAGATATGTGACGCTGTACAGACCGTACACTTCGTTGTTGTATCTTTTCCTCCACTCTCCATCTATCCAGACGAGACCAAAACTCACCTGAAGAATTTTTCTCTCGCAGCACCCCAAACAAGGTACAAACTTCAGCGCCATAAATGAGAATTGGGATGAAGAGTGAGACTTTAGACCGTCGAGAGAGGACTTTACCACTCAATTGCCTTCTAAGTCCAAAAAAGCAGCGATTTGCAAGTTATTCCTAATTTGAATTCAACGCTGGTGTCGTCTGAAGATATAGTCCTCAACTAACTTTCCATGGTAAAATTTTGTCCAAAGCTTTCAATGTCTTTTCTTGCTGATAGCATGTTCTTGCTCTCGCCAAGTTTCTTAAAAATTCTCCCACAAAAATCGATTTCAAATTTTGAAATTTGATGGCAAGTTTCTAAAAATGCAAACTAACAACTGAATGGGTTTTATAGAACAAATTACTGCTTTCAATTATTTCTAAAAACACAAACTGTATACTGGTATTTGAAAATTTGATTTAAAATGTAATAATTAAACTTGAATCTTTCAGACTGCGGAAAAAGTGCCGACATGCAGCATCTGCAACAAAGAGTTTAAATCAAAAACAATTTTGTATCGACATAGACAAACACATCAATTGGTAAATACAAAAATTAACTCTGAAAACATTGTAGACACAAATTTGTTAAAATTATTTTTAATTCATTTAATTATAGAAATCATATGCTTGTGGGAATTGCACTAAGGCTTTCTCGTCTCCGCTTACTCTAAACTCGCATATGACAAAGAAACATCCTAACAAGCCTAACCAATATAAATGTGCCGAGTGCTACGAGTTATTTTCGGGAATAGATGATCTAAAGGTAAGTTTTATTTAAACAAACAAAAACTAAATACATTATTTAATTAAATAAACAATAATATTGTTTTTTTTTTAGGTTCACATACAACTGACGGGTCATAGTGTTAAAAATGATAAAAAAGACGACGAGTTCTCGTCATAATCATTGCCACAATTACTATCTCCTCAATAAAACATGTAACCCCTTCCCCCAATTTATTGATTTTATAAATAATTTTGAAAAATAAGCATATTTTTTACATAGCTATAAAAACGAAGTTAGAGTCTATCCGTAAACAACACTCGCACGGTTATAGAAGTGCAAACATCTGTTACACATTATTATTATTATATTGAAAAGTATGTACTTTGTTTAAATGTATATAGAAATATTTCTTAAATGCAGAGCATTTTATATATTATCTTTTTAGTTCATTTAAAGTAAATCATAACAAAAATTATAGCTATTAAATAATAACTGTACTTTTTTCAATCTGTTTGGTGTTGATTTTACTTACTTTGATTTTTTTTTTATATAAACAAAAAAACAAGTAAAAAAACAATATTTGCGTTAATCAAATAATTTGACATTTTTTTTTAGCCTGAAACTTAAAAAAGGGAATGATTATTACCTTAATTTTTATTTTATAAGATTCAAATACATATAAATAGTTTTTTCTTTTCTTTTTGATTTTGTTTTGATTTTGTCAAAGGCAATTTAAAAGTAAATAAACAAAAATTAAAACAAAGAAATTGCAAACGTTTTAGTGTTTACTTTGATTTGTTTTTTCTTCGTTAAAAAAAAGAGAGAGTAAGGCTTCTGTTAAGATTTTGTACAAGACACATTCCATTAAGTATTAGAATTATTATAAAAAGACTTTTGAAAATATGTATAGGTATACAAAAACAGGAACAATTTTGGAATTGCGATCTTTCAAACCAACAACAACCTCAGCAATTGTTGGTTGTTGTTGGTTTGAAAGATCGCAATTCCAAAATTGTCGTCGGCAAACTCAACTTTTGTTAATATTCGCACATTCGAATTTGAGGATTATACTTCCTCACCTTTAACACACGTATGTATATAAAGAACATGAAATATAAATCAAAAAGAATAGAAAACATTTAAACTTAAAGTATAGAGGAATGTATTGGATAATAGGATAAAACTATGACATATTTATCCAAAACAAATGTGTCTCCTAAAATCAAAAGCAACGTATTCCACTTTTCTAGAAAACAAAGGTTACGACGCAGTTTTCTTCATTTTTTTGAAATCTATCTTTCAATGTGATTAAAGTTTTCTTATTCTAAAGAAATTTTGTTTTAAATACTAGGGTTAGAATCAAAAACAACGAATTCCGTAGGCATATTTGAATCAAAACGACTCAATTCCTGTTTTGAAACAAAGTATCTCTATTCCAGAGTAAATTCATTTTTTTTAGTCAAAACAAATTTATTCCAAGTTTTGCGGCGAAAATCGATTACTGTCAAACTATTGTCCATGGATTTAATAATTAGTTTTAGTTCGATCTATTGAGATGTTAAGTGCGGATGCAATTTTATAAAACGTCTTACTTAAATAAAGAAAACACGAAGCGTCAACTAGCTAAAGTAAATAGAACGGTAATTAAACCCTTTTAAGGCAAAATTAAGCATGTTTATCATTTTCTTCACTATGTAGGTACAAGCATTAAACAATTATCAATAATGCCTACATGCAACCATCAAGGTGGATCTTATAAATGTAGAAAATTGACAGCAGCAGATGCTGCTATATTTTTCAAATTGTTTTTATACAATGCCCTCAAAAGTTTCCAAGTATGCTTTTATTTTAAGCTATTGCAACATTCAAAAGCCTGAACGTTCCGACCGAAATTTGAAGAATGGACCACGTAAACAGTTATCAGTAACTTATTTTGTCAGAACAAAAGAAGAGCATACCGTTAAAGTTTATCAGAAGACTTTTATAAATATTATTGGAGTAACAGCCAGTCGAGTAAGAAATATTTGCAATAATCATTCCAAAATAGGTTCAGTTCCTTCGGAGAAACGTGATGGTGACCATAAAAGCTCTAAGCTAAGAGAGACGAAGGAACTCATAATTAATTTTATAAAAAATGGAAGTGCATTATTGTAGGAGCAGAACCGCAAAACGACAGTACCTACCTGGCGATTTTAAATAAGTGGAAAGGTTTCAATCAGAGCCATCAACTCAAATAAGCTAAATTAAGCTTTTTTCGTATGGTTTTCAACACCTGCTTTAATCATGGTTTTAAAGCCCCTTCATCAGATGTCTGCTTGACATATCTATGTACATATTAAGGAACTTTTAAAAATTGTAAGAGAAGACGGAGAAACGGTTCAACTAATGACAAAACTTCGGATCCATAAGTTGCGGGGAAAAACATTTTTTGACTACTTAAAAGTTGAAGATTTGTTCATAACGTCTTTCGACTGTCAGAAAAATATGACAATACCCAAAATTTCTAACCAAGCAGCTTATTACAGTCGGCAGATATATCTGTATCTTTTTGGTCTCGTTGTAGGTAATTCGCACTCATCTCTAACCAAAGAAAATGTTTTTTTTTTATACTATTGGACGGAAAACAACAGACCCAAAGGATCAAATGAAATTACATCTGCTGTATTTCACCAGCTTTGCTTTACAAATTCGAAAGGCATTAAAATGATTCGTTTGATTGCTGATGGATGTGGTGGGCAGAATAAAACTCGTTTGTATGATAGGTATGTGTGAGTACTGGCTGGTAAATTAAGCACCATGTCACATTAACTCCCTTTCATAAGTTAGATATTGGAGAAGCAAAACCAAACTAACTTTGTTCTTCCATGGCTCGTAAAGACTCCCTTTAGGTGTAAAATTAAACGATGCAAAGCTTAATGACGTTGATAATTTACTCCAAAAACACTTTAGATGCAATTGGAAATTCTTATAATTGCTGAATTTTTATAAGGATATTATCGAAGTAATAATTACTCTTATTATTATGAATATTATTTGTTTGTTAATGTTTTTTCTTAATTGAAATTACTTATTTATTAAACTCAAAAAAAACATAAAAAATTAACCAAATTATATGTGTTTCATTTTCAAAAAGAAACTATTCCGAAAAGAAAACTTCAAAATGCATCTATTCCAAAATGCATTCTTAAAAATTTCAAAGACTTTTGGACTGCCAAAGCCAAATGATAAGCAATAAGGATTGAAGATCTAAGCTGAAACATAAAAAGAAATCTATTTCTACTTTTACTAAGGCCTCGTCTCTACAAACTTTTTTTTTTTCAATATCTCAAAACTAGAAAAAGTGGAATACGTATGTAGTTTTTGAATATAGAAGACACATATCTAACTATGGAGCTGCAAGAAATGAAATGCAGAACCTATCCCAAAATTCCAAAAAAAAGTCCTTCGTAGAATAATAAATGCTCCTTGGCATGTAAGAAATAGCCATCTACTTCTACATATTGACCTTTAAATTAAAGTGGTTATAAAACACGCTGTATCAAATAACGAGTAACTTCAAGTGCATCAACTCCAAAATGGAGACCGCTTTGGAAGGGATAATTGGGGTCGTTATTGGTGACATTCGGCCCTTAAGTGGCCCAACACGCCAAAATGTGGTCGAAAATTGGTGGTCTCGGCTGGAATTCGTTTAAACCATTCACAAGGCAAAACATAATCGCAAACCTTTGAATTTAAAATAAAGCTTAATTTTTGGCCATAAAATAAAATTATATACGTTTTATTTCGGCCTTCAAAATTAAAAAAAAATATTCTTTCTTTTTGAATCAAATTTAAAAATAAAAAATTATATATAAATAAATAAATATGTACATAAATTAATTATGTAAAACATATTTGAACTCGCAGGAAGTAACCATTGAAGATAATTTTATTTGTCTACAATTCCAATTGTTTTTCATTTCTTTTATCATTAAATTATGCCAAGGTCAAGAAATTCGTCCACATCAATTACTTAACAACTTTTATGCTACTGCTAGATTCTGAAGAACGCACTTACCATACTCATCAAATAATGCCCTTCCACATAAAAATTGATAAACTCCCTCTTTTAATTGACTTCCAATTTAAGAATTACGAATTTAAATATCCTCTGGGGATGTTTAAAATAAATTTGTACATGCCTCTTAAAATACATCCTTAACCAAAGTTCATTAGACTGATTCAAAATTACAGTTTTGCTTCTATATTTCTTACTTCAAATCCTTTTGTATTTAAACCCGTTTTCTTTAATCTATAGTTGACATCAAACTCAAAAATCAATTAAAGGTTTGTTTTTCTTTAGTTGTGTAACTTTTTACTTATAAGTTAGAATTAAAATAGCGGTTGTTGTAACACTAAAGGGGTTATGAATACCCTTATAATGATAAGACACAGTGCGAGCAATTAGGAAAGGAGGATAGGATTAGAAAGGAGAATCCGATGCACATTGCTTTTGAATGTCTGCACATTGTAATGAGCGGGAAATATTGAGTCAAGTAAAGCATTCCACATTCTTGTAGCGCGGCTAAAGAAAGAATCTCTGTACTTAACAGTACGTCTGAAATTGGACTCGAGGGTAAATTGATGGGTATTCCTAGCAATACGGGTATTACGGTTGAATTGTTTAAGGGAAGGAATGCAACTGGCTATTTCACTAGAGCATTGCGGAGCAGCAGTGTTCCAGAGACACAAATGTCTCAGTGAGAAAACGATCTACTATCATTTTTAGAGCTCTTTTTTCAATTCTATCCAGAATACTCAAGTACGTTATTGGGGCTCCAGCCCAAATATGAGAGTTATGCTCGAATTAAGGACGAATAAAAGCTTTGTAAATAAGCCAGATGAGAAGGGGTAAAATACTGATTGCTATTTGTTCAATATCTTCTATGCAAGTATCACCCATGGATATTGGCATTGGGGGAGGGTTACGCTTTTGTGACAATAGACAGCATTGAGTTTTAGAAGCATTAAATTCTACACGGTTTTTAATTCCCATCAGAATTTAATGAACTTATCATACGCTGCCGTTGGTAGTCCACATCCGATGAACAAGGATGGAAATCTAAAAACGAGTATAAAAAGCAGACGGTACTGTCATCAGCAAAACAATGTAGTGGGTTAGAAGTTTCAGACAAAAGAGAATTGGAGAATATAAGGCAGCGAGTTGGAGAATGTAAGGAAGAGAGTTGGAGACAAAAAGGAGCCCTGGGGCAAACCAGCGTTTATTTCGTGGATATCAGATTTTAACCCGTCCAATACTACTTGAATTGAACGGTCCGAAAGGTAATTTCTAACCCAACAAAGAAGGGATTCATCAATAACAAAAGCACGCATTTTCTATAAGACAGCTTGATGCCAAACTCTATCAATTTGGCAACAATATTTAAATTTGCGGCCATTTTTTAAGTTGTCAAGTGATTTATTTTTAGTTTGGTTTGACATTTCATGAATAGACTGGTGGGTTAGTGACGTTTTCCTCAGCACATATTCCCAAATCGAAATCTCCAAACCCAAAATCTCCAAAGAGAAGACCCACATAGCAAAATATTTTCGCAAATTTAATTGCATGATTTACGACTTGGACTTATTATTTGATTTAATTAAGGTTGCATCAAATTTTATTTAACCTTCCTTTACGTCATGGGGTCCAAATGCACACCGGAGCATGTTTGAAAACTCATAACATTTTATTTTTTATTTTATTTCTGTTGGGTTGATACTCAGTAAAAGAAATTCAATTTTCTATTAATTTCGTGTGTTCTTATGAATATCCGAATTACAGAATTTTGTCAGAATTCTTTCTAGAAACAATTCGTAATTGCTAATAAGATTAAATTCTCCCCATAAGGTGAAGGGCATCCAAGTAGTTTTTCCAGTGAACGGTCATTCATTTCTGACTCCATCAGCTCCTCCGAGAGTTGGATGAGCTTATCGTTTCTGAAAAAAATTGTTTGTTTTTTCTTGATGGGATGAACTGTCAAAATACTACGACAGTATCTTGGATAGGTGGATTTTTAGATACCTTGTTGAACGAGTTGGATAGCTGTATTGAGATTGCTGTCAAAAAACAAAAACAACGGTCATCTACAAATTGAAAGCAAAATACCTTCTAAAATTCGAAGGCAAATAGCTTCTTCATCGTCTATTATGTACAGAACATCCTCAAATACAACTTCAACTAACAATTTGTATCTTTTTGTTTAATAACAACTACAAAAAGCTGAAATCAATTTTCAAGTTTCTTGAAATTCAACTATGTGTATATACCTGCATACCCCAGACATTCTTGGATACCTTTGGATTCCTTTTTTGACATCTCAGCTGTCTTTGATCAGCTGTTATTTTACACGTAAAACACTAACAAAAAGGTATCCGGATACCCTATCTGTCTGATATTGAACTCAGCCTTCTAGTAAGTTGTAAAATACTACCATCGGCAAGCGTTGTGTTTAACGTGTCAGAAACCATTTAATCGAAAACATCGACTTTATCTTTAGTTTTGTTGTAGTCCAGTATCATCACAGGTTTTTGAGAATAGGAAATGGCTTTCTCAAAGTTATGTTCAGTCGATAGTAAAAAATAGTTTGTTTGACTTTTGAACATAAGTCACTAACGTCATTCTTTCAGAACATAAGTCACTAACGTCATTCTTTCAGAAAATCCAAAGATAGTTGAGAACGCTGGCCGATATTGATTCCTGTTATTGTCACTTACGGGATCGTTTTAGACATCAAAAAATTTCTATAAAACAAAGAGTTTTGAATGCATATTTAGTTTTTGAGGGTTCTGCACAAGATGGTGAATCGGGCAACTTTAAGGCCAATTCCAGGGATGTGTGGAAGTATGATGGCATCAACGACATCACATCCATGACCTGTACTTTTATCAGAGCTGAACATATTACTAACCACTAGATTTACCAATTATAAAAAGGTTATAAATACAAATCTTAGAACTCGAGTTATACCTTTTTGCATCTTTTCAAATTCCGCTAAAACACGATTTTACATTTACAGCTAAATTTGACAATTGCAATTAAATAACAAATTAGAAATAGTGGACCTTTGTATACGCACAATTGTACTCAAGATCTTGAGAACCCAGTTTAAGAAGTAGAATTGGTTGAATTTTGTTTACAGGTGACTAATTAAAGCAAACAAAAAGATCTGCTTGAAATTTTAAACTTATGGCGTTTCATGCAAATTTTCAATTCAAACAAATTAAAGAATATATTTTCGAATGGTCTGAAAGATTAATTGTTAAAGTTTCAACTTTACTTTTCTGATAAATGTTTGTTGAAAATCATTCATAAATAAGTTAAACAAATTTTAACTGAATAATGTAGCATAGATATGAAAACAAAGTTATCAAAAATATTTTGTGGTACAAATGGACCTCATTACAACACGATTTTTGCTGTGATGTAAAGGAGGGTTAAAAATGAAATATGGTATTGAATAAATAAGTTTTCTTATAGTGAAATAAAACTACTTCATTACTTTATGTTTTAAAAGCCAAATATATTGGTTTTCTTCTTATTTTAAAAGGTAATATCTCAAGAAACTGATATGATAAAGAGTGGATTTGAAGCCGGATACAAACAAAAGACATCTAAAAACCTTCAGAAAATTACAATTTGATTGCAACTCAAAAAAACCTGGTTCACCAAAGTATTCGTTACTATGTGTTATCACGGTTAAGGAATGTCTTCAAAATGGCACAAAAGAAGTGATACCGGAGCTACTCTTGTAAACGGCCACAAATGTTGGAAAGAGTTATCGAAAATTGGACTTCTAGACTAGATACGTCCGAGTCAGGATTGGTGGCCAGAAACCATATTTAAATAACAATGTCATAAGATTATCTTTCGGATGAAGTAAATTCCATGACTATATATAAAATATTCTTTGCTTAGTTCCATTACCAAGGTCTATAGCTCTAAATAAACCTCTTGCAAAGTTTTTTTTTGAAAATGCAATTGCAAAGGAACACACTTTATTTTAACAAAATGGGGGTCATCCTATTTATCAAGCCCAATCCATTAAATCGTTTGTACTGCTATCTTTCAAATTCCGCTCTTTTATAATTTTGAAATTACGACCACGGAAATTTTTCCCAAAAGTAGTTTCTTCGGGACATAATTCAAAAAGTAGTTAATCGAACACAGAAACAAATACAAGATGTGACAACAAGTCTTAAGTAAAGTAGTAGTTTTTTTTTTTTGGAATCAGTCTAATGTTAAAATAATATACCTCCCTAAAAATACAAAATATCTGATAATAATAAACTTTATATCGGTATTGATTTTATTTCTAATGCAAAAGTATTAGTCGTTGGCATGGCACGCAGCACGGGCCAAACGAAAAATAAAATTAGAATTTGCTTATCCGGCCGATGACACTTCAATTCACCTGTTTCTCTGAGTTGGAGTCACGATTTGAAGAAGTTTTCTAGAGAATTTTAATATTTTAGATATTAAAGAATAAAATGTAAGAACAATTAATTTCAAACGAACAAAAAACACACACACACAACATGGAATCATCTACAAAACCTTCAGAAGATAGCGTTAGCACTATTAAACTAGGACATCAAAAGATGCGTCGTAGGTCTCGTAGTATGACTCCATCGTGCAAAGATAGTTGTTCGGACAGTGGAAGTGGTTCATTTGACTTAAAAAAGAACATGGCAGAAGTTATGGCATCAGGGGACTTTAGAGGTTCTTATAATCAACTTCATTCTCCATACGATTCTGACCAAAGTGGTTCAGGTTTTCGGAAAACTACAGCAGAAATTATAAGTGAAGCTAGAACAATGTTACATGGAACTAGCAATAGCGGTATGTTTACAACTTCAATATATATGATACTCGTTTATGATAATATTTAAATAATTTTGACATTCAAGGTGTTCGTTTGGTCAGTACTCGTCGACCCATCACCCCTAGGGATCCACGACGACAATTATATGGAAAAGTTGCTCCACCTGGACGTCCACCAAGTGCATTTAGGTGAGGATTTTAACCATGAACAAATCTTAATATTTAGTGTTTTAATCTAATTTATTTCAGTCTCCGATATCTTCAATTGGAGGTTCGGAATCTACCAGCATTGGACCCAATTCCAATGCCAACAATTGATAAAGATTCAAACAAATCAGCAGCTCCTTTGCAATCAATGGGTCCAAAATTTGAATCATTTGACACAAAATACCAACGGAAGCTTCCTGCACTTCCGCAAAAAGTTAGAACCCCACCCAGAGAAAATGGTAAGTTAACTTTGTATACAAGAAGCCCACACTTAATAAGACTAAAAGTTTGGTTTTCTAAGTTGACAACCATGTAGAAAAATAGTTTTTAAAAAAAATATATAAAATATCGCACTAAAACTTATAACCGTTAAAATGAATGGTCAACTAATTAGAGACCGTTATATCTTGTAAGGATATACGAATCTTCTCGGACAGCCAAGCCGCTCTTAAATCTCTCGCGTCTGTCTCCACAAACTCTCGAACAGTCCACGATTGTCAATCATCTCTGAAGGAGATGACGGAACAGTTTAACATTCACCTCATTTGGGTGCCGGGCCACAGAGACATTCCGGGAAATTGCAAAGCCGATGAGCTCGCCAAAAACGGAACACTTCTGCCTTATGTTAGACAAAAACATAACATAGGAACACCACTTGCTACATGCAAATATCTTCTCAAGCAATATGCTTTAGAAACAACAAATACTAGATGGTCACAAAGTACCACCTGCCTGGCAACCAAGCAAATATGGCCAAGTATTGACTTAAAACGGTCAAAAGGCTTGATATCACTAAGCAGACAAAGTATAAGCTCTACAATTGGAGTAATAACGGGACACTGCCTCATAGGTAGACATGCTCTGAGGCTAGGGGTCTACACAAATGACTTCTGTAGAAGCTGCATGGACGAGGAGGAAGAGGAAACAGTCCAACACCTTCTATGTACATGTCCAGCACTCTCCATTAGAAGGAATTACTTTCTCGGTAATCCCTTCTTCGATAATACCAGTGAACTGGCAAATATTGACACAAAACGTCTCTCTAACTTTATTACAAGCACAAAATGGTTTGTTTAAATTCATTACTCTCCCATGAGTAACCTCATTAGTGGTATCACAATGGACCCTTGAGGTCTACGTGTGTCAATGATATCTAGACAGCCACTCTAACCTAACCTAACCTAACCTAGAGACCGTAAAATATACAGGAGACATTTAATTTGATTTTCTGAGCAGATGCTTTGCTTAGTTGGTCGACCAGCTCTTCTTCCTTTTTGTGTGAGCGGTTTCCACTGCATTGCTTGGCCTGCAATGCAGTCGTTACCTTTTCGAAGCGTATGTTCAATCCATTACCACTTACGTCTTCGTATTATAGATTCTATAGGTTCCTGGCCTATCCTTCTATGAAGGACTTCATTTGAAATACGGTTTTGCCAGAAAATCCTTAGGATGTTATGAAAACATCTATTTACGAAGGTTTGTAGCTTTCTTGTTATGGCTGAAGTAACCTTTCAAATGCTGCACCCATAAGGAGGCACAGATTCGACATTTGTACGAAACAGTCGTAGCTTTGTTCTTAAGCTGATATTGTTATTCCTCCAAATTTTTGACAGCATACCGAACGCAGCTTTTGCTTTACCGATGCGGCAGATGACGTCTTGTTCGGTTCCACCTTTGATGGAAACGATGCTTCCAAGGTATTGAAAGCGCTCCACATTTTCCACCGGTTGCGAGAAAATATTTATTTGAGAGGATGGTCGGGTTCCGAAGCTGTTTATGTTTGTTTTGCCGGAATTAATTTTCACCCCACAACTTTTGCTTCTCTCTCCACACTTGTTGTCATTTGATGAAGATCCATGATCCTATGAGAGAGTAAGCAATCATCGTCCACGTTATTCAAGTGTTTTAAATAGGATGTCAAAGTCCATTGGATCCCTCCGCTACCTGACGGAACTGAGCGCAGTACATCGCTTATCACAAACAAAAACAATATTGGGTACAGAATACAGCCCTGTCTAACTCCGCTTCAGATTTCAAAATCATCTGATATCCTATACCGTCGTGCAGAACGTGACACTAGGATTCATCATATGCAAATTCCTCTTCAATTTTCGCACTTTGTAAGATCTCCTTTTTTTGGGAGCTTGACAATAATTCCCTTCTTTTGCTCATCGAGGAACTTTCGATGTCCAAGGCTTCTTTTATGAGAGGATGAAGAGTTCGCTTGAATTCCATCAAGTCCTACCGCTTTATTGTTTTTATGTGCTTTAACTGCGGCAACGGTTTCATCTTTACTGGGAGGTGCGAATTCGGGAATTAGTTTCTTCAGGCGCTTCAGAAGGTATCGGCTGGGCGTTATTTGCTAACACTCGGTTAAAACCCGAGGAAAAGTGTTTTTTTTAAACCTTCTGACTTGCTCATCCACCGAACTTATCACTGTATCGTCTACTTCTTTCACCAGGTGATGCTTTAAGCTGTGTGTTCTGGTCAGCTCTTTGGTTATTCTGTAAACGGCCATGCTGTCACACCTGTTTGCAGCATCTTCTGCTTTTTGCGCCAATGCATTGATGTAGTTACGCTTGTCACAACGCACACTGCGGTGAACCTCTCTCTTTTTAATGCGATACGAGGACTGCAGCTCTTTTCTTTCTTCCTCTTGTGCAGCAGTTATTCGAGCCCTTATCTACATATGTATTTGCGTTCGTTGATCCTTGCCCAAGATTCTTCTGAAAGCCAAGTGTTGTTCCTTCCTTTTTTCCGACCGACTATTCTGTCAGCACCTGAAATGAAAAAGTTGTTCACAGCATTTCAATGGTGGTCAAACATAGTGCCACAAATCACAAGGCTATTGGCGTTGCAGAAGTCAATAAACCTCTCACTATTATCATTACAATTGCCGACTCCGTGAGCACCCATCACATGTCTAAGCCCGTTGTTGTTACTTCCAACCTTAGCATTGAGGTCTCCCATAACAAAAATTACATCTCCGCGGAGAGTGTTGTTGTAGGTGGATCCTAGTTGACTATAAAAACATTTTTTCTCTTCATCAGATTCCAGCTCCGTCTTTACGTAAAACTGTATAATGGTGACGGGTCGTACTCTACTTTGAAACCTAGCTTTGATAAGCCTTTCCCCAAGAGGCTCCCACGAAATAAGGCTTCTGGTTGCCGTTTTTGTAAGGAGTAACTTAACTCCAGCTTCTCGAGCGTTTCCTGGATCATGACCAGAGTTGAGCAATACAGTATTACGTGTCGGTGACTTGTTTTTGCCCGATCACAACCATCGCTTAACCTTAAGATATCTACCCTGTACCGCATAAGTTCTCTCTCTAATTGGAGGAATCAGGCATTGTGCGGACATTCATTTCCTGCCAACTCTTGCTAACTTATGTATATTGGGATACACAAATCATTGCCCGGAGGCAACCACGAGGTGGTAAAGCAAGAACTTCGACATGGCAAGAAAGTTACATTGCTGGTCTAAACCAAGTTTAAGGCAATCACCAACTTCCCGATCTGCCATGCTGCAGTCATCCAGATCTAGATATATCAAAACTGAAATTTCTCCAATTTTTGCATTCTATTTTTTCGCAATATTTTGTTCGAAATTGGTCTTTTTGACAGCTGTCACTCAATTAATGCTCCTAGTACCAAAACAATGGTTGCGTTCACATGACGCAGCAATTTATTGAAGTTTTTGGTGAAGTCATTAGCTCGCGTAGTGTGCCTGGCTAGGCATCCAAGATGGTGCGATTTAACTCCGCTAGAATTTTGGTGTGGGGTAATGTGAAGTCACTTGTCTACGTAGATAAGCCCGAGACGATTGACGCCTTAAAAGAGAATATTTTGCGCTTAATTGCTGGCATACGTCCTCAAAGAAATGGTCGAAAATTTTTTCCTCTCGGCTGGATTTTATTCGAGACATCCGCAGCGGTCACTCGCCCGAAATTGTAATTGCAAAACCTTACAATTAGAATGAAGCTGAATTCTTCTACATACCCTTAAATTGTATACGTTTTAATTTTACTTTTACTTCTAAAAACACCTTTTATGTACATTTTGGAATAATAGTACAAAAAAATTGAAGATCAAAGACGGTAATAAACTTTCCAGGACTTTCAGAGCCTTGTAAACATTTGAATTCACGATACTTTTAACTTCAGTTATATTATTTCGCTTTTATTTAGGTCAAACACCAAACCCATCGAAGACCAAACTCACCACCAACAAAAATGCTTCAAATCATTTCGATTTGGATTCAACATCAGCTAGCTCAAAGCCATCAGAGCCACATCCGTTAGCGTTACCTGCATTTTGTCAAGATGAAAATGAAAACAATTTATCAAATATTGGAATAAATATTCTTTCATCGAGAAAACTCTTCGCAAGGAACTATGACTTGCTGGCGCAAACATCAACGGAAACCCTTACGGATATGCTGAAGGAACATTCGGGAATCAAGGAGTGCACCGATGAAACTATCCAGCACATTTATGCCGTTAGTTTTGAACTATAACTCTGGTTTTCAGTGTAAACTTCATGTACCTTATTTATACAGATTTTGTTGGAGCTTTACAATCGTATTCGAAGTACACATGGAACATGGCGCAGTGCAGTCCTCGGAGGTTTATATGGCCTTGTTGAATGCACATCACCAAAAATTTTACTCGCAATTGCAAGGGTTGTCCTTGGGGTAAGTATTTTTAGGCGCAAACATTGTACCTACTGTTATTGTTCTTGATGGAATTTCACAAGAAAAATGTATATTATAGCTTCGTGTTACTGGAAGCAATCTCACTGGAGCTTGTAAGTTGGTGTTCAAGGTAGCTCGCAACGAAGCTAATGATTATCTATTTGACGAAACCGATGTACCGGAGCTTCTTATCGATGGACTGGGACGGGCTAGTCCATTAGACGAACCAGAAGCTTGTATTTATGGCTATGGAGCAGTGCGATTCCTTACAAGTGACAGCCAACAAAACCGGGAAACAGACGTGGTAGATTACAATAAGAACGATGCATTTTGGGAGCTGACCAGCGAATTACCACCAAAGCCCTCAACGGCACCTGAACGAGACACCAAAATAACAACTTTCCAGTTTCGTAGCAAGCGTCAAAGTTCTCTTAAGCAAATCTCAATTGCTCAGCGTCTATCGAAACATGGGGCAGTACAATTGATGGTTTTGCACTTGCAAATTGTAAATGAAGCCGGCGCAAGGAAAAAACTTACTGGACCACCCTTGCATGCACTGTATCAATTATCAGCTGCATTGAGAGCCTTGGCTGGAGCCCAACAAGCTAAAAACATTGAATTTGACAATTTACGGGCCCAGTCAGCTCATGATCGTGCTTCAGCTGATAAAATGACTAGATATTTTGGCGAAACAAGCCCTGAAGTTGACTTCATTCACCTGGAATTAGCATGCCCTCATCTGATTAAGGCTGCCGAGATTTCGATAGGGGAATTGGAAATTCAGGCTAACATTATAAGGACCTTGAGGTAAATTTTATTTTCAATTAAAGAAATTGGAATATTACTGACTTTATGGGTTGGCTACTCGTAAAGTGTTCTTTCAGAAGATATGAGGTGCTGTGAGGCTCTGGCAGAGTTTACAGGAAAAATTGGCATGCTTTTGGGTCCAAGTCGGCATATATTAAGTGATTCGCCAAAAAAGCTTTTGTCTATCCTGAGCAGATTGGGATATATTTTGGGAAATATATTGGCTCGTTTTAATAGTGCTAGAATGCAGGTAAGTCAGCTAGCAAAGCTTAAAGAACATCATTAAACCCGGTTTTTATAGTTCTATCAAAACGATGTGGCAATGGAGTATTTGTTCGACGCGTTGGTTTTCTACTCTAAGCAGAAACTAACTTTACAAAATCATTTGGGCGACACAGTTGTAGATGTCCTGATAAAGTTGATTCGTGTCATTGCTAACATGGGCGTCAATTGCGAAGTGGGTTGTGGACTGGGCCAGAAGAATGGACTAGGAGATATATTGCTGCATATTCTGAAGAGATTAAATCAAATAAGAGAGACAAATATGGTAGATACTCAAGAAATTTTAATCTTTTATTTTATTTATAAAATATTTCCGTCTTACATTTGCAGAACCCTGAAATGCAAGAACTTTTAAACGCCACTCTTGGTGCTCTCCATAACTTATGTTTCTATCAGGATCAGTCACCCGATTCTGTTCCAATAAGTGGGGAAAATTGTGAAGGAAGCATTTCTAATATTCTGGTCGATTTAGGTCCTGTGTTATGCCAGAATTTACGAAACGGTCCCGATCCAGTTCGAATTGAAGCAATTCGTGTGTTGGGAAATCTAAGTCGCAATCAAATCGCTCGAATGGCTTATTGCAAAGCTGGCGGTCTAAGGACAATTGTTCACTGTTTAAGTTCTCCGGAATATAATCTTAGAACAAGCGCGGTTGGAGTTTTAGTTAACCTCTTAGGAGATTGGGAGAATCGTACTCCATTCATGGAACTAAAGGGGCAACTCATTTTAATGGAAATGCTTAAGATGTACCTTCAACAAGAGGATTGGTTGGTAGCTGGAATTATATGTCAAGCTTTTTGGAATCTTCTTATTGATACACATAACGTGATCAACGTATTGGGTGAAAAACTAACTGACGAGCTGTCTGATATTCTAGCCGAGTATTTGGATGAGCATCGTTTTTTCAAGGGCGTTAGTCCGGATTCAATGTGGGAACAATTTGCATTGGTGGCAACAGATCTTTTGGAAAGGATTCAATCGAATCTGGGTTCTCCATTCCAGTCCTATGAATTAGACAGTGGGACCGATGAAGATGATGTTCATATCGAGGGTTTAGGTGGAGATCAAAGTATTTAATGCATAAAATTAAACTCTACGCAAAATTATAATAATTGTTATACGGATATAGATTTTTAAGATATTTCATGTAGTACCATTTAATCAAAAAAAATAAATTTGAAGAAAGTTGATCTAAAAAAAGGGGAAACACTTACAAATATTATTAATAGTTACTTTTTTAACATAATTTTTATTTACATTCTTTATCGTGTGTTATATGAATACGAAAATTCATACAATTAATAAAGCTTACCTTTTCATCAAAAAAAAGAAAATAGTTTTTCATTTCTAAACCACATTTTAACTTTGACAAGTATTGTAATCCAGTGTGACCCATATTATGAACCAAGCCCTCGAAATCCCTTTGTTCGGGTTCAGAGCACAGTTGAAACTTTATCCTGGTCAATGAAAGTAAATAGAAGTGTTTTGCATCTAAACTTTTCCTGAAGTTGACAGACATTCATTGCAACGCATCATTCATGAAACCCGTTTCCGTAAACAGTCCAAATAAAGAGGAATTCATACCTGAGCCCTTGAAATTTAACTTAACAAATTATTGAAATTCCCGAAGAAGACAACAATTTTATAAATTTTGTATTTATTTCTGATGAGACTTTTCTAAACGTCAATGGTAACAAAGAAAAATGCTTTATATAGAGTACAAAATATGGACCTAGGTTCAAGTGACTTTAAAACGTAGCATCGAGAAATATCATTACGTTTCTAAAAGTACGATAAATGTCAGTAGGCTTGATAGATTTTTAATTCGACATATACATATTTATAATATAATATTATTTAAGACGTATATTTTTCAAATTGGCAATAATTTTTCGAATTGATCTTTTGACAGCTGTCACTTGATTTTTAGTCTAGTGCGCATCCATTAAACCGAGTGTACACTTAGGACGCCATTGGTGCTGTGGAGAAGAGTATCGAAAAAGAATCCAATGAGAACATCTGCCAATGGAGCTATCCACTTTATAGAAGATATTGCGGAAGGGTCTTGGCTTGCGGGCTTACTAAATCCAACTTCTGCATGGCCCGCCAAACGAGATAAACACCGACCCCGCTTTTCACAAGAAGATTTTGGTCATTGGAGAAGGTGATTTTTAGCCAATGTCCTTTCTTCCCAAAGAAAAGATTTCACCATATCAACATGGTTTTGTCCCCGGTAAATAAAATCTTTAACGTTAACGACATAACCACAAAGTTATATTACAAAAGTTAGAAAATTTAGGTTCTCTTCAACCGAGCCAAAGCCGCGAGACTAGCCTCTCACTGGGACTCTTACAAAGAATCCCTAAGAATTTACAAGAAGGATCTAAGGAAATCCAAGCGATCTTCTTGGCGATACTTCTGTGGCACGATAGAAGAAACTTCTGAAGCCTCTAGGTTACGGAAAACTCTTTCACCGAATCCAGCGATTCCAAGCTGCTTGAAAAATGCAGACGGCTCCTGGACAAATTCAAGTAATGAATCACTGATCTTACTACTAGATGCTCTTTTTATCCAATAGGTCTGATCTCAAGGGACAAGCTACAGTGGGCTCTAAACAGCTTCAAACCTTTAAAATCTACAGGACCAGATGGAATAATACATGCCGAGCTGCAAAAGACTTCTGACATAATTGCACCAATCCTTGAGGCAATTTTTACCAGCTATCTTTACCTGGTCCATGTTCCCTCGGCATGGAGAGAAGTTAAAGTTGTTTTTATACCCAAAGCAGGTATAAATGCTCCAAAGTTAATCCTAAAGATCTACGACCTATAAGTCTATCATCATTCCTTCTTAAGACCCTGGAAAGATTGATTGATATCCATTTAAGGACACGTATAGATACAAATCTTCTGTCTTCGTCTCAACATGCCTATTGTAAAGGTAAATCGGTGGAAACAGCGTTACACACATTAGTACGCACCGTCGAATATTAATTCCATCATAAAGAGTTCACTATGGTTGCTTTTCTTGACATCGAAGGTGCCTTTAACAACGTGGACACATCTGCAATCACATCTGCATTAACATCTCTAAATGTAGAGAGTTCGCCTCGGGAGTTGATTAATTTAATGCTGACTAGCAGAATAATTAACTCAAAACTGGGAAACTCTTCTAGCAGACGATTCGTTAGTAGAGGGACACCGCAATGTGGTGCTCTATCCCCTCTCCACTGGAACCTAGTGGTTAATGAAATCCTAACTGGTCTGGATGCGGAGGGCTTCACAGTGATAGCCTATGCGGACGACGTTGCTATAGCAGTTTCAGTTAAGCATCTTAATATCCTAAAAGAACTCTTACAAAATGCCTTGGACAGACTAATACTTTGAGCTGATCGGTGTGGACTGGGTATTAACCTACACAAAACCGATCTGGTCTTATTTTCGAGGAGTTACAAAATTCCATTTGTCAACCTTATACCAACCCTCCCTATATTGAAGGAATCCAATTAAAATTCTTAGACGAGGCTTAATACGTGGGTCTTGTCTTAGATAAAAAACTAAATTGGAAACGCAACGTAGAGGAAAAAGTCAAAAAAGCTACAGTAGCTCTTTTTTCTTGCAAAAAAGCTATTGGTAATAAATGGGGTTTACAACCCAAAATCACGCATTGGCTATACACATCGGTAATCAGATCGATTGTAACGTACGGCTTGGCAGTATGGTGGACTGCTTTAGAGAAAGGAATAAACCGGGATAATTTAAATAAAGTCCAACGTTCAGCTAGCCTATGTATAAGCGGATCGCTTCGCACGACCACCTGCGGCACTGGACACCTTAATTTACATAACACCTCTTGGCATATTTAGCAAACAAATAGCTGCAAGCTCTGCTATTCCCCTCAAATCTTCGTCACAGTGGATTTATTACACCATTGGCCACTCCGTATTTCTTAGGTATTTAGAATCAACGCCAAAGCACACAGACTACGCCATCCCCCAACTGCAATTCGACTGAAACTTCCAGATTTCTATACCTTCCAGATCTTTCTGGGAGGATAGGGCATTCCTGGAAGATGAGTCAATCCATTTCTATACTGATGCGTCAAAAACAAAAGAAGGGGTTGGTGGAAGTGTGTACTCTGAACGACTGAAATTAAGTCTCTAATTCCGTTTTCCCAATCATTGAAGCGTGTTCCAGGCTGAACTCTTGGCACGCCACGCTACTAGGTTTATTCTCAAATGACTTTTGCAGCAGCTGTATGGACGAGGAAGAGGAGGAAACAGTTCTTTATCTTCTCTGTACATGCCCTGCTCTGGCTCAAAAACGAAAGAATTACCTGGGAGAATTATTTTTTAACGATCTAAAAGATCTAAATCATATCAGCACAATTAGCCTCTCCCGTTTCGTAAGGGAATCAAACTCGTTAAATTGAGCTTAGGAGGAAGCCTCAAGATCCATGTGGTATCACAATGGGCCATTAAACTGGCCTAAGTGTGTCCGTTTCCATCTTGGACAGCCACTTCAACTTAACCTGACCTTACCAAGGTTCTCATTTTAATTTATTCAATTGGCTTCAATCCCATGTTATGTGATCGTTCGTTTTATCAAATTCATGTTTCTTCTGGTGTTCCTCAAGGCAGCCACCTGGGACCGCTTTTATTTCTTATTTAAATAATTGATACTACTTAAATTACTATTTGCTGATGAATTAAAAATATTTAATCAATTTCCTATTGGTTTCTTCTTCAAGAAGACCTAAAGAGAGTTGATGGGTGGTGGAAGAATAAATATTTATTTTCAAATATCTCAAAATGGCAAACTATGTCATTTTTCAGAATAAGTATTCAAAAATCTGCACATTGACTTCATTGTGGGTGAAGCTGATTCTATACTTACTTAGGACCTCAGACATGTTAAGTCCGTTGGAAGACCCTTAAGTGGCATAGGGCCTCTACTAATCCTACCCGCCATCTTGTACGGTTTCCGGAGATGTGTTTCAGCTCCCTCCAACTTATGCCTAGTGACGCTTATTCCGCCTCGATTGTCCTGCGCCATGTGCCTTTTGGTCGTCTAGCTCTTCTTCCTTCTTTTGTTGGGTGCCTGCGGCGCGGCGCAAAGTTGTTTCGTTTATATGGGAAGCCGATCATACTGTTATGACAGGTTGTCTGTCAAAGCGTCGCAAATGTTTCCATCCACCATTATAAGCTTTAATTCATGTTGCACAAACAACTTGGTATCGAGAGATGCAACAAAAGTGCTTGACAATTTTCCGATTTGTTCTTGAATGTACAACTGCTCATCTCTGCATAACTCTGCTGTTTCTTTTTTCAACTGGGAACGCACTGGTCTGCAATATCTTGTGGATCCTGGTCGGGGATTCTGCCATACAATTTTTTTCTTGTCATTATCCTTCTTGAAAAGTTAAAGGGGGCATATGAAGTAATGAATATGTCACTATCGCTAAATTCCCCTACCATTCGCTGCTTGTACTCGGACAGTACTACTGCCATCAAAACCCCTCTTTCCAATTAGCCTCAAATTGCACGAGCCTCCATCAAAATTACTATTGCCCTCTCCAAACGATTTAAAGATCCGTTTTGCAGTGTGGTCTAAAAGACCTTGAAGAGAAATTTCAGTTGATGAATCCCATATTTTCATTTCCTTCGGATCTGGATAACATTCTTTCTTTACGATGGGAATACAGCCTTATAACAGTCATTTCTTGAAGCCTTGTGCCATCTTTTTAAAAACGACTTGCACAGGCTGTTGATCTTTTTTTCTATATCATTAGATTATTCCAAGTTGTAGATTTCAATAAAGGCGTTCAACCGTTTTTTATACTTGTTAGCATCCCTTCCTTCTTCAAGTTACGCTAAACATTAAATAAATCACGACGTTTAATAATTAAACTTAGCTCTAAAATTATATAAAAACGGAATTTCTCTGTTGAAACAAAGCGGAATTTTCGACATTTTAGCAAAGAAGATCTATATGCCCAAATAGGTTTTGAAGTAACCTAAATTAAATTGTGTCTTTTATAAGGCGAAAATAGAAGACATAGAAGTTCTTCAAACTTGAAAGTGAAAGTGAAAAAATACAAAAAGTGATAAGCTCACACATTGAATAACGGTTTTAACATAAAATTCCAGCTTATTTCACACTGAAAACTATCTGAAAATTCCATTACTTAAATTGCTATTTTCAAATCACCAAAAACCGAAAATTTAAACTTTGCCAAAATACCATAAAGAAAAAAATTTAAAGAAAAAATTAGTTTGGGATTACAATGTTCTGTTATTAGAGATAACATTTTCAAAAAAAAGTAAACAACTTTGACCTTAAGTTTTCGACTTTTCGCCTTCAATGCAACTTTCTTACCACGTTAAATTTCTTGCTTTATCTCCTTGTGGTTGCTCCCGGGCAATGATTTGTGTTTCCCTGTACATTAAAATAAAATTTAATTGGGTGGCGCAACAGTCCGTTGAGAACTAGGGCCTAGTGACTTACAACTCTCAACCATTCCTGTGTGCAAGTAATGTTGTCAGGAATGGAGGGGACCTACAGTTTATATGCCGAATCCGAACGGCTAATTTGAGAAAGCACTTTTTCATGACAAGAGTTACTCTTGGAGAATTTGTCAATTCCTCGCAAGAGGCAGTACCCGTGAAAAGACTTTAGATGGCATAGGCAGGGATCGAACCCAAGACCTCTGGCATGACAGTCCAACGCACTTACCATCATGCCACGGGTACTACTTCCTATACATAAGTTAGCTAAAATTGCAAGGGCGAAGTTTCCTGACTCTTTGTTACGCTGATTCTATGCAAGGATTTATTTCTAGGGATTCTAAGAAATTTACTGACCCTTACACTCTTAAATTTCTCATTAATGCCTTTGTGCGGTCTGTTTAAGAAAGCTCTCTTGCCATATAGAGACCCTTCTAAAAACAAGTTTGGAAGGGATTACAAATATTCAAAAAACGTTATCCATCCTTCGTCATAACATTATATATTTCTTCTTGAAAACCTCTTTAAAAACACCCTTAATAAACTCCTCTTAGCTACAAATTGTACGCATCCAGAAGGCTATAAAAACAGGAGGCCGGAAAGCAATAGATTTAATATAACCCTCTCCAAAGAAGGAGACCTGACAAAAACCCTCCATAGACAGTTTGAGGTCCTTCTGAATGTTAAACAATACAAAATAATTCGGCTCATTCAATTTGTATGTGATTATTAAAAATATAATTGTCTACATTAAAAAGAATTGATTTGTAAAATGCATGTCATAGATAATTATTATTCTTCTAACAAGAACAAACTCACCACTTAAAGAGAACACACAAAACAATAAAATAAAGCTTCTTCCATATCCTTCCCACCCTCAAGTTCAAGCCTCAAAACACAATTGTACATAAGTATGAAATACCTACCTGTTCTAGGTAATTAAGATAGAAGATCAAGTGCGATAGAAGTTGTTGTCAACAATAATAGGTCAGTTTACCCTCATGAGTGGTTTTAAACGTGTATGACATTCACCTCTTAATTGATTCCCTGAATGGTTAGAAGAACATGCTCCGCATGCCACTAGAGATAAATAATTTAAACGCCAACTATAGCCTGCAAACAAAACACCCATTAGTACCAATAAGGCCTGACAACTAAACCTATTCATACATTCGAAATTTATGCTTGAACAACCGTAAAAATAGCTATACGAAAATTGCCCTTCTGACTAAACACCAGATTGCCTTGATATGATTTATCGCCATATTCTGCTAAACCAAAGCGTATAAAGGGTTTTATAATGTAAAGGAGGAGTTAGGAGTTGGAACCATGAATATATGACGACTGGTGGCTTACCACAATCCTTGGTTCTGCTTCAACACCAACATCGAGAGAATAACACTTGCTGTGCATTTGATAAAAAGGGTAATAATGAGTTTGCCTAGAGTTTCTTTTTCGCTGATGGTATTCAAATTGTAAGCACAGAAGTTGAAGTTCACTTGCAGACGATGCAGTGGCTTTAGGTTTTCCTATTTTTTCCCTTTTTTGAAGCAAACTTTTTATGATGTGTAAACATTATTTGTCAATGGAAGCGCACGGTTTTGTCAAACGCCATGACAATCGCACAAAAGCTAAATATGTGTGATTAAGAGTTTTAAATGATTACTTATTCTGTTGTTGTGTGTTCCTACTTTCTAAATGTTTTCATAAGGGTGAAGGTGGTTTCATTTTAAATTAAACTCGAAGATAACCCACGAAAACGTACCGAACCTTAACCATCAGAAATTAGAAAGTTTTTCATTCATATCGGAATAATGGAGATTAACGAAACTACTATCGGAGTGTTTTATATAAGTAAAATTCTGGCTTTGGCCCCGTTTTCCTTTACCAAGAATTCAAAGGGAAAAATTGAGATTCGTAGGAGTATTACGTTTGCATTTTACAGCATTTCATTGATTTTGATAATGAGTAAACAAATACAATATTTTTTCAAAACCTTTTTTAATGAAAGTGACATTTTTATTCTGTACATTTAGTATTTCTGACATATAGAGGACTTTTGTTTGATGCAAATTCAAAGATACCTGTTCGGTAAGTTTTTTAAGAACAATTATTTATGCACTTTTTTAAAAATAATGTTTGCCTTTTCTTAAAACCGCTTGAGATTATCGATATAACATTAAATACAGAACACACTTTTTATAATAAGTAGATGCAGGAAATCTAAATAGGAGATCAGTATAGAAGTGTATTGTCTTAAGAGTTTCAAAAAGAGTTTTTCCAAAAAGTGTTTTAAAAATTGTCCCGTTGTTTATTTGTTCAAAAGTAAACATAAATAATGTGGTGTTGGCGTTAATTTGGTGTACTAACTTTTATAAGAAAGATATTCCCTAAATTATATTACGGTATCGTTGTGCCAAAAAATTGTGTTAACAGTTTATCGTTTGAATTCTTAAAAATGTATAATAGACATTGTTGTTGACCTTAATAACCTTTATCTAACGAACGCACGAGTGAAGTTTAAGAACTCCTTGAAATGAAACTACTGATTATACAGCGAACGTTACGTAGCTGGAGCCTTTATTAAGATCTAAAGATGAAATCTTCTACTAAAACTACGAATTGTGTGTCATTACAATTTTGTATCCCCACCTCTAGATAGATTAGAGATAGGAAATAGATCTGTAATAATGTTCTTCATATTTCATGAATAACGATGCAACGAAGGCAACATGGGGTAAAATTAGCTGCAGAGGACGACAGCATCCGATACATTTGAATGTTACTTTTTGTCGTGCGAGTGTTGTTGTCAGGGATTAAGGGGACCTACAGTTTTAAGGCGAATCCGAACGGCTAATTTGAGAAAGCACTTTTCATGACAAGAATTACTCTGGGAGGATTTATCAATTCCTCGAAAGATGCAGTACTCGTGAAAAAAAACATAAGATGGCAAATGCAGGGATCGAACTCAAGACCTCTGGCATGATAGTCCGACGCACTTTTTTTTTGTAATGCATTTTTTCTTAAAACTATCTTAAAGCTAGACAAAAATTCATAAAACTAGCCTAGTTATCGATAACTTACAACTTACTTACTGGTGCCATACGGGCACTCTAAGTTAAAATATAATGCCTTTTGGCAATAAGATCTTATTTACTGTAATTCATTTTATTTATTAGAAAATAAAAAAAAACTAATTTCAATATCTTTTTTTATTTTTACTTAAAAACTACTTAAAATTAGGTCTTGAAATAAAACTTAAAACTAACTTAAGCTACCTAACCTGTTCTACCTATAAACTACTTAAAACTAGAACAACCACAGTAGCAAATCTAACAATCTAACATTTTTTGTTTTTCATATTTTGATGTCCTTTTTTTATTTTTTTTTTCTATATTTTTTCACATTTTGTTTTTGTATTTTTGTGGGGCCACCATGCCTATTCTACTTAAAACTAAACCCCCAAACTATAAAACAAGTATGTAAACCGGCCAAGGTTTAAAACCTCATCCCAGCTACCCACTGTCAAGTGCCGATTGAAGCCACCAAAACTGGTTCTCCTGGCTTCACCTTATCAGTTCGGTCCCGTTTGGACACAGCTCTACTGAACCGAAGGAGCTCTGTTCCGCCTTGTGCCATGACACCCCCGATTGTACAGAAGTCGAAAAGTCGTATCCACGGTTCGTCGTCTGAAGTGGCAGATTAGCGGAACAGGCAATCTATCCTGTATCAGACCGCATCTCTCTAAAAAGAGGAATGCCTCTGGTGGAATGAGAAGCCGCTCAAGCGTGTACTCTCAAAATACTCGTCCCAAAAATTAAATTGTTATTCGAAGACATAGCTAAAAAGTTTTATCACGAAATTGTCAATTCTGTTGATTCGAGTCCCGTTGTATAGGACATCGTTGGAATAGTAATGGACATTAATGAAATTACCTTCACTCTGGGTCAAGCCGACTGCTGCAAAACAGCCGTTTCGTCAAAGCGAAGGCTCCCTGGTCAGTCAAAATATAAATACTGATACTAACCAGATACCGAAGTACTTCACTTCACTTTTGCTAGTTAATCGCTGCTCGTAGAAATCCACGATGACCACCTTGCGTCAATTCTTGCACGTATCCCTCGTGGCTCTAGCCAATGGAGTTCGGAACAGAAATGTCTCCGACGTCTGGACATTTATTTTCAGTTTCCATTCATCGCAATATCGCTGAATCTTGTCGAAATCACGCTGCAAGAGAATTCTAATAACCTCAATCTTTCGGGCCGTTCTGTACGCAATTAGATCGTCGGTGTACGAAATTGCCTTTGTTAGACTACCTATCACTGCTCCCTGTTGAAGACCATTTTTAATTAAGAATGTTGTGGTAGAAGTTACATTGCCACTTTTGACAACAAATTTTCTACCGTTAAGCATATCATAAAGTATATACAATAATGGTTTACTTATGCCTGCTTAGTTTTAGGTAAAGACTCTCTAACCATACGGTGTCAAAGGCCTTTTTCAAATCAACCAGGACAGCACATGCGCATTGTTGTTTTGATTTATTCCATTGGATATCAGAAACAAGTTTGGGCGTAGCATGAATTGTGTCATGACCCGCCTTGAACCTGAACTGTTTATCCGGAAGAGCCCTATTGATGATCTTTTCGAAAACTTTGCTGATGCTCAAAAGAAGACTTATCGACCGAAGATTTGACGAGAGAGGATGAAGCACAGCGGTCTTCCAATGCACTGGCTAATATGCATTATTCAGTGCATTATTGAAGAGTGTGGTGTAAATGTCAATTGCCTCCATTGGTAAATGTCTTAGTACAACTTTGGATATACCATCGACACCTGCTGACTAGTTGTTTTTTATTGAGTTGAAGATGAGCTGAAGCTCGACCTTCGTCACAAACAAGGGACTTGGTCCCGTTTTCTCGGCGATTATGGCATTTGCCAAGGAATTGTCATTGAACCGCATAAAACCGCGGTTCTCAGATCGACATTGTGTGATATCATTTCGAAGGTAAAAGTGATGTAGTACGGTTCTGTTTTCAGGTCGTGGTTGGGGCGAATGCTAACATTCACCTTGTACACTTGCTAGAAAGGAGCTCCCACCGCCTCCATTTTTTCCTTTGGATTTTCAATTATCTAAAAGTCATCGTCAAAGATGGCTTCTTCAGAATCTATTTGCGCTGTCCTGAGTACGTCTCTGTTCTCTTCAGTTCTTTGGAGTTACAGAAACGGAAGATCATAATCGTTCTTTTTCCTGAATATCTTGTTGATTTTAGGGGACATGCGTGGGTCATTGGAGTTAACTGACGGGATCTTGCGGTCTCAGTACGTGTTAATTAATAACCTGTAGCTCTCCTCGATCAAGAGATTGACATTTTTAATTGACGTCTTCAGTGTCCTAACCTCCAAGTCGTGTGGGCCTGTAAGTCGTCTATATAAGTTTTTAGGTCTTGAACAGTCTAACGCACTAACCATCATGCCACGGGCACTACTTATGTCGATGTTACAATATTAATATTATTTATTTTTGTTAGAAAATTTGTATATTGAAACTTATATTTCTGTAAACATATGGAATAAATGTGATCTTAACCTACGAACGTATAACATAAGTTAGAAGTTATTTAGAAGAATTAAGGTCGGATTCACTTCGAAAATATGCCGTGAACTTTTCAAGAAGGAAATTTTAAATAACATAGGAATAAAAAAATTTTAATTCTAAGAAAAAAGAACGTTTGACTAAATACACTAGGTATTCTGAAATAAATTTGAACTTACCATTTTATACAGTTTAAATAAAACTCTTCAATTGATAGCCATCACACCCTTGAAGCCAAAATAAATTAGAATGAAAAAGGCTTCACTAAACCAGCAGCAGCGCCGCGCCCCGGCCGTGGGTCGCCAACAAAAAAAGAACGCTGATTAAAAAATGTTTTTGAGTCCACATGAATTATTTGAAATTTCGAATCCCTGTTACAGTTGCTGGCTTTAGACACTTGGAACTTAATTTTTTATTTTTCATAGTTAATCATAAGTTTTGTTGTGAATAATAAAAATTTTCTAGTCCTGCTACAAGTTCTGTTAAAATACCATAAAACAAGAACTATACATATATTATTTTGCATTCATTGTTATCTTATTAATTATGTTAACTATTAAAATTTCGTACACTCAAGATGACGGGCCTTAGCTAGCCCTAAAACGTTTTGGTAATCGACCACCCGTGGCACCCACTGTTTCTACTGATATTTTTGGCGCTGCTTCTATCGAAAAAATATTAGAATTCCTGTGAGAAGTATTTTACCCACACTCTCTTTAGAATTAAATGATGGACTTGATGAGGGCCAATCTTAAGCTTCTACGATATTGACCTTCAGGCAATTTTATGTAGTCTTGGATTTGTTTGTCCCGCAAGAGTCTTGGAGAAGAATTCATCTATTTTCATTGAAGAGGGTAATTTTTTAAACTCGTTATCCAACCGTCTACCACATCTCAAAGGTACATCTTAATAACTGTTTTCACATTCGTACTTAAAAATGTTGAAATGGGACACATTGTGCGAGTATTAAGACTTTCTATCAAACCATAACAGAAGGGTTGTGATCCGTAGTGCGTCAATAGTATTGAAATGGAGATAGTGAATATATTGAGTTCTCTGGACATACGATTTCTCTTCCAAAAGGGTTTTATGGGTATATTCGTTCCCTACCGCTAAGCGTACAAATGTGAGCAACGTGATGACGACTACTTTTTTGGGTTGTCTTCTACTCTTGAAGATATAGAAAACTGGCTCAAAAATCAATTCCCGAACATTATTATAGTGGTTCTTAAAATCGAGAATTTTATAAATGTTAGGTAATAATTCTAAAGGGTTATTTGTTAGCTATTTTTTTTGCGAACACTGGTTTTAACAGCTGATGCGAGTTTCGTGTTTTGTTTCACTGTCAAACATCTTCAGTTAGGTCTATAATTTAACCACGAACCGTCTTACAAACGAACAACGCTTGGAAATTATTGAATTTTATTATCAAAATGCGTGCTCTGTTAAGAGAGTTCATTGCGCGCTTCTCCATTTTATGGTCAGTTTAAGCACCAAATTTACACTGTGAAACATTAAACCACCAACACGCTTACGTAGACTGCAAACTGGAGAAAATATCGCAGCTTTACCGGCCAGTGTAGTAGCCGTAGAGTGATGGTTAGTGCGTTGGACTGTCATGCAAGGTGTCTTGGGCTCAAACCCTGCCTGTGCCACCTAACTTTTTTCACGGGTACTGCCTCTTGCGGGGAATTGACAAATCCTCCAAGAGTAATTTTTGTCATAAAAAAGTGATTTCTCAAATTAGCCATTCGGATTCAGCATATAAACTGTAGGTCCCCTCCATTCCTGACAACATTACTCGCACACAGGAATGATTGAGAGTTGTAAGTCACTATTCTCTGGTTCTTCGTGGACTGTTGCGCCACCTAATTTAATTTTTTTTACCGGACAGTGTTAATGATGACCATGAATTTTTGATTCGTCACCGTTCGCAACAATTGCCAATTCTCTCTGTTACTCAACAATGATGATGTCTTTCAAAATACAGCTGGTGCAAGAATTGAAGCCGAACGACCTACTGCAACTCAAATTTTTGGTGAATGGGCTTTGGAAAGTTGGCCGAAGATCCGCTTTTACCGCTTTAGAATATTTTTTGGGGACTATGTTAAAGTTCACGTCTATATAGACAAGCCCGCTTTAATTGGCGCATTAGAAGACAACATTGAAGCATTTATTTGTGAGATACCAGCCAAAGCCGATGGACCATTTCAGGCGCAATCAAGGTCAATTTTTGCATGAAATAATCTTTAATCAATAAATTACCTGGACCGTACTTTCTTTTCAAGAGTTCATGAATTTTTCTGAATTGAATGTGTTTTTTTAAAAACTCCCCTATAGCTTTTATAAAATCACCCATTATTTTCTTAAGCGCCTTGTTTCATTGTAAGCGAAACTGAAAATAATATAGACAATAGACATTTTATATCAAATGGATGTTTTGAGGAACAAAGTCTTGAATATTTTTAACAGAATTCATGGAACTACTATGTATGTTGTGAGTTTTCTTGAGGGTTTAAAAAATAAACGGGAAAACTACTTTGTAAATTCCTTATGGAAGGCGTCTTAAAAAGTAAACAATAAATGAAGAGTGGCAGAGATACGTGTCTGTCGAAGGAAGTTCGATTTTTAGAACCTTTTTTTTGTGTGACGCGCATCAACAAAAATTATTTTATGATTTACTATTATTAAATTAAATTATTTTATGATTTACTATTATTAACTTCCCATAGGAAGTTTTTTCGACGTTTCAAGGTCCCTAGAGTCGAAATAAAAGATTTTTAGAAAGATGTCTGTGCGTGCGTGTGTACGTACGTTTGTACGTCCGTACGTCCGTACGTTCGCGACGTTTTTTTCGTCCTCTATAGCTCAAAAACTAGAAAAGATATTAACTTCAAATAAATTTTGTTATACAGATAAAAAAGCAGAAAGATGCAGAAAGGGCTCTCAAGAAAATTGCGTGGGTGGTTTTTTTTATCATAACAGGTTGAAAAAAAGGTTAGCATTTTTGTAAACCCTAAATATCTTACGAACCAAAAACGCTAGAGACTTGAATTAAATTTTATATAATATATGATACCAAACAGGTATATTTTTTGAAAAAAATCAATATAACGGTTTTTTTATAAATCAATAAAACTGAAAAAAAAAATTTGTCACCTCCAAAATTTAACTACTGAAACATGATTTCATCTCTAAAAAAATGTTGTGCAACGAAGAATAATGTTTTTGACATCTGATAAAATTTTGAGAAAAATCGAATTGATAGTTTTTTTTATAAAAAATAAAAATCTAAAAAAAACATTACTCAAAGTTCGTAAAAATTGAATATAGATTCAAATATCTTTTCAAAAACTTGAAATTTGGGCTTCAAGCTTATTTTATCTTATAAGAAATATTATTTTCAAAATTTCGAAAAATGTTGAAAAAAAAATAGAATTGACAGTTTTTTTACAAAAAATAAAAACCTAAAAAAAAATGTATAAAAGTTGGTAAAAATTGATTTTCGACTCAAATATCTTTTCAAAAATTTGAAATATTGGCTTCAAACTCAGTAATTTTTATATAAAAATAAAATCTATAAAAAATAGTACGCAAATTTGGTAAAAATTGATACGAGTACATATAGACAAACTTTTAAGCAAGACAAATCGACAGACGGGATGGGAAGTTATCAGTGGGGGTCGCATCTCAGCCTCTTTTTTCAGTTATGATTATAACGTTCCAGTTCGTTGCGTTCACGACAAAAAGGTTTGCACATTGTACACCTTAATGCTCAAAGTTTGAGTCCATGATGTTTTGCTTGTTAAAGTTAATTGTGGAGTAGAGAGTGTTAAGCTAGGGGTGATTTATAAACCTAACACAGACCTAAACTCATTAATACATTAAAAAGATTTTCTTTCTATGCTCCTAATATAGAAACTTTCAGACCATAGATTAAGATAGTTTAAGTTGTGATGGACAAAATACACAACGGGAATATATCTTTCAAATGCAATCTGTGCACTAAGAGGCAGAGTTTTTGCAAGAAAATCTAAAAAACCTTTATGATCTTCACGGCCTCATGAAATATAAGGTGGTAAAAAGTAATTCTTTGCCATGGTTAAATGCTTTTATAATAGATTTGATTAAAAAACGAAACAATGCGTTTATTCCTTGGAAGCGTTATAAACTAGCAGTTTTTCATGATATCTTTCGTTTTTTTCCGAAATTTAGCATTAAAACGGCTAAGAGACGCATCTATGAAAATTTATTGAACCCAGATAACAATCTGGGAAAAACCTTTGGAAAAACTTGTGTAAATTTGGCAATGGTAAGGGAATTTCAGAACCTAATGCTAACATAGACTGCAACCAACTCAATGCCAAGTTTGTATCTTTGTCTGTTCCCAAAACACGTAATTCAATTGACTCCCATGGCTCTGTTTATGATGTTTCGAGTAATGAAATTGATGACCCTGAACAAAGTTTTAACTTTACTCGTTTCACAGACGAAAATATCGTCGAGGCAATGTTGTCCATTGCGGTGCGGTGAGCATAGATGGGATTAATTAGAAGTTCTTGAAAATTATACTTTCTAATATTCTAAAATACATAACTCAATTATTTAATTCTATATTGACAAGTTCTAGGTATGAGAGAATATGGAAATATGCTAAGATACTTCCTATACCTAAGGCTTTAAACAGTGCTAACCCAGAATATAGGCCTATTGCTATCCTGCCATTCCTATCTAAAGTCTTTGAAACATACAAAAGCCTTCTAGATACAAACCAATCCGGGTTTCGTGCAAAAAGAAGCTGTGAAACAGCGCTTTTACTTGTTGTTGATGATATACGCAGAGCGATGGGCATGAATCGTGCTGCATTCTCAACGTTGCTAGATTTTTCAAAAGCGTTCGAAACAGTCGATTAATGTGTGCTGTGCCAAAAACTTAAGTTTGATAAGCACTAATACTTATCTGATCGACAACAATGCGTTGCTTAAGGAAATCAGACATCTTCATTTCTGACAGTCCCACCAGGGGTCACTTAGGGTTCTATCCTTCCCGCTTCCTCGACTGGTTAAATCTTGTAAAGTTTCTTCACAAATAAATAGTAAGGTTGTAATCTTAATGTGAATTATGAATTAATAAATATGAAATATCAGATGAAATATGTTGAAATTAAGGGCATCAAGTGTGTTGAAGTATTCTACATTCGGGTAGTGCGGCAAAACAGTAAATATCTGTAATTGACAGTATGAACGATGAGCCAATGTGGACTTACAATGAGCCTTCAACATCATTTTTTTTTATGATTTTCTATTATTTTTGTTCGGTTCTAAGCTAAATCTCAGTTACTATCAGAGTACCTGCACTTTCCAATTGAATTAAAGTTCAACAAACATGTAAAAGTTTAAAAGTAGCATTTTTTTAAATATTAATACACATATAAATACATTTGAGGACCTGCATATAAACATTAAGTTAAGCTCAATTTTTTGTTTGGTGTTTGTTAAAAGTTTAGATGTGAAAATCTTATATTTTTTTGAACAAATTTGTCTGCACTTGTGTGTTTTATCTTTGGACCGCTAATAAGTACATTTATATATTTTTTGTATCTATATTATATTTCTGTCTATCTGCTTCTATAACTTTTGTACAAATTATCCGTTCCAACTATTTCCCTATCTATTTTTTTTATGAAATTTCCACATCTAAAGCGCATCTTTTAGAATGAAATCGGCAACTTCAAAAGTAGTCACCGCACTTGATGTGTCTGTTGTAGTTATGTCAACTACTTCTGGTGTTATTTGTGGATTAGTTGGACTTAAATCAACTCAAGAACTTAACAAGCGACTTCAACAGGTATACTAGTATTTAACTTAAACTTCTATCCCCATTATAAGTTTATTTTTATGTTTCACTTAATTTGAAATGAATTTAGATTGATGTTAATTTGCAATCCTTTGTGAGTCCCCGAAAGGAACGATTTAGAGCTTATTTAATGGTGTTTGTGGCACTGTTATTCATATCAGTGCTTTTAGGTACAATACAAACGCCGATTAGACTTGAAGAACATAATTTTTGATTGTAGTTATTGTTTAAGGTCTTGACGTCTGGACTTGGTTTCGAGTTGCTAAAGACATGAAAATTGATGAAGAGGATACAGGTGAGTATCTTCTTTTTAAATGCTTTTCCAATAAGATTACATTCTAGACAGTCCGCTATTCTGTCACTTTGGGAACTGTCATATTTTGACATTTGACAAATTAAAACTATGATATAACAAAAATGATGTTGAAACGGTAGCCGAAGCAATCTTTCGTCCTGACAATAAAATAGAAATAAATTGATCTCTTTTAAATAATATTGGTTTTGTAAACATACCTTTATTAAAAACCCCTTACTTACTGTACGATTTGGTAAAAATTAGTCTATTTTCTTACAGATATGAATGTGCAATGGTATATTCCATTCTACAGCCTGTATTACATTTTAACTGGACTACACATCAGCATAGCTCATACCACATTTGGCGTTGGTAGAAGATACCGAAGGTTAAATATTACACTGAGAAAGATATTTTTAAGTGGTTCGTAATATGAACCAATTGTATCAGACTTATTTCCATTAATATTTTCGGAATTCTAGATGAAAAGCTTCACAATGTACCAAAACTCTATAAAAAAGTGACAGTTCTAAAAACAATTAACAACGAACTTAATAATTCAACTGTTATTAAAAAACCTAATGCAGATACTTACTGTAAGTACGGACAGTTGTAGTTTCATATTTTTGAATTATTGTCAATTAAAAACAACTTTTTTTTTAAAGCTGTCACAAATTCCAATATAATTGAAAGTTTAGCGGGAATTCATGAATCATTGGGATTTTGTGTTCAAAATATTTCCAGGTAACAATTTTTGTAATGAAATTTTATTATAATTTTAGAATTGATGCCAATTTTTGTTTTTAGTGCTTATGGCTTTGCAGTTTTAACTATGCTGGTTTCTTGTCTCTTGCATTTGGTAGCAACGGCATACTTTCTGTTTTTAGAGTTTTTAAACAATAAAAATAGTGTTTATTCATGGCTTCAAGTTCTGTGGATTATTTTCCATTCAAGTCGACTTTTGATGATAGTTGAACCTTGTCATTTAACAACTGTTGAGGTAAGTCCGTCCTCTATTCTCTTTAAAGGGTATTATTAATAAATGGATAATTTTATCACAGTCACGGCAGACGATATCAATTTTATGTCAGATAAACCGAGGTCCACACGATACAACTTTGACCGAAAGTGTAAGTTTTTTGTTTTAAAATTAAAAGTTGCACTGACAGCCAACATCTTTTGTTTTTAAGAACTCAAAAATAACTGTAAACAAGCTTCTTCTATTGGTAAAGAGCTTTTTTCAAATGAGATATTTTATTCAAGTCAATTTTATTATTACGGTTACGTAACTGTTACAATTGCTGCTGTATTTCCTAAATAACTCAAACCGGTAAACCGAACGTCACAGGTCCATGATCTAAACTTATCCGCCTGCGCCAGCCGAGCTATAATTTCGGTAATAAGTTTAATAAACAGGAGTAAAGCATCTAGCACATGAGCTACGAACTGCGAATTGCGAACTGTGGATATTCGCATATTTTGACTTTTCTTTCACACGGGCTTTATTTCTATTCGTAGACAGCGATGAATTGTCAATTTATAATTACCTTTTTTAACAAACAAAACAAGAGTGGTTTGTTTATTCGTTGCAGTGTGGATGGTATGTGGAACGCGAATAGAGTTTGACAGTTCGTAGCAACCACACTGCAATTCGTTACTACCAAATTGTTTTTATAAAATTGTCTTATTTTAGAGAACAAAATGCAAATTTTTTTATCCTAACATAAGCGTCAATTGGTTTCTTATAATTTAAATGTGTTTTTGTTTGAAATTGACTTTTTGAAATGTGTAAAATCACGTTTGATCGTCCATTCGTTATTCGCTCTCATGTGCAAGGCCTTTAAGACTATTTATTATGAATTAAATAAGTGACAGCTGTCAAAAGGACCATTTTTGAAGTGAGTTTTAACTTCAATGTATTGTTGAAACGTGTATCGTTACACCAATTTCAGACAGATATGGTATCCGGATATTTGTTTATGTTTCAAGTGTTTAAGAATAGCTGATTTAAAGCAGCTGGGATTTCATAAATGGAATTCAAAAAATGTGTGGGTATCTGACAGGGAAAATTGATTCCAAATTTGTATGTTTTTTGGTAAAAATCTGGGGTGGAATCAACTAAGGTGATAGTTAAATATCATATTTTTGATAGTCCAGTTGACTATCACCGAGTTTTCCGTCTGTGTAAGCTGATTCAACTCAATTCAATTTGATTGAAGAATTTTAGATTATAATTGTCATAATTCAATGTCGCTATGGTGAAATGTTAAAATGATTCCTATAAAATATCTAAATAAAAGTATTAAATTGGCTGTTGTCTAATAACATTCTAACTTTACTTGTGTTTTTTTTTTTCAAATTTCGTAAGCTTTGTCCGTCACAGGCATCTGTTTTTGTACCTAAAAAAGGTAACCGACAAACTTGTCCATTGTTTTTTCTTAAGCTTCTGGTAGCTCTGTTCAGAAACGACATATTTGTAGGAAAATGAGTATCAAATTTTTCTAGTGACAGCTTTTTAGGTATAAGGTTGACTATCACCTTATATAGATCAAATCCGATTATTTTGACTGTTATTTATCAACAACCTCTTTAGGCGATTCCAACCTTGATGAATTATTAAATTATCTGTTTACCTAGTACACAAGATTTAAAAATATACCTGTAAAAAAAGTTTGTCCTCAAAGTTATAAATGCCATTTGATTTGTCATGTCAAAAAAAAACACCATTTTCCAATTTCCTAGACTATGCGAAATGCCTTTTATTGAATATTAATTTAAAATTCGTTGTAAAAACTTTACTTGTTATTAACTACAAATATGAAAGACCCGGAAAATATTATGTTAAGAGAAATGGTTTGTGTATTTGGATGAACTTATAAAATACATACCATTTTTGTCGGTAAGCAAGTTTGCAGGTATTTCCTTTGTTTATACAAAAGCGCGATTCATCCCAAGACACAACCCATGCCATGACAACTCATCCCATAAATTAAAAATACTTGTAAGCATATTTAATTAAAACAATTGTTTGTGTATTCAACTAGTTCGTTCAAAGCATTTTCCTTTGGATAGCTACATTTTAATTTCATGTTAGAAGAACCAGGATGGAAAATAAATTATCTGAAGATAAGAAAGAGGCAGAATATGTATGTTTAAATTGTAAAGCGATTGCTTTTTGGTTGTGTTGTTAGGTAGGTGGCTAAAACGGATAAAGAGTAGTTCATTGGCGTGCTCAGCTTAATGCAGATTGATAGATAAAGACATGTTTATGATGATAATGAAGGAATGTTATTGGTAAGTAGAAGGTACTTACAACAATGCAATCAGATCCCTTCCTTCCTACAAGTTTTCAGCGCAAACATGGAGTTTAATGCAAAAAAATAATTAAAGATTCAAAATGTTACCTTAAAAATAAGTTTTTCTCCATAAATTTAAATGTCATTTTATCAAAATGACAAAGTCAAAAACCCTTGATTTTTCAATTTTTTTTTCGAAAATCGTTTTTTATACATAACATTTTTCAATTTTGTTCTAAAAATATTTTTGGTATGCAGTTGTTTAGTGATTGTAAATATACGCTCTACATTTGAATTTCATTAAAAAATGCTGACCCGTTTTTGAGATCTAGAATTTTGAAAAAAATCAATATTTTTTGAAAAATCCAAACGAAAAAATGCACTTTTGATAATCAAATATTGTTAAGGCAATATAAGAACTTGTTAAAAAAAAACATTGAAATGGATTCATAAGTTGCTGAGAAAATTTAAAAACAAAATTACGGTTCTATGAGCGGTGACTTTCCGGAAAAAAACAAAAATATTTTTTTCTTACTAAAAGAAGCCAAATTTAAAAAAAATAAAGTTTTAGAGAAAATTAAAAAAATCAATCGGTTTGTTTTTAATAAAATTTGAATTTTCGTTTTTACCAAAAAAATTGGATGGGGGCCACTCTTACTTTTGATCTTAAAAAAAAATAAACAAACGCCTAACGCGAAACTGCTAAAATCCTTAACTTGCAAGTTTGAACTCAATCTACCCAATGGCTTAGGCTGTTGGAACGTGGACAAACAGACAGGACAGACCGGACGGAATCGCGGGACCCACTTTTTTCGACTTCTTTACCATCGTAATATTAAGTTTGATTAAAATCTCGAGTTCAAATTTGTTCGATGCCTGTGCTTGAGTATGTACGTACGTTCGTACGTCCGTACGTCCGTACTTACGTGACGTTTTTTTCGTTGTTCATAGCTCAAGACTCAAAAGAGATATTGACTTCAAATAAATTTTGTTGTACAAATAAAAAGACAGAAAGATGCAGAAAAGGCTCTCAAGAAAATTGCGTGGGCGGTTTTTTTACCATAGCAGTTTAGAAAAATGGTGAAAATGTTAGTTAACCCTCAATATCTTACGAACCAAAAACACTAGAGACTTGAATTAAATTTTATATAACATATTGGAATGGGATACTAAACAAATATATTTTTTGAAAAAAATCCAATTAACGGTTTTTTTATAAATAAAAAAAATAAAACAAAAACGAAAAATAACGTTTTTAACATCTGGTAAAATTTTGAGAAAAATCGAATTGACAGTTTTTTACAAAAAATAAAAACCTAAACCAAAAAATTAATAAAAGTTGGTAAAAATTGAATTTCGACTCAAATATCTTTTTAAAACGTTGAGATATTGGCAGTAAACTACATTTTTCTTTTGAATAAATATTGTTGTCAACATTCAAAATTTTTTTTACAAAAAATAAAAACCAAAAAAAAAAACTAAAATTTGGTAGAAATTTACTTTCGACTCAAGTAGCTTTTTAAAAATTAAAAATATTGTCTTTTATTTCACAGAAAATATTGTTTTCGATATTCAGTAGTTTTTATAAAAATCCAACAGTCCGTTTCTTCATAAAAAAATAAAATCTAAAAAAATAGTACGCAAATTTGGTAAAAAATTGATGTTCGGATCTTGATATCTCTCAAATTAATTTCATTCATCTAATTTATAGAAATTTAAGAAATGTTACTTAAATTGGCTAAAATTTGTTTTCGACTATAAATCTATTTAACAAAACTAGGTTTTCAAACTAAACTGTTTTCTCATATGAAAAATATTTTTGGTAATTTTAAAATTTTTAAGAATTATTCAACTAACAACTTTTTTAACCCAAGACGAAAACCTACAAAATTTTAAGCAAGACAATAATCGACAGACGAAATTTCTTCTTGAAAACCACATGAATATAAAAGAGGCTGGGATGCGACCCACACTGATAACTTCCCATCCCGTCTGTCGATGTGTCTTGCTTAAAAGTTTGTCTATATGTACTCGTATCAATTTTTACCAAATTTGCGTACTATTCTTTGTAGATTTTATTTTTTATGAAAAAACGGACTGTTGGATTTTTATATAAAAATTACTGAATATCGAAAACAATATTTTCTGTGTAATAAAATAAGTTTGAAGCCAACATTTTTAATTTTTGAAAAGCTATTTGAGTCGAAAGTAAATTTGTACCAAGTTTTAGTATTGTTTTTTTTTTAGAGTTTTATTTTTTGTAAAAAAACTGTCAATTCGATTGTTTTCAAAATTTTACCGAATGTTAAAAACAATATTTCTTATAAGATAAAATTAGTTTGAAGCCAATATTTCAAATTTTTGAAAAGATACTTGAGTCGAAAATCAATTTTTACCAACTTTTATAAATTTTTTTAAGGTTTTTATTTTTTGTACAAAAACTGTCAATTCGATTTTTCTCAAAATTTGTTCTAGTGTTGAAAACAATATTTCTTATAAGTAAAAATTTATAAAATGCTATTATCTCAAATTTTTGAAAAGATATTTGATCATTTTTTACCAACTTTTGTTAATTTTTTTCCGGTTTTTAATTTTTTGTAAAAAAGCTGTCAATTCGATTTTTTTTTCAAAATTTTACTGAATGTTGAAAACAATATTTTTTGAAAGATAGAAGTAAATTAAAGCCAATATCTCAGAGTTTTGAAAGATATTTGAGACGAAACTCAATTTTTACCAACTTTTATTAATTTTATTTTTAGGTTTTTATTTTTTATAAAAAAATTGTCAATTCGACTTTTCTCAACATTTTTCAGAACGTTGAAAACAATATTTCTTATAAGATAAGATTAAAGCCCGAATTTAAAGTTTTTGAAAATATATTTGAGTCGATATTCAATTTTTACCAATTTTGAGTAATGTTATTTTTAGATTTTTATTTTTTATAAAAAAAAAAAACTGTCAATTCGATTTTTCTCAAAATTTTACCAGGTGTCAAAAACATTATTCTTCGTTGCACAAAATTGTTTTGGAGATGAAATCATATTTTAGTCTTAAAATTTTGGAGGTGAACAATTTTTTTTTTCAGTGTTTTTGATTTATAAAAAACCGTTAAATGGAATTTTTCCAAAAAAAATACATGTTTCGTATAACGTTACAGTTTATTATAAAGAATTTAACTCAAGTCTCTAGCGTTTTTGGTTCGTAAGATATTTAGGGTTAACCAAAATTTTCACATTTTTTTCAAACTGCTATTGGAAAAAACCACTCACGCAATTTTCTTGAGAGCCCTTTCTTCATCATTCTGCCTTAATATCTGTATAACAACATTTATTTGAAATCGATAGCTCTTCTGGTTCTTGAGCTATGGACAACGAAAAAAACGTACGGACGTACGAACGTACGTACACACGCACGCATAGACATCTTTCTAAAAATCTTTCATTTCGACTCTAGGGACCTTAAAACGTCGAGAAATGTCAAAATTTTCAATTTGACAAATCGGACCCATTACAATAACTTCCTATGGGAAGTTAATAACTAAATATAGTAAACAAACATATGTAAATTTCTCGTATTCCGTTAAGTCCTTTATGGAAGGCTAATTAATTAATAAACTGGACATCGTTAACCAAATTTTGTTAACTTGTCACATAATGAATTGGTAAAATCTCCAATCCTTAAAAATGCATACATGGCGTATACGCAACCTTTTTTAATACGTTCTTTTTAATTTTATATTTACACTAAGAAATTCCTTTCAATTTCCCAAAGCTTAACGAGACTCCAAGTTATAATAAATTCCAATATTGTTTTCTATATACCAACAAAGGAGATCCACATATACTATAATAATATTATTATTCATTGAATTAAATTCATTGCTTTTCTTTAGAACTATACAAACACATACATATACAGTAAGTATAGTCGTCTATACATATCTCTATTTTCTTTTCTTTTGAATAAAAAAAGTGTAAGGTATACAAAATTCTCTATTTATATCTTACTTAATTTATACCAACACACTTTGAAAATACAGGATTTTGGGAGTTAAGTACCCTTATCCGAACCTTTCCAGTCAATTTAACTCATTTGTGCAAAAATATCGCTCAACTGTGCGGCCGTTTTGGTCGGTTGGCTGGCTTTTACTTTGATTCGCACTCAATAGAGAGTACACTCTAAATTGAATTAATCTTTTTTTTATATCCTTTATTTTATTTATAGATTCGATTATTTTGGCAACAACTTCTAGCTGATAAAGCAACCTTTTCTGCTCTTGGCCTTTGTAAAGTAGACAGACAGATCCTGACATCGGTAAATGACATAAAATCCATGACTATATACAAAAAAAAAAAAAAAAAAACAAAATATTAAGTAAGTGTTTGCTTTCTTCTCTTTTCAGATTAGTGCAGCAATTGCTACCTACTTGGTCATTTTAATCCAATTCCAAAAATCCAACGGCTAGATTAAGATAAAATGCTGAAACTATAAACTTAAATGTATATAATTATACATAGTCTGATTGCAGCACAAATTGGGCTTAATCAACACTTTTGTGGAAAAATAAAGACACAAGATTCATCTTTTTGATAGAACTATGATAGTATGCTTATTCTATTTATGTAATCTTAGAATATTAATTATTAACTGAATAAAAGTCAAAATTATTTCGATTTTTTTTTGGAAATTTATTCACTTTACAATTTCATCGATTAAATTATTTTTAATTAAATCACAAATTAATTCCTATAGAAGAATATTAATTTCGTTAAACCATAAAAGTGACTATAGGCAACCAAAAACAAAAGCAGTAAAAATCGTTAAATAATCCCATTTCTCCATTTACCATAGATGACTATGCTGGAATTGAAAGTTAACTGATAATCCAGACGGAGTTGGATACAGAATTTTCCAAATGCATTCATTCCACTCTGGCGATTAACAATGACACGACCAGGATTAGGGAGCATTTAAAGTTGAGTCTTCTAAATAACATGTGAATCCGCATCGCACATAAAAATAACAAACACAAACATTTTTGCAACGTCTCTCTTTCTACGAAGGTTGCACCACCTTAAACCAATTCATCTTTTCTAGAGAACAGTCGAAACCTCATATTTGTTATCGCAAATATTTTCTTTCTATTTGAGGAATTTTTTGTATCTTTTCGACTTTAATAAAATTGTAATCTTCACTTTATCAACCTTTTGACAGCCTTTGTATCAACAATAAGCATCAGTGCCAAACTATTACTAAGAATTAATATAGGGGTTTTCAGTAACCGGTAACCCGTACCGGCTTCGCGCGGGTAGATATAAATAGGTACAGATATTTAAGTTATAAGCATGCTTATTAAAACGACCATGAATCACTTAAATTGAAAAAAATGGAATCCTACTCGAGAAAATGCCACATACAATTTCCCGTGGGAAAAGCACTATTTTCTTAAGTCGATACCAACTATGCAAAAAGTTTGTCTCTGGGATTTATTTATTGTTAGGGCAAAGGATATTTTTAAAGGGAACTGTAACCTTTTAAAAGATATGGGCAAATCAGTTGGTATCATCGGGTATCGGGATCCGCGGAACATGTGACCCGTAAAAATAGTTGCTACAATCACATTATCTCTTAATTCTTTAATCAACAGACTTGTACCATTACACATATTGGGAAGGCTTAAATTTCTTAAAAGCATAACAAGCGTACCTATTTTTAAATAAGGGTGATTCCTATTACTAAAACTAAGTAGCTTTGAAAAGAACTTTTTAAGTGAAGCATAAAAATGTGTTAAAAAAAACTCTAACCACCAATCGCGCGGCTACCTAGTTCATAATGGTGCACCCCTTCTCCGACACTGCCCCTCTTTCGACGAGTTAGTTACTCGATGCGCTGCGTCGACATGTAAAAAAACTGAAAAAAAATTTGTCACCTCCAAAATTTTACGACTAAAATATGATTTCATCTCCAAAACAATTTTGTGCAACGAAGAATAATGTTTTTGACATCTGAACAAATTTTGAGAAAAATCGAATTGACAGTTTTTTTTTTATAAAAAATAAAAATCTAAAAAAAACATTACTCAAAGTTCGTACAAATTGAATATCGATTCAAATATCTTTTTAAAAACTTGAAATTTAAGCTTCAAACTTATTTTATCTTATAAGAAATATTGTTTTCAACATTCTAAAAAATGTTGAGAAAAATCGAATTTACAGTTTTTTTACAAAAAATAAAAACCTAAAAAAAATGCATAAAAGTTGGTAAAAATTGATTTACGACTCAAATATCTTTTCAAAACTTTGAGATATTGGCTTTGATTCACTTTTATCTTTCAAAAAATTTTGTTGTCAACATTCAGTTAAAGTTTGAAAAAAATCGAATTGACAGTTTTTGTAAAAAAAAAAATAAAAACCTAAAAAAAATTAACAAAAGTTGGAAAAAATTGATTTTCGACTCAAATATCTCTTCAAAAATTTGAAATATTGGCTTCAAACTAATTGTATCTTATAAGAAATATTGTTTTCACCATTTGGTAAAATTTTTAAAAAATTCGAATTGACAGTTTTTTTTACAAAAAATAAAACTCTAAAAAAAAAACAATACTAAAACTTAGTAAAAATTTACTTTCGGCTCAAATAGCTTTTCAAAAATTAAAAATATTGGCTTTAAACTTATTTTATTTCACAGAAAATATTGTTTTCAATATTCAGTAATTTTTATATAAGAATCCAACAACAACAAATCTACAAAAAATAGTACGCAAATTTGGTAAAAAATTAATACGAGTACATATAGACAAACTTTTAAGCAAGACAAATCGACAGACGGGATGGGAAGTTATCAGTGTGGGTCGCATCTAAGCCTCTTTTTTAAATTTATTGTTCATTAGAAAACAAAATTTTAAGTTTTGGATTTGTCTGGTTCTTGCACCGTTTTTGGTAAAAATCAATTAAGGGCTTTAGTTTCATCATCATATTCTGAGTTTTTAGCTTATTGTAGCGTTTGCTGGGACAAAAGACTATTATAAAAGGGCAGAGAAACATATTTTTTGCCAAAGTCATCACATCCTCATACTTTTTTGGGCTTAAGGGAAGGCCGTTCATGTAGTGTATTTTTGGTTTGAATGGGTTTGGGTTACCTTCACGGTTTGATTTCATTTCGATCTCGTAAAGCGTTAATGGCTCATGGTGACTTATGGAAGCTGAGATACTTGTGAAGTTTCCTTCTTTGGCAAAACAAAATCTTCGATATTTTGAAATTATCTATTTAATCTTACCTTTGTTTGCCGTTTATTTTTTTTTGTAGAACGGACCTACATAAGCTGTTCTTAAATCAAATATATCCTGATTGGTCACTGATATCACATTAAATCTTTTCGAACATTTTTCCACAAAGTTTTGTCAGTCTTTGGGTAAATAAATATGTTATACTCGTCTCTTTTATTTTTCAATAACGCCAAAGGAGCGATCGAAGGGTAAGAAACTGTGACCCGGTTCTGGTAAGTGATGTACAATGAAGGCAACAACTGTTGCATTTCAATAAACTAAACAAAAAACACACGGCACACTCTTATCTTAAATGAACCGTTTAACTGTCTATGAAAAGCTTTTTTAGTACGGGGCAAAAACAATACAACTTCAGGAGTTGTCTTATTCTTGCCCCATTCAAAAGGTAAATAACTAGGTTTCTTTAACTGAACGACGCGATTGTTTTAATAACATCTGCACTTGAAACCCCATTTCGGAAAAAAAGTGGAGTTATCAGCAATAAGCACCAGTGCCAAACTATCACTACGAACTAATATAGGGTTTTTCAATTACAGATTTTATTTTCACATTAAAAAACAATTTTTTTAAACTTTAATAAATGGATAAATATTTCATTGTGGTCTAAGGGTCTTAAATCACAATTTGTGACCAATTTTGATAACTTGATATTTCGAAAAGCTGCAACTGTTTTGTTGTTAAAAATTAAAATATTTTTGAAAGTAATGGCATAGTTTTAACTTTATTTAACTTAATATTTAGGTATTAGAGTTTTCGTTGTTTGTGTGCAACTACTGATAGCTTGGATAAATTTAAAAGCAGAAGCAGAAAGCTAAACAGATACAATCGTAAATCAAAGACATTTGCTAAACTCTAGCTAAGTTTTTACTATAAGTGTTTTTTTTTTGGTATTCCATATATAGTACAGTGAGAAATTGCCAACAAAACGATCCGCAGTAGCCAGATTTTTGCATTTAAAAATTGGTACAACTGAAAGAAGATCTGTCAGAATAACAATAAAAAGATACACATAAATAGAAGAAAGTTTTGTGAAATTTTCAAGAAGAAATGGTAAGAAAACATCTGGAAATTGAAATTCTATAAAAACAGTTGAACAATTGCAGCTTTGACATAAAATAAAAACTTCAAGAATTAGGTTTGTTTGTAGACTACTACATTAACATGTAATATTGAAACGTGCTTGAAGCTCGTCTTAATTCTTTACATAATTGAATCGAGTTGAAATGAGCTTGATTCGACTCGATTCTGGTCGGAGATCGGAGTTGATTCAGAATTTGTGAAGAAAACCCTGTGTGGAGGAGTTGGTTTAACGGATGGAATGGTCTGCTTATTTCCATGTTTGTGTACAAAAAATATAGTTTTGTTTTAATCAAATTAAAAAAAAATTACATGGGGTAGGTAGCGTATTCTTATATGTTGCTGAACTATTTAGTTCTTCATTGTTTAACACGAATCACACATCTCACATCCACTTAATAAGAAACGTCGAAACACCCTTTGCATTTAAGAAAGTGCTGTAAAATTTAATCATTTTTAAATCTTTATGTGCTGTGGAAACACCAAAAAGATTTACGTAATCTAAACTGAGATAAACCTTTAGTGAAAACATAGCAAAACTTAATTATCTTTTCTAGTCTTGCGAAATAAGCCCAGTTAGTTAATTTTCATTAATAAAACTAAATAATATCAACAGTAACAGATTGATTTTTTCCGAATGGAAAATACGATTATTTAAAATTCATAACTACTTAACGAACACAGCCATCGAGATACAAATGCAAGTAAGTAAGTAAGTAATTAATTTTATTTAAAAGCTATGACTTAGCCGTAAGTCAGGTTAGCAAATTTTTAAATGTGTATTTAAATATAAAAATTAATTTTCAAATCCTCTTTCGCGTGTAGATTACAACGAAATCACATAAGATCCACTCGAGGCTCGTATACATGTCAAAAACCCATCCGTAGTAAGATTCTACTCTAACTTTTATCGCCAGTATTAATACTATATATATTGTTTTAGTTATTCGTGTAAAATCCTACTATACTACGGATAGATTTTCCAACAAAACACGGATTATGTAAATCCAGAGTTTAGTCTATTTATAAATTAATTGAGGCCCTAGTTAAGTGGTAAATCTGTTGTCTAATTATAAACACAGAAAATGCTGCGTTTAAGTATAGTTATTATCACATCCAAATGTCAAGTTCGATTTTTTTTTTTCGTGAATTAGGTAAAATCCCTACCAAACAAATATTGCGTTGATTTATCGTCAAGAAAAATGGTGATTGAGGTTTTTTTTGGCAATTTCGTTAGTATCTACACCGATACTGTGGGAGCAAAATAATCATAGGGTTTTTCTGTAACTGTTGCCGAATAGCGGGCTACAGCTAAAGGAGTTAATTGATTCTCCAGGGAACGTACACTTTTATCAAGTCTATCAAAATTGTGTACCCCTCGAAATCTTATTTTACCATATTCTACACGATCAAGTCCTCCTCGTGTGGTTCCGGAACTTCAACCACATTTTTCCATTGACTTTCAGAGCCTTCTTCATTTTAGCATTATTTCTTTTACAACTTTAATTCAATTTAAAATTTAATTTTGTCAATTATAGAGATCGGTCCTCATATTATTGTCGATAATAAACCAAGATGCTTTCATCTATCACATCATTCCTCTTATCATAGACAATGTTGATGTGCCTCCGAACCAATTCTTGCAAAAGTTCCTTCTCTGATTGCAACCATTTTTTTCTGGCGTTTACGTTTTATATTTCTATATAAAATTTTGTTGCAGTTTCTTTTGTTTTACTTTCTTTTATAAAATAAATAAATTGGATGTCGCAACACTTCGTTGTGACTTACAATTCTCAAGCTTTCCTGTGTGCGAGCACTGTTTTCAGGGATGGAAGGGACCTACACTTTTAAGCCGAACCGGAATGGTTAATTTGAGAAAGCACTTTCATGACAAGAATAACTCTTTAAGGGTTTGTCAATTCCTTGCAAGATGCAGCACCCGTGAAACAAACTTTAGATGATACAAGCAGGGATCGAATCCAAGTACTTACAAAAAATATCATGCCACAGGTACTAAGTTTACTCACTTTTGTCGACATGCAATATGAAGAAGACCGCGCAACATTTACTATTTCGAAATATTATTACGATCTTTTTTCCTTAACCTGTCATCATTTGAAGTAAAACGCAACCTTAACCAGGTTCTATTAAGCGGTCCCTAGACTATCAATATTATTGAACAATATATTGCACAATATTATTGACTGGTACCCCACACTAAACAATATTTCGCACAATAAATCATTTGAGAGTTCTTTTCTTTATTTGTGCTTCAACATCATGCTCGATGATACGGATTATTGTTGTGTGGCAATTGCTCTTGCTATTTCATTAAAAAAAAAAAGAAAAAAACAAACGCAGATGGATGAAGGACTGGTACAAAAAACGAAACGTGTTTACTCATCAAAATTTATTAAATGAGCTGGCTTTGAGCGAACCCAATGATTTTAGAAATTTCCTGAGGAAGTTTCATATACTTCGATTAATTCCACTATGAATTTGCGTTCCTCTTTTTTATTATTATTGTTTGCCATTTTGACATTTAATTCAGGGAGATGTTTTCACTACGAAAATTCAAAACAAATGACAAAATATTGCGCAAACACATCCACAGACTATACAATAAATTTGGTTGCACAATAAATATCAAAAGGATTTTGATTTCGTACAATATATTGCACAACCCTTCAATATGAGCCCTAGACTCTCAATAATATTGTACAATATCAAAAATTGCACAATAATATTGATAGTCTAGGGACCGCTTTAAAGACAGGTGAGAAATTGACTATAATTAAGAGCTTAAACTATAGATCAAGAAATTACGATTTTAGTAATTTTCTGTGAATACGCCTCATTGGGTCATATTCCTAGGTCTTTTATAAGTTCTGATTTTGTCTTTGCTAAATTAAACTTTAGTTTTTGTTATTCATAGACAATTTAAACCCATTTTAAAACGATAATCTGGAGTCTAAAAATAAACACGAAGGAACTTATGGGTGTATTCATAAACGCAGAAAATCTGCGCTGATACAATCGCATTTATTTTCTCTTTCATTTGTGAACGCACTCGCAATGCAGAATGTCTGCAGTAAACAAAAAGATCTGACTTAATCCGATTTGTATGTAAACAGAGCTCATAAACGTCAGAGAAAAATGGCTGCCAAACAAATTTTGTTGAACTCGGTTTTTGATTTGCTTACCAACGTTCTGACGTTTATGAACCGTAGGTAATGCAGTTCGACTAGGTTAGTTCGATCGAAAATCTGACTTTATGAATGCAGATAACGCTTTTCTCAGTTGACTGACGTTTATGAACACACCCTATTTTTAAGCTGTTTCTAATCTAAGTTTTAGTTTAAGTTTAAGTTTAAGTTTAAGTTTAAGTTTAAGTTTAAGTTTAAGTTTAAGTTTAAGTTTAAGTTTAAGTTTAAGTTTAAGTTTAAGTTTAAGTTTAAGTTTAAGTTTAAGTTTAAGTTTAAGTTTAAGTTTAAGTTTAAGTTTAAGTTTAAGTTTAAGTTTAAGTTTAAGTTTAAGTTTAAGTTTAAGTTTAAGTTTAAGTTTAAGTTTAAGTTTAAGTTTAAGTTTAAGTTTAAGTTTAAGTTTAAGTTTAAGTTTAAGTTTAAGTTTAAGTTTAAGTTTAAGTTTAAGTTTAAGTTTAAGTTTAAGTTTAAGTTTAAGTTTAAGTTTAAGTTTAAGTTTAAGTTTAAGTTTAAGTTTAAGTTTAAGTTTAAGTTTAAGTTTAAGTTTAAGTTTAAATTTAAGTTTAAGTTTAAGTTTAAGTTTAAGTTTAAGTTTAAGTTTAAGTTTAAGTTTAAGTTTAAATTTAAGTTTAAGTTTAAGTTTAAGTTTAAGTTTAAGTTTAAGTTTAAGTTTAAGTTTAAGTTTAAGTTTAAGTTTAAGTTTAAGTTTAAGTTTAAGTTTAAGTTTAAGTTTAAGTTTAAGTTTAAGTTTAAGTTTAAGTTTAAGTTTAAGTTTAAGTTTAAGTTTAAGTTTAAGTTTAAGTTTAAGTTTAAGTTTAAGTTTAAGTTTAAGTTTAAGTTTAAGTTTAAGTTTAAGTTTAAGTTTAAGTTTAAGTTTAAGTTTAAGTTTAAGTTTAAGTTTAAGTTTAAGTTTAAGTTTAAGTTTAAGTTTAAGTTTAAGTTTAAGTTTAAGTTTAAGTTTAAGTTTAAGTTTAAGTTTAAGTTTAAGTTTAAGTTTAAGTTTAAGTTTAAATTTAAGTTTAAGTTTATGTTTAAGTTTAAGTTTAAGTTTAAGTTTAAGTTTAAGTTTAAGTTTAAGTTTAAGTTTAAGTTTAAGTTTAAGTTTAAGTTTAAGTTTAAGTTTAAGTTTAAGTTTAAGTTTAAGTTTAAGTTTAAGTTTAAGTTTAAGTTTAAGTTTAAGTTTAAGTTTAAGTTTAAGTTTAAGTTTAAGTTTAAGTTTAAGTTTAAGTTTAAGTTTAAGTTTAAGTTTAAGTTTAAGTTTAAGTTTAAGTTTAAGTTTAAGTTTAAGTTTAAGTTTAAGTTTAATTTATTTTACGTGTATTTATTTATATCTTTAATTATTTACAGTTTAAATGTATATTTATGGAAATAGGCATTCTATACAAACGAGGTTTTTACTGTTTAACTTTTAGTGGTGACAATGTGGACTTTGAGAGAATCTTACACAAGTACGCATGACCAACAAAATATTGGGATATTTTTGTGTTTCTACTTTTTTAAGGATGGGTTTTCTTGTTTTTCCAATGTAATGACACTTTCAGGACAAAACGTCAGTTTGGTTCAGTTCACTTTTGTCGTTGCCGTCTTCGTTATCCAATAGTTCAATAGTTTAAGTGCGGGTGGATTTATTTTCTCCTTTAGCGCAGTGGCGAAGGGAAAAGACAACTTGAAACTCAAACAAAAAAGAAAAAAAATATATCACAACATTTTTGATGTCACACAGACAATTTATCTCTTTTCGCATTAAAAAGGACGAAACGAATACACAGTGAGCAAGGAGTATTAGACATCATCACCTTAAAGTGGTTTTCCAACGTTATATACACCACCTACATTCCTTGCTATACATATACATAAATATATATGTAGATACCATTTTTCTTCTTCTTTTTTTTGTATGCATCCTTTGTCCTTTGCTGTACGTTTTTCTACTCATTACTCGTCGGTATTGTCACTAAGTCGCATATAGGTCCTTCTATACTCACAGAGGACGACGACGTTTCGCATAATTGCAAAAAAAAAAAAATATAATAGATCCTCGGTAAACTTAGACAAAAATAAAAGTTTAAGGACTATCTTAGTTCTTTGTTCGTAGTTATCCTTTTTATATGATTCCATGATCCGGGTGTGTGTGTAGTTGATGGTGTTTGATGTATATAAGTGCAAGTGGTTACATAAATAAATTATTGATTAATTAGAAGTGAAAGGAGTAAACTTAACAGTTTAATTGTGCAAAGAGAGACACCTCGTTGCTGCCGCACCTGCAAGGACGTCACACTTTGAAGAAAAAAGGAAAATCCGATTTGTGTTCGAAGGAAATAGTTTGTCGCAATTCGTACGTATTTTTCTTTTTGTTATAGATTTATGCAGTAAATTGCTAGAGACATATCCTTTGAAGGATTTAAAACTAACCCAACCAATTGGGGTTTAATCACATCGCATCGGTTCATTTAGAGGTGTCATGGGAACTTAAGAATTATGCAATCAGCTGTTTCGAGGGACATTTTTGTTTCTTTTTTTTCGTTTTAATGCAATTGTCCTGGATTTGATTACTTTTTTTTATTAAAAATCGATGAAATAACTTTCTGTGTGTGTTCTCTGTGCCGCAGTGTCCTTCTGAGGCAATTTTCGTTGTGTAATTTGACATAATTTAATTTAAAAGTCATGTCTGTCAGGTTCTTATGCAATAGACATAAGCAGAAGTAAGGAAGGAAGGAAGTAACGAAGGAAAGGACAAAGTTCTTCTATGTTTCCTTTGATCTTTCTTGATGCGAGTTTTGCATTAATAAATAACATTAGATAAATTGAAGCTCTTAGAATTCGACAATTATTATTATCTTCTCGTACTACAGGCTTCATGAAGTATAAGTTTATTCACTTTGGTGAGACATTAATCAATAAAAAGATGACAAGTCTAAGGCTTTGATGGTGTAGGGTATGTATAAGTATAGATATGGGAAGTTGAAAACAAAATCGGTTTATGTGAAGTTGATAACAACATCAAAAACGATTCGAAGAAAGGACGACAAAGTTTTTTGTGGGTGGTGGAATGCTACTCCTTTATTTTTTGGCAACGGAGCCAAAACGCGCCTCACGCACAAAGATAGCAAATCCATTTAACCGTTTCACATCATCATCCTTCTAAAACTATCCTGATGTTTTGAAATAAGCCAGTAAGAAGAAGTCAGAACAAGAACAATAGTAGCGCGATCCTTTGTTCGTTGTTCTGTCATCATCAGCCGGGTGTAGCTTCTGGTTATAGGTTTTCCTTCTTCTTCTTCTGCATACATATAAGTATATAAGAGTAGACAAGACACGCATATAGTGGATAGGGAAGGTACTTTCTTTATAATACAAAAGGTTTCCATTGTTTGCTCGGTTGTCAATAACAACAGAAGTTTGGACACAAACATGAAGAGTCAACCACTAAGGTACCCCAGACTTGACAACTCCATACAAAACTCCAGCCGCCATCTCCTTCACGCCACCCGGCCGCTCGCCTCTGCCGCTTTCACCCTCCTCGCCGCCGCCGGCTTTAAAACTGTAGACTATGATGAGCGACTTTCTCGATGATGGTGAATAGACACATGTCATAATGTCGTTTGGCGACAACGACAACGACAACGAAAACAACAAGGACGAAGAATCATCGAGGAAACATTCTCGGAAAAGTGTTTTCGTTACTTTTGTAAAATGTGTGCAAGCAAAAAAGGAGTTTGTATGAAAACAGGATGCAAAAGCGCCTCGCCGGGGAATCGGTTTTATAATGGCATGAGGTTTTTTAATGGGGCCCAACGCCAAGACTGCTGGCGCCAAACAGGCCGGAAATGACTAAGAGAGGTCTTCTTTTCTGAACTCTGAGGCTTGAGGGTGGTTCCATTTTTATTACTCTGATAAACTTTCATGGTGAATTTTCATTTTTTGGTAAAAGTTTGTATGGCATTTTATTTTTATTTTTGTTGTTGTTTCTGTTTTTGGGTTTACTTTTATATAAAATCGATTGAAAATATTTAAACACAGAGGAGCAGAGCGGTGGTGGTATGGAAAATGCGGAGAATTCCTTTTTGTATTCATTCAAAATGAAAAGAATGTACAATGGTATAAACTTTTGCAAATGAAAATGTGCGTAGTGTTGAAGGACAAAGACTCATTACTTAGAAAAGCATAATAGGACTAATTTGTTGTGTTTAGACAGAAAAAAAAAACTTTCCAGACTGGATGATCAATTTGTAACAATAAAACTTTTAAGCGGAGGAAGAGCCTTTAGTTGAGGAAAATATGTTGGGTTTTTCTTAAGAAAAAACCATAATACATTAAATATTTTTGAAGGACCACTTAATAATAGTTGTGTTTTGAGGGTTTTGAGAATAATTAATATCATTTTAGCCTCATACCTAACATGAAGGGTTTAAGCAAATTATTCTTACTTTTTACTATATAAACTTTGTAAATTTTAATAGCTTTTTGGAGGGACCCTACAACTGGTACCATTTCTAAATTTTTACGAGAGTCTTATTTATTGGATGTTTTTCAATTATTCATGCCAATCACAAGATCCCTTCGGAGAAATCCCCGAATGAAAAATTCAGCTACGAATCACGAAAAAAAACAACCAGAAGATCCGAAGGGATTTGAAAAAAGCATTGCCTGATTCAAGAAAATCAGCGTCCATTTTCGAAATCAGCTGTTTTATGTCGAAAAGAGTAATCAACACACCAGAAACTAAACTCCCTAAAATTAAAAAAAATCCCTTAAATTTCCCCAAAAATCATTTTAAATTTTTTTTTATTTTGAAAAAAATTCAGTTTTGAGACTAGAATAGGTTCTTATCAACTTTTTACATTGATGTGATTGAAAATTTTATATGAAACTAGGTACCAATTTTACTACTGTATAAAACTAAAACATTTTCGTCTTCAAGTGAAAAATCCCCAAATGAGTATGTTTATTAATGGTCTGGCGACACTGTCCTCTTTGTCAGATTCATTGAGTCAAATTCAATGTCTGGTTTCCGGTACTTCATACAGTTTATTGTATTGGTGTTTATTTGTCGTTTTCGACCTTTAAAATCGTAAATAAATACAATTATAAATAAAATATAACAAGACTAAGTTGAAAGAACTAACATTTTTTTCAAATAACTGATTTTGTAAGTCTACGAAAGAAAAAACTTGTCGTAGAAAAGGACAACATATTTCAAGTTTTTTCGGGGCTGGTGATACCAAATTCTACGAATTTCGAATTTCGTACCAGATTTTCCACTTAAACTTTTGGTACACCATGTACTGTACATATACTTTTAAATTGTCGGTGTTCATTCAAGTTTAATTGCTGTTTTTAGGAGAATAAAAACAATCTTGAAATAAACTAAACCTTAATTTTGTATTCAAAAATAATAACATTTATGATTTTATACTATTTATTAGGGACTATCAAATACAAATAGATTTGAAAGCTAGCATTCCTCCTTCCCCTCTAACTATTGTCCAATTGCACTTACTTCCCTTCTTTCCAAGGTCATGGAAACGTTCATCAATTTTTAGCTTAAGGAATATCTTGAAGAACGGAAGCTTCTTAATGACCGACAGTATGGCTTTCATTGCAATAGGTCCACTGGTGATCTCATGGTTTATCTCACAAAACAGTGGAACAAATCTGTACATAGTTTTGGAGAGAGTAAGATTATTGCAATTGATATTTCAAAGGCATTTGATAGAGTTTGGCATCAAGCTCTCTTATCGAAAATGAGTGCTTTTGGAATTGATGAATCTCTTCTTTGTTGGGTTAGAAATTATTTTCGGACCGTTCAATTCAAGTAGTATTGGACGGGTTCTGATATCCACAATATAAACGCTGGTGTGCCCCAGGGCTCTGTTTTGTCTCCGACTCTCTTCCTTATATTAATAAATGATCTTTTTTATGAAATTTCTAATCAAGTACATTGTTTCGCTGATGACAGTACCCTCTGCTTTTCATATTCGTTTTTAGATTCTCTTATTCTTCGGATTTGAACTACCAACGGCAGCGTATGATAAGCTCATTAAATTCTGATCTTGACAGCATTTTACAATGCGGAATCAAAAACCTTGTAGAATTTAATGCTTCGAAAACTCAATGCTGTCTATTGACGCAAAAGCGTAACCCTCTCCCAATGCCACTATCCGTGGGTGGTACTTGCATCGAAGAGATCAGCCATAGTTCTAATTACAACCAGAAAAGATCAAGAACAATTGGTTGAACAAAAATAAACCAACACAATTTTCTGAAGTTGAAGAAAACTAATGGCTAAATCACAAACACGCTTCAACTTCGGCTGCGTCTGCGTTACGGTGGGCCTACTTCGAGGTTGCTTTGAATGACATTTCTATTATCTCATCCCTCCAAAGAGTAAATATTTAGTTTGTTGTTTGTTGTTGTTGTTTATAGCTGTTGAGCTGTCAGACAAAGCTAATGTTCAGATAATTGAACTGGAGCTTCCGTTTGGATTGTCAAACGAAACGTGAGCTCGAAGCTCCATTGTGATAGCATGCATTGAATTCCTATGGCTGAACTCGTAAACGTCATGTGAAGCCGAAGCTGAAGCGTGTTTGTGATTCAGCCATAAATCTGTTATAATATTAATAGTAATAATAATAATTCTTCGCTAAACATGAACTTGAACTAAATTGACTGAAATATGAAAAACATCTACAATACTAATGTTTTGAATTCCTTAGGAAGGTAATTTCAATTCCGGTCCAATTTCTCAACGTTTCAAGCCCCCTAGAATCTAAATAAAAGGTCTTTGGAGAGATATCCGTACGTCCGTACGTTTGGGATACCTTCTTTCGTAGAAAATATTTTAAGAACAATTTAAGATATTGACTTCAGTATTGTCTTAGAAATAATACTATTGTTACGAAGATCGCGAGCAATTTTCGAGAGATAATATGACAACCTGACATTAAACTAGAAAAATCAAGAAGAAAACCTTCAAACCTTATTATAAAAGTTATAACAATACCAAAAGATGCAGAAAAGTATTTAGCTAGCAAACAAAAAATTATACGACCGAAAAGAAAAAAACGTTTCTGACATCTGGTAAACTTTTAAGGATAACTTTAAGGAATACCCCTTTTTAGAAAATCCCATCTTCTAAAATACCGACTTTTTGATATCCCGTCTTTTAAAATCCCGCTTATTCAAAATCCCGATCAATTACAATCCCGCTTTCTATCATCCCGTGAAATTCCGAAAATCCCTTTAACAATAGGAGTCAAAGGTTTGAATGTAAAATTACTTCACTAAAACATAATAATATCGTAATTTGTTTGGTTTTTACTGTACAAAAACATTAATTTTTGTTTTTAATATATACTCTTTCACAAAAAATATGCATCCTACAGCAAATCTACCTATCAATTACGAATTTTTACCGCTCTAGTTGACTTGAGTTTGTTTCTTTGATTTGTTTTAGTTTATATTTTTATTTATTGATATGTTTTATTTGTTAAAGGTTGCAATAAAATGAACCTAGCAACATATCTCATTTTTAATTTGTTTTCTAACAAATTAATACAAAAACGGGATTGTAAGAAACGGGATTATAAAAAATCGGGATATCGGACCCAACGCACATTTTAGGAAATTCGAAAATTTTTGCAAAAAATACAAAAAGAGGCTGGGATGCGACCCACACTGATAACTTCTCATCCCGTCTGTCGATTTGTCTTGCCTAAAAGGTTTGTAGGTTTTCGTGTTGTGTTAAAAAAGTTGTCAATTGAAATTCAAACAATTTTAAAATTAATAACAATATTTTGCATAATGATGAAAAAGGTTGATTTTTTATAACGAGATTTTTTAGTCGTTAACCAATTTTTACCAATTTTAGTAGCATTTCTTAAAAGTTTGTATTTCTTATATAAACAAATACAAATTGGATGAATAAAATTAATTTGTAGTCAATACTTACTTACTTAGTTAAGGTGGCGCTACAGTCCTGTGTGAACTAGGGCCTTACCCAATAAACTTCTCCATCTAGCTCGGTCCCTAGCTAGATGTCTCCAGTTTCGCGCTCCAAGTTGGGTGAGGTCACCTTCCACTTGTGCGCGCCACCTGATCCGCGGTCTTCTTCTACTGCCCTGTCCTGTGGGTGCTGATTCGAAGACTTTCCGGGCCGGAGCATTGGTTTCCATGCACTCCTACGTGACCCAGCCATCTTAGTCGTTGGATTTGTACTCTTCTGGTTAAGTCTACGTCGATGTACAGCCCATACAGCTCGTCGTTCCATCTTCTCCTCCACTCTCCTTCGATGCATACGGGACCGTAAATCACACTAAGAACTTTCCTCTCGAAGCGACCCAAGGTGCTTTCATCCGCTTTTGTCACGGTCCATGCTTCTGCACCGTATAGCAGGACGGGGATGATAAGGGTCTTATATTATATTTGGAGTCAATATCTTCTATTTTTCACGAAATATCGAGAACCAAAAAACAATTTTTAAAAAAATTTGAGTACTTTAGATTTAATACATAGATTTTATTTTTTTTAAAGAAAAAACAGACTTATGGATTTGTATAAAAATTTACTGAATGTCGAAAACAATATTTTCTGTGAGATAAAATACTTTTGATGTCAATATTTTTAATTTTTGAAAACATATTTGAGTCGAAAATCAATGTTTACCAACTTTTATTATTTTTTTTAGGTTTTATATTTTGTAAAAAAAACTGTCAGTTCGATTTCTCTCAAAATCTTAAAAAATTGCACAAAATTATTTTGGAGATAAAATCAATTTGTATTCGTAAAACTTTCGAGGTGACAAATTTTTCTTTTTCATTTTGTTTGATTTATAAAAAAAACCGTTTTTCCAAATAAATATTTGTTTAGTATCCCATTCCAATATATCATATAAAATTTAATTCAAGTCTCTAGCTTCATTGGTTCTTGAGATCTCCTTTCTGCATCTTTCTGCCTTATTTTCTATATAACAACATGTATTTAAAGTCTATATCTCTTTTGGTTCTTGAGCTATGGGTACAAACGCACGGACGTACGAACGTACGTACACACGCACGCATAGACATCTTTCTAAAAATCTTTTTTTTCGACTCTAGGGACCTTGAAACCTCGAAAAATGTCAAAATTTTCGAAGACATCAAAAATGGAGAAACTATCTGAAGAGAAAAGAAACTGAAATTAAAAAGAGAAATGTTCTAATTGCCAGTCTATTTAAATGTAAACTTGACGAAGTTCTAAAAATGAATGTAGTCCTAGAGTAGTTTTCCCCGGTTTATCGTTTTGAGTTTCTTTTAAAATGTTTTAAACTCGAGGTTTTCCTTTTCATCAAATGAAATCTGTAAGACTCGGTTTAAACTTGTTTTTAAGTTATAGGAACCTTAGATTTCACTTGAATGGAACTGAGTGCTAACCAATTTTTGTTTCTTATTTTTGACTGTTTGGAAAACCGTCCATAATAATAGGAATTATTATTCCCATTGTTTTGCGTAGTATACATTTTCTAAAAAATGCTCCACATATGATCGTCATAATATCTTAGGCCCCCTATTCGAGAGTCTAATAAATCGAAGTTCCATCTTAATTTCAAATCTACGTCAGAGTTCTAATACTTTTTGACTTAACGCGAAATTAGAATATATCCAACTTTGTACTTTGTTAAGTGGTCGTAAGATCGATATTTTAAACTGATACAAATTTGTTCGAAACACTATCACTTAGTTCACAGAAATAATGAGCTTAGTATTTTCCTGGAAATATTTAAACCTTGAAATTCTTACTGCATTTCTATCCCTTTTCATAACAAATCTCATTCTTATATTTTCTTTGCTTAGCAAAGAAAAACAAATTGTCCAAAAGATTCACCGGAGTCGTACACTTTCAGATATAAAACCTACCGCAAAATGAACTCGAACTAATTCTTAAGTATTTTATAAGTCAAGTGTGTAAAAGAGAAGAAGCAAGATCTTACGATTGAATCCCGTGATGATGAATGATGAATTAAAACGAGAAATTAAAGAGTCATCATCTGCAGTATTGTGTATCTATAAAATCAAAACTTGTCGCAGAATAACACAGTTACAGTTGCAAAAGAATCTTAAAAGCGTAAACATCATTTAATTCTGTCGTGCTCGATTTATTAGATACTTTATAGACACTGCATAAGACAATTAAATTGATGAAATAAAACTACTGCAGTTTATCAAGGTAGGATTTAATATTGTGTTTAAGGATTTGTATTCATGTAAACGATACTAATGTAATAAAACATTAACAATTTGAGTAAAAAATCAGAGAAATTGTATTCCAAGATAGACCTAAATTCATTAAGCTTCTGATACCCATACCTATATTTAATTAGTAGACATGTGAATTACATGAGTAAGACATTTGTTGACATTTTGATATACATGTATGTATGTAGATCATCTTATATTTATTATGGTTGTGCATACTTTGGGCAGGTTCCAACAACATAAGGGACTTCATTTGCAGTCAACTACATTTTTTTAACGTATGTATATTTTGACTAAGGCAGCAAGTTAGTTTTTCAAGTGTCACAAATTGCAAACTTGGAACTTTACTTCTCTAACCTCTGCCTTCCGTTCATCGTACAAAAACTTTTAAAAATATTATTGTCTGCAAAACACTCCTCAGGTAAGCTACAAGTCATTACGATTTGCATTTTGAATTGTAAGGAAATATTTCTTATTTCTTTTCGAGTTTGACAAGAATCCGTTTACACAAAAGATTAAATGAAATTGTTCAGAAAATAAATAGTTCATAAAGTTGAGCTTTCAGTTGAGTGAAAAAACATCATCGATTGTCATTGTGACAGAAGCTGACTTGACTTGATAGTTAGTGTGCTATTACACGATGCCTGACGACTCAGGCGAAAAAGAAAGCAGATATGAGAAAATGAGATGCAAACAAATTTTCGGTGAGTCTCGGGCAAATTTTTAGTAGACTTACTTTGACGTTTCTTTTTTATCATATTCGATTTTCTTGTTGCTGGGGTAAACAACATCGAATTTGTTTGAAAACCATTAAAGTGTGTAACTCCATAGTAGCAAATTTTACAGGGGAACAAAAAAAACGATCCTAGTTTTATAAATTTTACTTAACTTCAAAAACTATTGAAAAATAAAAATTAAAGCCAACGAGAAAGAGCATTAAAAACAAAACAAACAATAATTGTCTTGATTTGAATTGTTTGAGGGAAGGCATGGGGCACGAGTCATAGCGCTTTCCTCACCTAATACAAATTTATACCTAAGGAAAGACAAAAGTGAGTCGTGAGTCAACGTGTAATAGGGGACTTAGGAAATTTTTTCTTGACTAACTTTGCAGTCATCTTTCCCATGAAGTTGCCTTAGTTAAAAGGTAATTTTTTGGCAGGTGGCCAATCAGATACTAGAAACTTGCCTTACTTTTAAGCCCCCTATGTCGCCTGAACCTGCCCTTTGTCTCGCCGTAAGTTTTGTTCCTCACACAAACACGTCTTATTCAAATAATAAACCAGTTATAAAAATTATTGTTACGATATTTATTTTGTATTAAATTGACATTATAAGTTGGTAGGAAATTATTCAAATAGGTCACCTTTAGCCTTGAAACACTTTATTAAACACTTCGGTCATTCATCTGTAGCTGCAAGCACAACTTCCAAGAAAAGCAAAGTTGCTGACTTCACCAAATCTGCTTTAAAAGTCTCAAAATTAAGGTGAAGCTTACAGGAAGTCTTCTCCTCAAAGACATTCTATAGACGGTAGTCCAATGGATTAAGATCCAGGCTGCACGAGGGCGAATCTTCAACGGTGATAACCCACGGTAAATTGTCCTTAAGCCAAAGTTGGGTGGTTTTTGCCTTTTGGGCCGGCTGGCCGCGTAGGCCTTGCTGAAAATTCCAGCGCTTGCTTACAAACAAGGTGTTACATAATTCTTCATAACCTTATATAAAATATCGCTCTGATAGTTTGAAGCACGTGTTTTCACTTCATGATCACAAAATGGAAATTTGTAACACGGTCCAGCCTTTTCAACATCTTCCTTGGAGCTATGGGCGTTAATCCTCCTATTTTGGCTATTAAATGTTGAAAATGTTCTCATCTGTGAAAAGAATGTTTCTATGTCCTCTGTGTGCGTGTTTTAAAGCAACACATTTGATCTTGTCGCTTTTTCTGAGCCTTAGGTTTTGTTTTATATAAGACGTGACATTGTTCTTGTGGGTATTTTAATTGCTCGAGCCATTACTCTTGTAGTTTCTTAATATCAACGTTTTTACTATTTGTAAAGATATAACTTCACAACATGCATTGTTCCTAGAGACATTGTTGAAGTGTCAAGTAGTAACGATTTGTAACGATTCACAATTCAACTCGGCATCTAAGTACTGAACCGTCAAAATGAAAGATTTCGTTACACGGCGTTTTTTTTTAGTTCAGAGCATAGCCCGGTGTAAAATGCTGAACGCAAGCAATTTGATATTTCAAGCCGTGAAATAAAAAAAAAATCATCGTCAAAACAATAAAAATGGCGAAAGAGGCTGGTCGCTCTAGTGCAGAATGTTAGATAATTTAGAAAAAAATAATTACATATAGCATTTTTATGAATCAAATTTATTTCAGACGTCAAACGCTTAGACCGTTTTTGTAATTCTTGATTAACAAATATTTACGTTTGACAGTCTGAAATTTGACATTTCAAATCTTGGCAGTTTAGTGCTCAATTTTTTTCATAATTAAATCAGACGGTTCTGAACATAATCTGCTCAGAACTCTACTCTGTTTGCTCAGACTCTGCTCAGTGCTCAGCTCTGATCTAAAATAAAAACGCCAACAGACAAGTTTTTGGCTTGGGAAAAAATAATGAATTTAAAAGTTATTCGTCATTTTAATCGAACACAAATTTTCATTATACAATAATTAATAAATGTTTTCCGTTTTGGTTTTCATAATTTTCTTTACAAAAAAAACATGTCTTATTATTTATCTTATCAATTTTTATTTAAATTCTCAATCAAGTCAAGAGCAGATCCAATTTTTATTATGTTATTTATTTTGCGTTTCAAAGTTATATTAATTATTTATTTGTATACATTTTTGATATTAGTAGATTGACAGATCAAAAATTTTTTACAGTTGTCATTCCTAAATGGTCTAACAAATTGCAACAATTCGTAACAATGACATAACAATTGTTCAAAAAAGAACACACCAAGGCTATCTAGTAGCTGTCATTTTTGTAGTTAACATATTTTGACATTTGGCAAGTAAAAAGTAAACTTTAATGAGAATATGTGATAATAATTTTTTAATGGAAGGTTTCAAAGAAATGTATATTTTCAAAATTCATAACGTCATTTAATGCGTCAACGTATAAGACTTGTCGTTGGTGTGTATGGGTTAACGAAATATTTATGCAAAGAAAGGAACTGATGATATGAAATTACAACCCATCAAATGTTTCTTTTCATAAAACTTCCAAATTTTTGAGAAGTAAAACGTTGATTTTGAGTTATAGGCACCGATTTTTCATAGAGTTTTGTATGTTGTTGTGACTTCGGTATTAGGTCGGGACTCTGTTGAGGTTCCCGGCTACAATAACAGCGGGGAAGCAGGCTGTGATACCTCTGGCTGAGGTTCAGTATCATCTTCTTGGCTGGGACTCCATATTTCATTTGTTTTGCTAGAAATAAAAGCGAGTCGTAGTTATTTGAAAAAAATATCTGAATAGCTAAATAGTTGTCGGCTGGGTTTCGTGTAAAGAGACAGTTAGATACAAAAAACCATTGTATAGGCGATCCTTGGTAAAAGTATTTAGCTGTGTTCATTGCTCTGCAGTTCATAGGTTCGTTCAACACATTGCACTTAGTGTACTCTTTTTGGAATTGATCCCTTAAAATACTCCATTTTTTTCTTTATATCCGGAACAGTCAGTTCCATCTCTGAAGAAACTTCGGCCCATAGCTGTTTACCAGTGCCTTTGTGGTTATAAGTTTTTGAAAATTTATTTCAGAGAGGTGACCTGTTGTGAATACAATTAATTAATTTTTCGTTATATATTATTTTCGTGAACTTTATGATATGAATTGACCCGACAACAGACGAAAGATCCAAACATGTTATACGATGACGCCGCTTTCGGCTGATGACGGTTTAGGTACACGCGAGCACTTTTAATGCTTCGAATTCGTTCCCAGACCTTAAAGATATAATTCAATATTTTTAAATGAATCGAAAAAGACGTCTCGTATATGTATAAAATAACGTGTTTGTACATTGGATGATTAGAAGTTCATTCAAATCACGTAATGTTTTCAAAATTTAATTTTTAAAACTTAATAATTTTAAAATTTTAATAATTATAGGTTCAAGGGTTTCACATTCTTCATATTGGTATTAGTTCACCTACAAACATTTTACAAAAATAAAAGGTAGAAACTCAGTAATCAATATTTTCCAAGAAACTGATATATGTTCACATACTTATAAGTAATTGGAGACCTCAATAAGGTTCTTAGATTTGTCAAACGTTCTGTAGTTCCATGTAACGGTGAATGAATTAATTCGTGGAATATTTTAAGCTATCCACAATAAATCACAAAATACGGGAATTTTATTGAACCAATTAATGCAATTACGTATCACTAAAATAAATAGATTATATTGCTATGCACAACTGGGTCGAACAAACTTGCTCATTTATGCAAAGAGTCTTTAAAAATAATTAATTAAGATTTAAAAATGTTCCTCGGAGAAAAGGTTGTTCTCACAGATTTAAACGCCATTAAATTTCTCAAAAAAAACTTTAATTTTTCAAAAAATTAATTTGAAAATCGTTAGTGCGGCTTTTTAAAATTTAATTTTATATATATAATTGGTTTGAATTAGATTTGAACATATTTTTAGTATGCATGTATTTAGATCTTAACATACGTTTTGGGTGATTATAGAAAAGTTGGGTAACTTTTAAGGGTATTTCGTTTACGATAATTATTAAATTAAACTTCTACAAATTCGGGTGTATATGATAGCTATAGCTAATCTTATTAATATATTGTTCCAAATCGGGCCAAAATAACTGATACATGTTATACGCAGTTTTGAAAGTAATATCATAAAATTTAATAGAAATTAGTAAAAATCTCTTAGGATTTTATAATGATCACTTCAAATCACTTAGTAACAATTAAAAATAATTATTAATATGTATTCCTGGAAGAAAAAACTTGTCAGTTTCCAAAACAGACTTCTGACATTTAACGTAATGTTATTCACTTATCTTTTACTACTTTCACATAGATTTATTAAATATTTCTAAGTAATAAACAAATGTATAAACAAAATCTTAAAATATTCATCTTAATTACTAATGATCATGAAATGAAGAACAATAACAATAAACCTGACACAGGACTGACGAAAAAGACGAGATTTGAGATTATAATCAGGACTAATGTTTTTTTTTGTAATTTTGAATATCAACAAACTACATTTTAACAAATCAAAGTCTAATATGTATACATAAAAATAAACTTTAGATAAACAACAAAAATACAGACTTACCATAGGGCTGACATGTTGACTGGCTTAGCACGTGTATAGACAACAAACATAACCCAAACTCTGGTACAGTTATGGTGGCAGTAAAATTGTGCGACTCGCAACTAACTTCATTACAAACATTAAAATTTAAATTGGGGTTTGACGTTGAGTCGGCGATATTTCGCACGAATTTCAAATTTAAATAACACACAACGGACTGACGAATGAAATTAAACACAACATTTCTATTTTTTTTAAATAAAGTGAAGAACACTGGATTATAAAAGTTTTAGTATATATTAAGCTTTATACATTACAGATTGTAGTAAATTGATAAGTTTTCTCAAATCAATGATAATGTTTATTACACTGTCATTTAACCAAAGAATTGACGTTTTAAGAACTAATTGTGTTCGTTTAGTAACTTGTATGAAAAATGAAGAATTGAAATTGGGTGACTAAAAAGCGCCTGACGCTAATCGACTTAAGATCTTAATTTCCAAATTTGAAATCAATAGACACATTGGCCTTGGGGGCAACGACAGGCAGAGGGATGGAATCGGGAGACCCACTTTTTTCGACTTCTCTGCCATCATAATGTCATGTTTGATTAAAACCTTGAGGTCGAAATTTCTTACAAATTCAATACTTGCCATATAGTTCCTATACATTTGATGACGCAAGAACAAACATTTTAGCTGCATTCGGTCAGATTTTTTTAAATAATTGTTGTATTTTTGGTTTTTATTAAAACCTTAATTATTTTTGGGCTTACATATAACGTTAATGGCGATTTTGTAATACCTGTTTGATGTTGGCTTATCACCATCCATTAAATAGTAATAGTTTCACCCTATTTAAGTTTGATGAGTCACCTGCTGAATGTTTAACTATAATAATGAACACAAAAGGATTCATTATCAGGTTTATTATGTTTTTATTTCTCAAAGGTATGAACCTACTTTTATGGTATATAAAAAAATCCGAACTGCATAATAAATTAAGATAACATATTAACGTTTAACAGAGAAACTAATCTATGAGTTCATTACATGTCTTAATTACTTCATTAAATGAAATGAGGACATTGGTATTTTTTCATTGAACATTAATGAGGATTTTTTTTAATTAACAGGAAAAAATAATGCAAACAAATCAGTTTTCAACTCGAGTAACTGGAATTAGTGAACTGTGATATTCCCTTTGGGTTAATCTAAATTAAAACACTCGAGCCCTTTTATTCAAGTGTTGAAAATACCGTACAAAATTGTATGAAATACACTAAGAAATGTTGGGTGCGAAAAACCAAAAAAATTTGATAAAAATGATAATAGCGTCAAATAAAACTTACTTTTTTTCATTCGTATAGTAAACGTAATGTAATGACAGCCTAAGTTTCGTGATTGAAAAGTAACATTACAATAAAAAAATAAAAGACATTTGTTTTTAAATATTATAATTACTTGCGTAGCAAATAATAGGTCCATTCGCGTATTTTCTGCTCTAAAATCCTTTATACAAATATTTTAAAGAGTGGGGGAAAATTCTCTCACAAAAATTCTCTTCAAATAAGTAAGCGAACGGGAAAACAACAATTTTTTCCTACAATTTGACTGTTAAAAAAAATATAAATTTTGAAACATCATCGTTTCATTTTGTGTTTAGAATTTATTTTTTTTTTTCGTAAACTTGATTAAATTCAAACTTGAAAATTGCAATCTTGTTGCTTTTCTTTGGAAAAGAATTTTTAATTTTATAAGTGACTGCAAAAGCGAGCAATTTATTTTATTTATTTGAAGTTCTATCAAATTTGACACTTTTCAGAAATCAGCTCAAAGAAATTTCTTGTGCTGAAATTCGTACGTTGGGAAATATTTTACTCTCTCAAAAACTCTACTAAAATTTTGAGTTCGCGAACAGAATTTTGTTAAATTTCGTAATTTTTCGTAAAGTTAAACTGTTTAGGAAGGTACGCGAACGGACCTAATAATTTTTGTTGTTTTTTTTACTTTTTGATTTATATCTATCATTGAAACAAAATTTCCTACTTGGAATTAATTAATTTGAGGTTAGAATTTATCATTAAAAGTAAAATTGACAGGTTGAAATACAAGGAAAATGGAATGCTTACAGTGAAACAATTTCGTTCCGAGGTAGGAAACCAAACATCAGCTGTTTATTGGAAATAATTTAATCATTGAAAAATTAAAAATTTACTCTAAGAAAAGTTCTGGCTATAGTAATCATTTGTTTCCATCATTGAAACCAATCATTGGAATTTTTTTGACATTTTGCTTTTAACGATCGTTAAAAATTCCTGTCATGTCCATAAAAACATTTTTACTACAAAAGTCTGTCATTGGAATTGTGTGAAATTGGAACACAAGGTAGCTACGCCCCCTACCTTTCCCCTTAAATAATGCATTTTCCTAGTATGCACGTGAGTGTCAATAATATTCGGCTCTTATTCTTAAAAATACTTTTGGTGTTAATCTCGTAGTAAAACTTGAATTTAGGTTAATTATTTGGTTATTTTATAAATTAATATACTGTTCCCATCATATTTCATTAAAAAATAACTTAACTGCATTGAGATATACGATGAACAACGCAAAAAGGACAAATGTAAGCGGTTCATTAATAATCGTTTTTTTATTTTCTTCGCTGAGTTTGACATTTGCCCAAATTAACAGTTTGTCTTTTCAAGAGTACCGTTGAAATAAAGTGTAGACGTTTGCATACATTTTTAAAACAATTAAGTGTAAGATCGTTTGGTTTTATTTAAAAAGTTAATCATGTGCTACATGGAATGGAAAAAATGCAAGCCTTAAAAAAAGAAACCTTGTTATTTTGTACCATAATAAAGGTAAAACATACAAACAAAATTGCTGATATTTTAGACATGAAGCCAAACACTGTCGGTGATATTGTTCGGAGGTATAAAAGAGAAGGAATGATCGAACCAAAGAAGCAGATAGATAGACCAAAAAAGTTAACAATGAAAGAAGAACGGCTTATAGTAAGAAAAATTAAGCAAATCCTCGTTTAAGTGCACCAAAAATTGTGTAAGAAGTGTTAATGGAATGCAAAAACAACGTATCTGCATCAACGGTACGCCGAACTATAGAGTCAAATCTCTACAATCGTTGAGTTGCCCGAAAAAAGCCATTTATCAATATGCGCAACAGGCAAATTCGAATCAAATTTGCGAGGGAACACAAAAATAAGGATGCAACTTGGTGGGATGATGTAATATTTGCTGACCTGAGTAAGTATAACCTCATTGGATCGGATGGAAGAGTTATGGTGTGGCGCAAACCAAATGAAGAGTTTAAAAGCAGGAACATAAAGAGATATGGGAAATTTAGTATTAATCGACTGTATATAGAACAAGGTATATTATTTGAGGATCCTTAAAGAAAATGTAAGCAAAGTCCTGTGAAAATGGGCATTTTTAGGAATTTAAAATTTTACCAGGACAACGACCCGAAGCGCAAGGTGCATGTTGTCAGAGAATGGCTTCTGTATGACTGTCCAAACGTTATCCAAACACCTCCACAATCTCTAGACTTTAACTCAATCGAGAATTTGTGGGATGAATTGGACCGTCAAGTTCGCGAAACCCCTGTCTCGTCAATAAGTGCAAGAAAGAAACAAAAAATCGAATATTAATGGCACTCACTGTAGAATAGTAGGAAATCTACAACTGATAGCTTCTTTCAACCCCAAACTTAACAAATTAAACTCTCTAATTACTTTTAAATCTCGAAAATATGTCCAGTGATAAAAAAAATACTGAACCGAAGAGTTTTAAATTTGATAAGACGAAAATGAACCGAGCAAACAAAGTCTCTACTCTTTTATTAAGTTGATTTTAAGAAACCTAATTGTTATCACTAGAATACATTTTTTTTTCAAATCGAAATGCCGCGCCGCACCTTTATTCAACGTTGAATACTAATATCACTTATTAAATACCTATCTCAATTAAATTGTGTGCAAAGTTTTTACCCCAATACCCAATACAAAATATTCAAAAATGTCAACTGGACTTATTAAAAACAATGATTTACGACCCCAAGTTCAAACATTAAAGCGTTTCACAGAGTTCCCCAAACCCTCCTAACGATATCCTTTTAATAGGTTTCTATATCAAATGAGATTTCCATTTACCTTTTTTCAATATTGCTATCTCCTATATTCTCGGACATAATACAAAAAAAAATAGTATTCCCACCCAATTAACAAAATGAGATGTCAAAAATGTCCTCGGCGACCTCACGGCCCATTATTTGCTTCCAGCACAACAATCCACTGGTTTCAACCCTTAAACCCTACCATAAATCTTTCAACTAATTTTGTATAGTCATTTAGTCGATGTTAAATTAACTTAAATGCTGCTCGGAAGCCGGGAACAGCCCAACGAATGTAAAAAAAAAAAAAAACTGAACAGAACAAATCTTTGATCATCACCCTGAATAGCTCGCGGCTATTCACTTCAGACAACAGCCTCGACGAGGACATGAACACGACGACGACTACGACGATGGGGACGGCAACGACAACGGCAACGAAAACGACGACGACGGCGACAGATTTTACGATTCATTGCACACCATCTCCATTAATATACCTCACACTGAATTTAATGTCGTGGGTGTTTGGGGGTGCTTGATGGGTGTTTCCTCCCTTCTCCACGCGCCATAACCTTAATGATGCATACACTCACGCTCCACGCTCGTTTACATTGGGCGTTATAACACCGTTAAAGTATTTTCTTATTTGTGACGTTGTTTTTTTTTATCATCCCTTTTAGTGTTTTCGTACCGCAAGCAGAATAGAGACTTAAGAAAAATGGCACAGGATACGAAAATTCCAACGTCGCACGTGACATTTGTGGGAATTCTTATCTTAATCACACAAATCCTGGCAGAGAACGGAAACCTTAACAGTCAACTTCAGCGACAGCAGGCAGGTACTGCTACTGACGTTCCACCAGCAGTACCATTTGCATTGGATGCGATAAATGGAGGAGTCGAACACATCAGTGGCAGCACAAATCAAATGCAAAATTTACCCTCTGTGAATTCGGCTCCAATTCTACCCGAACAAGGTACATCCCCAGCATCACCAGCATCACCGAGCATGTCGAATCCTTCACTATCTACAGTCACGCAATCTGGTACGACGTCACCCAGTTCTACACAAGTACCACCACCAACCTCCCAAATACAAGAGAACCCAAGTGACAACCTCACCGAACCGATAATCGGCGAACATGTGATGATGGGTTCTGCTGGTCCTGATAAACGTGAGCTGGAAGGTATTCTTAAGGCTTTGGATTGGTTGAAGGAGAAGCGTGCTTCCGACTACGGTTGGGGCAATGACACACACATGGTAATCTTGGCCAAGGAATTGTCAGGAGCCAGAGACCCAACCGACTCAGATGGACATTTGCAAGTGATTGAAGATTTGGAGAACACCTTGTCTGTTAAGGAAATGGAAATCGAAATTCTCGCTATGCTTGACCGACACCATACTTTACCGAAGCCTATGAATCTAGACAAGTTGGCGAGATATGTTCTAGCACTGGGTTCACTTTGCAAAGATCCCAAAAGATTCCACGGACATGATTTGGTGGTAACTCTTCAGCATCATGAGCCAGCACAGGATATTGAGTTTGCCTTGACCACTTTGTCTGCCTGCAGCTCAGCAGCTCATGTTAGAAAACGTCAGATCCGACGGCTCTTGGATATTGCCAGTGGAGTTACTGATCAGAGCGTTGACACCATTGCAATGGTTATCTTGGCCTTGCGATGTATTGTAACAGACCACCGACACCGACATCTACAGCATTTCGTTCGGCGTCCGGCGAGGGGACTTGCCAGTCTGCAAGACCTTAGGGGTGGCTTTGGTTCACTACGCAGCACGGCGCTAGCAATGCAAGCACTCCAGGATTTAGAACGTGATCCAGCTGGTTCCTGGAATCGGACAGCGGCTTCCAGATGGATTTTGAGTCGTCAACGATCAGATGGTGGTTGGACTGAGGAACCTTTGCAAGATGGCCAAGATCCAAGCATTGGTGTTGGCTTAACTGCGGATATAATTCTAGCTCTTGGTTGGAAGGGTTTGGGGGCTGTTCGAGCTCTTCAATGTGATCATGTTATTCGAGAGAATAGCGATTCGCTTTCAGGTATTTACATATTTTTATTTAAATATTCAAAACATTTCTCAAATCTTTTATATAATGATCTATTAGAAAACGGAGAACCTAAATTGGCCCTTCCATTTGGGCTCACATCATCAGCCGAAGAATCTGACACGAAAAACGTCTCTTACACGTACACACTTTGGGTGGGTTCTAACGTGACTGAGGCGTTTTCACTTTCCCTAGTCTCTGCAAAGAATACAAGCTTCTTCAAGGCTATGACGCAAGCTGCTGAAATCGATACAAGGTAAAATTTCCACTACACCACCACAGTACACGTACATTAACGTAATTCTTTTTGTCCATCAGATTCAACTTCGAAGCAAGAGAATGGCCAAATGGTCACTACATTCACACACTAGCGGGCAAAAAGGAAGAGCCTAGGGGGTAAGCAAAAAATTAAAATCATATTTCAAAATTAGAAGTTACAAAAAGTTTATGAAATTAGGTACAATTATTGGCTACTGTACCGCCTACCAGAGCTACCCGATCCCAATAATCCACCAGGAAATCAGCTGATAGCACCTGTGGGTAAGTAAAATTTAATTTAAATCACTTTGGAATCTAAACATCTAGGTTTAATATTTAATCGAATTGCATGCAGAAGAGTGTGGCACTCACATACCGGGTTAAGGTGTTGTTTGTTTGATTAGTCATGGACGAACAACTTCGCCAGCCTTGACTCGAATTGAATTAATCAACCCCCACGCTCGCCACGGGGTTGGTTATCAACCAACTAGATTGTTGTTTTTGTTTGCAGTATTTTTTTAAAAGGTTAAATTAAGGTACATATGTAAAACGTGAGTAATGAAAACGACGACGGTGATGACGGTGACGAACGAGTCCACAGTGGCGCGTCGGGTCGACCCACCGCGCCCCGCCTGGTCATAGAACCAAATTGTTTTATTTTTCTCAAAAGGAACTTCGTGTCTGAAAAAAAGTACCTCGCATGTGAAAAACAACTATAACCGTTAATAAACAAACTTGTTGAAAATGTGAGGAAATCAATTGACTGTGTGAAAAATGTTGGCCCAGTGAAAATGGTTAAGTAAGAATTCTCATATAGCTTCTCCTTTTTTTACTGTGGATGCTATTATTTGGGTCGAAACGACTATTTCCTAATTAACCTCTGGCACCTCGTGTGAAATTCTTGAAGAAACTTTTAGCACATTTCTTGAATTTTGAAGGGAAAATATTAGTTTAAGTTGTAAGGCCGCAACTGGAATCACGTTCGCATTAAAGGGTTTACCAATAAGGACTTGACAACTTTTTGTTTAATATAACGCTAAAAATAAATAAATTGGGTGGCGCAACAGTCCGTTTGAAAACTAGGGCCTAGTGACTGACAACTCTCAACCATTCCTGTGTGAGTACTCAGGGATGGAAGAGACCTACAATTTTAAGCGGAATCCGAACGGCAAATTTGAGAAAGCACTTTTCATGACAAGAATTACTCTTGGAGAATTTGTCAATTCCTCGCAAGAGGCAGTATTCGTGACAAAAACTTTAGGTGGCATAGGCAGGGATCGAACCCAAGACCTCTCGCATGACAGTCCATTGCACTAACCATCATTCCACGGGTACTATAACGCTGGCCATTTCAGATATATCAAAAACTTAACTATCGGCTTGAAGTACAATCACAGTGAACCACAGCGGGAACGTTTGCAGCGGTCGATTAGTTAACAATTAGGCGTCACAACAGCTTGTGGAGAACCAGGGCGTAGTTACTTACAAATCTCAACCATTCTTGTTCGCGAGTGTTGTCAGGGATGAAGGGGACCTACAGATTGTATGCCAAATTATAAAGCACTTAACATCACGTCACGGTTAATTCCTTGGACCTAATTTTCAATGGCACAGCCACACATTTCGGCCTTGAGTTCTTTCAACATTGTTGGCTTGTTGGTTAAAACTAACGATAATGAACATAGCCCTAAAGAAAATAGTCCCGTCCAATCGACTGACCCATTTCTTGAGATTACAAGCTCATCAAATTTACTGTTGAATAAATCGATTGTAAGATGTAATGTGTGGATTGTGGCACCATCCTGTTGAAACCACATGTCGTCCAAGTCCAAATTCTTTCAATTCTATTCGGTCAAAAAATAATCGATAATCATGACGCGATTAAATGACGTGACGATCGTTATGGTCTAAAAAAAAATATGGTCCTAAAACACCGCTGGCAAAGTGAACCTATTGAGCCTTTGAGATAGGACGAGAATTAAGACCGAAAATTCGAGTCTTAAGGGTCTTGTACATGCGAACGAACGGACGAATAAATGTGATTTTACACATTTCAAGAAGTCAATTTCAAACAAAAACATATTTAAAGAAAAAAATTGACACTTATGTTGGGATGCTAAAATTTGCATTTTGTTCTATAAAACAAGACAATTTTGTAAAAACAATTTGGTAGTAACGAATTGCAGTGTGGTTGCTCCGTCCCGTCAAACTCTATTCACGTTCCACAAACCATCCACAGTCCAACGAATAAATTGTTCGCACTCAACATAACCTCAAAATTATACCATTCTTGTTTTGTTTTTGTGTGAAAGATCATGGTTGAGGAAAATATGGAGAAAAATGTAATTCAATTCGTCGCTGTCTGCGAATAGAAATAAAGCCCATGTGAAAGAAAAGTCCAAATATGCGAACATCCACAGCTTTAAAGTTGAGAACACTGACTCAAAACGTCTGTAGAGTTTTTTTTTTCTATAATTTGAGGACCTTGTTCGTTCTTGCACATGATGATAATAATAATTATAGGGAAAAAGGTGCGTTCGTAAATTATATTCAAAATTGTCAAGTCCCTATTACAAAAGCCTTTACAAAAAGTAACTATCTGTACATTAATGTACATTTAAAGCGTATGTTGTTCTCTGTAACTAAAATATTGGAGAAATAAGTGAAAGTTTTTTAAGTATATAAATATGGAAGAAAAATTTGCAGTTTGACTAAACTATTAAGTATTTCAAAATACATTAGAATAGAAATTGATTTAGACAAATTTACTTCCTCAGTACTTCTCCATTTCTCGAAAGCCTTTGATATTTTTAAACCGTGTGGTTTTTTTGCTAAAAGTTCTTACATTAATTTCACTTTTTAATACCTGCACTCAAACTTTTGTCTTCATATCTTATAAATCGAGAACAAACTGTGGAATTCAACAAAGAAATGTCAGAATTTCTACCACTAAATGATGATGTACCACCAAGGTCTTCTCTTGGCAATTTGTTCATTCAATGTACGGTAAAGGAACTGCCTGAGTTCATTACATATTGTTCGGTTCGCATGTCTACCGACTACACTCAGTTATAACTAAGCTGTCCGTTGGGTCTAATCGAACATTCAGAGAGTAGTTGAATGAAGGCTTGGAAATGATTGATCGATGCTCTAATAAAAATTTAATTTTGAAACACCTGCGAAGTAACATTCTTTCCTCTAATACTGCTTGAGAAAAGTCCTGTTGCCTATGAAAAGTCAGCCAAAAGTTTAGGTGTACATAACATGGTTGCAAACGCTTCGGCTTCACCTGACGTTTACGAGTTCAGCCATAGGAATTCAATGCATGGTATCACAATTATTGGTGTTTTTCTTTTTTAGTTCAGAGCTGAGCACTGAGCAGAGTCTGAGTGAACAGAGTCGAGACGAGTAGAGTTCTGAGCATAGTATGTTTAGAGAGCTCTCTGATTTAATTATGAAACAACTTGAGCACTAAACTGTCATGATTTGAAATGTAAAATGTTAGACTTTTAAACGTAAATATTTGTTAATCAAGAAAAGTAAGACTAGTTTATTGTTCAACAAAAAGGGAAGCATTTAATTTGTTTTTTGATGGTGGTGGAAATTAATTCAAGGCGAATTATAATATTTCCTAAATTATTTTACCTTCTGCACCAGAGCGACCAGCCTCTTCTGCCATTTTTATCGTTTTGGCGATAATTTTTTTAATTTCCCGGCTTTCAAATATCAAATTGTTTGTGTTCAGCATTACGTTTACTCTGTTCTTTTATGCTGAGCTTACAGAGCGCGCTCTGAACATGTTCAGAACTAAAAATGAAACACGAATTTGAAGCTATGAACGATCAGAGCTCGAATGAAGCTTTGTCCTCACGTTTCGTCTGACAATCGTAAGGAAAAGAACGTAATGTTACTCCAAACGGAAGCTCTATTTCAAATTTGCTGAACATTTGCTTTGTCTGAAAGCTCAACAGCTATAAAAATAAAAGTCAAGAAACAAAGTAAATTTGCATTTGGAATGATAGATAACCATTGTTTATAAGAAAAAGTTAAAAGTAAAGTTATTGAAATATATATAGAATAAGTAGGCTGTGTAAGCTACTTCAGCTATAAATTCGATTTCAAAATTCATATCTTTTACTGAACGAAAAATTAAAACAAACTTTTGAGAAAAAATAACTGCTGCTAATGACAGAAGTGTCATTAGAGAAATGTTATATTAGATATATCATTCGAAGCAACCTCGAAGCAGGCTCATCGTAACGCTGACGAAGCCGAAAATAAAGCGTGTTTGTGTTTCAGCCATTAGTTAGTTATTTGATTTATTTTATTTAAATATAATAATTATAACATTTTTGTACAATATACATATGTACATACATATGTATGTATACAACATATAGTATAATACATTTATCTTATAAGTCGTATCGGTATGGCTTATGGCCGTCTACCAGACTGACGTTTTCAAAAACAAATATATTTTATTAAACAAAATAGCAGTAATAAGTTACTTTCATAAATATGTTTCTTAATTTTTTTTGTTAAATCTTCTTCGATTATAAGTTTTTATATTTAAGAGCAGCAATAGTTTCATCGAGGTTGCGTTTATTGAAGTAGACAATTCGGAATTCTTTTAAGACTGGACACACCGCAATAAAGTGAAAGGTATCTTCGCGTGCTTTCATATTACAAAGGCTACATTATATGTATAGGCAGATCGGGTCGATGTGGCATATAATTAAGGTTAAGTAATTCTCCCCTTGCTTTAAGAATAATGCTAATTTTATCGATTGTGTTGTTATTAATCAGATACGATCTATTCTGAAAATTAAAATTTAAGCGACTGTAGCAGCTCCTGAATATCGACGAACTAGCTTCAGACTCATTTCTTTCATATAATACTTTTCCAATTTTTTAAAAAATCATGTTGAATATTGACTCTAATAGGGCGGGTTGCACATTCATTGCTATTTCAAGATCAATATCGCATATTGAATCAAAGCTCTCCCACTCTTCTAGCATACTCGTAGATCCTTTTGCTTGGATAACTGTTTAAAGAATGATTTTTGGAGATCTTCTGTCTGTCATACCCATTACTTTCACTACGTAGTTCAAATGCATCTGTAGTGTATCCATTATCAGAGGAGGAGTTCCTGTTTCTGGATACAGCAATACAGCATATACATATTTCGGAGAGTTTAGTGGCAATCTGAAAATTCTTTTAATGAAAAATCGATTAAATTTGTCTACTTCTTCGAAGGAGGAGTATTGCAGCCATTACTTTCACAAGCTTTCATCGTTTTGTCAGAATCTCGAAATATGGTTTGCAATTTCTGGATATGACCTAGGTAAACTTTTTGAAATATCGTTCAGTTAATGTGTTCTCTGATATGCTCATATCATAACCCGCCAACATGTGGATCTCTATAATGAAATTTATTTTTTTAATTCTAATCGTTCCTTAACCCTGCAGTCGTCGCGCACCAAAATGTTACACCAGTCGTCGCGTGGATTACATATGTAATCCATTTTAAAACTAGAACAAAACCAAAATGCTTTAATTTTTTCAAATTTATTTTGGCTTTAAACGGTAATTACATGTTATATTAAGTAAAGTTAACTAACTGTTCTAACTATTTAGCTGTAAGTACTAAAGAGACGAAAAATCCTCACCACTAGTTTCTTAGGAATACTCCATTTTGTATGAGTGGATTACAATAGTAATCCGCGCGACGACTGCAGGGTTAAGTGTACTGATTTTGCGTTTTATTCGTACAACTTCCGAACGTCAGTTTTGTTTAAGCTATGCACAAATTTGGAATTCTCTACAGCTTGAAATAAAAGGTTTGAGTTGCACGAAAATGATATTAAAGGAATGAAAGATATATGTATTTAATTTAGTAACTTATAATTTATTTGTATTTTTTATTCTATTAAGGTTAGGTTGTGTTTATTTTACGTTATACAACTGTTAAGATCGACAAAATATCTCACTTGGATCAATTTCGCACCCAAGATTGGGAAGGTTGATGAGGATACAGTTTGAGGGCGCCTCCCTGAATCAATTTGATTTCAGGAATAAATTAAGAATGTCCCCAGTTGGCAATGACGAGACGTCGCATTAGTCGTCAAAAAAGTAATTTCCTAATATTGTCTTCTTTTGGCTAGGCCTAGGGAGTCATTTCGTAATTTCCGAAACGATAATCGTCAAAACGTTTATCATTAAAGATATCGTCAATAATTTGCTTCACGTGACTTTATCACTATCGTCTCGTTCAATAGTTTTCAAATACTCTTATACTACGACTGAAATGTCAAAACTAACTCAACGGAAGATAATGCTTGTTCAATAATTGGGAAATTCTAAAAATTAGCATAAAAATGTATTGTTAATAAACAAGCCAACTATTTTGTGATGTTTATTGTTATTGTCACTTTTTGTGTTTTCATTTGTTGCCGCCGAAGATAAAACTATAATATCAAAATTTTTGTTCAATGTCTGAAATTTTTGTAAATCAGCTGCAGTAATAAACCCAATTTTGTCCAAGGGAAGGAAGGGAAGACTCCATTTTATCCAAAGGGAACATAACTTGGCTTCAAATTTGTTGTTTGTTTCTAAAATACTTTGGATTAGTGCTTTGTGCAAGAGCGATACTAAAATCGTTGCCTGTCGAATATACCAATGACCCCCCTGGGCGTTTGCATAGCCAGTGAAAAAATATAAAAATTCCAAGACGGACTGGTAACTAGTTAATTTGGGCTTTTGATCTTGTAATTTTAATCGCAGCAGTTGGATTTGAAATTCATATTTAAAAAAAATCAGCATAGGCAACTACAAACAAATTTCAAATAATTTTTTGTTTTTTCAATGGCATGGCAGCCAAAGCAGGCTATCACAATCAGTCGAATGCCGAGAATAGACAAAAGGAAGTATAATTTTCTTAGTTGTAAGGAACACTTTTGCATCATACAATTTTCGAATGGATCACTAGCTGAAGTCTGGGTCTTTGAAAAAAGGAAATGAATGCACCGCAGAATTACCAACTGACGGGTATGTCCAAACAAAATGATCACTTACGTAAAAAAGTAATCCCTGGTTAATAACTTCTGCTTTTTAAGCATTGATTTTCAAATGATTTCAATGATTTTATTTTGTCTGTCCAATTTCGGGTTTTCATATACTTATGTTAGTGCGAAAGAAAATGATGCAACAGAGGCAGCGGCGCGCGCGGCGCGGCGTTAGCGATTTCTGAAGATTTTAGGCTTGACGATTTGCCTAGTAAAAGGAAGTACCACGAATCGTATTTGAATTTTGGATTTGCTGAGACAAGTGACAACAAACCTCACTGCGTAATTTGCGGCAAAATGTTGCCGAACAGTGCTATGTTTCCATAAAAACTTAAACGTCACTTTGCAGGGATTCATCTAGATTGCAAAAGCAACCCGACTGATTTCTTCAAAAGAAAATATGCTGAACTTACTAAATCTTAAACCATTATTACTTATCACTCAAAGACTTGGTAAGTTCCGAATAGCCCAAACTGGTGAAGCCCATAGCAGTGCTGAAAACTTAATAAAGCCATGTGTTAAAGACATTGTTGAATGTTTGTTGGGTGAAAAGGTCAAAAAATTAGTTGACACCGTCCCTTTGTCAAATAACACAATATCAAGACGAATCGGAGACTTAGTAAAAGACAACATTTTATGCAAATGGATGAATGAACGTATGTATGTTATAATGCAGGGTTGGCTATTGTAATAGTATTTATGAGCTACCAATATATATAGTCCTTTCAAAAAGATCTGCTCTTCTGCAGACGTTGGACGAAAGCGTGAAAATAATCAACTTTATTAAATCACGGTCAAAGAATATAAGGCTTTTTAAAGTATTGTGTGTTGACATGGGTAGTCTACATACATACGTCTTTACTACTTCACACGGAAGTTAGGTGGCTTTCTCGCGGAAAAAGCTGAAGTTAGAACCTTCCTTATTGACGACAACTTTGTTTTGAGGGGCATGTGTAATGAGCGTTGGTTATTGAAATTGGCGTATCTGTCAGATATATTTAAAATAAAATAAATGATTTGAGTGTATCACTTCAGGAAAGGCAATAATTGTTTTCGATGCCAGTGACAAAACAGAAGCATTTAAAAATAACATTCAGTTTTGGACTGAATCTATAAAAAAGCTTTCCAATGCTCAAAGAATTTAAAGAAGAAATAGCTTTGGAGGTTCCCGATTATATTTTAAATGAGTTTCATATCCACCTAGTAGGTTTGCTGGATAGCTTCCTCCATTATTTTCCAAACTAATTCAACCTGAACATTAAGGAAAACGTATGGGTATGGGTGAGTGCTTGATTAACCTGACCTCAGATTCTTCGATAAAAGAACTTTTTGCAACAAACAAGTCCTTATCAGACAGAAATCTGGTGTAAGTTGAAAGACGAGTTCAGTTTACTGTCAGAGAAAGCTAAAATAATTTTTCTGCCGTTCGCAACAACATACATGTGCGATCAGGGTTCTCTGCATGATGTTGGAACCAAAACAAAATATATATCCCGTTTCGATTAAGAACCTGATATACGGTTGCAGTTGTCCCAAATTTAAGCAGATATTTCAGCTTTATGCAAAAATAAGCAAGCACATTATTAACACTTGAAAGAAATTCCATATAATTATATTATAATGCATATAATATAATTATCTAACTCCTTATTAAGTTAGGTTAACAATATTTTTGTGTATTTCGTTGTAGAAACTGTTTCCTGAATTCAATAAAATAAACGAAAAAAACATGTAACTGCGAACAATGGAAGTGCTCCGCGTGAAATTTCTCACGCAAAAAGTGCTCCGCGACAAAAAAAGATTGGAAACCGCTACTCTACATAAATCAGATGAGCCGATACCAATTCTGTTCATATGGGTGCCCAATGAGTAGTGACCCGTTAGGATAATTATTAGTAACGACAGCTGAGGCCTTCCCAGCTGCAAAAGGAATTTTGTTTTACCTTCGAAAATCTGTGGCCATAGATTCCTAGAAACTCTGCAAGTTTCACGAGCTACCCACCTGCGTTTTACGATTTCAATGAAAATTTAGTGGATTTGTTCATTTATTTACCTACTCTATTGGCCTGTATATCATTGGTACCATATGGCTTGGACTAAGAATCCGTTTTTGACCAATTTGTCTGCCTTTTCATAACCGTCAATATTAAAGTGTCCTGACAATGCTCCCTAAAGCATCTTGCACATGAGCTACGAACTGCGAACTGTGGATGTTCGCATATTCTGACTTTTCTTTGACATGAGTTTTATTTCTATTCGTATACAGCGACGAATTGTCAATTTATAATTACCCTTTTCAACAAACAAAACAAGTGGGGTATAATTTTGAGGTTAAGTTGAGCGCATACAATTTATTCGTTGCATTGTGGATTGTATGTGGAACGCGAATAGAGTTTGCAAATTTTATTATCCTAACATAATTGTCAATTGGTTTCTTATAATTTAAATGTGTTTTTGTTTGAAATTGACTTTTTGAAATGTTTAAAATCACGTTTGTTTATTCATTCGTTCATTCGTTGTTCGCTCTCATGTGCAAGTCCCTTAAGGCATTGCTGTACCAGATTTTATGAAACAAACAATTAACTTAGCTGTTTTGCACATATAACATAACATATTTTATCTTAATTGTAAACTTATTATGAATATACTGAAACACTATTATTAACATTAATTTTAAATATTTTTAGGAGTTGATGAACTTATGGTGGAAGATGGAGAACATTACCTTTACTGGTACAAAAAACTTTAAATGAAAAACATTTCAAAACTAAATACTTACCAAAAATATAAATAAATAAATAAATAAAAAAAAAAAACAAATGCAATAATTTAAGCTAATTAAATCTAAAGAAAAAAAAAAACAAAATAAATGAAAACAAAGAAACAAAACACAAAAATCAAGTTCCGCGCTTTTAAATGAACAAAAAACATAAAAATAATAAAACATTAATTGCAAACAAAGTGTTTTAGACTTTATTTAAAATATTTTTTTATTATTTTACAAAAACAAAAATGATAAAACACTGTGTACGTAAAATAAATTTAAAATAAAAAAAAAACTACCTAAGCGAAAAAGGCCAGCGAAATAAAAATAAAAAGATTAATAATGATGAAGATTAGTATAATAAAGCGCAACTCAAAATTCGTCTTCTTTCTACTCTCGTATATGTTTTTAAAAAAAATTTACTTAAAATGCGTATCCTTAAGCCAAGAAATATTTAAAAATAAAAATATACAACTTATGTATGTATACCACAGTAAATACTGAATTAAAAAAAAACAAAACAACTTTATTACAAAACCAAAATATTATATATTGCTTCAACTACTTAAAAAAAGAAAACTTTAAATGAAAATCCGATTAAGTTCGGATATCGTTAAAATACCGTCACTTACTTATAACCACTATAAAGCTACTATAAAGTTGATACACTTTAATAGAATGCGTAGACCAATTTAATAGAGGAACCTATATTATAATATGATACATGTTGTTAAAACAAAATAACTTATAAATCTTTAAAGAAAATTGTTATTATTTTTGTTCATTTTTATCAAATGTTTATGTTCTTTTTTCGATTCCATACGAATTGTATAAATTTATTAAGAAGATCAAGGAGTTTATTGTCAAGAAAAGTTAAATTTCAAAAAAAGTTATTAAATAAAGTAAATTAAGTCGGAAGCATACGCACAAAATATATTTTAAAAAATTAAAAAGCCCTATAAAGGTTCAGTGGATGCATATCTTGACTTAAGATGTCCAGCTTTCGACTAATATGTTTATTTTTTTCATTTCTTCGACGGACGACGGACGTATTTTGTAACGTCTTAGGTCTCAAAAAGTGGTATCCCACAAGTATGAAAAGAAACATAATTTCATATACATTTCATCCATCCATAATGTAGATATATACAAATAAGAAAGTCCAATTTTTAGAGTACATTTTTAAAAAACGCTGTTTCAGTTCAATTTTATTTCTAAACAAAATTTTGAAATTTGAAAATTTACTGGCGGGTGGAAAATACATAATATTATATTCTTATTTTGTATTTATTTTTCTCAAAACAAACAAAACTATTTAGTCCCTTTTTTCAAAACCAATTATTACATAGTGGAAACACAAACAACAAAAAAAACTGCAAAGATTTCAACGTACTGCCGAATGAATCGTTTAAAGAGAAAAATGCACTTGCATATCCAAAAACACTCCTATTTTTTAAGTGTTAATTATTTAATATGTTCTTTGAAATAAAACAAACAAATAAACAAAAATAATAAAACAAAACAACAAAAACAAAAAAAGCTTTGAGAAAAAATTAACATTATTACATAAATAAACATTGCCTATTAATTATTATTACTCTCTCAGCATTACAAAAAATATAATTAGGTGTCTACTAGTAGTGTGTATTATTGTATTTAGTTACATTATTTATAAATTATTATTTTTTAAATATAAAAATATCTATTATACGTACTATATACAAAAATAAAAATAAAAATAATAAAACAAAATTTCAATTTTAAAGTTTATGATTTAAAACTTAAACAAACAAAAATTATTAAAAATTAAAATACAACAGAACAAACGACAAAAATGGCTTATAAATGAGAAAGAAAAAAATAAATCTTAATCCAAGAATGTTGCGCATTTATTTGTATATATAAACTTGAAATTAAAAAACACAAAATATAACGCCAGATGATAATAGAGTAATAAACAAAAAACATAAAATTATGTATTACAAAAAAAACAACAACAAATAATTGAATAATAAAATTAATATTATTATACAAAAGTGTGTATGTTTATTCGGATCCATTTATCTCAATCAACCCTGTTGTCGTTTTCGAAGAGAATAACATCATGAAGCAGAAGATCGAAACGTCACGGGTGTCAAAAGCCACCAAGGTGTTTCTTTATCGACACTTAAACTTTATAACCTCGTAAGTCGAAACAAATATTAGAATTGCAAACAAATCGGAAAATTCAGAGCCATCTTTTGACATTTTCAGTTAAAAAATATGTTGTGAAAATTGTTATTGGAAGACAAATATCAAAAACTCACATTATAAAACCTAGTTGTTTAAGACTTTAATCATGAGCTAGGACTTTCTAATCGCTTTATAGCTTGAACATTTACAGAAGCCCAAAGGTAGTTGATAAAAATAAATCGGCAACAGTCCTATGAGAACTAGGACCTAGTGGCTTACAACTATTAACCATTCCTGTGTGCGAGTAATGTTGTCAGAGATGGAGGGGATTTGAGAAAGAACTTTTCATGACAAGAATTATTTTTCGAAGATTTTTCAATTCCTCGCAAGAGGCAGTAAAAATTACACTCATGAAAACCTAAATGCCAAATTTTGCTGTACTCAAAAACCCCGAGTAACAATTTTGAGATTGAAGTAATGAGATCCTGCCAATCTTCTAAAATTTACTAATAAATCACTTCTTCCCTTGCCATGTATTTTATACAATCACCTACTTCAATTCTGTTTAGTTCTTTATTCAAAAAGAATATAAAAGGTGGGTGTATACCACGCCTCCTGAGTGCACATTCACAATTGCTACACTTCTTTGACTTCTTGTATATATCAACATTAAGCAGTCTCGTAGATTTTATTCTTCTACAACACTTGAAAGTGATCATTTTAATGTATACCTTTGGCATTAGAAGGCCTACCTTTTAGTGAAATCTCACATTGGGCAATTTCAGGGTAAATGAAGGGACTTGAAGGTAAGGCAAGTTTCTAGCATCTGATTCGCCAGCTGCCAAAAAATTGCCTTCCAATTAAGGCAACTCTATTGGAAACTTGAATGGGAAGTTAGTCAAGAAAAATCTACCTAACTATCAAGTCAAGTCAACTTATGTCAGAATGACAATCGATCATGTTTTTTTTAATTAACTGAAAGTTGAACTTTATTCCTCTACGATTTATTCATTTTTTGCACAATTTCATTTAATATTTTGTGTAAAAGGGTTTCCCGTCAAATTGGAAAAGAAATAAGTAATATTTCTTAACAATACGAAATGCAAATTGGGATGGACTTGTAGTTTGCTTGAGTAGTGTTTTGTAGACAATAATGTTTTTGGTAGTTTTTGTACGGTAAACTGTAGGTAGAAGTAAAGTTCTGAGTTTGAAGTTTATGACACTTGAAAAACTTACTAGCTGACTTTTTTTTAAATTCATTTTCATTAATTCATTCTTAAACCTTTCTTAAAGCTAAATAAAAATTCATTAATTAGCCTAATTATCCATAACTTACAACTAACTTAATGGTCCCATACGGACACTCTAAGTTACTAACTATAACACTTAAAACTAATGCCTTTCGGCCCTAAGATCTATTTTACTTCAATTAAATTGTATTAATTTTTGTATTTATTAGAACATTTGAAAAAAACTAATATCAATATCCCAATATTTTTACTTACAAACTACTTAAAATTAGGTCTTTCAATAAAACTTGAAACTAACTTAAACTACCTATTCTACCTATAAACTACTTAAAACTAGAACAACCAACAACCACAGTAGCAAATCTAACTATCTAACTTTTTTTGTGATTATAATCTGTTGCCTTTTTTTTTATTCCATGTTTTTTTTTTATTTTTTTATATTTTTATCTTTTTTATGTCTGTATTTTTTTTGTGCCACCATGCCTATTCTACTTAAAACTTAACCCTAAGGGCCCCCGCAGACTGCAGAGATTTTATCGGCCGATAGTTTGGTCGGCTTCTTAATCAGTATGTAGAGGAATGCATATGCGCAGACTACAGCGATTCAGTATCGGTCGATAAAAAAGTTTGATGGGCTACTCGATTACATTCAAACTAATCTGTCGGCCAACTATCGGCCGAGTGCTCAATCAGTATTGGCGCATACATGACGATTGTTTAGTCGGTCGATAGTTCAGTTCGCTCTGTGATTTGGCATCGTATGCGTGTTTTTTTGAATATGGCGTCGCGGTCGGTCGCCCAAATCACAATTGTTGATTGTAGAAAGTTCCGTCGAAAAGATGATTGAAGAACTCGAGAAAAGACTAGTTCAGCTGTTGGATAGTCTGCGCCCTGTTCACCATTCAAACTATTTAGTTGTGTCGGTGTGCGCACTTTCAGCCCAACCCGACTAAACTATCGGCCGATAAAAAGTCTACAGTCGGCGATTGAAGCCACCAAAACTGGTTCTCCTGCTTCACCCTATATCAGTTCGGTCCCGTTGGGACACAGCCCTACTGAACCGAAGGAGCTCTGCTCCGCCTTGTGCCATAACGTCCCGATTGTACAGGAGTCGCCTATCCACGGTTCGTCGTCTGACGTGGTAGATTAGTGGAACTGCCAATCTATCCTGTATCAGACTGCATCAGTCTAAGAAGAGGAATGCTTCTGGTGGAATGAAGCCGTTAAAGCGTGCACTCTCAAAATACTCGTCGTTCCAATAGAACGCCCCGAAAATTGAATTGTTGGTCGAAGACATAGCGAACGAGGTTTACCTTGATTTTGATTGTCAATTCCGAGCTGACGGCTAAGCCAATGCTTAAAAATTCATAAAAGCTCTTGTAAAATGTATAATGATTACTTGCAAAAAATGAATATTTGAATTGAAAATTAAAAAATTAAATTGATTGATTGAATTGATCGTTGGAATAGTAACACACCTAAGAAGATTCAAATGTTCGGTACAGCGTCGTAAACACTGCCACTAGAACACCCGAAACTTCTCCATCTGAGAAGGGGCAACGTTAAACCACACAGGAGCAGGACAACCATAAACGATCATCGGCGGTATGAGGGCCATGTAGCAAATTACCTTCACTCTGGGGTCAAGCCGACTGCTGTAAAACAGCCGTTTCGTCAAAGCGAAAGCTCCTCTGGCCCTAGTCAGTCGAAATGTAAATACTGATACTAAGCAGATACTGAAGTACTTCACTACACTTTTGCTCGTCAATCGCCTGTGAAGATCAACGATTACCATCTTGTGCCCGTATCCCTCGTGGCTCTAGCCAACGGATTTCGGAACTTAAATTATGTAAAAGTCATCATCAAAGATGGCTTCCTCTGGATCTATTTGCGCTGTCATGAGTACGTCTCTATTCTCTTAGTTCTTTAGAGTTTCAGACACGGAAGGTCATTATCGTTTTTTTTTCTGAATATCTTTTTGATTTTGGGGAACATACCAGGGTCACTCCCTGGTATGTTCCAGTACTTGTTAATTGATAGCCTGTAGTTCTCCTACAACAACAGGTTGACATTTTTTATTGACTACTTCAGTGTCCTAACCTCCAAGTCGTGTGGGTCTGTAAGTCGTCTGTAGAAGTTTTTGGGTCTTGTCTTGCCTACGTAGTGCGTCAATAGCCGCGTTTCTGTAAGCGTCCATTTGGCCCCGTTCTTTGTACGATGGAATTGTCCGTTCCATCGTTCGTTTTATTGTTTCGTCCATCTGTTGTAAATGTTGGCCAATTTCTGTATTTGTCAGGTTTCTGTTGTTTGGTGGGTCTATGCCACTCGAACGAAGTTCTCTCGCTAGGGCATTGGTGAAACGAGGCCAACGCATCTTACTGTAATTGTAAGAGTGCGTTGCAACGTATTCCTCCAACTCCACGCGTTCGTTCGTAATCTGCATTACAGCAGCCAGTCCGCAGTGATCACCGTCGTACTCGACTGTCTGTAAGCAGTTTCGAGGGTGATTACCCACTTTGTCTATTACTGTCAGCCTGGTGCCGTACAGCAAAAGATCCAGAACGGAGCCGCTTCTTGGATACGATGGCTTTTCAGTAGCCAGCAGGTCGACGCCATATTCAACGCTGTAAAGATTCATCAAATTAAAAAGATGGGTACCTTATGTTGATTTCCCCAATCTTCATGTTTTGCGTTTAAATCACCGGCCAAGATGAAGTAGTTCTCTTACAAACTCAGTTTAAGTTCCCTAAAAACAATCTCGAGTTCTGATGCATAGTAAGAGACCTGCGGAGCTCCAGCCGCATAAGTCGCAATCGTATACATCCGCTTCCCTTGAGAGAGAGATGTATACAACGCAAAACTTCTAGCGTCTTGAGCTTTCGCAATTCATTGTTGTATATGACTTTATAATTAATGCCTTTATAATTAATGCCTTGAGTTAGTCGGGCCGGTCTCTTCTTACGATATTGTAATTTTTATGAGTCAATTTGTGTTTGTGGTTTAGCTTAGTTTCGCTAGCCATAAACACATCAGGACTGTAGTCTTTCAAAAATTTGAACATGTTGGCTCTTCGTTCAATCCTAATCAGTGAATTTACATTCACAGCTAGGACTTTAAGGCGCGTCTCCGGCAGAGCGCCCATTATGGTCTAAATTGTACCAGGACAGGCTACAAAGACCAGAGATGATCTACCCTTTTGCCTTGCTCCTTTATCTGACTTTGCAGTCCTGTTAGTTGGCCAAAAACAAGGCTATAATGTCAGGCTGCACATCTGGTGGCTTAGGCACAGGGGCCTTTGGGGCAACCATTTGTGGAGCCTGTCTCGTGTTAACATTCTCTGACACCATTTGGGCGTAGGAAAATTTGGGATCCACGAATTTTTGTGTTGGAGCCTGTCGAACTGTTCGACTTCTGTCGGCTTTGTGGCTGGCCTGTTTTTGTTTCATTTGTTGGACCCTTGGTTTCCACAAAGGACACATTTGAGCAAGTGTTTTAGAAACTCGAAACAACGAAGACGATTAAATATTCAAATGTACACTGTAGCGAATACGCACTTTTTATAAATAGTTTTATATTGGTATTTGGGTTTCCAAATAAGCTAAGATTCTTCAAGTATATTTGCAACATTAAGGAGCTGGTTTAATTGCTTTAAGTTCTAAGCAATTAAACAGGAAAATACTTTTTTTGATTTTTGGTCCCGTGTGTACTTATTTTAATTTCGTCGATACTCATACTCATTTACAAATTCATGTATTTATGCCGGTATTAATACAAATTGCATTTGAAACGATGGTTTATAACAAATCACTTTATTCAGGTGCAGATTGAGCGTTGTTTGAGTATTGTTATTTCAAGCATTGATCTGTACAAATTTTTAAATTAAAACAAAAGAATTATAATGTATTTCTAACAAAATAAAAAATAACTACTTCTGTCTTTTTATTGTTTTTTTGTAACAACGCTCAGCTTATTACTCCATTAACTCAAGACAGTTTATTCTGAGCATAGTTGAAAAAAGAAACACAATCATCAAAGATCTGTTTTTGACAGCTGAGTTCCCTTATCTGATCTGAGCTTAAAGAGAAAAACACCTATTGGCTACGAAGTTTGATTCGTAAAATAAAATCTTACGACACCGTTAGCAGCTGCAAAATGACTGACAGTAGTATAATTTGTTGATAAAAATGTACGCACAGACAAAATAAGTAAACAACAAACAAGATGGTGTTTTTAAAATGGTCTCGATTGTGGCTCGGAAGACTTCAAAGTTATATTTCGCTGCCTAAATGTTAACTTGACATTATTTCAACAGATTTAAGGGCAATGACTTTTCACATTGACACCTCTCTATTGAATAACCCTATAGTATTGTAAATATTGTAAAAATTCAATTAAACTTTTTCAAAAACAAGTCGACAACATTTATTTTATTTTTCAGCGCTTTTTATGAAATTTATTTATCAATTACAAATAAAAACAATAGAATCAAATTTTAAAGTAAAAAAAATGAATACATAATAACACCCATTCTAAATAACTTACGCGTTGCTTATGTTATTCCCTTTCCCGGCCTAAGGTAGAACACAAACAATTGATTGCTCTGCCCTAGGCCGGGAAACACACCAATTGGTATTATTACCATAATTCGACATTATTTGTTCTAGTTTTTAAATGATTCCTGGTGAAAGTGGATTAAAGAAATGCGCTCTTGAATGAAGAATTTATGTAGTAGTCTACTCTTCTTCAATAGTTTGTTGTTGTTGCTGTTGCTGCTGCTGATGATGGTGGTTACGTTGGTTGCGACCTTGTTGATTACGGTTTCCTCGGCGCTGACCTCCCCAGTTACCGCCTTGGTTGTTTTGATTGCGGTTGTAACCACGATCCCGATTACCCATGTTTCCACGTTGCAAGAAGTTGCCCAGCTTCATGTCGAAGACCTTTTCATTGACATCTACCAAGTTGGTGACTTTGTCGGTGAACTGCATGGCCAGAGCCTGTAGCCTAGAGGGTTCCGAGCGGTGCATAACAACAGTCTCTGTTGGATCATCCAAACTTGCCATAAGCTCCTCGTTGATGATCATTTTGCTGATAAGAGAGTGGACCTTTTGAACTGGCAACTCATACATCTGTGCCAATGATGGGATGCTTATGGAAGTGTACACATTCGAATAGGTAAACAAGTAAGTTCTAAGACTTTCCTCTTTGACGAATTTGGTTAGCATTTCACGAACCTTATCTGCCTCGTAGAACAAATCCCATACTTTAGTGTTCATCTTTTTGTTGACAATGAAATTGGCACAGGCTTGCCAATTTCCACACCGCATTGCCTTGGCGGCTGCTACCACATGTTCTCGCATCGATTCTGGTGGACCAACCAATGGTTGTCTCTCGGAGGAACGCAATTGTTGGTAGAATGTCTTACTTATCATTCTTCTCCTGGCGTCGAATTCATGGGCTGCAATATAAGGAATTTCCAAGAGCATAGCTGACACCAAGTAAACACACTCCAATAATTCCAAATTAATGTGCATGTGGAAGGGCATTTGACGTTGCTTCTCGATTTTTTCCTGTTCAGCAGATCGTTCGTGTTGTCTCTGTGGCAATAGACCTTGAGCAAGCAACTCCTTTGGTTTTCCAGTAACCATAAGATCGACCAAACAATGATGCGCATCCTTGACATTTTCTTGCCTAAAAGCACACAATCCCAAATTTGCCATCATACGATTGTACAGAATTCTGGTTGAAGGATCAGCAACATCGATGTTGTCTTGCAAGTGGGACATAAGTACCAAATCACGTGCTTGGAACCAGTTGTCGTGCATTGCATGATGATAAATGTGCGCCAATATAGCTCTGGTACGAATACGATCTGTATCGTCCTTTGAGTATATGAACTTGCACAATTTCTCCATTACCTCTACGGAAGTCTTGGTAGTTTCAGGTAACTCACCATTCTTTTTCTTTAGAACTTCAGGATCGAATTTGTAGTACAAATGCTCAATTTTACGCAGGTAAACTCTGCACAGCTCGTTATTATCACCAACGCGTTCAAAGTACTTCAAAACACTCTCGATAATTTTTGTTACAGCAACTTCATCCTTAAGTCTATAAGAAACAAAAGAAAAAAAATATTTATAATTGAGGCGATTATTGCAACAGTTTTTTTTTTTTAATATAGAAATGTTGGTTTCTATCACAATTGAACAACATGCGCAGATCTTCTAGGGGTATTGACACCTAAAGTCCTCCCCCAACAAGTGTAGAGATAAGTAATGCGATACATCTTCTAAAGAAAAACAAACCAGCTGGACTTGAAGGTATTCCCGCAGGATTCCTAAAAGCAGACCCTGAGGCAGCTTCCCGTACTTTGCTTAAACTCGTGCAGGCTGTCTGGGAGAGTGAAACTTACCCAAGGCACTGGAATGATGGAGTTATTGTGAAGTATCCAAAGCTAGTAAACCTCAAAAACTGTAATAACTGGCGTGGTATCAGAGTTCTGTCCGTTTTTCCGAAATTAATGGCAACTATTATTCTCGAGAGGATTAAGTCCAAGATCGAGTCTACCCTCAATAGGCACCAAGCGGTGTTTCGCAGTGGCCCATCATGCGTCGACCACATCAACATCTTGCGAATCATACTCGAACAATTATCTGAGTACCAATCACCGCTGTACCTAAGTTTTTTTAGACTTTAAGAAGGCGTTTGATCGGTTCAATCGTGAATGCATCTGCAGATCTATTGCGCGAGGAATCCCTGAGAAAATTGTCGCTGTCATTTAAAAAATCTTAAACAACGGAAGGTGTTTTGTGTTGCAGAATGGACAGCTTTTCGACAGCTTCGATGTGCGTCAAGGATATGTCTTGTCACCAATTCTGTTTTTGCTGGTGATTGACGATGTGATGACTGCCACGTTCGGTACAGATGAAAGACACGGTATCCAATGGAGTCTGTTTGACAAGCTTAGCCACATAGATTATGCTGACGATAAATGTCTCATGACACACAACACGGCAGGCTTAAATCAGATAAGTGGTTCACTGCAATTGAATGGAGAGGTGGCTGGCTTAAGGATTAATACAAATAAGAATAAAGTAATGACCACGGTCTAAAGCACACAAGTTATTGTAAGGCAGTTTAATTATCTCAGAAATTTTATAGCTCTCGATGGCGGAACGGACCTGGATTTTAACAGTAGAATAAACAAAGCCCGTTGTGCATTTGGAATCCTATCTCCTGTGTGGAACTCTAGCAAAATATCGCTACGCACCAAGTTGAAACTCTTCGAATCCAATGTCAAATCAGTGCTGTTATATGCTTCTGAAACATAGAAATGCTCTGCCAACATCTTAAGCAGAGTACAAGCTTTCGTTAACCGTTGTCTGCGCTCTATTCTGAAAATCTGGTGGCCGCAAACATATCTATAGAAACTGGAATAGGACCGGACAGAAAAAATTGGACGTACATCCATACCCCTACACTGAGGAAATCTGACGACAATATAGCAAAACAATCCGTCCAATAGAATCCCCAGGGTAATAGACGAGTTGGAAGACCGAAGACAACTTGGAGGTCATCAGAGAAGTTGAGGCTGCGATATGAATGCAGAAAACGCTACCAGAGACACACGCACCGTATGGAATGTACAGGCCTGTACAGCAACCTAGACTAAGTCAGGAAGATAAAAGTTAAATTCCTGAGAAGGCTGGGTCACATAGAGTCTGCGCCGAAAAGTCTTTGAATTTATCTCAACAGTACATCACAGAAGTGCAGGCGGCAGGCACAATTTTAAAGTGACCTCAACCTACTAGGAGTGGACCACTGGAAACATCGAATTAGAGAGCGAGGTAGATGGATAAGTTTATTAGATGGGCCCTAGATCAGCAAGGACTTTAGAGCCAGTTTAAGTCAATAAGTTGGTAAATTTGTATAGACATAAAAATAGGTTCAAATTAAATTTTCTTAAAAATATTTATCCAATGGTGATATTAACAACAAAGGGTTATTTCGACGTTTTACAAATTGTGTTGCATCAACACATCGCATTCCCTCACCATATTAACCGGTTCTGCAAGATATAATAATTTATTCAAAGGTATTCTAGAGCGGATGAATACAAAATGTGTATGTTTTATGAATAATGGTTAGGTTTGAATACTTAATGGAAATCGTTTAGAAATATCGAAAGAATACAAGTATTTAGGAGTTTAACTAAATCCAACCCTGATTTAATGCAAGAACCTTGTAGAAAAAGCAAAAACTTCACAAAGCTTAATATAGGGTATGCAAGAATACGAAGAAATTTCTTAAAGAAAGTATTCAATATTTCCTTAACCGCACCAATTTATTCAATTTATTTGGAAACAGTCCTGCTAAAACTTTTTACTTTAAGTCTAAAGTTACAGGGTGAATATTTAATTAAAGTGCTTGGTCTACCGGAAACTCGGTTATGTAAGATAATGATGCTCTTCGAAATTCGGAATAAGGACTGGTGGATGAGGACATGGGAAAACATTGCTGCTTCCTAAGGAGAAGTTGTGCAGTATTGTTCAGACAAAAACGAAGTTCTACGAAATCATTCAAAAACTTGAAGAATCTAACCGAAATCAGATGATTGAAAATGCACGTCAATCGGAGAGCAGATTACCCTATAGCCAGCTTAATTACAACTTATGTGACAAGAACTACTTCCAAGATTTTTTCTCCTATAGAGATATTGCCCTAATTTTGAAATCAAGAGGCGAGCTTCTACATTTAAATGGGAAACCATACAACGGAAGCTTTGAATAATTTTGCAATTTATGTAACTTGAGAGCTAAAGAATATTACTTTCATTTCATCAGTTTGTGTCCAATTTTTAACCAGCAAAGAAGCTTTGGTAATCCATCCCTATCAGTTCAGAAAACCATTGAAATTTTAAATGTATCAGATTGGGCGAACCCTGTAAAAACAAAATACTTATAATACCGGAACATACATAAACCATACAATGCAAATATTTATACAATCAAATCATACCTTTTTTCCTTTTTTAATTGCATACCATTATACATACATACATACTTATGTATGTACTTTGTTCAATTGAAGTTACCAGTCGAGCTGATGGCTAAACCAATGCCTTAAAATTCATAAAAGCTTTTGTAAAATTTATAATGATTACAAGGCAACCTAGCCTGGGATCCAATTAGCGGTGTAGTGCGCCGTTTTGATAAGTTTGTACTTATAGACAATTAAATAAATAAATAAAAAGTATTCATTAACATTTTGGAAAAATGAAAAAAACATTCCAGTTCGGGAAACAGTGAACCTATGGTCGGCGCATGTTGGAACTTTTCTGAAAAGAACAGCATGGTAGCGCCTTCTCGCTTGAGCGCTTAAGCTAAGGCATAATATAAACTTGAGATTTTTTTTTACATAAAAGTGAACGGTACAAGTCAACATACAATTTGAAACCATGAATTCAATTAACTTTAGGTTTACATAACTTCTGAACAAAATTGAAACTTAGAAATTGACATAAAAACGATGATTTCTTTTTGTTCATTTTGATGAACTTTATTTCAAAAGTTTCGAAATGAAGTGGGAATTTTGTTATTTTAATTCGTGCGTATTATTGTTATGTCGGAGTTCGTGGGTTCAATATCTGCCACATACAATATTTGTACGGATATTACATCTTTAGTAATTTAGCTCTTTAGCTCTAGGGTAAACTGATGGGCATTCCTAGCAGTACGGGTATTACGGATGAATTGTGTAAGGGGTAGAATGCAACTGGCTATTTCGCTGGAGCATTGTTTATAAAAATAACGATAAGACAATGACAGGGGTGAGACCATGCGGGGGTTTTCAAGAGAAGCAAATTTCTCGGTAAGAGAACGATGTATCCAGAAGACCCAAGTACGTTATTGGGACACAAGCCCAAATATAAGAGTTATACTCAAGTTTTGGACGAATAAAAGCTTTGTAAATTATAGCCAGATCAGAAGGGGTAAAAAACTTCTTGCATCGTCGGAGAAAACCTAAACACTTAGCAGCATTTTTCGCCTTTCCTTTTTTAGTGACAGGCTGGACAAATGCAGTTTTCCATCCACTCGGAAAGAGACCAGTAGAGTAGGACAGATGGAAAAGCTTACGCATTGGGTTTGCCAGCTTTGAAGAACGCCTCTTCAGAACAATAGCGGGGATACTATCCGGATCTTTTAGTACTCTAGCAACTGTACATACATATTTGCATAAGTATATATCAAATATTTATGATATCATCACATTTAAGCTGAAGGCAATAAGGTTTACCCTTCAATTCATTACATGTATTTCTTCTTATTTTCCAAATAGATCTTATCTAGTTAAATTCAGAAGTTTTTTCTCCCAACATTTCATTGAAAAATCAGGAGTTCCACAGGATAGTCATTTAGGACCACTACTCTATATTGTCTATCAGTGATGTACGCCTTTATGTATAAAAAAAAGTATAAAATCTCTTTAAGATCGACACATCTAAAAAAAAGTACTCATAGTTCAATTGATTATAAAAGATCGCAACATTCTATACATCGCGTTCATAGTTTTTAGGATATTGGAGTTCTTTTTAATTCTTATCTCGACTTCACGGAGCATATTAATTCAATCGTAAGTAAAGCTAACCCTATGTTAGGATTCGTTGAACGTTGGTCTAATGATTTTCAAGACCCTTATGTTACTTTCGTTCTTTATGACACTTTGTTGCGCCCCATCTTGAGAAAGCGTCCCAGGTATGGAATCATTTTACGAGATTCAAAAGAATAGGATTGAATCTGTTGAACGCAACTTCATAATTTTCGCCTTAAGAAAGCTACATGGTTCTTATAACCTTCCTCCTTATGAACATCAAATAAAGCTTCTTCAAATACATACATCCTCCGCCGTAAAGAAGGGTTTATAATGATATTGTCTTTATTCATGAACTCAGCTAATTTATTAAATTGTATAAGTTAAAACTAGCATTAAATAACCACAATCTTTTTTTATAATAGCGAACACTAAAAGCGTTTTGTATACTTTAATATGCCAATGACACAGTTTGAGCATTAAGAAAAGAGGGAAGGGTTGGATAGGAGGTGCCGGTGTACATTGATTTTGAATATTGCAATGACAAGGAAAGATAGAGCGTGGCAATGCATTCCACATTCACGTAGTACGGCTAAAAAATGAATCTCTGTACTTCATAGTACGGCCGAAGTTGGGCTCAAGGGTAAACTGATGGGCATTCCTAGAAGAGCGGTTATTCGGTTAAATTGTTTGAGGGGAGCAATGCAACAAAAGAGGGTAGGACAAGAAACTTTTCATCGATGTTCAAGTGACGTAAATTAGTTTATGATGTTAATGTCACCAATTATTTTAAACGCTCTTCTTTAAATACTGTCCAGGAGTTTTAAATAAGTTACTGGGGCACCAGCCCAAAGATGAGAGTTATATTCAAGTTTCGGACGTTTTGTACAACAGGTTTTGTAGATTGTAGCCAGATCAGACGGGGAGAAAAATTTCTTGCATTGGGTTTTAGAAACATGCCAGACTTTATCAAATGCCTTTGAAATGTCAAGCCCATTAATCTTACTTTCTCCAAAACGATGTACAAATTTGTTCCACTGTGCGGTGAGATGAACCATGAGATCACCAGTGAACCTTTTGCTACGAAAGCCGTATTGCCGGTCATTAAGAAGCTTCTGTTCCTCAAGATATTGCCTAAGCTGATAATTAACCAGCGTTTTCATGACCTTGGAAAGAAGAAACGTTTGTGCTATTGGTCGATCATTTTTGGGAGAAGAAGCTTCGTCTTTTTTTTGGTATTGGCTGAACAAATGCAGTTTTCCAAATACTCGGAACGAGCCCAGATGAATAGGATAGATGGAAAAGCTAACACAGTGGTTTTGCTAGCGTGGAAGAACAGCTCTTCAGAATAATAGCGGGGATACCTTCTGGGCCAGCGGATTTATGAATGTTGACATCTTTAAGAAATCTCGCCACAGTTCGAGTACGGGGGAGCCATGACATAAGTTGTCTTTATGAACAGAGCTAACAATAGGAGTGTCACTGACAACAAGCGTAGGAACCGAGGAGAATTTCTCATGTTTTTTACGAATGACCAACAATTCTTACTGCCTTTGGGACATTGCAGTATTTTTCGCCGTAATTTTTTGTCGTGTACAAATTTGGTCCTTCGAATGTAGGCGTTGCAGGCCTGCCTGGCTTGCTTAAACCTTTTCCGCTTTTCCTCAGTTGGGTTGGCTTTAAAACACCGGAAGCTCACCTCTTTCTCCTTGATAACCTCTTAGCAGCTCAAATCGAACCATGATTTAACCTTGGGTTTAATACTTTTAAGCCTATTCGGGATAAACGTTTCCATTCCCAGATGAATCATACTAGAAGTCATATTTGCACTGGAGTCTACGTCGCTACCGAGGAAGCATAGCGGCCAGTTAAAGATTCTAACGAAATTATTGAGACCGTCCCAGTTGGCTATCTCGTAATGCCGAACGATTCTCTTTGGAGCTTTTTCTTTAACTGGATTTGTTTGACACGAGAAATTAGCAGTTATGACACTTTGGTCACATGTGCTTAGAGGCGTCAATACACTGATTGTGTATTTATAAGATCAGAAGTGAGAAACAAGTCAAGTGTATTTTCTGCTCGGCCGTTAACGTCTGAGTAGGATCATTGACAAGCTGATGGTTAAAAGCAGCAAAAATGTCAGCACACTTTCTTCGGGCGTTGTCTGGCCCGAATGGAAGCCACGAAGAATTGTGAACATTGAAATCGCCCGGAATAAAGATTTCAGTATGAGGATACAGGTAGACAATTCTTTGTATGGAGTCAAACAGAGCATCAAATTCCTGAGAAGTCAAAACTCTGTCCAGGTTTGGGCTTATTCACGGAAAGTTTTAACTACATGAAATTAAGTTGGGAGTTAAGGGAGTTAGTACAGTGACCGTATTGTGGTAAAAGTTGATATGCAACATCATTGCTAATATATATTGCGACCCCATGGTGTGGGAAGAATAATTATACCAAGGAATATCCATGAATACAAAATTCCTACTTGGGTTTCACTCAAAGCCAAAACAGCTGGTCTATTAGAAATAGTGTGGATGTACATAAACAGAAAATTCGATCTCAGTCCAACCAAAGTGTAATAATCAATCCTTCCCATTCTAAAATATTCCTTCTTTCAAACTTAAAATAAAAAAAAAAAAACATACCTTGCAACATAGTCATTGGAATGTGGATCGCACTCCTTCAACAACTTGGTGAATTCATCGTCCAATCGTTCAACAGCGGCCAATGAGCAACCACGAATGTAATAAGGTGAGGTGCTGTATTCTTCGGCCTCTTCAGCGACATTCTCTGTCATGATGATATCATTGTTAGCTAACAAAATGCTAAGCATATCAGGCATAACCTGTAACAGTTTTTGCCAGTGTTCCAACTTCATTGGTTCGGATATCTTTGGATTGTAGTCGTAGATAGCCGAAATGATGCTGAATCGAATCTTCACTGCGACGGCATTACCAAGATTGTTTGCTTCAGCGATATCCTTCAACTCGTAGAGCAAATCAATTTGAGCACGACGGTCAGTACGTTTTTTTCCATGAGCCGACATTATCTCATTCAACTTAGCAAGCACAAGATTGATATCGATTTCTGCGTCCTTGGCAAACATCTTAGGTTTCTCGACAGTCGATCCCTTCGTAACTGTCTCCCATTCGCCCTCCTCATCGTCTTCTTCCCGCTTGCCATGGATTTTCACTTTCTTCACCTTCTTTTCCTTCTTCTCTTTCTTTGTCTTTTCATCGTCGTCTTTTTCTTCCTTATCGGTGGTGCGCTTCTTGAAACGATCTCTCATGCTCACATATTGACCATCGTCCTCCGATGACGAAGACTCCGATTCACTGTCAGATCCCCAATCAATCGAATCGTCCGAATCTTCATCTTTAGGTGCTTTAGCAACCTTCTCTACATCTTTTCTGAATGATACAGCCTTTATTGGAGCTCTTTCCTCTTCGCTCTCTGAATCGGGTTCTGGACGTTCCTCTTCCTCCTCACTCTCCTGATCGGGAGCTTCACGGAACTTGGTTAATTGTTCCTCGAAGTCTTTGATGTACTTTCTGACTTTCTGGCGCAATGTACCGAGAGATTTTGAATTGTTCTTGTTCAAGTTCTTCCTTCCCTCACGGTCCTCCCATATGTCGTTGATAAAATCTTCTAATTCGGCCAAACAGCGAATGTAAAATCTAGGAGTAACTCCATTCTCCTCTTTGGAAATGACCGGCAGAGCCTTTGTGTAGGCACGAGAAAGATCCTCAAAGCTGGTCAATACACTGGACAAATCCTTAATTTTCTTGTAGTTGCGAATGTTCTTGATGATACTGGTAAGATCTTCATAACGTTTTTCCTTTGTTGAACGCACAACACGTTTCTCCTCGACTTCATCATCACTATACTAAAATGTAAAAGGTGTTCGCTTAATGATAATTTCAAAAATTAACTCAATTAAATAGCTTACGGCATAAGCTTGTTGCTTTCCAAATGCTGGTGCCTGTACCTCCTCCTCACTAGATTCAGATTCGGAATCGGAAGCTCCGGTTGCAAAAAACTTGGACATTTTTAAGTTGCTCTAGTTATTCGGTATTTTTGCTAAAACGAGAAAAAATCTTATATTTTTTTGCAAGACTAGGTGTGTATAGAATGAGGTTAGGAAATGTCGCCATGTTGGCTATGATGCCACACCGCGACAGTACAGAGCCTAATTTTATTTCAGTCATAGGACTTATTTTACATACGTAATCGTTAATATTTGATGTTATTACAATAAAGTAGGAAATTTACTATGATTTGAGATATTTTGTGGTGTAAAATTAAAGAAAATTATGAAAAACTTACGAAAAATCCTAGAAGAGTGTGACGTTTACTGACATTAACGCCAAAAGCAAACTTTTGAAGGAGTTGCCATTCGAGCATTTTTGAAGATGTATATTTAATAAAACCGTACAGCAGCTTTCTGGGTGAAAAATAAATAAATAAGGTGCTGTGCCAACTGCATTAAAATTATGGTTTTATTTTTCTGTCAAGGTAGTTTGGCTCTAATGCAATGAAATTTGGCTTTTTACACAATAAATTGCGTCCAACCGAAGACCACTCTTTAAAATAAGGGGTGTTCCAGTAACAGCCGAAAACCTTTGTGACTCTATTAATCGAACTACTGTCAAAATTTTAAAAATAAATAAATAAATTGGGTGGCGCAACAGTCCGTTTGAGAACTAGGGCCTAGTGACTGACAACTCTCAACCATTGCTGTGAGCGAGTACTGTTGTCAGGGATGGAAGGGACCTTCAGTTTTAAGCCGAATCCGAACGGCAAATTTGAGAAAGCACTTTTCATGACAAGAATTAATCTTGCAAAATTTGACGATTCCTTGCAAAGGGCAGTACCTGTGAATAAAACTTAGATGGCTTGGGCAGAGGTCGAACCCAAGACCTCTCACATGACAGTCCAACGCACTTACCATCATGCCACGGGTACTTATCAACATTTTAATCGGAATTTTTATCTGCAAATATATTTTGTGCTTTTTGTGTATTTTTATTTGTATTTAATCGGTTATTCTGCTATTCTGGTTTGAATTTATATACGACCATAGGCTAGGCGGGAACATTCAACTTTTAGTTTCGAAACTGTTTGTTTTTTAAACTGAGCACTATAGACTTATATGAGTGTACGCGCACATGCAGAAACCATTCTATTGCCCATTCAGGCAACTTTTTAGTTTGTGTTTTGACAAAAACAAGACGATCACCCCGAACTTATTCTTTAGTTTGTGGCACAAGGAATTATGGGTAACTGCGCGGACATTCAACTAAATCGTTAAATAATTTTCTTTAAGTGCAAGAGAGAGAAAAATTTAGTCAAGGTGAATAAAAATCTAATCTGTATTGGTTTATTTCGTTGATTACTTTCGGAATTGCTTATGTGCGTGATGTTTGGGCAACTAACGATCGAACTATTCAGTTTAGAAAAAGTTGTCTGTGCCTAAGAGCTTTTATAAATTCTGATTTTGGAATTTAATATTTTGTGAGTTTCATTATAAAAACCACATATTCAACATTTTATTTAAAATACCTTGCAGAATTAAGGTATATTTGGCAGCAGATTTTGTTTTATAATTTTGATAACCTTTATGGGAATGCTGCATTCAAAATTATTAAAGATATTTTATGGTGAATATTTTTAAAGATTCATAACAGAAAATGTATATCACGAAAACCAGTTTGTATTTCGGCCCAAATACCTTCTCTATAGCATTAAGGGAACTATTTCAATCCACAAATTAGTGTGCTTAGCTATAGTAGGTAAATGAAAATTTTCTTTTGAAATATAAGATAAAGTTCTCAGTAAAAACAATTGATCTGTAAGGGAGTGAAAGCGGGGGCCTATAATTCACGCCGCCTCTGTTCAGCAAACGCTACAAGAAAAATTTAATTCGTGTAAATAGACCCTTATGTAACACACTAGCGCCACGCCAAGTGCACTAACAACACAAACCGCAACCAACTTCAACAATTGCAATAATTTGAGAGAAGTGTAAAAGGACGCAGCTCAACTTTCAACTTTGCCTAGAAATATAATAAATAAAATAGTTAATTCGTACAAGCAATATATTTACAAAATCAAAACCTCACCTACTGGAAAAGTAAAATTCTTCCAGTAAAATTTATAACTCCATCCGAAGTCTCAATTGTAAGTAAAACAAATAAGATTTTCGCCAAACATTCTGCCTACCACCACATAACCTTTTTTATCGAAATCACTATAATTTATTTCCTGTTGAAATTTCTTTCGTTTCAGAGAATTATTTACGCTTGCAAATTAATTTGCAAGTAGCCCCAAAACTATACACAAAATTGCAAAAATTCAGACACAAACAGAAATCATGGGCGGCGATCAACCGGTCGAAGCTGAGCCCGTCGAGTTCTCTGTGGAGCGCATAGAAGACAAACGTATTAACAAGGGCAAGGTAAGTTATTAATATGAATTGATGAAAGCAAATCAGTTGTTCTTGTTAACTTTCTTCATTCAGGTTGAATATTATCTTAAATGGAAGGGATACCCTCGCAGTGAAAACACCTGGGAACCGGTTGAGAATCTCGACTGCCCTGATCTGATCCAGGCCTTTGAGGACTCCTTGAAAAGTAAGGACAAAGATAAAGGTAAACTATAACACCCCAAAAAGTCGAGTTAAGTGAAAATGGCGTTGACCTCGACACTACTAACCGCATGTACCTGCATGGTGCGAAATTAACTTAAATGTTATACTAAAATTACTCTTTCGTATTCTTTGTGTTTGTGTTGCAGAGGGTGGCGCCGCCAAAAAGCGCCAATCTACCACACCAGTCACTGAAATGAAGGCCAAACGAAAAAACACTAATGACTCAGACAAAGAGGCACGAAAATCGCTGGGCTTCGATCGGGGTCTCGAACCTGCTAGAATTCTAGGCGCCACAGACTCTTCCGGTGAGCTGATGTTCCTCATGAAGTGGCTCGATAGTGACGAGGCGGATCTTGTGCCTGCCAAACAAGCGAACGTGCGATGTCCGCAGATCGTTATTCAGTTCTACGAGGAACGACTTACCTGGCATACAGCTTCCAACACGGAGGAGGAAAATAAACCCGATAACAACAAGGAAAAAGCGCAATAGATTTTATTCTACTCAGTTGTTTTTTCTTTCTATTATTTTTTTTTGTATTTAGTATATTTTTTCTCTTGGAAAACAGACCGAATTCTTCAATATCAAACATTGAGTTTTATAACAAACATAAAAACATAAACGAAAATTTACATCTTCAAGTAAATGCAATGCTGTTGCTGGGGGAAACAAACAAACAAACGACACGAAGATAATATTCTCTATGTAGACGCGCAACATATTAAATAATACATATTAATCTTTATTTTTAAGAAAAAGACTAGGTCCGATATTTTAATAATGAATTCTCCTTGCAATAGTGTGTCGATAAAATAAAACAACAAGTGTAAGATCTGAGGGAGCTGTTTCTTCTATAATAATTGTTGTTTTTGTTTAAATTTGTCAAATTAGTTTACTGGATGATGATTAATGAATAATTTATCAAACAGAAATCATTAAAGATCATTAAATTGCAGATAAAAAAGGTCCTGCGTGTGACAGAACCAAAAATGTGCATTTACACAATGATCGTACGTGTGGATAGTTTCTTCGGGATTTATGAAATGGCTGAAGATTTTATTTTCATGTTTTTGGCTAAGAGAGACCATATAATTAAAATATGTCAAAAATTACGCCCCCTGAGCATTTGTTATCTAGATAAAATTTGAGTTTCAGTGAAAATTTCAAACAAACACGTTGCAGAATAATCAAGTCAAAAATTGTTCTTTTTATTAAATCAATAACACAACGTTTCAAAAGTCAAATGAATTACTTCTCACTTAATTATTCTCGAAACTCTGATGTGATGAATTTTGAACTCTGCTAGAAAAATATAATTTACCTTTTCCTGATTTGCTTACTATCGACCAAAAACTTGTGTTTTAAAACGGTAGGAAAGCATCTAATTGATAAGCCCAAATGTTTTACGTACACCTGGTCTAAACGCAAATAAATAACGACACATACAGCTAGGTTCTACATTTCATTTTCACTCGAAATTAAATTGAAATCGATTAAAATGTAAATTGTAGTTCTGAAATTCACTTTCATCGATAGCGACTTCATTTTTTTCGAACTCAAAACGAAGTGAATTTCCTTCTTCTAGATTTCAATATTTGTGATTTTCAAGTCGTTCAAATTCGACTAGAGTAAGGTGAAGTGATTTAAGAGAAAATTGTTTAAAAACGATTATTTTCCCTTAAGAGGAATAAACCTTAGTAATACATTGGGTTTGTGAGAAGTTGCAGTCTTCATTATGCAGTTGAGGAAACGGAAAAAGCATTTAAAATGATCTCTCAGCACGCCAAATGTATTTTCCACAACATTTTGAGTAAAACAATTTTCTTTTAAAAACGGACATACAGTGACACCCACGACTAATCGGACATAGAAAAGAAAAATGTTCGCAGTGCAATTTCTCTGAGAAAATGTATGGGGGTGGTAAAATTAAACATATTTTATTTTTATTTATTTTATTTAAAATAAACAAAAACAACATTTTAAATTTATATTCAAAACAAGGAAACTAAAACAACTCTATAATTCCATGTCTCACAAATTATCGAACACATTACATTTAGTATTTTGTGGCGTATCCTTTTGATTTAATTACCACCTCAAGGCGTCGAAGCATTGAAGAAACCAGTTTTGAACAACAGAGGGTATTTTTGTCCATTCTTCTTGAATGGCTTCTAAATATTTCGAAAATTCTTTTGAGCTAATCGACGTCCCAATTCATCCCAAATATTATTAATTGCATTAAGGTCAGGGGACTGTGCAGGTGTTTTAAGCACTTTGGGACAATTATACAACACCAAGACCTTGTAAGATGTATGCTTGGGGTCGTTGTCCAGGTAGAAGATGAAATTGTCTTTTATTCCAACCTTAATGACACTTGGCACCAAATGTTGCTGTAAAATGCTGATGTAGCCCTTTTGATTCATTATACCTTCCACAAAGTGTAAGTTTCCAACACCAGAACTCTTGATTTTATAAGTAAAAAGTGTTGAAAATTCTTTTTTTTTCTTTTTTTTCGATAAGTAAATATTTCACTATTTAAAGTTGTATGTATTTGTAACATTAACTAATATTAGCCCAAAAATAAACAATGGGACGGTCAAAACTTTGCACCGAAGATATTCGAAAACTGCGTTTGGAGGGAAAAACCTACAAAAATATTCAAGACATCCTAGGCTGCTCAGCAAAAATGATCAGTAACGCCTTAAAATGGCAAAATAAACCGAAAACGCGAGGCCCAAAAAGGATGATTACTGAAAGAACTGACATACAAATTGTTCAGTTAGCAAAACAGATCCCTACCATACTGCCCATAATCTCGTAAAGGCCCTATCTACAAAATTTCCGATTTTGAGTTTTTTGCATATTTGGAGTTAGGGCATTGTCTCCGATTTTTCTACATTCATTTCTTAACCTTAGATCTTCAAATAAGCCAGAAAAACACAATTTCTAGAAGCCCTAACTACAAATCATGTGCATCAAAATTTATAAAAAGCCCTAACTGCCACATAGGGCCTTTTATAATACACTGCATAGAGAAAGCATATTCATGTTCTTTTTTAAAAAGCCCTATGTGGCAGTTAGGGCTTTTTATAAATTTTGATGCTAGAATTTTTGTAGTTAGGGCTTTTTTTCTGGCTGCAATTTTTTATGTAAAAGGTTGTAACCTCGTAACGTGTTGAATCTTGTCGAGTTTTTTTTACGAATTTAGAATTTGAGTTTGTTGGAGAGTGCGTTATTGGCCTTCAGTTGAATGATATTTTTGATACGTAAAGGTCGTAACCTCGTTTCGTGCTTGGTCCTGTTTAACTCTTTAACGAATGTTGAGTTTTGTTTTTAGAAGAGGGCTTTATTAGGCATTTATATAGTCTGTTGAAACTTTTGAAGCGGTAACTTCGCGTTTTTTTAATTTATCTACATATTATATATTTTTTACAATAAGTGATTAAACATGAACCGGTCAAGAATGCTTGTTAATTTAGCTTTAAATATTAATAGAAAAAAAATCGAATTAATGAAAACAGAATTAAGAAATGAAAATAAAAATAACAAAAATTCGGTTGAAGTGGATCCTGATTATGTTCCCGAAAATAGTAGTGATTCAGAAAATGAAAATGTCCTTGTTACTGCTGGTGGTACAGAGACAAACGGAGTGAATCAAGAAGAAATTGTAACATTAAATATTGAAGAAGTGGAAGAAACCAACCCAGGACAGGCTGCGGAGTCCAACGATGATGGCGGAAGATTGAAACGGAAGAGAAAAGGGCTGTCAGCTAAAGAAAAACAAAGTAAAAGAAGAGAAAAAGAATCAAAAAAACATCCAGTTCGACTACCGTGTGGAAAAAAATGTATTAAAAAATGCATTTCAAATATTTCTGAAGGTAGGAGAATTGAAATAAATACTCAGTTTTGGTCCTTAGATTGGCTTGAAAGGCGACATTTTATATTAAATTCAACACGCAAACAAAATACTGCTCGTAATACAAAAAAAGATAAGTTATCGTCAAGGAGAAAATTTAGCTTTTTCTATTTTTTGAAAAATGAACAGGGTAATATCTGTGCTGTTTGCAAAGCCTTCTACCTTACTACCTTAGGGTTTTCCAAGGAAAACAACAGTGTAGTTTATGACGTAATTAGGACAACTCCTCAAAATTCATTGGCACCCCTTAATGATAAACGTGGACGATGTGGTCGTTCGCATCCTAGATTGGACACACAAAAAATAAAAGAGTTTATTGAGGCGATTTCTCACTATCGTCGAGAGCACGCTCCTCTACGCCGTTATCTTCCAAGTGACTTAACCAGGAAAGGTATGCACGATGAACTTATCAACAGCCATCCCGAAATTCGAACTTCGTACCAAAATTTTTGTAAGATCGTGCGTGAAATGAATATCTCGTTTGCGTCGCTTGGACATGAGGAATGTGAGCAATGTGAAAGCCACAAACTGCATATGGCTAGCAAGCATGTGAACAAAAACGTGGATATACAGATCAGCGACGAACAAGTCTGTGATATTTGTAAAGATTGGGAAAATCACAATGACCGAGTCAAATTAACAAGAGCAGAGTATCAAAAACACAGCAAACTCGATTCCAATGAAATAGCTCCGGATACACTTGTTGTGTCTGTTGATTTGCAAAAAGTGATTATGCTACCGCGGTTTGAAGGTTTTAAGGCTGTCATCTTTTCGAAGCGCATTATAGCTTTTAACGAAAGTTTTGTGCCACTTGGAGAAAAAAGCAAAGAAATCCCATTTGCTGCAATTTGGCATGAGGGTACTTCCGGACGAAAGAAAGAAGACATTATAAGCACTTTTAACGCTTTCTTTTTGCACCATCGGGATAAATTACAATTGCGCGGCTCAAAATAAAAATTGGGCATTATTTTCATATCTTGTAATGATTATCAATTCAGATGAGATATCTGCTACATCAATAACACTAAACTTTTTTGAACCTGGTCACTCGTTCATGTCTGCTGACAGCTTTCACCATCAGGTTGATTTCTCTATGAAACGGAAGGGAAAACTATACGATTTCCAGGATTTCTTCGATTGTGTTCAAGATGCAAACTCTTCAAAGATTTACGTTAAGCAAATGTCTGTATCGGATTTTTACGACTGGCCCGATTGCTCGTCCTTATACAAAATAAACAAATCCACACCAAGACCGTATTTACACGATATAGCATGCATAAAAGTAGAGAGAGGAAGCAAACATTTGTTCTACAAATTATCCTTTGAAACGGATTTCATAACACTTAATTTTCTAAAAAATAAATATATGAAGTCAGGATTTTATAGGCCGGCTTCAGTCGTTCGTTCTCAACCAAGAGGAATTGCCATCGAACGAAAAAATGAAATTGAAAAAAATTTGTTTTCTTTGTTTCCTGAAAACCGCAAGCATTTTTGGAATAATCTTCCATTGACCGAAGCTGAACCAACTCTGGATTGAGGTAATTTAAACGAATAAATAAAAATGTAAAACAATAAAACAATATAACAATTATTAATTGCAGGGAGAAATAAGTTCCAGATCAGCAGTATTTTTTTGTTTACGCTTTTTGAATTAAAACTGAATATAAAAATATAAAAATATGAATTTTTTAAATTTTATTTTAATAATGACTTTAAATTTGTGTGTCATAACTCATTAATAAAATATTTGAAATAAATTAATTTAATTTAAATTCTTATTTCATGTTTTATTAAGGATTTTTAATAAAGTATAACGTAAATTGTTGTACATAGGGCCTTTATTTTTTTTTCGTCCAAAGCTAAGAAGCCCTATCTACCTTGTTTTCCAAATGCATACAAATTTTGAGTTTAAAACTATTCCAAAAAATAAAGCAATAAAAAAGCTTTAAGAAAAATATTTTTTGGTATTTTTCACTTTTTACCTTCAGGTCGCGGTTAACGATTTAGTGTTTTCATCATTATCTCGAAATAGTGAAAATGTTAGTTAGGGCCTTTACGAGATTATGGGCAGCATAGGCTCTTGGAAAATAAGAAATGGACTTCAACTGTCTGTTAGCGCTGTCACAATACGAAGACGTCTTTTGAAGCGAAATTACCAGGTTGAAGTCCACGCAAGGTACCATTCTTGACGAAAAGCCATGTGGCAAAGAGAATGGAGTTTTCCAAAGCGCATATAAAATGGGCAAAAGAGAAATGGAGGAATGTTCTGTTGAGCAATGACAGCAAAGTCGTTCTTTTTGGATCCAAGGGTCGCCGGAAATATGTGAGAAGACCCCAAAATGCATCAAATGATCCACGGTACACTATAAAAACAGAGAAGCATGGTGGAGGAAAAATTATGATATGGGCTTGCTTTTCATACTACGGTGTCGGGCCTATTTATCCCATCGGGGGTATAATTGATGCAACCGAGTATATGAAAATTATCGAGAAGGTTATGTTACCCTTTGCTAAAGAGGAAATGCCGTTTGTTTGGGTATACCAAAAAGACTATGACCCAAAGCATACGCCAAAAAATGGAAAATCATGGTTTGCGCAGAAGAAGTTATCCGTTATGGAGTGGAGGGATGTTAAAAACACAGTTCATAAATTAAATCCCAAGAATTCGAAAGAATTGTGGGAAGCAGTGTGTGCGATCATCAAATGATCTTCAATCGAGAAGCTAGTATCTGGAAGCGAACGCAAGTTATAAAATGTTATGTATGCAATAAAAAATGCAAAATCATAGATAAAGCTCATGAAATGGAACTCCAGTTTAAAAAACCACGAAAAATACTTTTATCTTACCTTTTGTATTAGCTTGTAATTTAAATTACGTGTTAATAAATAATAATAATAATAATAATAAAATGTGCGGGTATTTCTACCGAAACCCTTGCCACGCACTTTAAGCTTCTTCTCTCCAATGATTCCAGCTTTACAACTTTCACAGCGGATAGTTTAATCTCTGACCAAATATTAGATGCATACATTGAAAGCGAAGAAATTCAAGCTTTGTTAAAAAAAAGCAAAAAACAACAAGGCACCTGGTGAAGATGGAATTCCTAACGAATTCTTTAAATATGTAACTTCTATGCTTCTCAACCATTTAAAAATTATTTTCAATTAAATTATGAGTGCCTACATACCTTCATCGTTCAAAAAATCCGTCATTTTCCCTATACATAAAAAAGGCTCACTATACTCACCCGAAAATTACAGAGGAATTTCATTCATGAATGTAATTGCAAAAATATTTTGCAGTATACTAGTTGTAAGGTTCGAAAAATGGATCGAACAGAACAATATTTTATCTGATGTATAGAGGCTGGTTTCAGAAAAAACTTTTCAACGATCGATCACATTCACATACACTATCATCTATAGTCAAAGCGTTTCAAGCTCGTAACAAAAAGGTCTTCGCATTTTTCGTTCACTTTAAAGCTGCTTTTGACCTAATCAATAGGAATGCTCTTATTTATAAGTTGACACAAATTGGTATATCTACAAAGTTCCTGAAAGTAATTAGAGAGATGTACAAGGGTACGAAGGATGCTGTTTGGGATGGAGTAAGCTTTTCAGAATGGTTTAGCACCAGCACAGGAGTCAAACAAGGATGCACACTTAGCGCTCTTTTGTTCTCGTTATTTATAAATGATGTTGGGGAGGAACTTCCTGGGGGAATAAGAATGTGAATATGTTACTATAAGCCGATGACTCGTTATACTTTCAGAATCACCCGGAGGTTTGAAATTGATGATTAATCGGCTATCTGCATATTGTAACAGATGGGGACTTTCTATCAACACGACAAAATCTAAAATCATGGTATTTGCCCGTACACAAAGCGCTTATAATGGAGGAAGCTGGAAATGTAATGGTACGCAATTGGAGGTAGCAAAAGAGATCAAATATCTAGCCTTGAAATTGAATAGAACATTAAATTTCAAAATTCATTTATCGGAGAAAGCCCAAAGCTCACAAAGTTTGATAAATTTAACATCGAAAAATATCTTTTACAGGAATTTTATAAAGAAACTTTTCAACCTTCCTCTGAATACGCCTAGCTATGCGATATATTTAGAAACAGAACTGCCAAAACTTCTTTTATATGAGCTGAGAAACAAGGACTGGTGGTTTGCAAGATAACAATCTGTTGGCAATGAGTGCGGAGTGAGATTAGATGATGATTACAGCAATGTAAACCATGTCAAAAGAATAAATGTACATCATCATAGAGAAAGATGAGGACATAATGAGGCATTCACTGATAGAAGAAGCTCAGCTATAATCTTGGTGCCAGAAATTATTTCAAGGATTCACTGAGTTATGAAAAGAGATATCCCTAATCTTTAAAGCAAGATGTGAAGCTTTCAACTTAAATGGAAGTTTTAATCAATTCTGTACGCTGTGCAACTTAAAATCAAAAGAAGATTGTCTACATTTCATTGGTATCTGTCACAATATTCAATTCTCAAAGGCCCTACTATACTAAGATATTTACAAGTATAGATTGTTATTAATAACAGAATTATATTAAGTTCAAAACATACACATACATACATATTTAAATATTCTTATTTTTTTTTTGTCAACCTGGCTGACGGCATAGTCATAGCATCATAACAGCATTTTTTGTGATTATTCAAACACTTGTACCTAGATCCAAGAAAAAGACAACAAAGTATTTCATTTTGTTTCACTTTTTAAATTCGTTGTTAACATATTGAAAGCATACATCTAAAGCTGCACTTTCATTGGCCAGTTTATTATTTAAAAAGATGCGAGTCTTAAAAAAATGATATGAATTCAACATTAATCCAAAATCTCTTACCCTAGCTTAGAGTAAAAGGTAGAGAGTAGCAGGTGTGAGCATCACATGTCTTAAAAATGACTTGTTGAACTTGGTCCAATAATTTATGTAGACAATGAACACTACCAATCCTTCAAAAACCAATCTTTAGACAAAACTAGATCAATTGATCAGCCAATAAAGAAAAAAAAATTAAATATATTTTTGTTTATGCTTATTTTTTTAACAACATTCATATTTATTAAAGATTTACAATTCTGCATGAACTACCAATGCAAGTTGTTAAATTATGCAACGCAAGGCTATAAAGCGCTCTTTCAATTGGCAGCATCTCGTAGCCAAGATTATCCATTTGGTATGGGTCTTCATCTAGATCGTAAGATTCGACAAATTGCTACAAGGTATATTATTAAAAATTTAAGAAAAAAAAACATATTCTGTAAAACAAACCTCATGATCTTGAAACTCACAATAGAGTTTATTGGTTCCAAATCTAAAGTGACGAATACAAGCATAAGTGTTATTCCATGAATCCTGACAGTGACAATCTGCGTCCATAGTGCATTCAGCTAAATTATCAGATTTCTTCCATGGACATTGGAAATTATATGTTTGACTATTGCCTTCACCCCAATACTGGACTAGAATCTCCCGATGGAAACCTCTATCTAGCAAAGGATTATACTTTGGATTCATGAGGTATGCCTGAAAGGATATGCCATCTTCATTGCCCCTTGGTATAATTCCTGCCCATTCATAAATCGTAGGAACTAAATCGATCAAACTAATTGGTGCTGAAATAATTGACTTTTTGGGTATATTTGGACCTCGCACTAGGAATGGCACCCTAATATCAGTCTCATAAGGTTGTCTCTTATCGAATGGTTGTGCAAATTGTCCAAGATGATAGCCATTATCGGACGTAAAAACAATATAGGTGTTGTCTAATTCTCCGGTTTGGTTGAGAGAGCTTATAATGCTCCCTACCATTTCATCTACCGCCAACAATGACTCCCATCGTTTTTGGAAGAATATGTCTAGGTTGCTTATTAGTCGGGTTGACATCTTTTCTCCAAAAGCAACCAACCAATGTTTATCTATAAAATAAATTTTAAGTATTTGTTTTGATACTCTCGTTGCGTCTACCTAAATTTCCAGAAAGGACATTGAAATTAGATGTTCTTGGTGCTTTTAAGCCAGCGAACGCATTTCTATGTCTTGGAGCGGGAGTGAATGGAGCATGAGGTGCTGGTGGAGCTATCATTGCGAAAAAAGGTCTCATCCCGACCTTGCGTTCTTCAAAGAACGAAACTGATTTTTCAGCTAGCAAATCGGTTAGATACCGATCAGTGTATGAATTTATGCGGCCGTTTTCATTTAGGCTGTAGTTATAATAGCGTGAATTACCCTGCAGCCCGTAGAACTCTTTCCAACCTGGAGGAACATGTCTCCCTGAAAACTATATACAAACAAAAACATTTCTTTTATCTAACTCGCAATCACTCAAATAGGTATTTTTTGGTGAAGTCTCAAAGCTAAAACGTTAACATCCCTAACCGTAAAAAGTTAAGTCATTTAACGAATTCTCTTCCCCACGCTACCCTTTAAGAAATCAATGCAAAAGAATTCTTATGCTTACATCATTGAGATACTTCCCAGCAAAGAATGTATCATAGCCACTCTGCTGCATAACAACAGGTAGAACCTTCGGTTCCACCTTCTTTCTCCAATACGAGCCATAACATCCACCTGACACAGAGTTGTTTAATGTCCGATGATTGTGTGCATACATTCCACTTAGAATTGAAGCTCTAGAAGGACAGCAAATCGGCGAGCTCGTAAACTGTTTATTATGTAAATAAACTTATAGCAATTCTTTTTTCTCTTTTAAAACAGAAATATAAGTACTTACAGCATTTGAAAATGTGGCTCCATTTGATCCAATCAATTGTTGGACATTATGCATAGGAGTCTACAAAAGCCCACAGTAAAACACACAATTCGCACCGAAAATCGTTGATTATACTCACCAACCCATGAAGCACAATGTCCTGATCATCAGTTAGAATTAGAAGAATATTTGGTTTTGGTTGATTCCATAAGAATCCAGAAGTGCTCACATAAGACACTTCAAGGACAACCATAAGTAGTGACAAAACTACGCTAAATACAACGCAATTCATTTTCCTCTCAAAAGTAAAAAACCGCAACAATCAATTTAAATTAATAATATTAACTTTTTATTACGATAGTGACGCTAGAGCACTACACAATGCATAACAAGCGAGTGTTTTCCTTATACTAAGTACTTCGTACTTCCGTGTTTAGTGACTTGATGTCTTTTTGTCAAACCTCTTCATAGCTCTTAAAGCGGTGTAATGGCGGGCATAATTTCCACACCGACGAATTCTTTTGCAATTCGCACGCCAAGCATGAATATTCCGAAGCTTTTGACCACTGACCTGCGAATATGATAAATATTTTCTTCACTTATGATTTCGTTTCGGTTTGAAAAATGCAAACAAATTGCAAATACAAAATTATTTATTCTTAAAAATTTTGACACTTCAGATTCAGATGATGACAAAAAGAAAAAAAAAGTGGGAATGGAAATGGAAGGGCATCGTGTTTCTTCTTATGTCAAAAGAATTCCTTTGAAGTTCTTTCTTTTTTTGAATATTATTTTAGGTTTTATGAATTAGTTTATTTGAGTATTTACCATTGGAATTCATTGTTGTAAATGCTCTTCAAAACTACGATGGGATTGATACCTTTTTGAGCCATTTTATGTGCGGTTTTTTCGATAATTTTACCAAATCAAAGTTAAGAAATAACACCTTTACGGTTTATCGATACTGATTCTAGAAATGAAAAAAAAAGATTTTTTTGGAAGTGTAGAAATCTGGACGGAGGATGGAAGGTGGAGACTTATTAAATCGATTGGGTCAGTTCACAATCCTGGAACTTTCAAATTATCCCCCATTTGGAGAAATAATTATTCAGAAATTAAATAAATTGCAAAATTTAAAATCTTGTTTAAAAATCTTACCCGAGACTCCACAAAGTAAAATCCAATTCAGCTTCTCTTCCGCAATTTCATCTGCAATCCATTGTTTTTCTTTTACTGGGCATATTATGTCTTGCCTTGAGCAACTTCAAATGTCACATTTGACATTAGAAACGGTTAATCTGTTGTTTACTTGTTTTTATTTACCTTTAGTGTCGCTTGTTATTGGTTTTGGGTGAATCGAAGTAAGGGAACTTCATGATTTGGAGGCGCGCCTACTCAAGGACTTACTATGGAGTACAGAAGAGACATGAAGACTGTGGAAAATGGACGCTCACCAACACATTCAACACAAACGTCAAATTTGATGACAGGATTTTGATCCGCTCGAAAAATCCAAACTGCGATGACCGGATCATGGGCTGGATGTTGGATTGTTGGTCACTATTGGATTATCTGATGATAGAAATGTTCAATGGAGACCACAAGTTAAGAGAAATGTTATTCGTCTTAAAGAAGTAAGCTTCTGATGCAAACGAAAAATTGGTCTTAAGGCTAGGCGCACACATGCAACTTTTAGTTTCGAAACTGTTTGGTTTCTAATCTGAGCACTATAGACTTATACGAGAGTCCGCGCACATGCAGAAACCATTCGGTCGCCCATTCGAGCAACTTTTTAGTTTGTGTTTTGACACAAACTAAACGATCACCCCAAACCAATTCCTTAGTTTGTGTCACAAGGAACTTTAGGTAACTGCGCCACCATTCAACTAAATCGTTGAACAATTTTCTTTAAGTGCAAGAGAGAAAAAAAATGAGTCAATGTTTTCCTTTCACAAAAAATTCTGAGGGAAGAGTACCACCTTACATCTCAATTTCACTAGTTTTCTCTTTCATACATTGAATGCGAAAATTTATTAGTTGCTTAAACCCATAAAAAATGTCTGTATCCTACTATGATACAAGTAACTGCGCGCACATGCAACTAAATAGTTTCTTTGGTATGCATGTATTAGTGCATTTCAGTCAAATGATTCTTTAAAGTGTGACGAGGCTAGTAGAATACTTCCAGACGCGCAGAATAATATATCCTTCTCGTAAGTTTGTTTTCATAATTTAATTTGCTACTTTTTAAACGTCAAATGTATTTATGCACTGAAAGGCGATGGTTATTATTATTTGTAACTCAAAACAAAAAACATTTTTTAATTTTTTTTATTTTAAGATTATTATGTACTTCAATCAAGTGCGTCATCGTTTAAAAAATGGAATAAATGGAATGGAATAAAGCACAATTATTTCAAATGAAGTTTCGCGTCTCACAAATGGGAATGTCAAGAGTAAAACAACGCTGTCGCCGTCGAATGCTATTAACCAGACTGCAAATGGAAATGTATACAATAAAGAGTAACATAAACAACACTGAAACGGAACACCCACAGGAGCAGCAGTATCAGAAAGAGGAGGATTCTATGATGATCCTAATCGGAGCAAATCTTCATTCGAAAAGGTTCCTCTACACACAGCCTTCCTAGTATATCTTGGCTTTTACCTTTCAATTGATCAATCAATTGATGTGTGCCCCAAAAGTAGCTAAAGAAAATAATCGAGAGGTAAGATGACGATTTGAATCGATTTGAAATTCACGAACTGACAGACTGAGTCTGAAATTCCATTTTTTTCCAGGGCTATGTTACGCTATACGATGCCTTCGAGGGCTTCTATTCAGGGTATGGATCGGAAGGTTCGAGATTGCTGGAATTTCCCAATTTGCAGATCGCATTACCAAGGATTACGGTTGGACATTTGAGTTTACTTTAAAAGAAACAAGATGCTTGAACAGCGTTGCAGAACAGACGGCTTGGCTTTTTTTTTCTTGGTGGTTTGTTAAATATTTGGTTTTATAATAAACAAATATAATTCTTTTCTCTTCTAAAATATATTAGTTATCCCAAAAGTTCACTTTGAGTCGAATATTATTTGATTATTTATTTGTAAAATGTGAATTATATAAATTTTATTATTTTATTTTACAGAGCTGTAGGTAGGTCGTACACAAACTTTCCGCAAGGTAGCGGTTGTTGGAGTTGGGTTTCCTGCCACTCCAATTGTGGAAGGACGTACATATACGCTTAAGAGTAGTTTGATTGATGAAATAAGTGATTCAGTAATGAGTTGGCCTAAAGTATTCATGTAAAGTAAGAAATTCTAATCTGATTATTTAAAAGGAATAAATAAATAATAATAAATAAATGAATAAGGTCATTTTATAATTCGTTTAGTAAGAATTTCATTTATTTGATGTATCTTTCCATATATATATAAGTATAAAGTTAGTTACTAAAGATCTATTATATTTCTATCAATTAAAATAAATAAGTAAAGCAAAATTGAAAGATGTTTTACTTTCATCGCAGTAGAAAAAAGCGGAGGCGTTGTGACTTCAACGGGTGAACCCAATATTGCCTTTTGATTGCAGGTTTATTCCTTCTTTTTAATTCAAACGCACATATCAGTGCCATTTCGTAAAAATCCATGTCTAGAAAATTTTATTGACTTTCAAAAAACAAAAAAATATATTTTATATAATTTTGTAATTTTTTTCTACTTTTTTCTTCCATAAGCAAAAGAGTAGGACAAATTTGAAACTATTTTGTTTCGTGTATATGAGATAGAAATAGTGAATAAATGTTTTCTGTGTATTGGTTTATTTCGTTGATTACTTTTGGAGTTGCTTATGTGCGCGATGTTTGGGCAACTGACGATCAAACTATTTGGTTTCGAAAAAGTTGCATGTGCGCGCCTAGCCTAAGAGTTATTATGTCTTTTTAAATTATGCAATTCTAAGAAGGCCCAAATCAATGAGATACAAAAAAAAGCTGCAGTTTCGCCTTACGTTTACGAGTTCAGCCATAAAAATTCAATGCATGCTATCACAATGAAGCTTCGACCTCACGTTTCGTTTGACAATCAAAAGGAAAAGAACGTAATGTAACATAATGTGACTCCAAACGGAAGCTCAAGTTCAATTATGTAAACATTTGCTTTATCTGAAAGCTCATGAGCTGTACAAAAATGTCAACAACCAAAATATTTGCTCTTTGGAGGGATGAAATACAAATGTCATTAAGTATACATGATCTTCCACTATTGGCAGATTGTTTGCAAAACATTTCAACCAATTTTCTATCAAGCAAATACCCAATTTTGTCTGTAAAAAGTGACAGAAAACAATTGTCAATCAATCGTCGGCAAATTGTCTTTCAAAAAATTGGCCGTATTCATGCAATCGTTTGTACTCAATAAAACACCCAATTTTTTGTATTTTTATTCCGCATATTGGATGATGTTCTTTCCAAACAATACTATCCAAGTTATATTGGCAGAAGGTTTTTGAGCAGGAAAAAACAGTTTACCGGATTTTAAACGAAATTGAAAACTACGAAAATTGAAAGAAATGAGAAGTCATCCTTAGGCAAAATAATGAAAAAGAAACTGTACGAAAAAAAAGGTTAAAAAGGATTGGACACACGAAGTTTTTAAAGTGTCATACATTTATAACTCACAACTTTCCTTCGCCTTCCTCTACCTTCAGTTCATTATAAAAAAAAAACTACCAACAAAAATAAAGTCCATTACAATTTGTATTTTAAAGTAATTGTACTTTTTTTTTCAAAAACATTATTGAGCTGAAAATAAATAATTCATAGATTAAAAAAAGTTCAGGTTTCAGTTGAATGATAAAAACATGATCAACTGTCATTCTGACATAAGGAAAGTTGACTTGATAGCTAGGGGATCCCTGCCAAACTTATCTGTTTGTGCAGAACGCACAGTGCTCTATTAAGTTCGGAAAACATCTCACCGAATCATTTTAGACAAGGCGATGCACTGTCATGCGACTTCTTCAACATTATTCTGGAAAGAATTGTGCAAAACTGAACCGTCAACACTAGAGGCACGATATTCCAACGGTAAATCCAATTACTCGGATAAGCAGATGATATTGACATAATTGGAAGATCCAAGCGTGATGTCAGTGGAGCGTTTTTGAGCATTGCGACTGAAGCGCAAGTACATATAAGCTGTCATCAAAAAAGGACACTAAACAACGACGTCTTGGACAAAACGTCAGTATGGACAGCTATAACTTTGAGGTAGTTGACTTCGTCTGAAAAACTCAGACAACGACACCAGCGCCAGCGTTGAAATAAAACGAAGAATAACTCTTGCAAATCACTGCTTCTTTGGACTTAGAAGACACTTGAGTAGTAAAGTCCTCTCTCGAGCATCTAAAATCACCATTTTTATCAGACACTCATCATCAGGGTTCTCATTTATGGCGCTGAGGCCTGCACCCAGCCAAAGAAAGATGAGGGGGCCTTAGGATGTTTCGAAAGAAAAATTCTTCTGCTGATTTTTGGTCCCGTGTGCATAGATGGAGAATGGAGGAGAAGATATAACGATGAAGTGTACGGGCTGTACAGCGTCACTAACTTAGTTAACAGAATCAAAGTCAACGGCTTAGATGATTAGGTCATGTAGAGCGAATGGACATCAACGCTCCAGCAAGGAAGATCTTCGAATCCAATCCCTTGGACCGAGACGCATGTTGGTTCAGGCCCAGGTCCGCCTCGGACTGTAGCTGTAGCGCCACCTTAAGTAAGTAAGTTTTAATTGGTCGTAATAATTACAATTACAAAACAATATTTTTTAAAAGGATTAAGTTGTCCTGAATTCAAATCTCGCATTTGAATTTCTCTCTCACAAAAGGTTTTTAAGATATACCCCTTCAAAAATCAATTTGAGATTTTTTTTTCTTAGAACTTGAAATGTCGTTGTGTTGATATAAATTACCTAATTTAAAAACTAAACAAGGACCTACAACCCAACTATAGGAATAGTTTTAGTCCTCCTTTATTCATCCAAGTTAATTAAAACAACTTTAATTTAGTTATTTCTTTTTATTTTTGTATTTACAGTTACACATGCAGTTCATTATATGAACTTTATAGTTGGTAAATAGAGAATTTTAATATTTCAATAGTCGACGAGCTTTTTTAACTTCGGCGGAGCTGAAATAACAACTCTGTAGCGGTTATTTCTCTCACTATCATTTGTTTGAGTTTGAGTTGAATTCGCGGCACCACCTCGATCATAGTTTCTTGAAGGAGGTTGATATCGATTTGTTTCTCGATATCGATTTATTCTTGTTCGAGATCTTGATCTAGATCTACGAATACGAGAATTATCACGATCACGATGATACCTTGTACGATCTGGACTTCGTATACGTTTGCGAGAGTTGCTACGTCGATTTCTACTTCTCGAACGTGAATTTCTTCGTCTATGTCTATGAGTTGATCGACTGCGGGAGCGTGTTCTTCCACGATATTTATCACGACTATAACTTCGTCTGGATCGGGTTCTATCTCGATCGGGACTATTTCTGTAATTGCTTCTAGTACTTTTTGAAGATTTTTTACTACACTGAGATGCTGAACGACTTCTGGGCTTTGCTTTTATTACATCGGCCGTTTCTTCCTCAGATGTTTTGCCATCACTTGATTTTGGAGTACCATATTTGTGTCGAAGTTCTCTTTGTCTAGTAAAAAGATAAAAAAAATAATATTAAATTAATTTTGATTTCTATCACATAAGGAGGGACATTTTAATACAAGTTATGGGAGGTTATTTTCGTTTAAGCTATTCACACTTTAAAGCTTTACAATTTCAACAACAAAGATAAACTTATGGGCATTCTTAGAAGCGCAAGTATTACGGTAAAACTATTTAAGAATTGGAATCCAACTGGCTTTATCGAATGGTGAGACAAGAAACTTTATAACGATGTGCAAGCGACGTAAATGATTCAAAGATGATATGATATCATTTTAAATGCTTTACGTTCTATACTTTCTAAGGACTTGTGTAAGTTGCAGGAACATCAACCCAAAGATGGTTGATACGTCGCAAAAAGTCAGTGTAATATATGCAAGTGCCACTTATAGATAGGTGCAAAAGTGGTCTATTATGTTTTTATGACAGTGAGCAGCATTGAGTTTTTGATTAATTTAATTTTATTTTTGATTCTCCATTTAAAAATGCTATCTAGGTCAGAATTTAATGAGTTTTTAACATTCCATATCCACATATCCAGAGCAGGATTGTGAATTTAAAAATAAATATGAATAGCTGCGAAACAGGATTAGAAATTTCAGACAGGAGATCCATAATACAAATTAAAAAGAGGGACGGAGAACTCATTTATTTTTTGTTTCTCAGAGTTTAACTGTCCAAAAGACAACTTCGAGGGCACGTATTTTCGATAAGAGGGCCTAATGCCAAGGCCTATCAAATGTTTTTTTAAATATCGAGTGCAATAATCTTACTTTCTCCAAAACAATGTAAAGATTTGTTCTACTGTTCGGTGAGATTGGTAGTCAAACTGACTTCCGTGTAGATGTAGGGTTGCTATATGGTTGTCTATAATCTGGAAGGAAGAAGCGCTTACTTGCACCTCCACGTGGTGGCTCCTGGAGAGCAAGTTAGAGAAATCAGTGGAGCTATCAAATTAAGGCTTACTGCCAGGTGTTGATGTTGTAAAGCATTATTCTCTCTGTTCGGTGAGATAAACCAACAGATAAGTAGTGGCCTATTGCTATGAAATCCGTACTGCAGGTGATCTTGAAATGAAGGGACGTAAGTGCAATCGGTCGTTAATAAGAGGACGATTCGCCTTTGGAATGGGATGGACATCCGCTTTCTATCTACTTGGATCGAAAAATTAAGAGTAGAAGAGATGAAAAAGCTTTTGCAGGTATTCCCAACGTTAGAGAAAATCTCTTCGAAACAAAAGCGTGGATGCCATAGGAGCCAGCAAATTAGTGTAAAGTAGACCCGTCAGCATAACAATACAATACAAGCACTACCTCAATACAATTTTAAAGTCATGTGTAAGGCATGAACTGCAATCCTTGTTGAGGAACTAGATCCATCTCGTTCTTAGGTGGAAAACAGAATCCTTAGAACACTATTTACTTCCGCAATTGCTAACCACAGTCACCTCGATACTCCCACTAGGGAATCTACCTCTAAGGCAAGTTGAACTAAGCCCACCAGTTACAATGAGATACCAGGACCGACAAGATCCAGGGGCTACTATCTCCCGTGATACCAAAATGAAGCTTTATAAAAAATTTCGTAAGGTTAAGTTAAGTTATGGTTACTTCCAGATAGACTCCTTACAGTTCAACTTGGCAGCATCACAGGCCAGCACCACATCGATCGGAAATTAACAAGAAGAATGAGCTCAGTATCGACCAGTGGAAGTAGGAAACTAGTGATTTATTAGCACAGAAAGAGAGATCTATACAACTAAATCTAAAGCAACCTTCTCCTACGAAAAGTTTATTAGAATACACTTCCAGAGAATACCATTGAATTCCAAGACTCACTCCGTCTGCGTATGATGGACCACCATCTCCATGAAGAGAAGATACTAATTTAAAATTAATTGAGTGACTTGTTTATATTCTTGTTGTAATTAAAAACAAATGATTAACACATTTATGGACAGTGAAATACTTAGCCATATGTCGTCGTTCCAAAAAGAGCTGGCATATGTTCAAAATCTAAACTTTACAAACCAAAATTACCGAAATGTATTTTCCTTCCTTTAACTGAAAATGTTTAACATATATTTAACGGAAGCTAACCGATCATCAGATCCAATTATTTGTGTCAGAAGCAGACCTTGCTTCGCGATAAATTAGCGCTGGAAAGCGCCGTTTTGGTACCATTGGTACCATTAACTCGTTTGACCTATGTTTTGAAAAATAAAAATAATTGTATGCCATTTCGTCGCATTCAAAAAGAAAATCAGTAAATCAGGAAAGCTCATATAGATCTTTAAGGAACGCCCTTCCGAATCTTAACATAATAGAACCGGCCAGGGCACGACATTTACAGAGAAAGTGTATCAAAGTTTCCCTTTCATGTTGGTGTCCGCAGCTACTACAGTGAGTATTGTGAGGGATACCCAGCTTTGCTGCATGCTATCCTATTGGCTAATTTCCGGAATTTGCAGTGAACCTGGCTGGGTCTGCATTAAAATTCGATAGAACATTTTTTGTTATAGGCCAACTCATCATCCCGTTTATGTCACTATGAACTGCAACTCAAATAAGAGTGACACGGATGTTAAGGTTGAGGCTGGATAATTCATCCCCACATTGTAGGACTAGTATATATGATGTTGTGGTCATATTAATAACCATAACAGCCTCCTGGCTGCTAATGCAGATATCCGTGTTTCTATTTTGGTTTGAGTACTTTGAATGATTCTTTCATTGCTAGTCATTTTGCTTGAAATAATCTTTCACAATCAGGTAACCAAAAAGACTTGAAAACATTTAAGGGCTCAGAGAAGATTCCCGTCCCAACTCCAAACCCCTTCTTTGAACCGTATTTCGAACCATCCTTCTAATCCTTTCTGACAGAAAAGAAGACTTGAAAATCTTTACCGAGGTTCTAGGGTGTGAAGTAGGCGGTGTCTGTTTCAAACAAATCCACTGGAATCAACTGACGCTAATGAAGAAATGAAGTTCGAAAGTTTTGTGAGCAGGTGAAACGAAATTCACAAGTACATAACCCTAGAACCGAACGCTGCAAAGACGAAAGTGGAAACATCATAGTGGAACCGCAGCCAATGCTGAGGATATGGAACGACCACTTCTGCAGACTGTATAACGGACGAAGAATCGAATTCCGCTGTCAGGCAGGATGATCCATTTAACACAGACGAGAAAAGCTAACAATCCCATCCTCCCGACTTAGACGAAGTAAAGATTGCCATATCTAAGCTGAAGTCTCACAAAGCCGCTGGCTTGAATGCAGAGCTCTTCAAAGCAGCTAGAGATAATTTGATTAGGAACATGCACCAACTTATATGTAAGATATGGTCGGAAGAAAGCATTCCCGATGAATGGAACCTCAGCATTTAAAGGGTTGAACTGTATAGAGCCATGTCAGTCCTAGCATCACTGCCAAACTCGTCCGTTTGTGCAGGATGACCATGGAGAATTCATAAATGTTGGAAAGAACTTAACAGAACCTTTCCTATCAAAAAAGGTTCTAGACAAGGTGGTGTGCTGCCATGCGAGAGGCGGCAAAAATGGGTTTAAATGAGGGAAAACAAAGTACATGCTGTCTTCAAGAAATGACCTATAACACCGACGTCTTGGTCAAAATGTCACCATCGACAGACGTAACTTTGAGGTAGTCAAGGACTTCGTCTAGCTAGGCTCCGCTGTAAACGCAGAAAACAACACCAGCGCTCAGATCAAACACAGAATAACTCTTGCTAACCGCTGTTTCTTTGGGCTTAGAAAGCAATTGAGTGGCAAAGTCCTCTCTGATAACGAACAAATCTGCAAATGATAAATAAAAATTACCTCCTTCGAAGCTTTAGCGCCAATTCACGCATCTCATCTTCTCGTTCTTGTTGCTGTTGAAGTTGACGTTCAGTCTTCTCAATTTCAGCTTTTTTATCAGCTTTATCTAAACAAAAATAAAAACCGAAATTTCATGCATTTAAAACTGATTTAATTGTTTTATTTAAACTTACATTGTTTATTTAGAAGAATTTGCATCTTGCGTTTTAACCGCTCCCTTGGATTAAGGAGTGTTTTGTTTCCATTTCCATTGCCACTACTTGATACCTGCAAATAGTAACTTTGAAATATTAAAAATGGGTAGTTTCAAATTGGAAGGGGCTTCGTGGTCATTTGTTTATTTTTTGTTTTTGTATTCTTTTTCTTTTTACGAAACCCCAACAACTCTTGGAAGTTGTTTCAATATTTTGATGTCATCATGCTGCTAATGGTCGCAATTATTATTTTTTTTTATATTTTTTTGTTTTTGAGATATAAAGAAATAAATAGAGAAAGACAACAAGGCAGACTGGTGCCGAAAGAGAGATTATTGTTATTCTTACTGACTTTGGTCTCGGTAGAGCTAGAAAGATTTGTGCCATGTGCTGTGAGAAGATTTTTGCTACTCTGTTTACCAGTACCAGATGGTGCAAGACCGAAGTTTACCCCCTGGCCAGATGAATGGGGGAACGGATAGGATTTATCAGAGCTTAAAGAAACAAAAGTTAAATTAGATAGTGACCAGTTGATGTTTGTGGGGATCTTACGATGTTTCAACGTCCATTAATCCTTGATCTTCCTGTTCGGCATCATTACTGTGTTCATCTTCAGTTTCGCCTGCAGCAAGAGTTGTGTCTTCATCTGAATCCGACGTATCTCCGGGCTTTTTTCGACCATAGTATCTCTTTATGGGTGGTGGTTCTTCGGGCAGAGGCTGAGGAAGCTCAATTTTAACTTTTTCGGGAGCTGGTTTTGTCTGAGCAGCAGCAGCAGCAACATTTCGACGGATTGGTAAAGTGGGATACTGAATCATAAGAGGACCCACTGGAGGCGGCTGCAGCGGTGGCGGTTCTGTGATCACTGGAGAAGGAAGAATTTTAGGAGGAACTGGCACAGTTTCGATTAATTTATCAGGTGGCCATGGTTTTGTTCCCGACGACTTCGAAGTGCTTTGATTTCTTGGTGAATATCTTCGTTTCTCCCCTCGATATTCCGGCGATGAATTACTGGATGAACTGCTTGATGAGCTATATCGCTTTCGACGATGAGATCGAGACGGCGAACGCCTTGATCTGGATCTTGATCGCCGGTATCTTCTTCCTCGCGATCTACTTCGGCTCCTTCTGCTTCGTTTCGATCTACTCGAACTCCGACGATACCGCCCACGACTGCGACTTTTACTTCGACTTCTATATTGATACTGCTTTGGACGTTCTTGTCTTTTTTCATTGACCTGTTTAAGCTTTTCGAGATTTTCTTTGACCTTCTGAGCATACGTTATCTGTCCCGCTTGCGATAAACTACTCTCTGCCATCGATTTTATCCCCTTGTTAAGATTAATAAGGATTTTTGAATGCGGTTGGAGTTCATCTTCACCTCCAAACGATGTTATGTACGTGATTTTGCCGGAATTCTCCGGCGATGGTGATCGTGAATCGCTTTCATTTTCCTGAGCTTCGCCTGTCGTTTCCTCTTTTGCAGCATAGCTGGGCGGACTCAATGGCCGCCCGGCAACACGTCTCTCCTTTTGAGCTCTTCGTTCTCTCCTACTTTTCCTTCCACTTAGCATCATCTTCTCTTGTTCCTCCTCGCGAGCCAGACGAATTGCATCTGCTTCGTCGACATCCTTTGTGAGATAGGAATAGAAATCGTTGCTAAGCATCCCATAGTTCCTGCCGCATGCATTCAACTCGTGGGCCTGAGATGTGTCAAGCTTTGAAATATCTATCGATACGTCCATATCAATCTCCGACCCCACCGAATCATTATCATCGTCATTTTGTTGCACGGTGGTCGCACTGGGAATATGGCTGAAGGGCGTTGAGCTATCTGCGTCGTCATACGAGTAAGCTATTGCAGCGCCTGATTGCTTTTTCTTGCTTAAATTTTTCTCCGCTTCTAACTGAGCATTGGCCCCATACTGCTCTTCGAGATACAATTGATGCAAGAATTTTTCTTCTGGTAAATTCAAGAAATCGTTCTGTGCTAATATACGATAACGTTCGTAATTACATTGCCTTTCATCGGATCCGATTTCCTCGCACGTCGTGGTCTTCGCAGCCACTGGTATATGGTCCAAATGGGCACGCACATCGAATCGGTCGATAAGATTGTCCTGTTGTCCTTGCCATGGAACTCTGCAATAAAAATAAAATGAGTTTTTGATATCATGGCTCACTTACAGAAAAACTCTGTAATTGTGTTGAGATTTTGTCGGAATATCCGAAATATCACTTGCATGATAGCGGCGCCGTCGCCTGCTGCAGCTACTGCTGGGTCTAAATGTATTTTGCATTTACGTCCGTGCAATTGTATAAATTGAGTTGGATCGGCTTTCTTTCAGATAAATCAAAAAAAAAGTTTAATTAGCTTTAAGGACTTTTTGAAGTTTTAGATAATAGATCTTACAATTTTTTCATAAAAATCTTGTCTCCGCTCGGCTCTTTTCCTATAATCCACAATCATACCACGAATTTTTCGTTCTTGACGCCGAGCTTCGTGCCACATTTTGGTTTAACTTTAGCATCAACTTTTCTATTTATTATACTATGAATATTTTAGGGAAAAAGTTTGTATTATTTGAGTAAAAATTAAACAAATCACAACCAAAAAATATACAAAATAAAATTATTCAGAAAAATGCCGCAAGCCACACCACACCACAGAAAAGGTACATACAAGAAATTACTTCGGTCTTCGGTTTGAAAATCTGTCATGTCAAACATTCATGGTATTTTTCTTGTTAACCGATAGCAGCGACATTCTGCGGCAAATAGAAGTTATATACTTTATGTATTAGGTGCGTTCGATATTAAGTTGTTCCAGATGGATTGTGATTTGTGATTTATTAAATAAATTATAAATTATATATTATTGACACTTTTGTAACTATATAAAATCTATGTTATATCATTTTTTTGAGTTCATCGTAACCACAATACGGCGTTTAAGGTTCTGCACACAAAAGGCCAAGTAATAAATCTGCATGACCAGTCACGATTACCACTTGGTTCCGTCGTCATTTTTGTATGGTATAAATCTGAAACTAAACGAAGTAGTTTTAAATTAAATCTCAAAGTGCTTGTGCTCACACAATCAGGGATGAAATCGGCTTAGGTGATTATTAATAAATGACAATCAAAATAATCGAACTTGATTTATGTAAGGTGATACTCAATGTTCGTCTTGACTTCAGTACTCAATTGTGAATATTGAATTGTTTTTCAAGTTAATAATATCCTACAAATAAGCTTGTTAAAAGAACTTAAATTTAAAAAATTATAACTAACGGCCTGTGTTTTGGAAATTATAATCAAATTTTATTTGTCAATAAAAAAAAGTGCGTTTCATAAAATTAAGTCATGGTCAATCAGAACATTGTCCAACGGGACAGTCGGAACGCACCACTACCCTAAATATTGTTGTTGAGTATGTGCGCAGAAAAAGATTCTACAAACTTCTAGACTAATCGAATCGAATAAAAACACGTCCGTTTTGGATGAGGACAAAATAGAGAGTGATTTATTACGTTACGTTATTTTATTAGTTAACAAAGAGTACTAAGAAACATAGGGTGCATGTACATCAAATAGGTATTGTATATTCTATTTCAACACCCCCACTGAATGTACAATCTATTTGAATTTAAGTCCAATAGCTGAAGAGCAAAACAAATGTTTTTGGTGATTAACTGCCTTCGTCAGAAAATCGGCTGACATCTGTGATGTATTGATGTAATTGAGCTTGACTTCACCTTCGTTTATCTTGTCTCGTACAAAGTGGTGCCTGACGTCTATGTGCTTCGTCCGTGGGTGATAAGCAGTAGTCAACGCCAAACAAATAGCACCTTTGTTGTCACAATTAATCGTTGTTGATGTTGAAGTACATGGAACAAGTTCCTTTTCCAAACTCTTGAGCCATATAGCTTCCTGCACGGCTGAGGATACTGCCATATACTCAGCTTCCGTTGATGACAGGGCGACAGTCGGTTGTTTCTTCGTATTCCACGAAACTGCCGCTTTTCCAGAATAGAAAACGTAGCCTGTAGTTGATCGACGGTCATCACTATCGTTCGCCCAATCTGCATCGCAAAATCCAATTACTTTACGATCCTTGGATTTACAGAACTCTAGCTTAGCATCAGCTGTTCCCTTCAAGTAGCGTAGGATTCTTTTGACAGCGGTCCAGTGTGGCTTGCCATAATTGTTGCTGAAACGAGATACATTACTTACAGCAAAACTTACGTCGGGCCTTGACACCTGCGCAGCAAACATGATGCACCCAACCGCCTCTTGGTATGGAATATTGGACAATTCATTTCTTTCTTCTTCACATTGAGGACACATAAGTTTTGTAAGCTTCTGGTTATGGTCCATCGGCGTGTTCACAGGATTGCAGTCTGACATTTCGAAACGTGCCAATATCTCCCTGATGTAATGTTCTTGGTCAATGCTGATAGACCCCTTCTCACGATTTCGTTTTATTTGAATTCCTAAAGCAAAACGGGCCTCTCCCATGTCCTTCATGTGGAAAGAACTGTGAAGATACAATTTTAGTTTTTTCTTTGTTTCAAAATCTTTGGAGAAAATTAAAATGTCATCGACATATACAGCTACAATAATCGGACTTGCATTCTTGTGAGAAAAATATACACACGGGTCAACTTTTGATTTCTCCAATCCAAACTGTAGAAGTGCGGTGTCTAGCTTCTCATTCCAAAGCCTACTAGCCTGCTTTAGACCATATAGAGATTTCTTCAAGCGACATACTTTACCAGTTTTATCAGAAAACCCTTCAGGTTGTAGCATGTAAATCAAGTCCGGTAAATCTCCCTGCAAGAATGCAGTCACTGCATCCATCTGGTCTATATCGAGATCATACTGAGCGGCTAACGAAATCAAAAAACGTATTGTACTGTAGCGCACCACCGGAGAAAAGGTTTCCTTGTAGTCGATGCCTTTTCGTTGTGAACAACCTTTTACTACCAAGCGGGCTTTATAGCGACAAATTGCACCATCGGAATTGCGTTTAGTCTTGAAAACCCATTTACAGTTTATAGGTTTTTTATCAGATGGCAAATCGACAAGCTCCCAAGTATCATTCTTCTTCAATGAATCTAGCTCATCTGCCATTGCTTGTCGCCAACATTCCGAATCTGCTCTACTAAGAGCTTCACTTAAAGTAAAAGGGTCATGCAACTCACCTGTTTTTACTGCATACGATATGTAGTCGTCTCTCTTTATCGGTTTCGGTATTCGATTGCTTCTCCTCATCTGGTCTGGTGCTTCTATCGTGCTCGAAACTGAATGCGGTAGAATGTATTCGATTTCACTATTCTCACTTCTTTCAATGGTTGGCTCATCAATGGTTTCCGGAAATATCTCGTCGATGTTGTTGATCTCACTTGCAGCATCAGAATATTCATCAGAATCACACTCAGAGACCTCGCTGACAACGCCTGGAACTTCACCATCTTTACCTGAAGCTGAACCAATCTCGAAAAAATAGGAACTTAAATCATCATCCACTGGATATAGATGCTCATCTTCGAAAAATATAACGTCACGGCTAATCACTATCCTGTCTTTGTCTTGATTGTAGAGTCTATAATTTTTCGTGCCATCACAGTATCCAAGGAATACACATGCCTCTGACTTCGCATCCAACTTCTTCCTTTTCTGCTTCGGTATGTGCACCATCGCCTTGCAACCAAATGTTCGCAAGAAATTCATATCAGGCGCAACACCAGTCCACGCTTCCTCAGGGACTTTACATGTTGATGAACTACTCGGAGATCTATTGATAAGGAACACTGCTGTAGAGACTGCTTCTGCCCAAAAATGCTTTGGGAGATTAGCATCAAGGAGCATACATCGTGCCTTTTCGATGATAGTTCTATTCATCCTTTCAATTAGACCGTTGTGTTCGGGTGTGTAAGGTGCTGTTGTAAGATGCTGAATTCCTGACTGACGAAGTAAACTCTGAAATTCTTTTCCACAGTATTCAGATCCATTGTCTGTTCTCAGTGCCTTTATATTCTTGTTGCATTCGTTTTCCACACGGGCCTTAAATTCTCTAAAACGATTCAACGTTTCTGACTTCGCACGCAAAAAATACACAAACGTCTTCCTTGTGAAATCATCCACAAACGTCAAAATATAACGTGCACCACCCATGCTCGCAACATTGATCGGCCCACACAAGTCGGAGTGTATTAACTGCAACACATCACTTGCCCTGGCACCTGGTTTCTTAAATGGCCTACGGCACTGTTTGCCCTTGGCACAGACCTCACAATTTACATTTTCCTGAGTACTTTCTAAATTTGAATAACCAAAACCATTTAGAATGCTTCGAACGCTACTAAAATTTAAATGACCCATTCTTCTATGCCATAAATTTATAGCATGATCTACACGATTTGCTGTAAAAGCAAAATCTTTATCTGTACAATCCAGCTTGAAAAGCTCTCCATCAAGAGAAGCTGAGGCCAATAAATTATTATCTGGATCATAGATTTTACAACCTTTAGAGTCAAAAATCACTTTATTTCTTTTGCGTACGATCTGACTCACAGAAAGAAGGTTAGCACAGAGGTCAGGTATGCATAACACATTTTCCACCTTGACCTTGCAATCATCAATTGGTAAATACACATTTCCAGTACTCTCTACATTCAATCGCATATTGTTAGCCACTACCACCTCGCTGTTCACCTTCACACCTTGATTGACATCCGACAAAAGCCTTGGGTCTGAGCACATATGTGCGGATGCACCGGAATCAACATACCATGCACCTGGTTGCACGGATGAAACAGAAAACGATGTGTATAAAGACGTCGGTTTGACTACCTGTTTGTTGGATTGCTTCGAAGGACAATTTCGTGCAAAATGTCCAAAGTTGTTGCACTGGTAACATCTAGGACCACTGCTACCACTAACGCCACCACCAACGCCACCACCGCCGGTACTACTGCCAACATCACGACCACTTGAACCACCACCAGCACCATTGTATCTCTTCTTCTGAAAGCGACGTTTGCCACCATAAAAAGCAACTGCATCCGACTCATTCAACTTCACATCCTGAAGTATCTTTGTCTTGACTGAATCGCCAGTGATTTTCATGCCGCAGCTCTCAATACCCATAATCATAGGCTTGTAATTGTCACTTAATCCAGCCAATAACAAAGTACCTACCCATTCCTCCGTAACCTTTAGACCGATGCCATTCAGTTTGTGTGCTGTCGAGATAATGTCGTTCACGTACACCTCCACGGATGAACAGTCTTCTAGCTTTGTGCTAATGAGTTTGCGCAACAAACCCACTCTCCGAGACAGCCCGTTGTCTTCAAAAGCAGACTGCAATCTATCCCAACATTCCTTTGCAGTTGTTGTGTCCTGGACATGGACATAGTTGATGGGTTCTAAGAGAAGGATTATTCTCGACCTCGCCATGGTGATTCTCTTGATGTCTTCTTCCTCATCGCTCACAACGCAGGACCACAAATCCTCAAGCTCGAGATATGCCTGAACTGCGAAGCGCCACGTGTCGTAGTTTTCTCGCCCTTTGAGTTTCTGAATAGATGGGAGGCTGTTAGCCATTATTATAAATTTCGTCTGTTGTTAATATAATAATATAAATGAATAATATAAATGCTTTATCTATTTAGGAGCTTCTGGGCCCATAACCTGTTGTTGAGTATGTGCGCAGAAAAAGATTCTACAAACTTCTAGACTAATCGAATCGAATAAAAACACGTCCGTTTTGGATGAGGACAAAATAGAGAGTGATTTATTACGTTACGTTATTTTATTAGTTAACAAAGAGTACTAAGAAACATAGGGTGCATGTACATCAAATAGGTATTGTATATTCTATTTCAACAAATATTCTGATACGTCAAACAGAAGAAATTAAATAAACCATGAGAGATCAAGGTATGTATGTTACCTCTGTCACCTCTGCGGTGGAAAATGTGTGAAGATCTTTGTACAAATATTTCCGAATGTCTCGAGATCAATTGAAGGAATATACACTGTTTGTTTTTGTTTTTTTTTTTTTCAATCTGGTTTGACGTTTGACCGTTGAAGTTCTTTTAAAAATCTACAACTTAGAATTGTATGTCGTGTTTCAATTTTTAACCACAGGCCTTGATCGTTTTTGAACGAAAACGGATAATTTTATAGAAGGCAGAGAACACGATGGGCAAACTTTTTTAATGTTGACTTCAAACTTATAGTAGACTTGTTTAAGGCTAGGCGCGCACATGCCACTTTTAGTTTCGAAACTGTTTGGTTTCTAAACTGAGCACTATAGACTTATACGAAAGTCCGCGCACATGCAGAAACCATTCAGTCGCCCATTTGAACAACTTTTTAGTTTGTGTTTTGACACAAACATTGCGGCTACCGTAAAAGTACAAAAATGCGATGGCGATCGCAAATCCACTTACGCTTATTCGCAGTTTAAAGTTGGAAAAGTGCGTCAACTGTATGTGACAGATGTCAAACTTTGGTGCTTCCAGTTCAAAACCACGAAATAAATGACGCTTTACAATCAAATGGAATTGAGTTGAATCACGCTACGGAGAGACATGTATGTATTAAAAAATTCTTTTAAATTAAGTTGGGTATGTCTGAAGTACTTTATATCTCTTGCACGCACCTAGTCTTATTTACACTTTACACAATTGGGTAGTTTATATTTCTTAATAAAATTTCGCACACAAATTTCTCACTTTTCCTGTCAGAAATTTTGAGAATAAAGTTTTTAAGATTCAAGTTGTAAGAAATTCCATATCGTGTATTGCAAAAAGGAAAAAAATAAATGTAGACTCTACACAATTAGCTAGTTTATTTTTCTAAGATCTCAAGGATGTCCGTATGATAAGAAATATAAACAATATTTCTCACTTTTGCTAAAAATTTATCGTTTACTCTCGAAAGGAAGAAAAGAAATGCAAAACTAATATGATTGCTAGGTGAAAATGAATTGTATTTATATATCATTCTTCTGCTCTGTCAATCCCTCAATAAAATCTTCAGAAATATAAACTGACCAAATTAATTAAAACACTTGGCAGCACTTAAGATAATACAACTGTCATTTTTTGAGAGCCGCGATTTGCCGATTTGTGTAGACAAAAATTGTGTGCTGCTGTACTTTCTTCAATATTACTTAACTTATTTTTTTAAAATTCCAATATTTTATAAGAAAACACACATTTTGTTTTGCTACAATGTCTGGAATACTCGGGCGCACACAATTCCTGGGTGAGACATCGAATCTTTTCACAGATGAAAAAACGGCCACGGCTCGAACCAGGGTAAGACAACGAATTTATGGGAAGTACCTATTTTTGTGGATAAACAAATCTTTTTCAGGTTGTTGAATGGTTCAATGAAATGATGGTGGCGGAACCAGCCACCAAATGTGAACTCCTAGCCAAAATCCAAGAAATTATATTGGCAACCTGCCCAGAGCTGATAGAAGAATTTCTAGAACACATTCTATCTTTTGGTCATGATCCCCACACAGATGTGCGGAAACAAATAATCGGATTCATGGAACAAATATGGTATGTAGACTTGCACGATCCTAACTTTGAGACCAAACTAAATTACGCTCTTTAGCAAATTAAAACCAGAATTCATGCCGCAGATTGTGAATGTCATATCAATGCTCCTTCGAGACTCTTCGGCCCAAGTAATCAAACGTGTCATACAGGCATGTGGTTCAATTTACAAGAACGGTTTGAAGTGGATATGCACTCGAGCAGAAATCACAGACAGCACTGAACAAGCTTGGAATGTTCTTAGTTTAGTCAAAGCTCAGATCCTTGACATGATCGACAACGACAACGATGGTATTCGTACAAATGCTTTAAAATTCCTCGAAGGAGTAATCATTCTTCAGACCTATCCCGATGAAGACAGTCAGAAGCGAGAAGACGACTTTTCCTTGGAAGATATTCCACTCACTTTGAAAATCATGCGAAGAAGGAAACTCGAAGAGGAAGCTATGAATATTTTCGATATCTTGCTAAAGTTCCATGCTGCCACTCATGTATCGTCTGTAAACTTAATAGCTTGTACCGGTAGTCTGAGTACTATTGCGAAAATGAGACCTAGTCTCATGAGTCCCGTGGTTGAAGCTTTCAAGAGTCTCAACGCCAATCTTCCACCTACTCTCACCGATTCTCAAGTCAGCTCAGTTCGAAAGAGTTTAAAAATGCAACTCATTGGATTACTGAAGAATAGAGGGTCATTCGAGTTTCAAAACGCCATCAAAAAAATGTTGCTGGATTTGGGTTCGTCTCAATCGGAAATAAGTCGTGCTACTCCAAAAATGGACAGACAAGAAGTGAATTTACGTCAAAAAAGAATTGTCGAAAATGCTGCACACAGTCTGAGTAAAAAAATGCGCCTCGATAAGGACGATTCCAGCAGCGGTGCGGTTTCAAAAGACGGTACCGTCATTGATTTAATGGAAGTTGATATGGTTGCGTTGGAGAAAAATATAGAAACCTCAACTAAAATCAATGAAAAGTTCATTGCGGATAACATAAAAAATTCTGAAATTGCGGTTAGCTTGGTTTTGGCTTTTATGAAGCATCTGCCGGCCGAAGTACCTGATGTTTTCTTCGAGGAATATGTACCCGTGAAGGACACCCCGTTGCCAGCACAAATAACAAAAATCGCATCCCTATTGGCTTTCCAAATGACCGAGAAAAAAATTGGTCCAGGTGGATCAGTCTTTTCAAAGGACTACGATACTAACGACGTGGAAATGACGGATATACCTCATGAGATGGATGAGCAACAGCGCAAAGAAGAAGCAACCAAAAAGCTGCGTGAGAACATGGAAAGGGTGAAGGGGGAACAAGCATTGCTAGAACACATGAAGCAGCGAGCGAAAACGCTTAAACTGCAAGAGGTGACGAAACCCTTCCCCAGAGCAACAAAAGCAAAGTTTTTAGTCGATGCTGTGAAGAGAATTTTAAGTGCAGAACGCCAGTGCATCGTGGGAGGAGTTTCCGTGAAGCGCCGCAAGATTTTAACTGTTATGGCCGCCACTTTCCCCGACAGCGTTAGAGTAATAATTTTTGATTTTATTATGATGGACATCAAGGGACGCATAGACTTGGCCTTCTCTTGGCTCTACGAAGAATACTGTCTTCTGCAAGGCTTCACCAGACACTCGTATGTTAAATCTGAGCATCGTCCAGATTACGCTTACAATGAGCTTCTCAACCAAATCATCAATGGAATTTGTACAAAATGTGATTTCAAAGATAAGTTGATTCTTTTGCGGAGGGTTTACCTTGAGGCACCTTTGCTGTCAGATGAATCTGTGAATAATTTGGTGCAGATGTGCCTTAGTGAAGATACGGGCAATTATTGTGTTGACCTAATAAAAGAGTTGACTCTTCTACGTCCTCCGAGAAAGCTTCGTTTCGTTCGAATTTTACTAAACTTTTGTGTGCACGAGAAATCGGCTTTGCGGGAAAAAGCATTGGATCATGTTCGCATTTTGTACTCAGAAAATAAAGTGCTTCCAGTTAAAATTGAAGAATTCGGAAAGGAATGGTTAAATCATCTGTTGAAAGAAACTCCACCACCTGAAATATTCGGTGCCGATTATGGGCGTGATACAGTGGAGATTGCCTGGAAGGAGGATCTAGCAAAAATTTGCTTGGGAACCATTTTAATATTGCTGCCGTATTCAGAAAGTGAGTAAAAACTAAAAATTTATAATCTAAGGGAAGAAATTTCTCAAGGTCATTTCTTTTCGGCAAAAGCATTTTCTTTCTAAAGTTAATCGTAATCTTTTACATTTCTAGTTTTTACAGGTCACATTTAAAAAATGTGTACAATAATCATTTTTAGATAAGACTGTGATTAATTTTTGTAATTTATTGTGTTGGAACGTCAAAAAATTAAAAAGGAATTTCATGGCCCATGGGGGGATCGAACCCACGACCTTCGCGTTATTAGCACGACGCTCTAACCAACTGAGCTAATGGGCCAGTTATTTGTCAGGTGTAAAAATATGCATTTATCGACAAAATTCAAGTTTAAAAAAGTTTATTAAAAGTTTTCTCTCGGTGACAGAGGTTTCGTGAGCTTTAAAGCACTCAAAAGTTTATGTAAGGCATCACATAGTTGAAATTTCGTAGCCTCCGTGGCGCAATTGGCTAGCGCGTTCGGCTGTTAACCGAAAGGTTGGTGGTTCGAGCCCACCCGGGGGCGGTTTCTTTTTTAATTACAAAACATTTTAAATTTATTTTTTTAAAGAAAAAATGGATTAATCATAAATTTTCCCTTAGCCATTTCAAAATTTTGGAGGAAACGCACTTATTATAAAAATTATACAACTTTCTGTATAGCAGGCATATGAATAGATCGTAAATTAAATTTCATATCGCTGAATTTTTACATCTTACTTACTTAAGGTGACGCTATAGTCTGGGCGGACTTTGGCCTCAACCAACATTCGTCTCCAGTTTTGCACGCCAATTTGATTGAGGTCTTCCTTCACCCACCTGCGTGCGCCACCTGAGTCGCGGTCTTCCTCTAATGCGCCGTCGTCCCTAGGGATTGGATTCGAAGCCCTTCCGGGCTGGAGCGTTGATGTCCATTCGCTCTACATGACCTAGCCATCTAATCCGTTGGGCTTTATTTCTGCTAACTTCGTCAGTGTCGCTGTACAGCCCGTACAGTTCGTCGTTATATGTTCTCCCATATTCTCCATCTATGCAGCCGAAGAATTTTTCTCTCGAAACATCCTAAGACTCTCATCTTTCTTTGACAGGGTCCAGGCCTCAGCGCCATAAATGAGAACCGGAATAATGAGTGTCTTATAGATGGTGATTTTAGATGTTCAAGAGAGGACTTTACTGCTCAATTGCCTTCTAAGTCCAAAGAAGCAGCGAGTTATTCTTCGTTTGATTTCAGGGCTGGTGTCGTTGTCTGAGTTTATAGCGGTGCCTAATACTTGGTCTTGCCCTCATTGACCACTAAACCCATCTTCTTCGCTTTCGTACCAATGCTCAAAAACGCTCCATTGACATCACGCTTTGATCTTCCAATTATGTCAATATCATCTGCGTATCCGAGTAATTGGATGGACCTTTGGAAGATTGTGCCTATAGTGTTGACGGTTGAGTTTTGCACAATTTTTTCCAGAACGATATTCAAGAATTCCCATGACAGTACATCACCTTGTGAGATCTTTTCCGACCATGATAGAGCAGCGTGCATTCTCCATCGTCATTCTGCACAAATGGATAAGTTTGACAATGATGCAAAAACTAGACATTGCTCTGTACAGCTCTTCCCTATGGATGCTGTAGTACACGGCTTTAAAATCGATAAAGAGATGGTGAGTATCGATTTTAAGCTCTTGGGATTTTTCCAAGATCTGCCGTAGTGTGAATATTTGGTCAATAGTGGACTTTCCTGGTCTGAAGCCAAACTGATAAGGACCTATCAGGTTGTTGACGAACGGCTTCAAACGTTTACATAATACGGCAGATAATTTTGAGGGTCTCCTTTCTTATGTATCTGGAAAACTGCGTTTCTACTACGATGTTTCCCTGATTACAGGCTTTAATTCATGGCTTCATTGTAGCCGTCTAACGTAGAAACTTCTCACAGTACTTCCTTGTTTTGGCTTGGATCCGGATATCCGGCTACAACGAGGTAGTGGTCCGAGTCAATGTTGGCCCTTCGGAAAATTCGGACATCCTGTATACTGGAGAAATGTCGTACGTCTATCGCAATGTGGTCAATCTGGTTGACAGTTGATTAAGATTTCCATGTCCCCTTGTGGATATCAAAATCGATCAGCCTTAACCCTATGTCGGAAGTAGTGTCGTGCAGGCTGTATCTCCCGATTGTGCCACCAAAGATGTCTTCTCTTCCTAGCTTGGTGTTAAAATCTCCTAAGACAATTTTAATGTCATAGCCAGTGCACTGCTTATAAGACTTGTTCAAGAGCTCGAAGAATATGTCTTTGGCGTCTTCATCTTTCTCCTCTATTGGGGCATACGCGCATATTAGGCTTGGTTTAAAAGTTGGTAACTATTTCAAAGAAAAAGTTATTTGTGTTGTATGACAAATGATGCCACGCATTATGGGACTTAATGAGCTCGAAACGTTTTTGAAAAATTTTATGAGTTGAAAAATATAAGGATGGCGTCTTGAACTTGTTTTTCCTTAAATTGTAAAACAAATTAGTCTCGCCTATTCCAAATTCCATTGCAATCGGAAACTTTAACGAATTCCGAAATAAACTATCCCGTGTTGAATAATGACTGCTCAGTCGATTTCAATGGTATTCCCCCGATATTAGTTACTCTAAAAACAGGCAAATTTCCCAGTATATGGAAGAAGTCATTTCTAACTCTAATTTTAAAGAAAGGTTATCAAGGCGGATATAACAAACTACTGGCCCATTGCAAAGCTCTCTAACATTCCTAAATGGTTTGTGAAAGTGTAGCATTTTTAAGTAAGAATCTCATTTGGGAACAGCAAAATGGTTTTTTGAAAAAAAAGATCAGCCAAATCTCCTCACATTCTCAAACATATGTTGAAACGCTTAAGAATAAGGTTATGAAGTTGTGTATGCACTGACTTTTCTATAACTTCGGACCAACTAAGCCGCGGAATTATTTTATTTAAACTTAAAGCTCTTGTTTTTCCACTATTTTTCTTATATTGGATCAAATCATACCTCGAAAAACTCATTTCTCATTTGCAGCATTAGATTCATAGCCTATTGACCATCAACTGAAGTGGGTGATTCTGCTAGTAGCACGAAGGCAAATCGAGAATCGAAATTATAAAATCCGCGAAGATTCTAAATAATTCGGGTTACTTTTTTAACAAGCCCCATACACGGCAAAACAATGCTCCCCTGGTCAGCTAGTACATATGCACATATATTTATAGCTTTTTACAATAACTAAATATGTGTATGTATTTCAAAACTTGAATACCTTTAGAAAAAACACGCCAATTTTGCTTTATTTTGACTAAAACAATTTTTAAAGATTCCATTAACACAACCTAAGAAACACGCATTTTAAGAAAACCCTATGTTATCGGTTTTTGAAGACTTTTCCTTTCAATAAAATCTCCACAAAACGAAAAACGCCTTGACACAATGAATATTTTTTACCTACTAGAAGAAAAATGCTGAACTTATTATATTACAAAATAAACACAATACGCGACTTTTGTTTTTCAATACTGTATTTGTTATTTTCTTATTTTGTTTTCTTTGCAGATCTACTTGAAGACCTTTGTAATGTTTACACCAAAACGTCACCAGATCTTAAACGCACAATTTTACGTTCTATTGAAGTGCCAATCAAGAAGCTGGGCGTTGAAAATCCAACACTTTTGAAACTAATCGAAGAATGTCCCAAAGGAGTTGAAACCTTGGTAACAAGAATAATTTACATTCTTTCAGAAAGCACCATACCCACAGCAAATCTAGTGAAAAAAGTACGCGATCTCTATCAAACTAAAGTCAATGATGTTCGCCTTTTGATTCCTGTTCTGAGTGGCTTGACCAAGGCTGAGATTTTAACTGCACTGCCAAAACTTCTGAAATTAAATCCAATTGTGGTAAAAGAAGTTTTCAATAGACTTTTGGCCATTGGCACAGAATATACGAATCAAAAAATGCCTATATCTCCAAGTGAGATACTAGTTTCTCTTCACACTCTAGACCAAAACAAATGTGAGCTGAAATATGTTGTTAAAGCAACATCGATGTGTTTGGCCGAAAAGGATGTCTACACGCAAGATATACTTGGTGCTTGTTTGCAACAGCTTGTTGATATTGTACCGATTCCGACGCTCTTCATGCGAACGGTTATTCAAAGCTTGGCCCTGTATCCACGGCTGTCTAATTTTATCATAGGACTACTGCAAAGGTTAATTTTAAAACAAGTTTGGAAGCAAAAAGTCGTTTGGGAAGGGTTTTTAAAGTGCTGTCAGAGATTAAAGCCGCAGTCATCATCAGTTCTTATACAATTGCCATTGCCTCAATTGCAAGATGCTCTCAATCAGTGTCCGGATCTTCGGGCTCCTCTCCTTGAATACGCCGAGTCTGTTGAGGAAAATCAAGCTGGTATTATATCCCAACAGACTATGGATGTTTTGACTGGAAATGCTTTAGATGTTATTATAACGGTATTTACGATTGTTTTGTTTTAAATTTGTGTAAGGTAATTAATTTGTTTTTTTTTTTTTTTTTGCGAACAGGATGATTCTGGTGGATTTATGATGCTAGAAAATATAAAACTGGAAAAGGAGGAGCCTGTCGAACCATTTATTCCGGACCATAGCCAACCTCTGCCACCGGGTGAGGACTAATAGACTTCCCATTGTGAACTATGGGCTCGATTATCTTTTCAAAACAAATTAATAACCTATTTAATACCACTGAAGTAATAAAAAAAAATTGAACAGATTGTTTCTGTATGATAATTTCATTGATTGAAAAGTTGAAATAATTCTTTTTGTTTGTACTAAGTAGGCGCTGCTTCTTGTTAATAAGAACTTTGTTTAGTAAAAATAAATACCTTAAAAGTCTAAGAAGTAAATCTTCGGAATCTTTACTTTATTTGACATTTGTTTCAGTATTTTGGCAAAACAAAAAGTCCATAATCAAGAGTGTCTAATTCCTAATACAAACAACCTCAGTTTTCCAGCCTTCCAACAGTAAAGCTCAGGAAAACTTCATAGCCTCATGTTTTATTTAGATTGTAGAAAAGCATAAACTCATTCAAAACGGTTGAAACTGAATTGGGACTTGGAACTATAAAAAGTTTTCCATTCACTCTATTAGTTTAAATTCCAATCTTCTGGTTGCTCACTTCCAGAATTTATTTAACCCAACAAGAGTGAAACTTGATTTTCAATATGCTACTCTGAGCTTTACAATTTAAGGTCTTGATGCTGCATAATGCCTCCAAGAAGTGATGTCAGCTATAAGGAAACTATAAGATGCAAAAGCAATTAAATACCAGCTGAATCTTATAAGTATGAGAGCAGTTTGGCAGTTATATATAACAATTTCATGAAAACCGGAATAATAACAGTAGAAATCAAGAAGTTCATGATTTTCCCAAGCTGAGCTTTTCAATTATGGAGGCATTTTTTGTAATACTTCATACGCTAGTTTTGCAAAAACGTTTCAGGCAGGATTGTTGACCGTTGCGTTGGCCACATTTTTACCCTAATAAGAATAGCAAAAACAATCAAGACAAACTCCTCTATCGGTTTTTCATCGACTTTAAATCTGCATTTGATATGATTAATAGACAAGCGCTCTTATAAGCTTTATTGTTAGTCATTTAAGTTTGGAAAAGTAATTTTAAATCTGTACGCAGACACAGTGGGCAGGTTCAGGCGACATAAGGGACTTGAAAGTAAGGCAAGTTTCTAGTTTCTGATTGCCCAGCTTCCAAAAAAATGCCTTCCAACTAAGGCAACTTTATTGGAAAGTTGACTGGAAAGTAAGTCAAGAAAAATCTCCCTAACTACACTGAGTTACAAAAAAAGTGGCGCAGTCATACTTTTTGATGTGTTGTTATTATTTTGATAATATTATTTTTTCGTTTAACTGTATATTTGTGTGTATGTTTGTATATTCTTTTTCGATTTTCTTTATCACATTAGTGCATTATATTGAGGAAAGCATCATTTTTTTATAATAGACGCGAGTTATACAAATTTTGGCTTCCGTGATCTACTAAAATATTTTAATAAGTTTATTGTAATGAGTTTATTTTAACTTGATTCTTTATCAGTGTTTTAGTGATTTTTGCGAACAAAAATGCAAATAACGGCAGAAAAAGTCATCAGTGTGCTGGCTTCAGTTGAGGATGGTTGAAGTGCGCGGTATGCCGCTGTTATGATCGGAAAACCGGAAACCAACTCCTGCAACCGGCGGAAAGGCTCAGGTCGCCCCAGAGCAACATCTGCAAGGGATGATCGATATTTGGTGCTTCATAGCCTTCTAACTGAGCTGTCTAACAGACTTCGATTCGTTAGGGGGAGAGCTGTGAATGGTCAAACGATGAGGAGGGGGTTAGTGGAGAGTTGCCTGAGAGCAAGAAGACCTGCTCGTGTACCAAGACTCACGTTACAGCACAAGCCACGGATGCAATTGGCTCAACTTTACCGAGACTGGACCGAGGCCGACTGGGGTAGAGTTCTTTTCACTGATGAGTCCAGGTTTTGTCTACGCTCACCAGATGGACGAAGCAGAGTGTGGAGACGATCAGGTGAAAGATACTCTTCGGAAACGGTTTCCCACCCCGAAAATTTCTGAGGAGGTTCCGTCATGGTGTGGGCGGGAATTTTAATGCAAGGAAAATCCGAGCTATACATCGTGGAAGGATCGGTAAACTCCAGTTACTACATCAACAAAATTCTGGAAAAATATGTGGTTCCATTCGCACAATTTATTGCTAATACAGGGCAATGCTAGACCACACGTTGCTAGGTTCGTTACCGACTACTTACAAGAAGTGGACATCGATGTAATGGCTTGGCCTGCGATGAGCCCGGATATGAATCCCCAACGAACACGTTTGGGATCTACTGGGAAAAATGATAAGGTGGCGACCTGCCCTTCCAGAACAACCAATGGCTGAGATCTGCCCTTGTAGATTAATGGGAAAATTTGGACGATACCATCGTAACAAACCTTATCCATGACACTTGAAAAGCTAACTAGTTGTTTTGGTCAAAATGTACGTTCAAAGAATGCAGTTAACTGCAAATAAAGCCCCTTATGTTTACTGAACCGGCCAAATCTGTGACTATTTACAATCGTACTGAAGCAGGTCTCCAGACGTTGTGCAGAATAATGGTGTTCATTAATGCAACAAACCAGAAATGTGATTGTACTAACGCAGTTTTTCGACGTTTATGAGAACACCATTTATCTGGAAACTTTAGTTCGCTCCGAATTTTAAAAGCCATATTTTGAGTTGAATCTGATTTTTAAAATAATGTTCTCCATTCGAAGCTAGAATTAGACATTAGCAGAAAATGAAACAAATGTTTTTGAAGATTTAACTTGTATTTTATTCATTTTTTTTTCTTTCAAGTATTGTTTTTTTTTTATATTTACTTATAATTCAATACCACATTCGTTATTTACTTATTTATTTTCCCAAACTTGACGTAATTTTAAAGATTTGTTTTTATTCTGACTTCGAAATTATCATATTACAATAATGCACACTATTATATTTCAAAATGCCCATTCCAAGAGGATAGATACAAAATAAATAAATACAAATTATTATTTTCAATGATTAATTCTACAAAAAAAAATCCTATTACAATTACAAATTACATACAATTGATTACACAATGCACAATATTTATTTACTTTAATTTTTATCTCAAGCTTATCACGGTTACCAAAAGTTTTCTAAATGGAAGTTATTCCATTTGTATTTTCATTTTTATTTTAATTAAATCGTTTTCATCGTTTTAAACATGAAGTTTTTTTTTTTGTTATGAAATCGTTACTATTCAAAAATGTAATAATTTAGTTTTATGTGTTTATTTGAATTCCAATGGAAAATCATTGTTCTAGATATTTTGCGTAATATATTTTTGCTAATTTTATTTTTTGTTTCATTTTTCTTTATGAAATAGTTATATCTTTTTTTTTAAGGTTTTCTAACTTGAAAGTATGATTTTTCAATGCGGAAATTTGTTTCAAATAAAAATTATACACATATTTACATGAATATATGGCGAGTTTTGAGTTCCAATTATTTGCTACAAAATCCAATTGTTTTGAGCTAAGTTCTTAGCTTTTTATCTATTTCTTCAATTGTTAACACTAATTTTCTGCTGGCTACACATGTTTTAAGTTTTTGTTTGCTGTAAAATGCGTTTCATTTTATTATTATGTATTTTATTTTTAAATTGCTTGCTATATTAACAAATAATAAATCACCTGTCTGCCTTTTGTAAATAAAATAATTTATTTGTCTTAATGCCAAAACCAAATGCTCTTGAGGTCTACTCTTAAAAAAACTTAACAAATTGATTTTAAAAATCCCTTACACTTGATGTGGGTAGCCAAAAGTTTTCAACTTCAAAATAGGGAAAACCATCAGGAATAGCTTTTTGAAGTTTACTTCCTATGAAGAGCGGTGTTTTGAATTCAATCTTCAATTCCTTTCGTTTTAACATCTTCACTAAAAGCAACCAACCTTATTCCTTCTTATGCTTCTTTTAGTTCGCCATCTCAGTATGATATTCAATTTAAAAATGCTCTAAATTTGGGTTTTTAAAACCAAGTATTATGTATATCATTGAAAAACAAATTAAACTTCTGAGTACTTTTGTATAAAATCTCTACTGAACTGCTCGCTCTTCAGAACCTTATATGATCATGTCCACAAACGAAAACCAACTCAGCAGTGTGAATGAACTGAACTAAGACCTTAGGTATCGATAATATTTTATTTTATTACACAGTTGATAATCTTTTTTGATATAAAACTAAAGTGGATAGAAATACGACAAAGGCATTTATGTTGTTGTTCCTCTGGAATTTCCAACTAGATATGTATACAAGTGTATTCTATTAATTTGTGTTATCAAATGATCAACTGAGTTATCATCACCGGAAAGGCTGAACAAAAATCTAAGTAATGGATTCTCAACCTTCTTTTCTCGTCAAACCCGCTGCTCCTTTTAAAGTCTTCTTGAATACAAATATCCAAATATTTAGTAGCATTATAAAAAAATGTCTGCACTTTAGTCTTTACACTGGATTCTGTGTATAAATTGTTCGCAATTTCGAAAAGAAATCGTCTTTTCGTAGAAACTTTAGAGTGAGAATACACCAGCTGACAGGATTATTCTCGAGTTAACAAATAAACTGGCTGACAAAAACAAATTAAATCATAAAATAAAACAAAAATAGGCAACTTTTTTTTAAGATTTATACTTTATGTATTTTTTCTGTTTATTTGTGTTTTTGCTAAAAAAAAAACAAAACTTAGAAAAATATTCCACACAAAAAAAATCAACTTTGTACAAGTGTGTTTTGTTTGAAAAAGTATAATGTATAATATTTATTAATATTATTTCCAATAATAAAATATCTTAATAACTAAAAGTTTTATTTGAAGAACAAAAAAGGTTTTAAAAAAAAAAAAATAAAACTAAGATAAGTGTTATGCTTTTTTGACGTAATTTAACAGGTTAATGTTTTCATTTTTTTTTAAGGTTCTTTCTTTGCCATCATTTACGAAAAAGCCCATAAGCTCAAACTATAAATATGAACATAGATTTGTGCAATTAGATTTTTGTCAGGATTATATTTTTATTGTTGACTTCAGTTGGATTCTTGAGACAGCAGCGTAAATGAATTGTGATGTTTTGTTTTTATGATAATGCAAAATTCAAAGAAGATCGCGACATTGTGTTATCTCTTTCGACTCAATAGACTGATTTCCGGCAAGTTAGGCTTTCAAAAACAATTTTGTTCTAAGCAAACATTGACTTGCATATAGTAATATCCTTGTGTAAAGGTGATCTCTAGTTTCTTTTCCTTTCAGGCACAATTGTACCCGCAAAAGCTTCTTTGCACAAGACGCTTCGGAACTACTGAAAGCCATTCCTTAAGTCAAAACACTAAAAGTCTAAAGCCGACATCATCAACACTCCTCTAAGAGATGATGTTTTAATTTTTAACGTATTTTTTAATTTAAATTTAAATTCATATAATCAAAAGGATTAGAAAAAAAAACTAAACTTGAAAATCAAAACCGAAAACTATTCATTTGAGATTTAAATTTACAATCAATGAAAACCATTGTTTTGATTTTTGTTTTTGTGTATTTTGTTTACTTAACAATTTAAAAATAAGGAAAAACTCCACCCGCCAATCAAATGCACGTCTCAATTTTACCGCCGAAATTCAAAAAAAAAAGATAATCATGTCAAAAAATCTTGCTAGCACTTTAATTTTACACTTTACATTTATCGTTTAAGATTTTATTTGCTACCTCTTTGAGGTTTTGTTTACTTATTCCAATACACATAAATATATTTAAAATTAAAAATAAAAATATACAAAAATAATAAGATTTGAACAACTACAATACGTTATAATAATTATTATAAAACACACATTCAGAGGTTTAAGCTTATCTTTGCGAATTTTGTGTAAAAACACAAGACGAACAATTCTCACTACCAAATATGTTATTGCTATTTTCTTTTTATTTGTTTATATATTATTACACATTTTTTTATTTAGTTTTTTTTTTCTCTAATGTTTGTAGCAATATCACAAAATTTTCTCATTAAATATAGTTTTTTTTTGTTTTGTTTAAGTTTATATATATATTTGATTAAATATTACTCATTCGGTTAATTTGCAATAACAAATTTTAATTGTTGTAAAATGTTATCAATTTGTATTCAAAAAACTGTGTTTTCATATACATATAAAAACTTGAATTGTTTCGTGTACAAAAGACGTTTTCTTTTAATCGAAATAGAGTCGTTTCCAACTTTAAGTTGCTTGAATATTCTTTTTCGTTCCAGACTAAAATGTTTTCTTTTTTTTGGATTTCTTGCAACTTTTTATAATCGAACTCTTTCTCTCGATTTGACCAAAGTTTTGTGTTTATTTATTTTTTTTTTATTTTAAATAAGACAAAAATATCCACGATTTGAAATCGTAAAAAAAATCGACTGTTGTCGGACTTTTGAATTTGGATTATTTTTGTTTTTGCGGGCGCTGGTGTTGTCCATTTATTTAAAATATTTCAAAATTCTCCTAACTTTTTTGGAGTAAAAGAGTCATTAAGATTCACGTTCCTTTTTTACTTTGACCTCTTCGCCTAAGATCGTCGCAATTTCTCCTTGCATAAATGCCCATGGTATTGTTGAATTGGCTAGCGGACAGCGCTCACCACTTGGACAATAGACTTCGTTACCGGAGCCCTATGGGATAAATAAGGTTTTAAATATTAATAATGAACTTCGCTTTAGTTAATATTTTTTTATGAAATATAAGTTATAAAGATCGACATGAAAACGATCTCAAGTTTGCTCTTTAGCACTTTCCAAAGGTCAAACTCATTTTGATATAAAAATAATTTCTCTATTTTACTTACATTTTGCCTTTTAATACTTTCACGACTGCAGGGGAAACAAAACTTGTGATGATTGACAGAAGGACATTGCACAAAATGAGTGTCTTCGAGCCTTTCTTGACACAACGTACATTTAAGGGTAGTATTCTGTGCAGAGGTTGGTGCTTGAGCTGCTGACGTAGGTACTGCATTACCCGGTGGACCACCGCCATTGGAACTGTTTCCGTTGCCAGTTGAGCCGCCACCATTATTAACTCCACCGACACTTCCACTGTCCGAACCATTCGAACCAGGTGGCATTGGTCCCACTGAACCACTTCCAACTGATGCAGGTCCAACTTGAGGCCCCTGATTCGATTGGGCCTCCGTGCTTGTGACTGTAGTGCTGGAAACATGTCTTGAGCCTGATGATCTACGACCCGAAGATGATCCTTTTTTAAAAAATAAAAATAAATAATATTATATTATTATTTCTTATGGCTTATAAATTTTAAATGGCTTACCAGAACTGTTTGGCGAATGTTGACTGCCTCTTGACGCTGTCCTCGGTGGTGGTGGTCCTGGTGGGCTTGGGCCATTTCGAGGGCTTCCCGGAGGTAATGTCTCTGTAATTGACATTAAATTAGCCATCGGACTTTGAGCTAATTGAGTGACTGAAGAGGCAGATGTTAATTGTGGCAGAGGTGGTGGTGGTATTGATTGTGGTTGTGATGTTGGTAATGCTGGTGGCGTTGAATTACCCAGCGACACAGGCGGATGTGGCATTGTTGGATAAACTAAAATTGAAAATCACCATTGGTATTTTTGTGTAAACGAAAAACATTTTTTTCTTTTTGAAATATAGGAATGAAAAAGAACTGTAATAGAACAATCAAAATTGTCCCCAGTTTACATAAATTATATAAAAGAAAAACCTAATAAGCAGGAACCTTTGGTGTTATTCTTTTAAATTTTTAAAATTAAAAAAACTTTATAAATAAAATTGCCACTTCAGGAATTGGTTGTGGTTTGGTGTTGTGGAGTGGAAGAGGATGAAAATCTGCACACATCTCTAATTTAATGTTTAATTGTAAGTTAAATCAAATCAGAATTGAATCAAAACTCATGCAATTTTTGTATTCAAACTAAAGTCTTAATTATTAAAACTAAAAAAGTAATAAACTACAATAATAACCCAATTATGTAGAACTTTCTACCTACCTAATCAATTTTTCCTACAAGTCTATATAGTTCTAGAACCTCACCAATGGCCAGGTTCAGGCGACATAAGGGACTTGAAAGTCTGGTATCTGATTGGCCAGCTACCAAAAAACTAAATTCCAATTAAGGCAATTTTAATGGAAAGTTGACTGGAAAGTAAGAAAAATCTCCCTAACTATTAAGTCAAGTCTACTTCTATCAAAATGACAGTTGATAATGTTTTTTCATTCAACTTAAAGCTGAACTTTATTACTCTACGATTTATTTATTTTCTGAACAACTTCATTTAATACTTTCTGTAAAAGGGTTCCTTGTCAATTTGGAAAAGAAATAAATAATATTTCTTTACAATACAAAATACAAGTCGTGATTGACTTGTATCTTGACAGAGGAGTGCTTTGTAGACAATAATTTTGTTAAAGTAGAAGTTTGTGAAGTAACGTTCTGAATTTCAAATTCATGACACTTGAAAAACTAAATAGTTGCGTTTGTCAAAATGTACGTTCAAAGAATGACATTGACTATAAATGAAGTCCCTTGTGTTGCCTGAACCTGTCCAATGACTGCTCAGGTTATCTTCTAGGTAAGAGGCTTTTTTTTTTAATTCTGTTTAAGAAACTCTATTTGTACAGTTCTACAGATTTAAATGTCATTGTGATATTTATTCACGTTGAAAAAACGTGAGATCATTAACAAGAAATAATAAATGTGAATGAATACATATTTAGTATTGTGTTCCATGTTAAATTTTGGTTTCTTACTAAAAATGTCAATATGTTCATGACAAGTTAAGATTAAATAAGAGCTTCCGAAGAAGTTTCATACGCAACGCAGTTTATAAAAACAGCTACACTCGAAATAACTTTTAGAACATATAATTATCTATGTATGTACTTTAATTTAAAATAGCAACCTGTAAGTCATATGTTTTAAAATTAACGTTGCATAGATGGAGTAATTTTTGTTATTGAAAAATTAAGAACATTAACCTAACTGCAAAAGTTTTAAGCCATTACTTAAAGTACAACATTTAATAATTTTTGTTATTCCTTTATCATTCAACCCATTTCGGTTTAGAAGGTGGTTTGCTGGTTACCTATTATTTTGGCCTAAATTGGAATAAGAATCTTAGACGGCATGTGGTTTTAAAAGTTTATCAAGTCCTTATTGCAAAATCCGAAAACTGACAGAAATTTATTTTCCTTAACAGCTAATCTTTAATGTCAAGAAAAAACCGGTTCAGTCCACTGAATTGTCTTTTGATTTTATGTAAATATAATGACACATGTCTGTCAGATAAAAAGGTTATTCTGGATTTCCATCAAGACCTGTCAAAGAATTTTCAATCATAGGTTTCAACGATGAAAACTAAAGATGGCTATTACTTGCAAGTTACAGAGCTTTTATTTATCTAACAATGATTTTGACATTAAACAAGTTTTTGACCCGTGATACCAAATATCAAGAAAATGCTATAATTTATGATTACTAATTTTATAACTTATGAAACAAAATAACTGCGCAAAAAGAACACTATATATATTTGTATTGTAATTCTGTCGTGAACTGCAACCATTGTTAGTTTAGTTTTTTTTTCAAGATTCCCTGTTTCAGCAAAAAATATAAGAAATAGAAAATTATCTAATTAAAAAAAATTTCAAAGTTTTGAGCATTCATATGGCCGCCTGGAGAAATTTTACGGAATGCAATCCCTATAATGTAATATTTAAGCAATTTTGGGCGATTTCTCAGCCACAACTTGATTGTTTTTGATTCATTGATTATTGTCAAAAATACTGTCAAGTAGCTGGCTGACTAAGTTCGCTAAAACCGTGAAATTACACGACCGTGAGTATCCACAATTTACTGATGGCTTGAGTGCTTAGTTTTTTTTGATAAAAAGTCTTCTGGTCAACGATGTTTGCTTGCTTTCACATGTATCGCCACCAGATGGCGAAAAATCTTGAAAGCGAAGCAAACAATATTTTGGGCTTAGGATTAACAACATGAAAACGTAAATCCTCAACATTTCTGGAAACTCTGCTCAAGTTAACGTATGTCTCTGTAATATGCTTAGGATTTTCTGGTCGAATACGATATCCAATAGCTCAAACTAATTTTCGAAAACAGAAGAAGATGGCGTGTAGCAAGTTAACTTAACTATGATGACACTTCAAATAACAGCTGAGTTTGACAGGTGTCAAATGCCAGCGCTACTAACTTGAAACCACGAATCAAATGACGATTAAACTTTTCGTCAAAAATTTAAAACTTTTGACGTGATTCGATATTGTTTAGTAGGTATACCCGGTAGATAGGTTTCTTTTTGTACATACTGTAAAACTTGTAGGTACCTAGTAACTACTCCTACTATCTTCATATCTTATGTACCTACCTCCGTATATATATATTTCAACTTGTACCTCACAAAAATTATATGTCTATATTTTTAACCCCACCACACACTAGCATTCACTTATAGCCAGACACATAATATTGCAATGCATTAAGTTCGATGTTCGATGCGATGCCAAATTGATGTGGATAGGAGACGGTAGGTAGGTATCTAGTTTTGCAATTTTGCTGAAACAAGTCAAGTCACAAGTCACCCTCTGCGCTCCGTATTGGTAGCGACGACGAAGACGACGACGTCTCTCTTGTGTATTCAATTCGTAAAATTTTCATGACGAAATAAAAACGAAACAGCGTAGAATGAACGAAATAACAAAACAACAAGAAACAAACAAAGGCACTACCAACAAACTGGTTTTTCGGGTTCCCTTTTGTGCACATCTGGCCTCTCTGACTCTCTGTTGTAGCTGTATCTTGTAGGCAGTGCTGTATTCATAATATTCCGATTCTGAATAGCGAAGCCTACCGCGACGAAGACGACGACAACGAGTCAAGTTGTCAGTTGAGTTGGGCTACCTACCTACTGCTACTATAGGACATACGTCATTTTTGCGCCACTAAAAGATAGTACATATCTATAAATATGTATTGTTGTCAGTATATAGTGTGTTTGTTGTATGCCTGTGTATGTGTGTGTTTTTTTAGATGTGTATGTGTTTTTTTTTTTAATTTTAGGTTGTTTAACTTTTGAATGTGAACGAACGCCTTTTTCTTTCCATCAGCAGCTGCGTAAATTTTACATCAGTATTTGTGTGATTATTTTGTCGTGTGTTTGCATGTAGTTGTGGAATTGTGTACATATTTGAGAAATAAAACTAGTTTTTTAATTGCAGCGTGTAAATAGAAAGGCGCATGATAAAATTACAACACCTACAAATACAGTTGCAACCTACTGTGTCAAGTGCATTTGCGAATAGAATGAAAAACAGGTTACGTGTAAACGATAGTGTGTTGGTGTTTGACATTCCATGTTCGTTTTTATTTTTTTTTTTTAGAGAAAATTTGCAACGTAGTCATCGTCGACGTCGAGTCGAGCCGAGAAAGCTTTTTAAGAATACTTTTTAGATATATGTATCTATCTAGATCTATGTAGGTATAGTTAAAGCAGTTACCTATACTTAGTTGGGGTATGTATCTACGTAACCAACCCATCTAGTGGGTTATAGGTATGTACATACCTATCTATTTTCTAAGGTATTTGCGAAACTATTAGGTACAGATGATGCAAAGAACAAACGGAAACTGAAAAATAAAGCAGAACTTATCTAAACAGGTATGTAAATAGGGCCTTATGTGTTCCTAAATAAGCAAGTCTAAATGACCTGTTCCTTTTCAAAATAAACTTGTTTCTGAATATCAAGATTGTTGCGATTGTAAACAATATGACGTCATCACAACGTTCCCAAAGTCATTGTTTAAGTGTCAAGACAAATAGTTACGAATTGCCAACTCAACTCAGAAGATGAGTTATAAGTGTTGAACTGTCAATGTTAAGGAAGCTACCATTTTTCTTTCGTTGTTCATTTTGCTGTGACACCATTTCCTACAAGAGTCGTTCCTTAACGATTCTAACAAATTTCGAGAAGTCGCAGCAATGACTTTTCAACATTTTTTTTTGACATAACAATAGTTAACCAACTAGAAAAGAACGCACAAGGTATTATCTATTAAACCAAAACACAAGATTTTAAAAATTTAGTAAAAACTTGATTTTGTTTTATTTTGTAATCAGTAAAAATATGTAGGGACCTACATACATGGCTAAAATAGGAAAATTTTGACGTGTGGATTTCAGAAAATTATTTATCGCATTACGTAAACCGTTATACGTTTTAAATACATCTTCCAATATAACGAATACTTACGTTAAGCACTATTCACATGAGCACGACCAACGAATGAACGAATATTCGTCGATTTTGACATTTCTTTCACATTTGAGTTTTTAATTCATCGCGAATGAAGTTTGACTTTGACAATTGTTTTTTTTTATCATTATTGTGTTTTGCTTGAAAACAAACGATTGAGAAAATGCGGTCGAAGCTACCTATAAATGTTTAAAAAAAATTTTGGTGTCCTTGTAGATTTCATGTGCATAAATTTAATGCAAATCGGAAAATTGAAGGAGAATATGTTTCCTTAATAAGAAAAATATCCTGAAAAGTTTTTTACATATTTCAGGATGTCAAAGGAATCATTTGCATACATTTTGAGCTTGGTAAAGACCAACTTGGATGCACAGCCGATACCATTTACCACCAAAACAAGAATGATTTTTTTTAGGTTAAGTACGCGCGAATATTTTATTCGTTGCGATTGTGGATAATGTGGAACGTGAATAAAGTTTGACAGTTCGCATCAACTATATTTTTTTAAGTTTATTTTCTTAAATTTATTAATATATGAAATTGAAAAGTAAAAGTATGCATCATACTTTGTTAAGAATTTGTGTGAAAATATGTCTTCAAACTTATGTATATTTTGAAATTAATTCGTCGTTCGTTGGTCGCGCTCATCAGAATACTGCTTTACCTGTACCCATGTTTTATAACTCATACGGTCGCATCATTAAAAACTGAAGAAAAACGCGAAAAAATGTAAGTTTCTGTAACTGAAAGCGTTTAGTTCAATTCTTAAACTATTCTGACTGGAATATACACTGGAAGGCGATATTAAATTGTCAATCTCCTGTCACAACAAAATCGAAAAAGAAAGTGTGAATAGACCAACAACCGCGACTAAATAAGAAACGCATACGAACAAACTTGCCCATTCGAAATGCCGAAAGAACGATTGAGTTCAAGAAATGCGTCCACGTATAAGTCAGGGTGCATCTAGGACTTAGCAAAAGGACAAAGGACAAAGAACTCCCCAGCAACAATTAGCTAACTTTGGATGTCCCGGATTGTAACCGAAGTTTGCAAAATAATCAATAAAGTTTCGTAATTAATTATTTATTATTTTTCTTGGTTTTTTTGCTTTCGACATGACATGTTCATTGTGTTCTTTATCCTGCTTTGGGTATGATTTTTGACGTTTGATGACAAAGTTTTCGTCTTTTCAGTCAGCGATTTTCATTCCATATCGCTTTATTCGATAAAATTATCGATTGTCAAAGTGACAGAACCCCAATAATGCGATAAAATGACTTTTGTTCAAAATTTCAATAGTTTTGGACACATTTTATCGAGTTGATAGTTATACAACATTGGTACTGCATACAAGCACCATTCAGTGACCACTTGCCCTGCTCACATGCTATAACAATAGTTAGGTATGTGAGTTTAACTTTAGATACTTACAATTCTATAGATCTTTTGAATCATTGAACTTTCATAGTACCTAGATACCCTAAATCAATAACTAGGATGACAGGAAGGTATGTCACTAAAAGGTAGAATGAGCTTATTTATACCTAGTTAATGCTTACTCTTTGGCGTGTATGTAGGTACCTAAGGTAGAAAAGAACATATAAATAAGTGTGTATCTACCTTTAAAACATAAACTTTTAAATATTAAAGGTAGGTACCTACCTAGGTAGGTCGCTTAAATAAGTGCATGCGCGTAAATACCCAGGTATAATACGTAGATATCGATATCTATTATAAAGAAAAACAAAAGCCTCCTAAGAATTTATTTGTTTTATTTATTTTTTTTAATAAAATCCATTTAGTTTTATTTTAACTAAAAAACAAATTCAAATGGTCCTTTAAGCCTGAAATTCCCAGTATAGGTACCTAAATAGTTTGAATAAATTATTTAGTTAAATAAAAACAAAACAGTATTGAAAAAGACAGTTTTATATGAAACTTCAACAATGACTCTTAAACAACTCTACCAACTACCTACCTACCTTCCTAGTAGGTATAAATATGCACTTAACCACTAAGAACGTTCATCTTTGAAGTTCAAGGGCAGATGACGTTTGAATTGTGAATCGTGACACTTTATTTTACCCTCTTTTTCTTACTACATCCATCCATCCATCCATTCCGCTATGCTATTCTGTTAGTCTACGACAAACAACCAACAACCATCCCAACCCACCGCCACCAAGCCAACCGAACCGAACCGACAACGACGACTTTGACGTTGTCGGCCGTGTTGGCGGCGTCGTCGTCGTTGCTGTTTCTGTTGTTGTTGTTATCGTCAGCCAACTACGACGACATAAACAGCTGCGAATTTTAATACATCCAAGCTTTTATAAAATAAACAATCATACATACATACATATACATATATATATATTTACATATGTATATGTTTAATACATAATACATGCATGTAGCCATGTTATGTATATATGTATATTGTACAGTGTACTGTGGAGTACACGTACGACCGAATGACTATGACTCAATAAATGGAAAAAAGTTTCTTCATTAAAGAAGATCGTCGTAATAATTTGGTCGTCTACGTTTTTACTTTTCTGAACAAAGGGTTTTTTTAATTATGTACATAATTCTGTGTTGTTGTAAATTTAGATACCTAGATAAGTTTCCTAAGTTTCTATGATTTGTTAAAATTGCTTCAAAACGCTGTTGTCACATAACGCTTTTTTAAGACGTCATCTTTTGACGTCTTATAATTTTATCTCAATGGCTGCGTTCAATCTTGGGTTGGATAGGGTATCTTGAATAAGTGGATTTTTAGATACCTTGTTGAACGAGGCGGCTGAAAACAATTTTCAGCTGTTCACAAAAAGCAGAGAAACATTTCAGCTTCGAAGTCAAAATTCGTCGAACGATGATGAATTAATAGGTGCGTAACAATTTAATAAATAAGAGATAACCTTAATCTGTAATCTATTTTAAATTAGCAAATAGGTTCTTCATGGTCTATTATGTACAGAACATCCTCAAATACAACTTCAACAAACATTTTGTATCTTTTTGTTTACCAACAAATACAAAAAGCTGAAATCAAGTTTCTTGAAATTCAGCCATGTGTTGAATCAACTGTTCTGTCAGATACATACATACCCCAAAAATTCTTGGAAATCTTTGGATTCATTTTTTGACAGTTCATTTGTTTTTAATCAGCTGTTATTTACACGTAAAACACTAACAAAAAGGTATCCGGATACCCAATCTGCCTGAGATTGAACGCAGCCATTGACATCCAAGAGTATCTGCCATTGTTAAATTTTGAAACTAAAGTGGTGAATAAAATGGATTAAAATTGAACCTGCTCTGGATGATTAAAACAATTTGGTAAGACAGGTTAGGTATAGAGAAAAGATTGGTCGTATTCATGAATGTAGTCACAACGTAGTCAACAAGCTTTGTGAATGAAAAATTGCACTAAAAAGCTAAGAAATAAGGAACTGTCACATTAATGACATTTACATAAATACAATCAAAATGAGTGCGTTCATTCACTCATTGTTATAAAATACTGAACGATTAATTTTATTTTCAATTGTTGTGTCTTTAACGAGCAGCTGATTGTAAAACGTCTAAATCAGTGTCCAATTTTTAAACTTTACAGCCAATATTTTTAGAGGGGGTGCAGAAAACGGTCTTTTTAACACCGGCCATTGTGGGTGAGTGCATTTATTATTATTATTATTGCTGCCTTTGTTCTCAGAATTAGTGTTGTTTACATTGATTTTCCTTGGTGAAGTTCTTCTTCATTTTTTTGAGTGTTGGTTTTCACTTATATAAATGCAAATCTTAATAACTGCTCACCTTTGAAAATATGATGTCCTTATGTTTTATCACTTAAATAAAAACTGTTTGCACAACAAAAACTTTTTAATAATAAATAAATATTTTCTGGAGCTTTAGTACAATGTCAACCAAACTTTTAAGAACCAGCGTTGCAGGATAGAAAAATCCTATTATATTTCTTAAATATCCGAGGTCTATAAAACCTGCACTTGATTTAGGAAACCAGTATTAAGTAGTATATTTTCTTTTGTAATCCTTTGTTGCTGTCAAAAATTGGCGCACACAAAAGAGTTTATCACTACATTTAACCCTGCAGTCGTAGCGTGGATTACTATTGCAATCCACTCATACAAAATAGAGTACCTATTCCTGAAAAACTAGTAGTGGGGATTTTTTTGCCTCTTTTAGTATTTACAGTTAAATAGTTAGCACATGCTAAACTTAGCTTAATATTGTAATTACATTTTAGGACAGCACAGTAGAGGAAGAACGCGAATCAGGTGGCCCGCATAAGTAGAAAGTAACCTCACCCAACTTGAAGCGCGAAACTGGAGACAAATAGCTAGGGACCGATCTAGATGGAGAAGTTTGTGTGGTGAGGCCCTATTTCACACAGGACTGTAGCGATACCTTAACTAAGTACATAAGTAATTACAGCCAAAATAAAATTGACAAAATTAAAGCATCTTGGTTTTAAAATGGGTTAATTCTTTTAAAGTTTAAACACAATACGCGTATTTATATAATAGGGAATGATTTAAGAGTAGACAGGAATTCAGATCTATCTTAAAGTTAAAATATCTTAATGAGGGTCATTTTTAGTAAATTAAATTGTACAGCATTCCATATTCTTGATGTGCTGATGAAAAAAGAATCTATACTTGACAGTACGTTCAAAATAGTGTACAAGAGTGAACTGCACTCTAGTGGTTGAACTTTTTTAAAATTAAGAAACATTTATTACTTTAACTATTTTCTTCATGAGATAAAGAGAGACGATACTGTTTCGTATCTTTTTAATCAATTCTAAAGGGTATTCATTTATTTTAACAAACCATTATAAAATTGATTGGAACGTATGTACAAAGTTGAATTGATTTGTTTCAAAAGATTAATACTAAACAAGGACCAACAAATGAGAAAATCTCATTATATCTTTATAAATACTTATTTAAAAAATAAAAAGATATATAAACAAAAAAGTACTAATGAATAAAATAAGTAAATATGCAGTTAGATTTGACAGATCAAAGTTTACTGGTATTTAAAAACACCACAACTAGATGTCTCTATATAACCTACAGTTACTCTCATTATTGAAAGTTCACCCACAAGAAAAAACTGCTTTGCTGTTTAAAGTTAATGCAATAAAATGTTTTTTTTTCTGATTTTTGTTTAAAATTTTGATTTATTTTTATATTTTCTGTGATAGGTACATACTGTTAAAACAAATTACAAAAAACAGAATTACAGTTAAAAACTCAAAAATTCTTCAAATACATGGCACAAAATTAAGCATACGCTTGGAGGTCAAAGTAAGAAGAAATTTTGAATTGGGGTAAAATGCCGGCAATCACCACGGTATCAATTCGACAAGATTTTTTGGAAAGACTGGGGTTTCATTGGCTTTCAATGAATATTTGTGGCTTTGGTTTCATTTCTGGAGCCTTGGCTTGATTTTTTTTTTTCATAAATACTCAATCAAATTTAAGTCCGAATACTGAAGAAGGGTTTTGAGCTAGTTTATGGCAATGTAAGGAATCCATTCCTTAACAACAAACGATTTTCACGTGTTTCGGATCGTTTTCTTGTTGAAAGTAAAATGTTGCTTGTGAATTAAGTTTTTCTATGAATATAGGTATTACGCATATTTATTTTAAGAATATCCAGAAATTTCCTTTTGTCCATAATTGTGCAAATGAATTTAATGGTGGCCTTTCAACTTAATTGCATATTGGGCTTTCTCCAAACAATTTGCCTTCCCTCAACCCCAAATAAGTTAATTTTTATGTAATGAATAATGGAAAGTAAAAAGAAATTGTCAAAAACGTCACATCTTTAAGGGGCGACTTTCCATTACCGCAGCACGAATTTAATTCTGTTTTTTTTTTTTTGTTCACAGTTAGTAAGGGGTCTCAATAGAACATATTTTAAAAATTACCTTTAAGATATAAAAATAAATAATTTCTTTTTCGGACTTAACCTTACTTTTTTTGCATTTCATTTTTTGTGCCTAAAACAAGTTTAAGTTTAAGGAACTGCAACTCCCCTGCTTGGGATCACTATAGGATTTGGTGTGGGTGCGATTTTGGGTATATGCAAAGTACTTCTTGCATTTGAGCACTAAAATCAAAGAAATCCACAACAAAAAAATCAAGTATGGCAACACTGAACAAAAAACATGGAAGAAATGTCAAAATCAACCGTTTTTGCGTGTTTTGTATGTAAAAATGTTACCTTCGAAAATTAATTTAAAATAGAAATAAATGTTTCTTCGCTCTAAAATTGATACAGTTATTATTTATTTGCACATATTTATCAAATAAAAAAAATCGAGCGGCGAAATTCATACTGCTGTAATGGAAAGTTGAGCCATCTTAAAAATTAAAAGTTACTAATTACATATTTTCATATGAGTGTAGGATGAATTTTGGAAGTAACTGTACCTGGTAAACCCATATTCCTGCCTGTAACTTAACTAAGAAAAGATAAAACCAAATTTTGTGTTCTAGTGAATGCACCTACCTTCCTATCTTCTTATTGTGTTCATCCCATTACTTCAATGCTAAAAGCTAACGGTACATAATTGAATTCCACTAGGATACAATGGTTCTTTAGTCAACTGCATTCCAAAGCATTATACACCATTTAATCTCATTCTCCTTTTTGTTCGCAGTTTTCATACGAGTACTAAACCTACCTACCACCCAACTAAAGTAGATTCCTGTATACCTACCAACATCCCTTTTTCAAAACGTACAAAGTACAGTAAACCAGTATACTTATTTACTGCACGGACACAACACAACAAAACAGTTTCGCAGAAATTTCCAATTTTTCAGGAATAAGGAAGTTGGTAATGCAGTTGGATAGGTAGAGAAATGTTGATGGAAAAACTTGGATGCAATGGTCAAACTCTATTCTCTTGTTTACTTTCATTCGTATGACCGTTTGTGCGAATATATGAGAAAAGTGTATAGTCTAGAAATATCCAATACACTGTGAAGTAAATACACCACACCAAAAAAGATAAATGGAATAGAAAAAAGAAAAAACTCACAAAAAGCTTATGAAAGAAAGCGCAGTAGCTAGAAGGTAAAGATATTATACCTACAAACTTAGGTATAGAAACATGTGATTATACTACTACGGATATGTATAGGTACATATATAATTTTGCAGGCGATGTCAGTTTTGTTTTGCTTTGCTTTTTTTTAACCGCCCCTTGAGGACGTAGTGGCTTTTTAAAGTGCGCATGTGACGTTTTGCCCCATTCTAGAAAATCCACAAAGAAATAAAGATGTGTGTAGATATTGGGAGCACAGAAATATTCAAAATCAATTTTTGCGTATACCTACCTATCTATCTGCTTTTGTTAGATACATACAATGAAGGTATGTAATATGTTTCGATATACCTATCTACCCAATGTTTGAGCAATTCATATTTTCTGTATCTATCCACTCTCAGAAAAATATCAATGATTCGGTATTGATTTTTAGGACAAAGCTACTAGGTATACAATTTTCAACAACTTTAACTCGGAAAGGAAAGGAAACTTTAAAATTTAAGAAATAATTACGTATGATATAACCATCGACCTAAACACTAATTTCATGTCGCTTTTTCAAATGTGAACATTTTAATATTTCAATTAAATTTTATAAAAATAGATTTTTAATGTTGGTTTCAAAATTAAATACGATGTGAAAGAATGTGCCTTAGGGAAAAACCTACTATCCTAGTGTTGTAAAAACAAAACTGTCCATGTTTGCAACTATTCACGAGTGGCGCTTCCATCAAGGACATTGAAAACCTCGAAATTTTCTGTATGTGAATAACCAACCACATCTTGTAGAAGGATCACATACGTGATGTCACCAAAAAATAGAAGAAATACAAGAAATGTGTCTTCCTCTTCGATTTGGCTATTTCTATAAGACTTACACACGTCCAAAGTTTGAATATAATTCGCATCTCTGGGCTAGGGCTCCAGCAACTTACTTATGTCTCTTGAACAGTATTAAACGTAAAGCATTCAAATAGATGAGTGATGATACCATCGTTAAATCATTAATGTTCGCTTCAACACCGTCGTTCATAAAGTTTCTTGTTTCACACTTTTTTACCGTTATATTAATAGATTTTGCTCTTAAGAAAAATCTAGTTGCATTCCTTAAGCAAATTAGCCGAAATACTCAAGCCTCCAGACAAATCATAAGTATACTTTCGAGCTTAACTTCTGTCGTGCTCTCAGTTGCATATATTTGTTCTTTCACCGTATTTCCGAATGTGGAATTGTTTATCACATTCTATCTTTCCCGGTCATTACAATATTTAGGAATTCAAATCCAATTTGCACCGACATCTCCTTTCAAACCTTTTATTCATCAAGAAATTAAGCAGGTTTCAAAAGATTACTTAACATTTTCTTGGCTGTTAAAATTCTACGTTTTGAAAGTTATCAACTATGAGTTAATAGAGTAACTTTTATAGTTCCATAAGCTCTCTGTAGGCTAAGCTAATTTCAAGAGCATCTTACTACTTATTATTACCAAGTAGTTTTAGATAGGCTTTAAAGGTAGTTCACGTAGATAGATAAATAAAAAATATAAATTAGCTGGCGCAACAGTCCGTAAAGAACCAGGGCCTAGTGACTTACAACTTTCAAACATTCCTGTGTGCGAGTAATTGCAGGGATGGATTGGACCTACAGTTTATATGCCGAATCCAAACGGCTAATTTGAGAAAGCACTTTTTCCATACAAGAATTACTCTTGGAAAATTTGTCAATTACTCGCAAGAAGCAGTATACCCGTGAATAAAACTTTAGGTGGCACAGGCACAGATCGAACCCAAGACCTATCGCATGACAGTCCAACGCACTAACCATCATGCCACGGGTAGATATATATCTAGTAGAAAAAACTTAAAAATCGTAAACTTGCTAATTATAGATACGATTGTCAAAACAACTAGCAACATTCTATGCTCTTTCATTCTTTTTTAAAGCATTAGGTACTTATACTGTTAACTGTGATCTACCTACCTCTTTACTACATTTTCTATACACTCGCGTCCACTAACACCGATACCTGTCCACAAATCTAAGAATTCTTGTTTTTTTTTTCATAAACAAGTTAAGAAACAGTTAACAACAACAAAGAACTATGTAGGTATATAAATCGTTTAAAGGTCAACAAACCTCTTTGGTCGATACACATTTCATAAATTCTTTTTATTTGTAAGGTAGGTTTTAGATATCAGTGTCACTTTATTTAAGTTATTTTAGTCCAAACCAATTAATAAAGTTTGAAAAATTAAAACATAAAAGATTGGAAAGCTTTAAGCAGCCAATTAAACTTAAATTACCTCTATTTTTAATAGGTAGTCATGTATTCACTCACTGTTTTTTAACACAACTTAAAGAAAATAAAATTATAAAGAGGTAGGTACCAATAGAGTTCCTGGGAGGTATATATTTAATAATTTATAAAATGATTGTTATTTTAAATAATTTTCTAGGTACCTTGGAATGGTACAAAATTTTCGATCTGCCATCTCTTAAGCTTTCATTCAAACTTGTTGTTTGTTTTTATTTATTTGCACTCAAGAAACTATTTGGGACGATCATATTACTAAGCTATCCTCAGGTTTCTCTACCTCACTTAGCTACTTAATTATCGAATATTGAAATATTTTAATGTAGGTAGATTAGGTTCCTACTAAAGTTTACGTTACCTATTTTTTCATAAAAGTTATCAACGACTGTTTAGCAATAAATACAAATTAAGTCCTTAAGTAATTCAATTCTACATAAATAAATACCTACTTACAAGAATTCAAACTAAATATAAAAATAAATATATAAATAAATTTAAACTCTTTCAAAAAAAAAATAAGGCATAGGTAGGTATAAGCAACAATTAAAATTATAAAAATAAAAAATAGGTACTAACAAAACTTACCGCCTGGCTTAAAAGTAGTTGAATCAAAGGACGGCGCCCTAACGGGTTGATGTTTATCGCGTAATCCTTGTTGTCGATCTTGGACAAATGACACTGCAGGCAATGATTCGCCTCTAGTTAGCGGTGGTCGTCCACCCGACGGCGAATCATCCGCACCCGATGCACTGCGTTTTATACCGCTGGGCGCGTCATTATGACCATGTCCGTCGTCATCGTCTGGCGGTGGTCTTTTTAAATTAACTGACAAAGAAGGTGGAATTGGTGGTCCGTTGCCAGAAGCAGCAGCCGCCGCTGCAGCCACCGCAGCACGATTTGGCATTGTCATGTGATGTGGCGGCATATGTGATATCCTAACTGGACGAACTGCTGCTTCGTGCGATTCAATTTTTACAGGAAAATCCATTAAAGTGGGTTGCGGTGGCGGTGGGCCTATCCGTTGTGTTGTGTATGCATGATGGTGTTGTTGAGGTCCGGCATTGCCGACGGCCACACCACCACCTCCACCACTATTCCGATGTTGCTGTTGTTGTTGTTGTTGGACAACCTCGCCATTCTCATGACTGCGTTTGGCTGCTTGGTGCAAGCGTTTCATTTGTCGCGCCGCGTCCAAAACCAATTCGATACGATCGGCACCTTCATAATTGACGCAACCACGACATACGGCCTCCGAAAAATCGTTAATCATTGCCCACGGCATACGCGGCAAGTCGCACAGGTAGCAGTGTTGTCGTTTTGTTTGCAGCGACATCCTGACAAACCGGGCGGAACTTCCGACGTGATCGCGATCTATTTTGACGGTTAGTCGTTCAAATTTTCAAAAAAAAAAATAGCTTCTCCCTCTATACAAGGCGATTGTACAAAAACCAAATTCACTACACTTGAGCAATCTTTTATTTTCTCTGTTGTTGCATCTTGGTACATATATATAGGTATATTCAACTAAGGACTCTTTTAATTCACACTACATTATTTCCTTTATTTTTTGTTATACTCTTGATGCCGTTATCGTTATCACTTGGGCTTGGAGATAGTAATATTATCAATTTATTGATAGAAAACGAGAATACACAAACTTCCGTTTTATTTTTTTGGTTGTTGTCGTGTAACTTTTGTTTCTTTGACCAAAGCAGAGCAGAATAAAGCACAACACAAAAACACTTGAATAACAAATTCTCAATTCAGAATTCACACCAATTGCCTTTTCACTGAATAAAATGAGATAAATCAATCTCTAATCATTCAGGCCAGGTTGGTTATAATTAGATTGAATTATCTATCTATGATTATTTTTAAATATTCTTTTTTCTGCTTTCAAAGACCGCGCGCGAATTTGAATTTGAATTTCACAGATTATTTTATTATTATTATTATTAATCCACAGTGAAAATTATATATGTAAAACAGATGTATACATATAGGTTTGTGTGTTGAAAGAAATATCCAATTGGAAAATTCTTGTCTAGAGATTCCTTTAAAAAAAAGAATGAACGTTGGTTTTTTCGATTTGTTCTTTCTGTTTCTTTAAATTTATGATGAACTTGTTCCTAATTTCTGTCTGGGCGTGCAGCGCGCTAAAAACGTACGCTCCTTCCTACCGAACTCAGAAAATTGTCTGCGGCAAAATAACATTCTTGAAGTCACCGAAACATGAATCAGACGACCAACAACTCGCACACATTGAAAGTAATGAAAAATATGGGCGATGAAAAACCAATACCTACAAAATTATGTTTATACGCGAGGCGAGTTGTGTAGTAGTAGTGGTGTGGTCGTTTCGTCGTGCTGTTCAAAAAGAATTCCTAGCATTTGCCACTGAGTCGAGCCGAGAGTGGTGTATAGAGCGAACTCGTGAGATGTAGCTTGTAAGTGCACGGGACAGGATGTAATACACCCTATGTTTTCATATCTATCTAGGAAGTAACTGAAAAAGACATTCCAGTATACGTCATTTAATATTTTCAATTTATTGTAAAATCCGAAATTGGTTTATTTTCTTTACGAATTAATTAACTTGGTAGCATGATTTGCTTTTCTTTTTTAGCTCAGAAAACGGGTTTAAACAGAGTTCGAACGTTGAGCATATCTTGCTTTCTCTGAACAATTTCTGAACAAAGTGTGTTATGAGCCTCAGATTTTGTAGGGATATAAAACCGAGCACAAAGCTGTCACTATTTGGTATTTTTCAATTTACTTGCCATTTTCCTTTTACAGTAACAAGAAATAAGATTAAATAGCATTCGACTTATGCACATATTTTTCGAAGAAAGAAAGACTGAGAATTCTGATGAGTTTTGACATTCTACAATGAACTTGATGATCAGCAGCGGAAAAACGCTTCAAGCACTGAGAGTCAGGTAAGGTGAATAGACTAATTATTGTCTCGTTTAAAATATCAAACTGAGTACATTTTAGGTCCGTTCGCGTACTTTCTGCACTAAAATTCGTAAAAAGAGATATTTTAAAGGGTAGGGGTAAAATTCTCCCACCAAAAAAAAAAACTACAAAAAAGTAAGCTAACGGAAAAACAAAAAAAATTTCACACAAAATTACTGCCTTGTTGCTGTTCTTTGAAAATTTGTTTTTAAATTTTATGACAGCAAAAGCGAGCAATTTATTTAATTTATTTGAATTTTTATCAAATTAGACAATCTTCACAAATCAGCCCAAAGAAATTTCTTGGGATAAAGTTTGTAGGTTAGGGAAATATTTTACTCTCTCGTGAACGCCCTCTTTTACGAAAAACTACGACATTTTTGAGTACGCGAACAGGATTTGGTTAAATTACGTATTTTTTCGTAAAATTGGCCTGTTTTAGTAGGGTACGCTAACGGAACAACTGTTTCTACGTTTTTTTAAAATAAAAAAAAAATTCGTAAGACACAGATGAATTGCAAAAGATATTTTCATAAACGTTATAAATGACCAGTAATGTAAGTGGATTAAAATGTGTTCGATTTTTTTCTAGGGAAGAAGGTGCTTTGTGTGGAATATTGAAAACAACATTGAATAAAGAATTTAAGTCTGAATAAAACTCAGCCTGGAGAATTGTGCGTCTTGAAATCAAGAAAGTTGATCCCATCTTCCTTTGACATTTTGAATATCAGCAGAAAAACTTCTCGCGACGGCCATATTTGATTTTTGTCTGACGTTTACCGAATATCTATCGAAAATTGAACTAATTTAAGTACGTAGAATTCTTGTGTTTATTAATGCACCAAGGCAGAAAGGCGGTTTTACTAACTTAGTTTTTGACGTTTATGAAAACACCAAATGTGTCAGTGGTCTGTCCTGTCAAAATAGACATACACTTCTTCAAAAATCGGAATTCTGCGTATATAGATTCATACCGCATCGATGTTCATATCTTTTGAGGTACGTACCTACCTCAATTGATTAATTTAAAAATGCAATTACGTATTATGCTTAAACGTTATAATGTGATGAAAATATTCCAACATACCCTACACTTGATGTGTACAGAAAAGTATTTTCTACACACCAAACATCCACGTACTGCGTCACAGAACCCAAAAATACTCTTCTCGCACACATTTAAACATGCGCTTAATAAAAATCGATACTATCTTACACATACTCTTGCCATTTGCAACAGCCGAAGCATATAAATGCATATACATATGGATGTAGGTATGCCTATGTATATAGGACTGCATATATAGATAGATATAGCTGTGTATAGAGGACTATATTATAGTTATATAAATAGAGAATATAATATTTGGCCTTATAGCTAAATTGCATGTTAGTGTAGTGGTATCTACATATACGTTTTTAACAATCAGCTTATTGGATAAATGGATACGTGCCAACATCAAATTTTATTTTTGTGACGACGACGGAACGGACGACGAAATCGTCAACCTCAACTCAAACAGACACATCTTAACATTTAACGATGATCACTAAAATAAAAATAGAAGCTGAAAACGATTTGAAAATATATGTACAAATCTAACCAAAAGTATAGGCACAGTGATAGACTTCTATCTACTCGTATGTACCTCAGCCTCAATCATGAAATGGTGTTTTTCAAAAATATCCATTGAATTGAATGCATCACCAAGCTCAACAAATCAGCAGAAGTGGAAGTATTGAAAGGCAGAAGAATCTAAGCAAAATTGAATATGTACCTACCTACCTATGTACCTATTGCTATTGGGATTGCGAGTTGCGTTTTCGAGAACTGTTTCTGTTGTGAAATGTAAATAGAACGAAATATGGCAACGTTGATTTCTGGTGAGCTAAACATGCAGAAGATAAAAAATGAGTCCTCACATAAATCCACGTACACTCCGCTTCAACTAAACAAGGACACTCATTTAGGAAAATTTAAGAAAAATTCAAGATTTCCTTGTAAGTAATTGCAATTATTTTGGGGGTTTTAAAATTACTGTAAACGGTTGCAAATTAGATTACAGCTTTCCGACTTCTTAGACATAATCATCAAATCCATCAGGTACCTAATTCAAAATTCAACTTCTTCTCGAAGGAAAAACCACGAGACGCCATTATCTTTTGTTTCAGAGCTCATATGGAACCGAGAGAATTCTAAACGTTTACTTTTTCCATGCTCCTTAAGGGCCTGGTCACATAGAACGCAGTCTGACGGGATGGCAAACAATTATGCCCGTCCTTTTCACTATCTTCTATAGAATTATATGTTGTTACGATCTAGACCAGCGGTTAAAAAAGGAACGCGCCGGTCATTCTTGTTAGGAAAAATAAGCATTAAATTATTGTTGATTTTTTAGCTATTATCATTTTTGTTTTAAAGGGAACATAAATAAGAAGAATTATTGATTTTGAAGTGGATATCAGCCAGAAGAATTGCATGAGCTACCAATGCATCCAGAAAAAGTCACAGTTTGGTGCGGTTTATGAGCTGGTGACATCACTGGACCGTATTTCTTCAAAAACGATGCGAATCGTAACGTATCTGTGAATGATGAGCGTTACCGAGAGATGATATCCAATTTTTTTTGCCAAGAATGCAAGAGCTTAACTTGCATGAGATCGAGATGTGGTTTCAACAAGACGGTGCCACATGCCACACAGCACGAGCAACAATGCACTTATTGAAAGGCCATTTCGGTGAACATTTTATTTCACGTTCGGGACCGGTTAATTGGCCGCCTAAATCGTGCGATTTAACGCCTTTAGAATTTTTTTTTATGTTAAGGCTCATGGCTTAATGCATTGAAAGACAGCATTTATTCGTAAGATACCGGCCGAAATGTTGGAAAGAATATGCCAAAATTGGCATACTAAGCGGATGGACCAATGAAGATATAGTCAACATTTGCATGAAATAATCTTCAAACATTAAATAATATGGACTGTACTATCGCATTTTTCTAAACTGCATGTGTTTTTTTGAAAAACTTTCTTATAGCTTTTAAGAAATCAACCTTCATAAATTTAAAAAGTATGAAGAAGCACCTCATCTTCACTGCTTCAATACGCCCGTAAGTTCTTGTTATCCTTATTAACTGGTTTAAGCCTTTTCAACATTTTCTTTAGAGGTTTTGATCTACACATCTTTCTTTTATTTTAATTAAAACGTCTAATTTCACTTAAACTTATAACTACCTATCTATACTTACTGTTAAGTCCATTGGGAACCCCTTAAGGGGCATAGGGCGGTTTCCGGAGATGTGTCTCAGCTTCCTCCCACTTTTACCTAGTGACGCTGATTTCACCTCGACTGTCCTGCGCCATGTGCTTATAGGTCGTCGAGATCTTCTTCCTTCTTGTGTGAGCGTTACCTTTTCGAAGCGTATGTCCAATCCATTGCCACTTACGTCTTCGTATTATAGATTCTATAGATTCCTGGTCTGTCCTTCTATTAAGGACCTCCTTTGAAATACGGTTTTGACAGAAAATCCTCAGGATGTTACGAAGACAATCTATTCACGAAGGTTTGTAGGTTTCTTGTAATGGCTGAAGGATCTATGAAGGACTTCATTTGATATACGGTTTGGCCAGAAAATCCTTAGGATATTACGAGAAGACATCTATTCAAGAAGGTTTGTAGGTTTCTTGTAATGACTGAAGTAACCTTCCAAGTGCTGCACCCATAAAGAAAGACAGATTCGACATTTATGCGAAACATTTGTAGTTTTCTTCTTAAGCTGATAGAGTTATTCCTCCAAATTTTTGACAGCATACCGAACGCCACTTTTGCTTTACTGATGCGGTGGATGACGTCTTTCTCCCTTCCGCCTTCGATGGAGATGATACTTTCAAGGTATTGAAAGCTCTCCACTTTTTCCACCGGTTTCGAGGAAATATTTGTTTGAGTGGATGGTCGGGTTCCGAGGCTGGTCATTTTTGTTTTGCTTAAATTAATTTTCAGCCTCCCAACCTCTGCTTCTCTCTCTATGCTAATCTTTTTTGTCAATCGTTTTAGAACCCTCGTAAATAAAGGCCTATGTCTATTGAATTGACGCAAAATAGAACTTCATTTTTTTTTATATGAGAAAAAAGTAGCGGTACTTTTATCAACATCATTAAAATTGAATTAGTCCGAAATTGAGAAACGTCAAATGAAATGCAGAAAAAAACTTGACGTTTAGGTGTGGTTCACATTCAACATCAGCCCTCAAAGTTTAACCACCCTTTGAAATAGGTTGTACCTCAAAAACCTGACGTGACAGATTGATTTTGAAGTCAGATTCACCATTAAAAACCTTAGAAAAAGATTAATTTGATTGAAACCTTTTTACATAACCTTGTTGACCACTGTAACGGACAATGTAACTCAGACAGAATTTGGCTTATTCAGTTGAACCGGAGTGTATATACATTCATATATGAAAACGCAACATATAGATTGCTTGCTTGAAAACTATCCAATCTACAGATACTTACCGATTCTGTATCTTTTAACGAAACCGAACCGACAAAGCTTCTTTTATAGGTACCTAATGGAAATATGGAAAAAAGATACTTATTCGTTGCATATAAAATAAAGTTTGCATGTGTAAATGTAAGAGTATAAAGAAAAAATGAATAAAATGTGGCCAGTGTCGACATCGACACGACATTCGACAAGCCCCAAATTGTATCCGCCGCGCGCCGTTGTCGTGGCGGTAGCGGCGTAGCCGTAGTCGTAGTCGGCGGCACGAAGCAGTTTCATCACGGTTCCTTCTCGCTTCCTCTTTTGTTATTGCTTTGTGGTGGTTTTCGTTTTGTGCCGTTTCCCGTATGCCCGTATACCGTGTTTGTCATTGTCCAAAGACCAGCAAGGGGAAGGGAATACGTTTTGCGTTGTTGGAATAATTTTGGTTATAAGAGCTTAGAGTTGGAGGGTTTGAGTTAGACAAATTAAGAAGATATAGCTACAGTATACATATGATATTTTAAGATTTCATATTTGGATGTATGGGTATTGTTTTGTGTGTATGTATATAAAATTCAGCCTTTGTTTCTACGTTTGTGTGGTAAAATAAACGTAGAAAAATCTATAAAATGGGCAATGGATTCAAAAGAAAGAGCTCAAATACAGATCTAAACAAATGTAGATACATACATACATACGTAGATACATTTTTATCAATATACATTTTTGTATATTTAGATAGATACTTACGTAGGTAGGTAAATATATCGTAAGCCATGTTCAAGTAATGACATATTTATTGTTTCATATAGCTATAGATACTTTTATATGTAGGTATATCTTCATATTCGTTTCGTAGGTATAATACAATAATTTTGTAGGTATTATATGCATACAGTTATTTCATGCTGTAAACTGTAATCGTGAGGAATGATATAATAATGTTTAAGTGTTGGTGCCCATATCTTATGAGTGCGTTGTTTGATTTGGAATTTTTAGATACATTTGTTGTTGCTCCGTCCGATTGAAGACGTAGATATGGTTGAGAAAGAAAATAAACATTATAACAATAATAGAAATTCCAATGCGCTATGCTCTCTTGTCTTGTGGTCCAGACGAGCATACGCTTAGGTACCGTACCGTATAGCTATGTACGTCGTCGAGCGAATTCTAGGGTACTCACCTACCTTACCGTATCAAACACGTAATTAAACTAGGTATTTCGCAGTAAAAACATAACCTACAAATTGGTAAGAAGGTATATGTACATGTATGTAACTGTATTTTATCAATTTGAAATCTTTTTCTCTCAAAAAGCTTTGATCCTAAAAGCTCCATACCTACTTAGCAAAAACTTACCTACACCATCAATGGGATAATGTTAGCTACAATTCGATGTTCCTTTTACGAAATAAAGGCATAGGAACAGTACCTACATACATACATACATACATATATGAAAATTTGATAATTTATGGATCAGACGCCATGTTTCCAGGGACGATGCACAGTGCGTCGTCGATTGTATGTAGGAAGAGAGTTGACAAAAATCAATCAAATCAAACTTTTTTGAGATAAATTGAAAATTGCACTCAATTTAACGCGTTTGGACGCCCCCTGCCACACCCACTATTAACAAAATTATAGTTGTATGAAAACCTTCACGATTATTTACGTATTTCATAATTTTTCGCAGTGCAAATGTAACAATAAAATATTTTATGAAGCAGGTTAACCCATATTATCAGCAGGGCCGGACTAAGAGGTGAAGAGGCCTCAGGGCAATGAAGAAGGCCAAGTAGATTCCTTTTTCGTCGAAAAATCGTTGATGATGTTGAAATCCAGTTCTCGGAGTAAATCGCTTTCAATGCTTCGAAAGACGGCGCAATTTATTACCATCAAAGCCAAATACATTCTCAATGCAATTTGGAGGTTTGGAAATGTGTGAGCTCTGAAATTTTGATGTTCGAGAATTTGGTAGTAAAATAGTTCCGGCGATTGATCTGTTACATAGTCCTTTTCCTTTTTGCATGAGGCAATCAAAGACACAAATTGAACCAACTCATTATCAAGACAAGGGTCTAAATCATCTGGATACACTTTCACCAATGCCTCTGTTGCAGCGTGCAAATTTTCAGCATCCAGCTCCTCGATGTGATTCAGGAAACCAAATCTCGAACGTACAGCTTCATAGGCATGCAATCTTTCAGTAAGAGAAACGGATAGCTGGTCAATCACTGGGATCAAGGCGGACACTTTGTATTTTTCCTTCGTGACAGATTTGCGTCTTGTACTTTCCCGTAATCGAGCGGATTTAACCTCACATTTCTCGTTCTGGTGCGGGTGTGTGATTGTACGTATTCATCAGTATGGGATATTTTTTTGGCTGCTTCCTTGTATTTATCAAAATCATTTCGCTTGGATTCCACGAATGATTTCAATGATTCTAATGCAGGCATTGGAGATTCAAGAATCATTTTTGGGTCTTCCAACATCTTGTTTGTAGCGTTGAATCGCTCATCTTGGAGCGTTCCAAAATGTTGCAAACAAAGAGGTTTCGAGACCAGTCATCTTCCGTAGAAGTTGCTTTGCTTCATTCCTCACAACGACGTCTTTTTGCTCTTTATTGTAAGTGGTTAGAGCTTCTTCGATTTACGGATAGTTGACTAAAGCTTTCGTAGCTTCAGTTCGAAAAAAAATAACGAGTTTCACTGAGCTTTTCCAAGACTTAAAATTGGCCGCTTTTCTTCTATGATAATTTCTTAATTAGTATTCGATGCCGCTATTTACTGGATGTGAAAAACGTGTACAAATTCTGCACAAAATCAAAGAATTGAATATCCGATGGACAAATTACCAATTAGTCAATAATAATTAATTTTTCCAAGAATTCCAAATTTTGTACAAAATTGTCGAGACACGGAATCGAATACCTAATCTCCGAGGTTGCGGGCAATTACTACCCCACTCAGCCATTAGGCGATTGGGGTACTCCTTCAAGATGGGTAGTGAATTGGAAGTGCTTCCATTTGAGATTTTTATATTTCACTTATTGATTGGAATGAACAAATATATAAGATTAATATAAATAAATTATCATGTATGTACAAAGTACTGTAGGGTGTAGATAAAGGTAAAAGAGGTAAAAAAAAAGATATCAAAGGAAAAGATGTTTACTAGTGTTTATTAGTTGGAATTGGAATTTTCCAAGCCTCTATTGTGGGGGCCTCCCGTTTATGGAGGCCCGGCGCTTTCGACCTGGTTGTCCTTCCCTAAATCCGGCTCTGAGTATCAGAAATATTTGTTTGTGTCCAAAAAAGTAAATATTTTGTTTCAAGAAAATTAAAGAGTCTTCAAGGGTTTGGTTATCTTTTCGAAAGTCTTGAAGCCGTTTGTCTTAGAGGATCTTAAAAGGATCAGACTTTAAAAGTAATGTTATCAAGGAGTGGTCATTTGTATTGGCCCCAGATGATTTTTTTGTGGGCATGAGAAAGAGAATATCAAACATAAAGTAAAACTTCGCTAGAAAAAGCCTTAACAGTTATTTGTTAGACCCATTTGAGCTTTCGAGCACCAAGTAATGATCTTATTATACTCATAACTGCATTTTATGATAGGAATTAGGAAATAGGAATACATTTTAGATGGGCTTATGCAGATGTGTACTTACAGAAGATGAGGTACAAAAGTCGTAAATTGGTTAAAATATTACTTTCTAGTTGTAGGTTAAAAATAGTTGGTATTCTAATATGGCAGGCCTGGTAAAAAATGGTACCATAGTTTATTGAATCGACGTAAGAAGGTAATGTTAAAAACTTCTCAACCGTTATAAAGGCCAGGATGAATATTATGGAGGAAAATATTTAAAATTTATATCGCTATTTGAATAGAAATTTACACCAGATACATATATTTTGGATAAGCTGACTCTAATGTTAACTGAAGCAAAATAATCGGCCCTAGGTTTTTAAAAACTTATACGTGTTGAAACAATAGGGGAATTCACGATCGGGTGTTAATGGTCTTGCATAAGTGCATGTGCATATTTTTTGTGCATACAGATGCTCTACACTAACAAAAATTATGAATATGCACATGCTTTAGTAGTGCAAATTTACTTCGTTGAAACCCTAAAGTAAACAAATGCACAAACATGAGCAACACTATTTTGACAGCAATAAATCAATAAATAATTTTTGAGATATTTTTTTTTTATTAAAAATTATGTATAAGAATAATTGACTTACCTTCTTCAATAATTGTAGCAGCAGCTTCTTCTATAAGCGAATCAATAATTTGTTTTTTTTTTTTCAGTTTTCCACGGCATAAAACCAAAATAAACTTTTGAATTTCACACAAAAATAAAAATAACAATAATCAGCTGTTCTACCAACTGTCAAAAATCGTTGCAAGTACACCTTGCTTTTTTATTTGCTTTTCGGTCGTTGTGTTGTGCATATATTTACACTCAAATGCAATTCCCAGACTAAATGCAATAGATCGTAAATTCCCCTAATATAATCTAAAAAGAATAGTCTGAAACACCAACGAAGTACCTAAAAAAAAAGAATTCTAAACATTATTTTACATAAGAATATATTTTTATTTATGTTTTTGTATGATTTCTTTACCACTTAAATAGGTATAGAATATCTCCCGCCCATTTATCGTAAGCGCCAAAATAAAATATCGTAAACGACTTATCAAAAGCCTACTGCTGATCCTTAAAACAACTTGTACCTATAGTCAGAATTGGAAATTATTAATCAAGGCTCTATAAATACCTTTTGATCGTTATGATTCATCATAACGTTAGGCATTCTCTATTAATAAGTATTCAACTACCTATATTTATCTATGGATCAGCAGGTATTGACTTCAAAACATTTACTCAAAAGCGATGGGACTCCTATAAATCAGCCTTATTGAGTTAGTCTTTGAAAGCCATAGAAAACCCCAAAGTATTTTCGGTATAACTTATGGCGTTCAACGCCAATCGGAGTTTTTAGTTTTGTGGAATGCCTTCATTTAGTGACATTTATCGTAATAGGTACTGTTAAAACCTTTTCACACTAAATCCAAACCGAAAATTGTTCACACCGAACATTTACACGTTTTCGTTGACATTTTAATTTGTTTAACACCAGCTGTCAAATTTTGTATTGATGAAAAGATTTGTGAGTAAATAGTTTTGTTCTTTTCATTTTTTTTTGTGAAAATTAAATGAATTCTAACCAATTCAAATAGATTTTAACGCAACACTAGCTCGTTTAGAAAAAGAGTTTCAACTGTTGGCCAAATGTGCCTTCAGAATCGCCATATATTGTGGCGGTCCGAGCAACTTATGGGCGGTTGAGAAGATTCTGAACGATTTCGTGTAGGTCTTTATAGCCGAGGCAGAAAAGGTCAATTCCTAGTTCCAGATTCGAACCAAAAGCACACTCATCCAGAGCGATCACTAAAGCTTTTATGATGGGCTGCAATTTCTCCATGACTATCTCTTTAGTTTCTTGCTTTAAGGACTCGCCTGACTTATCAAAAGGACTGAGAATCTTCTTGATTTTGGCATCGCTGTCCATCAAGAGGCGATAGCCCACTGTTGTGGTTTTATTTACTGGGACAACGATTCCCACATTGTGGAATGTTTTGGCGCAAATTTTCCTAGCCCGCTGCGACATAGCCTCCACCAAAGATTTTCTTTCATACGAGTACTTATTCTCCTCCACAAATGAACTTATCGCCTTTCTCATATCTCCCAAACCCTTGTAATGTAACGGAGTTACCGGAGAATCTTTCTCCAGGTAGTAAGCGAAAGCGTCGAACATATTTGTGGCGATGAGTTCGAAGACGCATTCCTTGGAAACGTTATTACGAACTATGAGCAAGTTTTCCTCGTCCTTGCGGTCGTTACGCCAGTGTGAATTCCGGTTCCTCGCTTAATAAAGAGCGTTTGAAACTCAGGAGGATCATAAAAGAACCACCAGTGCCGCAAATAGTCACCGGGCTTTTATTCTTGACGTTTCTTTGTTGCCACGGAGCTCCCCCAAAGTTTTCTTTTTTTTCTCTTCCATACTCTGTAAATAAAAAAAAGTAATAATTCTTATTTTGTAAGGAAATTGTATAAATAATATTTCTTACCACGGCCAAATTTATTTCAAAATGAAATATTAGTTTTGACAGCACCCATCAGCTATTTTGTTTACATTAATTTGAGCGCTGAATGTTTCGAAAGGTTTGTTTGTTTGGTTCAACTTTGAATTGCTACTAGTTTTCGAGAGGTTTTATATAAAACTTGTGGTTTACCAATGTATGGGAAAATTTTGCGAAAACCGGGTTTTGGACTTGGTGTGAAAAGCCTATGTCAAGTAAAACTCCAAATTTTGTCCAAAATTTAAGTTTTTTTAAATAAAACGACCTGTGGAGCTTATGGAGGCAAACGAAAGCCTGGTAAACAAATTTAAAAGAGGCGTTTCCACAGTTAAACAAACAAAGATTGAATGAGAGTCTTTGGGCAAGGAATTAAGTGTTAAATGTATGCAAACAAGTCCAAATGGTTTATTCGAGGCCAATTTAAGGTTGAACAGCAATTGCTATTCAAAAAACGATTTTTTTTTCATAAATTGCTAGTTTAATATGTCTAGAACATGGTTGTAACGGGATTTTTCAAAATTCGAACTCGTTTTAAGATACGACTTTGGGCTGTTAAAAAAGATAAAACAAATAAAGGAATTTGGTGGAAAAAGACCAGTTAAAGTTATTCAGGAAATCTTTAATGGAGGTCTTAAAGGTACTTTGAAAGTAATGTTGGTTATGGGATGCCCTATAGACCACGAAGCCTATACATATGTTGAGAAACGTGATGAAAAGCGAATCTCACGTTCTGAGTGGCGCGTAAGTGATGCCGTTAAACAAGCCAGAATTGATTGAAGACCTAAACAATCTGCTTTCAAAGAGTTTTAAGAAGAAGAGTAAGGAATACTCTATGGACCAGGCATCGCCGATTGAAAGGTAAGTCGATATTTTCATAGTTAAGAGGACTTGAAACCTTAAACGAGTTTTTCTCCAAAACTGTGTTTTTCAAACTTTCCTCCATTGTAACTCAAAAATAGCTTGACCGAATGACTTGAAATTTGTTGGGTTGGATTCAGCACATGTAAACACATAGAATGTCTCAATTTTTGGTCTACTCATTTGATGATAGTTCATTCCACGCATTTAGGATTACAGATTAAAACGCCGTTTACTTTTTTTTAGATAAGACAATCAGCCGGAGTCGTAGAGGAAGTGCGAGCCCATTTTTTAGAGGTGGAATTGTTAACACCGGTGTAACTCGTGTGCTTTAGAATATTTTTAATTCAAATTTTGTATTTATTCTGTCGGACTATGTTAATAAATGATAATAAACTTAATAAAGTTGTATCTATCCTAAAAATTCTTTGAAATGCAGGCTGTCACATGGGATGACTTCCTGAACAGAAAAAAATATAAACTGCAAGCGGATGAGGCTTTTAACTATTTTTTTTTAATTACGTTGAGGAAACGATAGAAAGGATCTTGTCGTTCCATGATATTGTGAACCCAACCGGATTTTTGGCAGGTGTCTCTCGTAAGCTATTTCTCTCCACCTCCACATCAAACCAAGAAAACAACGCTCCGCTTCTAAAACTCCTTCAAATGATCTGATTCCAAAGACTTGCTAAAAATGTTAGGTGAAACAAATTCCATTGAATCGGCAATCAGATCGAAAAACCTACATACATACATACCTACAAGCTACGCAATATGTACCGTTTAAAAAGCGGCACGACTAAAAAGACGACAACTGGCGTTGAAGTGAAATGACTATCGCAACAAGGGTGAATGTCAATAAAAATCACTAATCATTCAGAAGCAAAGATTAGGTTCAACGGAATTGTTCTGTTCTACCTACCCTACCTAGGTTTACCAATTCCATCACTTATTATTATCTATGTATATTTACGTTTAACCCAAATATAGGTTCCTGCCTAAATAGAAGCCATTAAACTTGGCAACTTCGCCCTCGGTAGGTATTTCAGTTTTCAGTATACATTGTAGATAAAGATAAACGCACAAAACATAAAACAAGAAATCATTCAACTATACCTACATACATATATATTGTTTTTGATGGGTTGCTGTGGCTCGATTTTTTGAATACATAATACAACAGCTGTAGCTATTGCTATATGCTATACCTCCATATACTGACACTCGTTTGAGTTCGTTTCTTTTTCCTCCCTTTTTCTTGCAATTCAAAACAATTTTGTTTGCTTTTTTGTTTTCATCTATATTTTCTGTTCTTTTGTCCGCAAATTCGCATTCTAGTTTTTATATATATATATACGAGTGCAGCTCTCGGAGTTGGAACAACTCAACGACATGATGTACCTACTATGGATGGTAATGGTAAATAAGAGAAAACTGAAACAGGAGCGACACGACAACGCTACGCCACGACTGCGACGAAGTGTTTGCTTCTGTATGCGAGAGTTTTCTTATATACGACGCGACGTATATTTACCTAAACACATTCAAAAGAAATATAATTCCAAGCTATACCAGACACAATACCGTATAGCAGCGTTGGGCTAGCGTACACAAAATCATGCCAAGCAAGAAGAAGAAGAACTCCCTTGCGGGCCTTGCCATGTGCTGCGCTGCGCTGTGTATACACGATGGAGTGCCAGTGTGAACTTGTGTTGTGAACACAAATAGCATCTAAAAACGGCAACGGCTACGGCGGCGTCGTATAGTTTGTTGTGTACGTACGACTGTTGGTTTTCATTAGTAATAAATTAGTATTCATTCTTGTGGTGGGAAATCAGTGTTCACACGCGCTGGAAGAAGCTTATTTCGTTCGATTCATCGACATCGATAGTGAAGACAATGGCACGGCCACAGCATTTAGCTCCACTAGAGTTGGCCAAGTCAGCCCTCGCTCTCCTACAAGACGGTTCGGATAGTGAAGATGAGATATTAGCATTGAGTCTGGTCACATCAGCTGTTGCTCTTCACTTGCTCAAACAACCCAAATATGGAACAAAAAGACGGAGAATTGCCGTTCAAGACGAGCCTGATGTTGACTATAATAGGTATTCTAGAAGTTCGACACCTGAGAGAGCAATGGTCGCACAACGAATTCCAAACCATCATCGGCCAGAAGTCCGCCGCCGGCCAGCAGTTGTTAACTCGCCCATTGAGGATAAGCTTGAAGACTCCGCCGATGTGGGAGACTTTAAAATCGATGTTCACTCGATGCCACTAACGTCTGCGGATCAGCTTAACGACACCGATACAACAGCCGATATTAAAGATGGCTTGCAAGATATTTCACAAGACTCGGAAAAAAAACGTCGAAAACAATGGTCACAATTCGAAGATGAAAGAAGACGGGTTCTGCTTGGACTCAAACCCACAGATTCGATCGATCTCTTCTGTGCCGAGCCAAAGATCACAGACTACATGAGTCTTTTCTTGGACTTTCTTAAATTGGACATTAGTACTTTTAACTTGCTTCTTACAATTATCAAGAAAGACATTGACCATCAGACAACCTGCATGCGCATGACTGTTGCATCCGAACAACGTTTAGCCATCATTCTGAGGTATTTGGCAACCGGCGAGACATACAAAACCATGGAGAGAAATATCAAAATATCGCGATCTTTCCTGTGCGTCAATCTCCCACAATTGTGTAAGGCGCTTTGGACAAATTTACAAGAAAAGTATTTAAGGGTAAGTTTCTATTTTGTTTTTATTAATCTAATACAAATAAACACTAAACATTAGTTAAATATTTAATAAACATTCATAAAACTAAGCAACATTATTCATGGCTGCGTCTATACTATTGTTGGAGTCCAAACTTATGTAACTTCCGTTTAGAGATGCTTCTGAGTTGGCTATTGACGGCCGTCGGTTCTTTTTTCGTCTACGCTTGGGAAGAACTCGGTCTTGCTCGATGCCTCTCCTCAAGACGCATTGTATCTCCCACATAGTATCGCTTCGTATGGTTTCATCTGAAATCAGATCCAGTTGACTTTTTACAAGTTCTCCTTCCCAGCTATTTTGGTTTTTAGCCTTGTCTGCTCTAAGCTCCTTGGATGCTACTCGATTCTGCACGATTTGCTGTGTCAGGGCAATTGTTTCGTAGAATTGTTCATTGATATCTTCAAGATAGTGATCATTGTTTGGTTCCTCCAAAACTGTTTCTACCATCTAGAAATAAATAAAAGAAAATGTTTGTTATTATTTATATCTGTTACAGCTACCGCTATGTGAATCAGAATGGGCGAGCAAAGCTGAAGAATTCGAAACTCAATGGCATTTTCCTCTATGTCTGGGGGTCCTGACAAGGCGACATTTCAAATTTAAATCGCCGCGAACTGTAAACTTATTGGCTCTAGTCGATGCCAATAGCAAGTTTCTACACGTAGCTATAGAGAAGGAAGAGGAAAGCGTTTATCTGGCTCAGGACACAGCCCCGCCAGCTCAGAGCATCGGCAACAATCGAGTATTGCCGTATGTCTTCATATCGGAAAACGGCTTTGACCTAGATGACCACATTTTGACGCCTTTTGTCTACACCGATACTATCGCTCGGAGAGATTTTAACAACCGTCTAAAAGCTACCGCCCAAGTGGCTGATCTGGCATTTAGATTGCTCGTGAAACGCTTTAAGATTCTTTCTTCCCAACTGAGTATTTCCCAATCTAATGTGGAAGACGTTATCAAGGCTTGCTGCATCCTACACAACTTTCTAATCGAACATAATTCGGATTTATATTCAACCCAAGCCAACGAAGAGTTCACAGAAATTGGGCCCGAAGTGATAGCCTTAGGAGGGGTCACACATTACAATGAAAGTGCTGAAGCCATGAGGGAAGAATTTGCAGATTACTTTGCTAATGAGGGAAATGTACCAACCTTTGATGTCAGAATGTTGGAGGAAGACATAGGAGCATCTTCTTCAAACGTTGTCGTTGATGTCATGTCGCTCTGATTTCGCACCTTTCGTTCACCCGAAGCTTGATAAATGTCCGTTCTCTGATGCTCATCACCATTCATAGAAGGAGGGGCTTCTCCGATCGAATTCTGTAAATGAAATTAATGTAAATCAAAACATAAATAAGTATTAAATAATAAATATTTCCATATTATATAATGGAACAAATAAGACTAAATTTTGACTTACATCATTTTGAGCCGAATTAGAATGAGCACCATTATTTGTGCCGTAACGATTATTGCAGTACGGCTTGAGCCATTCCATTTTCTTGAAACACCAGAATTTCGGTTTGTACTTTTTACTTCGCAGCATTAACCGGAGATCTTTGACGAATTGGGCGCGAAGAATTTGTATTTTGTTCTTCAACGTCTCAACGGAAACTTTGAGGCTCAATTTATCAAAGAGCACCTTGCAAATGCTTTCAAGGCATATTTGTCTTTTGGCACGATTTAAGTAATCGGGATGACGTTGGTCATATAGAGTTTTTCTCTTCCTCAGCTCACAGAGAACAATTTCAATGGCTGTCCGGTTCCACATGCTTGTTTGTTCGTTTGTTTTCTTCATTTTTATTCTGGTTTTGCTGTTGCCTGCTGTATGCTGCCTGCTGAGTGCTGTGTGCTGTTTGCTGCTCCTGCTTGCTGTATGCTGTATCAGAGCACAATTTGAACTGTTTGTGAGTGGTGATGGTGACTGGCGTGCTCGACGATGTTTATAATATGATGAGAAGAGAGGTAGAGAAGGGCAAATGGTTTTAGTTTACACGAACGAATTTTTGGTTGAATGTATTTGTGGACTATGTGTGATATGTTCGTTGGGGTGTATCTTTTCCCCTTATAAGCTGTGTGTAGTCAGTACAGTACTCAGTGTCAGTAGTGTAGAATGCGGATAAAAACTTTTTGCTTTCTGCTTGTGCTTGCCGTTGCCGCTTGCTGCTGCTAGCTGTTGGTGCTGGTTGCCAGCTCGAAAAGAAACGTATTGTTTTATATTCAATTTTTCACTGCAAGTAGGTAGGTATATATATATGTATATATGTAGGTATATAAATATATGTAGGTATGTAATTATTTTTACATTTTATTATTATTTTCATGATTTTCCATAATAAACGCAAAATTGGGTATTTTTATTTATTCGGTATGATTTTATGAGGGTTGCAGGATTAGTGTTCATGTATGTTCCATGTGCAACATGATTTATTATGGTATTACCTACCTACGGAGTTTATGTGTGTCTCGTTAATGAGTTTTGGTTTTAGGACGAAAAAAAAGGAAGAATTTTACTATTAGTCCAACAGTACAGGAATTGTTGGAGTTGGTTAGGTTTCTTGTTTCATTGGTAATTTAGTAAGTTAGTACCTAAGCAGCTGTACCTAGAAACCTCCCTCTATTTTTGATAATTATGATGGATAGATGAAAAGATATTACCTATGTTTATTTAAAAAAGAAATAGAAATTGTTGATGAAAATTTGCATTGGCGTAAAATGCGTAAAAAATTCAAATAAATTATTTTTGATTTATCTTCTTAGACTAATAGGTTCCCATTATCATAGTAGGAATACATTTATAAACTAGGTACCTACTTATTTTGAGCTCTATCTAACTTTGTTATGTTATTTTTTTTAAAGTAGGTAAGCTACCTGCTCACTCTTAGGTACCTAACGAAAACTCGTTGAAATATAATATCGAAGAAAAGGTCCTTAGGTACCTAAGCTGATTTTATAACTTTATTTATATGTATAGGAATTTATACATGTATATTAAGTTAGAACATGAAAATATCTATTGATTTGTATAACAAGATGAAAGTAATTAGTAGCAATTAACGAAATGTTTGTAATGTATCTACCTATTTAGGATTTATTAATAAAATGTATTATGTTTAGTAATAGGGTAAGGCATATTTTTTTTTATAATATACGAAATATTATTCAAATATACAATTAAAAATATTCAAGTACCTGCTCCTGCAGGTATAAGGAATAATCTTGGTACCTTACTTACCTCTACTTTTATCAAATCAAAGGGATAATATTCTGGTTTGAAGAAAACGAAACCAAATATTTCAGAAACTGTCTAACTTTGTTTGAATGCGCATTATTAAATTTATTGAGTTCTTAATTCTTCCTGGGGCCAACCTCAAGAGTTTTTTTTTTTTTAAATAATTGCAATTTGTTTAATAATTAAACTATCTGTTTTTTTTTTAAATCACGTACGACCAGAAATCCATCTAAACGTGAAAATCCAGTTTTTGAGTCGAAATGATAGCCCCATGAGTTTTTTTTTATAATAAACGCACACTCAAGGGGACATTGGTTTTGAATTCCTCAATATTGCAATGGCTGGGAAAGACATAGTGTGGCAAGATATTCTACATTCGCGTAGTACGGCTAAGGAACGACCGAAGTTGGGCTCGAGGGTATATTAATGAGCATTCCTAGAAGAGCGAGTACCTATTACGGTTGAATTGTTTAAGGATTGCAACTGGCTATTTCTCTAGAGCATAAAACGTTAAAATAACGGTGAACAAGTGTGAGAAAAGAAACATTTCGACGATGTTCAAACGACGTAAATGAACTTACGATGGTAATATCACCAATCAATCTAAATGTCCTACGTTCAATACTGTCCAAAAGGCTTAAGTAAGCTGCAGGAGCACCAGCCTAGATATGGGAGTTATACTCAAGCTTTGGACGTACATATACATAAGTCTTGAAAATAACAGCCAGATCAGAGGGGGCGAAAAACTTCTTGCATCGCTTTAGAAAACCCAAACATCTTGCGGCATTTTTGGCGAAATCGCATATGTGATCGTTCCACAAAAAATGGTTGGTGATACACATACCAAAAATATCGAGATGTTCAGTCTCCTCGATGCAAGTGCCATCTATGGATAATGACAAGGGGATATATCTCGCTTTGACTATACAAGACAGAATTGGGATTGGATTTCGAAGCATTATATTCCACGTGGTTTTTTATTCCCCATTGTACAATGCTGTTTGCGCCTTTATTTACCTTAAGTTTTGAACAAACCTTGAACTTATAATACTTCATAATATTGGAAGCCCTCGAAAATTTTTCCATATGTATGATTTTTTTTTTTAATTTTAAAAAGTAATATCTCAAAAATCTTATGTGACAAAGTAATTTTTAAGTCTGATTTGAATTAAGACTATCAAAACCGATTGAAAAATTCTAATTTGATTGTCAGGAAGAAAACCTCCTGGCGTGTGCATTAGTTTACTTTTATATGCATATGAAAGTGTACAGCTATTAGCTGCATTTTCGCAACCCTGTTAAAGCACGTGGGTTCGTTATTTTAGTAAAATACTTATGTTATTTTTTAAGATAGTTTATTTTCAATGAATTGCCATACAAAACTTAACAGAAATTATTAACGTAAAAAAACAATACAAAATAAAAAAAAAATATTTCAGTTTTAAAGCGTCAAAAAAAGTGTACATTATTTAATTAAAGTAAAAAACTTAAAACTAGTACTTTGTCTGCTTCCCTTTTGCCTTTAAAACAGCATTAATGTGTCTGGGCATTGACTCTACCAGCTTTCTTGTCAATTCGGTTGGGATTTTTATCATTGTATTGTTAATAAAGAGGAGGTTCCCAACTCCAGATGATACCATACATCCCCAGACCATTACTGAACCGCCTGTGTGCTTTTTTTGTGCTTTTTTTTGTGCATATTCTGTTTTTTTTTTGTTTTTATATTTTTGGTGGTTTTCTTGAACCAAAAATCTCAAATTTGCTCTCGTCACTAAAGAGAACATTTCTCCAGAATGAAGAACTTTCTCTTTGATATTTCTTGACAAAAAGAAGCCTTCGTTTCTGATTTTTGTCAGAAATGTATGGCTTTTGCCGAGAAATCCTTCCATGTAGCCCGCTACTATGGAGGGTCCGCCGAATAGTGCTTGCACTTACGTTAATTCCAGAAGATTGGGTAATGTTTTCGGCAATTTGAACTGCACTAGACGCAGGATTTTTTGGCACTTCCCTGACGATAGCACGTTCATCATATACGGATAGCCTTTTTGGCCTTCTAGAACGAGGTCGATCTTTTATATTTTTGAACTTTTGAAATTTGCCCACTGTTTTGGCTATTTCTCGGTAAGATTTTCGTTCCCTTCTTAATTTTATAATAAGTTGTCGTGTTTCTACTGCTATTTGTTTACCCATTTTGAAGTAAAAAAAAAATAATTAAAGCAACAAGCAACTTTGAATGAAAATACACTCAATAACACTTTTGATCAATTAGTTATGAGCTCTAAAGAAAACAAAATAAAGTTAACGGTTGTTTTCCCCATGAGCGGAAAGTTGTACAGTATGTGTGGCAAGTTGTAGACTTTTTGACGCTTAAAAACTGAAACATTTTTTATTGTATTGCAACATCATTATTTTTTATTAAGTTTTATATGGCAAATCATTTAAATTAAACTACTTTCAAAAATAACGTAAGTATTTTTTCTAAAAGATCGAATCCCCTTGATTTAACAGTTTTGTAAGAATGCAGTTCAATGCTGTACACTTTCTTTTGACGCTCACAGTAAGTCCGTTTAGAAAGCTTAGTTTTTCCAACTTATGATAATTTTAAGCCACTAGATTTTGCCTTTATTCGATTGATAAATAAATAGCCTTACTTTGACAAAAACTGGACTATTATGGATAACTTTACTTGACCAAACAAATTAATTTGGACCGCTATAACTTAAGAACTAATTGACGTACATGCGTCATTAATAAATAATTGTAATTATTTCAAAAGCTGGGAAATCCAAAACTACTCTTCAGTTGTGCCAAGTTAGTTTGACAAACTAATTGGCTCAATGTTTTTTAAGACCAATTTTGTAATTATGATAATAATCCCGATTACAGAATCCGATGAGTAGGCAGCTGATGTAGTTTTACCGCAGTAAAAGTGCCAAAAAATTACAATGAATCCATCAGCAATTCATTAATCCGAACTACTATTTCAGGAAACTTAATATAATCAAACCCATTTACAAACACCATATGCATTTATACACTATATACCTCCTACCTATCTCCGGAACTCTTATAATTATTTCAAAAGCACAATAACTTTGCTTTTATGTTATTTTGTTCTCGAATGGTTATCTGGCCCAATTCGTTTAAAATTAGGAGCATTCTTCTAATCACGTTTATATTATCTTATCAGGGCGTATTTCTTCTTTCCTTATCTAAGGTTTCCTGCCTGATAGTTATGCAAAAGTACTTATAAGTTCTATAGATACGTTTATACCTATACTTTTTCGTATTTTAGACCCAAAAAAAAAAAAAAACACACACACGCTTATCTACTCAAAAACTTTTATCTCATTTCAATTCCAACACTTAAAGGTTCGAAATGAGATAAGCTTGGAGATAATGGTGTCTGCTTGGAATAAGAATTTTTGTACATTGCTTTTAAAAATCAGAGACAAACAAAACGTTAAGTGATGATATGAGGATTATTATTAAAATGGTGAGGTGTGTGGATGATATTATAGTAATGTTTATCTACTGATAATAGAGGTCGGTTTGAACAGCTGATAAGATAATGAAAGTCATCACTGATTATAAAATATGTATTATTAAAAGTGAAGTTTCAATTATTCACACAATCGCAATAAGTTTGTACATTTTTGAATTAACAAATTCGATTGCCACATTATTTATGAATAATTGGCTTATTCATCTATTTAAAATTAAATGGCTGTACAAAAAATGAAAATAAAATACATTAAAACAAAATCACTAGATTTCACATTAAGTGTGAAGGAAGATAGCAAGGCCGTTCGTGTGAAGCGCCCTTTATAAGTAGAATTCATAAGTCAATATACCATAAGGTATTGCTTAGCTCATTCATTGCTATCAGTAAGTTTGCCCTCTAAATGGAATGTTGGATCTGCTGGATTATGCTGAAATCTTTGTCTTATCTTATGGTAGGTTTTCAATACAGACAACGACCCGAAACACACAAGACGCTATCTCAGTCGCCTTTCTAGGTTTCAAAGATCAGACCTTCACATACGTATAACAGTTGTGCGACGTCATATCATCCAAGAAGGGGAACTGTTGAGTGAGAACTAGTGGCCCGAAACAGCTGTGCTGCAATTAATAAAAACCAAGGATGTTAAGTTATTTAACAAATATTTTTAATCGGCTCCAGCGAGGTATCTGGATCGAGGTTTGGAGTGGAAAATTGTGCTCGACTGGGGAGGTTTAAGGTTCATTCGAGAAATCTGTGATTTGGAAAAAAACAATACACAAATGCGTAGAACTGTTGCGTACCTAGTCCAAAAATAAATACACGAAGGTTACTCAGTTTTATTTTAATTTTCTTAAATTTTTGTATTACAGATCTTAATATTGTTTATTATTTCTGGTTGACTAGTGGAGAACTAATTAAGAACGATTTTACCAACTCCTGGTAACACCGTTTGGTTGATCATGAGAGATGACAACCAACATGAAAAGTACCGCTATTCCTTCTTGTATCTCTATTCTAACGTAAACATCAACTAACAAAGTTATTGCACAAGTAATTTGGTTAAAATTGGTTATTTTATAAATTGTATACTATTTCAATTGGCGATATAATTAAGAACGATTTGTTTCTTGTTTTATTATTCCATTTTAAACGTAAATATATTTGTAGGTAAGTTTATCAATTTGTTTGAAAATTAACTGAATTACAAGTACTCACTTTGTTTTAAGAACTTTGAAAGAGATATGGTAAAGAAAAAAAGCTGTACAAAAAATCTAAGAGAAGCAATAATACATTTTAGGAATAAAGAAAACTTATCATAATAAGGACATTTCAAATAAGCCTTACTTCTACAAAACTAAAATATGTTGAAAACCACAGAACCCTTGGCAAGATGGAGAAGAGCCCGTAAAACCACTGAAGGCCAGGATAGGTTAATTGTTCGTACTGCCAGAAAAAATCCATTTTCGAGTTGTAGAGCAATACGAAATGAAGTTTTCGGCGAAGACCCAAATGCACTTTCAGCACGCTCTATTAGAGAACTATTGTGTGAGAGCTGCAGCTATTTGAAAGATCGCGCAGAAAAAAACCACTACTCACATTAAAAAACCGAAAGGCTAAGTTAACTTTTGCCAGAGAACATAAGAACTCGACCATCTCACAGTGGACAAAAATATTGTGGAGTGACGAAACGAAGATCAATAGAGTCGGTTCCGATGGAAAACAATATTTTGGACGACCATAAAACGAAGCATTCAACCCTAAGTACACAACTGTCGCCCTTAAACATGGAGGTGGACGTATCATGCTATGGGGTTTTATGTCATATAAGTTAACCAGTCCTTTACATCGCATAGAAGGTATAATGAATGCACAAAGCTACATAAACATCCTTAAAGACGTTATGCTGCCCTATGGAGATAGAGAGTTGCCTGTGACGTCGAAACTTATGCAGGACAATTACCCCATGCATACTGCGCGAGCAACTAAAGCATGGTTTTTCAATAATTTTGTTGATGTCATTGATTGGCATTTATGTAGCCCGGGCTTAAACCCTATCGAAAACCTCTAGAACGAATTGGAAAGAGAAGTAAATAAACATTAAATAAAAAACATAAATAAATTGTTTGAGATCGCTAAAGCAGCTTGGGAAAGCATAACCCCTAAAAATGTCAGAGCTTTAAAGCACAGGGCAGTAATACAAAATAAAGGTTTCCCAACAAAATACTGAGCTATAAGACGTAATAATACATTATGGTAACATAATTTTTAAAAATATCATAAGTTCTTAGTATGGAAAATTAGCTAGGTACCCGTGGCGTGATGGTTAGTGCGTTGGACTGTCATGCCAGGGGTCTTGAGTTCAATCCCTGCATGTGCCATCTTAAAGTTTTTTCGGTTCGGTTTAAAACTATAGGTCCACTCCATTCCTGAAAACATTACTCGCACACAGTAATGTTGAGAGTTGTAAGTCTCTAGGCCAAAGTTCTCATCGGACTGTTGCGCCACCTATTTTAAATGCTAAATTAATAGATTTGTGTAAGAATACTAACAAAGAAACATTTTCTAGGGCCAGACATGATCTTTTGACAGTAACAATATTGCCTCTAGTGGAAAACAGCCTTTATGAATGGGCTGAAGTAGCTGGAACAGTAAGATATCTTTTTGCCAATGATGCCATAACGGAGATATAGCTTTCCTTTGAGCGCAACCATAGGGGAGGTCTATATTCGAGGTTCTGCTATATACTGCTCAATTTGAGACCTTCGGTTACAAAAAGGAAATCCAAATCTTAGTCATCACTGCTTCCACTAAGTTCTTCTTTTGTTACTTTATCAGAGCACATTCCCGGAATTTGTTCCTTAATGAAAGTAAGAATTTTGTCTGCTATTTCAGTAATCTCAATTTTATAAAGGTCCTTATATCTTCGGTCTAAGAACGATACTACTTGGGGTGGTAAAATTTTCTTTTGGCGTTACTTAACGGCAAAGAGTATGATCAATGTCTCCAACATCTTGATTATTTAATAGTTAGTTCAACCTTACTTATCTTACAAATGGCTTTGCTTTGACCCCAGTGTCTAGGTTTGCTTTATTTTATTTGGTGTACCAAGTTAATCCTTAAGTAGGGTAATAGGGTATCCGGGTAACACACGGGTAGCCGGAGATTAACCGAAGTACTCGAGTATCCGGGTACACGGGTATCACGGTATGAACCCTGGTCTGAAATCCTGGAACTTTAATATTGATCTCAATTTTTGGATAAGTTTTCTTCCAAAAATTTACTGGCCCGTTCACCTAAAACCGTTGATTTAAAAAATCTATTGACCATTGTCTGAATAATAATGTACTTAAGTAATTTAATCCAGACTTTTCTTCTACTAAGTGTTAGTTTTTTTTATCATAAGCTTGCAGAACGTTTCATAGGCTCAGTTGATATTTTGTCCATATAAATTAATGCTTTTAACAATCATATTGGTTATCACAACAGTATTGGATAGGTTCATTCGACTTTAAGGGACTTCAAGGTAAGACAAGTTTCTGATTTGCCACCTATCAAAATTGTTCATTCCAATTAAAGCGACTTTATTGGAATGTTGACTGGAACAAAAAAATCTCCCTTACAATCGACCCAAGTATACTAATCTCAAAATATCAGCTGTCAATGTTCCAAATTTCATTAAAATGAAAGCTTAACTTTATAGCTCTATGGCTAATACCTATATACTTCAAATTTGTATTTAAAGCGTAGAGTGAAAGTGTTCCTTGTCATATTGGAAAAGGATAAAGAAATGTTTCGTTGCAATGCAATAAAAAAAATGAACTTGTATCTTGCGTATGAGTTTGTTTTAAAATGTTAATAATGTTGATGATACTTTCTGCTAGATCTACTGAAGGTAAAAGATTTTGACGATTGTCCAATGTTCCAATTTTCAAAATCAATGACATCTGAAAAATGTACTAGCTACTTCGTCTGAACCTGCCCATTGATTTTAAAATTAGCAAATCTGATAGCAATAGTTGTAACACAATTTTTAAATTAAAATAACTCAATTATCTCCATTAAAATAAAATAAATTGGTTGGCGCGACAGTCCGTTGAGAACCAAGGCCTAGTGACTTACAACTCTCAACCATTCCTGTGTGCGAGTAATGTTGTCAGGAATGGAGGGGACCTACAGTTTATACGCCGACTCCGAACGGCTAATTTTGAGAAAGCACTTTTTCATGACAATAGTTACTCTTGGAGAATTTTTCAATTCCTCGCAAGAGGCAGTACCCGTTAAAAGACTTTAGATGGCATAGGCAGGGATCGAACCCAGGACCACTAGCATGACAGTCCAACGCACTAATCATCATGCCACGGGTACTACAATTATCTCCATTGTTTTTATTTTAATCAAATTTTGTTTCTTCTGTCAATATATACCTCGAAATAAAAAAAAATACGACTGGCGCTATCGGGAAACTACCGAGGAATTTTATTTCCCACGGAAAGTTTCATTTCCAAGAATAATTTTTCTAGTTATTGTGTTAAACTCCCGTCGGTATATATTTTCCCAGGGAAAAAATAACCAACATTGAAAAAACCAAATTATTTTCCGGAATCAATTTCAAATTGTGTGCAGTGTTATCAAAGGATTATAGTTTTAATAAAAATGATGTTTAAGTTGAAATTTCCCTAACAATAAAACAAAATATCCCAAATATATTTTATTTCAAAATTTGTGCGTTCTGAATTGTATACAGTTGTATAAAATTGTCCTCCTAAATACCTTGCTCATAGAGGAATTATATTATCTAGAGTCCCGACCGGTACCCGTCCTACCTGAAATACCCTCCAATTTTATTCGAGGTGAACTCTCACATTCGCTATCGGTAAATACGTGTGAGTGGTGTAAAAAAAAAACAAATGAGGGATTGGGCTTAAAAACAACCGTTTGGAACTTTTGTGACCTGTCAAATGACAATCAATTTTGCACAACAAAACAATGGGTTTCGGATTTTAAGAGTAAGTTTTTGTTGTTTTGATTTTTAATATAATTTGATATTTTTCAGAGCCGATTTAACCGATCCAGATCATGAGTTTTGTAGGTTCTGGGATTGATGCTACTGATTTTTTATTACCACTCGATGAAGCCGACGATTTCGATGAACGTGACTCCATCTTCGAGATTTTGGAATCTCCTGGTTAGACGCTTAATGATTTTATAAATGCAAAATCTGCATTTGAAAGAAAACTATCCATTACATTTTGTTTGTTTTGTTTTCATTTTTGCTATCAAAAAACTTACCTTGTTGTTAATCTGTCAAAACTGGGAACCAACTCAAATTGGACCACGTTCACACTGCAGTTCTATGGTGCGCCTATACTTTCTTCATGATTTGTTCTGTTTTTATCAAAAGTTTTAATAAATATCATAGAATTTGTAAACCAAAAACAGACAAATATTAGTTTTAGTACAGATAACACTGAAAAGAAACCATAAAATGATTTTTTCTTAAATTATTGTATTCATTTTTCAATTTTTGAATGCAACGGATAACTTTTTTGAACGGCTGAGTTTACCTCATAGTTTTTTCCCCCGCGGTTGAGCAATATGGCACAAATTCCATAACAACTAAATTCATAATGGCTTGTTCCCATAAGAAATGCACGGGACAGCTAACACATGCTTATCCTTATGGACAAAATCCGCTCAATTTAGCTTGTAGGCCGAAAGAAAGCAAACCTATTAAGTCGGGACTCTAGATAATATATTTCCTCTATGACCTTGCTAAGGTGCATAAGACACAAAATAATTTAATGTATGATGTTATAAATTTTGCAGTCTCCAATACTTCGGTTTAACTGAAAATTAGAAAATCCTCCACTTCAAAACACTGTTTTCACGGTAAAATTTATAATTCAACAATACAATGGAGGAGGGGGAAATAAAAAAAAAACTAAGAAAACAGCAAGAAATATAATTAGGAAATATTCCAAGGGAAATTTGGTTCTAGATAGGGCCCATTACGCCTTTCATAAAACATCGAAATTTATTCTGAAACTAATTCGTGAAATGTCAATAGCAGTTAAAAAGTAATAATATTCATATTTATATAGGTAATAATTTTCACGAGAACCTATGCAAAACTCTCCACTTATGATATTATTCCGAAAAATTATGTCCAACGCATTTAACTGGAAAAATGTTGACCTGTCACAATAAACACAACCAACTATAGTTGTCGTGATTGCAAGTATATTTGTATGAACGAGATAAAAATGAAAGGTTTTCTTTGAGGATGTCTCCAACTTCAAAATTTTACCGAGTTTTTCTGGATTACCTTTAGGAAGGAATTGACGTAAAGCCTTTCTTTTATAATGTATAACAGAGTTACCTATGTACTTCCTAGACCAAGGTCAGACATCTTTTCATCACTACCGATGGCTTGACTATTTGACTAGATTAATGTCACTTTTTCTTATTCCAAAAATAATGCTGTTTAGAATGAGGCTCTAAATGAAAACTCATTGCTCTTAGTTAGAAGTCAAGTAGGTGTATTTCCCTAGATAAGCTGGTTTTTCTTTTGATGCATTTTACATAGTGGGGCCGAATTAAAGACATTTCCATTTTATCATTCCATCAGACGAATGCATTTTTTGAAGAAAATAAAAATATACCAGTCTAAAAGCTATAAGAAAATTTTCAGGTTGACGCGGTATAGTATTGTATATGTATTCGGTACTTATTTTACACATACACTTATAAATATTTACATATAGGTTCAACTTTGTTGTTCATGATTCCCAGGGTGAAGGACACTCACGGCCTAAACCGGAATATAACAAACGCGCATAAACGTAGCCATAGTGGCAACACAAAATTCACAAAGAAGAAAAAATAAATACAACTGGAAAGCCCCTTGCAACCAAAAGCAAGTTCAACATATCCGTGCCTCGCACAATATCTGTGCCAATCTAGAACCAGTCACCATACGTATAAGTATATCTATATATGAATAAACGTATTGCAACAGCAGAAAAAGAAGTTGTAGTGGTGTAATAAACCGTTAGATATGCTGCTAAAGCTTTGGATGTGTGTGTCTTATCGATTTATTTTACGTAGAATACCAGATACCTACGACGGACGACCGACCGCGACGTGTAAAAGGTACACACCTTTCCCAGGACAGGAATCAGGATCAGGATATGCAGCCCCACAGTTCATGCTCCCAGAAAAGCCAGAATAGGAGCAGCTTTATCGATCCAAGTGCGAAGGAGTCACTTTACTTGTTCCCGATTGCTGATTGTGCGCTAGTTTGGATTCGGATTGCATTTGTATGTGTAGCGTCGTAGTCGCTGCTTTAGTATAGACATCGAACCGAGCTGGCTTGGCGCTGGCTGGCCTGGATGAAAGCAAAACAAAAATATGTATAAAGAGACTATATAGTTGTGAACGGAAAAGTTGGCCATGGTCTGGGACAAAGCTGCTATGCTCATGTTGAGCTTTCAGCTTTTGAACCATTTACCAAACAGCTCTGAGCTACAGCATATTATGATCAAGTTTACCTAATCAATATTATTGCACAAGTCTTGCCTTGCGTGCAAGACAATGAGAGAGAAGAGTGAAAATATAATGAGACAGCCTACCTTAGCTCCGAAGTTTTGGACTTGAAAGCTGACTAAATCATTCATATTCATTCGAAATTGTATTGGTGTAAGCACAGCACGGTGTATTATTGATTTTTTAAAGCACATAACGTAAGGAAGGAATACATATCCATAGGTAGTGGGTAAATCGCCAGGACAACTATTGGATAGGATACGATACCTATAGGTCTTTGTTTCGTAACAAAATTGTATGTTATACACTCGCGTCTTTGTCATCGTCAGGCTATCGATGTGTAAGTAAGCTCCCTGGGGGAGTGTTACGTCAGCACCGCTTTTGCTATGCTTCACGGTTCAGCGTACTTCAAAGGACTATCTATAGGTACAAATACAAACCATTTTTGTCTCTGATTTAGGGGAGGTTATGACATAGAACAAGATGGAAGGTATATGTACAAAGCAATAGGTATATTATGTTAATTGGAAGCTTTTGACTAGTTGGAGCTTTTGTCGCTGGTTGAAGCTTAAGTCTTCGTGCATTGACGTTGGGTGGTGGGTGGATAGTCTTTTTTACAATCAACTAGGTACATTAGGGATTGAATAATAAACTGGGGGAGAAAAGTTGCGAACATTATGTGTACCTCTACATACATATGTATTGTATTTGTAAAAAGATCTATGTAGCTTCATAGCTACGTACAAAACACCTTTTTTCAGTTTGAATGACAAAAACAAAAATGATAAATATTTAAGTTTAAGGAACGGCGATGTTGAAAAAGTTGGCAAGGGATGCCCGACGCTCTACGTGTTGAATTAAAATACTTAATGGGAATGAATGTACATGCATTATACATAGATATACCCATTTTGGTTAAATAGAGTGCTGGGTATGTACATTGAACATATATATATATATGTTTATAAATTTGATTTTTTAGGTACCTTTAAACGGTTTTTATAAAATGGAAACGAGCTAGTTCCTATCACACAAAATTTTCAAAAAGATAAACGCCATCTATCATGTAGATGGCGAAAGATTGCTCCCCTTAAAATGTATCGTGTATTCTTCTTGTTTGGCCAGAGATCAGTCAAAATGTTCCTGTGAATTATCAAAATCGGTCCAGGCGTTCTTGATTTTTAACCGTAATGACTAACGACACTACCTATATACGGTGTAGATGAATAGTATATGACAAAAGCGGATGAAACCACCTCGAGTCGTATTGAGAGAAAAGATCTACGGTACCACACGCATAGAAGATAAGTCCTTTTTCCTTTTTTTTACCTCCCTTTCATCGTTGCGGCTCCAAAATATTTTAAGAGTTTAGTAGAATCCTGCCCTGCTCTTATTGTATTTTGGAAAAGCAAACAAAATAGGTTTCAGTGGTAATGCAGAGTTGTGTGACAGAAGGTCCTTATTTTCATTTGCTTTTGAAATTTGTGACGGCCGGTCACAAAATACACAATTTTGTGGCGGATGAGTCACGAACACGGCCTTATTGAGTGTGTGGCGGGTGGTACACACAAGAAGAAAACGATAGTGTGCATCTTTTCTCTAATTAGCACACCAACCTACAATTAGTATGGCTTAATGGGCAGCCTTCCCCTAAAATTGTCTGCACGGAAGTCTAATGGTTTAGAGCCTTAATTGGAAACTATCGGATTCTGCCTCTCAATCTTGATTGAAAAATGCCAAGGTTCCTAATTACCAGAACGCTTTCCTCAAGTTATTAAACTGGGTCGGTTTGGGCTGGAACATTTTATTCGCGAACTCTCAAACATTTTTCGTTTACTTTTTAGACCAATTGGATTCGACGGATAAAAACTGAACGCGTCCATTAAGCCAAGGTTTTTGTTCAATTCACCAATGTGAATGGGGTTTAACTGGTTTTTGAAACCGGCATGCATTCTAGCGAAAAATCCTGGTGTCGCAGTTAGACCGAAAAATAAAACCAGATCATAACAAAAGGTCAGAGTAGGATGGCATACTTGTCGTGGCCTCTTGGATGTTCGCCATGAATATGGCACTTTTTTAGAGAAGCTAAGGAGAGTGAGGTCGTGAAAAAAAGTAGTGAAAGATTTTTGAGAAAAGAAAGGAAGAAAAATAGTGTTAATGCGTTGGGTGGTAAAAAGATTAAAAATTGATAAAAAAAAACATACAATTTGTGAGGAAGCCTATATTGAGAAGAGAGCAGGATCGTTTTTCTTAAACCAAGGAAGCTAAGTATATTTTTTTGTGAATGAGTTTTGTGCTTTTTATCTTTGCTTGTAATTTGTGGTTGGCTATAAAGATAAAATTTAACCTATAGACTTTCGGTCGATTCCTTTGTCTCCCGAGATTGCGGGACCCGCGACCAAAACAAATTCTTTGTTCTTCGGGAACTTTCCCAAGGTGACCTTTCTTTGTGTCCTTTGTTGCGCAACCAATTGTTCTCTTCTATTTTGTTGTGTTCTTTGTATCAGTTTAATTTGTACAAAGTTCTTTTTAAAAAAATTCTGGGTTTTATCTCTATATTTATAAAAGTTTCCCAGATATAAAATAATACATCTTAACTCTTTTTTTTTTAGGTGAAAAATTAATCTTGAATTTTATTTTAATTGGGAAGTAAATTTCCGCTTTTTTATTATTATTTATCTTGGGGCGACTTTCCATTACCGCAGCACGAATTTCCTTCTGATTTTTTTTTTACAGTTAGGTAGGGGTCTCAATAGAACATGTTTTAAATATTAGGGCGAGGAAACAACTTTAAGTCATAAAAAAAAATATTTTCTTTTTCGGAGTTAACCCTACTTTTTTTGTATTGCATTTTATGAGCCTAAAACAAGTTTTTTTTAATTGATAGCACGGCGTACTAACAGCTATGTATGTAAGGGGGGGCATGCTGTCCCCCTGCAACCCCCCTGCTTGGGGTCACTATAGGATTTGGGGTGGGTGCGAGTTTGGGTATATCCAAAGTACTTTTCCATTTGAGCACTAAAATAAAAGAAATTACCAAGAAAAAAAAAGCAAGTATGGCAACACTGAAAAAAAAACAGGAAAGAAATGTCAAAATCAACCATTTTTGAGTAATTTGTATGGAAAAAAATGAACTTTAAAAATTAATTAAAAATAGAAATAAATGTTTCCTCGCTCTAAAATTGCTATAGTTATTATTTATTTGCACATATCTATCGAATAAAAAAAACCGCGAGTCGAAATTCGTGCTGCGGTAATGGAAAGTTGAGCCTTTATCTTGATTGGCAATGGTAAATACCATAATACTTCCTTTCGCCCAATTTCATTATTTTTGCTAATTAATAAATAAAATTGAGTTCGATTAATAAAATTTACTTTTTTCCAAACCCACCCCCAAACTGAGCTACTGAGTGACAGCACTGTGTTTGCTGTCGGTGGTAAAATTAACAAACAAACCCTTTTCTAATTTGACATTTGTAATTGTTTTCAATACTCGTGCGCTCCGGCTACCTATCCAGTGTCATTTAAATCATTTCGTTTTCTTATCATTTTCTTTTGTTTTGTTTAATTTTTGCGGATCGTTGTTCCGCCAAACTATATCATCATATAGTACCTATAATAATAATATATTTCGGTTTGTGAAGTTTGCAACAAAGTAGAGAAAAAGATGGAACGACGAGCTGTACAGGCGTAGAGCACATGGAAACAAATGCCAAGGCCCGGTAAGTTTTCGAATCCACATCTACAAGACAACCCAGCAGAGGAAGACCCCTGATTAGAATCATCCAAGTTGGAGTGCGCAACTGGAGATATCAATCTAGAGAACCAACTAGATTGTGTGTTGGGCAAAAATACTCCATTTACCAAGATCGGAATCTTTCGTACGTTTCACTCTCCCAAACCCGTTTGTTTACATTGTTGTATTTGTAATTTTGACAATTAGTCCATGAATAGATGTGAGAACAAACAAAAAAAAAACGATGCCGTGGGCTAGCGGCACTTTGCAAAGCAAAAACAAAATGGGGAGGTTAATATGTTTTTTTCAGGTTTTTCTTTTCACTTTTTTCGATGAAAAAGTCAGTTTTATGTTTTAATTTTGCAGTCATTTTGTTGATAGCGAACCAATGTACATTTTTGTCTTGAACAAAACATGTTCAACATCATTTTATTGTAATTAATTCACTAATTTAGAATAATCACTACGAAATTCTTCAAATTTCATAATTAACCTCGAATTATTGTATCAAAGATGCGTTCGAAGAACCATCAAATTAAGGGTGCGAGCGCAATTTATTGAATTCTACTAAATTTTCGTTAATGAACGGCCCAAATATTTATTTTGCAATTAAAATCTGTATTAAATTAATTAATCGAAGTATGTATGTAAATAGTTTTCTCCATAATTTAAGTTTAGGACTATTTTTCAATTTCATTTTGATTAATAAATATTACGTTAAAAAAAAAAGAGTTATAAGCGAAAACATGCATAACATTCGTGTATTTGCTATCAAACAAAACTATGGAACACATCAAAGGAACATCAATGTTTTAAAAAAAATAATCAAAACGGTTATAGCGAACCCGTTTAATGAATGCAGAGCGAATAAAATGCAAATTTTGACATTAATCACAAAATTAAAATGTCAAAAACCGTTCTGAATTTATGCACAACTCATTCAAAAGATCATGTACCTATTCGACTTGAATGTTTATTCTTGACGTACAGAAGATTTGTTTAGTAAATTCCCACAATTTAACGCATAATATAATTTTAATTCGTTCCTTAAAAATGTTTAATTACCAAAGTTCAAGTATACTTATTATTGTTTGAAGGATATGTTTAGTAAAAATGCTACTTATAATGAAAAATATAATAAGAATTGATGAATGAAATTAATTTGAAGTCAATGTCTTCTATTATTCCCGAGACATCGAAAACCGAACATCAATTTTTAACAATTTTCCGTACTTTTTTTGTTGTATATTTTAATTTGTATGAAAAAAAAACAATATTTTCTGTGAGAATAAATTAGTTTGAAGCCTATTTTTTTTAATTTTTCTAAAGATATTTGAGTATAAAAAATATAAAATACAGCACTAAAAAATCATTAAATATGTATTTGGTCAGTTTTATTTTAAATAATATACATTTACAACATTTATTTGGAATGAAATTAAAAAGCTATACAAATCTTCCAATTTAAGACCATGTCAGCACTTCAGATTCTGTTGGTTTGGATTGTTTAGTTTTTGAACGAGGACATAAAACATTCAAAATAAAGCATTTAGATGTGCCTGCAGACTATAATGAAGCATTTTGATGGGCCGGAACACTAAATGTGAGAATGTGTTCGGTTTTTGCATCATTTCACGCACACTTTCTCACATTTAATGTGTCCTTAGCTTGTAGGCAAACCGAAATGTCAGTCTGAGATTCCGATCTTGGTAATGGAGTATTTTTGGTGTTGGGTGTGGCCTTAGATCACACAGGACTGTAGTAAGTAAGATTGACATCACTCTTTTATATACATACATGTACATACATAGAAGAAAGATATTGACCATTTCATCATCCACCCATTGATTTTTTTAAATGTTGATGTGCAAAATTTTAAATGATTTTGTTGTCAAGGAAAAGATGTCAATTCTAGTTCAATATGTTTTTTTTTTTTAAAAAAACCTAAATGAAATAATTATAATTCAAGTTTTAATATTAAAGTAAAATAATTTGTATTACTTTCGTATTTCTTGCTCTGGATTCTGCCGGTGCAGCTGGCATGGCACCAACATTTGATAAAGGTTAGTTGGCCTCGTGAGTAGCATTGGTTCTCAAATATTGATTGACAGGAGTATTGGGGTGCGTTTTAAAGTTCAGCAAAGACATTGCCAGATCTGCCGCAACAGATTTAGTAAAGTGTTAAAACCATTTTTAGCAATTTTAGCAAAACCATTTTTTTAGCTATTTGATAAGCTAAAAATATGATTTACCTAACTTTAAAAGATCTTAACAATTTGCTAAAGTTTGAATCTCAGAATGACTACTTAAACTTTGAGCAATTTGCTTAATTCAAACGTCATATTCTGTGCAATTATTCCTAAAAGAACGATCGATGGAATGGTCAATTCTACATTTGGGAATTTGAATAAATAGGCCTGTTAAAATTTGTTTGCTTAGTTTATTTTCAAGCTCGAACTCTGGATGTTCGATTATTTTGACTTTTCTTACACATGGGCTTTATTTCTATTCGCAGACAGCGATGAATTGAATTACCCTTTTCTCCATATTTTCCTCAACCATGATCTTTCACACAAAAACAAAACAAGAACAATTTATTCGTTGCAGTGTGGATGGTATGTGGAACGCGAATAGATTTTGACAGTTCCTAGCAACCTCAGTGCAATTCGTTACTACCAAATTGTTTTTACATAATTTTCATATTTTAGAGAACAAAATGCAAATTTTATTGTCCTAACATAAGTGCCAACTGGTTTCTTATAATTTATATGTGTTTTTGTTTAAAATTGACTTTTTGAAATGTGAAAAATCACGTTTGTTCGTCTATTCGTTCATTCGTTGTTCGGTCTCATGTGCAAGGCGCTTTAGTTTATTTTCACGAACTGTCTCTATTAAGACATGTTCGGATGTCGGTTTTTTAATAAAATGCAATTTACTAGTTAGCAAAACGAAAAAAAAGGTTTAGAATTTTGGAGTCGCTTAGTAAATTGCTAAATATTTATCAAATTGCTAACTAGTAAATTGTTAAACCCTTAACAATAGGTTGTTTAAAATGTTGCACCATTTTTTATTTTGACTTGTGATTTTAGGATTTTCAAAGATGACCATTTTAAATTTTGTGTCGCATATGTCACCATTTTCCATGAGTACTTCACTACGGTAAAAACATAAAAGATGAAAATTGATATTCAAGTCAGTTGGTAACATATCCTTTTTATTGTAAATGCTTGGAAGCGTCTTTGCATAGAGTGTTCAATTGTAAATGCTGTTGAAATCTTTAAACAGAAATCAATACCAAGTGCGCCTGAGATCTTTGTCGTTAGTTTACCTGCAACGAGACACTTACGTCTTTACGTCAGCCCAATAATGTGTATTTGCGATTGAGTTCGGAATTTTAAGACTGTCTGACGTATGCTTTTGACACAATTTTGCTTTTATCTATCCAATTATATGTATGAATAATACCTATATGTCGATAATGGCAATTTATTAGATATGAAAAATTTAGTCATCAATATGAGCGCAACTATTTAAAAAAGAAGGTAAATGTTTTCCAAAAATAAAGATAATTTGTGGGTGCTGATCAAATTGGTCTCAATATTTGTTTTTAGGTTATAAGAGATATCTGTGTTTAAATTTCGTCCAGCTATACCTATGGCATGGCCGCTGGACTATTTGACTATTTTTTTGTGGAGTTATATGTGAAGACGCTTTTTTAAGCAGATAAGACCGAGATGATTGACGTTGAAAGCGAATGTTCATACATATACATATGTACCCAACATACGACCCCAATTGCATTCAAAAAGTGGCTAAAAATTCGGTCTATCGGCTTATATTTATTCGATCCAGAAGTGGCGCCTACTTGCAAGAACTTCCAGAAACATAATTGTCTACAAAACACTCCTTAGGTAAGCCATAAAATTGACTTGACTTTTTTTTCTATTTTAAATTAATATTACTTATAATCCTTTTCCAATTGGACAAGGAACCCTTTTACACAAAACATTAAAGGGCGAGTTAAGGCCATCATTGGTTTTCATCATTGAAAACATACATTGGAATTTTTGACAGGTCGTTTATAGCTATCCTTGCGATTGAAAAAAATGTCCTGATTGAAATCCACCGAAAAATTTGTACTGCCAGAAATCTGTTATTGGAATTGGGTGAAATCGGAACCAAAATCAGTGGAACGATTTTACTTTTGAACATAAAAGTATCAGCTGTTCAGGAAAATGAATTTCCATCCGGAAAATAGAAAAATACAATCAGAGAAAAATAAATCTGCAGCTATACTTTTTTTCTCAAAAAAAAAAAAAAAATTGTTTAATTTGCATTTCTTATTAAAGGTAAATACTGTCAAATATTGATTCTATCATTTTTCCAGACCGATTTCAATGATAGCTTAAACTGGCGCCTAAACTAAATTGGGCAGAAATTAAATAAATCATAAGTAATAAAATTCAACTTTCAAATGAATGAAAAAAAAACATGATGAACTGTCATTTTGACATAACATATTAGTAAGTTGATTGGGAAATCTTTCTTGATTAACTTTCTAGTTTAACTTTCCAATAAAGTTGCCTTAATTGGAAGGCAAGTTTTTGGCAGCTGGCCAATTAGATACAAGAAACTTTCCTTACTTTCAAGTCCCTTATGTTGTCTGAACCTACCCAACACAAGGACAGCTGTTAAGTGTTTTCATGGTAACAATTATAAAAAGTCATGTCATAGAGCATTGCAATAATAAATCAATTCAATATTCATTAATTAAAGATATTTTATTTTAGTTTCTAAAATTTATTTTAGTTTAGTCCAAAATTTATTTAAGTTTAAAAAACTTTTTTTTTGTTTCTAAAATGTATTTTAGAGAGTTTTTCTCCCCGTGTTAAGTAAAGCGACATGTGATAGCTTCCTTTCCTGTCATAAATGTCAGACAACAATATAAGTTGGCAGGCCTGAAAATAAAAGGTGTGCGCCAATCATCTTCACTCAGCTTTAATTATTCTCTAATCCAAATATTATTCTGCATCATCAGTGCCCGCGTAAAATATATTTCACTGCATTTTTGTCACCAACTTCAAATAATATACAAGTATTTAAAAACTCCATGCAAAACTTTGGAAATATTTACGTCACTTATATAAAGATTTCAACCTTAAATTTCGGTGCTAAAAGTGGGACACATCCTTTTTGAAAACTTTGGGATGACAGAAGTTTGTTTTATATTATATGAATATTTATAAACTAACACTTGACAGAATGCAACCAACTCTAACTTATACATATCAAAGGCAGAAAAATTAAATCCTGACAAAAACCAAAAGTAAGTATTTTTTGAAGAATTTATAAATTTCCTAGATTTTAAAATATCATTGATCAGCATATTGCGGTAAATACCCATATGTCCAATTCTTTAAATTAAAATTTTGTCAACAACAAATTTATATTTACTTATAGTGAATATCGTTATCAAAGCATGATAAGACTATCAGTCATAAAGTGGCCGGGTGTTTCGAGTCATCTTAGTCTCAATAAATTTTTGTTACGTCGTTAGCTGTTCTATATAATTATTGTATATTTATTAACTATATAATGTACATATATAATGTGCATGATAATATTTAAAAAAAACTCGTTTCTGATAAAACCTTACTATCTGGGAGAGCTTATCAGTAAAGCGTGGAACTTTGTTTAGAAATTTCATGCATTGCGTGTTTGTAATACTGATAAGGATTTGTTTAAAAAAAATGAACGATATGTTTTATTTATAGATTAATTTAATTGCATTCAATTTGAGATGAAATAATACAAAAACTATTGCGAATTTTTCCTTAAAAATTGAAATGAGCTGTAATACTAAGTTTTTTAAAAGATAATAGTATTTTCACAATCTTTTGTAATCATTTACATTTTACCAAACGTCAATGTAAATGATGCTCATATTATTATAGCTAAAGGGCAACAGCTAAATGAATACATTTTAAGTTTATTTGTATTGTTTAAACAACCTATTGTTAAGAGTTTAACAATTTTCTATTTAGGAATATGCGAAATATGTAATAGCAAAATGTTTTACCTTTTCGTTTTGCTTCTTGCCTTTGATTAAAAAACAAGCATCCAAACATGCCTTAAAAGTGACAGTTCGTGCAAACAAACAAAGCAAACAGGCCTATTAATTGGAATTCCCAACTGTTGACTAGAAAATTCCAGCCATTGCTCTTATAGGAATAATCGTGCATATGTCATATGGATTTAGCATTTCGTTATTTAAATTTTAGTAAATTGTTGAGAGATAGTAAGATGTTAAAATCGTTAAAAATTAGATGAATAAATCATCTTTTAAGCTTAGTAAATTTCTAAAAATGGGGTTTAAAACTTTTACTAAATCGTTTAAAATTTTGCGCCAATATGTTTAATAATCCACCACGACTATGGTGAAATAGCAGAAACACACAATTTTAGTCTTAGACACAATCCCAAATAACCAACGTCATCACACCGCTTCTTAACTCATTGTTGAAGTTGAAGTGTCAAATAGTATAATAACAATCCACAACTCAGTTAGGAGATGATTTGAAAGTGTTGAACTGTCAAAGTCGATGTTTTTTTATGAACAAAAAATAAAACAATGATTACTTAACCTATTCATTTGGAAATTGTAATTTTAATCTGTGAGAGTTGCTTTTCCAAACATTGGACAAAACATCCTGAACGCAGCCTTAGATTTCCCGATACTGCTACCGATATCTTGTTCGGTTCCGCCGTTAATAGAGGCAGTTCTTCGAAAATTCTGACAACTCTCGACTGAGGATGAGTGGGAGGTTCCGAGCATGATAATCCTAGTTTTTCCCGCTTTGAAATACCATACGATTCTGCTTTTCTCTCGAACCTTGTTGTCATTTGATGGATATGGTCTGCGTATTTTAGGTGTCTTAGGCAAGTTGTTAGATCCTCTTTCCTCTCAAGGCTGCCCGCAGCACATCATTGATCACCAATATCAATATCACCAGTGACATCATGCAGTCCAGTCTGACTAGACTTTGGACTTCAAACTTTTCTGACAACTTACTTTCGTCTTATGTCAAGTCTTACACGACCTTTATAAGTCACCTTTATAATAGATATGAAAAAGGCCAAATCCTTAAACAAACATTTTTTTAAAATTTATCAACAAAATTTTAAAAAATATTTTGGGGTGAGCATGTACAAAAGTTTTTATAAGAATCGGTCAATCCATTTCGAAAGAGCTTACTTACGTTTCGTGTTTTGTATAACTGTCAAACAACTTCAATTTGATCTTTAATTGAACCATGATTAATCTTACAAACGAACAACATTTGCGACTTATTGAATTTAATTATCAAAAAGCGTGTTCCAATAAGAAAGTTTATCGCGATCTTTTTCCTTTTTTATGGTCAGTTTAATCAGCCTACTAAGGCCGTTATTCGACCAATTATGACTAAAAGTTCGCACCAAATTAAAATATTTGGACATTTAACCGCTAACATGCTTATGAAGAGTGCGAGCTGAGAGAAATATCGCAGCTGTATCGGCCAGTGTTGGTGAAGACGTCAATTGGACCTGTCATTTTACTCCACTGTAGAAAATTTTGTGGAGGAATTTTTAGGTAACCTCTTAAAACACAGCTGGTGTAAAAATTTAAGTCGAACCATCTACCACAACATTGAATTTTTGGTGAATGGGCCCTAAATCCATTTTTTTTATTGAAAAACTGTGTTCAGCAGCGACAAAGCTCATTTCTGGTTAAATGGCTAAGCAAAATTGGCGTATTTGGAGTGAAGACCAGCGAGCACTGGATTATGGGGTGGCGGAATCAATGGGCGCATATACTTTGACATTTGTGTGGTTTATATGGATAGTTGAGGTATCAAGTTGAAAAATTTTGACTTCATGCTATTCAAATTTTTGACATTTTAATGGGTTCGTTCCACACAATTTTAAACGAACTTGCTTTGGGATTGTTAAATGTATTTGAGACTATTGTTTTGCGATTTTAATTACAGCTTGTGCTTCGAGCATTTTTTATAGCTTCAAGCTTTATTAATTGTGCTCAGGCGATAATAGAACAACTTGACTTGCATGACATGTGGTTTCAACAAGACAATTCCACTGTAGTTTGACAGATCAACAATTTCCGACAACAATTGTTCCTTCTTCAAAAAATTCCCGCATGATTTGGTAAATCTTTCCTTTTTTTTAATTGTACTGACTGATACCTGACATTTTTTTAACTTGACTAAATTTTACTTAACTTTTAAATAAATATTTTTAAACTTCGCCAATTTAATTATAAACACTATTTTGTTTGTATATTGCAATGTATAATGAAATATTTTGCCTCGTCTAAATGAACAAGCAAATTCAACACGTTTCACATTAATTTCATCCCATTTTCTAAACAAGTGATTAATCTTTTTTGGAAAACGCTTCCATATTTCATATTTCCCATAGCCTCCTGTCAACGAACGTCGTTCTTTTTGTCTGTATCCGTACCGCACATCCGAATTGCTTCATATACCTACCACCGAAATATTATACTCATGCAAAAGTCCATTCTAATATCCCTGAATTTATGGGGATGTTATCATCCATCCGCCCAATCACCCAGAACTTAGTTTTATAAATTCCAGTGCGGTATTTTTGTGACCTCAACCTCAAACTCAAACATTCAAACTGAAGCCGTTCGTCCACCCCTGCCAAATATCTAACAAACCAAACCAGCACTCTTTGAAATGCAGATCACTTTTGATAATTTTGATATGAACACAAAACTTATTGTACGATTTATGAAGCCATTCAAAAAGGATTCACCTTCTCTCTACCCCGAGTCCCCTTTTATAAATACACAAAAGTAAAATAAAACAGCAAGACATGACAAGAAAAAGTCATGGACAAAAAGTGAATACGTAAAACGAGCAACAGTATAGAAAGATGAACGCACGAGGAATACTGAACTGAAAGAATACCTTGGGAGCTTGTATCCGGTGCGAATACTAATCTCATCGCAAACACCAATACCATCGGCACCACCATCTTCAATTCATGTGGACTCTTCCAATTTTCACAACACCACTTCAAATTCAACTCCAACTCCGATTCTAGCTTCAGGCTTCAGCTTTTCACCCCAACCTCCACGCTAAAGGTAATCCCTTGTCCATAATAATAATGATAATATGAGCAGAAGAAGCGGACAGAACTAACACGAAACCAGCCAGCCAAGCCAAGCCAAGCCAAGCCAACCCAACAATATACAGTATAGAGGATTGAGTTATGTGGTGTGCATACAAATTAACTCTAGCTGGCTGTTTGTGCAGACGTGACCAACATTTTGAAGGACATCCGTACACATTTCGATTGGATTCGTGACTGGAATTGGCCAAAAAGTTACGAAGAAACACACAAAACGAATTTCTTTCACTTGATAATGTGGGTCCTGGCCTGAGCCTCAATGCGAGAAGGTAGCAGGCGTATAGCATATAGAGTGGGCTGCATTAGAAACATGTGAGGAACGAATCTCATATGTATCACTTTAAGCTCTTTTTTATTGGAAGATCTCTGACTGAACTCGTCTTTTATATATATTTGAGGGGCGAGGGCAATAAAAAGGACATCATCTTTCGCGAGAAGACTACAACGAATATTCGTGTTCCATCTTATTATGGTTTTCAACTTTGGGGAAGATTTCTATATATCATATATCTTCTTGGTTATGTGTACATAAAAATGTATGTAAAATATGTTCCTAATGTAAGTTGATAAAAATTGGAAGAATTGACTCTGAGGGTTTTTATTTTTTAACGATTTATTATTCATAGCAAGTGAGTAAGTCAATTCGTTATGAGAGCTTAAAATGTTTGGCCAATTTTTGAAAGGCATTTGAAATACATAAGCTGTTGGTTTACGTTGATTTTAGTTGATGTAATGGATGTTGCAAGTAAGAGGGCTGTTGAGATGCAAGAGTTTGGTTGTTTAAACCCACAAATTTAAGACCCAAATATGTCAGATTTTCTATTGAAGGTGCTTAAAAACGCACTCATAAGTCATTAATTTTTTTTATTTGAAGAAAGACTAATTTGTTTTTACTGTTTTATAGAAATGGTAATTTCCTTACTCGCAAAAAAAGGTTTGACTTTTAAACTATTAAGTTTATCAAACTACTAAAGGATGTTTTTTTAGAATATTCTATTCAAAGGCTTCATTTGGGCTTATCTGTGAATTCACATAACTTCACACAAATAGTCCAACGGTGTTGTATCGCCCGATCTTGGAGCCCATGCTTCAGGCCCATGACGTGAGATAATGCCCACACCAAAAGTTTCATTCAATAAATGTATTGTCTTTTTGCGTTGAGCGAACGGAACCATTATTTTGGGAATAAATTTGCACGATTTTCAAAAGGTGTTAATAAGTAAGTTTATTCGCTATAAAATAACAAAACAAACAGAGCATACATCAAGTGACAGCTGTCAAAAACACCAAGTGCGTAAAAAGTATTGCCAGATTGAAAACCACACGTTTAAAAAAATATAATTAATATAAAACATTTACTATAAAGAATTTATTTTCATTATTTTAAATTATGGACTTTTTACACCAAACCCAAAACCGGGTTTTCGGCAAAAAGTTTTCGAAACCCCGAAAATCGTTCACACCGAACATTTACACAAATTATTTGTGAAAACAAAATTAATTCAAACCAATTCAAATTGATTTTAACGTAATACTACCTCGTCTAAGACAAAGAGTTTCAACTGAAGTTCTGGGGACGGGTGGAATGGGCTCACTACATGAACCAACAAGAACTACAAGCTCGTCGCTTGGCTGCAGCTATCTCATTTGTTTACTTCAACCGGTCCGAACAATTTACTAAGGAGAGGCTTATTGTCTAGAAAACATATCATAGAATCCACAACAAACGAAACGGTTACAATAAAAATTCATTTTATTTAAAACATTTTCTTCTTCTTTTACAACAAATTCAATCGAAAATACTGAGCTTATGACTATTGCTGCTGCTGGCCAAACGTCCCTTCAGAATCGCAATATATATTGTGGCCGTCTAAGCAACTTATAGGCGGGATTGAGAAGATTCTGCACGATTTCGTGTAGGTCCTTATGGCCGGAGCAGAAAAAGTCAATTCTTAGTTCCAGATTCGTACCAAAATCACACTCATACAGAGTGATCACTGAAGCTGTTATGATGGGCTGCATTTTCTCCACGACTGTCTCTTTGAGAATCTTCTTGATATTGGCATCGCTGTCCATCAAGGGGCGATAGCCCACTGTTTTGGTTTTATTTACTGGAAAAACGATTCCCACATTGTGGAATGTGTTGACGCAAATTTTCCTAGCCCGCTGCGACATAGCTTCCACCAGAGATTTTCTTTCATACTTGTTCTCCTCCACAAATGAACTTATCGCCTTTCTCATATCTTCCAAACCCTTGTAATTGAACGGATTTACCGGAAAGTCTTTCTCCAGGTAGTAAGCGAAAGTGTTAAACATATTTGTGGCGACGAGTTCGAAGATGCATTCCTTGGAAACTTTATTATGAACTATGAGCAAGTTTTCCTCGTCCTTGGGGATATCACGCTAGTGAATTCCGGTTCCTCGCTTAACAAAGAGCGTTTGAAACTCTGGAGGATCATAAAAGAACCGCCAGTGCCGCAAATAGTCACCGGGCTTTTATTCTCGACAAAAGTTTTCTTTTTTTTTCTCTTCCATATTATGTAAATAAAAAAAAAGCAATAATTCTTATTTTGTAAGAAAATTGTATAAATAATATTAGTTGCCACGACCAAATTTATTTCAAAATGAAATATTTATTTTGACAGCAGCCATCAACTGTTTTGCTTACATTAATTTGAGCGCTGAATGTTTCGAAAGGTTTGTTTGTTTAGTTCAACTTTAAATTGCTGCTAGTTTTCGAGAGGTTTTGTGTAAAACTTGTGGTTTACCAAAAATGTGTGGGAAAACTTGAGTTTTCAATGTAGGTTTTCGGCCGAACAGATAATTTCACGAAAACCGGGTTTTGAACTTGGTGTGAAAAGCCTATAAGTTTAAGTCGTGACATGACTTTTTGTGTTTTAAAATTGAACATACACAAAATAAACTTTGTAAAATTGTAACTATGTTATGTGATTCTTTTGTGCAAAATTTTGATTAAAATTTGTATTCCCACCTCAAAAAATGTTGCCAAATTATTCAAACTCTTATTAACGTCCATTAACTAAAGTTTAAGCTCAATTTGAATCGTACTGTTGTTGTCAACTCTTCTTTTAATAGGACATCACGAAAGCGGGAATGTTTTGACTTCTGCCTATTTTTTCATTCAAAACATTAAAGCACCATTCACATGAGCACGACTAACGAATGAACGAATATTCGTCGATTTTGACATTTCTTTCACATATGAATACTGCTTAACACCAATGTACAACAATATTTCCCATTGAATTCTTTTGTTTATTTTCCTAACGCGTTGGGCTGAAACGTCCTTTATCACAGTTGACGGTGTTTATATTACCCGGGGATGTCCGGAGGATACTACTCTTTATTCATTACTTACTTAAAAAAATTGAGGATCATTAAAATAATTAAGTTTTTGCAACCCTATAATCTTAAGGTTTGTTCCCAAAATTTTTCTAGAGAAATTGTTGATTTGGCAAATTTTGAAGAATGGGGAAGAAACAAATTTTTTAGAACGGTTTCTTGACAAAAATTGTCTGTCAGTTTTTAAACGTCAAAACACAGGTTATGCATAAAAATCAAAAACACTCTATATGAACATTGAAGATATAAATCCTCGGTAGACATCTTGGTTTACCTACTAGCTAAACCGGAAATCAGCCTCATAAACTTTTTCATAGTGTGCGTGTAATTTCTGCTCGAATTTATTAAATTTCCCAAAAAACTTGGTAAGTGATTCTATGTATGCGTAAAAACACGTACATTTTTTCTCGTTGAATTCTTCCACATTACAAATACAACAATGTAAACAAATGGGTTTTGGAGGGTGATACGTACAGAGTGTTTTTGATAAAAAGCTTAAAAAAGGACGGTGACAGTTTAAAAATGGATAAACAAGGTGTAGCAAAACTTTTATGGAGAACAACAAAGAATTACGACGAATAGCCTATGAACAAGGTACACTTAAAATAAAAATATTTAATTTTTTATTCAAAGCGGAGTAAATCACATAAGTAGGTTTTTTTGTTGGCAGCCCATCAATGCTAAGCAAACCAAACGGAAGATGCTAATTTCAGAAATTAACATGTCATTTGACAGACCAACAGTTTGTCAGGAGGGGAAATTATTTTACTATCCCGTAAACGCAAAACTTCCAAACTTGTGAAGTGCGGAGTATCATTTTGGAAAGACAGTTGCCAGTTTTGGACAAGATTGGGGACCAACCTATTATTATCCAATCAAATAAATCTCATATAAAAAGAGTCACCAAGACGTCAGATATGAACACTATCGTCCATCAGACAGTATCTTTTATAAGCATCAAGTCGCCTAAGGCTTGCGAAATTCAATTTCATTACTTTGAATATGAGGATTTCAATACCATTTGAAATTTATAGCTATGTAAATATTATTGGGTTTCATCATTAAAAATTTTGTTTCCACATTTAAAAGCGATTAAGACAGTCAAATACGTTATGTTTGATTCAAAAATAAAACTGATAAATTGTAATTTGTCATTTTCAATTTTTCCATGCGCAGAAGATTGTTGGTTGGTTGGTTTTACATTTTGGAACATTATCGTTCCACCTGTCAGTTGAGCTTTCAATGAACAACTCTAGCCTCAAATGCTTGATTCCAATCAGAGAAATGCTTAATTCCAATTAGGAAATGTGTGTCCAATGGCAGATTCTAATGTGTCCAATGACAAATTCTAATGATTGATTTCAATTATGAAAACTTATGACAGCTGTAACTGACCCCTAAATGTACCTTTTTTGGGATACATTTTCAATATACCTAACCTAATGTTCACTGAACTTCATAATTCAAAAACAAATTAATGATAACACGCGTTCAGTATTACATCTATTTAAAATTGTTAGTAGGTTCAGTGTAATCAATTTTTTTGAAATAATATACATACACACATTTCTCACTTTTGGTCACCACTGTACAAATAGTATGCATGCATGCACTTTATATAGGACGCAGCACGTAAAAGACTTGATTTTAGTCACGCTATAGCACGTTTCCTTTTTTGCTTCTTCGCTTTTATTCCAGGTAGGTATTATATTTAGTAATTACTTTAGCTGATTGAGGTATATTATTCTATACCTAGGTACTCCAGCATAGTCTTTAAAATTCCTAGCGCGAACTACCTAGTATGATGACAAATAAAAGCAAAAGACACGACGTCACGTAAAAGTCCAATTTTGCATTCGCCCCACATGATGATTCTGCACGACCACGAATGTTATGTTGTGTGGATTTGGATTGTGAGTCTCCTCGTGAATGTGAAGTTGAAGCTACCCTGTGATTGTAATGTGAGTTGCGTAGTAGAAGTTGTCAAACTTGATTTTAGTCACTGCTGCCGCAAACGCAAGCTAAAAACTACTCCACACCATCAGTTGTTACTTGTGTGCAAAAAAAAAAATAAAACAAAACTCAATTTTCACAGAACTACGCTAATTTAAACGTGCCTAAATTTTTAAGAACTCATTGTTGCCAAATTTCAAATACTTACATACGTGCTATCTGCACGTTTTATGAATACGAATTGTTAGTTCGAAATTTGTTCGATACTTTTGATGTTGTCGATTATGATTAGGACAATATTTGTATAGTAATTTTGACTTTTCAAAGTGCCTCTTGACAGTTGTATAGGTTCTTGTAGAATGGCCTTCAGCTACTTTAACGCTTTGAATCAGATTTTTGTAAATTTTGTAAAGCAATGATTCTCTAATGAAAAAATTTACATATAGGTACTTTCCTATAATTTTTATCAATTCAAATATAACTGTTTTTTAACAATCGGTGAACAAATCAAAGGAACCTTAACAGTAACAAGGCAACATTTTACTATACAAATTCTGTTAGGTTTTGCATCCATTAATTTATGTACCTATGTACATTAACCGATATTTCTTGTGATACTTAAATGAAATCGTCATAAATCAGAAGGAACTCTTCGTCGGTTCTGCCTGTACATAACTTGTAAGCGATTACAGCAAAAAAGAACAAATAAAACACATAATTATTATAAGAACCTCTAATAAAAAAAAAGCTTCAGTCAGCCATACGCTCAAAAAAATTGTTTCGAGCACCATCTGTATTTCAAATTGCAGCGGTTTAGTTTACTGTTATGGTTTGTGGCCTTGATAAGAACAAAAATGTTATATCGTAATTACGATATTAATACTCAAGTGGTGGCTGCAAGAAATACTTGCGAAATTGGTGATTTACAAGAATATGAACTAGCCTATATTTTTGACAAATATTTTAATGTTAAGTGCCCTATACAATTTCAACTTGATTGTAAACTGAGTTGGAACGCATTGCTTCTACTGTCAAAAAAGGAATTCGTGTTTTAGAAACGGTATTATTTTTGTGATGGGGTTTCTGGTATGGTGCAATTTTAAAGTGAAAAAAAAGAGGCTGGGATGCGACCCACACTGATAACTTCCCATCCCGTCTGTCGATTTGTCTTGCTTAAAAGTTTGTCTATATGTACTAGTATCAATTTTACCAAATTTGCGTACTTTTTTTTATAGATTTTATTTTTTATGAAAAACGGACTGTTGGATTTTTATATAAAAATCACTGAATATCGAAAACAATATTTTCTGTAAAATAAAATAAGTTTGAAGCCAATATTTTTAATTTTTGAAAAGCTATTTGAGTCGAAAGTAAATTTTTACCAAGTTTTAGTAGTTTTTTTTTAGAGTTTTATTTTTTGTAAAAAAACCGTCAATTCGATTTTCTTCAAAATTCTATCGAATGTTGAAAACAATATTTCTTATAAGATAAAATTAGTTTGAAGCCAATATTTTATAGTTTTGAAAAGATATTTGAGTCGATAATCAATTTTTACGAAATTTTATATAATTTTTTTTAAGGTTTTTATTTTTTGTAAAAAAATTGTCAATTCGATTTTTCTCAACATCTTTCAGAATGCTTAAAACAATATTACTTATAAGATAAAATAAGTTTGAAGTCTAACTTTCAAGTTTTTGAAAAGATATTTGAATCCATATTCAATTTTTACCAACTTTTGTTAATTTTTGTTCGGTTTTTAATTTTTTATAAAAAAAACTGTCAATTCGATTTTGTTCAAAATTTTACTGAATGTTGACAACAATATTTTTTGAAAGATAAAAGTAAATTTAAGCCAATATCTCAAAGTTTTGAAAAGATATTTGAGTCGAAAATCAATTTTTACCAACTTTTATTAATTTTCTTTTAGGTTTTTATTTTTTGTAAAAAAAACTGTCAATTCGATTTTCTTCAAAATTTTACTGAATGTTGAAAACAATATTTCTTATAAGATAAAATAAGTTTGAAGCCTAAATTTTAAGTTTTTGAAAAGATATTTGAATCGATATTTAATTTTTACGAACTTTGAGCAATGTTTTTTTAGATTTTTATTTTTTATAAAAAAAACTGTCCATTCGATTTTTCTCAAAATTTTATCAGATTTCAAAAACATTATTCTCCGTTGCTCAAAATTGTTTTGGAGATAAAATCATATGTTAGTCGTTAAATTTAGGAGGTGACAAATTTTTTTTTCAGTTTTTTTGATTTAGAAAAAAAACCGTTAGATAGATTTTTTTAAAAAAATATATTTCTTGGAGATCACGTTACATTTTATTATATAAAATTAAATTTAAGTCTCTAGTTTTTGGTTCGTAAGATATTTAGGGTTAACCAAAATGTTCACCTTTTTTTTAAACTGCTATGGTAAAAAAACCACCCACGCAATTTTCTTTAGAGCCCTTTCTGCATCTTTCTGCCTTATTATCTGTATAACAAAATTTATTTGAAGTCGATATCTCTTCCGGTTCTTGAGCTATGGACGACGAAAAAAACGTCGCGAACGTACGGACGTACGGACGTACGGACGTACGGACGTACGAACGTACGTACACACGCACGCACAGACATCTTTCTAAAAATCTTTTATTTCGACTCTAGGGACCTTGAAACGTCGAGAAATATCAAAATTTTCAATTTGACAAATCGGACCCATTACAATAACTTCCTATGGGAAGTTAATAATGGAAAAGAGAAAATTATTAAGGCCCAACTATAATAGCCATAAGCAAACTTAAGCTTATGTCAAAAACCCAACGAAAATTCACCTAAGTTTGCGAAATTACTGCTTAGCCATAATGCAATTTTGCTTACGTGCCTACATGTCAGATTTTACTTATGCGGCGGGCGACTGGGATCGCTCTTGCTTAAGTGTGCTTAAGTTAACGAAACTGAGAAAAATTGAACGAAACGGAGCTAGACTCCATTATGGTCACTCGTATTGAGATTCTTTTTATTCGCACGTTTAATTATGCGCGCATATGCTAGCTTATGCCTATTATAGTTAGGCCTTTAGCCTTAATGATCTTTAGAGAGTGTATTACAAATGAAGAAGAAGAAAGTATTAAAAACGTAGAATTTGGACGAAGAATTGGTTTAAAAATAAAAAAAAATGTTCAAAAGAAAGACTAGTAAGATTTATGAAAATAAGTGCACCAAATGACTTTGCAAATTTTTCGAGAATGAATGCGAAAGCTTTTGATGAACTCTTACTTCAAATAACGCAGTTGATCAAAAGAGAAGACACTTTTATGAGAGACGCAATATCGCCAGAAACGCGACTCTCCATAACCCTCAGATACGTTACAAAGGGTAACGATTTCGAAGATCTAAAGTTTTGTATGCAGTTTCGGCACAAGCAATAGGAAAAATTGAAACACGCGAATCCATAATATATGTGTTAAGGTTATACATAAAGGTACTTTTTTTTCTTGTTTATGCTTAGATATTATAAATCCCTAGCCCTATATTTGTGTGTTTCTTTTCGCTACCCCAAACAGCTAGTGTTTGGAAAATAGACTCCGAAAAATTCTTTAATATGGGTGGATTTCCACATTGTCTTGGGGCAAATGATGGGAAGCACGTCGAAATACGGAAGCCATCGAATTCAGGATCTTTTTACTTCAATTACAAGAAGATATTTAGCATCGTTTTAATGGCCATCGTTTATGCTAAAAGTGAATTTTTAATGGTGGATTTTGGAAAAAATTACAGAAACTCCAATTCTGGATTCTTTGGGCACACAACATTTTCCAAAATGTTAGAAAGTGGTTCGCTCTATTTGCCAGATGCTGAAAAACTTGCAAAAAATACTTTTGGTATTCTTGCTCACCGCGTCCAAGTTTTGCTAACACAACTTTTTGAAACGAAGAAATGGACCAGACGTTCGAAAAGGTCTGGAACTTACCGCATAAAAAAATGCTACGGCTACTTTTTTCAGCTCCCCACGACGGTAGCACGTTGTGATGTTAGTTATTTTGTTTTTAATTATGGCCATGGTACCGTCAGGTTCAATTTCTTTATACTTCTCTAAAATGAAATCCCGTGCCTGGTTTTTCTTCATTTTATTCCGATATTCGGTGCTTTTTATTTGACAAATAGCTAGATGATTTTGAACTATTGGGAAAATTTCTTTCCAAATATTCGTGTTCGTGTTGAGAGTCATTTTTAGCAATTGATCAACTTGCTTTAAATTCAAAAATTCGACTGAAGCTGTTTTGAAAGCAAATAAACCAACTCGTCCGCATACAGTTCATTTCAGACTTTATATTCAACTTCAAAAAAACTAAAATCTTTTTATTTTTCCTCAACCAACCATTCAATTGTCAAACCGATAAAATGACAACGCCACTCACAGGTTGATTTACATTTGATTTGATTCATTTGACAATTGAGTTGAACTGTGTATGGTGCGCTTTACCAATTTTAAATATGTTTTAACATTGACATACTATGTCAATGTATTTTAAATATTTGTTTTGAATGATAAAATCGGATTAAGGATAATCAAACAATGCTGTAAAACACTGTAAAAGTTTTCAATTTGTTAAATGAACTGTCAAATTTTTAGTTTGAGAAATGATTTGGTTAAAATTCTCCAACGATTTTGGTGATAAAATTATTTAAAACTATATACTTAACCAAACGTCATTGTGACTTTTAATTAGAAGAAGTTTGTTGAAGAAAAAAAAAACAAATCATCGTTTTCTCCGAATATACAATACAAAAAAGCATTTTTCATGACAAGAATTTCTTTTGAAGGATTTGTCGAATCCTTGGAAGAGGTAGTAAGTAACTGAGAAGAAAAACTTTTTATGACACAGTTAGTGTTTGGATTCAAGACGCCTTGCATGACAGTCCAACGTACTAACCATCATGCAACGGATACTACGATTTGTTCATATAACTAAATACATATCTTTCTTTAACTTATTTTTGGCTTTTTTGATCTTTGAGTATTTTTTTTTTTAATTTGTATGAGTCTATAAAAAACTAAATAATTTTTGTCAGCCCAAAAACAAGAATTGACGTTTAACGACCAGCTGACGCAATTACACAACATTTAATCAAACATTCATTTCAATGTTTAAGTTGTTTTCAAAGTTCAATTTTTCACACGAAATTGATTTGTTCTGGTATTTCTGTTTTTTGGGAATTTTATTGAAATTTTTCATTTCTTTTTAGACTTCAATTGGAAGAAACGTTTTAGAAATATTAAGAAAATTTGAGTTAACACCAACTCCAAATTCTACAGTGTAACCAAGAAGGGGGCATATTTACCCTCATACATACTTTCCTGTTTTTATGTGGTAATATCTATTTAAAAAAACTTGTTTTAGATGTGGTAAACCTCTTCTGCAAAGCTAATATAATTGCTGAAGTGTAATACGCAGCATGAACTAAAATTTAGTTCCTGTTTTGAGCAATTTGTCAGTCCGCTAAATTTTGACAGCTTATTCATGTAATCTATAAAACAAAAATTTTGACAGCTTATTCATGTACTCTATGAAAAAAAATATGAAGTTTTAGCTTAAGCTGCATACCAATCGGCTAAAATGTTCTGCCATGCTTGAGGTGAGAGTGTATAGTGAATTGTATTTATATTCCATTCTCCTATTCTGTCAATCCTTCTACGAACATTCTTAGAAATCTAAAAAATACAAATTGGCCAAACAAATCAAACATCAAAACATCTGGGAGACGCACGTATACAATATAAAAGAGGGGTCTAGAAAAATCAATTTACAATGGCTGCGTTCAATCTCGTGTTGGATAGGGTATCTTGGATATGGGGAGATTTTTAGATGCCTTTTTGAACGAGTTTGATAGCTGTTTTGAGATAGCTGTACAAAAATAAAAACAACAGTCAGCTGTTCACAAAAAGCAGAGAAACATTCGAAGTCAAAATTGTTATAAGATAAAACATTTAATGGATAATTCAACTTATTCATCGGACGATGAATATGAATATGAATATATGATCTATAGTGAATTGCTTATTAAGTATTATTAGGTCTCGGAGCTGGTGCTTTCTCTTTCTGCACTCCCCCAAGAAGAGCAGAATAAATGTATGTTCCCAACATTAAAAAAAGGGAATTGAGTGGTTCTCCTTTGGGGCTTTGAATCATCTGAAAGAATAACTTACCTTTCCTTTCAGCGACCTTAGCTGTCCGCCTCTGTCTGCTTTTATACATACAAACAAAAAAGTTAGATTTATTTATTTCCACAATATATATTTACCTGTATTTTGTTCTACCTCAGGAACAGGATGAGGTTCTTCAATTCAGAATGCTGGACACTAGACTAGAGGTAAGACCTATCAAATTGGTCATCTACAAAACGAGAATAAAATAAGTCAATTTTGAAGAAAATAGATCATAATTACCTTCTACATTCGAAAGCAAATAGCTTTTTCATTGTCTATTATGTATCGAACATCCTCACATACAACTTCAACTTAAATTTTGTATCTTTTTGTTAACCAACAAAAACAAAAGCTTAAATCCATTTTCAAGTTTCTTAAAATTCAACCATGTGTTGAATCAGCTGTTCTGTCAGATACATACCCCAAAAATTCTTTTATCCCTTTGGATTCCTTTTTTGACATCAGCTGTTTTTGATCACAAAAAGGTATCCGGATAACCTATCTGTCTGAGATTGAACGTTTCCAATAACAGTACAATAACAATAACTTTTTTTCGAAGAATAGTTGTTGAACCGACTCATTTAAACGCCAATCTCGTTTATTGACAGATTTAAATGGCAACAAAAACTATCTGTCACTTCCATATGATTCAAATTCAAAACATTAAACAACTTTCAAGAAATCACAGAGGAAATAAAATGTAAGTGTACAAATATAATAAATATGTACAAGAATATAATAAAACTAATTACTTACAGATGATGAGTGAACAAATACCAAAAAAAAAACAACGAAAAACTTTTGCAGCGGAGGATGAAACGTATTTGTTGGAGTTTTGGGCCGACAAACAGGCTTACTTGATTGGCTAGGAAATAACTCTCACGTTTTCAAGGAAATGGCAGAGACTCCAGAGGAAATAAAAGTGAAAATTCACTACTTAACGAATCGGTATAGGTAAAGTTATTACAATTATTTATTTTAAATTATTAATTTTTAATTATTTTGTATATTAAATTCTTTTCACTTACAGAAAGGAAAAGAAATTGGTGGGCCCTTCTGGAGGTTCTCCATCTCAATGGGGTCTGTATTTACAAAAAAAAAAATGCAATACTGGAAGAAACACCAGTGAGTAATGTGGAAAATCTACAAGAGGACAGCATTATGGCCAAAACAATATAACTACTCAAAAAAAACGGTTTGTTAAAATGTATTATGTATTTCAGAATCAATTTATTCCACTCAACAGTCATCTCAAGACTCATAGTCTTACCAATTTCAAATTGTTGAGAAGAATAAATTGACGAGATACTAAAAGTTTTAAGTTACCGACACTCATTCTTTTTTAAAGAAATTAACACTAAAAAATATTAAATTATTAATCAATAAAATCAATATAAATTTCATATTTTTTTCTTTTCGAAAGGAAAATAATTTGAGGTTTGGTTGTTATGACATTAACCAAACGTCAAATTAATCATTAATCACTTGCCTAAAAAATCGGATTATTGTTGGTGGAAACGTGGGGGCGACTTTCCATTACCGCAGCACCAATTTCCTTCTGATTTTCTTTGTACAGTTAGGTAGGGGTCTCAATAGAACATTTTTTAAATATTAGGGTGAGGAAACAACTTTAAGTCATAAAGAAAAATATTTTCTTTTTCGGACTTAACCCTACTTTTTTTGTATTGCATTTTTTGAGCCTAAAACAAGTTTTTTTTAATTGATAGCACGGCGTACTAACTGCTTGGGGTCACTATAGGATTTGGGGTGGGTGCGAGTTTGGGTATATGCAAAGTACTTTTTCATTTGAGCACTAAAATAAAAGAAATTACCAAGAAAAAAAAACAAGTATGGCAACACTGAACAAAAAACAAGGAAGAAATGTCAAAATCAACCATTTTTGTGTGTTTTGTATGTAAAAAAGTGAACTTTAAAAATTAATTCAAAATAGAAATAAATGTTTCCTCGCTCTAAAATTGCTATAGTTATTATTTATTTGCACATATCTATCGAATAAAAAAACCAGGAGTCGAAATTCGTGCTGCGGTAAAGGAAAGTTGAGCCGAAACGTGCTATTAAGTAATAATAAATTAGATAATTTAAATTACACTAAACAATTACAAACAAGAAAACAATTCGAATCGTGTTCCATGCCTAATGAATCAAAATAAATTTGAACTAATAATGGAAGACCCCATATGAAATTTAAAAGCATAACTGAAATGGCAGCTGTCAAAAAAATATATACACAACTATAGATTGGCTTTACAAAAAGCCAATTGTACCATTGACATACTATACTATACTATAGGTGTAGTGTGTCAATGGCTTACACCCTTTATCTCACATTTCACTCATCAACTGCTGATCGGCAGAATGTTTAGAATTTAGAAATCATAATGACAGGTAATGTTTTCCATCTCAATATCAAAGTAGTTTTTGGTTTAGTTTTGTTTTCGTTGTGTATTGTTATTGTTGTGTACTAAATTTAAATAAATAAATAATTTATTGGAAATGTCAATTCATTTGTTTATGTTTATCAAAATTTAACAATGAACAGTAAAAATTTTAACAATAAATCTGTGGAAGAGCTTCTAAAAAGTTCCAAGCAAATGCAAAATAAAATGCGAAAGGAATTCAACCTACAAACAAAGGAATCCTATGTAATTTCCAAGTTGCCAAAACCACAGCCTTTGTCGACATCCTTGGATAATGCTACACTAAAAACCTGTGAAGATAACGCTGTTGTAGGTTCTATTCAAAAGAAAAACAAATCAAGATTATCCAAGAAATCAAATATTCCAAATGAAAAGCCACTGCGTGGAGTAAAAATAAAAACCAAACCATTGCTTCTTGATTCAAATAAAAAAGTAGGTTTAAACGAGTCTTTTTCTAGCCTTCGAAGATCTTTAGCTTCTGCAGATAAACTCTCAAAAAAAATATCCTCACCTCTGTCGTCGATTGCTAAACTTAAAACAAATGAAAATTTTAATGAAAGCAGTAAAATTAGTTTGCAATCAAAAAAACTCCTCGCAACAAGCTCATGTCGGCTTCCATTGCAGAGATTTGCTGATCCTTCAAACAGGAACATTGACTTCTTTGAAGAACATCCCCATTTAGAATTGGACATGACATCTAAGCAGAGAACCTTGTTTCCAAGGCGTTTCCATAAGTCAAATGAGTATATTTTCAAAAATGACGCTGAGTGCTTAAATGAAGTCGAAGCAGAAGTAAAGCCACCACAAAAAACTCAAGATGTAGTAGTATCTGACACTTGGAAATACATTCTCCAGAAAAACAAACTCAAAAGCAAAAGCACACAAACAATTGTTCGCTTGAAAAAGACAAAAGAAAATGTCTTGAATATTGCCAAACCTGTGCCACAAATTCAAAAACCAGAAGAGAGCTATGATGTTATTGCTTCAAATCCTTCTAAAGGTTTCTTTAAGCTTCAGAAGAAATCCCAGCATTTAGATGAACAAAAAAAATTTAATATTGAAAGGTTTCCTGTTCTTTACATCAGACCAGAATGCAAAGTCCAAAAGGTTACAAACATTTCCATCTGTGGTAAGACTGAAAGCGTTTTAGGATCTACGGCAGGGGAAAATTATTCAAGCAATGTTAGGTACATCGAATGCAGGCATGAAGATAGAGTCAAAACTTTTGAACAAAAAATTATTCCACCCGAAATTGAAATAGATGCAAAAGAAAAAGATACCAGAACGGAAGCTAATGCAACGAAAAACAATAAATTCTTTAAAGCGCTCGAATTCAACTATTTTAATGAGGTGAGTAGAAAAATTATGTTTATTTTAATTTCGTTTTTAATTAATCCGAATTTCTTTTGTGGCCTGTTGCTGAAATAATCTTCAGAACACTTAAATGGTCCATATTATGATTTAGATACTGTTTTTCAAAGGTTTATTTAAGCTTCAACCAGACAAGGCAGCGAGAATGAAAGAGGTTATTTGTCATTTGTACATTCTTCAAGTCTTCAAAGATAAGTGTAGAAATCACATCATTTCCAATTACTCCAAGAGTAATTTTTGTCATGAAAAGTGCTTTCTCAAATTAGTCGTTCGGATTCGGCTTAAAACTATAGGTGCTGACAGCAGTACTCGCACACAGGAATTGTTGAGTGTTGTAAGTCACTAGGCCCTAGTTTACAACGGACTGTTGGGCCAGCTAATTTGTTTACCCAGAATTTCAGTAATTCGCCTGACCTTTACAATGAAAAGTATGCTTAAGCTTGAAACTTAAAGCCCCTTAAAGTGGAGTTTCTTTAAAACAAATTTTACAGAAAAAAAATGTTTAAGTGGTTTCTATCAGTGGTCAATCAAATCAAAATGAGGTGTAAATTTTTAATAAATGCTCCTTTAAAAAAGCTAAAGACAACCAAAAATAGGGGTTTAAGGGCTAAGTAACGACTCTACGTATACCTTGGTTGATGATTTTGCAAAGTACTTACTTACTTAAGGTGGCGCTACAGTTTGGGGCGGACCTGGGCCTCAACCAACATGCGTCTCCAACCAGCTCGGTCTCTAGCTAGCTGTCTCCAGTTTCGCACATAAAGTTGGTTGAGGTCTTTACCCACCTGCGTGCGCCACCTGAGTCACGGTCTTCCTCTACTGCGCCGTCCCTCGGGATTGGATTCGAAGACTTTCCGGGCTGGAGCGTTGATGTCCATCCGCTCTACATGACCTAGCCATCTAAGCCGTTGGACTTTTATTCTGCTAACTAGGTCAGTGTCGCTGTACAGCCCGTACAGTTCGTCGTTATATCTTCTCCTCCATTCTCCATCTATGCGTACAGGACCGAAAATCACCCGAAGAATTTTTCTCTCGAAGCATCCTAAGATGCTCTCATCTTTCTTTGACAGGGTCCAAGCCTCAGCGCCATAGATGAGAACTGTTATTATTAAGAATTGTTATTAATAATTTCCCATAGAAAGTTATTGTAATCCATTCGATTTGTCGAATAGGGCTTTAGACGTTCACATATTACGGCAGAGAAGATTTTATTGGCGATGTTAAGTAGACTGATTCCTCTATAGTTGGTGCAGTTTAAAGGGTCTCCTTTTTTCAGGATCGGGCAAACAATACTGAGGTTCCATTCATCTGGCTTGCTTTCTTCCGAACATATCTTACAGATAAGTTGGTGCATACTCCTTAACAACTTATCTCAGTTGCTTTAAAGAGCTCGGCATTCAAGAAATACGCTCCAGCATTTTTATTAGACTTCAGCTTATATATGGCAATTTTAACTTCGTCTAAGTCGCGAGGACTAGATTGTTGGCTTTCGTCGCCTATGTGGAATGGATCCTGCCTAACAGCGAAATTCGAAGTGGTCCTTCCATATCCTTAGCATTGACTGCGGTTCCACTATGATGTTTCCACATTCGTCTTTGCAGCCTTCGGTTCTAGATTTATGTATCTGTGAATTTCGTTTCACCTGTTCATAAAACTTTCTAACTTCATTCCTGCTTTTTAACCTCTCAACATCTTCGACCGCACGCTTCTTATGCTCTCTCTTAATCTTTCTGAGAATTCGGTATTTCTGTCGCATCTTCTGCTCATGAGCAGCTCTCGTCCTTTTATGCAGCGCCGCTTTGCGTGGCTGTTGTTTGGCTGCATTTTCCTGCCGACATTCCTCATCAAACCAGGGGTTCCTTGTTGGTGGATGCTTGAAACCCAGAACTTCAGAGGCGGCTTCTCTGATTGCATCTTGGCAATGTTTCCACTGGTTTTCGATACCTTGTAAGAGGTTACATGTAACTCGGTCGGAAAAGGATTTGGCGATCTCTGGCGATTGTAGCCGTTCGACGTTGTACCTTTTCCCAGCACCTCCTTGTTTTGCCTTGGGTCTGGAAATCCGAAGTGCTACCTTGGCTACAACGAGGTAGTGGTCCAAATCGTAGCTCCTCGGAAAGTTCGGACATCCATGATGCTGGAAGCTTATCTGGCGTCGATCGCAATATGGTCAATCTGGTTGACGGTAGATTGATCTGGAGAATTCCAAGTTCCTTTGTAGATGTTAAAGTGTGGAAAACGGCTACTGGCTACCATGACGTTTCGCCCCGCAGCAAAATCTATGAGACTGAATCCGTTGTCGGAAGTGTTGTGTGCAGTCTGTTCTTCCCCGATTATTCCACCAAAAATGTCTTCCCTTCCTAGCTTGGCATTAAAAACGCCCAGGAAAATTTTAATATCGTAGCTAGGACACTGCTCATATGTTTTGTCTAAGAGGTCGAAGAACATATCTTTGGTGTTGTCGTCTTTCTCTTCTGTGGGGGCGTGCGCGCATATCAGGCTAGTGTTGACGAATTTAGCCTTGATGCGTATTGTCATGAGGCGGTCATTGGTGCACCTATAGCTCAAGACTTCTTGCCTAAGTCGGGCTCCAATGACGCATCCAAATAAGTGCTGTTGGTTTTCGTAACTATGAAAGCTTTTACGTGGCCAGGAAGTCACCCCGACGGCACAACCCCCCACCTGGAGGGCCAGATCCTAAGAATAACTCCAAGGATGGGGAGCCGGATAAAACCGCTTCTTATAGGCCTGGACTCCGAATAAGTCGAAGAAGCCCTATAAGGTGTTCACTCAGTAGTTCAACCTTACTGGAACCGTAGACGCTACCGTTGATTCCATCTTTTGAATTCCTACGCTGCCGTCTGGATAATTAGAGGTGCCTTAGTGGAAACACATCTCCCCATGTCTACATGTCTACCATTCCTAGCCTTCTGAACCTTATGAAACTTGATACAAATTTGTTAAGTCAATTAACTTAATACAATTTGAAAATATTAACAATTCTATTTATATTGCACCGTAGTAGTACCCGTGGCATGATGGTTAGTGCGAGAGGTCGTGGGTTCGATCCCTGCCTATGCCACCTAAAGTTTTTTTCACGAGTACTGCCTCTTGCGAGGAATTGACAAATTCTCCAAGAGTGATTCTTGTCATGAAAAGTGCTTTCTCAAATTTGCCGTTCGGATTAAAACTGTAGGTCCCTTCCATCCCTGACAACAGTTCTCGCACACAGGAATGGTTGAGAGTTGTCAGTCACTAGGCACTAGTTCTCAAACGGACTCTTGAACCACCCAATTTATTTATTTATTTATATTGCACTTGTTTACATTATACTCTTTCTTCTGGCTGACTGCAAAAGCCAATGCTATAACTGTGAAAATAAAACTAAAACACTGATTAATTAATCTGATAAATAAAATCACATTTTTACTACTACCACTATATCCGTATTTGTTCGAAGAAAATGTTCAAAAAGTTACAGTTATATTTTAGTCGCTACTGCCACATGATTGAGACCTTCCTCCAACCAAACTTAAATCAGTTTACTAGGAACCACAAAGAAGTCTAGTTCCAACAAGATGGAGCCACAGCACACACTTCACGGCGTTCACTTTTGAACCTGTGAACACCTGTCAAATAATCGTTGTCTAAACAAATCTTCTTTATAGATTCGATAGCTGCCTCTGTTTGCATCAAATTAATGAAGGTGTAAACTATAACAATAAAATACATGACCCTGAATACTCTTTGGATTCATAGTGATGCAAGTTCCGCCAAATAACTTTTTTTTTTCAAAATGTTATAAAAACATCGAGTGCATCTTCGGCCTTGTGGCACGAAGCGCCGTCCTGTTGAAACCAAATGTTGCCACTATCCTCATCCTCCTTTTATGAACAAAAATTCGTTCAACATAATAAAATTCGTTCATAACGATCGCCACTGACTGTAACGGTCACTGCTTGCACATTTTCGAAGAAAAATGGCACTATTATGCCTCTGGACCTTAATCCGCACCAAATAGTGACATGTTTTGGGTGTATCGTCTTTTCAATGTATGCGTTCGGGTTTTCTGTGCCCCAAATGCGACAATTTTGCTTGTTTGCATACCTGCCAAGATCAAAATGAGCTTCATTTGAAAAGATGTTTATTTTTTTCATTGTTCGGAAAGATAAAACAATTATCTGTCAAATCAAACATGAGCTAAGTGTGACAATTCACGTAATCAGCTCTAGTTAAAAAACCCGTCAGTTGGCGAACCCGGTTCTTTTTACGACGATCGTCATCGTCCGGCTTAATACATATTTTAAAACTTAAATGCTTGTAAATTTGCACCAAAAAAGGCTTAGTTGAGGTCCAATCGGTCTAAAATAGATTGCGATTGACTTAGTTATCAATTTTAAAAATTTAACACATCTCAGGTTACAGGTTTATCTGCTTAGAATTAAGGAATAAGCTAAATAATATAGTTTCGGGTGTTAAAATGACAAAGCAAAGTTTAGGCCTACTTCTGTTTATATCTTCCCACTCCTATGCATATTTTCCCAATGGTTTGAAAAAGTCATTTAATTAATTTTTTTTTTTTTTCGTTTCAGCACTCTGCAACAAACAGTGAATCCTCTCCACTCCAAAGGGAATCAATTTCTTCCCGTCGATCATTTTCATCACTAAGTTCATCAAGTTCCTCATTGAAAAATGTAAATCCCACTTCGACAGTTCACAAAATTCAACACAGAGTACGGTCGCCTTCAGATAGTCCTTTATTAACTAGGAACAAAAAGAATTCCATAAAGAAATCTCAAAGTCGATGTAATGAAGTACTTAAAAGCCGAAGTGAAGTGTACGTGCAAACAGAAAACGAGTGCCAACAATCAATTTTAAAAATAGCATCACCTTTGCAGAATCAAGCAAAATCATCTCCTCAGTCAGAGTTGCCCACATCGATGAATAATATTGATAATTCATTGAATAAAACCGCTCCTCTTCATAAATTAGAGTATCCAGCTGAAGATGACATCATAGCTAAGATATTTCAAAGAATACTAAACGACCTACCTGATGCATTGGATAAATACAACAATCGTAAAAACTTCACCGCAAATGGTACTACATCTGTCTCAAAAAAATGTTCATCCAAAAAAGAGCATAATCAAGAAGAGAACAATCAAGAATACCAAAATCCAACGCCTGTCCATAATGAAGAGTTAGATGTTTCAAAACTGGTTATAAATGAGAAGGAAAAAATCGAAGAAGTCAATCTTTCCGATAACTACTCTACACTTGGACAACAAAGGAAGGAATTTTCACAACAAAATCCATCAATCGTTCAAAATATAAAAGCGATTAAAACAGACACTAAAAGCAAAAATCCTGTAAAGCAAACATGTCCTAAAGAAGCAGAAATAAAACGTGCTGTAAAGATTTTTCTTGATACACTAACACTTGATGACAATGTTGAAAAGAATGCAATTTTAAAAGACAGTTTCACTGAAAACAGATCCATGACATTTCCTAAATTAAAATTAATTGGTGGTGACAGACCTAAAAGTTATATAAATTCTGAATCCTCAAGTACTTCCAATAGTCTAACAGGAATGCCTAGAAAAGTCAAAAGAAACAAAAACAGAGCAGTTTTTTGGAGAAATATTTCTGGATCATCTACATCAATAGGTCTGTCTTCAACTGATTTGGATTTAGAAAGCGATGCAACAGACAACATATCATCTATCTCATCAACCAAAACCAAATATACATCTGATGGAGAGATTAAGAGCTTAGGTGAAATATGAGTGCGGTTAGAAAAATTTGTTGGACCCATTCCTCAAAAAAGGTCATGTAAGGTAAGTTATTTGTCATTTATTTTACCTATATAATTAACAAACACTGTTGCCTTATGCTATGTAAAAAATTTAGATTTATGACTTATTTAACATAATTTCTGAGTAAAGTGTCAAAAGGGATCACACTCATTGATTTTCGTTTAATCGCAATTTTATTTACACAACTCCTGCAAGTAAATTTTCTTTCCAAGAAAAATTATTCAATTTATCTAATTCGCTTTTCTCATATCTAAGCATCAGAAAACAGACAATTTTTAAAGGGAAAGATCTCTTATGTCCTCCCTACAGTTAGGGGTATACCGCAAGGCTTCATACTAGGTCCTTTGCTTTTCTCCTTAATTTATAATGAGTTTCATATCAAGATATTGTCTTCCTCTGTGCACATGTATGCAGATAATGTGCAATTATTTAAACGCTCTCCCCTTAACCTTATTGAAGATTGTGTAAGTTCAATTAACTCAGATTTGCAGCTCATCGCTGCTGGGAAAAATGGATTGTTCCTTAAGTCGTCAAAATGTAAATGTATAGTGATCAGTCGTAAATCTCTTTTTTATCCTACTTTCCTAGTGTAATTTTAAACGAATCAGTCTTAGAATACTTTGCATAGTATAAAATGTTTGCATGACTTTCAATAGTACATTACATTTTTACACACACATCAAACAAGCTATTGAAAAACTTATGGAATACTCCTCCAACTACTTACTTACTTACTTAAGGTGGCGCTACAGTCCGGGGCGGACCTGGGCCTCAACCAACAAGCGTCTCCAGCCAGCTCGGTCCCTAGCTAGCTGTCTCCAGTTACGCACGCCAAGTTGGTTGAGGTCCTCTCCCACCTGGGTGCGCCACCTGAGTCGCGGTCTTCCTCTACTGCGCCGTCCCTCGGGATTGGATTCGAAGACCTTCCGGGCTGGAGCGTTGATGTCCATCCGCTCTACATGACCTAGCCATCTAAGCCGTTGGACTTTGATTCTGCTAACTAGGTCAGTGTCGCTGTACAGCCCGTACAGCTCGTCGTTGTATCTTCTCCTCCATTCTCCATCTATGCGTACGGGACCAAAAATCGCCCGAAGAATTTTTCTCTCGAAGCATCCTAAGACGCTCTCATCTTTCTTTGACATGGTCCAGGCCTCAGCGCCATAAATGAGAACCGGGATGATGAGTGTCTTATAGATGGTGATTTTACATGCTCGAGAGAGGACTTTACTTCTCAATTGCCTTCTAAGTCCAAAGAAGCAGCGATTTGCAAGAGTTATTCTTCGTTTTATTTCAGCGCTGGTGTCGTTGTCTGTGTTAATAGCGGTGCCTAGGTAGACAAAGTTCTTAACTACTTCAAAGTTATAGCTGTCCATTGTGACGTTTTGTCCAACACATCGTTGTTCAATGTTCTTTTTTGATGACAGCATGTACTTGGTCTTGCCCTCATTGACCACTAAACCCATCTTCTTCGCTTCCGTCGCAATGCTCAAAAACGCTCCACTGACATCACGCTTTGATCTTCCAATTATGTCAACATCATCTGCGTATCCGAGTAATTGGATGGATCTTTGGAAGATTGTGCCTCTAGTGTTGACGGTTGAGTTTTGCACAATTCTTTCCAGAACGATGTTGAAGAAGTCGCATGACAGTGCATCGCCTTGTCTAAAACCTTTTTTGACGTCAAATGCATCGGTAAGATCTTTTCCGACCTTGATAGAGCAGCGTGCATTCTCCATCGTCATTCTGCACAAACGGATAAGTTTGACAGGGATGCCAAAACTAGACATTGCTCGGTAGAGCTCTTCCCTATAGATGCTGTCATACGCGGCTTTAAAATCGATAAAAAGATGGTGGGTATCGATTTGAAGCTCCTGGGTTTTTTCCAAGATCTGCCGTAGTGTGAATATTTGGTCGATAGTGGACTTTCCTGGTCTGAAGCCACACTGATAAGGACCAATCAGGTTGTTGACGAATGGCTTCAGACGTTCACATAATACGGCAGAGAGGATCTTATACGCAACGTTAAGGAGACTGATGCCTCTGTAGTTGGCGCAGTTTAGAGGGTCTCCTTTCTTATGTATTATTATGTATGTATGCTTTCTTCCGACCATATTTTGCAGATGAGTTGGTGCATGCTCCCTACCAAGTCATCGCCTGCTGCTTTGAATAGTTCGGCGGTGATGCCGTCAGCTCCAGAGCAGCTTTGTTTGACTTAAGTTTAGATATAGCTATCTTCACTTCGTCAAGGTCGGGTAGGCGGAATTGTTGATCTGCGTCGCCGAGGTTGAGTGGTTCTATCTCCCTTACAGCGGAATTCGGTTCGTCATCGCCGTAATATAATTTGGAGAAGTGATCTTTCCATGTTTTCAGCATCGACTGCGGTTCTACTACGATGTTCCCCTGATCGTCTTTACAGGCAGGTGGCTGGTACCCTTAGAAGGTTTTTTTTACCTTTTGGTAAAATTAACGAACCTCATTCCTGTTGTGACATCCCTCTATCTCCTCGATCGCGCGCTTCTCATGCTCTCTTTTTTTCCGTCTAAGAAGCTGGTGTTCTTCTCTCCTCTTCTGCTTGTAGAGCTCGCGAGCAGCTCTCGTCCTTTTGTGCAGCGCCGTTTTGTATGCCTCTTGTTTCGCTGCGTGAGCTTGCCGGCATTCGTCGTCAAACCAGGGGTTTCGCTGTGGTGGCCGTACGAAACCTAGCACTTCAGAGGCGGCATCTCTGATGGCTGCAAGGCAATGTTGCCACTTTTTTTTAATGCTTAATGCAGGAAGCATAGGACTCCTTAGGAGGTTATTAGAGACTCGATCGGAAAAGGACATGGCAGTCTCTTGCGATTGTAGCCGTCTAACGTCGAATTTTCTCACAGTACTTCCTTGTTTTGGCTTGGATCGGGATATCCGTAGCCGTACCTTGGCTTCAACGAGGTAGTGGTCCGAGTCAATGTTGGCCTCTCGGAATGTTCGGATATCCTGGATACTGGAGAAGTGTCGTGCGTCGATCGCAATGTGGTCAATCTTGGTGACGGTTGATTGATCAGGAGATTTCCATGTCCCCTTGTGGATATTAAGATGCGTGAACTGCGTACTAGCTACCAGAACGTCTCGCCCGCAGCGAAATCGACCAGCCTGAATCCGTTGTCGGAGGTGGTGTCGTGCAGGCTGTATCTCCCGATTATGCCACCAAAGATGTCTTCTCTTCCTAACTTGGCATTAAAATCTTCTAAGACAATTTTAATGTCATAGCCAGAGCACTGCTCATATGTCTTGTCCAAGAGCTCGAAGAATATGTCTTTGGTGTCTGCATCTTTCTCCTCTGTTGGGGCATGCGCGCATATTAGGCTTATGTTGGCGAATTTAGCCTTGATGCGGATTGTCGTGATGGGCTCGCTCACACTGTTGAAACTCAAGACTTTTTGCCTGAGCCTAGTTCCAACAACAAATCCACACCCAAATAGACGCTGTCTTTGTTCTCGGTAGCAGTCGCCGTAGTAGATATAGCAGTCTTTTAGTTTGCGTTTGCCCGGTCCATCCCATCGCACTTCTTGGATGGCTGTAATATCTGCCTTGCAGCAGTTTAGGGCTTCCGCTAATTGCTCGGCTGCACGTGGTCTGTTAAGGGACCTAACATTCCACGTACATATCCGAAGTTCGTTGTCCTTATTTCGTTTGCGTGGGTTGTCAACAGTGAATCCGTCCGTATCCGAGGCTTGTTGTTGCTTCGAAACTATGATGTTTTTACGTGGCCAGGAAGTCACCCGGACGGCACAACCCCCAACCTGGAGGGCCAGATCCTTAGTATAACTCCAAGGAAGGGGAGCCGGATGAACCGCTCCTTATAGGCCTGGGCTCCGAATATATCGAAGAAGCCCTATAAGGTGTTCACTAAGTAGTTCAACCTTACTGGAACTGTAGAGATTCTATCTCGAGAATTCGTCCGCTGCCGCCTGGATAAGGAGAGGTGCCTTAGTGGAAAGAGGTTTGCTGCCCCCAACAACTTTCCACTGGGGTTGGGACCCAATCTCCAGTTGAGGTACTAGGCACCGGATGTTCACCGCGGGGAGGTGAGAGTAGGAGTTGATAGACAGAGGTGGGTTTTGAGAAAAACCTGTGGACGCTTGTGTCCTCTTGAATGCACATGTCTACCATTTGAACATCCTCCAACTACATTTCTCACAAAAAATGTGACTAATAGTAGGCTTAAAATTTACTTTGCGTTCAACAAATCTGTACGCTATGTTTATCTTTTGATAATTTGCTACAGTATTAAACGCTTATTTCTTATGGACAATTCCAGAAGGTATCTGAAAATAAAGGCAAGTTTCTAGTATCTGATTAATCAAGCAAAATCTAGCTTACTATCAAGCCAAGGCAACTTGTGCCAAAGTGACAGTTGAACATGTTTTTTTTATTATATTGAAAGCTGAACTTTATTACTCTGTATTTTATTTATTCTTCAAAATGTTTTTGTTTTCTATTTAATGTTTTTTATGTAAAAGGTTTCTTTGTGAAAGTGGAAAAGAAATAAGTAATATTTTTGTTAAAATACAAAATACAGGTGGAGATGAAATTGTGGCTTTTAGTTAGTAGTTTTCGCATGATCAACTGAAGTGAAGTAAAGTTCCCAGTTTGAAGTTCATGAAAGTTGTAGAACTAACTAGTTGCCTTGAACAAAATTTACGTTCAAAAACGCAGTTGACTGCAAGTGGAGTCGCTTATGTTGTCTGAACCTGGTCATGAGCCTGTGTATGTCTTTTACAGACTATGAATGTCTTCATCTAGTAGAATCATCCAAATAATTCATCCTCGTTTTTCGCTTCTAACGTTGGAGTGTCTGTACATCAAAGCTTGTGGATCTCCTTACCAATGGCACATAAGGAGTGTGAAAAACACAGTTAATTTTCGTAGAGAACTTAAAATGCACTTTCAGCTTCTTCCCCCTTGAATAGGTTAGGTTAGATTATAGTGGCTATCCGTGATAAAATAGGACACACTAAGGCCAATTTTATGGACCATTGTGATAGCACATGAATCTTGAGACTTTCTTCTAAGCTCAATTTGGGACCCTTACGGAACGTGAGAGGCTGATTATGTTAATATCATTTAGATCGTTATAGAAGAATTCTCCTTGGTAATTCCAGCGTTTTGAGCTAGAGCAGGGCATGTACACAGAAGGTGAAGAACTTTTTCCTCATCCATACAGCTTCTGCAAGATTAACGTTCTTTCCTATTAGACAGTGCCCGGTTATGATACTTACTATCGAGCTTACATATATGGGATTTGCTTATAGATGGCAACCACCTTGATAGCTTTAAATCTAGTGTAGGCAAGGTGTTTTTTGTGACCTGACACGTAGTGATGTTATTCCACCTCGTGCTTGCCTTCTTCATTAGCAAGCATCCTGCATTAGCAATAGTTTACATGTAGCGATTGGTATGTCAGCATTTGCCAAACGTTTCTATGGCCTGACACCCAGCAAAGGTGAATATTAGGGCCGTATTATTACTCGCGAGTCGCGTATGGGACTTTTTCGCATTACTGTGTGCGATTCTCCAAGTTAACGTTCGCCTTAAACTTTAAAAATTTGACGAATTGAAATGTCGTTCCATTACAATTATTGTCGAATGCTCGCCTTTATCTGTCATAATCGGTCGAACTGTAATTTTTAGTGACTTTATAAAAATCAGTTTTTTAGATTTATTGTTGCGACATAAAAAAAATTAGTGAACATCGACAAAGGAAAGAACAAATTAAATAATTATTAAATAAAGTATAATTACAACTTTTATTGGTATAGCATTGAAAGAACCAACAACGCCCAGTTCTCAAAGTTAGTGGAGTTAATGGAGGCAAACCCCGACATTGCGAAGGGTGTCGGGACGATTGGATCATCGAAAAAAAAAAACCAAGACCAATATTGGAATTCGTTTGCCCATGAGCTAAACGCATTAGGACCTCCTATATGAGAGGGTAAAGAGTGGCAATAATGAGTGCTTTTTATTAGTGGACATATCTGCATTGATCTAAACTGGGCAGATTCTTGCTTCAAGCAAGTTAAGAAATTCGCTTAAAACTACTGAAACTGTAGGTTGGGAGAAACCTAGCTCAAAGTCATTTCCTACACTATTTTGATTACTTCCACATCCGAGAAATCACAGTTGTTTGAAATCCTGAACTTGTCTGAATTGAAACATATTGAAATGCGTGTTTTGCTAAGCCGAAAGTATAACACAAATCTATGAACAAAATCTAGTTATTTTATTCTGGTACTTCCAGTGGGTTGGAAGCATCTCTTAAACTTCTCCTAAATCTGCGGATCATGAAATTTTCTTCTTTATTTGTTACTTCTTCATTGTCATCCTCGAAAATTGTTGTGCAATCTCCATTAGAAATGATCGACAGTTATGGACTGTTTGAGATTTGATATCGGCCTGAAAATACGGATATCAGATGTTGATATCACATTTTTTTTAAGCCAGGACAATACTTCTATTATCGTCAAAAGTTCCGCCTTAACACGCTACAATGATGTGGAAGGCGAAACGAAAGACTTAATTTCAGTAGTTCAGAGTACACACCTTCACCATCTCTTCTTTCGTTTTTGATCCATCTGTATACAAGTATACTTATCTTCTTATCTTCCAGGAATAACCTTTGCTCCCAAAAAGATCTGGAAGTTTCTATCGAATTGCAGGTGGAGGATGGTGTAGTCTGTATGCTTTGGAATTATAAGAATTATGGAGTAGCCAACGTTGTTGTTAATTCACTGCAACGCAGCTTTGAGGAAATTGGCAGAGATTTTAAGAGTTTAGCATAAGAGATTAACATTCATTCATTTGTGCATTTAATTTTTTCTCATTATTTATGTTGTTATGTTGACTATAATTTTTCCCTACTAATGTAATCAAGTGTTTCAAACTTTCGGTACAACATATTTATTTTTCTTGCGTTTCAAATTTGTATCATTAGCTATTGAAACAAATAGCCTGTTACAAAAATATAAGTAGGTACACTTGTTTTTTTTTGGAAATGCATAAGTTGATAGTATAGAAATACTCATAATTTTGTTGTATGGATAACTTGTCCCACAAAACAATCTTGAAGTTTCAAGTCCTGCTTGATATTTCAAGATCTTAGAATATCCATCCTTCCCTTGGAATCTCCAGACTGCTCTTGAAATTTTAAAACTCCCTTGATATTTCAAGTCCTTTCTTGGAATCTCCAAACCTCCCTTGCAGTTTTAAGCCTTCTATTAATATTTCAAGATTTTAAGAAATTTTGAGACCTTCCTTGATATGTTAAGACCTTCCTTAGAATCTCCTGACCTCTCTTAGAATCTCCAGATCTGCCTTAGAATCTCTCTCTTTATATTTCAGGACCTCCCTCAATATTCCAAGACCTTCCTTGATAATTTCATAATTGAAATTTAAAGAAGTCCCTTTGAATCTCCATACCTCGCTTAAATTTTTGAAGCCTCCCTTGACATTTCAAGACCTCCCTTGACATTTAAAGGCCTTTCTTCTTTTCAAGACATCCCTTCGAATTCCCTCTGAATTTCAAGCACTCCCGTGGACACTCCAGACCTCCCTTGAAATTTCAAGAAACAAAAAATAAAATGTTTGTTCGTCGGAGAAGACTACTCTATGCCACTGAAGAGTCCAGGTCTCATGAATGCGAACAGGTTTTTAAGAAGAACCCCTGACAATTTTTTATTTAATAGAATATAGTTGCTATGATAGACTTTGGTACACAAGTTTTTTTATTTATTGGTATTTGGGAATCATAGGAGAACTATTCCCGAAAGTTGGAGAATAATCTCAACACCGGAAGGTTCGGTGCTGCGACTTTTCTCCTTAAGGATCTCTTTAAGTCCAAAAATTCACCCGCACATGCTTTAGGTGGTAAAATGTCTGCCATTTTAAGATCGTCTATTAAAAAGAAATACAAAATGAAGCCTCATCAGATTTAATACACAAGGCAAGGCAAAAAGTAAGACGGACCATGCCAAGGCTTCCTTACGTTTTACGTTTCTATTATAGCGAAAACGAAAAAGATGATCCTCGTATTCTGACCGTTATTTTTAAAGACAATCATACAGAGTGCGATTCAAGGCGTCTGACTTACACGTTTTACTGTTTCAAAATCATCGATCGTAAATTAATAATTTAACTATAAAGTTTTACAAAACTTTATTAAAATAAAAATATCTAATGAAAGCTTTCAAAATTTTATCTTCTTCAAAGTAATATTTTAAATAATTGGTACTCTTGGAAACATAGACTTAAAGGTCCAAATAATTGCTTCATGAATTTGTATGGTTAGAAAAGACGAAGCAACAAGTCTAATGTTTTAGGTCAAAGGGTGTTTTTATATTTTTGGGATAGTGGTTTTAACAGTGTTACACTTATTTATTGGCACAAACACGCTATTTTTAAAATTCGTATTAGTATGGTATATGCATATACATATATACTATTAAATGCAGTTAGTTTAATTTAAAATAAGTTATCCAGATTTAAAGAAAAAAAATAATGAATAACAAAACATCTAATTCTTCCAGCACTAAAATGTACATAAATATAAGTTAGTATTAGGACTTAGTGGGGATGGGGAGGCTTTTATTCTCGTCGTTTCTTCTATTATGCTTTGCAATTCCTCTATCAATGCTAGTTAGAGTTGAGCTTTATTAGATATCACACGCTTTTTTACGCGTCTATTTAAGTCTTCCCATAAATGCTCAATTGGATTGGGATCCGGGACTTGTGGTGGGCGTGGAAGCACATGTGCAATGTTTTATGCTAACCACATACGCACGTAAATGAAACGTGAACGAGCCTGTTAAGTTCAACTTTTCAGCATTTTTTTTTTCAGGTTTTCTTTCAAAATGTTAATATAAACTTTCTTGTCCATAATTCCGTCGATAAAAACAAGCTCGCCCACGCCCAAAGCAGATGTGCACCCTCATAACATCACTCCTCCACCTCCGCCGTGTTTTCTTTTCTGCTTAACAGCAATACGTGCGTTGTATTCAGCTTCATGGAGTACCTGCTCTTCTTATCGTCATAGGGTGAACTAATTTCCCAAATTCTAAGTTGACTTTTGCAGCTATTTTAGTTAATGTAATTTAAGGGTTAAATTTCTCTTTCCGTACAATGCGGCTGCATTAACGAGCATACAAAACCCGAGGAAGACAAGAATATTTTGCACTTTTGATTCCCCTTTGAAACGCTGCACAACGTTGCGAATTGTGTTTCTGCTCCTGTCCATAATTTGTCCAATCTCCGCGTATGACCTGCCTTGACTATGCATGTAAATAATTACATATTTTTCTTTCCAATTCGGTGGCCCTTTTTTTTTTGGGTTCATTATAATAAATTTTATTTTATTTTCGCAAAAAACTATTTTTTTTCAAAATTACTACTGGTATTTTCTTTTTTAGTTCAGAGCAGAGCTCGAACTGTCAAAAAAATAATTAGGTTTCTTTGATTTTTTGTTTGTTTTTTTTTTTCTAATTAATTTGATTAAAGAAACTTAGGTAAATTTTGAGTATTTACGTTTGACAGTCTGACTAACTTTGTAGCCGAAATTTTAACACTACGTCGGAGAAGAAATTTTAACTACTTTTGTAGTTAGATTTAGCCAATCAGAATCCCTTGACTACGTAGCCACTAGCTTTGTGAGTGCGACCAATAATTTTTTGAGAAATAAGGTGTTGTCTAACTTCAATATTTTTGTCTTCAAACCTGAAAAACTTATTTTAGGCGCCAGTTATAGCTATCATTTAAATCATTTTTTTTTTTGAGAAAAATAAGTGTAATTGCGAAATTATTCAATTCTTAAACGCATTTTTCTTTTTCCCGAAAGGAAATTCATTTTCCTGAACAGCTGATACTTTTATGTTCAAAAGTGAAACTAATCGTTCCACTGATTTGTGTTCCAATTTCACACAACTCCAATGACATATTTCTGTCAGTAAACATTTTTCGGTGGTTTCAATCAGGAAATTTGTTTCAATGACAGCTGCCAACAAAATTTCAATGTTTGTTTCCAATGAAGAAAACCAAGGGCAGGTCCAGGTGACATATGTAAGGGACTAGAAAGTGAGGCAAGTTTCTAGTGCTGCCAAAAAATTGCCTTCCAATTAAGGCAACTTTATTGTAAAGTTGACTAGAAAAAACTTCCTAACTATTAAGAAAAGTCTACTTCTAGCAAAATGACAGTAGATTATGTTTTTTAATTCAACTGAAAGCTGAACTTTAATTCTCTATAATTTATTTATTTTCTGCACAACTTCATTTTAATGTTTTCTGTAAAAGGGTTCCTTGTGAATTTGGAAAATAAGTAACTAATATTTTTTTAGAATACAAAATACAAATCGTTATGGCCTTGTAGCTTGCCAAAGAAGTGTTTTTTAGACAACAATTGTTTTTGGCACGATCAACTGAAGGTATAGGTAAGAAAGTTAGGTTGCGAGTTTGAAATGTATGACACTTGATAAACTAACTAGTTACCTTGGTCAAATGTACGTTCAAAGAATTAAGTTGACTGAAAATGAAGTCCCTTATGTTGTCTCAACCTGCCCAATGAAAGTTTAGTTTTTAATTTGGCTGACAGAACTGTCAGAAAGCTGTAATTATTTCAAGACAAACATAATGTGCCAATAATGTTGTTCTGGAGAACTACCGTGTTTTCTAACTTTAATATTTTTGTATTTAAACCTGAAAAAAATATTTTAATCAAACTAACTATTTTTGATAGTAAATACAGTACGTTCTCGATTAACGCAACTCTCGTTTCAATTTCGCATCATCTGATTTTTTATCATTATTGACGCGGTAATCGCAACTCTTCAAAAACAGTTGACTCGATAAGTGCAACTTTTGTTTTTATATGCATATCCTTATTTACTAACAGGTACTTTCCTATTTTGTATATCTAAAATTATATTTGAAAAATCAGCTGCTTCATGGTTAAGGTCTTTGCATTTGGATACAATAATTAAATCATCGGAGTATAAAGAATAGTTAATTTTGTTTTATTTTTCGATTATAGTACTTATTTTATTGAAAGCTATAACGAAGAGCATAACTGAAAGAGGCGATCTTTGGGGAATACCGTTTTCAAAAGATTGTACACGGAAGAAAATGTATTTTTTATTTTTATTCGAAATTTCCTATGAGTTAAAAATGGACCTACTTTCCATTGGGTTAATTCGTCTAAAATAACGTGGACTCCGATTCGATCAAAAGCTTTTTCGAAGTCAATGGAAAAGAGTAAAACATGATTTTTTGACGATAAGTTTGAAGCAATAAATTCTTCGACGTGTAAAAGTGAATCGATTGTACCTTTGCCTCTTTTAAAGGCAACTTGGTAGATATCTACCAGGTTGTTTCTTTCGAGGAATCAAGATAGTTTATAAGATATAATTTTTCTAAGACCTTGCTAAGGCACGGTACTAGGGATAATGGTCTATACCTGGATAGATTTATACTTTCTTCCTTCAGTTTGGGAATTGGAACTACTGTAGCAATTTTCCATATTTGTGGTATGGCACCTTGAGTAAGAATATCGTTGTAAAGATTAGATATCCGCTTTTTGAGAAAAATTGGGCAGTTTTTGATCATAGCGTATGATATTCGATCAAAGCCAGGAGTGTTGCCTTTGAATGAGTTAATGCAGCTTTCAAATTCGATAAGGTTAATATTACCTTCGATTTGTTTTGCTGTTTAACTTATGGGTTCTAATTGAATTCTTTTATTTAGTATAAGATTTTTCTGGTAAAATATTATGTATTTATGTATCTACTTTTATATCTTATAATTAATTAACTTATTTTAGTTTTGTTTCTAATCGAAAAAAGTTGGTCTCCTAATTGGTTCAGCCGCTAACGCCCATCACACGGTATGGGGTAGCTCTGATATAAATGAGAGAGGTGAGTAATTATTTGATTATTTACTAAACACTAACCTACTCATAAGTAATATTGGTAATGAACCCACTTTTGTAACCAAAAATAGGAAAGAGGTGCTTGATATTACACTTACCTCCGCCTCGATCCACAATATGATTTTAAACTGGCATGTCTCAAAAGAGAATTCCTTCTCTGACCACAAATACATTCAGTTTGAGCTCAAAGATGTAGCAAATACATCTACGGGATTTCGAAATCACCGGAATACAAACTGGGAGCTTTATAGGGAGGTACTAGCACAACTGCTTAATCACAACCTTCTTAAAAGCTCCTCCAGTAAAGATGAACTAGACCTTTCTGTAAATCATCTCACCGAAGCCTTAAATGAATCAATGAGAACTTCATGCCCTGTAACCATTTTAAAGGGTAAAAAGAAACCTCATTGGTGGCATACAGAACTAGAACCACTCAGAAAGAGCTGTCGCAAACTCTTCAACAGATCTAAGTACACTAGATCTCCTTCTGACTGGGACTTATACAAACAAGCTCTAAAGCAATATAAAAAAGAATTAAGAAAGAGTAAGAGGTCTTCTTGGAGAAATTTTTGTGGTAAAATAGAAAATACTTCAGAAGCCTCAAGACTCAGGAAAATTCTCTCAAAAAGTCCAACAATACCCAGTGCTTTAAAGACAGAAGCAGGCACGTGGACTATCACAGATGAAGAATCTCTTAATCTGTTATTAGACACCCACTTTCCAGGTAGTTCTAACATACTCAACGACTTAACATCAGAGTCTCAAGCTTCTACAAGCGATTTAGTTGATCTAATAACGCGGGAAAAACTGCAATGGGCCATTGACAGCTTTGATCCATATAAATCTCCAGGACCAGATGGAATCATTGAGGCCGAACTACAAAAGTGCTCAGACATGATTATTCCACCATTGGAAATCATTCTGACAAGCTGTGTAAGGTTGAGATATATTCCCAAAGTCTGGAGAATGGCAAAAGTAGTCTTCATTTCCAAAGCAGGGAAACCCTCACACGTTAACCCTAAAGATCTACGACCAATCAGCCTATCATCCTTCCTTCTTAAAACCTTGGAAAGATTGATTGAAATTTATATCAGACATAATTCAAAACCATGTCTCATTTCCACAGCTCAACATGCTTACTCTAAGGGAAAATCAGTAGAATCAGCACTTCACTCACTGGTACGTACTATTGAACATTCCCTCGAATACAAAGAATATAACCTGGTAGCGTTCCTAGATATTGAAGGAGCTTTCAACAACGTCAGTTACCAGGCGATCACAACAGCAATGGATAAGCTGAAATTAGAGAAGTCACTCATAGATCTTATAAGTCTCATGCTCAAAAGCAGGACAATAATTTCTAACATGAGAAGTTTTACTACCACCAGATCGGTGAATCGAGGCACTCCCCAAGGTGGAGTCCTTTCGCCTCTTTTATGGAACATGGTAGTAAACGACTTACTTACAGCATTGGAAACAGACGGTTTCAAGGTGATTGCCTACGCTGACGACGACGTTGCGATATCCGTATCTGGGAAGCACCCCCAAGTTCTCTCGGAACTCCTACAAAATGCCCTAAACAGGCTTACTAAATGGGCTAAGCAATGTGGATTGGACGTCAACCCACACAAAACAGAATTAATACTCTTCTCGAGAAGATATAAAATTCCTCAGATTAGCCCACCCAAGATTAAAGGAATACCATTAAGCTTTTCCGACCAAGCTAAATATTTGGGCCTCATTTTAGACAAAAAACTAAATTGGAAGGCAAATATTGATGAAAGAGTAAAAAAGGCTACTGTAGCGCTTTTTACTTGTAAAAAGGCCATAGGATCAAAATGGGGCTTATCCCCAAAAATAACCCACTGGCTATACACTTCGGTAATCAGGCCGATACTCATTTATGGAGCCGTCGTATGGTGGACCGCACTGGATAAGATGGTAAATCTATATAAACTCATTAAAGTCCAGCGGTCAGCAGGTATGTGCATCACAGGAGCACTTCGCACAACACCAACCGAGGCACTGGAAGTGCTTTTAAACCTAACACCACTTGACATCTTCTCTAAAAAGGTGGCTGCCAACTCATGTGTAAGGCTTAGAGCCACCTCTCAATGGACCAGTAACAATACTGGACATACAACTATTCTAGACAATTTCAGATCTATCCCAGATCGCTTAGACTATACCACCCCAAAAATGGTATTTGGTAAAAGATTCCATGTGTCCATCCCTTCAAGATCCTCCTGGGAAGAAGAGGGACCCCTGGAAGACGATGCGGTACACTTCTATACTGACGGTTCAAAGACCGATCACGGAGAACAACTGAATCTCAGTCTATCCTATAGACTTCCCAATCAATGTAGTGTATTCCAGGCAGAAGTAATGGCGATTAAAGAAGCACTATCCTGGCTCAAAGAAAACGTTATATCTTGTAAGGATATACGAATCTTCTCGGACAGCCAAGCCGCTCTTAAATCTCTCGCGTCTGTCTCCACAAACTCTCGAACAGTCCACGATTGTCAATCATCTCTGAAGGAGATGACGGAACAGTTTAACATTCACCTCATTTGAGTGCCGGGCCACAGAGACATTCCGGGAAATTGCAAAGCCGATGAGCTCGCCAAAAACGGAACACTTCTGCCTTATGTTAGACAAAAACATAACATAGGAACACCACTTGCTACATGCAAATATCTTCTCAAGCAATATGCTTTAGTAACAACAAATACTAGATGGTCACAAAGTACCACCTGCCTGGCAACCAAGCAAATATGGCCAAGTATTGACTTAAAACGGTCAAAAGGCTTGATATCACTGAGCAGACAAAGTATAAGCTCTACAATTGGAGTAATAACGGGACACTGCCTCATAGGAATACATGCTCTGAGGCTAGGGGTCTACACAAATGACTTCTGTAGAAGCTGCATGGACGAGGAGGAAGAGGAAACAGTCCAACACCTTCTATGTACATGTCCAGAACTCTCCATTAGAAGGAATTACTTTCTCGGTAATCCCTTCTTCGATAATACCAGTGAACTGGCAACGATTGACACAAAACGTCTCTCTAACTTTATTAAAAGTACAAAATGGTTTGTTTAAATTCATTAGTATCCCATGAGTAACCTCATTAGTGGTACCACAATGGACCCTTGAGGTCTACGTGTGTCAATGATATCTGGATAGCCACTCCAACCTAACCTAACCTAGTTTTGTTTCTTATTAAATATTCATGTTGCATTAAATAAGTGTTGATTTTCTGATTTTCATTTTTCATCATCATTTCGTTGTTATTGCAACAACCTCGGTGATTGCAACTACCCTTGTTCTGACTAGTTGAGATAATTGAGAACGTACTGTATATGCATATACTAGACAAAAACAAATTAACAAAAATCAACCAAGGCTCAAAATGTGGCTTTAAAGTTCAAATGGCTTGATGTGCGGTGCCCATAATTAAGTGCGGCACTGTATCCACAGCATAATTGCCATAACATTTCCAATGAAGTTCTCAGATAATGGTAACAAAATAAATATAAAATGTATTCAGTAAGAAATCTAGATCCAATTTACTTAAACACATGCGCGGATAATTTCAAGACATAAATGGTTCAAACGATGGGACTAAGACAAAAAAAAACCGATCTTTATCAACAAAATAGAAACAATATTGATAACATTTTACATCGACATTTGTTTTATAATTAAAAAATTTACAAACATTTATATTTACACATATTCTTAACAATAACAAAGCTCAAACAGTCTTTAGTTTTTTCCAAATCTCCGAAATTTTAAATTTTGATTAATCTTCTTTTTTTTATAAATTTGGGCTTTCCCCTTACGCTTTGCCTAATACCTACACTCTTTGTAATTTGCAATTTCTTCGTAATAAATAGCGATAAGATAAACTGAAAATAAAATTAAAAAAAAAAAAACAATAATAACTTAAATCAATTATCTTGTTTCTCTTTTAAGTATGTATACGGATACTCAAAAAGTTCTAGTAGCAATTAAAAGTCCATCACGTTGACAGTGCGGGCGACTTAAATTTCAAAACAGCCCTGCATCAAAACAATATACAAAGTAATAGAAAGACGTCTCTGATATATGCATGATTTTATCGTGGACATAAATACTTGGCGTCTCTTGGAATCTAAATCAAAAAGCTTTTAACGAGGCATGGCAATCAAATCAAGGTGCGCGACCATTCTTGTGGTATTTTTAATATGCTTCGCTACGACTTCGATAAGCGTTGCAGGACAAGCACGTATTGTAGGTGGAAAGGAGGCGCTTGCAAATAGTGCACCCTTTATTGTGTCGCTTCAAAAATCTGAAAAGGGAAGCAGTGTTCATTATTGTGGAGGGACGATACTCAATGCTAATTGGGTTGTGACCGCTGCTCATTGCTTGTCCTCGAAGAGCCTCGTAGACAGTACGGTCTTGGTTGCTGGAAGCATATTAGTAGACGACGAGTCGAGTACCGTTCAAAAGCGCAAGATTGACTACTACGTTGTGCATGACCTATTTGTGGGAGGTATCGCTCCCTATGACATCGGTTTAGTTTATACTAAGACAGCATTTAAATGGACGTCAGCCGTTCGAGCTGCCAGTCTTCCTCAAGCGGAATCCATTCCCAGTGGAAGTGCTTCGTTGTATGGATGGGGAAGTACATCGACGACATCAGTTGATAAGTTTCCTTCTTCACTTCAGGTAATACACTCATGATTTGTGTTAAAAAGAAAGTACATTGTTAAAAACTTGTATTAATTATTTTAGGTTGTAAATTCGTTACCAATTTGGACATTATCGCGATGTGAAAAGGCACTTGGATCACATGGAACAAATTTGCACGAAACAAACATATGCACCGGCGACATGGACTCAGGAATAAGCATTTGTAGGTCTGATTCTGGAGGTCCACTTATGCAGGGAAATACTTTAATTGGTATTGTTTCATGGGCAAAAATACCATGTGGCCAGAAGAACTCTCCATCTGTGTATGTGCGTGTCTCTGCTTTTAATTCGTGGATAACAAAACATGAAAAAGTACCGAAATGATTGTTTGTATTGTTTAAACAAATTACGAATAAAAATACGATTTCGAAACTAATCAAAAAAGGTAAATCAATAAAAAGAGACATTTTGTAATAATTTATTGTCTCAATTTTATTCCCAGGGATAGTAATGGTCAAGAAATCGTCAATAACTGAAGAAAGAAACACATTCTGACATTGGTGATTTTTTGCTTTGTGCTTGTGGTTTACAAAATTTATAAGAACATTAGTAATACTTTCGGATTAAAACTAGATTAGAGTTAACATGATAAATGCCTGCTTGACATATTTATAATAAAATCACTGCATCTAGGTTTTGTTGCAATAAATTATTTCTTACTTAGAAAGCTGCGTCTACACTGTTCGATTCAGATGCGTTCTTCCCTACCTTTTTCTCGAGTACCCCAAGGTAGCTACTTAGGTCACCTCTTTTTTATAGTGAATTCGCTTGAACAACAACAATTAGAGAATACTGTGGAGATAATTGGAATTCCGGATTTAAATAAAGCGAAAGCTTTGGATAAAGCTCTTAACCTTTTCTCCGTTGGACTGGATGAGAACATAAGTAAAAAAGAAATTGATAACTTTTATACACAAAAAATCAATAAGAGTGGTATTATACCAAGTTTCTCTGCTGCTGCAACTTATGAACCATCTTTTACAAGTTTTTTGTGTATAAAATTTTGCTCACATAACACTAAACGTACGCTTATGAGGAAAACAGTGGAGTTCAAAAAACGCATGACAGCTAAAATTGTTGGGAATAAATACAGCGAACAAAGCGCTATTTATATAAATACCACACTTGAAAACTCGAAAAGCAGCCGATATTGCCAGGAAATCTAAAGGATACAAATTTCTATGGTTTCAAAAAACCAATCTTTTAATCAGAAAACAAGAAGGTAAAAAGCGATTAAAATCAAGTGTTTAGAAGACTTAAATAATCTTTAAAATGAATGCCTTTTAAAAATTTACAAAATTTTGATCCAGCAGAACTTGTGTTCTCATATAATTTTTAAAATGATCTATTGTTAAGTGTTTTTCTGAATAACAATGTTTACCCAAATAATTTCTTTATTATACATCAAAACATCCGTAGTCTGCGTGCAAATTTTGATTTGTTATTGCTACATATTGAATCATGTTTAAATAAGCCTGATTTTATTTTTGTTACTAAAATTTAGATCTTTGATATTGAGAAAGGTAATTTCATAATTCTTGGGTATACTTTTTTTGCCACAAGTAATAATATTTATAGTGCTGGTGTGTGTGGGTGTTTTTGTCAAAAATATATACATTAATTGTGATGTTGTCAGTAATAATTTGGTCACTGCGGATATAATTAAAGTTACTCTTAATTTGAATAATGAAAAACACTGCTTGATTTGTGTCTGTAGGCTTCATGATGGTGGTAGGGATGTCTTTCTTGAGGAACTTAATACTCTGTTGATGAATGAAAAAACTAAAAATTTGATTTTTCTGGGTGACATAAATATTGATCTTCTCTCTAAAACCCAATACGTGGATAACTATTTAATGTTGTTGGCCATAAGAATGGTTTAGATTCTTATATAAATGTGCCTACTAGAATTGTTGAAAACTCTAAAACATGTCGCACCTCCGGTGCAATATCGACGCAATTGCAATTTTTTCTGAAATTGAGTTAAGAACGCCATAATGTCGCAAATGTCAAGTTTTATCCGTGTAAAATTGACGTGTTTGTATCTTTGCTAGTGCCCAAAAGAGGCCACTTTTTTGTTTGACACAACAGTTTAAACTATAAAATTTTTCGGAGCAACAAAGTCGTAATGTACCTTGCGCTCCACAATAGTTCAAACCCTTCACAAGCTCAAAAAAGAAAGAGGTGAAAGATATAAAAGGTAAGAATATGAACTCTAACTCACTGAATAGTCAGCTATTTTTAGGACTCTTGAAGTCGATTCTGTAGGCCTATTTTAGGGCGATATAGTATTTTCAATAAGCAAGCAAACTTTAACCGTGATTCCTGAACATTTAAGAAAATTGCATTTACGTCCAATAGAAAGCAATTAGTGAAATTAAATGGTAGTTTGTGTGAAATTAGTATTGGTGTTCCCCAAGAATTCAAAGGCAAATTACAGCATTTGCTGATGATAAGGCCTTTTCATATGGTTGCAGTTCTATGGTTAATTTAATTTCTGACTTTAACTCAGACTTGGGTATCTTAAGACGCTGGTTTGCAGTTAATAAAATGGTATTAAGTAATAAAACAAAAATAATGTACTTTAGTCTGTCAGGATCTTCTAACATAGTTGATTGCGATATATTTTATCATTCCTCAGATTGCCAACAATTTAAATTCAGTGTAAATGAATCTAATAGTTTTGTCTCAAGGGAGCCCTGTTCAACTCATTGCTTTCAGGTAGAATTTGTGAATACCTTTAAATACCTTGGTGTAATACTTGATAGTAAAATTAATTAACTAATTTAAAAAATTATTTACTATGTTGCTCCAGACAATTTTATACACTTGGTTTATACTGCTCGAGAAAAATGCTTGTTATGATATACTCTGGATGTTCAAATGGTAGACATGTGTATTCAAGAGGACACAAGCGTCCACAGGTTTTCTCAAAACCCACCTCTGTCTATCAACTCCTACTCTCACCTCGCCGCGGTGAACATCGGGTGCCTAGTACCTCAACTGGAGATTGTGTTCCAACCCCAGTGGAAAGTTGTTGGGGGCAGCAAACGAGAGAGGGGGGGAGAGGTGTTTCCACTAAGGCACCTCTCCTTATCCAGGCGGCAGCGGACGAATTCTCGAGATAGAATCAACGGTGGCGTCTACAGTTCCAGTAAGGTCGAACTACTTAGTGAACACCTTATAGGGCTTCTTCGACATATTCGGAGCCCAGGCCTATAAGGAGCGGTTCATCCGGCTCCCCTTCCTGGGAGTTATACTAAGGATCTGGCCCTCCAGGTTGGGGGTTGTGCCGTCGGGGTGACTTCCTGGCCACGTAAAAACATCATAGTTTCGAAGCAACAACAAGCCTCGGATACGGACGGATTCACTGTTGACAACCCACGCAAACGAAATAAGGACAACGAACTTCGGATATGTACGTGGAATGTTAGGTCCCTTAACAGACCACATGCAGCCGAACAATTAGCGGAAGCCCTAAACTGCTGCAAGGCAGATATTACAGCCATCCAAGAAGTGCGATGGGATGGACCGGGTAAACGCAAACTAAAAGACTGCGATATCTACTACGGCGACTGCTACCGAGAACAAAGACAGCGTCTATAGCCTAGTACGCTGCTGATGCGAAACGAAATTTCCCATACAAAAATGACATGACGAAATCATAAACGAAAAATTTCGCTGTGCTTTTCGTTTTTCAGTACGCTGCTGAACAACGAAATGTGTCATTTTAGTGGATAGCTGTACTAGATTTTTTAGTACAATTCTCCACTCTTTTCGTTCTCAATTTAATTGCCCGGTATATTAATTGCTTGCGAAATTTTGACGTTTAATTTATTTATTGGAAAAAATTGTTTACAAATCAAAATTGAAAATTGTTTACTCGTGACTTTCGGTGTTTTTCATTTTAATAAAGATATAGACTCTATAGATATATAGACTCTACACAAATATTTTTCCGTTGTGGTTTTCGTTTTAATTTCGCTCTACACTTGGAGACCACCGAAAAATTTCGTTTCGCATCAGCAGCGTACTAGGCTTATTTGGGTGTGGATTTGTTGTTGGAACTAGGCTCAGGCAAAAAGTCTTGAGTTTCAACAGTGTGAGCGAGCGCATCACGACAATCCGCATCAAGGCTAAATTCGCCAACATAAGCCTTATATGCGCGCATGCCCCAACAGAGGAGAAAGATGAAGACACCAAAGATATGTTCTTCGAGCTCTTGGACAAGACATATGAGCAGTGCCCTGGCTATGACATTAAAATTGTCTTAGGAGATTTTAATGCCAAGCTAGGAAGAGAAGACATCTTTGGTGGCATAATCGGGAGATACAGCCTGCACGACACTACCTCCGACAACGGATTCATGCTGGTCGATTTCGCTGCGGGGCGAGACGTTCTGGTAGCTAGTACGCAGTTTACGCATCTTAATATCCACAAGGGGACATGGAAATCTCCTGATCAATCAACCGTCAACCAGATTGACCACATTGCGATCGACGCACGACACTTCTCCAGTATCCAGGATATCCGAACATTCCGAGAGGCGAACATTGACTCGGACCACTACCTCGTTGTAGCCAAGGTACGGCTACGGATATCCCGATCCAAGCCAAAACAAGGAAGTACTGTGAGAAGATTCGATGTTAGACGGCTACAATCGCAAGAGACTGCCATGTCCTTTTCCGATCGAGTCTCTAATAACCTCCTAAGGAGTCCTATGCTTCCTGCATTAAGCATTAAAAACCAGTGGCAACATTGCCTTGCAGCCATCAGAGATGCCGCCTAGGTTTCACACGGCCACCACAGCGAAACCCCTGGTTTGACGACGTGCAAGCGCACGCAGCGAAACAAGAGGCATACAAAACGGCGCTGCACAAAAGGACTAGAGCTGCTCGCGAGCTCTACGAGCAGAAGAGGAGAGAGGAACACCGGCTTCTTAGACGGGAAAAAAGAGAGCATGAGAAGCGCGCGATCGAGGAGATAGAGGGATGTCACAACAGGAATGAGGTTCGTAAATTTTACCAAAAGGTAAAAAAACCTCCCAAGGGTACCAGCCACGAACCGAAGCCTGTAAAGACGATCAGGGGAACATCGTAGTAGAACCGCAGTCGATGCTAAGAATATGGAAAGATCACTTCTCCAAATTGTATAACGGCGATGACGAACCGAATTCCGCTGTAAGGGAGATAGAACCACTCAACCTCGGCGACGCAGATCAACAATTCCGCCCACCCGACCTTGACGAAGATAGCTATATCTAAACTTAAGTCAAACAAAGCTGCTGGAGCTGACGGCATCACCGCCGAACTATTCAAAGCAGCAGGCGATGACTTGGTAGGGAGCATGCACCAACTCATCTGCAAAATTTGGTCGGAAGAAAGCATGCCCGATGAGTGGAATCTCAGCATAGTGTGCCCGATACATAAGAAAGGAGACCCTCTAAACTGCGCCAACTACAGAGGCATCAGTCTCCTTATCATTGCGTATAAGATCCTCTCTGCCGTATTATGTGAACGTCTGAAGCCATTCGTCAACAACCTGATTAGTCCTTATCAGTGTGGCTTCAGACCAGGAAAGTCCACTATCGACCAAATATTCACACTACGGAAGATCTTGGAAAAAACCCAGGAGCTTCAAATCGATACCCACCATCTCTTTATCGATTTTAAAGCCGCGTATGACAGCATCTATAGGGAAGAGCTCTACCGAGCAATGTCTAGTTTTGGCATTCCTGTCAAACTTATCCGTTTGTGCAGAATGACGATGGAGAATGCACGCTGCTCTATCAAGGTCGGAAAAGATCTTACCGATGAATTTGTTGTCAAAAAAGGTTTTAGACAAGGCGATGCACTGTCATGCGACTTCTTCAACATCGTTCTGGAAAGAATTGTGCAAAACTCAACCGTCTACACTAGAGGCACAATCTTCCAAAGATCCATCCAATTACTCGGATACGCAGATGATATTGACATAATTGGAAGATCAAAGCGTGATGTCAACGGAAGCGAAGAAGATGGGTTTAGTGGTCAATGAGGGCAAGACCAAGTACATGCTGTCATCAAAAAAGAACATTGAACAACGATGTGTTGGACAAAACGTCACAATGGACAGCTATAACTTTGAAGTAGTTAAGAACTTTGTCTACCTAGGCACCGCTATTAACACAGACAACGACACCAGCGCTTAAGTCAAACGAAGAATAACTCTTGCAAATCGCTGCTTTTTTGGACTTAGAAGGCGATTGAGAAGTAAAGTCCTCTCTCGAGCTTCTAAAATCACCATCTATAAGACACTCATCATCCCGGTTCTTATTTATGGCGCTGGGGCCTGGACCCTGTCAAAGAAAGACGAGAGCGTCTTAGTATTTTTCGAGAGAAAAATTCTTCGGGTGATTTTTGGTCCCGTACGCATAGATGGAGAATGGAGGAGAAGATACGAAACGACGAATTGTACCGGCTGTACTGCGACACTGACCTACATAGTTAGAAGAATTAAAGTCCAACGGCTTAGATGGCTGGGTCATATAGAGCGAATGGACATCAACGCTCCAGCCCAGAAGGTCTTAGAATCCAATCCCGAGGGACGGCGCAGTAGAGGAAGACAGCGACTCAGGTGGCGCACCCAGGTGGGAGAGGACATTAACCAACTTGGCGTGCGAAACTGGAGACAGCTAGCTAGGGACTAAGCTGGCTGGAGAAGCATGTTGATTGAGGCCCAGGTCCGCCTCGGACTGTAGCACCACCTTAACCCTAGAAAGATAAGCATATTTCATAGGACATAAGTGATACACATGATTTATACGTCAATTCGACGTAGGTTATCTTTCTAGGGCTAAGTAAGTAAGTAAGGAAGTCAGACCTATCGGAAAGGACTTTCCTGAAAAGTGGTATCACTAGCCCCGAATAAATAGGAAGTTTGGAAGTTTTTTCTACGAACAGTTATTTCGATCGGAGTTCAATTGGAAACGAAAAAAAATATATGTATAGCGTGCTACCTTCTAAAGACACCCCTAGCTGGAGAAAAGTAAATTGAATAGATTAGTCCAAGGTCCAACACTTTGTCATCATGATCCAAGGTGTTAAAAACCAACCTTAAAATTTTGCGCTGCATTTTTAGTGTTCTTCGTCTATTTTCTTCAATTATTGCAAAGATTGCAACGGCTATATTATCCATCTTTAAAGACAAATGAAAAACGAGCTTTTATTTATTGTTCAGGTCCGTAAAGAGCGAAATTCAAAATTTACCTAAGTCACGAATTTTTTTTTAATTTTTTTTAATTCGTGACTTAAATAAAATCAAAAAAATGTGTTTGTTCGATAGCTTAGTAGGAAAAAAAAAATATTAGAATTTAATTTTAAATATATAGTATGGAAATTTATTTCAATATAATAGACAATAAAGTATCTACCAATTTAATTATGAAAAAAAGAACCTATCCCGATGCGGTATGCAGCCAAAGTGAAAGAGATTACGGACAACTTGCTCTTGGCTTAAGCTAGAGGCGTTGCCATTAGTTTCGTTAAGATTTACAATATTAATTTCGGAAATAATTGTAATAGATCCTAAACATACCGTCGGGGAAGAACTAATCTTCTTTACTTAAGATACAAAAACAGATACTTTAATAAAAATAAAAAAAATGGTATACAAGCATTTCCTCTTATATACATTAGAATGAATGTTGAAAAAAAGGATCAGGATTTTTAGCGCCTGATACTCGCTAACGTTGTTGAGAATATTGAATCTTTTTGAAATGATTACAGATGTTTAAATAAAGTTGAATGTTGTTATGTAGTGGAATTGTCGTTACATGCTGAATTTGGTGAGTTAACTTCCGGAAGTAGACATAACTTTGTGATTGGGCGTTTGTTTTTTGTTTTCCATTTGCATACACAGATACAACCCTGCATATGCCGTCTGCACCTGGATGAGTCTCCACTACTCTAGCCAGTGGATGATGACTATGTCATTTCTTTCGATGTTTCTTTTGGATTTGGTCCACTTTGGAGGTTGTTGAAGGCGTGATAGATATTCCTTGTGCCATTTATCCCAAAAGTGCTGGAACATTTGTTGGATATGTTGCCATCTGTTGAGTCGGTTGGTTTTAAGATCAAGTAGTGATGGTTCTGGAACAATATTCGTAGGCTCTCCAATAAGGAAATGGGCAGGAGTGAGTACACTTAAGTCCGTAGGGTCATCGGTGAGTGGACACAGCGGTCTGGAGTTTAGTGAGGCTTCGATTTGAACTAGAAGTGTATGCATATGAATGAATTTTTTTTTGATAAAATACGTTAAAGATGATACTTAACTGATTTTACTCCTGCCTCCCAGGCGGAATAAAACTCCAGGAAGTTCCTTTATTTTCCATCTGGGCACGGACGTCAGGCGAAAGAATTTGAAGAAATTGACGATTCATCTTTATAAGCTCTTTGTTGGCTCCCACAATGTTGGTTCCATTGTCACTGTACAAGTGACTACAGCTTCCTCTTCGCGCAGTGAACCTTCGGAATGCAGCAAAAAAACCTTCGGACGTCATTTCTGAGACAAGTTCGATATGAATAGCTTTTGTGACCAAACAAATAAATATACAAATAAAACCTTTGTAGGTCTTCGTCGTTCTACCTTAATTGTGGGATTGGCCAAACCTCGACACATCATCCTACTCCAACAGACGAACGAGGCAGACATAACAAAAGAGAACTAGCTTCCCATCTATTTCTATCCTTTCGTATTCTGTTCTGTATATAGTGTCAGCAGGAGAGAACACAAAGAGTCGATACGATGAACAATGATTTGTCGGAACATTTTCTCAATGTCCGATGTGAAAACGAAGAGAAATGTACGCCATTTCAGAATGACTGATGAAAGATCGTTTTGTAACGATGGACAGGAAAGAAGCAGAACGAGAAAATGTATTTTGAAAGTAATTGTCACAAGCTGTTTCTTCAGGAGTAGAAATTCTTGAAGTAGAAACTTCTTCTAATTCCCAGAACTTTCGAAGTGAATTATCAATTGCATTGACTTGTGTATGAAAGGAGCTTATGTTTTCAATAGATAAACTATTTTTTGAATTAATAGGACCAGATAATATCCAACCCAGTTCTGTATGCTGGTCTAAAGGTCCGTTTTGAGGCCTTATTACACCATCAAGAATTATTTCGTGGAAGATATCAGTACCGATGAGAATGTCGATATTACCAGGCTTAGAAAAAGATGGATCAGCTAGAGTAATATAGTCGAATTCTTTTGGTAAAGTTGACGAACGGGATACTTTTATAGGTAGTCACTAATTGATGACATAACTAGTGCTTTAACTAGCGTTTCGAAACTAGAATTTGTGCATGAAAAGACAATTTAAGCAAAGATTATTGTTTTTTGCAAACTCTATTTTTTGTCGGAAGAAAAAGCCTTAAATTGTGGACGAAGATATAGGTAATGTGTTTCGTGACAGCAAATGCAAGATGGAGTTTTGAAATTGCGCTTTGAAGTATGCAGAGATCTTGAACAAACTGGAGTTTTATTTGGAAACGCTGTCTTTTCTTTGCTATGTATTGAGATCTTGGTTTCAACGGCTTCCAAGGAACGGAAGCCGTTGAAACCAAGCCGTTGTTCGGAAGTTAAAAAAAGGTATATATCTATGCATATTTTTGTTTAGCAATTGTTCGAAATGCCCTACTCCTGCATTTAAACATACTTGACAACGTTTTAAGAACTTCTCATTTCCTCGACCGCAGTTTCAATTTTTTCCCTAAGTTCAATAACAGTGCATATTGGCTGAACAAAAATATTCTCTTTTAGGCAACCCCGATACGAAAAATCTAATGGATTCAAGTCCGGTGACCTAATGGGCAATGTTATTGTTCCACCACGACCGATCCATCGCTCAGAGAAAGTTCTGTCTGAAAAACTTCTGAAATTTCTTCCAAAATGGACTGGACATCCATCTTGCTAAAACCACATAGACTGGAACAGGGCGAGAGCAATATTATCTAATAATAAACAGATTCTGTTTTCCAAAAAATTCTAAATAATTTTCACTATAAGGTGTGTCGGGCAATTCAAAGGGTCCTATGATTTGCCCGTTTAAAATTCCACACCACAATTTGATTTTAAATTGGTATTAAATGTGCTTAAACTTTGAAGCAAACTCAAATCGACGTTCTAGATCGCAAGCAATTAAATAATTTAAAGTGTGTGTCTAATCATGTGAACAAAAAAAACTGCAATTTTTCCTACATCATAGACAAGAAAGAGGAAAAGATTGTTAAGTAAGGTTAAAATTCATTTCATATTACCCTGATGATCTCCTGCCTAATAAATAGTTCCTCTCTCACCACTTAAGTGCCAAACAAAACTATTGCCAGCACGTTCTCCATATCTAGCATCTACAGCCATAATTTTTGTATTTTCATCGCAAATCTAGAAAATGTTTAAGTTTTTTAATTAGGTTAATAGGTAAATAAAGTAGCTACTTATCTTCCAGTTCCGCAGCTTCTCATTCCTGACGGATGTGGCTCCTTGCATAGTGGGTACCTTGGTGAGGTTGTTGCTATGCTATAGGCATGCTCGGTCCAGCGTTGTTTTTCTGCACGCTACTCTGCACATTTTCGTATGCATTATGTGCTGTCGTTAATTTTGCTCGTAATAGCTCCAGACTTGTCTCAGAAAAATATGTAGATTCCACAAAAATCGAAATTCTAAAATGAGACGAGCGGAAGACATCCCTGTGTGACACGTCAGCCATAGCTCCCGTTTAATTGCATCGCAGTTATGTTTTCACTTTACCGTAAGACCGCACAAAACTGTTACAATCCAGGTCGACCCTTCGAAAATCGCAACAATTTTGAACGGAATCAAGTTTAAAAAGGTTTTAGTTATTTGCGCTCTGCAATATAAATACGCAGTTGCCCGTTGTTATTTGTTATCCCTCGATGACGTCGTTCTCGGCAAGTACCGCTTATCACGACACTATGAAAAACGGTGTGGCCTGCGCACTTGTATGTTGATGGTCTGATTTTTATTCGATCGTCAACGTCATCGATGGTGAAGATGCGCAGCGTTAATATGCTTGTTGTTGCACTCGTGCCCAAAAATCTGCTGGACGAAGAATAATTTCTTGACGGCACTGCCGTTGCTCTGCACACATGGTTGATTAGCAATAGAATTTTCACTTGGTGATGACGTTTTGGGTGTAACGCTGAATGTTAGGATGACTCATGTGTTTGTCACACGGTGGCAATTTATTTTCTCAGCTGTGAATCTCTAATAGTTTTCTTTTATGAATAATGTATTCTTTCATGAAAAGCTCGAGAACCAAATAAAGTTCAAAATAACACAAAACATAAATAATAATCATAATATACAGAGTTTCAGCAACCATCTCAGCTAAAGCCAAGAGTACCTATCTTCTTTATGCAGAAGATTAGGCTCTATTTTTATATGTATGATTATGTATTTAAATATTTAACATTATTATGCAGTTTGTCTGCTAAGCTATCTACATAGCGTACTTAGCAAGCTTACCTACTTCCGTTTTCATTTCCATAAATTGATTTGAATTTAAAAATTTGTCTGGTGTTTCCAATAACCATTCTTTAATGAAAAATACGTTAAAAAAAATTACCGAATCTTGGGAACATCCCTTGTTCCCTCCTAGTAACACTCCTACCAGTGTAGGCCTGTCATTCACCACCATAATCAGTGGCGAACCCGAGTCTCCCTGACAATAGAAAGTACAATTCTTTCCATTAAATTTATACTTGTCATTAGCACAGAGTTTGTATTTAGGTCCATATTCAGCGACACACGTTTCCGGAGTCTGAATTTTTAATGTCACACAATGCAATTCAGTAGATTTCATGAAATTTTCACTACACGGTCCAAAAGTATATGATTTCACTTCCGTGCCGGGTTTACAAAAGTCTTCTTTAGGCAAAGCTACTTCTGTGACGAAATCATTGTATGTAATGTGTGTATCTAAATATACGAGCGCCAAATCCTCGTCATCTAATGTTGTGTATTTGTGTATTTTTCGAATTTGCACTCGAGAATCATCGAGATGCAATATGTTATTTAGCCCCACGGCAATTTTTATATCTTTTAGACGCAATGAAAAATCCTTGGTTAAATTATGGCCGGCAGTTAATATGATTTCTTTTGAAATTATAACCCCATCAAATACATGATCTTTTCCCAACAAAAATGCTGCTACAAATGGCGCAGAATTTGGTTCGGCGACAGTTTTGGGTTCAAATTGTTGATAATTGTAATGATTGTTGATTTTATTAACATTTTGCGCACACGGAACGTGACACGGCAATTTATTTGGGAATATAAATTGATTTAAGTTCAAGTTATTATGAAAATTATGTTCATTATAATTTTTATCACCCGGAATAGATGAGTTAAAAAATATAAAAACAACTATTAATATAATTATTACTACGAATAAAATGATCGATCTTCCCTCCATGGTGGTTTTTGTTTGTCTGTGACGAAAGTAAGATACAAAACTTACTCTATGTCTATATCTCTATTTTAAAAAATTCACTGAATAACTCACTCATTGAAAAATAGAGTGTGGTAAAAATCAGGGATGGCAAAAAAGTAATAGTATAATTTAGTTTTCTTTTAATGAACCTTAATTGTGGCAAATCTGTTATTTTGCTAGAATAATAGCTAAATGTATCAAAATAAAATATCTAATAGCCTTATTTTTTACATTTCACTAACTAATAATTGTCTGTTGACATGGTTGGATGACTTTAGAAAACGATGTCAGAATTATTGGAAGGCAATTTTCCCGACAGATGCCAGAGAATATAAACATTTAGATTAGAAGTGAAGACAACAAAACGTGCAAAAACATTTAAAAAATATAAAACATAAAAAAGAGAAACAGTAATAAATAACGACTATCTTTTAAAATTTGTTTGTAAAAGTTCTTTTTCGTTATATTATTTACTTTTTTTATTTCTTTCGATTTTTTTTGCTTTCAAATTCTTTCAAAATCCGGTAAACTTTTGTTGTTGTGTCCTGCTCAAAATGTCCTGCTCAAACTGGATGATTTTGTTTGAAAAGAACATCATCCAATATTCAATTAGTGGATGATCGTCCAATTATTTTAAAAAAAATAAAAATTGGGTGTTGAGACGAGTACAAACGATTCTAAAAAGTCGTCCAAATTTTAGATAGAAAATTTGTTGTCTGTCTTTTTTGGAAGAACAAAAATTAGCATTGAAATGCTTGATAGAGAATTAGTTAAAATATTTTGTGAAAAATCTGCCAATATTAGAAGATCGTGTATACTTAGCGTTAAACTGTCTTTATGCCACACCATGCGAATCCTTTTTTATAAAATATTTTCCAATCCTTTTTAGTAACGCTTATGTCAAATATTTTATTAAAACTGTTGACAGAAATGGAGAAATAAAACAAACGAAAACGATTCGAAAATTGGAACATTTTTCAAAAGTTAAGTAATAAATATGTTTTGCAGGTTATAACATATAAACAACTTGAGTATTTACCGAGTAGTTTCCATTTCATAGAACAGTCCATTGCTTATCTGATTTGTGGAATCCCACGCATGCCAAAAAACATGTTTACGTCTTTCCGACACGATAAAGATGATTTGCAAGTCTTTTCCAGGAGTAAGTAAGTTCATAAATCAAGTGACATCTGTCAAAAAGAACATTTCCGTATTGTTTGTTTGAAAACCAATCGTCTTAGAAGACACCAGTTAGAACAAAATCATATTCAACAACGTTTCAATGTCCATAGAATCTAAATAAAAGATTTTAACAGAGATGTCTGTGTGTGTATCCTACGTTCGTATGTCCGTAGGTTTGGGAAGCTTTTTTCGTCGTTCATACCTCAAGAACTAGTGAAGATATCGACTTCAAATAAATGTTGTTATACAGATAATAATACAGAATGGTACAGAGAAGATTTTCAAAAAAGTAGCGTGAGTTTTTTTTTTTTTTAATTAGATTGACACTTTTTTATTGCAATAAATAAAATGCTCAAATAAGCTTCCATCTAATTTCATCTTATAGAAAATACAGTTTTCAAAGTTTAGTAATTTTTTTTATAAAACTACAACAGTCAGATTAAAATTAAAATCTACAAAAAATACTACGCTAAATTGGTAAAAATTGATATCCGGTTTTTGATATGTCGTGAATAAATGAAGGTTTTGTCTTCAAAATGATTTCATTCTGTACAAAATTGTATTCTTAACGTAAGATTTTGTTCTTAGAAAAATCTATTATTTTATACAAGAAATAAAATATTTCAATAAATGCTAAGAAAATTTGTATAAATTGGTTTTCGACTAAAAATCTCGGTAACAAAACTAGATTTTTAATTACTTAATGTTTTGTTTTCATTCAATGTTTTGTAAACGTCAATTAACATTAAAATTGTTTTCCAAATGATAGTTAACTTTCCAAACTAAACTCTTAGCAACAAATATCTTCATGTGAAAAAATATTAAGGGCCAACAAAAAAAGATTTGTTCGATCTACAAATAAAATAATAAATTGGCGAAAAAGTCTGTAGGGAACCAGGGCCTAGTGACTTACAACGCTCAACCATTCCTGTGTGCGAGTACTGTTGGAAGGGACCTACAATTTTAGGCCGCATCCGATCTGCACTTTTTCATGACAAGAATTGCTCTTGTCAATTCCTCCCAAGAGGCAGTACCCGCGAAAATTATTTTATAAAATTAAGGTGGTACAGGCAGGAATTGAACCCAGGACCTCTTTCATGACAGTCCAACGCACCATCATGCCACGGGTACTACAAACCATCCTATTTTTCAGATGATCTTTTTGACACTTAGAATACAAATCCCCTTTTAGTACCCCCTTAAAAAGTTGTATTATATTTTTGTTCATTTATATTTTAAATATTTATTTTAATAACTGAATTTGGTTTTCCATTTCTAGTAAAAAAAATATGAACCTTTAGACAAAAATTTCCCTACCCTACTACCTTACTTTGGTAAGATCGAGTGTATCGAATAGATTACAATTGTATCGACATTTTCAACCGTGGTGACAGAGGGTTTTCACTCAGAAATGTACTTAATTGCACAACTGCAATGAAAAAAGAATCCGATCTTGAAAAGAGAGGAGAGCAATTGAGTGAGTATAATGCGAAAACATGTCTTTGCATGCATGCAAATTAAGTTATTACGCTAACTTTTAGTTTTTTTTCTTTAAACTTTATTTATAAAAAAAATGTAAAACATACAAAATTATTTTATAAGATAAAAAGACGATTGGCGCGTTTGACGACTGGATTTAGATTCAAGATCTGTTGACCGGAGTATTGCTGTTCGGTGTTTCTCATTTAGATGGGGGTTGTTTTTGTAATTTTAACCAATGCACATGTACTTGTTTTAATGGCATTCCAATCCCGCTCAAGTGGTGGTTTGGTTGAGTCGTATCGCTTGGTCATTATAAGCCATGGAATTTATGGCTGAAACACAAACAAGCTTCAGCTTCGCCTGACGTTTATGGCTGAAACACATACACGCTTCAGCTTCGGCTTCGCCTGACGTTTACGAGTTCAGCCATAGGAATTCAATGCATGCTATCACAATGGAGCTTCGACCTCACGTTTCGTTTGACAATCGTAAGGAAAAGTACGTAATGTAACGTAATGTGACTCCAAACGGAAGCTCTAGTTCAATTATCTGAACATTTGCTTTGTCTGACAGCTCATCAGCTGTAAAAAAATGTCAACAAACAAAATATTTGCTCTTTGGAGGGATGAAATAATAGAAATGTCATTCAAAGCAACCTCGAAGCAAGGCCACCGTAACGCAGACGAAGGCGAAGCTGAAGCGTGTTTGTGATTCAGCCATTAAGACTTCCAGATTGTTTTGGTTTGTGGGATACTTGAGTGAAGTGTGAACTCACATTTTGTATCCAAGGGTTGAAGATAGGTGGAACTGTTTCAGCTAAAAATAGAAACTTTCAATTGGAATATTTTTGACTGCAGCTGATTTACATTTCCAAACATTTAGGATTTTGGAATTGATTTTCTGTTTTTATATCTTTTGGATGTTTTGTAAACGGAAGGTTTTACTACCTGGGAATATGTACGTATTTCCAAATTACAAGTTCATTAAATTAAAAGGAAGATTAGACAAATATTAACTGGGGACAAAAGTCCACACAAAATTGAAGTAAGAATAAAAAGTAAAATAAAGGTTTTTTTTTAATCGAACATTTCAATTTTAAGGCTTTTGAGTGGTAAATTTTACAAAAAAGTTTTTGACCTAGACTTTTAGGATGTATTACTATGATGTTCTGATGATTTGAGTTGTTCTGCGACCAAGTGTTTAAAAGTTACAGAGGTTTGAAAAAATTTGAAATGTCGAAAATATCAACATTTCGCGTACTATGCTCAAACGGTATTTTGTGTCTTAATAGGTTTTTCATAACAAACCCAAAACTGGGTTTTCGGCAAAAAGTTTTCGAAAACCCGAAAATCGTTCACACCGAACATTTACACGTTTTAATTTGACATTTAAATGTATTTAACACCGGCTGTCAAATTGTTGATTGATGATAAAATTTGTGAGTAAAAAGTTTTGTTCTTCTCAAATTATTTGTGAAACCAAAATTAATTCTAACCAATTCAAATTGATTTTAACGTAACACTAGCTTTTTCAAATGTAGTCTGCTTAAAACTTAATCTAATTCTTAGGCAACCCTGTTTCAAGATTTATTGCATGTGGCGGAGTGTTCTGGCAACCCTTCGTGCAGTGTTAGAGGCCACCATAAGTCGGCCAATCAGGGAGCACAACCACAACAGGCGCGAGTCTCGATAGAGGCTGCCTGCAGCGAGTTACACGACGATGATCATTCGTTTGTGATTCCTGATATCGAGTTTGTGGGAAGCACATCGCGCTTTAAATACCTACTTCCTAAATAAAGATAAAATAGAATTAAAAGTTTCTTTTATTTCGTTTGTTGGACTTTTAGGTTTCCTGCGACTAAATGCATACTTTGGGTGTTTCTTGGTAGATGAAACATTTTGTTCAGAAAATGTCGATGAAATTTTTCATCCACTTCAAATTCATCTAAGACCCAAATGTTTTTGAAAAAAGAAGATGTTAAAATACAGAATACCTATGCTTTTAAACAGACTCTTTGACTACGTGACCAAGTTAGTGCATTTTCTTTTAGCAGTAGCCGTGGCATGATGGTTAGTGCGTTGGACTAAGCTAATTGAGTCATAAAAATTACAATATCGTAAAAAGAGACCGGCCCTACTCCACTTAAGGGTCGAGCGGTGTCGCTCTCTTCATACGAAAAGGAATTAATTATAAAGTCATATACAACAATGAATTGCGGAAGCTCAAGACGCTAGAAGTTTGCGTTGTAAGCATCCCTCTCACTCAAGGGAAGCGGATGTATATGTTTGCGGCTTATTCGGCTGGAGCTCCGCAGGTGACTTACTTTGCTTCAGAACTCGAGATTCTTTTTAGGGAACTAAAACTGAGCTTGGAAGAAAACTATTTTATTTTGACCGGTGATATGAACACAAAACATGAAGATTGGGGAAATCAACATAGTAATTCCAGAGGTAACCATCTTTTTAATTTGATGAATTTTTACAGCGTTGAATATGGCGTCGAACGATGGAACGGACAATACCAAAGTACAAAGAACGGGACCAAATGGACGCTTACTGAAACGCGACTATTGACGCACTGCGAAGGCACAAGAGTGGCTTACTGACAAGACTCACAAACTTACTCGTATATAGACGACTTACAGACCCACACGACTTTGAGGTTAGGATACTGAAGTCGTAATAAAAAATGTCAATCTGTTGATTAAGGAGGTTATCAATTAACAAGTACTGGGACCGCAAGATTCGGTCAGTTAATTCCAGTGACCCTAATATGTTCCCTAAAATCAACAAGATATTCAGGAAAAAGAGCGATTATGACCTTTCGTGTCTAAAACTCCAAAGAGCTGAAGAGAACAGAGACGTATTTAGGACAGCGCAAATAGATCCAGAAGAAGCCATCTTTGACGATGACTTTTATACAATTGAAGATCCGAAGGAAATAGTGGAGGCGGTTGGAGCTGCTTTCAAGCAAGTGTACAAGGTGAATGTTAGCATTCGCCCCAACCACGACCTGGAAAATAGAGCCCTACTTTTATCTTCGAAATGATATCACACAATGGCGATCTGAGAACCGCGGTTTCATGCGGTTCAATGACGATTCCTTGGCAAATGCCAAGGGACCAAGTCCCTTGTTAGTGACGAAGGTTGAGCTTCAGCTCATCTTCAATTCAATAAAAAATAAAAAGTCAGCAGGTGTCGATGGTATATCCAACGTTGTACTAAGACATTTACCGATGGAGGCAACCGACATTTACACCACACTCTTCAACAATGCACTGAATGATGCATATTATCCAGTACATTGGAAGACCGCTGTGGTTCATCCTCTCCCGAAAAAGGGAAAGGACAACTCCAACCCGTCAAATCTTCGGTCGATAAGTCTTCTTCCGAGCATCAGCAAAGTTTTCGAAAAAATCATCAATAGGGCTCTGACTAAGTGGGCTGCGGACAACAAAATAATTCCGGATAAACAGTTCGGGTTCAAGGCAGGTCATGACACAATTCATGCTGCGTCTAAACACGTTTCTGATATCCAATGGGATCAATCTAAACAACAATGTCCTTACCTAAAACTGAGCAGGTTTGGCATAAGCAAGCCATTGTTGTATATACTTTATAGGTAGAAAGTTTGTTGTAAAAAGTGGCAATGTAACTTCTACCACAACATTCTCTGCGAAAAATAAATAAATCGTAGAGGAATAAAGTTCAACTTTCAGTTGACTAAAAAAACATGATCGATTGTCATTCTTGAATTGACTTGATAATTATGGAGATTTTTCTTGACTAACTTTCCAGTCCTGTTTCCAATAGAGTTGCCTTAGGTTAGGTTAGGTTGGAGTGGCTGTCCAGATGTCATTGACGCACGTAGACCTCAAGGGTCCATTGTGATACCAATAATGAGGCTACTCATTTAATAAAGTTAGAGAGACGTTTTGTGTCAATCGTTGCCAGGTCACTGGTGTTATCGAAGAAGGGATTACCGAGAAAGTTATTCCTTCTAATGGAGAGTGCCGGACATGTACATTGAAGGTGTTGGACCGTTTCCTCTTCCTCCTCGTCCATGCAGCTTGTACAGAAGTCATTTGTGTAGACTCCTAGCCTCAGAGCATGTCTTCCTATGAGGAAGTGACCCGTTATTACTCCAATTGTAGAGCTTATACTTTGTTTGCTTGGTTGCTAGGCAGGTGGTACTCTGTGACCATCTAGCATTTGTTGTTTCTAGAGCATATTGCTTGAGAAGATATTTGCATGTAGCAAGTGGTGTTCCTATGTTATGTTTTTGTCGAGCTCATCGGCTTTGCAATTTCCCGGAATTTCTATGTGGCCCGGCACCCAAATGAGGTGAATGTTAAACTGTTCCGTCATCTCATTCAGAGATGGTCGACAATCGTGGACTGTTTGAGAGTTTGTGGAGACAGACACGAGAGATTTAAGAGTGGCTTGGCTGTCTGAGAAGATTCGTATATCCTTACAAGATATAACGTTTTCTTTGAGCCAGGATAGTGCTTCTTTAATCGCCATTACTTCGGCCTGGAATACACTGCATTAATTGGAGAGTCTATAGGATACACTGAGATTCAGTTTTTCCCAATAGTAGTAAGTCCAGTATTGTTACTGGTCCATTGAGAGGTGGCTCTAAGCCTTACACATGAGTTGGCAGCCAACTTTTTGAAAAAGATGTCAAGTGGTGTTAGGTTTAAGAGCACTTCCAGTACTGCGGTTGGTGTTGAGCGAAGTGCTCCTGTGATGTACATACCTGCTGACCGCTGGACTTTGATGAGCTTATTTAGATTTACCATCATGTCCAGTGCGGTCCACCATACGACAGCTCCATAAATGAGTATCGGTCTGATTACCGATGTGTATAGCCAGTGATTTATTTTTGGGGAGAAGCCCCATTATGGTCCTATGGCCTTTTTTACTATTTCATCAATATTTGCCTTCCAATTTAGTTTTTTGTCTAAAATGAGGCCCAAATATTTAGCTTGGTCGAAAAAGCCTAATGGTATTCCTTTAATCTTGGGTGGGCTAATCTGAGGAATTTTATATCTTCTCGAGAAGAGTATTAATTCTGTTTTGTGTGGGTTGACGTCCAATCCACATTGCTTAGCCCATTTAAACGGTGATTTTTTAAGAGATTGAGAACTTTAAAAAAAAAAACGCATAAAATTTCATTTAAATGTTGACCGCGGCTGCGTCTTAGGTGGTCCATTCGGAAAGTCCAATTTTGGGTAACTTTTTCGAGCATTTCGGCCGGAATAGCCCGAATTTCTTCGGAAATGTTGTCTTCCAAAGCTGGAATAGTTGCTGGCTTATTTGTGTAGACTTTAGACTTGACGTAGCCCAACAAAAAATAGCCTAAAGGCGTCAAATCGCATGATCTTGGTGGCCAACTTACCGGTTCATTCCTTGAGATGAATTGTTCTCCGAAGTTTTCCCTCAAAATGGCCATAGAATCGCGAGCTGTGTGGCATGTAGCGCCATCTTGTTGAAACCACATGTCAACCAAGTTCAGTTCTTCCATTTTTGGCAACAAAAAGTTTGTTAGCATTGAACAATAGAGATCGCCATTCACCGTAACGTTGCGTCCAACAGCATCTTTAAAAAAAATACGGTCCAATGATTCCACCAGCGTACAAACCACACCAAACAGTGCATTTTTCGGGATGCATGGGCAGTTCTTGAACGGCTTCTGGTTGCTCTTCACTCCAAATGCGGAAATTTTGCTTATTTACGTAGCCATTCAACCAGAAATGAGCCTCATCGCTGTAGACCATAAATCGGACGTAAAGCGCGAAACACATTTCGAACCGAACACTAATTTTGGTAATAAAATTCAATGATTTGCAAGCGTTGCTCGTTAGTAAGTCTATTCATGATGAAATGTCAAAACATACTGAGCATCTTTCTTTTTGACACCATGTCTGAAATCCCGCGTGATCTGTCAAATACTAATGCATGAAAATCCTAACCTCAAAAAAATCACCCTTTAGTTAGCCTGTTTAGGACATTTTGTAGGAGTTCCGAGATAACTTGGGGGTGCTTACCAGATACGGATATTGCAACGGCAATCACCTTGAAACCCTCTGCTTCCAATGCTGTAAGTATGTCGTTTACTACCATATTCCATAAAAGAGGCGAAAGGACTCCACCTTGGGGAGTGCCTCGATTCACCGATCTGGTGGTAGTAAAACTTCTCATGTTAGAAATTATTGTCCTGCTTTTGAACATGAGACTTATAAGATCTATGAGTGATTTCTCTTATTTCAGCTTATCTACTGCTGTTGTGATCGCCTGGTAACTGACGTTGTTGAAAGCTCCTTCAATATCTAGGAACGCTACTAAGTTATATTCTTTGTATTCGAGGGAATGTTCAATAATACGTACCAGCGAGTGAAGTGCTGATTCTACTGATTTTCCCTTAAAGTAAGCATGTTGAGCTGTGGAAATGAGACATGGTTTTTAATTATGTCTGATGTTTCAATCAATCTTTCCAAGGTTTCAAGGTTTTAAGAAGGAAGGATGATAGGCTGATTGGTCGTAGATCTTTAGGGTTAACGTGTGAGGGTTTCCCTGCTTTAGGAATGAAGACTACTTTGCCATTCTCCAGGCTTTGGGAATATATCTCAACCTTCAGAGTTGCAATTTTTTGACAGCTGGAGAATCAGATGCTAGAAACTTGCCTTACTTTCAAGTCCCTTCTGTAGCCTGAACCTGCCCAATGTGAGATTTTACTAAAAGGTAGGTCTTGTAATGCCAAAGGTATATACATAAAATGATCTCTTCGAAGTGTTGCAGAAGAATAAAATCTACTAGACTGCTAAATGTTGATACATACAAGAAGTCAAAGAAGTGTAGCAATTGTGAATGTGCACTCAGGAGGCGTGGTATACACCCACCTTTTATTTTGTTGCTATCTCTTATATGGAATATTCTTTTTGAATAAAGAACTCAACAGAATTGAAAAAGCTGATTATATAAAATACATAGCAAGGGAAGAAGTGATTTGTTAAAAGAAGATCATCAATCTCAGAATTGTTACTCGGGGTTTTTGAGTAAAGCAAAATTTGGCATTTACGTTTTCATGAGTGTGAGTTTTTCTTCAGCACTTTCGTATTCTTTTCTATTTTGCAAAAATATCGTACAAATTATTTCTTTCGATCTAATTCTATTGTCCCGACTGCATTAGTTTTATCTTGGTCTATCGTTTAAATTGAAAAGACCGACGAAGTTCGGTATTCCCAATTAAAAAATCAGATTCAAACTTCGCAGATATCTTGCTTTCACAATTAAATTCTCAAATACAAACCACGCAGTTGTTCCCGATAAGAAAATATGCCGATATTTTAACTTTTCACCATTCATATGACATTTATTTGATACACATGAAAAGTTTGTATTATTTCACAATTTGAGAAATAAAACAGTTTATCTTTTGATATCAAATGTACTGTAAATTATGTACATTATGTGTGTTTATTTGGACTTTTGTATTTATATATATAAGACTTAAGATTAATTAATGATTTATACTAAGTTGTTCTAATGACAATTTGAGATCATGAAACTATTTAAAATATTTTTTAAATTTGTATATCTTTCGAGAATTGTTGGCATTTAAAACTCTGCTCAGCAGTCTTTATTGTATTTTGGATCCAATCGATAAATGACGCAACCTTTACGAAGACGGACGGTGCATTGACTTGACCACAAGGCATCTTGCCCCACGACACAATTCCAACTATCGTCGTTCTTCCAAAGTAGACACTTCGTTGGACTAAAGGGCCTCCCGAATCGGCAGTGCATATGCTGTTACCTCCATCAAGTGGGCCTGTACACAAGTTTGTCTCATGCAAACACATTCCGACGTCACCAAGAACTCCTTCACACAGTTCCATGTCTAGAATCGGCATGTCAGTGGCCTGCAATAGACTCGGAAACAAAGGTATACAAGTCGTTGAGATATTTCCCCATCCATAAAGGGTTGCTGCTCCATGCGCCAGGTCACCCTGCTTGGGCAGTTCTACTGGTTGAACATATTCCGAAAATTTGAAAGGTGTTCTCGTGTAAATGAGAGCGATGTCATAGGGATTAACACCTCCTAGGAACAGCTCGTGCTTGATGAAAAACTCGATGGTTCGCCGTTGCACACTATCATCATCCCTTGTAGAATGAATATCATGGCAACCAGCTACCAAAATAGAATTTTCGACAACTTCCTTCGAATCCAAGCAATGGGCTGCTGTCAATATCCAATTTTCGTTGATTATTGATCCAGCACAATAGTGTAGAGATTGTCCTTCCTCCGTTTGAATCTGAATGGACACAATGTAAGGCGCCGAGTGTGGCCTTGCTTCTGTCTTAGCAAGAACTTCCAGAGGCCAACTGTGGCGTTGACGTGTTTTTCGTAAGTACTCAATCCGATCTGGGAGATATTTCCCCGTTTTTGTATTAAACCCGACAGCCACCATGGACGTAAAATTTAAAAGTATTATAAAAATAAATGTTTATCATAGAAATTGATAACATTTCAAAAAAGCTCTTTTCTTTTTCCAGTTGCTTTTCTGGCAGAGCGTAGTCGGTCGGTCTTAACTTCACGACGTCTTATTAAACTTTGTATTTACTGGGTGTGTCGGATAATGATTTTATAGCTTCTCTTGAAAGGTGGCGCTTTGAACAGGGTCGTTTTGTAATGTTGGGCAAACTAGGCGGTCAAATAAGGCGTTGTTAGTTTTTTGAGCTTCCAACAAAAATCCACAAAGAGATTATCTTGAATTAGACAAATATTCATCATGTATTTATGAACAGTGAAAATTGTCAAAAAAAAACAATGCGCTTGAAACTTTGAACAATTTAACATTTGTGAGAAAAATGTGAAACGAAATTGGTAACAATTTAGAAAAATCAATTTGAACAATTTCAAAGACGATGTGTTAAAAAAAATATCCGAAAAAATTAATATTTCATTTTGCAAAGGGGTTCGTTCGTAGATTATGGTCTAACTGAGTGCAACATATGGCACTATATTCGTTCACACTAACTTTTTGCAAAATAAAAAACAAATAGCGTAAAGGATACAATGGTTGGCACCACTGATTTTTGTACTTAATATTGGCACCTTTCAAAACAAAAACAAAAAGCCATTTTTTTCCAAAATATGTGTGTTATTCCCCACTTTTCTCCATTTTGTTTAATTTTATTTCATTCTCAGTTCGTTTTTGTCAGTTGAAGAGTAAAGACGTTCTGAATTCGTGAAAAAGTGCTTAAAATACAGTGTTCTGGCTAAGGAGACTAAATTTGGTAAGTGTTCGTTTTTGATTATTTTTCAGTTTTTAGATGAAGTTTTATGTTTTTTTTTGTATAATAATTTAATAAATTAAATATTTTCAATTGTTTAATTTGCTCAAAAAAGGGTGCCAATAATTGGTCCCATCTAAACGGAAATAAGAAGAGGGTTGATATCCCAAAAAGCAGCTTCTTTAAAGTCCAACGTGTCCAGATCTACGTTACAATTTCGTTTAAGCTCTAATTTTTCGAAGACACGCGCCGGACCAAAACTGTTTTGACAGAAGCAGAGGAATTAATAACTGTTGATTGGTTAAAAGTGTGTCAGGAAAGAGGATTTCCAAACGAAAGGAGGATCTCTTTTATGCTGAACTTACTTACTTAAGGTGGCGCTACAGTCTTGTGTGAACTAGGGCCTCACCCAACAAACTTCTCCATCTAGCTCGGTCCCTAGCTAGATGTCTCCAGTTTCGCGCTCCATGTTGGGTGAGGTCACCTTCCACTTGTGCGCGCCACCTGATCCGCGGTTTTCCTCTACTACGCTGTCCTGTGGGTCCGGATTCGAAGACTTTCCGGGCCGGAGCTTTGGTTTCCATGCGCTCTACGTGACCCAGCCATCTTAGTCGTTGGACTTTTACTCTTTTGGCTAAGTCTACGTCGCTGTACAGCCCGTACAGTTCGTTTTTCCATTTTCTCCCCCCCTTCGATGCATACGGGACCGTAGAGCACACGAAGAACTGTTCTCTTGAAGCGACCCAAGGTACTTTCATCCCCGCTTTTGTCATAGTCCATGCTTCTGCACCGTATAGCAGGACGGGGATGATTAGGGTCTTATATAGCAACACTTTGGTCCCTCGAGAGAGGACTTTACCACTCAATTGCTTTCTTAGTCCAAAGAAACAGCGGTTAGCAAGAGTTATACTGCGTTTGATCTCAGCGCTGGTGTTGTTTTCTGCGTTTACAGCGGAGCCTAGGTAGACGAAGTCCTTGACTACCTCAAAGTTACGTCTTTTGATTGTGACGTTTCGACCAAAACGTCGGTGTTGTATGTTCTTTCTAGACGACAGCATGTACTTCGTTTTGCCCTCATTAACCGTTAAACCCATTTTTGTCGCCTCTGCCTCAATACTCACAAAAGCCCCATTGACATCACGCTGAGTTCTTCCGATTATGTCAATGTCATCAGCATATGCCAGTAATTGGACAGACTTTTGAAAGATAATGCCTCTAGTGTTGACGTGTGAGCTCTGAACTATTCTTTCAAGCACGATATTAAAAAAATCGCACGACAGCGCATCACCTTGTCTAAAACCTTTTTTGACATCGAAAGGTTCTGTTAAGTTGTAGTGCTTTATCTGCACAAAATGTATGACAAAAACTATCGGGATGGATAATTGTGGCATAACATGCTCAAAGTGTAGGAAGGAGTAGCACTTTAAAGGTCTTAATAAGCGTAACATCGATTATCTGCCAATATTTTGTTGCTCCGTTTGTTTAAAAAAAAACTTATTTTGCAATTTATTTAAAATAAAATAAAATAAAATGTTAACTATTTTCTTAATTTTGGCTTAAATAGAATAATATTTTTTGATTACATTTAATCAGCAGTTTTTGTTATAATACTGTTTTTTTTATGCTATGCTTAGCAACGTTGGAAACCTGAATGAGATAGAAGACTTGATTTTTTCTCATCTACATATTTTTTTTTGAAGACTTTGCCAAGATACTTTTAAGCTTATATTCTGAAAAAAATATTTCAGTTGATATTGAGTCACCGCCGTAAAATTTTGTAGGATTGTACAAAAATTGAAAACATGCAAAAACTTCAATTAAAAGTTGGGTTGGCAGCTCATTGGAAAAATATACAAGTAAATAAATTAGCAAATAAAAGTTAAAATAAATTGAAAAGAAATTTCTGTCAAATATCAAAGTTCGTCATGTCATAGTATTTTGCATTTTATAGAGACTTTACTCTACGAACACATTCATCGAGCCTCGAGGAATTATCAAAAGTATAAACATCTTAAAATGAAAAAATCGAAGATTGATTTCGATACTCGAATAAAAGTCAAATCTCTATATCCACAGCAGGGTTACACTTAACCTTTTATCTGTAGTGATAGTATAAATTTCTCCTTTATTGCTTTTCCAAAAAAACACTCCTTGTCTGCTAGTTCTGTTTTTATATTTGAAATTAAATAAAACATTTAAAATTTTAAGAAAATGCTCCGGGGCCAAAAGAAGCTTCAGCCAGCCGCTATACATTTTAAAACAGTTGCATATCTTTATGTAGACTATGTATTCTCACGAGTTTAAAGTAATTCTTATCATTGGTGACACCTCTGACTGCTTTTTGGAAAATATACAGTCATTTTTTTTTTCTAAATTCCAGAAAAATGAGTAAGTATCTAAGTTTTTTCGATTTAAAATAAAAGCTAATTGAGTTTGTCATGTGTACATACTAATAAAGGTTGTAAGTCTTACGAGTTTCATATATTCGGCTGATCGGATAACCATCTTATCGAGGAATTAAAGGCTTTTTTATTGGGTTATCCATTAGGACAACGGAAATGCTTATTATAAACAAAATCCTAGATTCTAAAATAGGTTATGCAATTGATCTTCTGCTGTATCATGGTGAATATACCGGTCTTAATTTTTATAAAAATAGACGTTATTCTTTTTTTATTTCAGAAAAGAGTTCTGATCAGAGTCCAAACATTATCGAGCATGCTGTAAACATCCTCTGAACAAAGCGTCACTTATTGACATTTGTCATTTTCTTCTACAGAAACAAAAAAATAAGATTCAAAACTCAAAGAAAAATGAAAAAACTAAACATAACAAAACAATCACCTGTCAAATGTTTCTGTCTCGCATTCAATTCAGTCTGCTGAGTTATTCTTTTCTCAGCTGACAGAGCGCGCTCTGGGCAAGCTCAGAACATGTTCAGGACGAAAAAAAACACAAAGCTCTGAATGTTTAAGGGTGAAAAAGAAACTCAATTTTTTGACAGTTGTCCTCTGAACTAAAAAAGAAAAACGCCTCATGACAGCTTCAATTAATCAGTATTTAAGGAGTGCCATCTAGTATGTTTTCTGTTTGACACTTACAGCTTATTTCCACTTGACATCTTGATAGAAATTTAGAACCATACATCCGTGGAGCGAAAATGAGACTAGAAAGAAAGAACGTTTTGGTCAACGGTGGGCGTTACCGAATTTTCATAGTCATCTTTTTGATAACAATTCTAACACAATAATATTTGATTTAAAATGTTTTTTTTTCATCCGGCATTCGGATTCGGATCCTCTAGAATCTGTTATAGAGTAGACTACTTTTTGACAATATTCCGTAGGGTTTTTGAGTCACGCCTTTGAATTTTTTCAGTACTTAATCTATGTAGATTACATTGTGAACATACTTTTCTCACAAATAATTTTTGATGCAATGTCTTTTTGAGCCATATCAGGAGTTTCGCCAGAGAAAATCGTTCACCCGTAATATTTTCGTTTCCCCAAAATTTTAAGAAGATATCAAGAGTTTCGTTCGAATAAAATTTTACTTCGAATTTAAAGCTGACAGTTCGAAAAATAGGTGTGTTCAGAAAATAGCTCTCAATACATTTTCACATCTTTTTGATGGAAACAGATAATGAAATCTGAACCAACGGTTTTTATTGAACATAAAATGAACAAACCTAATTATCTGAATTTGTTTAGTGTGTTCCACACCTACATATGTAGTTGGAAACAGTTTCAGACTGAAAGTTGTAGTCATTTTTAGTAAGAACTAAGAAGTCTTCCACATTCTAAAAGTTGTGGTAATTCTTACAAAAGAGAGGGCGCGCAAGAGAGTAAAACATTTCCCTTTTTTGCCAAATTCAGTCCGATAAATTTCTTCTGGTGATTTTTGAGTTAGCTGTCAAATTTGACGTTCACGGAAAGTAATGACAGAAGAAGTTATTCTTTTATTTTCATTTTAGTTTTGGTAAATGTGAATATTGTTCATATTTTCTATTTCTTTTAAATAATCAAATAATTATCATAAAATCTATATCTTTTTATAAAACTGTTAATAAAGAAGACATTTTTAGTAAAAAGAATATGTATATTTAACTATCAATATTTATTAAAAATTGTTGTGATTTTAAAATAATTTATTAATGATCTTCGGTTATTTTGTTCCAGTATATTTTTTCGACGTTAAAAAAGTATTTCTCTAAAAGCATTTCATGCTCACTCCTCAAATTTGACATTTGACCAGCTTTTAGTGCGAGAAATGTCTGGAACAGACCTTTTGTTTTGGCATTTGTTGTTGTTGACAAACAAAAAAAAATTGTTTTTGTCGTTGAACATAAATATAAATAAAATGTTAAGCATAGCATGCATGGCATATCCTATTGGTTGAGGAAGAAGAAAAGAAAACATTGCGTCGAACTGTTCCGAGGCAGTTAAGATTTCAACACCTGTATATAGTACGTAAGTCAGCTAGAGTACTTGCTAAAGGTCTAAATCACCGCATTACCCTTAAAAAAACAATCCATCGGAATTCCAACCATAGTTAAAACTTGTCACTTGTTTAGGTTTATTTTCAGAGGGTGGATACCAAAAAGGTGTCGGAAATGATTACCGAGTTGGATTAGCCCAACCATTCATTATACAATTATTTTTAATAATATTTACTTACTTACTTAAGGTGGCGCTACAATCCTGTGTGAACTAGGCCCTCACTCAACAAACTTTTCTATCTAGCTCGGTCCCTAAACAGAATATGTCTCCAGTTTCGCGCTCAAAGTAAGATGAGGTCACTTTCCACTTGTGCGCGCCACTTCATTCGCGGGTTTCCTCTACTGATTCGAAGACTTTCCGGGCCAGATCATTGGTTTCCACGCGCTCTACATTCCCCAGCCATCTTAGTCTTTGAACTTTTTGGACCCTTCTGGCTAAGTATACCTCGCTGTACAGCCCCTAAAGCTCGTTGTTTTATCTTCTTCTCCACTCCCCTTCCATGCATACGGGACCGTAGACCCAAGGTGCTTTCATCCACTTTTTTCATAGTCCATTCTTCTGCACCATATAGCAGAACAGCGATGATAAGGTACTTATATAGCTACACTTTGGTCCCTGGAGAGAAGGATTTGCTTCTCAATTGCTTTCTTAGCCCAAAGCAACAGTGATTAGCAAGAGTTATACTTCGTTTGGTTGTGTTGTTTTTTGCGTTTATAGCGGAGCCTAGGTAAACGAAGTCCTTGACTACCTTTGAAGAAAAGTAACAAGGCGTATATAACAAACCTTAAAGTTACTTCTGTCGATGGTGACGTTTTGACCAAGACGTCGGTGTTGTAGGTCCTTTCTTTACGACATCGTGTACTTTGTTTTGCCCTCATTAACCGTTAAACCCATTTTTGCCGCCTCGGCCTCAATACTCACAAAAGCCCCCATTGAGATCACGCTGAGTTTTTCCAATTATGTCAATGTCACCAGCATATGCTAGTAATTGGACAGACTTTTGAAAGATAGTGCCTCTAGTGTTGACGTGTGAGCCCTCCACTACTCTTTCAAGCACAATGTTAAAAAAATCGAATGACAGCGCATCACCTTGTCTAAAACCTTTTTTGACATCAAAAGGTTCTGTTAAGTTGTTTATGGAGCTGCGTGAATTCTCCATGGTCATCCTGCACAAACGGACGAGTTTGGCAGTGATGCTTAGACTAGACATGGCTCTATAAAGTTCAACCCTGTAATTGCTTTCATATATGCTGCCTTGAAATCGTAGAAGAGATGAAGGGTGTCGATTTGGTGTTCTTTGTTTTTTTCCAGGATCCGTCGTAATGTGAATATTTGATCGACTGTGGTCTTTCCTGGTCTAAAAACACACTGATAAGGACCTATCACATATTACGGCAGAGAAGATTGTATAGGCGATGTTAAGTAGACTGATTGCTCTATAGTTGGTGCAGCTTAGAGGGCCTCTTTTTTTCAGGATCAGGCAAACAATACTAAGGTTCCATTCATCAAGCATGCTTTATTCCAACCATATCTTACAGATCATGTTCCTAGCCAATTTATCTCCATCTGCTTTAAAGAGCTCGGCATTCAAGCCATCCGCCACAGCGGCTTTGTTAGACTTCAGCTAAGATATGGCAATCTTTACTTTGTCTAAGTCGGGAGGACGGGATTGTTGGCTTTCGTCGTCTATGTTGAATGGATCATTCTGCCTGACTGCGGAATTCGGTTCGTCTGCAGAAGTGGTTCTTCCATATCCTCAGCATTGACTGCGGTTCCACTATGACGATTCCATTTTCGTCTTTGCACCCTTCGGTTCTGGGTTTATGGACTTGTGAATTCCTTTTCACCTGCTCACGAAACTTTCTAACTTGATTCCTGCTTTTAAACCTCTCAACATCTTCGACCGCACGCTTCTCATGCCCTCTCCTTTTCCTTCTGAGAAGTCGGTGTTCCTCTCGCCTCTTTTGCTCATAGAGCTCATGAGCAGCTCTCGTCCTTTTATGCAGCGCCGCTTTGCGTGCCTTTTCTTTGGCTGCATTTGCCTGCCGACATTCTTCATCAAACCAGGGGTTCCTTGTTGGTAGTTGCTTAAAACCCAGCACATCGTAGCCGGCTTCTCTGATTGCATCTTGGCAATGTTGCCAAGTACATTGTGTTGGCGGCAGAGAACTTCGAGGGAGGTTACTTGTAACTCGGTCGGAAAAGGATTTGGCGATCTTTTGCGATTATAACCGTTCAACGTTGTACCTTCTCCCAGCATATCCCTGTTTTGCCTTGGGTCTGGAAACCCTAAGTGTTACATTGGCTACAACGAGGTAGTAGTCCGAGTCGAGGTTAGCTCCTCGGAAAGTTCGGACATCCATGATGCTGGAAGCGCGTCTGGCGTCGATCGTAATGTAGTCAACCTGGTTGACGAAAATGAGTCGTGCTTAAATACAAAACACTCAGAAAATGGTGAGCTTTTTATTGACATTGTCAAAAAGCAACTACAATACTTGATTTTACCAAGGTCGAAAATGTAAGGACCAACCTACGATTTTTGAATCGGTGTTTCCATTATGAAATTGACAACTTTGAATTTAATACGTGAACGCACCCTAACGCACCCTGATCATCGAACTGTCATTGTCAAAACTTCTGCAAAATAATAAAAATTGTCCGCTGAAATTCTGAGTAGACAGAATATCTCTGGTGTTTAGTTGTCCGTATAGCAAACGATTCAAATCACTCAATTCCACGGGCGTCCTGATAAATTAGGCATCGCTCACACCACATTATGACATATTTTGAATACGGATCACGTTGACTCATGAATTGTGTCCGATGAACTGTTTGACGTAACGTGCCTTCTCCGATTTGGCAAGTTAACAAATCCTTATTGAAAAACCCTTTATTATTCGTGTGTTTTCTATCATCTTATGTTTTTAAACTGATAGAAATTTCGATTTATTTCATGATTTATCCTAAAATTTACCGTGTATAGAAAATGTACTCATGACATAATTTATATTATTTCTACAAGTTATCCTTTTTTATATTTGCAATATTCCTAAGCAAGACTAAATTCCCATTTTATTCCAATAAAATTCAATCTACTCTTGGAAAATTTAAGACGGCAATAAGATCCTGTTCCATAGTAAAATATTGCGACTCAAGTTCATATAGCCTGGTGTAAAATACCCAGAGGAAGTGATTTTGAAAATAAACTGGTTTCTCTGGAATAATGTAATAATGGATCCAAGCTAGCTCATTTATTTTGTTCTAGAGCTTGAGTAAGAGTTAGAGTGCAGACCTCTGTATGGACAGAAATATTGTGATGCAAGGTGGCCATTATCGTTGACGTCCTGATGCTCCTGATGCTCCTACATTATATTCATTTGATTTATATATTTACGAGTATATACATATTTACCTACCATGCTTTAGCCTCTTTGTTTTTATACTATGTAAGTATATTATATAGAGATGGAAGACAACTAAGTTTTATAAGACACGGAGGGAGATAAAGCGGAGCAACAATGTTCGGTACGTATTTAATTTTATTTATTTTCCATTTCATAGGATTAACTCGCCATGAAATTGGAGTTTTATCTTGTTTCGCGACTTGCGAGTGTCCCTAGAAAAAGTTTTCCAAGAAAATGGTTGCTGGGAATGAGAACTAAATAAATCAGTAGGAGTTTAAACATTAAGTTCAATGGCTCGTTTATTACAAATAAAATTTTGATGCAGAACTATAAATTATGAAATAAGTTTAGAAACAAATAAATTACTAATAAAGGGTGATTTTTTTGAGGTTAGGATTTTCATGCATTAGTATTTGACAGATCACGCGGGATTTCAGACATGGTGTCAAAGAGAAAGATGCTCAGTATGCTTTGACATTTCATCATGAATAGACTTACTAACGAGCAACGCTTGCAAATCATTGAATTTTATTACCAAAATCAGTGTTCGGTTCGAAATGTGTTACGCGCTTTACGTCCGATTTATGGTCTACATAATCGACCAAGTGAGCAAACAATTAATGCGATTGTGACCAAGTTTCGCATTCAGTTTACTTTATTGGACATTAAACCAACCACACGAATGCGTACAGTGCGTACAGAAGAGAATATTGCGTCTGTTTCTGAGAGTGTTGCTGAAGACCGTGAAATGTCGATTCGTCGCCGTTCGCAGCAATTGGGTTTGTGTTATTCGACCAAATAGAAGATTTTACGCAAAGATCTTGGTGTAAAACCGTATAAAATACAGTTCGTGCAAGAACTGAAGCCGAACGATCTGCCCTCGAAAGTTGGCAGAAAATCCGCTTTTTTGTCGACAAATTTTGTTCAGCGATGAGACTCATTTCTGGTTGAATGGCTACGTAAATAAGCAAAATTGCCGCATTTGGAGTGAAGAGCAACCAGAAGCCGTTCAAGAACTGCCCATGCATCCCGAAAAATGCACTGTTTGGTGTGGTTTGTACGCTGGTGGAATCATTGGACCGTATTTTTTCAAAGATGCTGTTGGACGCAACGTTACGGTGAATGGCGATCGCTATCGTTCAATGCTAACAAACTTTTTGTTGCCAAAAATGGAAGAACTGAACTTGGTTGATATGTGGTTTCAACAAGATGGCGCTACATGCCACACAGCTCGCAATTCTATGGCCATTTTGAGGGAAAACTTCGGAGAACAATTCATCTCAAGGAATGGACCGGTAAGTTGGCCACGAAGATCATGCGATTTGACGCCTTAAGACTATTTTTTGTGGGGCTACGTCATGTCTTAAGTCTATACAAATAAGCCAATTCCAGCTTTGGAAGATAACATTTCCGAAGAAATTCGGGCTATTCCGGCCGAAATGCTCGAAAAAGTTACCCAAAATTGGACTTTCCGAATGGACCACCTTAGACGCAGCCGCGGTCAACATTTAAATGAAATTATCTTCAAAAAGTAAATGTCATGGACCAATCTAACGTTTCAAATAAAGAATCGATGAGATTTTGCAAATTTTATGCGTTTTTTTTTTAAAGTTCTCAAGCTCTTAAAAAATCACCGTTTATTTCCTTATTTTTTTCATTAACTATTGACTTTTCATCGTGTTTAACTAATTGTTAAAAATATAGACCAGAGGTTTTGGTAAGATCGTCTCTGCATTATGAGTCAAACTTTTGTAAAAAAAAGTCTATTTATGTCTGATTCATAATTTAGTGACGAACCGATAAAATTTCGATAAGATAAAATAATTTACACATGAAGCAACACGTTAACATGTCAGTAGCTTTTTAATCTCTTTATATTTATAAGTTACTAAATTAATCAGTCTTATATATTTTATTTGTATTCACTCAAAAAAATGTATTTCACCTTGAAGACTTATCTTTCATCACTTTACTCATAGCTCATCATCATCGGCTCGATAACCGGGATCCGGTGATAACCTGATTAAGCAAGTTTCTCCAGTTGTGCACTTCAAAGCTTCACGCATCATGGTCTTCGCAGCGTCTCCAGCTTGTGGTCTACTACCCTGTCTCAATCAACCATCAAAATTAAAGGTAAGCTTGAAATCTTTTACTATGTTACAAATGTAACTCTTTTTCAAAATTAATGGTAGGCTTGCAATCTATCACTTCGTTCAAAATTTAACTCGGTTCAAAACTGAAATGTTTGGTTAGGTTGTTGAGGTTGTTCAAAATCTTATTTTTAATTCGTAATGAAGTAGTACCCGTGGCATGAAGGTAAGTACGTTAGACTGTCATGTAGAAGGTCTTGGGTGCGATCCCTGTTTATGCCGTCTAAAGTTTTTTTCACGGGTACTGCCCCTTGCGAGGAATTGAAAAATTCTCCAAGAATGAAATAATGAATGAATAATGGCCTAAAACTGTAGGTCCCCTCCATGCCTGACTACAGTACTCGCACACAGGAATTGTTGCGCCACCAAAAAAAAAAATGATAATGGCATTTTGTTCAAATGGAACTCACAATAACTTTTAAAATTCCAGGCAAACTAAAATGTTTCTGGATATGATTTTAGGGCTTCATATTAATTTTCACATTCGCGGCAACATTTCCCTGATAACTTCACGAATTCCATCTTAAATGATTTAAATCGCGAAGCAAAAGGTCTAAATACGTTTCATCGCAAGATCAGAAAACGTTTCTTAATTGGGCTGTCGATTAATGACTTTATAGTCACAGTTAAATCCATGTAAATCCATTGTTGTACAATAAAGTAATTAAATTAAATGGGATATTCCTGCTCTCCCTGGTTATTGCAACTTTTGCACAAGTCATCGGTGGTAAGCCGCATTTTACCCAACAGATTGTCACCTGTTAATATCGAGCCCTTCCCGCCAATTTATCGTAAGCGACAAATCAAAAGTTTACTGCTGGTCATTGATACAACTTGTACCCATAGTCAGTATTGGAAAATATTAATTATTTTTAAGTTAAGACATGTCAATAGCCTTCTAGACTCTTTGTGTTACTGACAAATTTTAATAATTAGGTTTTCTTTTTTATTGAAAAAGTCGCTTACGATAAAATGGCGGGAAGGGCTCGATATGCCCACAAACAATCGTAGAGATTTTTTGTCTAGATGCATAATCGATCGGGATCTATTTTTATCGAACTTGAGCCAAAGTTTCATGGCTGCAGCACAAGTTTCGAGGCTTTCCCATCTTTCATTGTTTTTTTAAGTATCTTGTTGCGAATCATCTGTTTAAGTACAAAAGATGGGGGATTGGTCCAAAGTTGTAAGCTCTCTGGTTTTCAGGCACATCACTGTGACCTGTTATCCGGCAGATTCTAATGCTATGCTGTGAGCTAAGAACTGTTAATTCTCGTCTCAGTAGATAAGGGTAATATCGACTCACTTTTGTGTGGGACATTGTTCACCCATTCGTCCCTATCAGCAAAGATATCACTAAAGGGTTTATTGAAATTGAGACATAGGGTCATGTATAATTTGCGCGTTCCCGATATTTCTGGTTTTCCTGCAATTGATCTGGCTTAGCCGGAAAGCGCTGTTTGCAGCAGTTAGTCCAGGGGTAGGAGATCGGGTATTGCTTCTATTCCTTCAGTGGGAGTGTGCCTCATCGCTCCTGTTATGCCTATGCATACCATTCTATGTACCTTTTTGAGGGTTTTCGATTTTTAGCTTTCTCGTACTATTCGATCATAATCATGTTACCTTAAGTGTGTATAGGTCTGACGATTAAAGAATTTAGTATGATTTTAGGGTTTAGTCCCCAGTTTCTAGTGAAGCTACTATTGCATGTCTGAAATACAATTTGAGCTTTTTTGTTGTATTTGCGATTTAAACAATTGCTTGTGCAATGTTGGAGCGTTGATGTTCATTCGATATACAAGACCAAGCCATCTAAGCCGTTGGACTTTAATTCTGCTAACTAGGTCAGTGTCGTTATATCTTCTCCTCCATTCTCCATCTATGCGTACGGGACCAAAAATCACCCGAAACATTTTTCTCTCGAAGCATCCTAGGACGCTCTCATCTTTCTTTGACTGGGTCTTGGCCTCAGCGCCATAAATGAGAATTGGGATGATGAGTGCCTTATAGATGGTGTTTTAAGATGTTCGAGAGAGGACTTTACTTTTCAATAGCTTCAAAGTCCAAAGAAGCAGCGATTTGCAAGAGTTATTCTTCGTTTGATTTCAGCGCTGGTGTCGTTGTCTGCATTAATAGCGGTGCCTAGGTAGACAAAGTCCTTAACTACCTCAAAGTTATAGCTGTTCATGGTGACGTTTTGTCCAAGAAGTCATTGTTCAGTTTCCGTTTTTGATGACAGCATATACTTGGTCTAGCCCTCATTGACCACTAAACCCATCTTCTTCGCTTCCGTCGCAATGCTCAAAAACGCTCCACTGACATCACGCTTTGATCTTCCAATTATGTCAATATCATCTGAGTATCCGAGTAATTGGATGGACCTTTTGGAAGATTGTGCCTCTAGTGTTGTCGGTTGAGTTTTGCACAATTTTTTCCAGAACGATGTTAAAGAAGTCGCATGACAGTGCATCGTCTTGTCTTAAACCTTTTTTGACATCAAATGCATCGGTGAGATCTTATCCAACCTTGATAGAGCAGCGTGCATTTTCCATCCTCATTCTGCACAAACGGATAAGCTTGAAAGGGATGCCAAAACTAGACATTGCTCTGTAGAGGACTACCCTATGGATGCTGTCGTACACGGCTTTAAAATCGATAAAGAGATGATGGGTATCGATTTGAAGCTCATGGGTTTTTTTTTTCAAGATCTGCCGTAGTGTGAATATTTGGTTGATAGTGGACTTTTCTGGTCTGAAGCCACACTGATAAGGACCAATAAGGTTGTTGACGAATTACTTCAGACGTTCACATAATACAGCAGAGAGTATCTTATACTCAATGTTAAGAAGACTGATGCCTCTGTAGTTGGCGCAGTTTAGAGGGTCTCCTTTCTTATGTATCGGGCACACTATGCTGAGATTCCACTCATCGGGCATGCTTTCTTCCCACCATATTTTGCAGCGAAGTCGTCAGCTCTAGCAGCTTTGTTTGACTTGAGTTAAGATATAGCTATCTTCACTTCGTAAAGGTCGGGAAGCCGGAATTGTTGATCTGCGTCGACAAGGTTGAGTGGTTCTATCTCTTTTACAGCGGAATTTGTATCGTTATATTATTTGGTGAAGTGGTCTTTCCATATTATCAACATTGACTGCGGTTCTACTTCGATGTTCCCCTGACCGTCTTTACAGGCTTCCGTTCGTGGTTGGTACCCTTGGGAGGTTTTTTTACCTTTTGGTAAAATTAACGAACCCCATTCCTGTTGTGACATTACTCTATCTCCTCGATCGCGCGCTTGTCATGCCCTCCTTTTTTAGAGACTTTATCGGAAAAGGACATGGCAGTTCCTTGCGATTGTAGCCGTCTAACGTCGTATCTTCTCACAGTAACTTTCTTGTTTTGGCTTTTATCGGGATATCCGTAGCCGTACCTTGGCTACAACGAGGTAGTGGTCCGAGTCAATGTTGGCCTCTCGGAATGTTTGGATATCCTGGATACTGGAGAAGTGTCGTGCGTCGATCGCAATGTGGTTGACGGTTGATTGAACAGGAGATTTCCATGTCCCCTTGTGGATATTACGATGCGTGAACTGCGTACTAGCTACCAGAACGTCTCGTCCCGCAGCGAAATCGACCAGCCTGAATCCGTTGCTGGAGGTGGTGTCGTGCAGGCTGTATCTCCCGATTATGCCACCAAAGATGTCTTCTCTTCCTAGCTTGGCATTAAAATCTCCTAAGACAATTTTAATGTCATAGCCAGGCACTGCTCATATGTCTTGTCCAAGACCTCGGAGAATATGTCTTTGGTGTTTTCATCTTGCTCCTCTGTTGGGACATGCACGCATATTAGGCTTATGTTGGCCAATTTAGCCTTGATGCGGATTGTCGTGATGCGCTCGCTCACACTGTTGAAACTCAAGACTTTTTGCCTGAGTCTAGTTCCAACAACAAATGCACATCCTCTCGGTAGCAGTCGCTGTAGTAGATATCGCAGTCTTTTAGTTTGCGTTTGCCCGGTCCATCCCATTGCACTTCTTGGATGGCTGTAATATCTGCCTTGCAGCAGTTTAGGGCTTCCGCTAATTGTTCGGCTGCACGTGGTCTGTTAAGGGACCTAACATTCCACGTACATATCCGAAGTTCGTTGTCCTTATTTCGTTTGCGTGGGTTGGCTTGTTGGTGCTTCGAAACGAAACATAAGGTATTTTTACGTGGCCAGGAAGTCACCCCGACGGCACAACACCCACCCTGGAGGGCCAGATCCTTTATATAACTCCAAGGAAGGGGAGCCGGATAAACCGCTCCTTAGAGGCCTGGGCTTCGAATATGTCGAAAAATCCCTATATGGTGTTCACTAAGTAGTTCAACCTTACTGGAACTGTAGACGCCACCGTTGATTCCACCTCAAGAATTCATAAGATGTTCGTTCTTAATTTTGCCATGTACCTTTAAGGAAATATATAATGTCTGTGAACAATTTTGTACTGATATGTGTACTTGTGTGTGTCACAAATACATTCAGTTTGAGCTCAAAGATGTAGCAAATACATCTACGGGATTTCGAAATCACCGGAATACAAACTGGTAGCGTTATAGGGAGGTACTAGCACAACTGCTTAATCACAACCTTCTTAAAAGCTCCTCCAGTAAAGATGAACTAGACCTTTCTGTAAATCATCTCACCGAAGCCTTAAATGAATCAATGAGAACTTCATGCCCTGTAACCATTTTAAAGGATAAAAAGAAACCTCATTGGTGGCATAAAGAACTAGAACCACTCAGAAAGAGCTGTCGCAAACTCTTCAACAGATCTAAGTACACTAGATCTCCTTCTGACTGGGACTTATACAAACAAGCTCTAAAGCAATATAAAAAAGAATTAAGAAAGAGTAAGAGGTCTTCTTGGAGAAATTTTTGTGGTAAAATAGAAAATACTTCAGAAGCCCAAGACTCAGGAAAATTCTCTCAAAAAGTCCAACAATACCCAGTGCTTTAAAGACAGAAGCAGGCACGTGGACTATCACAGATGAAGAATCTCTTAATCTGTTATTAGACACCCACTTTCCAGGTAGTTCTAACATACTCAACGACTTAACATCAGAGTCTCAAGCTTCTACAAGCGATTTAGTTGATCTAATAACGCGGGAAAAACTGCAATGGGCCATAGACAGCTTTGATCCATATAAATCTCCAGGACCAGATGGAATCATTCCGGCCGAACTACAAAAATGCTCAGACATGATTATTCCACCATTGGAAATCATTCTGACAAGCTGTGTAAGGTTGAGATATATTCCCAAAGCCTGGAGAATGGCAAAAGTAGTCTTCATTCCCAAAGCAGGGAAACCCTCACACGTTAACCCAGCCTATCAGCCTATCATCCTTCCTTCTTAAAACCTTGAAGATTGATTAAAATTTATATCAGACATAATTCAAAACCATGTCTCATTTCCACAGCTCAACATGCTTACTTTAAGGGAAAATCAGTAGAATCAGCACTTCACTCACTGGTACGTACTATTGAACATTCCCTCGAATACAAAGAATATAACCTGGTAGCGTTCCTAGATATTGAAGGAGCTTTCAACAACGTCAGTTACCAGGCGATCACAACAGCAATATATAAGCTGAAATAAGAGAAGTCACTCATAGATCTTATAAGTCTCATGCTCAAAAGCAGGACAATAATTTCTAACATGAGAAGTTTTACTACCACCAGATCGGTGAATCGAGGCACTCCCCAAGGTGGAGTCCTTTCGCCTCTTTTATGGAACATGGTAGTAAACGACTTACTTACAGCATTGGAAACAGAGGGTTTCAAGGTGATTGCCTACGCTGACGACGTTGCGATATCCGTATCTGGGAAGCACGCCCAAGTTCTCTCGGAACTTTTACAAAATTTCCTAAACAGGCTAACTAAATGGGCTTATCAATGTGGATTGGACGTTAACCCACACAAAACAGAATTAATACTCTTCTCGAGAAGATAAAAAATCCTCAGATTAGCCCACACAAGATTTAAGGAATACCATTAAGCTTTTTCGACCAAGCTAAATATTTGGGCCTCATTTTAGACAAAAAACTAAATTGGAAGGCAAATATTGATGAAAGAGTCAAAAAGGCTACTGTAGCGCTTTTTACTTGTAAAAAGGCCATAGGATCAAAATGGGGCTTTTCCCAAAAATAACCCACTGGCTATACACTTCGGTAATCAGGCCGATACTCATTTATGGAGCCGTCGTATGGTGGACCGCACTGGATAAGATGGTAAATCTAAATAAACTCATTAAAGTCCAGCGGTCAGCAGGTATGTGCATCACAGGAGCACTTCGCACAACACCAACCGCAGCACTGGAAGTGCTTTTAAACCTAACACCACTTGACATCTTCTCTAAAAAGGTGGCTGCCAACTCATGTGTAAGGCTTAGAGCCACCTCTCAATGGACCAGTAACAATACTGGACATACAACTATTCTAGACAATTTCAGATCTATCCCAGATCGCTTAGACTATACCACCCGAAAAATGGTATTTGGTAAAAGATTCCATGTGTCCATCCCTTCAAGATCCTCCTGGGAAGAAGAGGGACCCCTGGAAGACGATGCGGTACACTTCTATACTGACGGTTCAAAGACCGATCACGGAGTGGGAAGTGGTATCTTTTCAGAACAACTGAATCTCAGTCTATCCTATAGACTTCCCAATCAATGTAGTGTATTCCAGGCAGAAGTAATGGCGATTAAAGAAGCACTATCCTGGCTCTAAGAAAACGTTATATCTTGTAAGGATATACGAATCTTCTCGGACAGCCAAGCCGCTCTTAAATCTCTCGCGTTTGTCTCCACAAAATCTCGAACAGTCCACGATTGTCAATCATCTCTGAGGGAGATGACGGAACAGTTTAACATTCACCTCATTTGGGTGCCGGGCCACAGAGACATTCCGGGAAATTGCAAAGCCGATGAGCTCGCCAAAAACGGAACACTTCTGCCTTATGTTAGACAAAAACATAACATAGGAACACCACTTGCTACATGCAAATATCTTCTCAAGCAATATGCTTTAGAAACAACAAAGACTAGAGGCAACCAAGCAAATATGGCCAAGTATTGACTTAAAACGGTCAAAAGGCTTGATATCACTGAGCAGACAAAGTATAAGCTCTACAATTGGAGTAATAACGGGACACTGCCTCATAGGTAGACATGCTCTGAGGCTAGGGGTCTACACAAATGACTTCTGTAGAAGCTGCATAGACGAGGAGGAAGAGGAAACGGTCCAACACCTTCTATGTACATGTCCAGCACTCTCCATTAGAAGGAATTACTTTCTCGGTAATCCCTTCTTCGATAACACCAGTGAACTGGCAACGATTGACGCAAAACGTCTCTCTAACTTTATTAAAAGTACAAAATTGGTTTGTTTAAATTCATTACTCTCCCATGAGTAACCTCATTAGTGGTACCACAATGGACCCTTGAGGTCTACGTGTGTCAATGATATCTGGACAGCCACTCCAACCAACCAACCAACCAACCGTGTACTTGTATGGCAGGTGTTCCTCAGGGTTCTGTTTTGGGCCCAATTCTTTCTTCAATGGTTTCACTCATGACTTTCCACAACTCATACACTGCGAGACAGTTAGTTAAATCACTATTTTAATGTGTTTATTATAATATGTAAAAAGTTAGCGTATACCAATCCCTGTAAATTGAGCAAAACAGGTATGAAAGAAATGTGATATTTTGCCTACAATAAAAACTATTAAATTGGAACTCTTTCAGTCTGAAAGAATTAATCAGGAAATGAAATATTTCACATAATCAGAATCTACTGTATTTTTCTATCTAATTTTGTTTAACTCATTTTAACTCAAACAAATAATGTTACACGCGCTACTTGCTTATTTAACCATTGGCTAAATAACTTTCGTTTTCTAAATATTATTTTCTTCCATTAAATGTCACAATTTAAATAAGAAAAGGACATCTCAATTTTGACTCAACCTCAAAAGAAGGTATATGTAATGTATGTACGGACTATGCTTTAAAGGGTTGGTACCTATAGTTGGTAAATATTCATCCTAAGTCAACCTGAACACTTCTCTAATATTGTCTCTGTTGTAAATTGACTTCAAGCCTTAATTTGCTCAGCAAATATTTATTCCGAACCATCAAAAAGAGCATTTCTATTATAGGTATCTACTCCTATACGCCTCCTGGTCACCACAGTAGTTAACGGACCACAAGCCCTGAGATGTTTTCACATCTAATACAGCAGACCAATTTCCATTGATAGGAAAAAAGCATTTATTGTCTTGAGAGTAGGGAGTATTATAGCTATTAGAATGGAATATATGAAGCGATATAGAAGTTAACTGCAAGAAAACGGATATTGGCAATATGTTTGGGTGTTTGAATTATTTTAACATTTGTCTGAAATGACTTTAAGAAATTTGTTTTTTTTTTTTTATTTATTTGGAGACCACCTTGATCCCTTCCATTACGAATGAATGGATTCGTATTGTGGTCAGGAATTTAATTACAAGGCTACAAGCTGCGTAGAAGGTAACTATTCTGCATAGAAGACGAGGCATATGCTCGTACGTATAAAAAATGGACATTGGCTTGGAACTAAATTGTTCTTCTTATTTTATTTACTTTTAAGGTTAAAATGAAAATACATTTGTGTCTATGAGATCTTGATAGTTATTTGTAAGGAAACATACAAAAATGGCAAAATAAAAAGTAACTGCAAATAAACCAACCTATCTTCAAGATATTTTTTAAAATCTTAAGCACTTACTGAGAGCTAGAGGACATTATGCTGTGGGTATGATATAAGTTACTGTAAAATGTAACTTTTTAAAGCATTTGTGAACATTTGAAAGATATCCCAAATACCATTATTTTGAAAGAAGATAATAACGAAAAAGGAAATGTTTTTTTTTCGAAGGCTTATTCCCATAAAATGCAAGAAAACTAATTTCCATAAATGTAAAGATTGGATAGTAAAACATCTTATGAGGGCCTCTTTCCTTCGGCATCTCTTAAGTATCTATTTAAAGTCGGCTGAACCACATCTCAAAACCTCAAAACAAATTAACTGAATTACACAATTTTTCACACTGTTGGACATATGCATGGACAATCTTTTCAAAACCATAATAAGGTTTTTGTTGCTTAAGAGCTGTAGTTTGGACACAGTATGGGTCATCGTTAATTCATTGTTATTCCAACTCCTATACCCGTAAATCCTCTTTTAAACTAAAATATTTACAAAGAAATTTGTACTCTAAGACGTTGGTCTTAAATAAATTTAATGGCACAAAATTTTATTTCATTTTTAGATATTGACTAGGCTTAAAGGTGATTTAGCTAATTTTATTCGATTTTGACAACTTACTATCTTATACAAATTTGCTAGAGCTAAAATCACGGCTCCTTTAACTTTTAGCAATTTGTTAAATCCATATGATTTCTAAGCAATCATTCTTATAAGAAGAGCATTGGTCAGGTCAACAGTTGGGAATTCAAATTATTAGGTCCGTTTAAGTATATTTGCCTTGTTCATTTTCGAAAACTTTCACTTTTTTGAAATTTTTAGGTGCTTATTAATTAATACAAGGCAATTCGAGATTTACTAGCTAGCAAAACGAAAATTAAAGTTTGAAGTTTAGGAGCAAATTTCTAAATATCAAGCAAATTGCTCACTAGCAAATTGTTAAACCGTTAACAATAGGTTAATTGAGCTGCTATGGTCTCACTCGGCTCTCCTTGATTTGATTAGAAGTTATTTATTTGGAAGTAGTCAATATGTTAAAATTGGTGATGTTTTATCAAATGAAATAATACACTTTTCAGATGTACCACAAGGCAGCCACCTTGGGCCACTCCTTTTTATTCTTGTTATTAACGATTTGCCAAATAATATTTCTTATAAAGGGTGATTATTTTGAGGTTAGGATTTTCATGCATTAGTATTTGACAGATCACGCTGGATTTCAGACATGGTGTCAAAGAGAAAGATGCTCAGTATGCTTTGACATTTTATCATGAATAGACTTACTAACGAGCAACGCTTGCAAATCATTGAATTTTATTACCAAAATCAGTGTTCGGTTCGAAATGTGTTTCGCGCTTTACGTCCGATTTATGGTCTACATAATCGACCAAGTGAGCAAACAATTAATGCGATTGTGACCAAGTTTCGCACTCAGTTTACTTTATTGGACATTAAACCAACCACACGAATGCGTACAGTGCGTACAGAAGAGAATATTGCGTCTGTTTCTGAGAGTGTTGCTGAAGACCGTGAAATGTCGATTCGTCGCCGTTCGCAGCAATTGGGTTTGTGTTATTCGACCACATGGAAGATTTTACGCAAAGATCTTGGTGTAAAACCGTATAAAATACAGCTCGTGCAAGAACTGAAGCCGAACGATCTGCCACAACGTCGAATTTTCAGTGAATGGGCCCTAGAAAAGTTGTCAGAAAATCGGCTTTTTTATCGACAAATTTTGTTCAGCGATGAGGCTCATTTCTGGTTGAATGGCTACGTAAATAAGCAAAATTGCCGCATTTGGAGTGAAGAGCAACCAGAAGCCGTTAGAACTGCCCATGCATCCCGAAAAATGCACTGTTTGGTGTGGTTTGTACGCTGGTGGAATCATTGGACCGTATTTTTTCAAAGATGCTGTTGGACGCAACGTTACGGTGAATAGCGATCGCTATCGTTCAATGCTAACAAACTTTTTGTTGCCAAAAATGGAAGAACTGAACTTGGTTGACATGTGGTTTCAACAAGATGGCGCTACATGCCACACAGCTCGCGATTCTATGGCCATTTTGAGGGAAAACTTCGGAGAACAATTCATCTCAAGGAATGGACCGGTAAGTTGGCCACCAAGATCATGCGATTTGACGCCTTTAGACTATTTTTTGTGGGGCTACGTCAAGTTTAAAGTCTACACAAATAAGCCAGCAACTATTCCAGCTTTGGAAGACAACATTTCCGAAGAAATTCGGGCTATTCCGGCCGAAATGCTCGAAAAAGTACCCAAAATTGGACTTTCCGAATGGACCACCTAAGACGCAGCCGCGGTCAACATTTAAATGAAATTATCTTCAAAAAGTAAATGTCATGGACCAATCTAACGTTTCAAATAAAGAATCGATGAGATTTTGCAAATTTTATGCGTTTTTTTTTTTAAAGTTCTCAAGCTCTTAAAAAATCACAGTTTATAAGTGATTTAACCAGCTTTAATTTAACTTGACTTGAGTACGCAGAGTTGATTTAGTAACGGATAGTCCTCGGAGTGAAGCATACATTTTGGAGATAACAGTATCGATATGGGTGTCCCACGGTAGCCAACTGTTGAAAGTTATACCTGATTTTTTTTGCATTTGTGACACATTCGATTTGGCAGGCGTTCAAGTAAAGGGGTGGAAAATTTTCAAGGTGGGATTTATTTTTACAGATTGGAATAGGTTTTGTTTTTTCTGGATTAAGTACAAGTTCATTCCGAGTTGACCAATCGAATATTGAGCATGAATCAATGTTCATTTTTTTTATCGAATCTTCAATCATACCCATAGGAAAGCTTATATATAATCGTACATCATCAGCGTAGATGTGAAACTGGCAGTAAGATAAAACAGATAGCAAATCATTAATAAAAAGTAAAGGACCATGGATAGATCCTTGAGGAACACCTATGTTGACAGGAAGACACGAAGACATTTTACCGTTACACGATACGGCATGCATGCGATTAATCAAGTACGAATAAATAAGATTTTTGGTTCTGTCAGAAAAATTAAAATAAGTCGTCAGTTTCTAACAAAAAAGGCTAGAGTTAACGCAATCAAATGCTTTGGAAAAGTCAAGTAGGGTTATCACAGATGTATAATTATAGTCTAAATCTTGTCTTATATCTTCAGAAACTTTTAAAAGGGCTGAGATGCAGCTGTATCCAGATCTAAATCCCGATTTGAGAGCATTAAGAAGTATATTCAATATAATTTTTGATCTGGTTACTTAAGAAAGTTTCAAAAGCCTTAGATAAAAAAGGAAGGATAGCTATTGGTCTGTATTCCATTTTCTTTCCTCGTTTAGGGATGGGTATAACTTTAGATTATTTCCAGGAGGTGGGGTAGATGGAGGTCATTATGATGGTGTTGAAAATGTGGGTTATGTGAGGAAGTATGAAAGGAAGAAGGATTTTTAAAAAGTCTGGGTGTAAGTTGTCAAGTCCAGTCGATTTAGGTTTAATAGAAAGTATTGCTTTACCCACTTAATATTCATCTACTCTATCGTTTTCCGAAGCACCAGATTGCTCAGTTGGGAATTGGGTTGGGGGAGTAGAGAACTTTCAATTCAATTCTTCTAAATAAATGTTGTCATCGGAAAAAGAAAAATCTCCTCTTAAACCAATACTCTAGACCTCTTTCCAAAAATACTTGGAGGAACGATTTGAGATGAACCCGTTGTTATAAAAATTGTATTTAGCTGATTTTATTAATTTAGTTACAAGGTTCCGAGATATTTTGAATTGCCGAAGCATTTCTAGGCAACCAAATCGTTTCCAACTTCGGTATGAAACGTCTCTGGTTTTCAGAGCATTAATGATCTCAAGAGAATGCCAGGGACAACTATGCGATCTAATTTGACGAGTTTTAACGGAAACGTGTTTATTAAAAAGATAAGTAATTGCAACAGTAAGACTTTTAATTTGATAATCAACGTTTGATGCTGCAAAAATTGAGTACAAGTCAATAGATGAGCAATCACTTAATAAAGATTCGACATTAATGTTGCGGAAATCACGATACTCGAAGTATTGCAAAAACCAGATCATGATATGAAAACACTGGGATGGATAACTGACTAGAACATTTAACAAGACTAACATCGCTTACAAGGAAAACATCAGGAAGGGAAGGGACACAGTCAGGCTTAAAATGTTTTGGTTCAATATAATTCAGAAAATAGAGCCCCAGAGAATTTATTGAAGTCTTAAAACAATTTGAGAAAGGTTGAAGGAGGTTAATATTTAAATCTCCGCAAATGATTAATTTTGGTAATCGATAAAACATTTCTTCTATTATCGGTGTTATTAGACCAGAAGTTGCAACTCTAAGTGGCATATACATAGTACCGATACTGCATTTATTTGTGGGTTTTATTTCTAGAAGTTCTAAGTCTAATATAGATTGTTGTACTTTTCTATCAATGTTCTTATCCACCTGGTTCTGTAGCTATTACATATTTTAATATCAGTTCCAGTAAATTACGATATAAGACATTAGTACTTTCAAGTTTGATCTTTTTTTTAGACACAGGGCTATCAACACTTTCAAAAATAGCAGATGTGAATAATGCAATATTTTGATCGATTTGAGATTGATCAAAGTTTTCATTTGAAATATCAGAAATACTACTCAGCTTTGCTGTCATTTGTCGTTTTAATGTAGGTTAGGTTAGGTTATAGTGGCTGTCCAAGATGGAAACGGACACACTTAGGCCAGTTTAATGGCCCATTGTGATACCACATGAATCTTGAGGGTTCCTCCTAAGCTCAATGGAACCAGTTAGAGTGCCTTACGAAACGTGAGAGGCTGATTATACTGATATGATTTAGATCGTTTAGATCGTTAAAGAAGAATTCTCCTAGGTAATTCTTGCGTTTTCGAGCTAGAGCAGGGCATGTGCAGAGAAGATGGAGAACCGTTTCTTCCTCTTCCTCGTCCATACAGCTTTTGCAAAAGTCATTTGAGAATACGCCTAGTCTCGTGGCGTGCTTTCCTATTAGACAGTGTCCGGTTATGACACCTATTATCGAGCTTATATGCGATCTGCTTAGAGAGAGCAAGCACCTTGAACGTTTTGTATTAGCAACAGTTTACAAGTAGCGATTGGTATGCCAGTACTTGCCAAACGTGGTAGGATGGGCTGTACTGTACCGTTCCTGGCGAGTTCATCTGCCTTACAGTTACCTGGAATGTCTCTATGGCCCGGCACCCAGCAAAGGTGAATATTAAACTGTTGCGCCATCTCCATTAGAGATGATCGACAGTTATGGACTGTTATAGAGTTTATAGAAACTGAGTCCAGAGATTTGATAGCGGCCTGGCTGTCGGAGAAAATACGGATATCAGATGTTGATATCACGTTTTCTTTGAGCCAAGACAAGACTTCCTTAATCGCCAAAATTTCCGCCTGGAACACGCTACAATGATTGGGATGGCGGAATGAGAGACTTAATTTCAGTCGTTCAGAGTACACACCACCACCAACCCCTTCTTTGGTCTTTGAGCCATCTGTATAAAAGTGGATTGACTCATCCTCCAAGAATGTCCTATCCTCCCAAAACGATCTGGTAGGTATAGAAATCTGGAAATTCCTGTCGAATTGTAGTTGGGGGATGGTTTAGTCTGTGTGCTTTGGAATTGATTCTAAGTACCTTAGAATTACGGAGTGGCCAATGTTGTTGTTAGTCTACTGCGACGAAGCATTGAGGCGAATAGCAGAGCTTGCAGCTATTTGTTTACTAAATATGTCAAGAGGTGTAAGGTAGAGCAAGGTGTCCAGTGCCGCAGACGGGGTCGTGCGTCTGTTTATACCTTTCTCTAAAGCAGTCCACCATACTGCTACACCGTACGTTAAAATCGGTCTGATTACCGATGTGTATAGCCAATGCGTGATTCTGAGTTGTAAACCCCATTTATTACCAATAGCTTTTTTGCAAGAAAAGAGAGCTACAGTAGCTTTTTTGACTCTTTCCTGTACGTTGCGTTTCCAATTTAGTTTTTTGTCTAAGACAAGACCTAGGTATTAAGCCTCGCCTGAGAATTTTAATTGGATTCCTTTAATGTAAGGAGGGTTGACAAATGGAATTTTGTATCTCCTCGAAAATAAGACCAGATCGGTTTTGTGTGGGTTAACACCCAGTCCACACCGATCAGCCCAGAGTATTAGTCTGTCCAAGGCATTTTGTAAGAGTTCTTTTAGGATATTAAGATGCTTTCCTGAAACTGCTATAGCAACGTCGTCCGCATAGGCTATCACTCTGAAACCCTCCGCATCCAGACTAGTTAGGATTTCATTCACCACTAGGTTCCAGAGGAGAGGGGATAGAACACCACCTTGCGGTGTCCCTCTACTAACGAATCGTCTGCAAGAAGAGTTCCCAAGTTTTGAGTTAATTATTCTGCTAGTAAGCATTAAATGAATGAATTTTGTATGATTTTCTCTCGAAATTCTTGGAAGTGTTACATACAAACCACTGTCATTTCAAAACTACTCTCTTAATTGAGATGGTTCAACGGTTCTGAGTTCTAATTTATGTCACCTAAGGGTTTCTTACAACCATTTTTAATTTAAAGAATGATTTCAAAAAAATCCCATGTAAAAGTATTTTCAACATTTTTTGATTTTTGTGATTTGCACATTTTCAGAAGTTGTGGAGCTACAACTGGAACTTGAATCATCATCGATAAGATTCAATAGGGATAAAATTGAATTGTTTGATTCTTCGCTTTCATCACTTTCAACTAAAAACTGCAAATTATAAAAGTTTTTAATAGAGAAAAGAAATAAAAATTATAATGAATACTTCGATCAACCACAGCAGCTTCCATTTTGAGTATTTGTTTTGTAGTATAAAATTAAGGCAACTATCATTAATAATGTGTAATTCCCCTTATGTTTAGGTTTCAGAGTTTCGTAGCTAGATGTCGCACGCTGAGCGCGAAACTCTGAAACCTGAGACATAGAAGCGAGACAAAAGGTTGTTTGGCTCGCTCTCATAAAAATTTGTATTCTAACGTCTATTCTATTCAACGGACGCGCCCAAGCCAGTCGAATTAGATTTGTAGTCTTTAAATAAGAGTTATATTTTAATAAAGAAATTATATACCACAACGTCAGATGTGGGGTAATACACCAAAAGAAAACTAAATTATTGTGTATATTACCTCTTTTTGCGGATTTAAAGCCAGCTATGACAAAACTCAACAAAGCACAATTGGTTGAAGCACTTCAGAGCGCTGGAGTAGATGTGCCAGACACGGCTTCTCTAGCTCAACTTCGGGCATTGTATGAAAGTACAGTTACAGTGGCACCCCAACAACCTTCTGGTGAGTTAACTGAGAAAACTCCACCTTCTGCTGAGCTAACCGAGGAAACTCCACCTTCTGCATCTCCGAATGGAGAGAATACTTCCGAAACACTGGCCGCTTCTGATAACAGGCACAGTAATACAGCTTCTGATGTCCAAGACTTGGAAGAAGAACAAGAGCTGGCCAGACTTGAGCGTCGGAAAAAAATCCTTGAGCTAAGGAAAGAATTGGACCAGATGGAAGCGCCCACAACATCTTCGGTTGCACCATGGCGTGCAGTGGACTTCTCAGACATCGAAAATGCTGTTCCTGCATTCAACGGTGACGATCCATACAGCATCACTAAATGGATAGTTGACTACGAAGATGTGACCGACTCGCTGGGATGCGATGACCGATGCAAGTACTTGTCTGCACGCCGTCTCATGCAGGGAACTGCGAAAATGCTGTTACGCACGGTCTACGTTGACAACTGGGATTCTTTGAAGCAAATACTTATCAAAGAATTCGACCATAAGATGAGCAGACAGCAGGTCTATCGTCAACTGAGTGAGAGAGTACGTCGTCAGGGCGAGCCACTTCTTCGATATGTCATATGTATGCAAGAACTTGGGTCACATGCTGAAATCGATGAGGCAGAGTTGATCGAATTCATTATCGATGGTTTGAGGGATTCACCAGCAAATGTCTCTATTCTTTTTGCCGCCAAAACTATAGTAGAGCTCAAAAACCTCTTGCCACGATACGAAAAAAGAAGAGTTCCGAGGACTATGGTTGCTAGGGCAACAACTTCTGGAGGAAATATGGTTCCCTCAACTTCAGCATCAAACAACGAGCAGTCCAAGAGATGTTTTAATTGCTCAAAGTATGGGCACATCGCAGCAAAATGTCCAAAGGAGCAACGACCAGCTGGATCCTGTTTCAAATGTGCTGACGAGGGGCACACTTACAAAAACTGCCCTTATATTGTGAAGACCAGAGTTGGAGCCGTGAACCGGGATGCCCTACATGATGACACCAAGGAGCTGACTCAGAGTTTGGATGCTGTTCAGATGGTGAGTGTCGCCTTTATGACAAATAAGAATAAGTGCACAAAATTTATCGATTGTTGTTCTCTTTTGGATACCGGTAGTCCGATTAGTTTCATACGAAAGTCTGTTCTGCCTGAAGAAATTAACGTTCAAGAATCATTAACGTATTCAAGATTTAAAGGATTAGGAAACATTAAACTCTTTACGTACGGTACGATTAATTGTTATATTAATATAAAAGATAATTTAAATCTTGTTTCCCTTATGGTTATTCCAGATGAAGTAACTCCTATACCTTTACTTATTGGTCGTGATCTCCTTGAAATCTTTAATATAAAACTTAACATGAACTGTAATAAAGTTAATATAACTTCTGAGCAGTGTCAAAATGAAATTTGTTCGAATAAAGTTTTTCTTTCTAACCAATTGTATATGTGCACTTATTCTGATGAAAAAACCGAACCTTCAGAGTGTAGTCATTATAAGAACAACATAAATGATGTTTTTGGGAGCAGCGTATTAGCCGGTGAATTAAAGATACAACCTAAAGAACTTAGTGATTGCTTCAAAGACAAGTTGAATACATTTGATCATGATCGGATTAAGCTTAAAGACGATCTTGATGTGAAGAGAGAATACAATAATGTTGAGGTAGATAGTGATTTATTTGGCTGCCATGCTTTTGAGATTATATGGGATAGAAAAGATTATATAGATATTGATTCAAATCTTAGTTTAGACATTTCAAAAACTATTAAAAATATAGTATCTCAAAATTATTTGAATTTTGATAAAACTATGGTTTCACCAAAGGATTTTGAGATGCACATTAGACTTACATCTGATATTCCTGTTTGTTTTGCTCCGCGAAGGCTATCAGTCTCAGAAAAAGGTACTGTGAGTGAAATAATAAAAGACCTATTGGGAAAACGAATTATTCAGCCAAGTAGTTCTCCGTATGCTGCACCAATAGTTTTAGTTAAGAAAAAATCTGGTGAAACCAGAATGTGTATAGACTATCGAGCATTGAACAAACGTACAGTAAGAGATCCTCATCCAATACCATTGATAGACGATTGCATTGAATACCTGGAGGGGAAGAAGGTTATGACCTTATTAGACCTTAAGAGTGGGTTTTACCAGGTAAAGGTAGCAGCAGATTCAACACAATTAACATCTTTCGTAACCCCGAACGGTCAATGGGAATTTCTTAAAATGCCTTTCGGCCTTAAGAATGCGCCCAGTGTTTTTCAGAGATTCATAATTCAAATTTTTCGTGAATTTATAGACAGAGGAGATATAGTTGTCTACCTAGATGATATATTAATTGCTAGTAAAACTATTACTGAACATTTTGAGATACTTACTAAAATTTTATGTTGTGTAGCGAAGAATGGGTTGGAGCTCAACTTGTCAAAATGTCGCTTTGCATATTCGAAACTTGATTACTTAGGGTTTAAAGTAACGGAACATGGCATCCAACCTAGTGATTCCCATATTCGAGCGATTGCTCAATATCCTGTGCCTAAAGACAGAAAGAAATTGCATTCATTTTTAGGACTTTGTTCATACTTTCGCAGGTTTGTCGAATCCTTTTCAAGAATAGCAAGACCTCTTTATAATTTATTAAAAGCTGAAACTCCTTTTAGATTTACTTCCGAATGCGAAGATGTTTTTCAGACTTTAAAGGAACGGTTAACATCTCCACCTGTATTGGCAATCTATAGTCCAAGGAAAGAAACAGAACTGCATTGCGATGCAAGTTCATTAGGGTATGGTGCAGTTCTACTCCAACGACAAGAAGATGATAAATTACATCCGGTAGCATTCTTCTCTAAAAGCACCACTGATCAAGAGGCCAAATACCATAGTTTTGAATTGGAAACTTTAGCCATAATTTCAGCTTTACGTCGGTTCCGTGTTTATTTGCAAGGTATTCCTTTTACAATCGTAACTGATTGCAGTTCTTTAACAATGACACTGAACAAAAAGAATGTTAATCATAGAATTGCTCGATGGGCCTTAGAGCTGGAGGATTATGATTATAAGGTCAAACATCGTAGTGGTGCCAATATGAATCATGTTGATGCCTTAAGCAGATGTAATGTTATATCCGTTATTGACTCTGAGGATGTTGATTTCCAACTCAGAGCAGCCCAAAATCGAGATGTAAAGATTTTGGAAATGAAAAACAAACTATATTTAAAAGATAATAATTCGTTTTTAGTTCAGGATGGTATTGTCTTCAAAAAAAATAAAAATGGTAAACTTCGATTCTATGTCCCATCTGAAATGGAAACTAATGTTATAAGAATGATCCATGAGAAAATTGGGCATTTAGGTGTAACAAAAAGCTCTGATCAAATTGGCCGTCACTATTGGTTTCCGAATGTTCAGGAAAAAGTTGAAAAATACATTAAAAATTGTATCCGTTGCATAATGCACTCAGCACCAGTTCGATCTAATATACGCAATTTGTTCAATATTCCTAAGGAGCCCATTCCATTCCATACAATACACTTGGATCATCTTGGTCCTCTCCCTTCAATAAAGTCAAAGAGAAAACATATATTAGTGGTAATAGATGCATTTACAAAGTTCACTAAATTATACCCAGTTGTATCTACAAGCTCAAAAGAAGTATGTGCAGCACTAAGAAAATATTTTGAGTATTACAGTAGGCCATCAAGAGTAATTACTGATAGGGGAACCTGCTTTACATCACTAGAGTTTAGTTCATTTGTTATAGACCAGAATATAGATCATGTTAAGGTGGCAGTTCATTCGCCACAGGCCAATGGTCAAGTAGAGCGAGTCAATAGGGTATTAACTGGCATGCTTGCTAAGCTTTCGGAACCAATCGAGCACTCAGATTGGGTTGTTACTTTAACACAAATAGAATTCGGACTAAATAACACTATACATCGCGCTATTCAAAATACACCAAGTCAATTGTTATTTGGTATTAACCAAAGGGGAGTAGTAATCGACAAATTAACAGAATTTCTTGATGATAAACAATTAAGTCAACTGGAAAGAAATCTTGAATTGTCAAGAGAAAAGGCTTCAGAAGCAATCACTAAGATTCAGGAATATAATATTAAATATTTTAATGAGCATAATAACCCGGCACGTATATACGATGAGGGTGATTATGTAGTAATAAAAAATGTAGATACAACAACCGGTGTAAATAAGAAATTGGTTCCAAAGTTCAGAGGCCCATACGTTGTTTACAAAATTCTACCTAATGATAGATACGTAATACGCGATATCGAAGGTTGTCAAATCACACAGCTGCCATATGATGGCATTGTCGAGTCTCGAAATATTCGACTTTGGAAGAATCGAGACTCTGAAGGTTCGGTTGATTAAGGGCGACACCTACCATCTCATGATTATAACTTAAGACTTGTTTGTTTAATTTAATCGTGGGCGATCAAATTGTCAGATTGGCCGAGTTGTAGTATAAAATTAAGGCAACTATCATTAATAATGTGTAATTCCCCTTATGTTTAGGTTTCAGAGTTTCGTAGCTAGATGTCGCACGCTGAGCGCGAAACTCTGAAACCTGAGACATAGAAGCGAGACAAAAGGTTGTTTGGCTCGCTCTCATAAAAATTTGTATTCTAACGTCTATTCTATTCAACGGACGCGCCCAAGCCAGTCGAATTAGATTTGTAGTCTTTAAATAAGAGTTATATTTTAATAAAGAAATTATATACCACAGTTTATATTTTTTTTGGTTCGAAATGTCACTTTTGAAAGAACGAATTTGACATTGCTACCAAACTTTAAATAATAAAAAATATGATGATCCAATGCTGTTTTATTATCATGATCTGATCCGGATCAGATCACGGTGATAATAAAACGCGGCTAATATAAGTCTCTAGCGTTTTTGGTACGTAAGATATTTAGAGTTTAACAAAATTGTCATCTTTTTTTAACTGCTATGGTTAAAAAACCGCCCACGCAATTTTCTTTCAGCATGTTTCTGCCTTTTAACTTTATAACAAAGTGTGAAGCTACATTTTTTGTAACATATGCACTTTGGTTGGGTGTTCTGTTGAGTCGGAACATATTGTTCACCAAGCTTGCAGTTGCAACAACATTACCCCTTTGGTCTTTCACTAAACATCCATTCTTGGAAAAAATCATTGAAAAAACTGTCTGAACAATTTTCGAGACAGATAAAAGATTAATACATAAGTCAGGAACGTGAAGGACTTCTAAAAATTCAACCCCACTTTCTTTGAATTTTCCAATAGATACCATCATATCGACTTTACCTATACCTTGACTTGCATTTTTTAATTATTTGCAACAATTAAGATTTTCCATCTTACTTGAAAAGCATCACATGTGAGCTGACGCTCCCGAGTCGAAATACCATTCTTGTTTGTCAAGAGCCGTGACGGAAAAACATCCTAACATCGCATTCTTCTTTTCTTGATGGTTCCTATTCTTTTTTAGACATTTAGCAGCAATATGGCAAAATTTGTTGCAGTTTTAACATTAACGCCCCTTAAAGTTCTTATTCCCAAAGTTTTTCTTGTTCTTGCCAACCAAAGCAGTATCTTGACTTACATCCAAATTAATGTTTTGAAGAAGTTTGGCTTTAATACTTTAATACTGTCTCCGGTAATAAGAATACCAGAGGTTTGGATTCCCATTATCATTGGCTTGTATTCTTCGGGAAGACCAGCTAAAAGCATTGATCCTATCCATTCTTCATCTAGGTTAAGACCAACAGACCTGGGGCCTGATTATGAGGTTCGCGGCGAATCGTTTTGCTAGCGAGTTTGCCATTTTTCAATTATTGCTTTTTTTGGCGGATTCACAGGCGAAAGAGTGTTTATTATTATTCAGGGTTCGATTCCGTGGATTATTTCTTTATTTTAATTTAAAAATGTGAGTTAGCTTTATTTTAATTTTCTTATAATTTATCCACAATAAAATATAAAATTTTAAAATTCATTCAAGGAACGATAAAAACAAGCAAACAAATCGACATCAATTTTTGGCTCTTGTCGAGTTTATGAAAAAAAATAAGGGTATTGCAACGGGAGCACTCGTCGGTCCTGAATATCGGGCTAAAACAAATGAACTTTGGGACAGTATTTCAAAATTTTTAAATAGCCTAGGACCCCCTCGAAAAAAATGTTGAAAGCTGGAAGAAAGTATGCATACATTTTGTTCTTTTAACCCTATCATGCTATGATTTTTTTTTAGGTTTGGAAGGATTTTAAATACAACATAAGAAAAAAACTTCGTCACAACACCAAATGCTTCCATAAAAGCTCTCTCTTTACTCATTGACCACACAACAGAGTAACAGAGTCATGAGAACTTCCCCCGTAACTGGGATTAACGCAAGTTATCCTCATTTTGTGGTCACATGCCTGTAAAATAATTTAAATAATTTAAAAATGACCTTATTGCACACGAATACACTCACCACCATTACATTTAAGCTATGATATCCTTTTCTGTTGTAAAAATGGCGTTCCATCAACGCACATTATAACCCCAGGAAAACCACTATTTTCATAGAATGCTGTTTTTGCTTCTAGCTTTTCCTGTTCATTCATTTTAAAATTTATCATTTTTGGGCACAACTTTCTCTCAAGAATTTTAAGAGTTTCAGACAAAACGTTTGCGACTGTTGGTTGTGCCATTCCAATCAGTACGTCTTGTCCAACTCCTTTTTGGTACGATCCCTCAGCAAGAAATCTCATAGTAGCGGCAAGCTTTAAAATTGAAGGAATGCCGTTGCTGTTCTGATCCTTGAATTCCTCACTGATCTCTTGCAAAATGAAGACAAAAGCTTCTTTCGAAGGTCGAAATAGTTTGATAAATCTATTAAGACAAAGTGTGTAAATTAATTGATTAATTTGATTTCAACTAAAAGGAAACAATACTTACTCAGTTGAGAGAGATCCAGAGCCCAGAGGAGAAGATTTAGTAGTCTCCTGGACACCCGTAATCTTGAGGATTCCTGGGATTCCTCAAATTCCTCACTTTCAGAATAAATATACACCATAATTGATTCCATTTTTTTATTTTAATATTGTTTATTAAATAAATCACCGCAACTTTCACAAATTTAATCAAAACAAAACAAAATTTGTGGAAAGCTGTCAAACCAAAAGTGTCAAATCACTGGAATATAGAGAGAAAAAGTCAAACCAAAGTGTCAAATCACTGGAATATAGGAAGAACTACTTTCGCTTCGCCGCGAGTTCGTTAATAAGGAAATACGAAGCTAGTCGAATTTGAAAGGTCGAATTGAAAACGATCCGCCGCAAACCTTATAATCAGGCCCTGAGTTTGTACGGTGTATTTAAAACATCGTTAACGTACGCATCTACGGTAGAGAAATCTTTCAATTTTGTAGAACAAAACTTTTGGATGAGCCCAACTCTCCTCACAAGAACAGAATCTTGAAAGATTTTCTGAAGAGAATCCCAAATGTTCATTCATGTTGCATCCGTCTCACTACCATCAGACACAGCCTTCCAAAGTCCTTTCATTTGGAAACAAGCTTCAACGGAAAATTTCCAGTCTTCGACGTTTTCGCTTCCCCGAAGCTTTTCAATACTGAATTTCGTTTCAGACATCTTTTCGCAATACAAATTTCCCTATTATATTGTATTTAGATCGTTATAAGGCCCATAACCTGATGTTTTAAGATTCTGAACAGTAACAGTAATATTTATTTTCAATACATCAAACATATCAAAATTAGTACAATTTGATAACGATAAAATAAACTAAGTATTAAAAAGCAAAGTATCAAATCTCAACTTATTCAATTATTCCCATGTGCTCATCTAAATGAAACAGAAATAGATCTTTCAAAACTGCTTGTCAGCGACATCTTACTATCAAACATAATAACTACTCGTTAAGATGTCAGCAGTAACGAAAAATGCTTAATAAAACTGAGTTACATTCGCTATGGTGGATATTTGTGGCTGGTTGGCTGAGTTGAGTTTTGTTTATTTTTAAGTGTAAGTAAACACAATTTCCAATCGCTGACTAAAGAGAATTTCCAAAACAAATTTCCTCTTTTTCTCTCCGTTACCTTTACCTTTACCTTACTTACAACCACCACTACCAAAGATCATTGAATTTCGACAGGTAAATAGAGAATAGCGAGAAAATAAAGTGTGGTGAAATTTTTGAAGTTTTACCTACTGGCTTTTACCTTTTACGTTTTACTACACCTACCTGAGTTTGTTCTTTGCAGACGTCTACGACTTAGCGTCGCGCGGTGTAATTTCCAAACAAAATATCAACAAAATAATGTTTATTGATTGAAAAATATGATCATTTAACCTTAATAAAGTGTAAATAATAACGGAAAATAGGAATATTGTGCTTAAACTTCAATAAAATCCCTGAATTTCGAGTGAATTTTGAATTTATTGTTGTGTGAAAATTCTGTCGTGTCGTTTTTGAAGAAATTCGTGAATTTTTATTTGGTCTTCCAGGTGTGTTGGTGTAGTAGTAGTACATTGCTTGTCCGGTCATCTGAGTGAGTGGAGTGTATTCGTATTGTAGGTACAAGTTGTTTTTTTGCCTACTACGCTGCGCTGCGGTCGGTGGAGTTATTTTCAGATAAATTCGCTTCGTTCGTTTCGTTTCTCGCTGCGCTGGCGCTGTTGGCTCTGGCTGGCTAAAGTATCTAAACCCGGTTTTGGGAAGAAATTCTTGTGAGTTGTGATTGTGACTACCGTGATCGTGCTCTTGCGCCGCACCTCATCGCTCCAACCCCGACCCGGACCCGTCCCAACCGAACGGCGCGGCGAAGCAAACCGATCACTTCGGCGATCGGCGTTCACGTTCACATTCCAAACTTTTCTTGATCTTTTTTTTTATTTTTGACGCGTTTGTTCTCTTTTTCGCTCGCCATAAAAAAATATATCTTTCTCTGTTGTTTTTCGGGCAACAGTCGTGGTCCCGTTCCTGCAACAACTTTTGGTTTTTGTTTATTTTGGAGAAAAGAATAATTGTGTGTTTTTTGTTTTCTATCACTTACATTTGGCGGCGCGGCGATAGCTTTGGTGCGAGTGAATGCGTCCATACGATAGCATACCTGAGTGCAAATGAATGTGTACAGGTGCTACAGGTGCATCTTGCGAATTTAGATATACTCGTATCTCGTTTGTATGTAAATCTTCGTTGCTATAGATATTTTTATACATCTATTTATCTGTGATAACTGTGTTTACTTTAAAGAGGATACACTGTCGTGTGTTTTTTTAGCAACAAAAAAGAGAAAATATATAAAATTGAGTTCAATTTTCATTCATAAAAAAATAAGAAATACAAAACACAAATAATTTCTGCGTGCAATTAATGAAAAAGAGGCAAAACCCATAGCCAACGTCATCCAACCCATCGTCACGTCTTCGGTCGGTCGGTTCAGGCTCCAGAGTTTGTTTACCTATTTTGTGTTTTGAATTCTTAAAATCTACATAGCTACCTATCTACGTTTGTATATCTAATCTGGTTGGAGCCGTAATTAACTTTAGCTTTAGCTGACTGGTTTTGCGAGATTTTTTTTTTTGGATTTACTTGGCATTTGGGGCGATATACATATACCTACCTACCTGCCTACTTCTTGTTCGGAGGTTAGGTACCACAACCGGCAGCAATAAAAACCTAAATATTTCAACACATCATCAACTGGAAGTGGAACTGGGAGACTTTTCTTGGCTGAATCATTCTAAATCAACTGTTTGTAATGTGAGTACCTATGGAAACGTAAATAATAAATAGTATCTATCTGTCTAGGTTAAGTTTTGTAGAGGGAGTGGGGTCTTTATAGTTTTATAGATACTTAATACGGAAATAGTTAAAAGCCATTTGAAATTCATTTGTGTAAATATTTTATCAATCTATTTTATTAATTTATAGATAAATGTGCTTATAGACTTGGTTGAAATATGATTATTTTACTGAGGTTAAGAAACTTGATAGGAATAGGTATTTTTAGAAGAATTATAAAATCGGTTTTTCAGTTTGTCAATAACACATAGGTACATACCTTTTTTAGTAAAAAACAAATTTTTCCAATTTTAGTACCATTTTTTGAAAGTTTGTACGTATTTCTTATAAAAAAATACCAATTGGGTTTTTCTAAGAAAATTATAGTGTTAGCTTTCCTTTAGGTAGGTAGGTAGAAATTGCGATCTCAAGACAACCTAGCCTGAGATCCAATTAGCACTGTAGTGCGCCGTTTTGATACCAAAAACTCGTTTGACCTGTGATAGAAAGGGAAAGATTTATAGAGAAGCTTTATAGCGATTATGTTAGAGCCATTTTGTCGCATTGAGAATAAAGATTAGGTCTCTAATCTTTATCTCAAATAGCTCATCAAGTTCTTGAAAGAATTCTTTTCCAAAGTATTTCATTCTAGTGTTCGCCAAAGCAGGACTTTTGCAGAGGAAATGGATTATCGTTTCACTTTCTCTTTGGTCACTACAATTACGGCAAAAGGTGTTGTAAGAGATACCCAACTTCTCCACATGAACTCCTATAGCCAATATCCGGTACAAACCGCAACAATCCTGGCTATGCCTTGCCTTGGCCTGCAGTTGGGTAAGTTGCTCCGCCTTCGGTTTGATTCAGTTTGGTAGATAGACAAAATTTTACCCTTCAGGAATGTTAACCATTTCCGCAAGTGAGCTATGAAGGGCCGATCCTTGCCTGGCTAGCTCGTCAGCCCGTTCATTTCCCACGATACCACTATGGCCCGGAACCCAGATCAGGGTGACACCGAGGTTAATATTCAGGCTCGCAAGCTCATCGCGACATTGCTGGACCAATTAAGATGAGGATATGGCCGAGTTAATGGCTTTGACAGCTGCCTGACTGTCTGCAAAGAAAGCCGCATTTCGGTTTTGGTTTGGGCTTTGTTTAAGTATCTAACATACCTCCCTTATTGCCAGCAGTTCAGCCTGAAAAACGCTAGCAAAGTCAGGAAGCCTAAAGGATTTAGCTACATTTAGGAACTCAGAAAAGATCCCAAAACCAACTCCGCACTCCATCTTTGAGCCGTCAGTAAAGATGGTTGTGTCGAAACCTATCGACACGATGTCATCCTCCCAATCTTCTCTCGATGGGAAAATAACCTTAAAACACTTACTGTGGCTCAAAGTAGGAGTGCAGTAGTCAGTGTCTACCGAGATAATATCTGAGGGAATCAATTTCGTTGTGTAGCTGCGACCATAAAGTACTACGGCTGTGTACGTCCATAAAATCATCTTCGACTGAAGTCCCCACTTTATGCCGAAAGTTTTGCTGCAGGCGTAGAAGGCAACACAGGCCTTCTTAACCCGTACTTCAATATTTAGTTTCCAGTTTAGTTTAGGGTCGAGTATAACTCCCAAATATTTTGCACTGGAAGACAATTATAGGATTTGACCGTTGAGTCGAGGTAGCGTGAAGGGCGGTACTTTAGTTTGGTGGTAAAGAGCAACAGTTCAGTTTTACTTTGGTTAACTCCCAGTCCATAACTCGTGGCCCTTCAAAGCTGACTCCGTGATTACACTAATCACAGAAATGTACTTTCCTGACACCAATATCACCAAATCATCCGCATAGGCTACCGCCTTCACTCCACATCTCTCTAATTTAACGAGAATTGTATCCATGACCAGAAGCCACAGAAGAGGCGAAAGGACACCATCCTGGGGTGTTCCCCTACTCACGTGTTTTGTTGCGATTGTATTGCCTAGAGTGGCTCGAATCTTCCTACCACTGAGCATGGAAATAATCCATTTTCGAATGAAGTCCTCTACACCGAACTTAACGAGCGATTCTTCTATGGATTCTGTAAGGACGTTGGATTCTGTAATTACGTTGGATTCTGTAAGGACGTTGTTAAAAGCACCTTCTATGTCTAGGAAGGTTGCAAGATTCTTTATAATGGATTGTTTGTTCTACAGTACGCACTACCTCATGGAGGGCAGTCTCCGCAGATTTGCCCATAAGATAAGCATGCTGAGAGCTTTCGAGAGGTCGTCCAACTAGGATTTCTCTAATATGGTAATCAAGAATGCGCTCCAAGATTTTAAGCACAAAAGCTTATTGGTCTGAAATCCTTTGACCTGTCTCCACGACATGGGCACATGTTTGAGAAAGAGGCATCCTTTGAAAATTTGTTCATCATGCAACTTTTGAAGCATAACTGGCAGTATGCCATCCATGCCTAGGGATTTATATGGAGAAAAAGTATTGATGGCCCACAAAATATTTTCTCTGGTTATAACAGAATTGACTTGCTCCACATGAGCTACGTTTAGCTCTGTGGTTTCAAGCGATTCGGGGTTATTACACTCGCAACCCGGAAAGTGCGTCTTCATCGGTAGCTCAAGAGATTCGGCTGGAGAGGCTGCCCAGGTTCCATCAGGCTTTTTTAGAAATGAAGGATTACAATGTTCCTTCGATAAAACTTTGCTGAGCCTTGCGGAGTCCTTTATGTCTTCGATTGATTGACAGTATTCTCTCCAGCCTTGTCTTTTGGCTGATGACAGGTCTTACTTGTAAATTTTAAGAGAGTCTTTATACGGTTGGTATAACTTATGTTTGTGGCAGATATTGAAAATTGTCCTCGTCATTTTCCTAAGACTGGACAGTTCTTCATTCCACCACGAAGGAAGGGTTTTACGGCTATATTTAACTGGGAAGGAGACTCTAAAAGCTTTACTTATAGAAGTTTCAAAGGTTTTCACCTTTGATTCAAGGTCTCCTATCGATTCAGTGAGATTCGGTAAGTTGCTAAGTTTGGAATTAGCAATTTGACTGAATTTCGTCCAATTAGTTCTTTTGGGATTTCTATAAGGCGGATGGTTTTTTGACTCGAAATTAATTTAAAAAAAAATCCACTTGTGATCCGAAAACGAATTCAAAGGGGAAACTCTCCAATTCTCCACTAATAAATTACGGTTGTTTACTAAAGTAACATCAAGCACATCCTCCCATCCATCATAATTTTCCGAGCTCGGAAAGACGAAAGTGGGAATATTGCCTCTGTTACAAATGGTCATATTATTTTCAATAATAAAATCAAAAAGTGACTCACCTCGTTCGTTGATCTCAGAACTTCCCCAAAGGGTATGCCGAGGTTTGCCTTTTTGATTTTAGCTTCGGTTATGATTTAGCACTCTTCCTCTGGGCGTGATTGTGCATTATGGGAAGACTAAAAAGAGGCCAACATCAAACCCTGTGTATTCTTATCTTCAAATCTGACAACAGTCAGATCGGGAGTGCTAAAATTTGGACATAAAAAACCTTTTAAATGATTCTTAGCTAAAATACAAGTTCTGGGATTACCTTGCTCTTGATTTGCGTTTTTATAAAAGAGGTCGTATTGGTTGTCTTGGAGGCCTCGCACCTTGACGCCGTTTATCCACGGTTCTTGGATAACGCCAATGTCGAAGTTTTTCTCCCTAAGGAAAATTTTCAGATTATCTGAAGCACACTTAGAGTGCTTCAGATTAATCTGGATGACCTTCAGGGCGTTTTTTAATTAGGTTTACATCGTCAACCTTGACGTTGTCATCAGCTTTGTCGTTTTTTGTTCCCCGACTCTTCAGAATTTTAATTTTGGCATTCCTTATGTCAAAATTAAGTTTGTACTCTGCCTTTTCGAGAGCCCCAAGACTTTCCTCGCTAATCCTCAGAAGGTAAGAGGCGCAGATCTTCTGCGGTTCTTCTGCCTTAACAACAGTCAAATCGTGCATGGGGACCAGCGGATTTCGCCTCTGAAGACCGCCGATCAGGTCCTGTCCGCTTGGTTGTATGCTCATGAGCGGCAACCAAATGCGAGCTTTTGGTTGTCTAGCTGGGATAGGCTTGAGCTTCAAGCCCTCCCAGTCATTGCTAACCTTAGCAATGCTTTTACTAAGGAAATCCCTAGAAAACCTGTCCGCACACTTTATTACCCTATACCCCCTGAGCACCACGCCAGAGTCAAAACTAGGGTAGGGGCCCTCACTATATGATATAGTGTATGAAAACACTATCCCAGAGAGCTTGCCCTCGATAGCGTTCCACACGTTCAGCAGACCTTTGCTGCTACGTGGAGGTCATCACTGACAACCTCACTAAGAGTACGCAGTTGCGCTGCTCCAGAAGATGGTGCTTTCACTGGCTTTGTCCGGTCGTCAAGCTTGCTCTTTTTCTGAGACGTGCAGATCTGTTTCGCTTAACGGCCTTTTCTCGGCTGGCCAGAAGGTTGTTGTATTCATCAACAACTTTCTGGTACTTTATTTTATCTTGGACGTGCCTCTCATGAATCGATCCGGTTTTCTTCATTCTTGGAAATCTTGGCAAGAATGTGATAGGCCGTTTTGAAGCGGTTCCTGAGAACAGCGCCTTCCGATGTTTTTTTGGTTCCTTGAGTTGCACTGCTACTCGAAGGTTTCGGTTTTGTATATGGTTTAGGAAGTTTAGGAGTGCTATGAAAAGCACTGCCTATACTTCCTGTGGTTTTGGGTTGCTCACAAGTGCTGGAACTACCAGCGATAAATGAGCTCCCCTTCAAGGTCTCCTGGCTGGAGGCCTACAGTTCATCCTCCAAGTCTGTGAATGGTTCTACGTTTGTCATGTCTAGTTCGTCCATTTTGTAAAAGTTTTTTGAATGTTGGTCCCACGAGTAGGTCGGAAAAAAAAGGTCAGCCCCGGCAGAGCCGATATACCGCTGTAAGACAGAAGATAAGACGGACCCTGCCAAGGCATCCGAATGAGCTCGTTAGCGACTGGTTTGCCCCCTAGCCTATCATTCTTAGGTACGGATTATGTAAGACGCTCACACCACCACTAAAATTAGGGACCCCGTATCTATGGTCAAATTGTATTGCTAAGGCTTGCTACTATTAAGGAGTAGAAAACTTTAGCAATTCAACCTGACCTTAGCTGATCCCTATCTTGACAACGTGCAAGACAACTATGGTGATCATTACCGCAGCACGAATTTTCCAACGTGGTTTTACTTATTTGATAGATATGTGCAAATTATTAATAATTATCGCGAGGACAGCATTTGTTTCTACTTTATCTTCAATTTCAAAGTTCACTTTTTCACTTAAAACACCCGTTGATTTTGATATTGCTTCCCTGTTCTTTGTTTCAGTGTTGCCATACTTGTTTTTTTTGCGATTTCAATAGTTTTTTTTAAATTGTTAATACATTTTAAGAAAATTGCATTGAATTCAAGGTAAGTTCTTTCTATGGTTTTCCAAGCAGGAGGGTTGCAGGGGGCAGCAGTCGTACTATCCATTAAAACAATCTAGTGTTAGATGTGAACAGTGGTTAAAAGAAAAAAAGTTGGGTTAAGTCCGAAAAAGAAAACATTTATTTGTATGACTTAACGTTGTTTCCACTGCTTAATATTTTAAACATGTTCTATTGAAGAAGGATACTCTTCCTGCGGTAACGGAAAGTCACCCCAAATTATATTATGTTAACAACAATATTTTGCATGGAATGAAATTATTTTGAAGTTAATATATGTAGGTACATATATCTTCATTTATTCTCGAGGTATGCCAAGAATATTACTCCATTTTATAAGAACTTAAAAGTGTACATAGGCATTGCGTTTACTTTAACATCCTGCACCTCTGATGCGAAACTCCAAACAAATAATTTCGCAAAAGATTACAATCTGAAAAATGATTTTTTATTTATAAGCCAAATGTACCAAAAGTGAAAAACAAGTTACCGTTTACGATGAGAGAGAGAGATATGCTGGGTTATCGGAAATTCTTTTAATCAAAAGTAGTTCAAGATAAGCTGTGTGCAGCAACCCACGTCTGTTCTTGATAGTTTTATCAACGGGCAGCTCCGCTAATCGATTATTAAAGATTAATAAAGTTGATTGAATAAAAGTTGAACTTATCAGCCTAATATTATCGCAGCAATCCCGGATCATCCCTGGAAATTTCCATCCCCGATTTTCTTTTGACAGCTGTCACATGTCTTATGCTCAGTTTGGTACAAGAAAAACGCGATACCGATTACCTATAAACTCATTTTCTCCTATAGTCAAGCTGACACTGTTCATGTTGTTGTGTGAAAATGACAGAACAGTTTAACATTCACCTCATTTGGGTGCCAGGTCATAAACACATTCCAAGAAATTGCAAAGCGGATGAACTTGCAGAAAATGAACAAATTTTAACCTTGTTGGGCAACATGTTTTACATTGGTATAGCTGCATGCTTAATCATGATACCATAAAATAGTGAAACACAGTTGGAGTAATGGACTAGTCTGTCAAGTGTCTCAACTCATTTCCTGACCCATCTTAAAGACTTTACCTAGGAGACTTCTATTACAATGATACTAGTCATCTGCGAAACTCCGAAATTTATTGTGTCAAACGCTACACCTTTTGCCTTAAACGAGTAAGGTTGATCTTTACGGACCAACTATTGGTCCAAGTGTGTTCGCTTTTCTTGTCAGCAGCCACCTTAACCTAAACTTACCTATTAAGGAAAACAACATGAACTGACAAATAGCAAGGAAAAAAGAAAAACAAAATGTGTCGAAAAAACCTTACTGAAAAAAAAGCACACAGTTCATGAAATTTAGTAGTTTGGAGCGATGGATCAAAATTAACTGTATTTGAAAACGACTTATGTTAGGAGCCTTCCATTTATTGAATTGGAACAAAAACCGTGAAGCATGGAGTTTCATCGGGTTAACTATGGGGTTGTTCTACATTACCTGTGTTCTGTTGGAAAATCTATCATTCATTCATCCGCAGTATGAATACTACCGATAAAAGTTAAACTACAATCTTACTACGGATAGGTGTTTGACATTTATACGAGCCTCGAGTGGTGATTTCGTTCTCAAATGTTGCATTCATATCTCGATGGCTGTGTTCGTTGAGTAGTTGTGCATTTGGAATCATTGTTTTACCATTGGTGAAAAAATCAATCTGTGACTGTTGATATTCTTTAGTTTTGCTAATGAAAATGGACAACTGGGCTTATTTTGCAAGAGAAAACAAAAGGAAAGATAATTAAGTTTTGCTATGTTTCCCCCAAAGATTTATCTCAGTTTAGATTAAATGAATCTTCATGGTGTTTCACCAAACAAGAAGATTTCGAAGTGATTAAGTTTGACATCACTTTCTAAAACGCAATTATTGTTTCGATGTTTCTTATGAAGTGAAAGTGAGATAGTTTGATTCGTTGTAAACAATGAAGAACTGAATAGTTCAGCATCATATAAGAATATGTTACCTACTTACTCCATGTGCAATATTTTTTTTTTAATTTGATTAAAACAAAACTATATTTTTTGAACACAAGCATGCAAATAAACAGACCATTATGCATTATCTATAAAACCAACTCCTCCACACAAGTTTTTCTTCATAAATTTTGCATTGACTCCGATCCCCGACCGGAATCGAGTCGAATCAAGGTCACTTCAACTTGATTCAGTTATATAAAGAATTAAGACGAGCTTCAAGCTCGCTTCAACACCACATGTTAATGTAGTAGTCTACGAACAAGCCCCCTTCTTGAAGTATTTATTTTATGTCAAAGCTGCAATAGTTAAAAAACTTTTTTTTACAGAATCTCAATTTCCATATGTTTTCCTACCATTTCTTTTTGAAAATTGTCCATTATATTAGTTTTAGTTAGTTTTTTTTTTGCTGGAGTAAATTTTAACTTTTGATTTTCACAAAACTTTCTTCTATCAATTTTTAAATACAAAAATCTGGCTACTGCCGATAGGTTTTCTTGGGAATTGTCTACTATACTATTTATAGAATGTCAAGAAAACACCGGTATTGTTCAAATAAATGTTAAAATAACTGGATAGATAGTATAGAGTCATTTTGGTACACGTTGTTTTAGTCAATATGCTGATAATTTACCATCTTTCTTCGATATTTCAAAAAGATATGACAATCAGAACCATCATTTTCGGATCACTAAATCTAGGTTTTGGGTCAACTAGATAAATGTTTAGAGAATAAAGGCCGACGATCTGTCAATTAAGTCGTTTTTTTAGTGCTGTAAAAAACTAATACGTTTTTCGAAAATGAATATTGTCAAATAAATTTGAAAACCATAAGAAAATTTGAGAAAAATCCTAACTTTAAGAAATAAAATCGAAACATGAGCTCTGTTGGGGATCTATCTTTGAAAGATTTTAGTAAGATGCACAATGACAGATTCAAAAATCTTGCAACTAAACAAGACCTTGGACGTATTGCTTTCCGAGCTAATGAAACAACGAACCAGTAAGGAAAGCTTGCAGTCGGAGGTAAAGGCCTTGGAAATACGAAGCGACCAGCTTGAACGAAAGTTTGACAGATTCGGAAATCTTGCAACTAAACAAGACCTTGGACGTATTGCTTTCCGAGCTAATGCAACTACGAACCAGTAATGAAAGCTTGGAGTCGAAGGGAAAGACCTTGGAAATACGAAGCGACCAGCTTGAACGAAAGTGTGACATTTCCAATTTGTGTATCAAAACATTAAATTTTATATCCCAACTGAAACCGGTGCAGACCCGAAAGAGCACATAGAAAATACTTGCACGATCATAACAAAAAGCACAAAAGCGATTGAATTTGAAAACTTCCAAGACCTGAGCACCAAATCTACAACTCAACTAACATTTCACCTAAAGGTGCCTACTAGACAGATATTTTAAGCCAATGGAAAATTCTTGCAAAAACTGGCATATCTAATAACTATCCAGTTGGAGTGCGTCGAAAGGGGACCATCTTGTTGAAACTGAACCCACACCACAAAGAAAACTTAGTGGATGGTAAATTGGGATCTAAGATCATTTTTTCTTTTGGAACGATAAAAATGATCTAATGCGTGGAACGGTTAATAATTTTGACATATTTTGAACACAATATGATAAAAATTTACAAAGATCAATATTAATAAATCACAACAATAATCAGTCACTGTCATCGCAAAACGTCACTCCCACATCAGTAATACAGCCATCTACTTCTCAGCGTGCCCACCATTCAGGAATTTAAGTCGGTAATGCAGGTTACCAAAATGCTCGTTAACATTAGTGACGGCACATCGAGTCATGCCTTAAAAGATTTATGTTTCAAATTTCATACATGTTACAATTTTAAAAGCTGAATAAATCTTTATCCATCTATCTATCATAAAAGTTCTGTAACAAGGTCCTGACAAAATTCTAATTTTTGCTGCAAAAATGTCAAGAGTAGATTTATGTGTCTTTCCTACAGAAAGGCAAGTTTCAAGGTCGGCTACTTCTACTACCCTTTAAAACTTATTAGGAATATTTCTAATAGTCCAGTTAATTAAGAATTTCGCGAAAACAATTTTTGTCAGCAATATTTGTATCAAACTTAAACGTTCAACTATTTCTGATATAGAAAAGAGGGCAAAAAGTAAGCATCGTTCAGCAATGTTTTGAGATTAAATAGTTAACAATAAAAAGTTATTTTTCCATTAAAATAAGTTCAAACGTTCAACCTCGAATACTTTCCAGACTTGTACGAATTTCCTTAAAAGTTACTGAAATTTATAAATCATAATTTCTTCGAGCAATCTTGTTTGGTGCAAATGATTCTAAAGTCAAATTTAATTAAAAAAACCTACTTTGAATACATCAACTGCTTCGTTGACTTTTAAGCCAGCGACTCTTCAAATCTAAATTCTCATTAATTTTCTGCTCCTTCCTTCTTAACCCAAAAAAAGTAGCTCTCAATTCTCAAGTGAAATATTGAAAAAATTCCATCAGTTTCCGAATGACAGACAGTTCCATAAAATTGACTTCTTTGATTGCAATCCTTAATCAATTTTCTGCTGTCAATTTAAAATTTAACATTTTTTTTTGTTAAATAGAATATCACATCGACATCCTTCATCCTTCAGGACTGCACTCTTATTGATGAGAAAAAGATTGCACTAAGGACACAATTCAATTGAAATTATACTTGACTATGTTACGAGTACATACAAAAAAAAAGCACACTACCTCCCGATGCGCGGTTTCAATTTCCTGTCAGCAATGAAATCAAAACAAAACAATATAAAAATAAGGACGAAAATGGTTTGAACCCTTAAAGCTAAAAGGTTATTCATTTGTGAGCAATTTCATGAAAGACAAACAAGAAGGCAAGAAGAGAAGAAAATACCCCATTCAGGGAATATAATGAAACATTTAGCTACACAGATTCTCTGATTGTGGCATAGAGAAAAGGCTTGAGAAGAATAGGATGCTATTTCAAGAAATCAAAACAATTGCAAGCAGTCATCAGGACTCACAGAGACAAATGCCTTTTGTCCTTTTTCTTGTTTGAAATGTGGCACAAAATACTTCAAACAAAAACCATCAAGGATTTTTGGTTTAAATGTTTTCTTTTTATGTCTCTCTTTCCTAAAGACAAATTGTAGAGCTTATGTTGTGCTTTGTGGCCCAGAATCCAGGAAGGTATTAAATGTCACTTCTAATCATAATGTCAATCATCAGCAAAGCAAAGAGTAAACAGTAACCATACCAGACACAGACAGTCAGACACACGTTTAGAGTGAAAGGGCTTGTATAGTTGTATACGATACGATACGACCTCTTGGTGAGTCTGGGTAATTTTAATACTTCGTCACGTTGTCGTTGTTGGCGCTGTTGGCGGAATCAACAACGATAGCAAGAGAAATAGCAACAGCAACAACGTCGCGGTGGCAATGTTGACGACTCCAAACTCGTTCTCTACGTTCTCTACATTCTAGAGACTATCAACGGAATAAGGTCGGATTAATTACATGTTGCGGCTGGGAAGGCAATTCATACGAAATGATATCAACTCCAGTCCAGTCGAGTTGCATGAATGGCACGAATTTCAAAAATGCTTTCAAATGGAGAAATGTGTAATAAGCCTCCTCGGAGCTTAACAATGAGATTCACAGATTAATGCATGCTGACTGCAGTTTACTTTTTCAAAATGTCCTTCAGTTTTATTTTTATCAAGTTCTGTTCTCCAATCTGTATAGGTCCAATCCCATGGGTGGCTTAATTTTGTGATGCGCTTTCTTTTCTTAGTTTTTCCCACACTCATCGTCATAGTCATCGTCATCGTCATCGTCATCGTCAACTTCATCAGCTTTGTCACGTCAAATCGGATTCAAGGCTTCCTTGGACGAGATAGAAAAACCAAAAGCCGGAGGAAGGAAGGAAATCCTGAGCGAAAAGAAGACCACCAAGTTGAGTCAGGAAACCGAATATAATCGGATTTGCTAGCGTGTCAGTCGTCATTTCTTCGGAAATTGTCGATGAAGTCAGCGTTGTTGCGGCCATGACCATGGATGATGATGATGATGATGATGATGTGAAAATACGAACAGTCCTTTTATCCGAAGTCCATGGTGACAACAGAGTGGTTGTGCGTGGTGGGTTTTGTAATCGAGATTCAACACTCATCATTCGGGATGTGGGTGGTCTCCGGTCCCAGTCCCAGTCACAGTCCCAGGACGATTGTTGAAGGACCACAACTACACTGCATCAACAATGTTAAATAGAAAATAAACTAAGAAGAAGACAACCAATTTTGGTTGCTCATGGGGAATGTCCAAATATATATAGTATAAAGTTTCAACTGAATTTTTGGGAAAGTTTTCCTCTTCGTTTGGCCGTAAAATTTCCATAAATCCTTTTTCCAAGGATCAACCCGAACCGCTAGCCGCTCCCACTTCTATAGAATAACATCAAATTGGTGTGGAAGTGGATAAAATGGAAGTACATGTATATTTGTTGATATTGGGCACTTAATTAAGATTCTACTGTAAGGATATGAGGATTTGGATTTTAAACTACATACTTTATGGGAACTTATTAAAAAACTTGTGCTGTCACGGATTCCATTTGGAATTTCAAAAACTGCGCTCTTCTCATGTTTGTTTGTATGTTTTTTGTTCTTCCTGTTTCTGTCAAGTAATGGATTTTTGGGTTTGAAGTTTATGGTTTTTGATATGGCGATGGCACAGCTGGAAACACTTGCTGTGCTTTTATTAGCCTAGAATTTTATTTTACACATGAATGATAAAAGCATGACTGAAATTTAATTTTGCATAAATGTCTCATATGAACAATGATATTTGGAACGAAGTAAGTTTATTCATGGAACTGGAGGGTCTGCTCGTATAGTGCTACAGAAGTTGTCAGGGCGTGTTCTTAAAATACGTTGCAATTTATATATAAATTTAAACATTGGAAATGTCTAACCTAATAATGTATAATAAGTTTTGGTTCTCAAAAAGTATATGCATATGCATGGTTTTCCAAAAATAGATTTCATTTTTTATGGAAAACGGTTTTAAAAACAATAGACCGAAAAAATTCGGGAAGAAATAAAAAAATATTCTTTGATAATCAGAAAAATAGAATAGAGTATAACTTTTATTATAAAAATAATTAACAAAGAAGAAGGTTTTATTCACTCAGTGTTTAAAGCTAAAATTATAAACAAGTGTCAAGTATTCATTCTTTTAGATTAACACTTTCTTACTTACTTACTTAAGGTGGCGCTACAGTCCTGTGTGAACTGGGCCTCACCCAACCAACTTCTCCATCTAGCTCGGTCCCTAGCTAGATGTCTCCAGTTTCGCGCTCCAAGTTGGATGAGGTCACCTTCCACTTGTGCGCGCCACCTGATCCGCGGTCTTCCTCTACTGCGCTGTCCTGTGGGTGTGGCTTCGAAGACTTTCCGGGCGGAGCGTTGGTTTCCATGCGCTCTACGTGACCCAGCCATCTTAGTCGTTGGACTTTTACTCTTCTGGCTAAGTCAACGTCGCTGTACAGCCCGTACAGCTCGTCGTTCCATCTTCTCCTCCACTCCCCTTATCTTATAGCAGGACGGGGCTGATAAGGGTCTTACATAGCAACACTTTGGTCCCTCGAGAGAGGACTTTACCTTTCAATCGCTTTCTTATAGTCCAAAGAAACAGCGGTTAGCAAGAGTTATTCTGCGTTTGATCTCACGTTTTATCTCAGCGACGGTGTTGTTTTCTACGTTTATAGCCTAGCCTAAGTAGACGAAGTCCTTGGCTACCTCAAAGTTACGTCTTTCTTGACGACAACATGTACTTTATTTTGCCCTTATTAACCGTTAAACCCATTTTTGCCCCCTCTGCCTCAATACTCGCGAAAACCCCATTGACATCACGCTGAGTTTTTCCAATTATGTCAATGTCACCAGCATATGCTAGTAATTGGACAGACTTTTGAAAGATAGTGCCCCTAGTGTTGACGTGTGAGCTCTGCACTATTCTTTCAAGCACTATGTTAAAAAAATCACATGACAGCGCATCACCTTGTCTAAAACCTTTTTTGATATCGAAAGGTTCTGTTAAGTTGTTTCCAACATTTATGGAGCAGCGTGAATTCTCCATGGTCATCCTGCACAAACGGACAAGTTTGGCAGGGATGCCAAAACTAGACATGGCTTCATACAGCTTTTCCCTGTATATACTGTCATATGCGGCCTTGAAATCGATGAAAAGATGGTGAGTGTCGATTTGGTGTTCCTGGGGTTTTTCCAGGATCTGCCGTAATGTGAATATTTCATCAACTGTGGACTTTCCTGGTCTAAAACTACAATGAAAAGGACCTATCAGGTTGTTGACGATGGGCTTTAGACGTTGACTTATTACGGTAGAGAAGATTTTATAGGCGATGTTAAGTAGACTTATTCCTCTATAGTTGGTGCAGTTTAGAGGGTCTCCTTTTTTCAGGATCGGGCAAACAATACTGAGGTTCCATTCATCGGGCATGCTTTCTTCCCACCATATCTTAGAGATGCTCCTAACCAAATTATCTTCAGCTGCTTTTAAAAGCTCGGCAGTCAAGCCATCCGCTCCAGCGGTTTTATTAGACTTCAACTTAGATATGGCAATTTTTACTTCATCTAAGTCGGGAGAACGGTTCCACTATGATGTTTCCACTTTCGTCTCTGCAGCCTTCGGTTCTAGGTTTATGTACCTGTGAATTTCGTTTGACCAGTTCATAAAACTTTCGAACTTTATTCGTGCTTTAAACATCTCAACATCTTCGACCGCACGCTTCTCATGCCCTCTCTTTTTCTTTTGAGAAGTCAGCCTTCCTCTCGCCTCTTCTGCTCATAGAGCTCATGAGCAGCTCTTGTCCTTTTATGCAGCGCGCGCCGCTTTGCGTGCCTATTGTTTGGCTGCATTTGCCTGCCCACATTCCTCTTCAAACCAGGGGATCCTTGTTGGTCGTTGCTTGAAACCCAGAACATCAGAGGCGGCTTCTCTGATTGCATCTTGGCAATGTTGCCACTGGTTTTCGATACCTTGTGTTGACGGCAGATAACTTCGAGAGAGGTTACATGTAACTCGGTCGGAAAAGGATTTGGCGTTCTCTGGCGATTGTAGCCGTTCGACGTTGTACCTTCTCCCATCATCTCCCTGTTTTGCCTTTGGTCTGGAAATCCGACGTGCTACCTTGGCTACAACGAGGTAGTGGTCCGAGTCGATGTTAGCTCCTCGGAAAGTTCGTACATTCATGATGCTGGAAGCGTGTCTTTCGCCGATCGCAATATGTTCAATCTGGTTGACGGTAGATTGATCTAGAGAACTCCAAGTTCCTTTGTGGATGTTGAGGTGTGGAAAACGTTTACTGGCTACCATGAAATTTCGCCCGGAGCGAAATCTATAAGCCGGAATCCGTTGTCGGAAGTGTGGTCGTGCAGGCTGTTTTTCCCGATTTTTCCACCATAGATGTCTTCCTTTCCTAGCTTGGCATTAAAATCGCCCAGGATTATTTTAATATCGTAGCTAGGGCATTGCTCATATGTTTTGTCTATGAGCTCAAAGAACATATCTTTGGTGTTGTCGTCTTTCTCTTCTGTGGGGGTGTGCGTGCATATCAGGCTAATGTTACCGAACGTCATCTACGTAAACAGCAACGAAGATCATTCTGCTTTTGGAAACTTTATAAGAGATGCATTGATCGGCATCAGAACGTTTTAGACCAGCTTCCAAGAGCACATCATTCAACTCTTCATTCCATACTCGACTGGACTGTTTTAATCCGTACAGAGATTTATTGAGCTTGCATACCTTTTGTGATCCATCACTGAAGTTATCTGGCTGTACCATAAATATATCTTCTTTTATGTCTCCATTCAAAAAAGCAGTAACAGCATCCATCTGACAAATATTGAGGTCATATTTGGATGCAATCGCAATTAAAAAACCAATCGACCAGTATCTAGCCACAGGTGAAAAAGTTTCTTGATAGTCGATGCCTATTTTTTGCGAGCAGCCTTTAACTACCAAACGAGCTTTATACCTTAATACATCGCCATTCACATCTCGCTTCGTTTTAAATACCCATTTGCATTTGATGGAATGCTTGTCTTTAGGTAGGTCTACTAAATTCCATGTGTGATTCGAATAGAGAGAATCAAATTCTGTTTCCATTGCCTTTGGCCACATAGGTGCTTCAGGAAGTGACAAAGCATCTTCAATAGTTTCAGGGTCATTTTTTTTTCAAGCTTTACATTGAAACTTGGCTGATATTGTGGATTTGGCTCAGGAATTCGATAGGACCTTCTAACAGGAACGACATCTTCTTCAATTAAATCAGTTGTAACTTCAACATCATCATCGATATGTATTGTGTCTTCGGTTTCAATGGAATTCATGTCGCCTTCACCAGTTTCATAATTTCTGACATGGCTTTCTTCACAATGAATTTTAGTTAAGGAGACAGCATTCAATTCACGCTGAATTGCCGGTTCTTGTTTATCGTTTCCCTCAGAACTGGCATTTGGTTCTTTACAGTTTTCCAAAAAAGAAACAAAAGGGTTAGTTGTACTTTTTTTATCTTCACTTACCTTTTCAATCCAAAACTTCTCGATGAAAACAACATCGCGGCTCACAACAACTTTTTGTTTAACCATATTGAAAAGACGATAAGCCTTCGATTCAGTGATGAATCGAAACAATATACTTTCTGCAGATTTTGCATCTAGTTTCTTTCCTTATATACTTGGGATAAACACCATAGCCTTGCAACCAAACACACGCAACATTTTTAAATTTGGTTTGACTTTTGACCATAATTCTTCAGGGGTTTTCGACTTTTCACCTATGCAAGGGATTTGATTCAAAATATATTCTGCGGTTGATGCTGCTTCTGCCCAAAAACGTTTTTCAAGATTAGCATCAAACAATATGCATCTTATTCGCTCAATAATGCTTCGATTGATTCTTTCCGCAACTCCGTTCTCTTGAGTTTCGTTTTCTTCTTACCATCTACAAGAGTCAAATTAACATCACCTTTACCTTCCTTGCATTATTAGCAACAATAATTTATTTGTGGGTTGGTGACATAAGATTCTTCATTAATGACTTTCACATCGTCATAATGTGCTGATGCTCCAGAATCTACAAACCATGCTCGTTCTGAGACTTCATTCTTGGTTAAAAAGAGATGAAAACATAGCAATTTCATTCGATTTTTTCACTCTTTTCTTATTTGAACGCTGTCTTGCGAAATGACCAATTTCTCCGCAGGTGTGGCATCTGAACTTCTGTTGTGGCTTATGTTTTTGCAGCGTATACTTTGGTTTCACAAACAAGGCACTATCAATTGATTTGGGATTGTATTTAACTTCTTGCAATAACAGAGTCTTGACAGAAAGTATTTTTGCTAAGTTTTCAATAGCCATAACCAAAGGTTTATAATCTGTAGGCAACCCTGCCAACATCAATGACGCAATAACTCCGTCATCAATTTTTAGTCCAGCCTTTTTAACCTTTAATGACATCATAACCATCTTGTTCACGTAGTCTTCCTTGGAATCGCACTCGTTCAACTTCAATTCAACGAGTTGTTTCAGCAAATCCACCTTCCTACTAAGGCCAATATCTTCAAACGCACTTGTGAGGCTATCCCATGCACTTTTAGCTGATGAAGCATCCGCTATGCACGAATAGTTTTGGGTTTCAAGCAACAAAATAAGCTCAGACTTCGCTTTCAGCTCAGTTTCTATTTGGAACAGACATAGCTTCAGCGTCCAGTTCATTCTCAAAGCAATGCCATAACCCTCTGATTATTAAATATGACTTGGCCGCAATCTTCCAAACATCAAACATTTTTATCAAAGATTAAAAAATTGTGTTAATTTCAAGACTCAATCAGCAAATATATGGCGTTGATGATGATCGATCAGTTTAAGTTCTTGTGTTTAAAAGCCTTAAGACATAAAGGTCCTTGTAATGGTGTAATGTCGTTTGTGGAATGCCGCAATTTCGTCAACACAACGGGCTACAGTAGTAATAGTTGTTTTTAAGCGACACCCACGGTTTCAAAATCTTCATTCATTCATTCAAAGTAATCTTTAAGTCTACTAAATATATCTTTGGCGGTAGTGGAGCTTTCTAAAGATTTGCAGAACACCATTTCTTCATGAAAATCGCATTCGTCAATATATCTTACATAAGTTAAAAGTACATCCTCAATCTGTCTTAGTTTTTCAACGAGTTCCATTTTAATATCTTCACTCATTTCGTCTATTCTTCTGCAAACAGTATTGTTACTTAGTGGCATATTTTGAACGTCTTTGTCATCTTTTTCCGGAACTGTCTTAAGAAATGCTGATATTGATGGTTTAATTAAATTCTCTCCTATGGTATGACTTTTTTCAGATTTAGCGATAAGTAAAGAAATTTGGTAACTTCCCTCAAGAGTACGATTGATATTTCCATGTTGAGTAGTAAATAGGGACTTAACTGTTCTTCTTTTTTCAAAATGTGTTTTTATAGTGACAGAAAACAAATGATTCATATTTGAAGAAAAGTGTCATTGATTGAAGTAAAGTTGGTAACAGTTCACAAAATTGATCAATTACAGATCATGGGTGCGTTCAGACACATATTTCCAAGGGTGGAAACACAAGAACCACAGATTTAGCGGAGAGAATTCTAATGCAGCATAATTTTGAATTGCCCCTCTATAAAATCAAATTATCCCCTTGTGGGGCGTGGGCCCCACGTTGGGAAACACTCATTAAGATCGTTATAGAAAAATTTTACATAGGTAATTCTTGCGTTCTTGAACTAGAGGATCGGCATTTATGGACTGTTATAGAGTTTGAAGAGATAAAGTCCAGAGATTTGATAGCGGCCTGGCTGTCTGAGAAAAAACGGATGTCAGAGTTGTCTTTAAATCAGAGTAAGATTTCTTTTATCGTCGAAATTTCCGCCTGGAACACGCTACAATGGTTGTTAAGGCGGTATGAAAGACTCAATTTCAGTCGGCCAATGTAGTATACGCCTTCACCTGACTCCCAGTCCACACCGATTTGCCTAAAGTATTAGTTTTTCTAAGGAATTTTGTAAGAGTTCTTTTAGGGTGTTAGGATGCTTTTCTGAAACCGCTATAGCAACGTCATCCTTATAGGTAATCACTCTGAAAAACTCCTCTTCCACACCTATTAAGGATACCACCTTGCGATCTCCCTCTGCTAAGGAACTTTCTAGCAGTTGCCCAATTTTGAGTTAATTATTCTGCTAGTCAGCATTAAATTATTAAACTTCCCAAGCAATCCCTCTCCGTTCAGAGATGTTAGTACAGATGTGGTAGCAAATCCATGTCCACATTGTTAAAAGCACCTTTGATGTCAAGGAAAGCAGTCATAGTGGGCTCTCTATGCTGGAGGATGTATTCGATGGTGGGTACTAAGATGAGTATCGCCCCATTTCCAGCGATTTGCCTTTACACTGTATAAGTATTCTGAGAATTAGACGGAATTCTTTTATCAATACTTGCTCTTAAATGAATATGAAAAAATCTTTATAAAGTCAAAAGAAGGAATGCTGATAGACTTAAAGGTCGAAGACCCTTAGGGTTGTATCCTGCTTTGGGTATGAAAACATCTTTTACTTCTGTCCATGCCAAAGGAATATGGACCAGATATAGCCAGCTGTTGAAAATGTCCTCAATGATTGGTCTTACTTTTCCCTTTTTTGCTTGAAAACATTTCACGGCCCTACTTTTGCAAACAGTTACTACCATTTTTGTGGTGAATTTTAACAATTTCAATGCGTTCGTTGTTTAAGCGTTTATCGTTCCATTTTTAATAAAAGCCTAGTGTTAACTTTTCAAATGTCAAAAACTGACAGCTGCCCACATAGGGGGCTTTTTAAAATGAAACCTTGTATATTGCCTTATCTTATTCAAAAAGTATTACTTGAAAAGTGACTCAACTTATACTAAAATTATATCTTAGCAATTTTGTCCATACAAAATATAATTTATTTGGTTCTTACAATGTTCACAAAAAGTTATTATTTTTAATAGTGACAAAAGTAAAAAAATGTAGTAAATTTATGAATGCCTTACGAGACAATGGACACCGTTTTCGCTCTGCCTTTCCGCAACTCTATAAAAACTTTATTAATTTATTCCCATTAACTATAAACACCAGTAAGTTTATGCCAAAAAACTTCCGAAAAGAATTCTTTCAACAACAATCTGAATTAACCATCATGAAAATTTGTATGTTCGAGTATAAAGAAAAGTTTTGGAAAATTTTACTCCAGTAATATTTCTTGCATTCAATATAAATCCTTCCATCATAATTGTCCATTGTATAGGAAATAGTCTTGACACGAAACAGACAACAACGATAGAAAACGATGTTCGTCTTTGTTAATTATACCCCAATTAGTTTGCTATTATGCTGTCAAAGTTTCACAGCAAAGGAAAGGACAAATAATAGCTCAGTATTGGCCGTTACTTGTTTGATGGTGGAAGGGGTTACGTAACATACACTGAGAGAAAAAAAATAGAGAACTTTTAAAACAGAGGAACTTTTAAAACGTCAAAATATTTCCGAAAATGTTCTTAAGCTAAAACTGAAAATCTTTTATTTAAAATACATAGGTCCGCATAAGTGTTAACGCTGTTTTAAAATTCGCCCAAGGCACTTAAGACTTTTTCAATAAAGGATTTCATTTTGAAAAGCCTGCCATTTGACATTTGTCACTTTTGAAGCTGTCAATTTTTGACATTTAAGTAATATATCAATATTTGGTGTGTTTATAAATAAAATTTCTAATTTTTACTTTAAGAATTCTGAGAACAGAATTTTTATAATTCGATCTGTCAAGGACTTTCTATTGCTCAAAAAAGAAGAAACAAAGCTTATGTGATTACTAGGTGAGAAACATTAGTGAATTGTGTTTATATTTCTTTCTTTTTCTCTATCAATCCATTTGAGAAAATTCTCAAAATCTTAGAAACAGTTTCAACAACGCATTGAATTTGTGTTTGTTCTGCAGTCATAGTTTATAAGACTAAAGTATTTTCCATTCATCATTGTCGTTTGGAACTTTCCTTACCGGCAAAAGGAAAAATAGTGGAAAATTTAAGCTATTTGGACAAGTGATGTAAAGATTCAAAACTGTATGCTTTGCTCAAGAACAACAAATGCTGCTGAAGCCCGTAGTACTAACAAAAACCATAGTTTGTCGTTTCCATTTTACAGAAAGACTTAGGCGGCCCATAGACACCACACTTGTATCGTTGTGCAACAATGTTTGCTGTGTGTGGGCTTATGGTGTCAGACATGGAGCTAGTAAAATCAAAAGTTATAGATTTTTCTGTGTGTGTATTTCGATCAGTGCTATGCAGGTGGAGATACGTTAGAACATTAGCTTTATAGTTGCATCTGAATCGTTTTGAGTGTGGTACGTCGGAAGTCGTTTCAATATAAGCTTTCACGTCACTGATTCTAAAATTTCCTCTTAGAAATACCTTTCAGAACCACTGTGTGCACCATTTGGTATGTCGTGTGTGGCGGAAAGCCATACAGTGTGTCAGTACACCGGTGTGCACACAAGTGTGGTTTCTATGGGCCGCTTTAAGTCTTAAGAACCATTCACATGAGAGCAACCAACGAATGACGAATATTCCTCCATTATAACATTTCTTTCACAGAGCGTGTTTTTAATTGTCATTACAGATACCCAACAAAAACTAGAATTAATTTTTAAGGTAAAGAGCCACGTAAACATTTTATGGCTGAATCACAAACACGCTTTAGCTTCGGCTTCGTCTGCGTTACGGTGGGCCTGCTTCGAAGTTGCTTTGAATGACATTTCTATTATTTCATCCCTCCAAAGAGCAAATATTTTGTTTGTTGACATTTTTTTACAGCTGTTGAGCTGTCAGACAAAGCAAATGTTCAGATAATTGAACTAGAGCTTCCGTTTAGAGTTATATTGCGTTACATTACGTTGTTTTCTTTACGATTGTCAAACCAATACAGAGGTCGAAGCTCCATTGTGATAGCATGCATTGAATTCATATGGCTGAACTCGTAAACGTCAGGTGAAGCCGAAGCTAAAGACTGTTTGTGATTCAGCCATTATTTGTTAAAGAGTAGATCGTATATGGAACGCAGATTGTGTTCGAAAATTCGTTACAATCAGATTACGATTTTCGATGCACAGTTTATTTTTAATTATTAATTATTTTTTTAAATTCCTCTCACTTTGGCAATAAAAAAGCTAATTTAATTACCTTAAGATTAACTTAAGTTATATTTCTATTTTTTTGTTACAATTTGGACAGAATTTAGGTCTATAATTTTTTTAAAATCACATTTATTCTTCCATTTGCCATCGATCGTTGGCCGTTCTTATTTAAAATTTGCATTTTTTTATCTTAAACAAGAAAATTTTGTAGAAACAATTTGTTAGTAACGAATTTCAGTGTGGTTGGTACGAACTGTCAAATTCTGTTCGTGTTCCACACACCATCCACATTGCAACGAATAAATTGTTCACTTGCAACTTATCCTCAAAATTATACCACTCTCAATTTTATTTTTATGTGAAAGGTCATGGCTGAGGAAAATATGAAGATAAAATTGACAATTCGTCGCTGTCTGCGAATAGAAATAAAGCTCATGTGAAAGAAACGTCAAAATATGAGAACATCCACAGTTCGCAGTTCGTCGCTCATGTGCAAGATGCTTAAGCCTTGAAAAATTCAGACTCCAAGAGCTTAAGTCGATCGATCACAAGCAACAACAACCTTTTCAAATCTTCGCTTATTGGGTTTTTGAAGTCTATCACAATGATCTGAATTTTCAATCAAAAACCATCTTCAGTGATGAGGTCCACTTTCACTTATGATGACTTCAGAATAAAAATATTGAGCAGACCGAGTTAAATGCTGAACACGATTGTTAGTTTTTCTATTTACGTTTAAGTTTTGAATCTTATTTTTTGTTTCTGTAGAAGAAAATGACACTGCTTGTCAAATGACAAATGTCAAATAGTTACAACTAATGGAGTTTTTCATGGGTAAATTCAGATTTAATTAAACAAATGATTTATTTCGTTGCCCATGGAACACTTTTAAATTGTTTTTGCTTAACAATTGTTTTATAAATTGAATAATCCACAACTGTGGATTTGATCTAAATTAAAAATAAACTAATTCACTTTGCCCAATGGAATGCGAAAACTGGTGAAATTCGCGTTTTGACAGATCTAGATCAAAAATAAATCAATTGTTTTTCTTATGGAAATCTCCATAAGTACTCAGTTGTGTTTCAAAAATAATTCTGAGCGCTCAGAACACACTTTGGTCAGATGACGTTCAGACCATGGTTGGTAAGCTCCAACTCTGTTTAGAACTCTTTTCCTTACTAAAAAAAAGCCGGTTTATGACATTAAATAAGGCGATGTATAAATGAAGGTTAGAACAACTGTCTTTAAAAATTTAACCAAAATATGTGTGTTTTTTTCCAAGTGCACTGCACAAGAATAAATAATCACTTAACTTAAATGATTACTTTTCTATCCAAGCCAAGTGCAATCATAAAATTTGGTTTCTTCTGGATTCAGGAAAGCAAGGAAAAACACTCCAAACAACAAAAATTGCTATTGCCATTTAAGACATCATTATAGCTTCACATTGAGGAAATTGTGTTTTATTGGTTTGGCTGTGCCCGAAAATTGGGGGTGCAATCCAAGAGTCAACTGTGCTCTTTGTTATTTATTCCTCAGCTAAAAGTTCCAGCGTTTAACAACGTAGACGACGATGATGACGGTGACGCTGACGCTGACGGTGACGGTAACGGCAACGAAGACTACGACGACGTCGTTGACGACAACTATATACAACAACGACAGCGACATGGATGTTGTCTTGGTCCGTCAACCCGTCAGACTTGTCGTCATGAGCCTGAAGTCCAATTAAGTTTAATTTCCGAATCGGGACTGAAACTTAAGCTAAAAGAGATCGATGATTTGCGCTGGATTTTGTAGAAGAAGAAGAAGTTAAAAAAAAATCATTCTTTGTGCTCAGTATTCTTGAAAGTTTATTGGAACTCAAAGACCGCACCACCCACTTATTTCCTGTGTACTGAAAACGCCATAAACTAAAGACTGACATATGGATATGTACATTGTACATTGTGTACGTAGGTATGTTATGTTCCGTTCCGTTCGTATGAGAATACTTAGTTTTTGGAGCGTGAATGGCATTGCAGCTGCATACTATATGCAACGTACTTTCGAGTGGGCGATGTGGATGTGGATGATGATGATAAAGTGATTTGGTCTCCCTTTTACCGTCAACCCCTTGACGTATACGCCGTACTTCACCGCACCACACCGCATAGCACATAGTGGGACCCTATACACATCTGCATGAGTTACATTTTTGCCTTGACACTGCTTTGGTACAATTCAAAGTCTATACTTGAGTAAAGAACTGTGCAGTTTTTTCTTAAATTCTTAAAAATATACATTAATCATATAATTTAAAACAACCTATTGTTAAAGGCTTAACAATCAACTAATTATCAACTTTATAAGTATTTAATAATTTACTAGCGGCTCCGAAAATTTAAACCACTCTTTTCGGTTTTCTAACTATTAAACTTGTAGGTACTTACCTTTTAAAAACAGGCATCTGAACATGTCTAAACAATGACAGTTCTGACTTCTCTGCGCGTCGTTGCAACCTTTTTTTATAAATTAATTGTAAAAACTATTTTATATTGTCGACGAATATAGCGCCATCTGTTGCACGCGAAGGATTACACACAGTTAGAAACAAGAGCACAAATTAAAAACAAATTAATTATAACTTATATGGACCTACTTTCTTAAAACATCCCCTTTGGTTAATTGGTGATTACCTTTCAAAAACGGGCATCCGAACATGACTAAACAGTGACAGTTCTGACTTCTCTGCGCGTTGTTGTAAACTTTTTTATAAATTAATTGTAAAAACTGGATAACAAAGCTGACTAGATTAGTTGTTTAATTTTACGGGCATAGAAATAAGCTGTAATATTTGTTTATTATTTTGCAAAAGGTACGAATAAAGCGCCATCTGTTGCTCGCGAAAGATTACACACAGTTAGATTATAATCTTCCCCATTAATTTTAAAACAATAGAACAAATTAAAAACAAATGAAAAATTACTTATATAGACTTACTTACTTAACACATCCCCTTTAGTAAATTGGTGATTACCTTACCGCGCAACCGAACATGTCTAAACAATGACAGTTCATGAAAGCATACAAACTTAAACGAACCTATTCATTGGAATCCCCAACTTTAAACTAGAATATTCCATAATTATACAAAATTATACAAATGTCATGTGGATTTATCAAATTGCTAAAAGTAAAAGTAGCCATTCCGTGACTTTAACCAAATGTTAAGAGATACGTAGTTAGATGTTAAAATAGAAATTATGCAAATGGCTTTAATATTTTGCTAATTGGTTTTAATTTTGCAGCAATGTTATTGTCATGCCTCAAATTCTAACTCAGTGAAACACGCTTTTTCCGTGAAAAAAAGACTGCATGAATTGTAATAAGAGCTTTAATTTTAATGGCTGAAACACAAACACGCTTCAGCTTGGGCTTCATACGCGTTACGTGAAGCCTGCTTCGAAGCCTGCTTCGAAGTTTCTTTGAATTACACTTCCAATATGACATTTCTAAAATGGCACTTCTGTCATTAGCGCTCCATAACTGTACAAATGTCATATGGTTTTTGTTATATATTGTTACACATTAAAGTGGCAACTTGGTTAAATGGGGCTGAACACAACCTTTGCCCATATGTCAAGATATCTTGATGACAGATGGAAAATGACAGGGAGTAATTTTGTGGACCGAATAAGAAAACGTGTGAACGATTTTAACCTCGAATAGTGAATTAATGAAAATTAAATTACTAATTAAATTACTAATTAATAAATTAATTTTGTGGCAATATTATTGTCATGCCTCAAATTCCAACTCAGTGAAACACGCCTTTTCCGTGAAAAAAACTGCATGAGTGACATGTAATAAGAGCTTTAATTTTACGCGTTACGTTGGGCCTGCTTCGAGGTTGCTTTGAATGACACTTACAATTAGCATTTCTAAAATGGAACTTCTGTCAAAAGCAGCTGTTATTTTTTCTCAAAATACATAAAAATATTAGTTTTGAAATCGAAAAATTTTAAATAAGTAGCTTACACAGCCTACAATAACCAATGGGAATCCCTCCAAAAGCAAATGTATTCTGTTTGTTGACTTTTTTTTTACAGCTGTTGAGCTATTAGACAAAGCAAATGATCAGCAAATTTGAACTAGAGCTTCCGTTTGGAGTCAAATTACGTTATTTCCTTACGATTGTCAAATGAAACGTAGGGTAGAAGCTTCATTGTGAAAGCATCCATTAAATTCCTATGGCTGAACTTCGAAACGTCAGGCGAAGCCGAAGCTAAAGCGTGTTTGTGTTTCAGCCATAAATAGCCTTTTATTTGGGCATCTGTCAGTTTTAAAGCTATCATCTATTGTTATTTGACTAGCAAAAGATCAGTTATTACCAATAATGGATTGACAGTCACTGAAATTTCCAAAATGCATTGAAAAATTGTGATTGCCGCGAAAACATTTGTTGTCACAATTAGTAAAAAAGATCTCGTGATTTAAAATCTTTGGACTTTCCCCTCTGAGGCCACGTGTAAAATAAGGTCTTTTCTAATGCTACGCAATCGATTTAAGACTTGAAAAATGGAATTCTAATTAGAAACTTATTGGAAGATGTTTTTTTTCAAGAACACAGCACTGTAAATGTCAACTTGAAAATCTCAACTAGATCCCCAGTCATATAAAGGTACGTTACGTATTTGTATTTACAGAGGGAAATCTTTTGGGAATAAGTTGAATGGATAGCATTTCCAGGATGCAAGAGGTAATTGAGGACGACGACGACTACGACGACAACGACGAACGTTGCTAATTTTGCTGCATGGCAGAGTAAATCGTTAGATTGTAAATAGGTACCAACATACTCAGGTAGGAAGGGCTTGTAGTAGGTAGTATTAAAGAAGTTCAAGGCAAAAAACAACATGATTTGCAAAATGTTAACAAAATAAAGACAAAAAACAAACAAGTTTTTAGGTTAAGTTATAAGTGAGAAGAAATGGATTCTCCTGTGGGGATACATTGAAAAACCAAATCTTAACTTTAAACCGCAAACAATATTATACTAAACTTATTTAGATGGGATGAGGTCTGCTGAGTATTTTAAAAATTAGCATTTAAACTGAAGATAAGTTAGAATTTATAACAATTATTATATCGTATGTTTTTGGTGGCTTTAAAAATGTAAATTTGTGGTACAATTATTTTAAGTTACAACACGGGCTGCAAGACGAGACCCCAGACTAGTTGTTTGCATTTTTTCTTGTCAAGAGATTAGGTTGTAAAGGGTGGGTCGAATACAAGTTTCTTTTTCAAAAAGCTTTATTTTTTTTTCAAAAGACGGCTAGATCGGTACCGGGTAGTGTAGGATACTTAACGCACTCAAACCACCGGTTAATCAGGACCAATCTATGAAATATCGCCAGCCTCGACTTCTTACGGTGGCACGGATCCGAATGGTCCAATTTTTAATCACTCTTCCGCATAGATCCGGCTGAATTTGTGCAATGGCCTGTATTATGTTCACCTTTGGGGCACCGGTCGATTACGGTTTTTTGGCATAGATCTGATGCGACTTAAAGAAACCCCACAGAAGTCTATCCAGGTCAAATAACATAACCTTGGTAGCCTATTCACATCACCCTTGCGAGAGATAACCTTATCCTCAAATCGTTTGTGCAAAATGTCAATCACGACGGTACTTAGCGCCGGCCGTCCTGCTGGGACCACATGTCATCAAGGTCCATATGGTTCAATTTGGGCCATAAGAAATTAGTAATCATCATTTTGTAACTCTCGCTGTTGACAGTGACCGCTTCACTGACGTGCGTAGTTTCCAAAAAAAGTAAGGATCAATTACGCCGCCGCACAGTGGCTCGCTTTGACTTTATTGGTTGCAAAAATCATAACTCCTAAACGAATAAAGATATTGCCTAACTTTTTTTTTATCTTGAAGGAAATTTCCAAGTTTACAGGGTGTTTCAGTGATAAACATAGCGGTATTTTAATATGAAATCGTAAAAATCAATGTTTTAAGTAATCTGAGTGAATTGAAACAGAAGAGCAAAAAAAAGAACTAATTCGATGCATTTTTTTTTAAATTTTAAGGACTTTTTTTAATTTTTTAGTATTGTAGTACATAATGTATTTTGGTGATATATCAAAAGTCAAATATTGGAAAAAGAAATGAAGACAAAACAAATTAATATATAAACGCTAAATTTATTGAAAACTATCATCTAAGTCCGAGGAAATGTGTAATACACACATCATTTCTGGGTAGTATTGTTCTTTTGGGTCATTTTGGCTTCTCACATGCCTTAAAGAAGAAATAGGTCTGTATTATCACTCGCGAGTCGCCTGAAAAAATAAGCGAAAACTTTTTCGCATTACTGTTTGCGATTCGCCAAGTTGACGTTAGCCTTAAACTTCAAAAATTTTGCGAATTGAAATGTGGCTCTATTACGATTGGTGAAGCTCGAATTTATCTGTCATAATTTGTAGAACTTTAATTCTTGGTGAGTTTGAAAAAATCAGTTTTTTTGTAATTCGAAGTAGTTGTCTGGATTTTTTGTTGCGACATAAGAAAATTGACAAAGGTAAAACAAATTAAATAAATTATAATTACAACTTTTATTGGTGCCTATAGCATTAAAAGAACCAATAACGCACAGTTCTCAAAGTTGGTGGAGCTAATGGAGGGAAACCCCAACATTGTCAAGGGTGTCGGGACGTTTGGATCATCCAAACAAAAACCAAGCCCAATATTGGAATTCCTTTGCCCTTGAAGTAAACGTATTGGGACCTCCTATACGAGAGGGTAAAGAGTAGCATAAGGTACGTAGAATATTACAAAACGGTTTTAGAAAATAAAATTTTATAGGTTTGGCTGGACTATAAGTTAAAATTGAAGAAGAAAATCGCGACAAATAGAAAGGATGTAGTCGCAACAGGTGGAGGACCTTTTCGGCAGTTGTCTTTGTTCCCTTTGGAACATGCAGTTGACAATTTGCTAAGTTTACAGCAGGCTATAAATTCAATGGGCAAACGTTTGGAATAAATTCAACTGCAACAGTGGAACAACTCAACTGAAATGATGCAGGCATTGAAGTTGAAGATGCTCCCCTGGCAATGAAATCAGCCCAGTCAACTAAAATCAACGAATATTGTAGAAGCAGGGGAAAGTTTGTGGATGAATGAGTCAAACTCATCCAAAAACAAACATCAATAAATCTTATTATTCCATCATTGTCACAAGCCTTACCTTAAGATTCAATTTTGAAGTACTTTACCACCATCGCATTTAAGCTGTAAAAACCTTTTCTGACTGAGCAGCAGCTATGATACCAATGTGAGTTCCGTCTACACATCCAACTTTCCCTGGTGAGCCTGCTCTTTGGGAAAAAAGTTTCTCGCTTCTTGCTTTTCATTAGCGGACATATCTGCATTGATCTAAACTGTGCAGATTCTTGCTTCAAGCAATTTAAGAACTTGGCTTAAAACTTCTTAAACTGTAGGTTGGGAGAAACCTAGCTCAAAGTCATTTCCTACACTACTTTCATAACTTCCACAATTCCACATACGATCGTAATGGCCATGCAAGTTTTAAAATTGGTGGAATTGCAGAACTTTGAGTCGTTTGAAACAAAACAATATTCTTCAAACTGACTTTAAAAATATTTATGACAATGAATGACATTTCACTTCCAGTTTTTAATGTTGGCAGTTTTGTTTTCAAAGACGAACTACGGAGTTCGCCATTTGTAATACCACCACCCTGATAATTCCCCAAAACATTCGACTTTAAGCGAATTTTCGACTCGCAAGTGATAATACGCCCCATAAGTGGATCCGAAGAGGTTGCAAGCATGTTGTTAATAAGTCCTCATTCTGCCGAATCCTTGACATTTTACACGTGTTCTGATATCGATATTTCTTGTAGTCTTTATTTTTGCATTCCTGAGCAGTTTTTCAGGACACTTTTTTTTTTAAAAGCTCTGCTGTTTTCTTAGTATACTCCCCAAATTAAAATGCATTCACTACTTCTCTGCAATTCAAAACGTTCAATATTACTTTGAGTCTTATTATAATTTCTTCATTGTCTCCAGTTATTCGAGCGCTTGCATCTGACTGTTCAAAAACTCTTCTTGCAGTGTTTTCGTCATAAGTGTTTCCAAACCCTTGCTTTAGTTTATCCACATCAAGGCCAAGCTTACCGCGAAAACGCCTTTGGATCTCTTGTTTTCTTGATAAGAAACGCCATTCTTCATTCTTTTTGAAGTTATATCTCGATCTTTTTGCTGATATCCATTTTCTATCAAAGTTGTAATAAAATTGTTTAAATATCTTTTTGATAGCCAAGATATTTGCATCTGATAGTTGTTACTCACTAACAGTTTCAAAAAGTTCAAACAAATCCTCATTCGGAATATCCATTTTAAATTTTGTTGAAAAATAAAAGCAACTGCTTGAACGCTCAAATCCTTATATTAATTATACTTAAAGACACCCCAATAAAACTACCTGTCTGTCAATCTTTATACAAACGTAATTCAAAATTGTTTTGTCCTTAAATATAATCAATGCATTCTTCATCCTTATCAACAAAAGTACATGAGCATAATTAAATCGTGCCCAAAAAAATGCTTTATTTAAAATTTTATTACAGGATTAAAAAATTAGCTCTTAAACTCTTGAAAATCTTGGCATTAAACATAAAACACAAAACAAAGAAATCGTACTTCCAAAGAATTTTCCATGAAAAAATAGGGGAAAAAATGACTGACTTCATTAATTCAAAACTCCCTAACTCAGTTCGATGCAAAATGACGCAGTTGATCTTTTGGATTTAGGTTAAAAAATATATCTATAAGGATTCTGAATCAGTTAAGATCTTAGCACCACTCGTTGAATCTTTTTTTCTATACAATTTGAAGCCGATAAAGTGTGCAAAAAGTATTGTTTCCAAAAACCTTAAATTAAACAACTAAAAAATATGTTTATTTTAAATTATCGATCTAAATAATGGCAAAGCATGTTATGAAAACAAAACGCGCTTTGAAGCCTTTTTTTAGTTTTTAAATTCAAAGTTAGGAAAAAAAAAAGAAATAATAAAAAAAATGATCATAAAAAATCTTCAACTTTGAATAATGTTTTCGATTACGAAAAATGAATATTGCAAGCAGTTTTGCATAAACGGGTCACTGTACACCTCCGCCGGCCTAAAATCCACACCAAACGGTAAATTTATGACGATGCAAATTTATGATCCTCGCAAGGGTTGGTGTGGCCGGTAAATGTCGCTTGTTGGCTGTTCATCCAAAATTGGAATCCTCTTCAAAACGATTCGAAGCCCAGTCAGCGAACAAATAGCGTTTTTCTATGGTCATGAACTTTGAGCTCCTGGGTCAGTTGAATCTTGTACGGCTCAAGTCCCGACGCCATTTTTGCGTCCATACACTTGCTCTACCAATTTTTTGTGTAGCCATTGTAACGGATCTAGCTGGCACCAATATTGCAGTATTGTCAGCAAAAGTGGCAGTGATAGCGTTGGTATCCACTGGAATATACAAAATACAAGGTTGGTCGGAGAACACTTTCTTGTGGTACCCCAGCTTCTAATTTACTTTAGGACCTAGTTTCCGTACTTTACTCCAGTCGGTTCGTAACACACAAACTAATTTCAGTATTTCGTAGTACTCTCTGGGAAGGTCCCTATGTAGTTTTATACTTAAGTCCCAAGTGCCAAACCTTGTCAAAGGCTTGAGCTACATCTACTTGCCTTACCGAACATACTTGTTGTCCTTCAAGTGCCCTTTCCACAACATCCGTAATTCGCTGTATTAGTTCTATCGTGGAATGTTCATTTCTAGATTTAAGCTGATAGTTTAAAATTGGTCTTCTATTATTTTGCTGAATCTTTTCAGTAGTAAGTTTTCAAAAACTTCTGCCATAATTTGTTGCTTCTGCAATTTTCCAATAATATGGTATTTAAGGCATATGTTTGTTATAAGTTGAAGTGTTTTTGTCAAGTCCCAAATTGTTGGAGGACTTCCTTCCGTAGCCTGTTGCACATCAGCAATAAATTGTTTAACTTCATTATCCACTTGCTCAACTAGTTCCATGTAGCGACTTCTGTCATCATGATGGTTTCGGGCTGAAGCCAGGGCCGTCGCGAAGAATTCCCGGCCCGGGACGGACAAATTTCGGCCACCTCATATTGACCTTTTTTTTAAATCATGCCTTCTGATATGGTTCTTATTTCAACTACAAAAAAAATGAAATTGATTGGTATTAAGGAAAATAATAATTTTGTGTTAGCAAAGTGAACCAAAAAAAGTGTTAATCATCAATCAATCTCACGAGAATCGTCTAGATTAGTTGAAATAGAGGAGGTATAGAAAATAATTCTACATGCCAGTAGATCAGATTCCGCACAGAATCATACATTCAATTTGATATTGCCAACGACATGTTAGTAACTGATAATACGGTCGGTAACAGGAATGGTGGAAAACACACGGAGAACAAAACAAATGTTGAGTTAAATTGTCTCCAAGTTCTGCAAACAAATAGCATTAAGCAAACTCAATACTACAAACTCAAATACTTTCGGTAACCTTGTAGCAGAGTTTTTAATTCCAATTTCGTCCATAGTTTAAAACTGACATAGAAATGAAAATGTAGTATTAAAATTTTTCATACTATCGAACCGACGAGAAATATCAGATATAATAAAATTAACTATGACGTATAATCGTTTTTTTTTGGAAATATATTTCTTCGTCTGTTTTAATTTGCTCTCCGGCTCCTCGATTTTCTCCAAAATGTCTCTTTAGTTGCTTAAGTTTTCGGTTCGGTGGAAACGGTTCTGGAATATCCCCCAATCCAGTAGCAACTGATTTGCATTCATTCCTTTTCGAGTAATGTTCAAATCGGAGATCAAGTTGTCTGGATTTCGAATTTATAGACATATTTCTAGCTTGAAGAATGATACTTTTTTCATTTAGGTATAGCGCTAAGAACCTCGCAACAAATCGAAGACATCAGGACGCATTCAAATTTGTGCATATATGTTTAACCGCCATTTACATCTCTTCGAGTTTCAGCAGTCAAATTAATATCACTTAAGGCTTCTAATGATGTTCTAAGGTTTTTCAGATGATTTGCAAATGATTTTACTGCCTCAATTCTAGCTGCCAATCTTTTATCGAAAAGTTTGTGAAGGGATCCGGGTACATTTTTATTAAGAATTTCCCAACGTTAAGCACTGCTGCTAAACAAGTTGAAACACTCTTGAACAGCACCAAACAAATGTGACTGCTGCAGTACAACTTACCCCTGAATTGTGTATATGGCTGGTTCAATATACACACTTTGATATCATTCAAATCTTCAGTAAACAACTAATTCAAAATATTAATTAATTAATATTACGGGAACCACTACTGAAAAACGTTTGCGTGGGATTTTCCAGTCCCACGAAACCGAATCAAAAATGTCGTTCCGAGCAGAAACAAAAATAGGAGAAAAGAACTCCATAAAAACAGGAACCGAAGTAAGTATTTGTGTTTTGTTTTAAGTTTCCGGATCCCTTATTTTGACATTACAAATTTTAAAATAAAATAATTTTGAAATTTACGTTAAATTAAATAAGAAAAGCGAAACAATTTATTAAAACTTTCTTTCAATAGTTCAGAGTTGCCCAATTTTTCATTAAACATTACCAAATCAATAATAATCAGGGGTTTAGATCGGCAAGCTTGTGACTGATAGATTGGTAGATAACATGTAAAAAGGGCCCAATTGCGAATGCATGAAGGATTTTAAATTTTCGGGCTTCTAAAAATAAGGAATAGGTAGGTTGATGATGAATATAAAGTATTTGAAAAAAAAAAGACTTTCCTCATTGCTTTCAATTTTACGGGGCTCTAGAAAATCGTGAGCCCGGGGGGTTTCCCCCTTTCCCCTCCCTCTCTACGGGGCTGGCTGTAGCTTGTATAAGTGCAATAGTCTTTTTGGGATTGTTGGCATATTTTCGGTACTACACGGTTTCTTACAAATTCAACCAAAGGAGGCGAATCAAGACTTGGAGATTGCTTTTGCTACAGATACAGCAATCTTGTTTGTTGACGAAGGCACTGATATGAAAATGCACCACGTTTCAAAATAACCTATGATTGAAAAAAGAAGCCTCTAGATAACCCACCCTGTTGCTCTTTTTTCACCACAATTTTAAAATAAAATATTTGTAGTAAATTATTAATTAATATTAAAACAACTATTATTAAAAATAAAAACAAATAATCTCTTTCTCGTATAACATTTACCACATCATTCATGGTTCCCAAAAAAGTATATGAAGAACCAAAAACAAAGTGGCGACAGTGAAAAATATTAAAGGACAACTCTATGAAAATGTGCAAAAATTCAACTTTATCACAATAAAGTATAATTGCATTAACACGTTGGTATCCTGTGGCTTGGAATGTCTGTGGTTTTCCAAAACCACAACGAGGATTTTGTGGTAGGAGTATCACTTGTCCCGTGACATTGTCCTTTTACCATGTTATAAACAAAAAAAAAAACAGAACTATATCACCTTCTCTTACCTCAAAAATTGGCAATATGAATATGAATAAAATGAATTAATATTTCAACAATATAACTGCAGTTGTTTTAATTTTAAGTATATTTTTATGTTTTGAGGTTTTAGATGGAGCCATATCAACTCATAAAATGAAATATTAAAAAAAAAACAAATGTTTTAAATAAAATATTCATGAGATTTGATTTTTATTTAAGTATAAATTGGGGATTCATATTTTTTGATTTTTATGTACATTGATTATTTTTGGGATTTTCGGGATTAATAAGGCTAATTGAAATGCATGCTGTGCAGAAATGTGTTACACTCTTAAAATCCCACAATTTCTACTGAAATATTAGAGTAGACTTACTGAAAAATTCAGAATTGTAAGGACTTAAAAAGTTATAGGTTAGGATGTAAATATAATTCGTACGAAATACACAAAATCATCACCTTTATAAACTCCAGTTCTGAAATCGGAAGCACCAAATGGAATTTTTGAAATTATTTGCACCTGCCGATTATTTAGGTTGGCAATTTTTTTTCTCCAAATTAGCACAAACTTTTGTGGATGAAAAACTAAAAAAAGGACTTAATTAATTTAATCTAATTTAGATTTTTTTTTGCATAATTGCATCAATGTTTATTTCCTTTTACGCTAGATTGGCTGTTGAGTTTTCTAAGAGAGACATGTTAATTTGATACTGAATAAAATATGTTGTTTGCTTAAGATACTTGTACACTTGTACTGAGTATGCAAAAGTACAACCGAACTTGTAAAAATGTATTTACAGGAAAATGAAAACGAATAGGCACAAGACTGATTCAAATAAAATGCACGACTGGATCGCACGAACTTGCTCCTTTATGCAAAAAGTCTGTTTAAAAAAGTACCTATAAAAGATTTAAAAGTATACCTGTAAGATAAGTTTGTCTTCAAAGATATAAATGCCATTCGATTTGTCAAAAAAACTCCATTTTTCAATTTTTTTGTTTGAAAATCTTTAGACCGGTTTTATTTCAATTAATTTTTTTATATAAACAAATTTTCAATTTGTTCTTAAAAATATTTGTGTTATGCAGATGTTTAGTGATTGAATAGATATTTAGTCTGGACCAATCATCATATATATATATTATTTCATTAGCATATCTCCCTTTTTCGGGAGATACGGAACTAATATTAACAAATAAGGTGTCAAAAAAAGAGAATTTTCCGTAGACTATGCGAAATGCATTTTATTGAATATTAATTAATAATTTGTTGAAAAACCTTAACTTTTTTTTATAATACAAATATGAAATAAGGTTTGTGTATTTGAATTAACTTATCGAATACACACCATTTTTTGTCGGTAAGCTAGTTTCAACCTAAGACACAACTCATCCTAGGAAAACTCATCCTGGAAATGAAAAATACTTGTAAGCATACTGAACGAAAACAATTGTTTGTGTACTAAACTAGTTCGTTCAAAGCCTTTGCTTTCGATAGCTTTATTTTAATTTCATATAAGAAGAACCAGGATAAAAAATAAATTATCTGAAGATAAGAAAGAGGAAGAAAATGTATGTTTAAATTGTAAAGCGATCGCCTATTGGTTGTATAGTTAGGTAGGTGTCTTAAATGAATAAAGAATAGTTCATTGGCGTGCTCAGCTTTATGCCGATTGATAGATTATTTTTTTCGTTAAAGTTAAAAAAAACACACATACGAACAGGCACAAAAAATTGCTATTCATGTGTTGTTTACAGCCAGGCTCTTGTGCGTTTTGGATTTTAGTTATGAAGTGACACGTAAGGAGTAGTTGTAGAGGTTGTACATAATACCTATATATGTATTATGCAGGTTTATTGTGTATACGTAGAAAAAGCGATTCCAATACAAAATACATATACTCTTTCTGGCCCGTTTCTTTAACTTGCACTAAGTATTTATTCTTTTATATAGGCGAAGGCAAGTAAAATATGGGTGAAACAACCTTATTCTTAAAGAATAATATTTTAAAACCATGTATACAAAGGTACTCTGAAAAATCTGATTAAACCAGAACTATCAGATCCGCGCTTGTGCGCTCTGGAACTCGATCAAAAGGTCGGTGAGCTTACAGCAGCCCTCAATAAAACCATGGAAACTGCCTGCCCCCTCACTTCAGTGCGGGGAAAGAAGAAACCATATTGGTGGGCTGCTGAACTAGATATACTCAGGAAAGGTTGTAGAATGCTTTTCAATCGGGCAAAAAATCCTAGACATCCCCAAGATTGGGACTCCTATAAAGAATCCCTCAAAAAGTATAAACTAGAAATGACAATAGCCTAAAGATCCTCATAAAGATCCTTCTGTAACTCCATAGAAGAATCCTCGGAGGCATCAAGGATAAGGAAGATTCTCTCGAAAAATCCAACCATGCCTAGTTGTCTTAAAAACTCAGATGGTACATAAACTAACTCTTGCGAAGAAACGCTAAACCTGCTACTAGAAACCCACTTTCCGGATAGCTCTCAATCCGTTAGTACAACAAACAGTCCTGGGTCGGGTATTAACTTAATTTTTCCTCAAGGTCTGGTTACAAAAGAAAAATTGACATGGGCTCTGAATAGTTTCAAACCTTAAAAATCTCCAGGTCCAGATCAAATCGTACCAGCTGAGCTATACAATATACAAGTGATATAACTTTGCCCATCATTGAGATGATCTTTAAAAGCTGTAGTTTTCATTCCCAAGGCGGTAAAATGCTCGCATGTCAACCCTAAAGACCTAAGACCTTTTAGCCTATCATCATTCATTCTCAAAACTCTGGAACGATTGATCGATATCCATATACGTAATAGCATTGATAAGGGACCATCAATGTCTCAGTATGCTTACTGCAAAGGGAAATCGGTAGAAACAGCCTTGCACACTCTGGTAAGAACTATCGAATACTCCCTAGAGCAAAAGGAATATAGGTACCATGGTGGCCTTCCTGGATATTGAGGGCGCTTTCTACAACGCTTAAACGTCGAATACTCAATCTGTGAGTTGGGGGATTTTCGCACAAAAAGGTCTGTCAGTAGAGGCACTCCGCAAGGTGATGTTCTGTCCCCTCTCCTGTGGTGGAACACAGTGGTTAACGAACTACTAATATTCCTTGAGAGGGAAGGCTATAGAGTGGTTGCATATGCCGATGATGTTGCTATCGCCGTCACAGGGTAACATCCTAATACACTGAGAAACCTCCTCCAAAATCCAATCAATATGCTCACTAGATGTGCTGATCACTGCGGACTTAGTATTAATCCTTAAAAAACAGACCTCGTCCTTTTCACACGGAAATACAAGATCCCAGTAATTGTACCTCCTTCAATTAAAGATGTACCACTAATTTTTACCAATAAAGCCAAATATGTTGGTCTGATATTTGACAAAAAATTAATTTGGAAATCTTATATGCGGGAAAGAGTTAAAAAAGCTACAGCAGCTCTTTTCCTTTGCAAGAAGCCATAGGAAGAAAATGGGGTTTTCATCCTCGCATAACCTATTGGCTATACACATCGGTCATTCGACCAATACTTTTGTACAGGGTTGCAGTATGGTGGACTGCACTAAATAAAGTCACATACTACGACAAACGTAGCAGACTCTAACGCACTGCTTGTCTCTGCATAAGCGGGGCATTTAGTACCAAACCCTCAGCAGCGTTAGACACACACCCCTCGACCCAACTCTAGGTGGCACAATTTACCAAGATGCGCAGCCACAAAACTCATGGCCTTCACTGGACATAAAGCGCTCTAAAGACTAGTTATCTCAAAGCAGACTTCATATTAGCTCCCTAATAGGTGTCCTAACGGGACACTGGCTTATAGGTAGACAAGCAATACGACTTGGTGTAGCCTCAAATGACTTCTGCAGGAGCTGTATGGACGAAGAAGAAGAGGACACAATCTCTCACCTTCTCTGCACTTGCCCTGCTCTTTCACTTAGACGCAGTCTTCATCTGGGAGACTACCTTTTTGATAATACCGGTGAACTAGCTAAAGGATATCAAATATCTTCTTCGCTGTATAAAAAGCCCAAAACGGTTCGACTAGTAAGAAGTAATTCTCTAGATTCATGTGGTATCACAATGGGCCTTTTCTTTAAGCCTAAGTGTGTGAATCCTGTATCCGCAGCCACGTTAACCTTACCTAACCTAAGGTACCAAGATAATACTTCTTGATAGACACTTTAAAAAAAGATTGTTGATTAAACATATCGTATTCGTTAATCCGATGCAGTGGCGCTACACGGCCATCGTTATTTCTTCCAACTCAGCATCTTCTTCGACCAGATAATTCTACAGGTTAGTTTTCAAAGCTTTTTAAAAATTCAAATCATCAGTTTTTTGGAGGTGCTGACTTGTAACCCAGTTCAAAACCCAACAACCAATTTAACAGTGTTTCCAAGCTCCGAGTAGATGATTTAAAATTGGAAGATATTTATCAATTTAAGTTCTGTTCACTTTTGCAAAACATTGTATGATTGAAATTACAAAGCATTAAAATCGCCAATGAAAACTTCGTACAAAAATTGCTAGAAAGTCTCTAAGGAGAAAAAAATATTTTGAACGGAATGTCACAATACTAAATAAATAAATTGGGTAGCGCAACAGTCCCTGGAGAACTAGGGCCTAGTGACTTACAACTCTTAACCATTCCTGTGTGCGAGTAATGTTGTCAGAGATGGAGGGGACCTATAGTTTTATGCCGAATCCGAACGGCTAATTTGAGCAGCACTTTTTATGACAATAATTACTCTTGGATGATTAGTCAATTACTCGCAAGAGGCAATACCCGTGAAAAACACTTTAGATCTCTCAAGCAGGCATTAAACCCAAGATCCTTAGTATAACAGTTCAACGCACTAACCATTATGCCACGGGTACTACGGGGGGACAATACTAAGTGTATTTTATAATTGTGGCATATTTTAACTGTACGGCAAGTGTTGCATTCGTAAAAAATTTGGAGTCCGAGATTTTAATCAAACATGACATTAAAATGTTATGTGGGTCCCCTGATTGCATTCGTCTGTCTGTCAACTGATTCGCATTGAGTGCTTTTTTTCATGTTTGTTAAAGATTAAAAATAGCAGCGTCCACGTACAAATTTGTTGCTCAACAATTGAAAACTCGAATTTTCTCAAAAACGAACGGATAGATTTTAATTAAATTTTCAATACAAACTAATATTTTTTTATTGCTCCAGAAGTGTACCCATAGAATTTTTATTTTGTTTCTAAGTTCCCTCAAAAACTAATTTAATATATTTCGTGATCGAGAATGTCATTGTTTTGTTTTTGATTTTTAAATAAATATTTAATTTTGTTTTCAAAACACTATATCTTGCAAATGGGTCATAATATTGTAACGAAATTGAAATGAAAAAAAACGTATATTAATAAGCTTTATGTAACTGCATTCTTAAAATATTTTAAAACTTAAATCGAAAAATTTTATACACGCAAAATTAATTTCAAAAAACGCTTTAACGATTTCGAAATAAAATTTTTAAAAAATAGAGTTTCTGAAAAATCAAACGGCATTTAAATTTTTAAAAACATCATTTTTATGAAGGCACATTAAATCCAAAAATACAGGAAATATTTTTAAACAGACATATAACAAGTACGTGCGATCTAGTGGTGCATTTTATTTCTTCTTGTGATACCACAAAAATTACAGTGTAGAGTAGTGTAGAGGAACGCAAGTTCATGAAAACTGTCAACGAAAGTCGAATGAGAAACGTCATGCGTCACATGTTTAAAAGGATGAAAATAAATTACACAAAAATTAAAATAAGTTCAATAGAAGTGATATTTAAGAATACAATTTCAGAAGAGTTCTTTAACAGTGACTGTGAAATTGAGTTATCAATTTATTTTCTTCCGAAGCAGGGTTACGAAAAAAAGTTTGTATGTCATTTTCGAGTTGGTAGTGCAGTAAGTAGTTAAGGCAATTAATTGATACACTTACAGAGACCGAAGAGTACAAAAAACTGGGTCCTTCTTAAACTTTTAGTAATTGACGACACTCATATAATAATTAATTCATATAAACATTATAAGAAACGATAACATCGAAAGAACACCTTAAAAAACTTAATTGTTGGTCAACACATTTTTTTAAGCCGCCCGTGTAGTACGGATTTAAAGTGTCTCGGACTTCCGAAGAATTATTTGCAGTTTCCAGTCATCATAGGATAATTTTAATAAACCCTACCTTTCAAGCCGTTTTGCACGTAATAAGATCGTCGACGCTCGCAATTGCCTTAGTTATACTGCACCCATTTGAAGACTATTTTGAATTAGAAAAGTTGTGGTAAAAGTTATACATTGCCAAGAGCATATACAGTCAAGCTTGCTCAATTTAAGATAAAAACCTTCTTACCATACGTTGTCGTAAGTCTTCTAAATCAAACGGAACAGCACCTGTTCGTTGTTTCTTTTTTTTTTAATATATTCCATTGAATATAGAAGTGTGAGCTGTGTTATGTCTCTCCTTAAACTTGAGCTGAGTTTTTGTGTTGTTTATATCCCACTTAGTTAAAACCCTTTTGATGATCTTTTCGAAAACTTTGCTGATAGTAGGAAGAAGACTTATCGACCGGTGTTCTGAAGTATTGAAGTTCTTCTTTTAAAAACTATCTTTGAATGTAGTGGATAATAACATTATTTAGCGCCTTGTCGAAGATTTTGGTATAAATGTCTATTGCCTCCATCATTAAATGTCTTAGAACAACATTGAATATACCCTCGATACCTGCTAAATCAGGCTAAGACTCCATGAATATGGAAATCAGAAGTTGGATATTATTTTCTAGCCAAACTGCTTTTTCTAATTCCTGTGCTGAAGACGGTGCCAAAAGGACAAAATCCATTCCCACTGCCTGTGCTGACGCTAATAATATGCTTGCCACAAAGTCGTATTCTTCCTCTTCATCTTTATTCAACCAACCTTCAAACACTTGCTTCTGCAATTCTTCGTCTAAATATACCTTTAATTAATTCGACGTTATTTTTATTCTATCTATAATTTTAATATTTTAATCAGTTTAGAAAGTTTGATATCATCTCACGGTAGAGTTCACCATTCACAGTTATGTTACGATTCGCAACATCTTTGAAGAAATACGGTCCAGCCCATAAGCCGCCCAAACTGTGACTTATTCTGGAAACATTGGTATCCATTGCTTGTGGCTGATATTAACTCCAAAATCGACAATTCTGCTTATTTACGTACCGATTGAGCCAAAAATGAGCTTCATCGCTAAACATAATTTGTCGGTAAAAAAGTGGTTTTTCAGCCACCTTTCCAAGATCCCATTTACCAAAAATGTTACGTTCCAGTAGGTCGTTCGGTTTCAATTCTTGCACCAGCGGTATTTTGAAAGGCATCACACCTAAATCCTTCAGCAAATTTTCCACGTTGCTGGGTAACAGAAGAATAATAATTTTCAAGCGTTGTTCGTTTGCAAGACGATTCATGGTCAAATTATTGAGCGAACTAAAGATGGTTGACAGTGAAACAAAACACGAAACGTGTGTCAGCTGTTTAAACCAGTGTTGCAAAAAAGATAATAGCTAAAAAATCACCCTTTAGATCGCTGAATGACGGCGGCGGCCAAAGTGTTTCAGTGCAGCTGTCTAAACACAGCTTATTCGTATCTTCAAAAGCTATTGGCATTATATTTTCAAAAAAGTACCATATCTTTACAAATAACCTTGTTTCACCTCTGATTAAACGATATTTATTTGGTCTTCTCGTATTCAAATTTTTATATTTCTCTTCCTGAAGAAACGTCAAATTGATTGTCATTCATATTTTACTTCCGTTTTGATGGCTTTTCTCGAGTCAAAAGCCTTGTTAATATGACCGCTAGCTGAAGCCGGAGTGGGAGGCAGGTATACAACCGAAAGAAGACACGCATTTGTTCAAAGCTTGACACTAATGAGATGGAAGAATGTCTATAAAAATGTGTAATTTTCTTATAATGTAAGTCAGCTTAAGCATATGGAAATTTTCAAACTTAAACTATGCCTTAAAAACCGGCGCGACGCAAAACGCACCATCATCTCAAAACAAAATACGCAGTTGATTGTGTCAAGTCAACCTACGCGTTATTTTTATTCGTTCGTGCTGTTTAACGCGTTCCATCAGTTCGTCTACCCGCCGCGCGTCCCGTCGTCGTGTCATAAGTACCGCTAAATTCAACGATATAAATCTTTGCGTTAATAATATTGTATTAGTAAACTGTTTCTCGTAGTCTATCTAATTTTACCTGCTTCATACATGCGGTATGAATATAATGTTTTATGGTAAATATAGCGGGCTTTTGCCTCTAAGATTTCCATAATTTAAATGATGATGAATGACACTTGTGTTGGCTATAGGGCCTAGAGATGTCAAAAATATTACACCTGACACTTGGGATTGCCGTTTAGATAAGTCAACAAAGAAAAATCAATGTCTCCCTTGGGTACCTTATCCACATACATATATAGAAACACTGACCAACAAGATATTATGGATTGACATTTTGCATTCTAATGAGTCTGATATATTATGGTAACAACGAATTCTCCCATAACAGGTATTTCCTTCTTCTTCTTCGTCTTATGCTTTTGTTTTGTTTTTGAAAAGGTCGGCTCTACTAATTAGATTGATATTTGATATTTTGACTAATTTGATTTGAAACGTTTGGAAAAGACATTGCCTTTCTCTTTTTATTTGTCAAAACGTTGCGTTCAGATGCTGTAAGATAAGGAAATGAAAATTGGAGATAAATAGGTAGATTTCTGGCAAACCTTAAAAAATGCTGTTAATTAACTATGTTGAATTCTTTTCGTTGGAATTTAGAATTTAATGAAATTAACTTTCTGAAATTTCATAAACTTTTGTTAATCGGTGTGTTTTAAAGAATGCAATTATTTTAGGCTCCTTCTTTCTATGTAAGCAATTAGAAAACATTGAATAAAGTATTGTGACTTATAACATCATTTCATGATAGTTAAAAACTTTAAAACTACCTTTCTTAATTACTTATTTAAGCTTGGGCTTCACTCCTGTGCGAACTACAGCCTCACCCAAACAAGCGTCTCCACCTACCTCAAATTGAGACGTTTTGACCTAATTGCTGGGGTTGAATGTCTTATCATTAAGCCAGCATATGTTTGTACCTGAGCGTCGAACTTGTCGAGTTGTAGAAGCTGAGTAAGGTCAATGATTCTCGTGAATTATTTCCCCAGAAGAGCCCTGAAACTAAAGGTCGCTCGCCCCTCCCCTTCCCAATCCTTACCAACTCCTACATCGGCTTTGTGCTACTATGCTGGCTAATGGCTCCTTATTTCCTGACTGTATAGTGCATCACTGTCTGTCAATACCCTGTCTCCTTCCTGGGACGCTTATGGCACAATTGCTGTTCGTCTCTCCTTTTCCAATACATATCCCTCCCTTCAACTTCCCAATTGGGCTGGATCTAAGGTGTTATACGACCCGTGCCGATGATCAGCCAGGCTGAGGGCCCAATTTTTAAAAATAGCTCAGTCGTTAACGGAGTATCCGGATACCAGGCGACCTCCGGATTAGCTAGCCTTATCTGTGTAAGCGAATCTCTGCACAGATGGACCCCCTTTTTACTTCGCCTACTCGTGGGAATCCAAATGAACAAATTAAAACAAAAACTAAAACAAGAGCAAAAAACAAACCCAAAACAAAAGCAAAATCGTCAAACCGGTGCCGGTACTCCAGCTACACCGGGCGGCAGTTCGGCGGCAACGTTGGCTGTCGTTGCACCTGTGCCAAACATCGGAGAAGGGATTGTGCCTAGTCACTGCCCTTCTTCGTGTGCAGTACAGGTTCTATCCACACCGGGCGGCAGTTCGGCGGCAACGTCGGCTGTCGTTACTCCTGTGCCAAACACCGGAGAAGGGCTTGTGCCAAGTCACTGCCCTTTTTCCGGTATGGTAAAGGATGTATCAATGACTAGAACGCTTTCTCAGGTCGGTAGTGGAAAGTTCGTGAAAAATGATCCTTCCACCACCAAAAAGAGTAAACCTCTCCAGAATGCTCCTAGGAGCTCCTATAAACAACGGCGCTATGCGATGAGGATTCTAAAATCCTCTGGTTCGTCATTGGGGGATGGAAGTAATCCCATCCTTAGCAAGAGGCAGGAGTGGGCTAAATCCATTCTAGATAAAACCAGTCGCCATGACTCCACGTCAAAACGACAAAGATCTTTGGAGGAGCCCACTCCCGTCCCTAAAGTTGGAAATCCAATATACAGGAAAGAGTTAAAAAAGCTACAGTAGCTCTTTTCCTTTGCAAGAAAGCTATAGGAAGCAAATGGGGTTTTCAACCTCGCATAACCTACTGGCTATACACATCGGTCATCCGACCAATACTTATGTACGGGGTTGCAGTATGGTGGACTGCACTGGAGAAAGTCACATACTGCGACATACTCAGCAGAGTTCAGCGCACTGCATGTCTCTGCATAAGCGGGGCATTGAGAACCACACCCTCAGCAGCGTTAGACACTCTCTACCATCTGACACCCCTCGACATCTTCAGTAAACAAGTGGCAGCGAGTACAGCGATAAGACTCGACGCCTCATCTCAATGGACCAACAACAATGTGGGACACTCCATCATTTTGAGCGGAAATTTTGGCGATCAAAGAGGTTCTCTGATATCAATCAACTTCTGATATCCGCATCTTCTCTGACAGTCAAGCTGCTATCAAATCCCTTGACGGTGTCTCGACCAAATCTTTGACGGCCCTAGATTGTCGATCGTCTCTTATGGAGATGGCGGAGCAATTTAACATTCACCTCTGTTGGGTGCCGGGCCACAGAGACATCACAGGTAATTGTAGAGCCGATGAACTCGCTAAAAATGGAACCGTCAAACCTATTTGACCTGAAAGGGAGAAGATAGGTATACCGATAGCTACATGTAAACTTATGCTAAAAGAAACAGCTTTTGCGATAGCAAATTCTAGGTAGCACAGCTTACCAACATGCGCAGCCACAAAACTCATATGGCCTTCACTGGACCTAAAGCTTTTAGGACTTGTTATCTCAAAGCAGACTTCATATTAGCTCCCTAATAGGTGTCCTTACAGGACACTGTCTTATAGACAGACACATAATACGACTTGGCGTAGCCTCAAATGACTTCTGTAGGAGCTGCATGGACGAAGAAGAAGAGGAAACAATCTCTCATCTCTTATGCACCTGCCCTGCTCTTTCACTCAAACGCAAACTTCATCTGGGGGACTACTCTTTTGATAATCCCAGCGAACTAGCTAAAAAGGATATTAAATATCTTCTTCGCTTTATAAAAAGCTCAAAATGGTTCTACTAGTTAGAAGTAATTCTCTAGATTCATGTGGTATCACAATGGGCCTTTCTCTTGGCCTAAGTGTGTGGATTCTAAATCCGCAGCCACGTTAACCTAACCTAATCTAACCTTATTTTGTCATAATTAACTGTCAATTCTATTTTTGAAGCCTCTGTCTCACAAATGTTCCATCATGCTGAGTTCTTCCTTTTGTTTCCATATTGTCGGGAGATGAAAATAATGAGCAACACTTTTAAAAGATTCCATACTCTTTCCAACACGATGTAGAAGAAATCACTTTACAGCTCGCATCACCTTATTTAAAACTTGTTACGATATGAAAACATTCGATAAAGTTTTCTTAATAAAGGAAATCTTCAAAAAAAAAACAGACGCTTACAAATGGTATCGAGTTGTGTTAAACTCTTACCACACTCCTTTTTTTAAAATTTAGAATTCACTTTAGGAGATGTTTGTTTCTAATATTTTCTCATAGCTTTTATACCATTAGTACATGAGGCTTGTTTCTTCTTAATCTCCGAACTTTTTCTCGTAGATTTAAGACGATCATCATTTCGGAGTTTTTATGACTTTGTTAACATTGATTATGTGATACAGGGTGTTTTCTTAAACACTTCTGTAACTATTCCAATTTGAAAGTCACGATGCAGAATGCTATTTCATTAATACCAAGGTGTTTATTATTTCTCGATTGTCTTGGTTTTAGAAGTTTTGGATAGGTTCACCATTTGGATAGTTGGATGCCATAAGCCCGGCTTCAGTAATTGCTGATATAACATTAGTTTGCTCTGGATACATAGGTCAGAGTTCTTTTCTATAAACCAGTTAATTCTTCTGTACTTCAAGTTTAGTTCTTCTCTTATTTTGGTTATTGTGCTCTTTTTAGTAAAGCTTTGCATCCAAAGTCATTGCGTAGTGTATAACAGTATTGAAGTAAGATACTTTTGTACTGTAAATAGCAATCGAAATATTTATTTTGTTCAAATGTATATGCATCAATTTCGTTTTATTTAGTTTGATACGCCATTCTTGAGACCAAACACTTACTTTAAAAAGATTTTTCAAATTGTGCCACTTATCATCTATCTCCAGTATTCCAGTATTATCAGCAAAGGTCATGAAAGCATTAGTATCCACTCCATAATCCCCTTTATAAATGGTGATTTTTTAAAAGCTTTAGGAAAGTCCATTGTTGCGCGTGCTGTCACCGTCTTGTTGAAACCACATGTCATCCAAGTGTAGATCTATTTCATTTTTAGCAAAAAAAAGTTGGATATTATCTCACGGTAGCGCTCACCATTCACAGTTACGTTACGATTCCATAATTGATGGTCATCATCAAAACTGGCCGATACAGCTGCAATATTTTCTTCATTGATTCATGGTTAAATTATAGAACAAACTGAAGATGTTTTACAGTGAAACGTGCGTCATCTGTTTAAACCAGTGTTGCCAAAAAGATAATAGCTAACAGATCACCCTTTATAAAACATTCAAGGTTGGTCCGAGAACACTTCCTTGTCGTACATCTTTTCCTATTTTCTTTAAATTCCGAGTTATTTTGTTGCTACCGTACTCTATTCGGTTCGTAACACAAGATTTTAGTAGTTATTACTACTGCCTGGGAAGATGTGCAATAAGTTCTCGAGTTTCAAGTGCCAAACCTTGTCAAAGGCTTGAGCAATGACTAAGAATAAAGCCGACCATACTTATTTTTCTTCAAGTGCCTTTTCCACCACATATTTATTTGTAAATTCAAACTGATCATAGTTTGGAATTAGTCTTCTAACTTCTATTATTTTGCTGAGACACATTTTCTCCTTGATTGGTTTAAGCGGTATTGGTTTGTAATATGTTACTTCTGATAGTGACTTAACTTGTTCTTGCTTATAATTAAAGCCTTGCATTTCACTCGATAGTGTCTTATTTTCCTTGGACATTTTTAACAGCTTAGGTTAAATCATGCATTTATTATAAATAGAAGTTTCTTAAAGGCTATCCAGGGCATTTCTTTACAAAACGTGAATAGTAATAAGATCGTATCGTGGTGACTTTTTATTAGATAATTTATGTTGGCACATGCTTCTGACTTCTTTGAGCGTGACAAAAGAAGTTTTACATTCGTCGTGCCTTATGGTTTGAAAACATTCGGGAAATGTTCAGCAAAAAGTTCAGCTTTTTGTTGATTGCAGATCCGTTTGAATTCTTAAGATTTTATTTGCAAGGTTTGTGTCTAAGGTCTTTTTAGACGCTTAGGTGTTGTCGTATGACTTTTTAGAAATCTACTTCGAGAATCATTATTAAAGTTCGAAAAAGTTGAAGTACTTTCTTCCGCAGTATCTGTTGTGCATCATCATTGAATTGTTTAACTTCATTATTGATTTGTTCTTTTATTTCCATGAGAGATCTAAAGCTTATAAAGCTTTCAAGTTTATCTCTAAATTCCTGTCAGTTTGTTGTCTTATTAACAATCTTAGGATTATTTTTGTTCTCTTATTTCCTTTTCTCCATTCATTCGAGCTGAAGGCCCTGGTAACTAAATGATCTGAAAAATATTTATTGGTTTCCTCTGGACTGAATACATCAATTCCAGAGTATCTCTTGTGGAATTCTTTCAGAATTTCACGTTCTCTTCGATTGCATAGATTACACCATAGAAGAAGATCTGGCTGGTGAGGAATAAAGTTTAAGCTAATCAGTTCACCTCTTTAAGATTGTGCTGTTTTTGCGCATGGTGTAGGTTTTTTTTCTTTAAAATGTGGTGAACTTTTCTGTAGTAAACTCATCGGAAAGTTGTTCTGCATCCCACACTCGGGCCATATTTTTTGTATACATTGCTCTGATAACTGCTATTATTTTTAAGGAGTTTTCATAATTGTAGAGCTTGTAGAAGAGAGCTTCCCTAGCAATAGAGTCGAAAGCTGCCCGAAAGTCGACGAAAAAGACATACAGCTTTTTCCCATTCTTCTTGTAGATTTCGTATTTACTAAAGAAAATAGTTGCTTGAAACTCAGCAAAAATGTCCTTGCTTTCAATCCAATTGGATAATCTAGTATACAATAGTAAACTAAAAAGTTTTTTTGCAGTGTTTAACAATGAAATGCCTCTGAAGTTTGTTGCATCTTCAGGGTTGCCTTTTTTTATGGAAGGGAAAGATGATTGCTGATCGAAAACTCACTTAAGCGTTGGCCATCTCAAAAATATTATTCAGTTCGACAGTAAGGAGTTGTAGAAATTTGGGGGTAAGATGTTTATAAAATTCAAAAGGTATTCTCTCCTTCCCAGGAGCATGATCTAACGATAAATCTTAATTACCATCAACAGTTATATGATTTCTTTTAATAACTTTAACTCCAAAAAAGGTAGGTATGATTTCGTCTTTAGAGATAATGCTTAATTTTAAAATTCTATGTGTTTTTTCAAATAATCATTTATTGATTGGAGATTTTGTACAATTGTCAGATTCTTTGACAATAGCTCATGAAAAATTCATTTCCGGCTATATTGTCATATAATTCACAGGATTGATAAACATTTGACACAATTTTTGTAGACTAACAGATCATGTTGAAGCTAATAGTTTCTTTTTCTTAGTTTTGTGGAATAAAATAAAATAAAATCATAACGTCTTTAATACGTAAATTCCATTATTGTATCCGCTCAATGTCAGCTTCCGTTTGTTGAAGGGACAACATTTACATCATTTTATCATCTTTAAAAACCGAACCGTCCCCCCTCTACTTCGTCGTCGTGCAAGAAAAGAATCGTTTTTCCGCATTCAAAATACACATCAGCTTTGCTGTGCAGAATAACCTCATCAAATAGCTATTCTATATTAACCAAGAAAATACAATTCTGAAAACCGAAGTCCTCCTGCTGCTTGTTCAATTTAATGCAACCTGGAAACGTAACACAGGAAGTTATGCTCTATTTATGAGGAAACTCAAGAAAAGATGGAATCGTTTGAGTATAAATATCAAAGTCTTTATGACGATGTATCACGAAGAAGTTATTTCCTTTTTATTTTCAGTGAATTCGCAAGTTCTTGAACTTATCTCTGATTCAAAAAAAAAAGAAAATATTTGTAAATCTTGTTGAAATAGAAACAATTTATTTATTTGAGGTTAGGAAATATGAATAGAATTATTCATTTATGGTCAAGAGTTTAGATGAGAAAAGTTGGTATTAAATGAAAAGTGGCGTTAAGCTGATTATATTTGTGCAATATTTTCAAAATCGTTCAGGTTAAACCTGAGATATTTGAAATTGAACTTAGTGGTTGTAAATAAGAGTTTATGTATAGATAGATACTTTTTGATAGATCATAGATAGATAGGAATCAAAAGAAAGGTATATTTTTCTTAAACCTCAACAAGCTCGATATCAATTTTTACTTTATAGCAAAATTCTTCGTGGAAGCTCTTAGACAAGGTTAGATTGTTGAAGAACGTTGTCTGTATTAAGCGTGTCTACAAAAATACACATAATGCAGTTTTAATTTTTCATTTAGATTATGTTGAAGCAACTCTGGATCGAAATTAAAATTAAATGCATCAAACAATTCTAAAATTATTCTATAACTTTTGGCAAATTCACTTTTGAAAAAAATATTTAAATTTTCACCAACTGTAACATGTTTCTTAATTTTGGTCTTTGCAGAAACCCACGTCATGGTATGAAGGAACCGAACAATTTGGAAGATATTGTAAGTACTAAATGCTTGTTTTATTTCAATATTTCGATAAGAATTAATTTTTAATATGATACATTCCTGATCTAAATCATTTTATTTTAAAACACCCATATTAAAATCAAAGTAAATTCGAAAAATCATCAAAATGATTAGGACTTAATTTTTTTGTAAACACTTGAAAGATTAACTTGAAAAAACCATTATAAAAGCCTTGCGCAAACTGAAGCTTTAATAAATGCCTTGCGTTGTGAAGACACTTTTCATTGAATATCTCTTGGAACTTATAGGAAATTAAGACATTTAAAAAAAATTTTAAGCTATGCAAGTTACACATTAAGGATTTAAGAGTTTTCTGATTTTCCGAATTTAAATTTTTAATGTTTAAGAGACGTTCAGGATAGCTTTTTCCGATCTCCATATCTAAAGAAGAAGCAGAAACTAGACTTCTTTAATAGGTAATAAAAACAAGCTGTGGAGAAAGGACTATCAACAAAATAATAATTTAAACGAAAATTTAAATTTTAAAAAAATTCTGGGGATAATTGAAAAAAGTTTCAACAAGCTAGAAAGGCCTGCGATGCCTATTTCGAATGACGAAATTTATGGACGATCAAAAATAAAAGCAGAAAAGAACATGAGGAATTCTTCCTCAGTTCCGACGCTCGCTGTAAGCTAAACTCTTTTCTAGACAGTTCGCCACAAACTCAACGCTGTCAGAGAGTGTAATTACTCCGCCTGTTCTTGAGAGAGTAAATGATTTTATCGGACGAATCCTCTTCCGGACAAGTACAGTCCTAACGTTCTAAATCTTAATACACAGACCCTTACCGAGTAGATGGAAAACAGCGTTTGTTCAATCGATACCAAAAAAGTTCAACTTTAGATTATCGACCAACCGCACTGCCATTCCTTCTTTACAAATTAATGGGAACGCTGTTTAATTATCGGCTCAAGTAAAGTTAAATGTCTATTTGAGTACTTCTGCTAGTTAACTCTCGGGAGACTGTCCATTTGAGAGCAAAATTTTGGAAATTTTGATATCCCGATGTCTGCTAGAATATTGAGAGTTTTCTTGCTGAGGGCACTCTGATAATTGTGTCCACTTGATAGATTTCTTCTTCTAGCATATTTTCATTTGGCCATGTATGGATTGCAGCTGCTTTATTAATAATCTGCACTGTTCTTAAAAAAGAAAAAAAGTTAAAAAAATATGTTGGGTCTAACCGTCGTAGACAATTCGGTGCTGGGTCTGCTCTTTCAAGAGACCTTCACGCTGAAGATCCTCAACAGTTTTGAAATGTTTGCCGTTTGTCAGTCAGTGAAATTGAAAATTACTTTATAACTCCAGAAGGTGAAAGTCCATGGCAGAAAGGCACATTACACTGAATAATTAAAAAAATTAAAGAGGTACTTACCAGATTAGATATAGTTTCAGAAGGCACTAAAAATGGAATAAGAAACTGCAGAGCCCCAAATTAGGGCCACTTACTGCTAAATAATTCGTCAGTTCCTGTTCCAGAGCAGTTTGAGAGCAACTCGCACCACGTTTACTCTCAAATGGACACCTCAATATCTCTATATCCATATCCACAATGGAACAAATATTAACATCACCATCGTTTTGGAGGAAGTAAGATTATTACACAGGATTTTTCAAAAGCATTTCATAGAGTTTACCATTAGGTTCTCTTATAGAAATTGGGTGCCTTCTGTTTTGACGAATTTCTTGGATTAAATATAACCTTTAAAAATAACTTTTCGGGCCGTTCAATACAGGTAGTATTACATAAATTCAAGCCGGAAAAATAAAAACAAATGCTGGTGTGCCCCAGGGTTCTGTTCTGCCTCCGACACTCTTTCCCATTTTTATTTATGATCTCCTCTCTGAAAGCTAAAGTACCGTAAGCTTTTAACATTCGTTTTTAGAATGGGTTATGAAACCCGGATTTTTGGATGAAGACCCTCAACGGAAAAGTATGATAGATAGATAGATACAGTTCAATAATTTTAAGGTTCTTGTAACATACATTTTTTGGTTTAAGGAATAAATAATAAGGCAGGATAATAATTGACATGAGGAAATCTTCAAAAGGCACTTGGCAGTATTCGACACCAAGTAGTGTGGGACTCTTAACCACTAAAACCATCTCTTCATCAGGACCAATCTTGAAGGATCGACTTCCGATTTTTCTTTCTTAATTTTGTACAATCACTTTGGGGGAAGTTTAAACTTTTAATACTTTCCCATGTATTTTTTTTAGACCATAAGCTCATGAGGCTTGGTTCTTCTTAATCTCCGAACATGGTTTCTTATATTCAAGACGGACTCCATTTCAGAATTAGTATGACTTTGCAGTCTCTGGTTGTGCGATACAGCGTATTTTTTAACAACGCGTATTTTTTCACGATGTAGATCGGTATTTCGTATTAACTATTCCACGAAGGACTTTGTTTTGGAATTTTTGGATGATTTCGGTATTTGTTTTCTTTGTACAGCCCCATAATTGGGGTCCATAGGTCCAAACAGGCTTTAGTACTTGATTATACAGCATTATTTTGTTTTGGATTGATAGATCAGAGTTGTTACCAAGCAACCAGTACATTTTTCTATATTTCAAGTTTAGTTCTTCTCTTTTCTTTTTGATGTGCTCTTTCCACTTAAGCTTTGCATCCAAAGTCATTCCAAGGTATTTGGCCGTATTGGCGTTAGGTACAGCTTGATTATTAATGGTTATTGGAGTATTGTTTATCTTTTTATTTGTAAAGTTTATATGTGAAGATTTTGTTTCATTGAGTTTGATACGCAATTTTTCGGTCCAAGCTCTCACTGTGTCGACGGAATTTTGTAGTTTTACTGCTGCCTTAGAGACACATTTGTCGGGTACCAAAATTGCGGTATCATCTGCAAAAGTAGCCATTAGGGTGTGATTACCAACTGGAATATCCCTTGTGTATAGTAAATACAGGGTAGGACCTAGGACACTTCCGTGTGGTACACCGCCTTCTATTTTCTTCAATTATGAGTATTCTTGATCTTACCTTACCTTATTTCAAGTAATTTGTACTTATCGACTTGTAGCATAACTTACTTTTAATTCAATCAAACAATAAAAAGGAGAACCCGCATATTGTAAATGGATTTATATTGTATCGTTTGAAAAAAAAATTAAAAAAAATCCAATCCTTGTAGAATCCAGTTTTCGACGCATGATTCTTCTTAACATAATATTTGGCAATCGATTTCGGTCCATATTAATCACCTGTATCAAATAGTCTGCGCTCAGCTTCAATGTTGATACAAGGAGTGTAGAAAACCCTGTTTCCAAAAGATACATGTACTTAGGCGTACTTAGAGGGGGGAGAAATACTTTTCTAAGGAAGAATCGAATCAAATTTTTAACAATTTAGTATTTCCAAACACCCCAGATCTGTGCTCCATAAAACAGAACTGCTTTTGCAGTTAAGTTAAAAATGTCATATTTGGCGTAGGTATGTTGATATGTTTCAGTTCGAGCAAATAGCCGTTCTAGCAGCATTGGCTTTGGGTTTGAGATGTTTTGTCCTTTTCAAATTAAACGTGAAAGTCATTCCCAGATAAACATAATCCTTGACTACTTCCAATACTACTCCATCATATCTCCAGTTTTTTCCTCTTGCGGTTCGTATTGTACCATTTTGGAATACCATTTTGCAGAATTTACTTCCAGTCCCCATTTTTCCAATAATCATATAGCCTATTCATCATAAGCTGCAATGAAGCTGGAGACTCTGCCAAAATGACAATGTCATGAGCATACATAATTACTTTCATTTTTAAGCTTTCAAACTCCACTCCACAAGAAAGCCAATCAACCAAGTAATCAAGAAATAAGGGCTCAGTTTGCATCCTTAACGTAGTCCTCGATTTATTTGGATCTCTTCTCTATTATGAACGCTAGCTGTCGTTTGATTGTAAAGTTTTTACAGTTCTAAACTTGGATGATACACCTAAGTTATAAAGTTTATAGAACAGCGTTTTTCTGTCAACTGTATCAAATGCAGCTTTCAAGGCAACGAAAAAGGTATAAAGCTTAGTATTACGGTTGAGTTTGCTTCGTATTATACATTCAAGAATAAAAATGTTATCGGCTATAGAATACCCTTTCCAAAACCCTGACTGATACTCGCTCAGTTTGTTAATTAAATTTACCCAGTTAATAAGCCTTCAAAGCATGATAAACTTATTTAGTTCTGACCAAGCCACCATTGTTAGATAGGGAATTCGAAATCGAGAAGAACTTCATGCGTTGAAAACTTAATGTTGCCTACTTGGGAAATATTTTTCCCTAGGAATTGTTCCTTTTCCGTGAATTCCTCACGGAATTCTTTTTCCTTAGGAATAAATTTTGCCAACATAAAAATAAATTTATTTTCGAACATAGTTTTGTTGGTTCTTAGTGAAAAAAATGTTGTTTTCGTCCTAGACCTTATCCTTAATTAAAAATGCAAGGAATATCGTTTTTATGAAATACAACGAGAACAACGAAGTGAACAAAGATTCATAAGGAGATTTTAAGTAAATGTTTTTGGAACTCGAGTTTTGCTTTAACTTCCTGCATTCTCATTGATTCATTTTCAAGGCTATATGTTTTCTTGAAATGGTATTCCATTTCCTTTTGGTGTCGCTTCACAGATTCAACTGCCTCTTAAACCTTATTGCAGAGTTATTTTTTGATTTCAATTTCTCGTTTCAAAGCGACGTCACAAGTTATGCCTTTTTGTTACCTTTTATGTAGCACGACGAGTTGAAGTTCTGTTTTCATTGTTCAGCTGGGAGACCAAAAGTTAAAGCATCCAGGCATTTACTCCACTGATTCTTCTAAGGCACAAATTCGTATTATCGTTTCCTCCAACGCATTGAATTAATACTCCTTGTTTGGGCCTCCAACGGTTGATTTTTTTTGTCTCTTGTTTTCAGGAATTTTCTTCCTCACGTACTTTTTTTTTATCAAACCATATCTTAAAATATATTTTTTTAAGAAAAAAATCATGGTTATCAACTTATCACCTCCTTTTTTCATTCAGAAATAGATTTTGTTGGTGGGCCCAAACTGCTAAGTTCTTTTTCTACTTCTTTCCAAAATGTTGATACATCTTCCTTAGACCGATTTTGGTGTGGTGTATATTTGTCGAATTTGACCTAAGAAAGATAAATTTTTATTAATATTTTCATTCTCATTTTGTTAAGAATTGCTTACATTGCTTGCTCCTCTTTCGATACCGACAACTAAAAAAGAGGCTGATAATTTCCCACCCCGTCTATCTATTTGTCTTGCTTAAAAGCTTGTAAGTTTTCATGTTTGGTTTAAAAAGTTGTCAGTTGAATTATTCTTACAAATTTAAAATTACCAACAATATTTTTCATATCAAGAAATAGTTTAGTTTGAAAATCTAATTTTGTTAAATAGAATTTAAGTCGAATGAAATTAATTTGAGAGATGTCACAACCGAACATCAATTTTTACTAAATTTGCGTTCTATTTTTTGAAGATTTTATTTTTTTTTACGAAAAACGGACTTATGGATTTTTCGTCTGTCCTGCTCCTCAGGTCTCGTTCCAAGCGGATGGAAAACGGCATTTGTCCAGTCTATTCCCAAAAAAGGCGAATCTTCCTTACCCTCTTACTACCGACCGATTGCACTTAGGTCCCTTCTTTATAAGGTCATGGAAACACTGATTAATTATCAGCTCAAGAAATATCTTGAAGATCGAAAGCTTCTCAATGACCGGCAATACGGTTTTCGTCGCAATAGGTCCACTGGTGATCTCATGGTTCATGTCACCGAACAGTGGAGCAAATCTTTACATCTTAACATCAACTTACTTAAGCCTCTTGGATAGTATTGAACGTAGAGCATTTAAATTGGTAGATGATAATATCATCATAAGTTCATTTACTTCGGTTGAACATCGTCGTAAGGTCTCTTGTCTGACCCTTTTTACCGTTATTTTAACGGCTTATGCTCTAGAGAAATAGCCAGTTGCATTCCTCCCCTTAAACAGTTCAGCCGTAATACTCGCGCTTCTAGGAATGCTCATCAGTATACCCTCGAGCCCAACTTCGGCCGTACTGTCAAATACAGATATTCGTTCTTTAGCCGTACTATGCGAATGTGGAATGCCTTACCACACTCTGTCTTTCGTAGTAATTGCAATATTCATGAATTCAAAACCAATGTGCACCGACCTCCGAAGTTTTAGAAATGCTTTTTGTTTCGATTTTTAGTTTTTGTAAAAAAATTGTAAATTCGATTTTTCCCAAAATTTTTCCGAATGCTGAAAACAATATTTCTTATAAGTTAAAATTAGTTGGAAGCCATAATCTTAAATTTTTGAAAACATATTCAAGTCGAAAATAAATTTTTACCCAATTTTGTTTAATTTTCTTATAAGATTCTATTTTTTATAAAAAAAAAACTGTCCATTCGATTTTTCTCAAAATGTTACTTGATTTTGACACCAATATTTAAAAAAAAATCAAATTAGGTTAAAGCCAATGTCTCAAGGTTTTGAAAAGATATTTGAGTCGAAAATCATTTTTTACCAACTTTTATTAATTTTTCTATTTAGGTTTTTATTTTTTGTAAAAAAAATTGTCAATTTGATTTTTCCCAAAATTTTAGCGAAAGTTGAAAACAACATTGCTTATGAGTTAAAATTAGTTAAAAGCCATAATCTCAAGGTTTTGAAGAGATACTTGAGTCGAAATTCAATTTTTACCAACTTTAAGAAATGTGTTTTTTTGTGGGTTTTTATTTTTTATAAAAAAAAAACTGTTTATTCGATTTATCTCAAAATTTTACCAGATATTAAAAACGTTATTTTGCGTTGCAGAAAATTGTTTTAGAGATAAAATAATTTTTTATTGATAAAATTTTTTTTGGTTTTAAGTACCAAGAGAGAAAGAAGGTAGGTTTAATCTGAAGCTAATAACTCCACCGAAAATAGATTACAATTTTTTACATTAAAGTTCCAAAATTTCGTCATGACAAATGATGGCAAATAATTGACAATTGTCAAGATTTTGTTAAAACTATATTTTTAAATACTAAGATATGTTTCAAAATTTCATTCAGTATTCCATTTTTTCGATCCGACATTTATCAAGGCAATCGTAATTGAAAACCTTTCCATACTTAAGAAAGGAAAATATTTGAAACGGGAATATAACGCACGATTAAAACAACTCAGCCGTAAGCAAAAAGACATTCCCATTGAAGGTGCGTAGCATACACAGGTACAAGTATATATAGACTCTCATCGCCTTAAAGCGGTTCCTATATGTACATAATTTTAAGTACCTATAAGGCTAGAGATTATATACCCTTGCCATACACCAAGCAACTCAGCAACTTTGAGACTTGACCACAACTACCATCACTTCGACTTCGACTACGAGTTCGACTTCAAGAACGACAACAACAACGACAACAGAGACTTTCCATAATAATCTTTCAAATGAAAGAGCTCATTTCAAGTTCATGTGCGCAATGAGATATCGTTGCGAATTGGAGTGGAAGATGATTTTAACTACGACGACGGGTAAGTCGAAGTCGAAGAAGACGAAACGAAGACAACGAGGATGATACGCAATACGCAATCTATATAGGCCTACGTTTTTATATACCGATACCGAAGACGAAAACCTAACAAGGCACATCGCATTGCAACGTTCGTCGTTGTGTCGCTGTGTCTGTCGTCGTTGTCGTCGTCGATAGTTGGTGTGTACACCGAATATGAGCCAACGCAAAATCCGTTCCATGGCTAAAAAAACAAACCAGCTTTAGATGCTCTCTGATACCTGATAGCAAAATAACTATATATCAACATAAACGTAGATATATGCAACATCTATATTGCAACAGTTGAAATATCTCTGAAAGGCATGCGGCCTAGTTTCTTCATTCAGAAATCGAGATACATGTTTCGCGCAGTATACTATGTTTTTTATGTTTCCATTTTTATTCAACTGCCTCCGCACCACCATCATCGAATACCCTTCCATCTTCTGTCTGCTTCTGCTTCTGCCTCTGCATCATCCACAGCCTCAGCCTCAGCCTCTTCATCGTTAAATCCAAAAGATGTAAACTGAAAACAAGATTCAATTTAATCGAACCAAGAGGAGATAATTATTACGACCCAGGTAAATGTGACAGAGTGCGGAGCAATGTTGCCGCTTCATTGGACCAGCACAGAGGACACCTATACGATGTGCTGCTGATGCTGATGCGAAAAGCGATGGATGCAAACATTGTCTCATTTATGTGGAAATCTGCAATGGAAAAATTAAATCATGTACTTGTCCCTTCCCTATACACTGCACCACTATACACCACTTACCACACCAAGCTCCTATCAGCTCAGCTATCACTCGCTTGGTCTTGCCCTGCAGATGCTGCAACAGGATTAAGAAGCAATTCAACGCACCATCATAAATCCTTAACTGTCGTTCATTAGTATTTTTATATGATGTGCGGAGATCAATGCAACTTCCAGCCTGCATCAGCATCATCATCAGAGAAACAACAGCATCAGCACCAGCTAAAGTCTGCTCTATAGGTTTCCCACGATAGCATATATGGATTTCCCGCAATCGGGCTACAAACCATTAGGACTAGGTGTAGGTAGGTATACAAGCAAGTATCAATACCTATACCCAGGGATACGGATATAAGTACCTGTTGTTCAGAATTGTCCAAGTTCCCATCGCCATCAGACATCATGTTCCACAGAACAGAAACAAAAGAATTTGTATTGCTTTTATATATGACTATCCATTCAAGGCATGCATTGGATATGAAGGCACGAACATAGAAAAAGATAGAAATTGTTTCTCAGATCAAATAGTTTTTACATTTTATTAATAAAACTAGTCTCGATAAAAAAGAATATCCTTTGAAAAATACCTTCATTGTATCTACACTACATTTTATTTACCTGCAAATGTTAACGCAAAGCAAATAAGGGTCCTCATTCTCATTAAATCTGTGAATCCATTGATATATTTTGATGCTTGTGGAATGCGGTCGAGGCGCTATCTTTTGATGGTAAAAATTTAGGTGTTGGGAAAGAAATCACAACTTATCGGTTATTAAATGAAATGATTTATTGTGTTGGAATTTTTGTAGATACAATAATTTTGTCAGTAAGTGAGTAAATATTAAAGGCAGCACATTTCTTAGTATGCTTTGTTTTTAGTCCTAAACTAGCTGACCCGAACAACTTCGCTTCAGCTTCAAGAAATAATAAAAAGGTATAAAGTAAGACCTTCTGCAACGAAGTGCTTAGAAGTTACAATTCCTCATAGGCTTTATATTAACTACTTACCGAAAAGCCCAAAAACAGTTCTGTTATATTATGCTGGCAACGTCCAGCCAAAGTCAGTCTTTTTGTCAGTTCAAATCAAAGATTAATAAAAGAAAGGTACTTGTCCAATAAGTGTGTTTTATTTTAACATCCAACGTACGTGACCTCACATACGATATTTCATGGTCCTTCGAGCCTTTAAAACATTAACAATTTTAAATCGTTTTTCGTATTCTATATTGAAATTTATGTTTAAATATTAATTTTTATTAAATGAAAGTGCATTCCACTGCCATTTTGCACAAAAAGCAATACATACACAATAAATATATATCTACTAATCTTCGTATACAAATTAAGAGTAGACTGCGCTCACACTAAGTAAAAACGCAATACCTACATTATTACAAATAAATCAACATCATTACACAACACCATTATATTAACAAATACTCAAACAATACATTTCAACACTCACACAACTCTTACAATAATTCACTCACACAACTATCATTTCAATCACACACACAAAAAACTTATAATTCACCTATTCATAAACCAAAACGTCACCACACGAGCAAACACGCACACACACGACTTTGCACAAAAACTAACACCACAAAAAAAAAAAAAACAACTGTCAAAAATTCTTGAAAAAATAGCAAAAATAGGTTATTAATTTATTGATTTTGTATAATAATGGCGACCGATTTACCAACTCTAAAACAAAAACGGGGTAGAGCTAAAGGAACAATATCAAGATTAAAAAATTATATCTTAACTCTTCCGGAAGGCACCGATGCAGTGGATGTTGAAAGCCGCTTTACTAACCTCAAAGATGCACTCCGTGATTTCTGTGAATACGATGATCAAATTTCAATGCAACCCAACGAAGAATCTCACATAGAAGTTGTAGAAGAAATATTTTATGCAGCTCAAGCTGCGTTCTTTCGTCACCTCAATCCAACAAGCAGAAATCACAATGAAAGTTTTCAGCAACAGCACGTCCCACTCGATGAAACCCTCAGTTTATTAGCCTCACAACAGCAGAACCTTATTGAAGCTCTACATGACCGTGCTCCAGTAGCAAGTGAACTTCGAATGCCAACCCTCACAATTCCACAATTTAATGGATCGTATGCGACTTGGCCGTCATTTCAAGATCTATACAAGTCCATAGTACACATGAATTCAAAACTCTCCAAAATACAAAAGTTCCAATATTTAAAGGGGCTTCTCATTGGAGATGCAGCGGATCAAATTCGCCATATACTCGTCACGGAACAAAACTATGATATTGCGTGGGAGAAGCTTGTTGACAGGTATGATAAGAAAAAACAAATTATTAACAATTACATCAAAACTTTTGTCGAGCAACCGCAACTTAACTTCGCAAGCGCAGTACAACTTAGACGACTAGCTGACACATCTGATGAAGTCATAAGAGGCTTAGGCACAGTTGGACCTGATGCACAAAAGCGTGACCCATGGTTGATATACATCTTGCTCCAAAAAACTGACGACTACACCAGACAGCTTTGGGCCATCAAAGCATCAGAGAAGAAATTTCACACATTCGATGATTTTATCAAGTTTATCAACGAAAGGTGTGACGCATTAGAAGCTTACGCAGAAAATAATCCATTCTCTGATTTGAATAATTTTCAACAACAAAATACGGTGCAAGCACAATCAACAAACAGGTTTGGTAATGTAGCACGAAATCCATTCTCTGAATCAAATGGTAATAGACAACAACAAAATACAATGCATGAACAATCAACAAGTCGATGTCCTAAGTGCAGCGGCATGCATCCCCTTTTTAAATGTCATTTATTTAAAACTTTGCCTGTTTCAGAGAGAAGAAAATTAGTCCTCCGTCTGAAGCTTTGTTTCAATTGTTTACATGATGGTCATCAGACGACAACATGCAACTCAACATTTAGATGCCATTATTGCAACGACAAACATCACTCCTCTCTCCACCAGCATGACCAAATCAGAAGCTACTACACCGGCAGCGTAGATGCAAATGCAACATTAACTTCCAGCAACTGTCTCACTCAAACAACATCACAAGATGAACTGCAAGAACAATTGCCACCTCAATCATATTCTGCAGCAAATATTACAAAATTAGCTTGGTCAACTCTTCTTCCAACTGCAATAGTAAACGTACAAGATGGTCAAGGTAATTCCAGAGCATACAGAGCACTTTTGGATTCTGGTTCCATGGTGTCTTTTGTATCTGAATCATGTGTACAATTGCTTGGTCTCAAACGTAAGCATGATCGTTCTTCTATTTGTGGTTTATCATCCGTCGAAGTCGCAGTTACCAAAGGTGAGGTAACACTTCTGCTAAATACATCAACTGGTATAATTAACTTAAGAGCGTTGATACTACAAAAAGTCACATCGTCATTGCCGTTAGCTGACATATCACCAAAATCATGGCCTTGGATTCACGAGCATAAACTAGCCGATCCATTATTTTATAAGAGCCAAAATATTGACATACTCATAGGCGCTGATCACTTTTTCGATGTACTTAAGAATGGACAGATTAAATATTCAGTTCACGAGCCAATCCTCCAAAATACTATATTTGGTTGGGTTGTTGCTGGTCCACATTATCAATCTAACAATCAGCTAGAAAATCCAAAGACTTATCAAGTAACCGTTAACTGTGACATCGAAAAATCAATAACAAAATTTTGGGAGATAGAAGAAATCTCAGATACAAGAAGTCAATATACCGATGAGGAGATGCATTGTGAGACTCACTTTAAAACTCACCTTCGCATCAACTCCGACGGTCGCTTTACTGTACGCTTGCCATTTACAAAATCACCTCAGTGTCTTGGCAATTCGAGGCAAACAGCAGTATCATGTCTTCTCTCTATGGAGCGTCGTCTAGTTAGAGATCCCAACCTGTATCAGCAATATCGTAACTTTATGAATGAATACATTGCCATGGGGCATATGCAGAAAATCCCCCAAAGTGAAGTCAACATTGCAGACAACAAATGTTTTTACTTACCTCATCATTCAGTTCTAAAACCTTCAAGTACAACTACAAAGTTAAGAGTTGTTTTTAATGCATCGCGTAAAACTTCGTCTAATGTGTCTTTAAACGATATCCTGGGGGTTGGTCCTACCATTCAACGAGATCTTTTTTCAATTTTGATTAATTTTCGACAATTTAAGATACCAATTAGCGCAGATGTGACCAAGATGTACAGACAAATTCAAATAGACTCTCAAGATTGGAACTATCAAAGAATTGTGTGGAGAGATGATTTATCAAATAAAATACAAGATTATTGGCTCACGACTGTGACGTATGGCACGTCTTCAGCTCCATTCCTTGCTACTCGGGCTTTATTTCAAATCGCAAATGATTGCATTTCAACCCATCCTATCATATCACATATAATCAAAAATCATTTCTATGTAGACGATTTGCTGACGGGGGCAGACAGTGAAGAAGAAGTAACAAATATTCGAGAGAGGCTGGAGAACGTATTAGAAGGAAGAGGATTTGAACTTCGTAAATGGAAAAGCAGTTCTAAAGAATTTATCAAGAAGATTGCTCCTGACAAAAGAGACACGGAATGTATTGATTTTGATTCTGAGCCCACAAAACTTTTAGGCTTATACTGGAACCCAGACGGTGATTATTTTAGTTTCCATGCATCGTTAGCCAATAAACTTTCAATTACCAAACGTTCAATCTTATCGGAGTCTGCAAAAATCTTCGATCCACTCGGTTTACTGTCACCTGCAACCATTGCCTTAAAAATCCTCTTCCAACAACTCTGGGTAGTGCAACCAAATGGAAAAAAACTAGACTGGGATGACATCGTTCCTGAAAGGTTGGCTGAAAGGTGGTGTATCTTTACAGAAGAATTCAAATATTTTAAGAACATCAAGGTAGACCGATGGATTCATACAAGAGATCTAAGAAGTTGCGAGCTCCACGGTTTCTGTGACGCGTCAGAGACAGCATATTCAGCCGTCATTTACTGCAGAACAGAGGATCAAGGAAATATACACGTCAAAATTGTCGCAGCAAAAACTAGGGTAGCTCCACTGAAACAGCAATCACTTCCACGTCTTGAGCTCTGCGGAGCTCTCCTACTTGCAAGGCTTTTTGAGTCTATACGAAAAGCCTTAAATAATGAAATACAAAGCATGACAGCATGGACAGATTCTCAAATAGTATTGAGTTGGTTGAACTCCCAGCCTCGGCGGTGGACAACTTTTGTCGGAAACAGAACTGCAGCAATATTGAACATATGTCAAGCTGATTGGTGGCACTATGTTCCCTCACAAGACAATCCAGCTGACATAGCATCAAGGGGTGCATCTCCTAAAACTCTGAAATCTTCATCTATCTGGTGGCAGGGTCCAATGTGGTTAATTCAACCTAAATCATATTGGCCTTCGCAACAGTCATCATCATCATACCAAACAAAAAATGAAGAGAAAAGAATCAACTTTCAAGTTTTCCATACAACTGAGTCAGATTCCGTATTGGAGAAGATACTGACGACATCATCTTCATTTGACAAAATCGTTCGCATGATGGCGTATTGGTTGCGGCTTAGAAGCATTCTACAATTCAAGGTAATACAAAAAAAACTTGATATTATAACACCTTTGCCTGCTTTCAGCTTGCTCTCGACACATGAAATAAAAACTGTTACAACTAACTTCGTTCGCTGGGTACAACAAGTAGAATTCGCCAAAGAATTTAAGAGTCTTAAAACGAGCAAATCAGTTAACGGGTGTAGCAAACTTTCATCGCTCTTTCCGTTCATCGATGGTGATGGTATTCTGCGAGTTGGAGGTCGACTTCACAACTCGTTATGCAATTTCGACGCACAGCATCCAGTCATACTCCCAAAGAAACATTTAATAACGTCTCTCTTGATAGATCAGTATCACAAACGATATTTGCATCCAGGCCCGACCCTTCTCCTTTCCATCATGCGGCAACGATACTGGATTATTGGGGGACGAAGCACAATTCGTCATTATATATACAAATGTCTGAACTGTTTTCGACTTAAACGCATCAAACAACAACAACTTATGGGAAGCCTGCCCGAAAAACGACTACATCCAAGCAGGCCCTTTTTGCATTGCGGTGTAGATTACGCTGGTCCCATCAAAATTCGTCTCAACAAGGGTCGAGGTGCAAAAACAAGTAAAGGATACATCGCACTGTACGTTTGTTTCAGTACAAAGGCAATACACGTGGAGATGGTATCCGATCTAACAACAGATGCATTCATTGCATCATTAAAACGTTTCATTTCGCGACGGGGAATTCCAGCTGGAATATACAGCGATAATGGGACCAATTTTATTGGTGCTAAAAGAAAGCTCTCAGAACTTTATAAGATGGTTTTATCAACAGATTTTAACAACATCATATCCACATTTTTATCAAAAAACGAGTGCCAGTGGCACTTCATCCCGCCTGTTTCACCCCACTTTGGCGGATTGTGGGAGTCAGGTGTCAAAGCAGTAAAAACACATCTAAAGCGTGTAATAGGTGATGCTGTGCTAACATTTGAAGAGATGGCCACACTACTAACACAAATTGAGGGAATTCTTAATTCCCGCCCGATATCTCAAATCAGTGACTCCGATACAAGCAGCTTGGACCCTTTAACTCCGGGTCATTTTTTAATAGGCACTGCTATAACCGCACTTCCAGAAAAGAGTCTTTTAGAAACAAACCCACAAAGACTTAACCGATGGCAACAAATTCAGCGGATAGTTCAATCATATTGGAAACAATGGTCACGCGATTATTTACATGAACTTAACCAACGCCCTAAATGGAGAAAGGAACATAAGAATGTCGCAGTTGACGATTTAGTCCTTGTACATGAAGATAACCTGCCTCCAACTGCTTGGCTTCTTGGGCGTATAACCGAAGTACATCCAGGAAAAGATGAAATGGTGCGAGCAGTTACCTTGCGTACAAAACTGGGAGAACTCAAACGTCCCATCGTAAAAATATCTAAACTACCTATTAATTAAAGTGAACTTTAATGGGGGCAGAATGTTATATTATGCTGGCAACGTCCAGCCAAAGTCAGTCTTTTTGTCAGTTCAAATCAAAGATTAATAAAAGAAAGGTACTTGTCCAATAAGTGTGTTTTATTTTAACATCCAACGTACGTGACCTCACATACGATATTTCAAGTTCATAAAACTATTACAATTTTAAGAAACCTATAGTAAATTGCTAGGTATGGGGTTTTTCCATAAGAGAGATAACATCTGGAAATGAAATGATATATATCCTCTCTTTCCTTAAGGTTGCAAAGATCACACAAAATTGGAAGGTCCGGTCGATGTGGTATAAAGTTTCAATTGATGATTTTGCCTCTTGCTTTAAATATAACGCTCATCATGTTGAATGAAAAGCTGTTTTGAAAGTACGTCAGTTCTTTAAGGTCGAAGTTCAGTTTGCTGTGGATCATTCTGAATTGTGATGATTGTGCTTCCGTTTTAAATTTGTCATAATAAGTATGGCTTATTCACTCACGGATCCCATTAAACTTGTTACTTAGGTCCATAGAACATATTTCGGATGATATTAGGGAGTTTTTACCAAGAATATTTGCCAGCTCCTCCCACTTCATGACAATATTTCCCCTAGTAGTTAAGGTGTGCTGCAGTATTTGTTTTGGTAACCTTGCCTCATCTATCTCCAATATTTTAATAATATATCCATCTTAAGAGTGTCGAAAAATAATGGTGGAACGGTTGTTTCTAAATGCAGCATATAGTTTGGTGTGCAAGATGGTAATCAAAAAATCCTTTTTAAAAAATATCTCAAAAACCTTTTGACTTCTTCGAATTCCCCAAAACCCCAAACTTGTGCCCATTAAAGCAGTATGGAGGTAGAAGTCGCATGAACAATTTTCAATTTCGAACTATGATCAATGTATTTATTATCAATGTTCCACACTGAGGAAACTCCCCTTTTTGCATCGACCAGCTTACGTTGAAAATGTTTTCTCATGCTGAGGTTAGCAGTGACCATTTATGCTCCTTGATATCTCCATTTTTTGTTGTTTGCGTGCTTACCACCTCCTTCCCTGAAGATCATCATTTTAGGTTTAGTTGAATTCAATATAGCAACATTTTTTTCCTCCAGTTGTTTCGTCTAGGATAGACATAGTTTCTTAAAGCTTTTATTACATACTTTTAAAGAAATCTGTATTGTGCTTCCTCAGGAGCCGCAAGAATGAAAAGAATTTTTGTCTGGCTTTCCGGCACTCAGCATCGAACCATAATTGTTTACCAGTGTCCTTTCCTTTTCCTTTGGTACTTCCTGATACAGCTCCAATTATAATTTGAGTATGGTCCTCCATTTGCGTTAGGATGCTCTCTACTCTTCTTTTCTCCAATTGCATGTTACAATCAGCAACTTCCAATATCTTGCCACCCTTCACATCACAAAATTCATCCTTTAATCTGCGAGTTGGATTTATAATATATGATGATTTATAGATCTGATCTTCTAGGACATCCATTTCACCAAAATGCTTAAAGTTTGGAGTAGTTGCGCAAAGGTTCTTACGGTAGCTAAATGATTCACCTCCACTTCCCCTGCCATTATGTATAGAACTCAATTTCTTTTGCATGTCCACCACGAGTACGCTTGCAGAAGTCCAAGCGCTGAACTGCTGCAATATCACGTTCGATATTCGTACAAAGTTCATCAATCGTCCCTGGCTTGTTGGCAGACGTAGCCTCACTTGTGATAATTTACGGCGTTAAATCGCTCGACCGAGGCGCCCAAACGTATGGACCGTTTCGTGAAATAACACGTTCTCCAAATTTGGATTCCAATAAATTGATTGTGACTTTCGATGTGTGGCTTGTGGCGGCCTCTTCCTGTTGGAACTACATGTCCTCCAAGATCAATTCATCCAATTGGGGGCAAAAATATTCGGTTATTATTGAACGCTAGTGATCCCCTTTCACAGTAACGTACCGGTCTTGATCATCACGGAAGAAGTACGGCCTAATGACGCCGCCCGTTCATAATCTAAAATATTTTTTTTTGTCGGGATCCACACGTGTGGATTGCTGTCTGACTAGTACCGCATATTTTGTTTATTGAGGAAGCCATCGCTGAAGATGATTTTTCTATGAAAATCCGAATAAAGTTGCAGCGCAGCCTCAAATATACGACGCTTCTGGTGGTCGAGCGGCTTCAGTTCTCGCGTCAATTTAATGTTGTAAGGAAGTAGGCTCAAGATTTCTGCCCAACGCTTGAGAACGATGCATGAGAGACACCATTGGGCTTTCTGCTACTGAAACCTCAGCGGCAGCGATATTCTCGACCCTACGGGCACTTCTTTGTCTCACTGGCACTGAAACATTTTCTACTGTGCCTGTGCCACCAGACTCTCAATTAATGATCTGCTAGGAGGATTATGATGATCATAAATTGGACGTAGGGCTCTTAACGTTGAGGCCACTGACTCCGAATTTTGTTAATAAATTTTAATAATTTCGACTCCTTGCTGGCTCGTTTATATTTTCATCATGAAATAGCAAACCTAACTGAAGAGAAATGTCAAAAGAACGACAAGAAGTATGGCGTTGTTTGCTGTCCCTGTCGTTCTACTTTTATAGCGTCCCTGTTGAAAAACCCTGTAGTAAAGTTTCAAGGCTTTACAAAATGTTTTGAGAATTTGTGTGCGAATATATTCGTTAGAACCAAACTACAAACAAAAAATTACCGAAAATTTGATTTTAAATTTGGGATTTCGCTATAGGCATATGTTCTTATTGTTAGGTTGGCACAACTGTTATTTTTTCTCTTTACTTTGATACCTTTCCATAAAAACAATTATTTTCAAGAGAAATAAATTGATTGTAGAGTATTGGCATAGAAGTTATTCGATCAACAAAAATCTAGGAAAATCACGAGATTTTATGCATTACACTTTTTTCCCTACATTGCGATTGTTTCGTTGTTTTGTGGCACGATGCTCCACAGTCATTTGGTCATAAACCATTTCTTTCAATTCCGGGCATAAACAACAATGAATCATAGCTCGTTAGCTCAATCGTAGCAAACAGTGAAACAGTGACAAGAATTACTCTTGGAGAATTTGTCAATTCCTCGCAAAAGGCAGTACTAGTGAAAAGTCCAACGCACTAACCATCATGCCACGGTTACTACTTCCGCCTCCGAACTTTCTGATGCTGAAATCAACACATATGGTAACTAAAAGCTCTTATGCTCCTACCGGCTTCATTTTTGGTTTCCGAAAAAGTGCTTTACGGCGAGCCAAGATTTCGTAATTTTTGAGAACTGTTAATACACAAATCAGGACAATTTCTGTAATAAATTAAATTATTTTAATGGTTTGTTGAAGTGTGAATGATTCCATTTTTAGTAATGAAGTTGTTTTTACTTGTCAAATGTCAAAGATTAAAGCTTTAAAAGTGACACCTGACAAAAAAGCAAGCTATTCAAAAACAGACTTCCCCCTTTTTTGAACGGGAACTTATGGTTCTAATGACCAAAAGTTCTAAAAACAAAAATTGTCACAGGAAAAGTTTAATTGCTTAGAAAGTTACTATATAACACATTTCTATAAACTATGACAGTTTGTCATATGGAATAACATGTTACTAAATATAAAAGTGGACATTTTTTGAAAGTTTTAAGAGACAGTCATATTTAAAATAAGCAAATTCATCCTTGAGAAACTTGCGATGGATTAGATAGAATGATGTCACACCTGCCAAAAGGTACATTAAAAACATTCAATGGGTATCTACCATCCTTGAACCGAAGTCTGTAAAGACGATCTGGGGAACGCGGTAGTAGAACCGCTGAATCTCATTTGAAGTCCAACAAAGCTGATGGAGCTGACTTGAGCGCTATCAAATTATTCAAAGCAGCAGGTGATGACTTGGTAGGAAATATGCTTAAAATCATCTGCAAAATATGGTCGGAAGAAACCAAGCCATGGAATCTCAGCATAGTTTGCCTAATTTTCAAGAAAGTAGACCGTCTGAACTGCGCCAACTAGAGAGGCAACAATTTCATAAACATCGCCTATAAAATTCTTTCTGAAGCCGTTCGTCAACAAAGTGATAGGTCCATATCAGTATGGCTTCAGCTCAAGAAAGTCCACGATTTGTTAAATATTTACTTTAAGGTAAATCTTAAAAAAACAACTCAGGAACTTTAAATCGATACCAATTATCCATTTATCGATATCAAGGCCGCGTGCGACTCTTTTTATAGAAAAGAACTTTACAGACAAATATATCGTTTTGAACATTAAACTCCTTGTCAAACTTGTCCGTTTGCTCTATCGAGGTCGGAAAAGACTTCACTGATGCCTTTGATGTCATAGTCTTAGACAAGGCAATGAACTGCCATGTGACTTCTTCAATACCGTTTTGGAAAAACTCAACGGCTAACAATCTCCAATTATAATGATATTATTGGAAAATCAAAGCGGGATGTCAGTAGGGCGTTTTTGAGCATTGCGGTGAGAGCACATATTTAGTGGTCAATGAGGGTAAGGCCAAGTGCATATGTGCTGTCATCAAGATAGGCAATTGCACAACGAGGTCTTGGATAAAACTTCACCATGGGCAGCTATAACTTTGATTTAGCTAAGGACTTTGTCTAGCTATGCACCGTTTTAATATGAGACAACGACGTCATCTTCTCTGGATTTAGAAACTTAGAAGACAATTGAGTAGAAAAGTCCTCTTTCGAACACCTGAAGTCAACCTCAATAAGAAAATCACAATTCCAGTTCTTGTTTATTGCGCTGAAGTTTAAGATTCTTCGAAAGAAAAATTATCCCTGTGATTTTTGATCCGGTTTGCAAAGATGGAGAGTGAATGAGAAAGATGCAACGAGAAACTCTACGGATTGTAAAACGGCACTGATCGAGTAAAAAGCATAAAAGCCCAACCACTTAAATGGCTGGGTAAAGCAGAACTCCAGCTGGAAAGGTACGGCGGAACTGTAAAGGAAGACCGTGATTCAGTGGTAGAAGACTTCAATAAACTTTCCGTGTGTAACTGGAGAAAGCTATAGCTAGCAACCGAGCTGCCTGGAGACGCACGTTGGTAGAGTCCCAGGTCTGTCCCGAAATTTAGCGCCACCTTTATAAGGCAAGTCGGTTGAATTATCATTTTAACTGAACGTAGTTTGTATCAAAATATTCGCACCTTTTAAAATATATTGTACTGATTTTATGATGTCGGAAAGACCAGCAGTAACTTTTTTTGCAGCTGCTTGACTAAAAGTCCACGTGGTAAATATCTGTTTAGGTATCGTAGAAAAAAAGATTAATCAAGAGTTCCCAAACATTTTGAGGTAGTGAGTTAAAAAAACAAATTTCTAATACTTGTTCATTTGTTAACCTAAACAAACAAGTCGCCTATACGTCCAGGTATCCAACAAAAAGGAGCTTTTCTCTCTAAGGCTTACTCATGCAATATAATGAACATAGGCGGTATTGGCCAAGTAGAAGTAGCAGCAGCCCTCAACTCTCATAATAATCATTTGCTGACATGCAAATCATGCTTCGGTTTCGGTTTCGGTTGTTATTCTTCAATGTTGAATGTTTATTAACCTCACAATTGTAAACATTTTTTATTTCGATTCGTTCGTCATCTTCGTTTAGTTTGAGCCTTAAGCGACTTAATTAGGTGGTTGGTTCATGGTGGTAAAGGCAAAAGTTTATGCTGGTGTCCTGAGGAAGAGGAAGAGACAAGAAGAAACAACAAAAAATTGATTTAACTAATTGATTTGATTGCGAAATGTTTTACGTTTTACGTTTTGTTCTTTTTTTTTTAAAGGGGTTTATACAAGATGGGGTTTTTAGCGTAGCGAGATATTCTGAAAAGGTCACGTTTAACGAAGGAATTTTCGCATAATAAAAATGGAAAACATGCAAAGGTCCATAACATGTTTGATGTGGGAACTAAAAACAAAAATAATACTTTTTTGATACTTAAAATTCATATAATTTCTCAAGGCGAGCTAATTTTTGTATTTCCTAAAAATAAGCCTACCAAAGTAAAATTACAATTCCAATACCAAATTCGAATCGGAATCTGAATCTGAATGTGAATCCCAATCGAATCCGAATTCGAATCCGTCCCAAGGGAATTGACTCACGAACAATTATGTTATTGGCTCCAAAAGCACGTACAGCGCCAAATTACAACCTTGGATCAGTGTATAAAATCGGTTTATTTTCCTTTTAATGTGGATTTTCATTGGAATTCCTTTTATTGGTGTTGTTAGTTAAGTTTTGTGTCTTCAGTAAAGCCCTCGTCGTCGTCGTCATCGTCGTTGTATTCTTCGTCATCGTTATCTTGAGGACCATGCAAGACAAAAACAGATGAAAAAAAATTCATCGAGACACGTCAATCTGGTTCATGTTTCAAGTTTGTTTTTGAGCCAAACAATGCGCCATCAATTTCCACAGCCAGCCAGCGAAACAAAGCGCACTAAAGCTACGAGGTATAAAATAAGAAGACCAAAAATAAAACAATTGCCCTTTGAAGGATGTGGGAACCCTCTGTATCCCAGATGCCAGAGTGCTCCTCGGCCGGGCCGATCTCCTGGTGTTCTCATCACGACTCAACTCGTTTTCTGAATATGTATCTATACATGGATTGGAATGTTTGCTTGATGCTAGCTCTATACAGCTCCAACTAACTCCTCCATGGTCACCGAGAATATTATGTGATGATGTGGATGGATGGATGCTGATGGTGCAGTTTGGCATCAAGAGACTCAAGAGCGCGGTACGGTGAAGGTTGGCGGTCGGTGGTGGTGCAAGTGACGTTGAAACTGACGTTGCCGATGATGGTGACGGCGGCGCTATTCTGGTGGGATGTTACTCGTACTTTGTTGTAAAAAACCACCAAGGGCTTAAAAAGTGAAATTAGTATGCTTCAAGATGAAGTTGAAGCTCATTGTTGAATATGCATCACGTGCTTATGACCCGAGCTGGTTGGCAAAATCATCCAAAAAACATGCGCCATCACAGCTTCTGAAGCACATGGGTGTAGACAGCATATCGAGCATATATCTATACATATTTGAATGTATATGGGTGGTACTAAGTTTCAAGCTGAAAACAATGGGTGCGGATTCTTGCAACATAACATGAAAGTTGTGAATTCCATGAGCTTAAAATGAATATGTTATGAATGCGACCATGAATATGTACTTTTATTGAGTAGGTATACAAAAGATATGAACTCTATAACAAAGCGGTTATGTAAGTTAGTTAATTAAAGTTAGGTCTATCTCTATATAGTTAGAAGACTGTGGTATAGTAAACCCTTTTGATTTATTCAAAATGAATTGATAGCTTAGAGTTCAAGGATTACACTTTTCATATAAAACTTTAGTTATAATTCACAACAGGAATCGGGCCCTGATCTTTTGTGGAAATCTATTTTTAGGGCGGTGCATTTATTTCTATCGACATTAACCTTCATAGATGCATTGAATAAAAGAAAGGATCTATTGATGAATTAATTCTATGTTCAGAAAGACATTATTTTTGGACCGTTCAATTCAAGTAGTATTGGATGGGTCCAAATCTGATATCCACAAAATGAACTGTGGTGTGCCCCGTAGCTCCGTTTTGTCTCCAACACTCTTCCATACTTTTAGAAATGATCTTTTCTCTGAAACTTCTAAAAAACGTTATTGTTTCGCTTATGATAATACCCTCAGACTTTTATATTTGTTTTTATATTGTCATCCTTGTCTTTCAAAAAGGGTCAACCAATGGCAGCACATGATAATGATTCATTAAATTCTGATCTTGAAAGCATTTCTAAAACTGTGCAGAATTGAATGCTTCGAAAAATGCTCTTCACTATCGCAAGAGCGTAACCCTTCTACAATCGAGGCAAGGACGGATCTAGAATTTTAATCATGTTCACTCGCTTAACATACATATACATCAGTTTTTACTCACAGCTTAAAAATATTCTTTAATGTTCTGTAAATGAGGCTTACAAGATTAAAATAACATAATGTGAATCTTAACATTAAATGTACACATTTCAAGGGCTAAAGTGCCAACTTTAGTTACTATATGGTTTTAGAGATCTGTTGTACAGCAAGGAATAATCTAACACTGTCTACATACGAGAGCATTCCAAGATTTTAACAGTTTTATAAACATGCTATATTTAAGAGCAAAACACAATAGTTTAGAGGGTTTTTGTTACTTTTATACAGAAATGTAAGGAATTGTTTTGTTGCCTTTTCTTTTAATGGGAAAAACGCTTCAAAAACACAGAAATTGAGAAAGAATTTAATATCAAGAATTTTCTAGCCTTTTTTGACGGAGCAAATTTTCGGAAATCTCTTATTTCAAAGAAACGTAACAATTGAAGAGAGAAAAATGCTTAGTTCTTGAATGTAAGGAAAATAAATAAGTTGGGCAGTCACAAATTAAATGTTTAAGAATCTCCTTTCTTCAGTTCTCAAGAAGTTCAAAGCTTTTATATTAATAGATGTGAAATGGGCATTGTGTTTTTCAATTAGCCATTAATTAACAAAAGTGTCACTTTTGATGTTTTTGGGACATTTATATTTTTGAAATTCGTGTTTAAATCTCAGTTCTAGAAAATTTGAAGCAAATTCACTTTAAAAAAGTAGATTTATTAACTTCCCATAGGAAGTTATTGTAATGGGTCCGATTTGTCAAATTGAAAATGTTGACATTACTCGACGTTTCAAGGTGCCTAGGTCGAAATAAAAGATTTTTAGAAAGATGTCTATGCGTGAGTGTGTACGTACATTCGCGACGTTTTTTTCGCCGTCCATAGCTCAAGACCAAAACAAATATCTCCTTTAAATAAATTTTGTTATACAAATAATAATCTAAAAAGATGCAGAAACGGCTCTGAAGAAAATTGCGTTTGCGTTTTTTTTACCATAACAGTTTAGAAAAAAGGTGAACATTTTGGTCAACCGTAAATATCTCGCGAACCAATGAGTCTAGAGACTTGAAATAAATTTTATATTATAAATTATATATTTTTGGAAAATATTCAATTAACGGTTTTTTTATAAATCAAAAAAAAACTGAAAATAATTTTGTGCAACGATAAATAACATCTGTTAAAATTTTGAGAAAAATAAAATTGACAGTTTTTTTATAAAAAATAAAAACCTGACAAAAACATTACTCAAAGTTGGTAAAAATTGAATTTCGACTCAAATACCTTTTCAAAAGCTTGAGATTATGGCTTCAATATTTTTTTTATTTTTTAAGAAATATTGTTTTCAACATTTGGCAAAATTTTGGGAAAAATCAGTTTTACAAAAAAAAAAACTTCCAACTAATTTTCATTCATAAGAAATATTGTTTTCAATATTCCGTAAAATTTTGAGAAAAATCGAATTGACAGACAAAAATAAAAACCTACTCGAATCTTTTCAAAAATTTTAAATATTGGCTTTATATTTCTTTTATCTTTTAAAAAATATTGGTAAACATTCAGTAAAATTTGAGAAAAAAAAACTTAAAAACAATACTAAAACTTGGTAAAAATTTACTTTCGACTGAAATAGCTTTTCAAAAATTAAAAATATTGTCTTCAAACTTTTTTATTTCACAGAAATATTGTTTTTGATATTCAGTAGTTTTGTTTTTATAAAAATCCAACTGTCAGTTTTCCATAAAACATTAAAATCTGTACGAATTTAGTAAAAAATGATGTACGGTTCTCGATATCACCTGAACAATAGAAGATATTGACTTAAAATTAATTTCATTCATGCAATTTGTATTTGTTTATAAAGGGTGATTTTTTTGAGGTTAGGATTTTCATCCATTAGTATTTGACAGATCACGCGGGATTTCAGACATGGTGTCAAAGAGAAAGATGCTCAGTATGCTTTGACATTTCATCATGAATAGACTTTCTAACGAGCAACGCTTGCAAATCATTGAATTTTATTACCAAAATCAGTGTTCGGTTCGAAATGTGTTTCGCGCTTTACGTCCGATTAATGGTCTACATAATCGACCAAGTGAGCAAACAATTAATGCGATTGTGACCAAGTTTCGCACTCAGTTTACTTTATTGGACATTAAACCAACCACACGAATGCGTACGCACTGTACAGAAGAGAATATTGCGTCTTTTTCTGAGAGTGTTGCTGAAGACCGTGAAATGTCGATTCGTCGCCGTTCGCAGCAATTGGGTTTGTGTTATTCGACCACATGTAAGATTTTACGCGAAGATCTTGGTGTAAAACCGTATAAAATACAGCTCGTGCAAGAACTGAAGCCGTACGATCTACCACAACATCGAATTTTCAGTGAATGGGCCCTAGAAAAGTTGGCAGAAAATCCGCTTTTTTATCGACAAATTTTGTCCAGCGATGAGGCTCATTTCTGGTTGAATGGCTACGTAAATAAGCAAAATTGCCGCATTTGGAGTGAAGAGCAACCAGAAGCCGTTCAAGAACTGTCCATGCATCCTGAAAAATGCACTGTTGGGTGTGGTTTGTACGCTGGTGAAATCATTGGACCGTATTTTTACGCTTACGAGTTCAGCCATAGCAATTATGGCTGAAACACAAACACGCTTCAGCTTCGGCTTTGCCTGACGTTTACGAGTTCAGCCATAGGAATTCATGCTATAGGAATGCATGCTATCACAATGAAGCTTTGACCTCACTTTTCGTTTGACAATCGTAAGGAAAAGAACGTAATGTTACGTAATGTGACTCCAAACGGAAGATTTAGTTCAAATTTGCTGAACATTTGCTCTGTGTGACAGCTCCACAGCTGTAAAAAAAGTCAACAAACAAAATTCAGTTTCTTTTAGAGGGATTCCCATTGGTTATAATAGAAAAATCATTCAAAGCAACCTCGAAGCAGACCCATCGTAATGCAGACGAAGCGGAAACTGAAGCGTGTTGGAGTTCCAGCCATCAAAACCAAATAGAAAGTTTACTTACCAACATTTCTTCCAAAAAAAAATCCAGTGTTACAAGTAGTTGTAATTCTAGTGGAACTGGAAGCTCACGGTTTGTTATTGGATGTTTAGGTTTTCAACCACAAGCCAACCTATTACCTTGTCAAATGCAAATCTATGTATACCCAGGGTAAGATTATTCACCCTCCAGCCTTTTAAAGGGATTTGCTCGGGACCTAAAACATCGCACTTTCTTGCACAAAGCCGAGTCTTCAAATATTTCGGAATCTTTGTTTTCCAAACATTCTCTTATAAAATTCTTTGTCATTTTACTACTGACATTTCTAAAATAATAATTACTTGTCAGTTCTCCAGTGTTAAAGAAAGGGTCAAACCAATTCAAAAATCCTCTACATCTGCACTTGCCATAGAATAAAAGCCAGAAACCGGGGTAACTGGGATACCAAGTTATTCATACTACATTCGCTTTAAGCCTCCCCGATGTTTTTCACTTTACCAGCATAGAAGAAATTAAGCTAAAGCATATTATTTCGCGTAAGTATTCATGGTCTCCCGCTGCGCCTCGTGTACAAGACAAGAAGACGACCTCTTTCCAGATCGCTTATAAACGTGTCATTATAGTGTTGTGCTCAAGCTCACCTAACCTATATAACTGCTACAAATGTGGCACGATGATGGCGCTTTGATCAACACTAACCCACAACCATCATCATCATTTTCATCATCATCGTCTTCATCAGAACCGACAACAACAACAACATTTTAGTCCGAATGAATGAACGAGCTAAAAAGTAATAAAATTAAAATAAAATGTTGTCTTGTGTCACTTTGCCCAACTGCCCGCCCCTTGGTTCTGTGAATGACCAGGAAGCCAGCACAAAGTCGCATCAGCTCATCAAAACGAGAGAAACACATACCACAACCTCCCGCCGCTTCATGGACAGAGGATCACACCATTCCATTTCCCTCCGCGTATCTTCTATGTGAAGACTTGGACTTATATATGCATAATATTATGCTTACTATAATATTATCTACCTACATATGTAGGCATTAGTGGGTCTTCTTTTTGAAGAAAGGAGCACCGCTCCATGCATCCAAGAATATTACATGTCGCCTTAATCACAGGTTGATATTTCGTTGATGAGAGAGCGTGAGGCAGTTGATCGTCGCGGTCGTTGCGTCGCGTCGCCCACAGCTGCCACCACACCACCACCGCGTTATTCGTCTTTGGGATTGTGGTAAGATGCATACTGTGGTCACGTGCCTCAGTTTCGTGGTCGTGCGTATACTCAAAAAACGAAAAAAAACAAAGTCCAACCAATTTCCAACTCAATTAGCGCGTAGATGGAAATTCTAAAATAAAAATGACGGGCTTGGTAAGGGCTAATAGGAGCTAAAAGAAAAAAAAGTGATAGGAGGGGAAAATACCTTTACTTTTAACGAAAACGCAACATCAAGACAATCTTATTAAATAAGTACCCGAAAGTTATTACAACAAGGTCAAAAAAAGGTATGGTGAGCACTTTCTAATGCTGTTAAGAAAGCGCTCCAAAGCAACTTACGTTACTTTAAAAACTATGATTACAATGATTCGATGAGTTGTGATTCAACACGGAAATAATTTAATTTGTTTTAAGACAATAATTACGAGAACTTGAGGTTTTAAGTTCCTGTGTTTTAGGAGGGAAATATATATTTGGCCTATGAAATTTCAAATGAAAGCGTTCGGTATTATTTCCCAATAGAAAAATGTCATATCACTCAAAAATGTTACCAAACCCAACCCCTATGCCGTAAAACCCTAATTCAAGATTACAAATTCGTTTGGACAAAATGAAAACTAACAATTTGGGCTTTACGACATTGGCTTTGGGCTTTTTGGTGATTTTTTTTTAGTTTTCGGGCTTCGTAACCAATTTTGTGCTTAATGACGTTTTAGAATTCGGTCGTTATCTTTTTGTGGGAAAACACTTAACAGCTAGCAGATCCTATGGAAAGTACTATTTGAGCGTCTTAAACGTATCTGCAACACTATGATCAGCTTCAGACCAGGCATATTAACGGTAGACCAAATATTCACTTTAAAATAAATCCTGAAAAAAGACCAACGAATTACCAGTCAGAAACCACAATCTTTTCATATAACTCTAAGCCGCATATGATATGATAAATCGCCAAGAGCTTCTATTGGTGTTGTCGGAACTCAGGATCCCAAACAAATTGATCCAGCTATTTCACATGACGTTACAAAATACGCGGTGCAACGAGCAAATAGGTAACATCTCACCCAGCTATTCTTGAAATGCCCAGGCTTCAGGCAAGGAAATACGATATCAAGACCTTATTCTTGGAGCGGATAGTGTGTGAGAGTTGTATAAACCTGGAAGGCAGTATCTTTAACGGGTCCTTCCAATTTTTTTGCGGATGAATTTGACATTATAGGCCACTCCAATCGAACTGTTCTAGAAGCATTCACAGCTATGTGAATAGATAAACAGGGGAAATGCGTTACGACAAAGCAAAGTATATGCTATCCACAAACAAACAAAGCCTCACCTGTCCAAAATCTCACGAGGTAGTCGAGGAGTTCATCAACCTCGAAACAAATATCAATTCCACGAACGGCATGATATTAAAAACTTGACGAAGAATTAGCCTAGCGTGCCCCTGCTGGTTCAATAAGGCCGAAAGATAAACTGCACAAAATTCTAAATTTACCAATTATACTATACGACGCCGAGTTACTTTCTAGTTACTTAGGTCCTCAGACCGGTTAAGTCCGTTGGGAACCCCTTAAGGGGCATAGGGCCTCTACTACGCCTACGTGCCATCGTGTACGGTCTTCGCAGATGTGTTTCACCTCCTCCAACTTTTGCCTAGTGACGCTGATTCCGCCTACACTGTTCTGCGCTATGTGCTTCTCGATCGTCCAGCTCTTATTCCTTCTTATGTGAGCGGTCGTTACCTTTTCGAAGCGTATGTCCAATCCATTGCCACTTACCCCTTCTTATTATAGAGTCTATAGGTTCCATACCTGTCCTTTTATGAAGGACCTCTTCGGATATTCGATTTGGCCAGAAAATTCTTATGATGTTACGAAGACATCTATAAACAATTACGTTCGCGTAATACAGGTGCTTAAAATAGGATGTCAAAGTATATTGTATCCCTCCACTACATGACAGAGCTGCGCGCAATACATCGCTTATCACAAACAAAAACAATATTGGCGACAGAATGCAGCCCTGTCTGACTCCGCTATTGATTTCAAAATCATTTAACAACCTACCATCGTGCAGAACGTGACACTTGGGTCCATCATATGTTGCTTTAATAAGAGCTATTAGTTTTTCTGGGATGGATCTCCTCCATAAAGCTAACCAGATATACACACTGTTACCGCTATCAAAGGCCTTCTCGAAGTCAACGAACAGCAGGTGTAGTGGTGAACATGAACATGGTGTTGATATGATCAATACAGGAGGATCCAGCGCGGAATCCTGCTTGTTCGGCATCGAATGTGGCCTCAAGGTGTTCTCTGATGCGTTCCAGTGTAACTTTTGCTATTATTTTGGCAACGCAAATTCCTCTCCAGTTTTCGCACTTTGTTAGATCTCCTTTTTTGGGAGCTTGATGATAATTTCCTTCTTCCACTCACCGGGAAGCTTTTGGTGGTCCAGGCTTCTTTTATGAGCGGATGAAGCAGTTCGCTTGATGACGTTGAAGCTGCTTGTAAAAGCTCTGCGGGAATTCCATCAAATTCTACCGGATTGTTGTTCTTAAGTGCTTTAAATGCGGCAACGGTCCCTTCTTTATTGGAGGTGTTGTGCGGATTCGTGGATTAGTGCGCCGCGCGCCGCTCCGCACCGTGGCTGGACAATAATTGATAAAATCGGCAAATATTTGGACCTAAATATGAAGGGAGCGAATTTAGGAGAAGATTGAACAGGGAATTGAGCAAGCTGTATCAAGATATAGACGTTCTCCAAACAGACAAAACCCGCCAACTTCAGCACATCGAGTGAATTTACAAAAACGCTCCAGCCAAGAAAATCTTCGAGATGATGAAGAAGACCGAACTTCTTATATATTAAAAAAGTGGTTTCTGACGTAAGAGCGCTTGGTCTCGCGGACTGGAAGGTACTTACAAGGGACCATAAGTGATGGAACAACGCAATATCTCAGACCAAGATTCTCCATGATTTGGGAGCCGTTTAAGTAGGTTAGACAAATAAGTTGACTTAACTTTGTCATCGGTTACACAACTTTGCAAAATTTATAGCCTAGAAAAAGTTTTGAACTCTTATTTCTGTAATGTTTTGATCTACTTTTATTCACTGCAAGTAATAAATGGTGGCCTGATTATGAAGTGCTCCGATAAGAAAATGTCTAATTAAATCTATCGATAAGAAATGATCATACTTTGGGTTTTGTCAACACTAGGGGCTAGAGCAGCAATATTCTTAGTTGTTCTTGAGCGAAACACACGGTTTTAATTCTTCACATATCGCTTACTTGACGAAACAACTCAAATTTCTCACCAAATTCAAATATCAGTAACCTTAATGGCTGAAACACAAACACGCTTCGGCTTCGTCTGCGTTACGTTGGGCCTGCTTCGAGGTTGCTTTGAATGACTTTTCCAATATGACATTTCTAAAATGTGCACTTCTGTAATTAGCAGCTGTTATTTTTTCTTAAAATAAAAAGTTTTGAAATCGAAAAATTAAATTTATCGCTAGAGCTCACTAGAGCTTTCGTTTGGAGTCACATTACTTAACATTACGTTCTTTTCCTTACGATTGTCAAATAAAACGTGAGGTAGAAGCTTCATTTTGATAGCATGCATTGAATTCCTATGGCTGAACTCGTAAACGTCAGGCGAAGCCGAAGCTGAATCGTGTTTGTGTTTCAGCCATAAACCTTTTAAGTTGGCCAAATTATTAGGAGAACAAATTCAAAAACATGTCAAAAAAGAACGTGGAGGAAAGTCTTTAAAAAGGCGCGATTAATTTGCTTCAACAGAGATGTAAATTTTACTTTATGGTGATCGTGGTATGGCTGACTTGACTAACTGCATCACCAAACTTTATCCTCCATCGTTATTGCCGTCACCGCGTCGCGTCACCCACCATACCAAAATTATCGACGCTGCTGCGCAGAATAGCGTTGTCGTCATCCGCATTCGACTCGGCAGACATGTTCCTCGAAAATATCTGCGTAAAATTTGCGCCACCACGGTTCACAATTAATGCTTAATGATAGGTAAAGTCTGACAGTTTTTTTTTTTTATTTTCGTTTCGTGCGCATAAGTTTGACGTTCACACGCGCGAGTGCAATTGGTATTCATCAGCAGAGGCAATTTACCGAATGGTAGGATTGAAAAGTCTGCAAAAGACTGGTGCGGCCGGCGCGGTGGCGCGGCAGATGGCGGTGCCGTCGGCGGCGGAGTTGGTGGCACGGAGCAGCAGCAGTACACTGTTCTGATTTTAACGCACGTAATCGATGGCGTCGTCGATGCTTATATACGAATAGGTTAGGTACCTACGACTTCATAAGTCGCCCATAAATTTCGTGGGGGCATTACGCTTGAATTGTCATTTGGGAAAGTGTCGTTTAACTTTCATTTAATCAATCTCGTTTCGAGTTGAATGCTAATGAGACATGAGGTCTTTTACCTTATTCCAAAATTACATGAGTGGGATTTGTTTGAAATTTTAGAAAAATGTTGGTGTAGGCATAGGAACGTGTATGCATTCATTTTTGTTTGATGTCACGAATGACGTTTGTGTTTTGTTAAGAGTTTCTTAGTTTAAAGTCAACCAAGACTTTAAACGCTTGTAGTAAGCTTATTTAATAAGAAGTTAATGGTTTTCCAATAAGAAGTTTTCTTTTGAAGAGCCGGCTATTTTGGCAGCTGTCCCTTTTTAAGCTGTCATCTTTTGACATTTGACAAATATAAACTAAGACATTACTAAAAATGGAGCGCTACACGCTTACACACGCCATTGAAGTTTGCACATTTGATGAAATTTGATTTTAAGACATCAGAACCATTAGTTTATTTTCGAACTCAAAAAATATACTTGCAAGTAGATGCCTTGACTATCTTAAGATGAATAAAGTTTGCCTCTTACTCCTTGGTGTATTAATAATCTCTTATTTGAAATAAATATTTCATGTATTTTTAACGTCTCTAAATCTACGAATACATTTTGTGACTTGAATCTCATTGTTAAAAAAACACATGACTTGGAACGTCACTAACTACAAGCGAAGCCATAATGTTAAGTAATTTTAACTGCTGCGTGAATCGCAATTGAATATACTGCAAATACTCGAACATTCACAATTTTCAACTTAAATTTCACCATTTATGCTGTTTTATTGTGTCTCTGCCATATGTAACCCCACCCTAATTATTGTGAATAAGGAATCTCTCGATGCCATACAATTTTTACTACTGTATTCTGTGTTGAGTGAAATTCGATATTACATCAAGTAAAGGGTTCGTCCGTCGCCGTCGTCAAAGAAGACAAACAAAAAGTTAAATTTCAAGCTGCGACTTCGACTGATTGTTTCAATTGTTCAGTGCGTGACTGATAGACTGCATTCTGCCTGCACTCCTTTATTTTTGGTCGTTCCTTTTACTATACTCGTCGTAGGGTAGCGTTCGTTGTTCACTGCGCTCGCTCCTGCCTTTGTTGTCAATTTTGAGTTCGTCAACTTGATGTTTACTTTTCAATCATGACGTACCACTGACATCGAACGGGGCTAGACTGAAGCACAGTTATATAAAAGGCGCATTTATATTTTTATAAATTTGTAGTTTAAAAGTAATTTTAAAGAGTTTATTTGACAGCTGTCACTTTTTTGACTTTTGACAAGAAAAACCTACGACAACACTTAAAATGAAACAATAACCGCTTTGATACGCATTTACATAAATAAATAAACTAGATGGCAGGGCCTAGTGGCTTATAACTTTCAACAATTTGCCTGTGCGAGTAATGTTAGAATTGAAGGGGACCTACAGTTTGTATGCAGAGTCCGTACGGCTGATTTAAACATTTGAGAAAGTACTTTTCATGACAATAATTACTATTGGAAGATTTGTGAATTAATCACAAAAGGCAGTCCCCGTGTAAAAAGGCAGGTAGAAAAATGGTAACCATTTTCGTAAGCTCTGTTCGTAAAACTAAAGCACTTGTGGGCCGTTCGTAATGAACCTTTTCAGTTTGAAATAGTAAAACTGGTAGAAGGTTTTGAGCTGTTCAAACAAGTTAGTGATGTGTTGATTGAAACCGTGTGCATCAGCGTCGCTCTAGAATAATTAAGAATATTGCTCCTGTAGTCGTATTTGGATATCGGAAAATTCTACAGGATCATGCCCAAAACCCAAATGAAATGAGAAGAATGAGAATATTGCTCCCATAGTGGCATTTGGATATCAGAAAATCCTGCAGGAACATGCCCAAAAACCCAATGAAATGAGACATTGTACTTTCCTCATGCCGATTCCAGTTTTGAGCTGATAAATTCAGCAAGCTAGGTGCTTTAAATGTATGGCCTGGCTATCTGACTTGACAGTAACTTTTTGGTTTCTGTAGTGTCTTCCGAGATAACATTTTGCGCATTTCGTATTTTAGGTCTTTCATTAATGGATAACCGGGCCGGTTGTTTTTCCGAAGCTGGAAGTGGACCCATGAAGTTTCCTCACCATTGACGATTTGGGGTATTCTCGCTTTGTTGTGTTGTCCTTAGAGCAGATTTCTCATGTTAGGAACAGAAAAGAGACTAATGCTTGCGAGTGTGGCACATTTAGGCATTCGATTCAGAGTTACTGGTTCATGAAGAATTTGATGAGTTCCGCTTCCAGAATGACAATGAGATATGCTTTCTGACTGAATTATTCATTCATTGCACCGGGTGCTAATGTTAGTTGTGCTAACAGACTTTTCAACCGTAAGAACATTTTCTTAAGCTTCCACGTGCCTGACACCTGGTTTGTCGCCTAAGAAATCAGCGAACTCTTGGTATGGGTTGACACCGAGTGGCATGTCCTTCCACAAGTCTGGGGTCAAGTAAGCGTAGGTCTTGGCGATGGCAGAATAAGTGGCCTTGGCGAAGTTACCCAAGGTTCCGGTGGAACCACGAGCTGAGGTGTAACAATCCTCAATACCAGCCATGGTCAAGAGCTTCTTTGGAACTGGAGCCAAAACGATACCAGTACCACGAGGAGCTGGAATCAGACGCACAGATACTGAACCACACTTTTCTGTGACCTTGCATGGAACGGTATGGGGTTTACCGATCTTGTTACCCCAGTAACCACGATGAACTGGAACAACAGACAATTTAGCCAAGATGATGGCACCACGAATAGCGGTGGCAACTTCCTTACTGCACTTAACTCTCAAACCAATGTGACCGTTGTTGTCACCGATAGCGACGAAGGTCTTGAAACGGGTACGTTGCCCTGCACGAGTTTGTTTCTGGACAGGCATGATCTTCAAAACTTCATCCTTAAGGGCGGAGCCCAAAAAGAAATCGATGGTCTCGAACTCTTTGATTGGCAATGGGCAATGAGTAGAGGTAGATCTCTTCGAGGCTGTGAATTTTAGCATCACGAACTAAAAGTCCAAATTTGGTGACGGGAACCCACCACCACCACGAGAACCAAATCCTCCACGGAATCCACCACGGGGTGGAGCTGCGTCCGCCATTCTGTTATGAAGTTATATCGGTGGAAGGTAAAAACCGAATTTTAGGATTGGGAAGCATTCTCCTGACCCATTGTCAAAAGTAATCCTTAGTTTGTCTGGTTCTGCATATTACTGTATCCCGGTTTTGGATCTTCACTGTGGATGGCTCGCACATTCTGATTTGAATAGAAATACCGCAGAATGTTGAATTCCTTGTGGTCTTAAAGAGCTATGAGAGTTCTTGATAAAATTGGACTTGGTTTCAAAAAAGAATATAGCCGGATCTCAATCGAATAGAAACGGTCAAAAACATTGGCGTGTGGACGTATTTTTGTTTGTTATGGTATTGATGTTATGATTTAAAAACCAAGTTTCAACAAAACCTCTACGGTCTATACCTCTTCTTCCCTTACCACCATTACAGCCATTGATTAAAAGGCCCAAGGGCTGCTTTTAAAAACAGGAAGAAGAAGATTTCCATTCCATAAAAGCATGACTTAGTTCTTAGCACTGGACATGGTTACGTTTCATTCCGAGTATCAAACACATTTTTAAAAAAAGTGGAGGCACGAGTTTTTCCACGGATTCACAGTGCATTGAAATAATGGAGTCTTTAGGGAAATAATTAAAAAAACACCTATTTCAAAGGAATTTTTTCACTTAAGTTAGGATTTTGAAAAAAGTTTAAGAAAGCTTTAAAGAACTTTAACTTAGATATCTGGTATTACTATTTAACTTTTCGAAAAAGCAAAGTTTTCTAGCTACTTTTTGCTAACCTTTAAAAATTCCAACTTTTTGTAGGTCAAAGTCCAACCATTAAAAATCAACAAATGTTTGAAAATGGATTTCTTTCGACAAAAGATCGAGAATTGAAAATATTTTAACTTCAATTTTGACTGACTTAAGTGTTAATAATTGTCCCGTTACAATAAGAAATAATTTAAGGTCCAAAGTTGAAAAGTCATGAAAACTTGGAACGGAAATAGAAGCTTTGTTCAAGGAATCATACTCTTTTCAAGAAGCTACACGAGGCTTGACTTAGTAATAATTTTACACTTCCTGGCAGCATTTTAAATCACTTACAGAGTACATCGTCTAATGATGGACCACAAACTACTTGGGGCAGACCCGAAACTCCATATTTAGATGCGTCAATAAAGACGAAAAAAAGGAGAATTTTAGTCTCCAATTCATGTGAAGAGCTGAGATTCGCCTGGTATTAAAGTTGATTCTTGTAAGGGGAAAAACATTACCACTTAAAGATACGTTAGAACTATACTTAGATCTTGAGATCTGTAGTTAAAGATTTTCATAAGGATTTATTTCCTACTTTATGTAAGTTGAGAAATTTCAAAAATCAATTGGTTAAAAAAAAGAGAAGTTTCGGAAACTACTGCTTCTGTTGAGCTTCAGGAACTTCTCGAAAAAACTTTTGAAAGTATTGCCGATATTTCTGAAGTAAAGGGCGACACACATGCCATTCTCACATGTTAATGGGGCTTTGATGGAAGTTCCGACCATAGCCAATATAAACAAGGTTTTTCCGAAAGAAACCAAAATGAAATCTCAGATCGGTAAATTTGTTAATGATCAGTTTTCCAGTAGCAAAACTATTTTATTTTTTTTCCTTTTTATAGAACTACTCACTCCCCAGACCATAATATTAAACATTTCATTTAAGTTGATATTTACAATGGTTGATGGGAGCATATGTAGCATTTTATCAAACACTAATTGTGCATCTAAATGTTTTCTTTGTGGGGCAACTCCTAAGCAAAACACAATTGGGTCTTAATATCGACAAGCCTAAGCCTGGTTCCGGTTCGACAAATGATGGCATACAGCAAGGATATTTTTCAAGAACTCACAGTTAACGACTGAAATTACCGGAATTGATGAACGACTTATATAAAAATGTTCAATAGTCTTGAGAGTTTTGGCTTCAAGACTAACTATTAATATAAGTCAATTCTCTGTTTTACTCGCTGAAGTAAGGGAATTATATTTTGAGCTTTACAGTTGGTACTACATGCCAATAAGTGTGCATAAACTTTTAATTCATGGGCCAGACATTATATTGTCTTTCGAAATCCCAATTGGTTTACTGTCCGAAGAAGCGCTTGAAGCAACACATAAGGAATTCCGAAAAAATCGCAAGAAAGTCATCCCGTGTTAACACTAACCCAGACATTTTGACGATCTTGCTTCTCAGGTCCGATCCTTTAATTTCTAATCTTAGAAAAAAAGATCTGAGATTATGTCAGAAGAAATTGCTCAATATCTCCAAACAAGCGAATGTATTGATACCTCTTCGCCTTCTTCTATTTTAGTTTTGAAGACATTGAACAATCTGGCTCGGATTCTTAAATAATTATAATTTAAATAAACACATAATATATTTTTGCTTTTTATTTTTATTTTTCTTGCTCTTGTTTTTATTTTAAAATTTTTAAAAATATATTTTTGAACAATGTTTGTTGTAACAAAGTTTTTAAGGCGTGTCAGTGGGTGGACCTGACTTTTTGTGTGCTTCTAAACTTAGCTACAAAATTAAATCCCTAATTTCCAATTAAATTGTTTAAATCGATCTTGAGATATAATCGATATTCAGAAGTGGGCATGGCAGGAGGAGAAACTCATTAATTATTGGACTTAAAACGATTTTGCTACTAAAAATCAACTTAACTACGAAAAATAGAATTTTGTCCACTTTCCCCATACGATCGACGGGTTGGGGGAAGTACTTCCTATAGAAGTGGAGGTTCTTAGATAAAGTTGATCCTTGGAGAATTTGACCACCCTTGTACCAACCCAATACCAGCATGGCTACTGTAAATATTTGAACTGAAATGACGACGTCCTGAAAAATTCTTTTTTAACTTAAGAGGTTTAATTTTTTTATTTCAATTCCTAAAAAAAAACATTGTCGATTAATTTTTGTCTCAAAATGGGGTTTGAAAGACTTGAACATTTCGTCTTCTTCTTTTTAACAACCTTCATAACATCTAAACAAAAATCCAGCCCTGTGGCCTTATAGAGCATTCAATGTACGAGTTGTATTCATGTTTTAACAATACGAGTGCTAACATTTATTTGGATTAAGAGAAACCTCAAGACTTCCATGTGTTATTGTTACACAATACAAACTTCCTGTTGTGGTATTTTGGCTCAATTTCGGGTCGATCCATTTCTCCTTATCTACGAAAACAATTTTTGAAGTCAAAAAGTTGGAATATGGGAGTGCAGAGGTGGTTTAGGCTAAGGCTACACCTTTTATTTTGTTTCGAAGAAGACAACGACGACGATGATCATCATGATGTTGAATGTTGATGATGATGATGATGGCGACGACAACAGCGGCTAATTGAAATTCCTGAATAAGCATAGTTCCATGCAACACATTAATGGTAGTTATAGAGTGACTGCGCCTTGGTTTCAAGACGTACCCCTTTGTACCAGTACCAGTACTCGTACCAGATTATACTCATAAAATTGTCTATGCAAATCATCGCTGCACCACCGCCGACGACTGCGACCGACCGACGACGTCGAGTAACCTGAGCGGTACCTTACCTACATACATACAGTTGTATATCTACATTGAAAGCATTTCTTTGGGAAACTAGTAAAGAGGTGTGTCTGCATGTAACCACTACCACCTTTACCTTTTAGGCATTTCACCCCCACTTCTTCCTTTTTGTTGATCCTTTCTTGAATCTCAAGGCAGAGAGGTTCCGACTCTAAGCATATACAAATGTACGGCTCCTCTTGTTTTGAAAAGCAGAGGTCGTTATATCTCTTAGATACGAGTAGATATGAATCCGTACAATGGATTTATGAAAGGTATCTAAGTTGAACCGCCTTTTTTTTCATTTCTTACTTGGCATAAGAAAGCGTTAGCATAATTTGAAGAAGAGGATGACGTTGGAAAAACATGAAGTACAGACCATGCAGTCTGTCATCATGTCACTGCAATTTAGTGTAATTATTGCGGTACGCCGGTATTCTCATGTCCGCAGGTACAACGGCAACGGCGCTACGGCCGTCGTACAAGTTCAAGTAGTGTTCTCTCGCTGGCACATTCTCCTGTCTCTTTATTGTTGAAATATCTTAATATGGACAGGATAATCGTCATCATCGTCGAGTTCGATTCGATGTTATAGATTCATTTCAACATCAAAGGAACTCACATATTACTTCCTTTTATTTGGAATTTAATTAACGGCTGATGCCGAAGTATCAGAATATTGATCGATAGTTATTAACCACATGTACCTATGGTTAGTGGTTTCATCTTTTTGTGTGTGTGTTGCTTTTATAGTTTTCTGAAAGCCCCTTTTTTCATAGACGAGAGAGGCGAACGGAACCATCATCATCGTTCCGTTCGGGATAATTGTTTTATGGTCAGTTCGAAAAAGAGATTTCTATGGTGCAACGTTCAATTCAGTTATGTATCGATTTTTTTTTTCTAGCTGGCTTCATAATTGCATACCGTGAATGCAGTGAAGAGGAACGCAAAACTATTTCCGCTTTAATCAAGCTTAGATAAAGAAAGGGGCCCAAGTTCCGGTTTTTTTTATAGTTACAATTTTAAATTTTCTACGAACGATATAAAAGTACTTTAAGAAAAAGCTGTTACTTTATTCCGAGAATTTTATTTTCTTTAGAGAAAAATAATTTAATTGATTAACAATATTAATTTCGTTTTTTATAAATTGATACATTAAAAAAGAGTTTTTGTACTTTTCAATTAAATACTTTTTTTTTCAATAAATAGAAATGTATATTTTGACTAATTTCCAATCATCAAACTAAAAGACTGCGATGTATACTACGGCGTCTGCTACCGAGAACAAAGATATCGTCTATTTGAATGTGGATTCGTTGTTGGAACTAGACTCAGGCAAAAAGTCTTGAGTTTCAACAGTGCGAGCGAGCGCATTACGACAATCCGCATCTAGGCTAAATTCGCCACAATAAGCCTAATATGCGCGCATGCCCCAACAGACGGGAAAGTTGAAGACACCAAAGACATATTTTTCGAGCTCTTTGACAAGACGTATGAGCAGTGCCCTGGTTATGACATTAAAATTGTCCTAGGAGATTTTAATGCCAAGCTAGGAAGAGAAGACATCTTTGGTGGTATAATCGGGAGATACAGCCTGCACGACACCACCTACGACAACGGATTCAGGCTGGTCGATTTCGCTGCGGGACGAGACGTTCTGGTAGCTAGTACGCAGTTCACACATCTCAATATCCACAACGGGACATGGAAATCTCCTGATCAATCAACCGTCAACCAGATTGACCACATTGCGATAATCGCACGACACTTCTCCAGTATACAGGATATCCGAACATTCCGAGAGGCCAACATTGACTCAGACCACTACCTCGTTGTAGCTAAGGTACGGCTACGGATATCACGTTCCAAGCCAAAACAAGGAAGTACTGTGAGAAGATCCTTTTCCGATCGGATCTCTAATAACCTCTTAAGGAGTCATATGCTTCCTGCATTAAGCATTGAAAGCCGGTGGCAACATTGCCTTGCAGCCATCAGAGATTCCTCCTCTGAAGTGCTATGTTTTACACGGCCACCACAGCGAAACCCCTGGTTTGACAACGAATGCCAGCAAGCGCACGCAGCGAAACAACAGGCATACAAAACGGCCCTGCACAGAAGGACCAGAGCTGCTTGCGAGCTCTACGAGCAGAAGAGGAGAGAGGAACACCGGCTTCTTAGACGGAAAATAGGAGAGCATGAGAAATGCTTGTTCGAGGAGATAGAGGGATGTCACAAAAGGAAATAGTTTCATAAATTTTACCAAAAGGTAAAAAAAACTTCCCAAGGGTACCAGCCACGAACCGAAGCCTGTAAAGACTATCAGGTGAACATCGTAGTAGAACCGCAGTCGATGCTGAGAATATGAAAAGATGATTTCTCTAAATTATATAACGGCAATGACGAACCGAATTCCGCTGCAAGGGAGAAAGAACCACTCAACCTATTCAACGCACACCAACAATTCCGCCTACCCGACCTCGACGAAGTGAAGATAGCTATATCTAAACTGAAGTCAAACAAAGCTGCTGGAGCTGACAGCATCGCTGCCGAATAATTCAAAGCAGCAGGCGATGACTTGGTAGGGAGCATGCACCAACTCATCTGCAAAATATGGTCGGAAGAAAGCATGCCCGATGAGTGGAATCTCAGCATAGTATGCCCGGTAAATAAGAAAGGAGATCCTCTTAATTGCGCCAAATAAAGAAGCATAAGTCTTCTTAGCATTGCATTTAAGATCCTCTCTGCCGTATTATGTGAACGTCTGAAGCCGTTCGTCAACAACCTGATAGGTCCTTAGCAGTGTGGCTTCAGACCAGGAAAGTCCACTACCGACCAAATATTCACACTACGGCAGATCTTGAAAAAAAACATAGGAGCTTAAAATCGATACCCACCATCTCCTTATCGATTTTAAATCCACGTATGACAGCATCTATAGGGAAGAGCTCTACAGAGCAACGTCTAGTTTTGGCATCCCTGTCAAATTTATGACGATGGAGAATGCACGCTGCTCTATCAAGGTCGGAAAAGATCTCACCGATGCATTTGATGTCACTTCTTCAACATTGTTCTAGAAAGAATTGCGCAAAACTCAACCGTCAACATTTAATCTGATATGCAAATGATATTGACATATTTGGAAGATCAAAGCGTGATGTCAGTGGACCGTTTCTGGGTATTGCGACGGAAGCTGAGAAGATGGGTTCAGATACTGGATTATGCGACTAAACAAAAAAGCTGGTTGTAAAAGATTGGAACTTGTTAGCTGCATACAGTGGCTAGACCCTGAATTGGAGTATGAATGCGGTTCAATTGAAGAAGATGCTTTACCAAGAAATATCCATCACTGATGTGAATGAAATGTATGCACATATTGAAAAAGTTCGCTCATCAACATTGAGGCAATATTCACAATGTATCAACATTCAGTTTAAAAGTTGAAATAAACAGTGACGGAAGGTTAGGTTAGGGTTAGGTTATAGTGGCTGTCCAAGATGGAACGGACACACTTAGGCCAGTTTAATGGCCCATTGTGATACCACATGAATCTTGAGGCTTCCTCCTAAGCTCAATGGAACCAGTTAGAGTCTCTTACGAAACGTGAGAGGCTGATTATCCCGATATGATTTAGATCGTTTAGATCGTTAAAGAAGAATTCTCCTAGGTAATTCTTGCGTTTTCGAGCTAGAGCAGGGCATGTGCAGAGAAGATGAAGAACCGTTTCTTCCTCTTCCTCGTCCATACAGCTTCTGCAAAAGTCATTTGAGAACACGCCTAGTCTCATGGCGTGCTTTCCTATTAGACAGTGTCCGGTTATGACACCTATTATCGAGCTTATATGCGATCTGCTTAGAGAGAGCAAGCACCTTGAACGTTTTAAATCCAGTGTTGGCCAGATGTTTTTTGTGGCTTGACACGTGGTGATGTTGGTCCACCTGGTGCCTGCCCTCCTCACAGCGTCTTGCATTAGTAGCAGTTTACAAGTAGCGATTGGTATGCCAGTACTTGCCAAACGTGGTAGGATGGGTTGTACTGTACCGTTCCTGGCGAGTTCATCTGCCTTACAGTTACCTGGAATGTCTCTATGGCCCGGCACCCAGCAAAGGTGAATATTAAACTGTTGCGCCATCTCCATTAGAGATGATCGACAGTTATGGACTGTTATAGAGTTTGTAGAGACTGAGTCCAGAGATTTGATAGCGGCCTGGCTGTCGGAGAAAATACGGATATCAGATGTTGATATCACGTTTTCTTTGAGCCAAGACAAGACTTCCTTAATCGCCAAAAGTTCCGCCTGGAACACGCTACAATGATTGGGAAGGCGGAATGAGAGACTTAATTTCAGTCGTTCAGAGTACACACCACCACCAACCCCTTCTTTGGTCTTTGAGCCATCTGTGTAAAAGTGGATTGACTCATCATCTAAGAATGTCCTATCCTCCCAAAAAGATCTGGTAGGTATAGAAATCTGGAAATTCCTATCGAATTGTAGTTGGGGGATGGTGTAGTCTGTGTGCTTTGGAATTGATTCTAAGTACCTTAGAATTACGGAGTGGCCAATGTTGTTGTTAGTCCACTGCGACGAAGCATTGAGGCGGATAGCAGAGCTTGCAGCTATTTGTTTACTAAATATGTCAAGAGGTGTAAGGTAGAGCAAGGTGTCCAGTGCCGCAGACGGGGTCGTGCGAAGCGATCCGCTTATACATAGGCAGGCTGAACGTTGAACTTTATTCAACTTATCCCTGTTTATACCTTTCTCTAAAGCAGTCCACCATACTGCCACACCGTACGTTAAAATCGGTCTGATTACCGATGTGTATAGCCAATGCGTGATTCTGGGTTGTAAACCCCATTTATTACCAATAGCTTTTTTGCAAGAAAAGAGAGCTACAGTAGCTTTTTTGACTCTTTCCTGTATGTTGCGTTTCCAATTTAGTTTTTTGTCTAAGACAAGACCTAGGTATTTGGCCTCGTCTGAGAATTTTAATTGGATTCCTTTAATGTAAGGAGGGTTGACAAATGGAATTTTGTATCTCCTCGAAAATAAGACCAGATCGGTTTTGTGTGGGTTAACACCCAGTCCACACCGATCAGCCCAGAGTATTAGTCTGTCCAAGGCATTTTGTAAGAGTTCTTTTAGGATATTAAGATGCTTTCCTGAAACTGCTATAGCAACGTCGTCCGCATAGGCTATCACTCTGAAACCCTCCGCATCCAGACTAGTTAGGATTTCATTCACCACTAGGTTCCAGAGGAGAGGGGATAGAACACCACCTTGCGGTGTCCCTCTACTAACGAATCGTCTACTAGAAGAGTTGCCCAGTTTTGAATTAATTATTCTGCTAGTAAGCATTAAATGAATTAACTCCCGAAGCGAACTCTCTACATTTAGAGATGTCAGTGCAGAAGTGATTGCAGATGTGTCCACGTTGTTAAAGGCACCTTCGATGTCAAGGAAAGCAACCATAGTGAACTCTTTATGATGGAGGGAATATTCGATGGTGCGTACTAAAGTGTGTAACGCTGTTTCCACCGATTTACCCTTACAGTAGGCATGTTGAGACGAAGACAGAAGTCTTGTATCGATACGTGCCCTTAAATGGATATCGATCAATCTTTCCAGGGTCTTAAGAAGGAATGATGATAGACTTATAGGTCGTAAATCTTTAGGATTAACTTGGGAGCATTTACCTGCTTTAGGTATAAAGACAACTTTAACTTCTCTCCATGCCGAGGGGACATGGACCAGGTAAAGACAGCTGGTAAAAATTGCCTCACGGAAGACCAGTTTCCAAATAATACATATATTTCGGGGCGTTTATCGGTAGAAAGAATATTTTCCTTAAGAAAAAGCCTTATAGGCTTTTAACTAGCTCATACTTCTGTATTCCCCATAACTGCGCAGAAGCATTAATTACGCTATATTTTAAGTCAGTCGCTATTAGCTTGTTATTATAGATTCTTTTCCAATATACACATATCGCCGATTAAGCCTTATTGAGTTTGCTTTTGAAATGTTTTTCTAATTTTAGATTGAACTCCATTCCTAAATAAATGTAAGACTTAACTACGTCTAGAGTTTTTTCGCCACATTTCCATTGCTCGTCTCTCGCCGTTCTGCCAGATCCATTCTTTAAAACCAGTACTTTTGATTTTTCCGGATTAACTTCTAGATTCCAAACTTGGCAATATTCTTCCAGTTTATTGGTCATCAACTGTAGAGCAGTCGGTGACTCTTCAAGAATGACAATACCATCGGCATACATGATCACTTTGATCCGTTTGTTGGCAAACTCCACTCCACAATTGAGATACTCAACCAAATCATCTAGAAAGAGTGCAAATAACAAGGGGCTTAGATTACAGCCTAGTCTCACTCCTTCATTTCAATGCTCTCTGATATTTCTTTTCCATTATAAATGTATGCTATGGTGTTTTGGTACAGTTTTTCAATAATGTTGACAAAATTAAGTTAAATAGCTTGTATAGTAAAGCGTATATATTGATAGAATCAAAAGCTGCTTTGAAATCGGCGAAAAAGGCGTACAGTCAATTTTGGTCAATTTTCCACTGTGGAAGTGAACGAAGCACAAAGATATTATCCACTGTGAAATATCCTTTTCGAAAACCACTTTGAAATTCACTAAGCTTGTTTTTATCTTGCACCCAACTGTTCAGTCTTTCATAAAGAACGATTGTGAATATTTTTAAGGCTGCATTCAGAAACGATATTCCTCTATAATTTGTAGGGTCTTTTACATCACCCTTCTTGTAGATTGGCATTATAAGGGCTTCGAAGAAGTTATCGGGGAACGTTCCATGTTAAGCGCTTCTTCTAGTACACCATTTGATCCAGCGGCCTTGCCATTTTTAAGACTTTGTAAAACACAACTCCCTTCATTTTCAGTTATATTCTTATCGAGTTTCTCAATCCAAGTTGATGGTCGTGCATAACTCGAAGATATTTGTGTTAAAGAATTTAAAAGTGAAGCGAAATGATAACTTAACGCCTGCAATGACACTGTTGCTGAAACTTTTACTTTAGTATTTCTATTAAGTTTCCTCGCTATAGCCCAAAACTCGGCTGAGTCTTTACTTCGACTTAGGGAAACCGCAAAATTTTCTTCATACTTCTTTATTTTTTGTTTACTTGTACTTTTGTAAAGATTGTTAATATCCGAGTTATCTAACCTTACACTTGGAATTTCATACCTTCTCAGGAGATTACAAAGATCTAATGATCTTTTCCTTAATTGCTCACACGAAAAGTCATACCACTCATTTTTTTAGTTAAATTGTTCGTATTTTTCATAAACCTCGCTGCTTCCCTAATAATTCTTTCAAGCTCGCAGATTGGAATTGGATTGAGTAGTATAGTTCTCCCTCGAGCATCTAAAATCACCATCTACATATAAGACAATCACCATCCCGGTTTGCATTTATGGCGCTTAGAACTGCACCCTGGAGAGTGGAGGAGATGATACAACTACGAACTGTACGGACTGTACCATGACACTGACCTGGTTTAATGAACTTAGGTCCAACGACTAAGATGGCTGTGGCATGTAGAGCGGACATCAACGCTCAAGCCCGGAAGGTCCAATCCCAAAGAGACGGCGGAGTAGAGGAAGACCGCGACTGAGGTGGGCACGAAAGTGGGAGAAGATCTCAACTAACTTGGCCTGCGAAACTGAAGACAGCCAGCTAGGGCTGGAAACGCATGTTGGTTGAGGCCCAGTTCCGTCCTGGATTGTAGCGCCTCCTTGAGTAAGTATGTCTTTGTAACAGCTGTCACTTGAGTGCATTATCTTGAACCTGTGGAGTGACAACCAACATCGTGCGATTTAATGCTGCTGGACTATTTTTTGTAGGGTTATGTAAAGCCCAAAGCTATTGGCCCTTTGGAAGAGAATATTCACCTCGTTATTTCTTATAAACGGTCCCAATCGCTCTTAAAAGTGGTAGAAAATTGGACCTCTCGACTGGAATACAATCGAGCCATTTTTAAAACATAATCTTTATATAGAAGCTCAATTCTTGACCATAACATTAAACTTTATGAGTTTTTTTTCTTCTTGTATTTAACACGGCTAAGAAAAACAGCCATTACAAAACATATAGGCTAAAAATTTTTGAAATCCAATTTATGACAACTTCCTCTTGTCACCCACTACTATACAATTAAGAGACTATCTATAAAGTTCATTTTAAATCCAACACTAAAAATAATATTAAAAACAAACTTTATTGTAAATAATGTCCTGTTAAATATAAAATTATGATCCAATAATCAAGGATCAAAATAGATACGATTGCATCCTGTGGTTTGAGCAGAAAAGCAGTTGCGTTACTTTGCAACTATAGTCGTACTTTAATCATAATTGGTGGTTAATTCATTGTCTAACGGATGATTTATGATTATTGATGATTTTATTAACATCCAAGAATTAACACCACCCATATACATATATATGTACGTATACATTGGTCCATGAAATTGCAATTTATCACGTTTGTCACCATCATTCTCGCAAACATAATATGGTTTACAGGGATAAACCTACCTACCTATAAGCAACAGACGCAACCTTCATCCACAGTAACCTACCTAATCAATAAAACATATTGAACACTGAGCTTGCATATAGATATACATGTACACAAATTTATTAAGTACATTCGAAATCTCTTATAACGAAATATTGGTTATTGAGTATTAAATCTTGAAGTTTTGAAAAATGTTCATAAGTTGTTCTTAAAGATTTTCCAATAAGTGGTTTCATTTTGATATTTAAAAAAAAAACGAAAATGCTTTAAAAGAACTCAATGGATACTTTAAAAAGAAAATAATGTCATTAACAGGTATAAAAAATGAAATCAACCAAATGGCCGCCCAATTGCTTTTACAGGCTGCAGCACCATATCCTTGTCTTGAAATTTTCTTTGGCTAATTGCCACGTTTGCTTATTTATGTATGTATGTTTTCGAAAACTTTACGAACTAATTATTTTAGACGATTTTGGAGAGTTGGCATTTGAAAAATTTATCTTTTACTTTATTCCAATTAAAAAAAAGTCTAAAGGTTTTAAACCGTAATATTTTGTGACGATCTGGAAAATAGGCATTCTTTCAAAATTGGACGATCTGGAAAATAGCCATTCATTCGAAATTGGAACGGTTTCTGCAGCACGCACAACATTGGCTACACTATTTCAACAGTTAAAATGATCTTAGTGACGTTGGAGCTTTACTAATCTCCACTTGTAGTTCATCGTTTAAAAACTACCAAAAACATTGTTTCTAAAAAATACCCCATAGGCAAGTTACAAGTCCATTACGATGTGTGTTGTAAAGAAGTATTACTTAAAACTAGCGGCTATAAAAAATGCGTTGGGAAAGCGATAATTCGTAGAAAAATTTTCAATGCTTACAACCCAATGATTTTGGCAGAACAAATTCGTTTACTTAAGGTTGCGCTACAGTCCGGGGCGGACCTGGTCCTCAACCAACATGCGTCTCCAGCCAGCTCGGTCCCTAGCTAGCTGTCTAGCTATGCCAAGTTTTGCATGCCAAGTTGGTTGAGGTCTTCACCCACCTGCGTGCGCCACCTGACTTGGACTTTTATTCTGTAAACTAGGTCAGTGTCGCTGTACAGCCCGTACAGTTCGTCGTTATATCTTCTTATCCATTCTCCATCTATGCGTACGGGACGAAAAATCACCCGAAGAATTTTTCTCTCGAAGCATCCTAAGACACGCTCATCTATCTTTGACTGGGTCCAGGCCTCACCGCCATAAATGAGAACTGGGATGATGAGTGTCTTTTAGATGCTCAAGAGAGGACTTTACTTCTCAATTGCCTTCTAAGTCCAAAGAAGCAGCGATTTGCAAGAGTTATTCTTCGTTTGATTTCAGCGCTGGTGTCGTTGTCTGCATTAAAAGCGGTGCCTAGGTAGACAAAGTCCTTAACTACCTCAAAGTTATAGCTGTCCATGGTGACGTTTTGTCCAAGACGTCGTCGTTCAGTGTCCTTTTTGATGACAGGATATACTTAGTCGTGCCCTCATTGACCACTAAACCCATCTTCTCTGCTTCCGTCGCAATGCTCAAAAACGCTCCACTGACATCAAACTTTGATCTTCCAAGTATGTCCATATCATCTGCGTATCCGATTAATTGGATGGACCTTTGGAAGATTGTGCCTCTAGTGTTGACGGTTGAGTTTTGCACAATTCTTTGCAGAACGGTTTTGAAGAAGTCGCATGACAGTGCATCGACTTGTCTAAAACCTTTTTTGACATCAAATGCATCGGTGAGAGCTTTTCCGACCTTAATAGAGCAGCGTGCACTTTCCATCGACATTCTGCACAAACGGATAAGTTTGACAGGGATTCCAAAACTAGACATTGCTTCTGTAGAGCTCTCCCCTATGGATGCTGTGATACGCGGTTTTAAAATTGATAAAGAGATGTTGGTTATCGATTTGAAGCTCCTGGGTTTTCTGCAAGATCTGCCGTAGTGTGAATATTTGGTCGGTAGTGGACTTTCCTGGTCTAAAGCCACACTGATAAGAACCTATCAGGTTGTTGACGAACGGATTAAGAAGTTCGCATAATACGGCAGAGAGGATCTTATATGCAATGTTAAGAAGACTGATGCCTCTGTAGTTGGTGCAATTTAGAGGGTCTGCTTTCTTATGTATCGAGCACACTAAGCTGAGATTCCATTCATCGGGCATCCTTTCTTCCGACCATATTTTGCAGATAAGTTGGTGTATGCTTCCTACCAAGTCATCGCCTGCTGCTTTATATAGTTCCGTAGCGATGCCGACAGCCCCAGCAGCTTTGTTTGACTTAAGTTTAGATATAGCTATCTTCACTTCGTCAAGGTCGGGTAGGAGGAATTGTTGATCTGCGGCGCCGAGGTTGAGTGGTTTTATCTCCCTTACAGCGGAATTCGGTTCGTCATCATATTATTTGGAGAAGTGGCCTTTCCATATTGTCAACATTAACTGCGGTTCTACTTCGATGTTCCCCTGATCGTCTTTGCAGGCTTCGGTTCGTGGCTGGTACCCTTGGGAGGTTTTTAATTCCTAGTGTAGTGTGACATCCCTCTATCCCTGGATCTCGCGCTTCTTATGCTCTCTTTTTTTCCACCTAAGAAGCCGGTGTTCCTCTCTCCTCTTCTGCTCGTAGAGCTCGCAAGCAGCTGTTGTCCTTTTGTGCAGCGCCGTTTTGTATGCCTACTGTTTCGCTCCGTGCCCTTGCCGGCATTCGTCGTCAAACCAGGATTTTCGCTGTGGTGGTCGTGTGAAACCTAGCACTTCAGAGGCGGCATATCTGATGGCTGCAAGGCAATGTTACCACTGGTTTTCAATGCTTAATGCAGGCAGCATAGGACTCCTTAAGAGGTTATAAAAGACTCGAACGGAAAAGGACATGGCAGAATCTTCTTACAGTACTTCCTTGTTTTGGCTTGGATCGGGATATCCGTAGACGTACCTTGGCTACAACGAGGTAGTGGTCCGAGTCAATGTTGGCCCCTCGGAATATTCGCATATGCTGTATGCTGGAGAAGTGTCGTGCGATTATCGCAATGTGGTCAATCTGGTTGACGGTTGATTGATCAGGAGATTTCCATGTCCCGTTGTGGATATTGAGATGTGTGAACTGCGTACTAGCTACCAGAACGTCTCGTCCCGCAGCGAAATCGACCAGCCTGAATCCGTTGCCGGAGGCGGTGTCGTGCAAGCTGTATCTCCCGATGCCACCAAGGATGTCTTTTCTTCCTAGCTTAGCATTACAATCTCCTAAGACAATTTAAATGTTATAGCCAGGGCACTGCTCATACGTCTTGTCCAAGAGCTCGAAGAATATGTGTTTGGTTTCCTCATCTTTCTCCTCTGTTGGGGCATGCGCGCATATTAGACTTATGTTGGCGAATTTAACCTTGATGCGGATTGTCGTGATGCGAGCGCTCACAACAGTGAGTCTGTCCGTATCCGAGGTTGTTGATGCTTTGAAGCTAGGGTATTGTTTACGTAGCCAGAAAGTCACCCCGACAACACAACCCCGAACCTTGAGGGCCAGATCCTTAGTATAACTCCAATGACGGGGAGCCGGATTAAACCGCTCCTTATAGGCCTGGGCTCCGAATAAGATGCCCTATAAGGAGTTTACTAAGTAGTTCAACCATACTGGGACTGTATACGCCACCGTTTATTCCATCTCGAGAATTCGTCCGCTGCCGTCTGGATAAGGAGAGGTACCGTATTGGAAACACCATTCCCCCCTCACCCGTTTGCTGCCTCAAAAATGTATCATGTAGATACATAATATTGATAAATATTGATTTATAATTGTATTAATTGTAAAATGATTGATCTGAAACAACTGTAATAAGGCTGTAAGATTGTAGAAATTCGGAAATTCATTACTTTTATCTAATTTTGTATCTGCATAAGCATATTTACATCTATCCGATTTTGACTGTATGTACAATATACATATAAGTTAATTCAGTATGTATGTATGTACATATGTATATATTATGTTCTATTCGGATATTGGAAAATTCAATTAAAATAGCTTAAAAGTAAAATTCAAACGAATCCATTATGTCAATCCCATGAGTTTTAGCCATCAATAAGTTAATTTGGGAGAGAAAACTCATAAGCCTCATATTTACTTTTACTTAGGCACATCAATCTCTTTGCTTCCGCCCACCACCCATCGTCGTCATAGTCTTTGTAGTCGTCGTTGTCGCCGCCACCGACCACTAACCAGCAACCGCTCCACCAACGACCGCCTTGTCACATCCATTAGCAAAAGTAAAAGACCGTCCTCCGAAGGTCCCTCTTCATTAAATGACATCCAGTTCAAGTACACACAATCAGAGATTAGTTTCTTTATCCCCATAATGCAATCAACAATTAGCAAGAGTGGCTTTGGCTTCTGACTATGGGGTAAGCTAAATGTGGTAAAGCTTTGCCAAAGAGTCTACCTACATATGTGTATAAGAACCAAAAACGGGTAGCCCACATAATGGCTATAACACATAGAAGTTAAAAAGGGGCTTCTTAACTAGTTGTTTATAGTGTTAACGAATTTAAATCTCCCTATGCCTCCACCTCCACCTTCGAACCCAATGATTATGGTACCTTGGTAAAGCGTGTACAGTGTATACAAGGGTTTCACCTTTAGCCATATTACCCGAACGAGCGTTCATCTCACCTCCATTATATTATTATGTTGATCATATAGACGCAATAATTTATGACAGTTATGAGATTTGCTCCTACACCTCCATCCAACTCCAACTCCAAGGACGCGACGGAAAAGGGGAAGGTTGTCGGGAGTATAGCCTTAATTGTCGTCAAAGCCGAGTGCAGGAATGTGTAGTTCTTTTTTTACAAAATAACTCAAAGTACCTAAACTCGTCGTCGTCGTGTCGTAGGTATGAGTTCTCAGAACAGAATAATTGTGATGGTTTAATGGCTGAACTTTGATGGCTATATGGGGGCATGTTTACAATATACACTTAGCATATTCCCCAGAGGTATGTTGAGGCAGGTTTATACATATTAATGTTGTGGCAAAAGGATTTTTCTTGCAAGCCTTGAAGTCCCACTCAGTAAAAGAAAAAAAGGGACGTTTCATTAATTACACTCTTCCATTACCAAAGGTGTGCTTGGATGTTGTAAACAGTTCATTTATTGGAGTCTCCGCAGGTATAATGTGTCTTTTTTTTGCGAGATCTTTTTGTCTGGTTGTTAGCATCGGATGTGACATGGATTTACTTTGAGCGCACTTGTGAGTGTACCTTGTTATACCTTTGGGATATTTGGTTCCCAAAACACAGTTTTCGGGTTATAAAAGGGATACTTTCGGTATTTCAATCTTTTATTTTTTAATGATAAAGGTGCACTCGGAATGGAAATGGAAGTTGTTAGAATAAAAAATAAAAGTTGATAATTAAAATATCTGACTTGCCGCGGGAATTAAATTTGAGATGAATTTCCGGAGCGTAATGAATACTAATTAATAAAGAGGACCACAAAATTGACTTTAAGCTTTTCTTAGTAAAGTTTCATTTTTCCATTAGTTTTCTTATGTGTATATTAATATAGTAATTTTGGTCTTAAACAAAAATGATTTTTACTTATGTACTAATTTTTTAATATTTTTGATTTGTTGTTTTTGATTTTGTGGTTGTTCAAATAAAAAGTTCAATATTTCTTTGCGTGGGAAACATATTATATAAAAAGTTTCAAACTACGGTCTTACTTACTTACTTAAGGTGGAGCTACAGTCCGGGGCGCACCTGGGCCTTGACCAAAATGCGTTTCCAGCTCTAGCTTGCTGTCTTCAGTTTCGCACGGCAAGTTAGTTGAGGTCTTCTCCCATCTACGTGCGCCACCTGAGTCGCGGTCTTTCTCTTGTGCGCTGTCCCTTTGAGATTCGATTCAAAAGCCTTCCGGATTGGAGCGTTGATGTCCATTCGCTCTACATGAAACAGCCATCTAAGTTATTGGACTTTAATTCTTTTAACCATGTCTGTGTCGCTGTACAGCCGGTACAGTTCGTCGTTGTATCTTTTCCTCCACTATCCATATATTAAGACGGGACCAAAAATCATCCGAAGTATTTTTCTCTCAAAGCATCCTAAGACGTTCTCATCGTTCTTTGACAGGGTCCAGTTTCCATAAATGAGAACCGGGATGATGAGTGTCTTATAGATGGTTATTTTAGATGCTCGAAAAAGTGCTCTACTTCTCAATTGCCTTCTAAGTCCAAAGAAGCAGCGATTTGCGCAAGAGTTATTCTTTGTTTGATTTCATCGCTGGTCCCGTTGTGCCTAGGTAGACAAAGTCCTTAACTACCTGAAAGTTAAAGCTGTCGATGGTGATGTTTTATCTAAGACGTCGTCGTTCAATGTCCTTTTTTGATGACAGCATATACTTGGTCTTGCGGTCATTGACCACTAAACTTATCTTCTTGACTTCCGTCGCAATGCTCAAAAACGCTCCACTGACATCACACTTTGATCTTCCAGTTATAGCAAGTTCATCTGCGAATCCGAGTAATTGGGAACCTTTGAAAGATTGTACCTCTAGTGTTGACGGTTGAGTTTTGCACAATTCTTTCCAGAACGATGTTGAAGAAGTCGTATGACAGTGCATCGCTTTTTGTTAATCCTTTTTTGACATCGGTGATATTTTTCCCGACTTGATAGAGCAGCGTGCATTCTCCATCGCCAATCTGCACAAACGGATAAGTTTGAAAGGGATACCCAAACCAAGACATTGGTCTGTAGAGATCTTCCCTATAGATGCTGTCATACGAGGCTTTAAAATCACTAAAGAGATGGTGGGTGTCGATTTGAAGCTCATTGGTTTTTTCCAAGATCTGCCGAAATATGAATATTTGGTCAATGGTGGTCTGAAGCCACGCTGTTAAGGACCAATCAGGTTGTTGACGAATGGCTTCAGACGTTCACATAATACGGCAGAGAGGATCTTATATGCAATGTTAAGGAGCCTAATGCCTCTGTAGTTGGCGCAATTTAGAGGGTCTCCTTTCTTATGAATTAGGCAAACTACGGTCTTACTTACTTAAGGTGGCGCTACAGTCCTGTGTAAACAAGGGCATCACCCAACAAACTTCTCCATCTAGCTCGATACCTAGCTATATGTCTCAAGTTTTGCGCTCCAAGTTGGGTGAGGTCACTATCCACTTGAGAGCCACCTGATCCGCGGTCTTCCTCTTCTGCGCTGTCGTTTGGGTGTGGATTCTAAGACTTTCCAGCTTCAGCATAAGTTTCTATTTTGGACTTTTACCCTTCTATGCATACGGGACCGAAGAATTTTTCTCTCGAACCGCCCCAAAGGTGCTTTCATCCGCTTTTGTCATAGTTAATTCTTCTGCATAGTATAGCAGGACGGGGATGATAAGGGTCTATATAGCGACAATTTGGTGCCTCGAGAGAGGACTTTACCACTCAATTGCTTTCTTGGTGCAAAATAACAACGGTTAGCAAGAGTTATTCAGAGTTTGATCTCAGCGCTGGTGTTGTTTTCTGTATGTGGCTAAGTTCTTCTGATTATGTCAATGTCATCAGCATATGCTGGTAATTGCACAGACTTTAAAAAGATAGGGCCTTTAGTGTTGATGTGGGAGCTCTGCACTATTCTTTCAAGTACGATGTTAAAAAAATCGAATGACAGCGCAACACTTTGTCTAAAACCTTTTTTGACATCGAAAGGTTCTGTTAATTTGTTTTCAACCTTTATGAAGCAGCGTGAATTCTCCATGGTCATCCTGCACAAACGGACGAGTTTGGCAAGGATGCCAAAACTAGATATGGCTCTATACAGCTCGTCCCTGCAGATGCTGTCATATGCGGCTTTGAAATCGATGGAAAGATTGTGGGTGTCGATTTGGTGTTCTTTGGTTTTTTTTCAGAATCTTCCGTAATGTGAATATTTGATCGACTGTGGACTTTCCTGGTCTAATGGTTTAAATGGTAAACATGTACATTAAAGGTGATACAAGAGTCCAAAGGGTTTTTTTTTCAAAACCCACCTCTGCCTATCAACTTCTACTCTCACCTGGCTGTGGTTAACATCGGGTGCCTAGTACCTCAACTGGAGATTGGGTTCCAACCCCAGTGAAAAGTTGAGATAGAGGGGAGAGGTGTTTCCACTAAGGCACCTCTCCTTATCCAGACGGCAGCGGAAGAATTCCCGAAATGGAATGAACGGTGACGTCTACAGTTCCAGTGAGGTTGAACTACTTAGTGAACACCTTATAGAGCTTCTACGACTTATTTGGAGCTCAGGCCTATAAGGAGCAGTTAAAAACATCATAGTTGCGAAAGACCAACAAGCCTTCGCAAACTACGGTCACCATTGAAATTATTGAAGCATTCTTCAGCAAAACAAAACTTGTGTTAAATTGTAGTCTTCTGGTTTCCTGTAAGATTTGACTCAATATTTCAAAAAGTGATTTTCATTCTGATCAAAGTTGCAAAGCGAATAAACAGGATTTAAATCAGATCTAATGTGGTCTATAATTCAATTCTAATGTTTTAGTTCTGTCTTGAAATATGAAGCTCATTTCTTAAACTGAAAACTCATCCATGAAATAATTGTTTTTAACTGGGGTAAGACCTAATTGTCGATAAACACTCCCTGACATTGAAAGACAAACGCTTTCCATAAAATTCTGATTTAACCTCTGGTCTATAAAATTCTAATATAACCTCTCACGGGTACTGCCTCTTGCGCGAAATTGACAAACCCTCCAAGAGTGATTATTGTCAAGAAAAGTGCTTTCGAATTCGGGAATAAACTGACATGACTCGCACACAGGAATGGTTGACAGTAGTAAGTCACTAGGCCCTTGTTCTCAACAGATCGGAAAGTCATTCAGAACAACTAGATCATACCAATTTTTGACTGGGCTGAAACTACCATCAAAAATTATTGCGACAATAGCTGTTGAATGATCTGTAAACCATAATTTTAAACTTCGAGCTATTTATTTAGAGATCCCAACTATCACAGTAGTTGCTGTCGATATAAACGTATTATCTGACATAATGTCGAGCTCGTCTGCATAAGGGACCTATCATTATAACTCCTGGGGTGTGATTTTCAATATCATTAATAAATAATAAAAATAACCAAGGACTTTAAACACAGCCTCGAGGAATGCCTGACATTTAAGATCTTTCGATCGAGCCATTTTGGACAAAATCCAATAACGTTCTCAAGCATATTCTCAAAGAATTTTATGAAACCTTTTATACTAAAAGCTTGTAGATCAATGATTGCCTACTGACTGTATCGAATGCAGCTTTTAAGCCAATAAATAAAGTACATAGACTTTTCTTTGCATCAATAAATCACATGGCCGCAGTACTAAACACAAAAATTTGATAAATAGTTAAAAGTTTTAAATGGAAGCCAGCTTGGTAGGAAGTGATCAAATTGTTTTATTCAACCCAATGTGTAAGTCTATAACGTAAAGTTATTGTAAGAACAATTTTCTGAATGAGTTCAACATAGTTATACAACTATAATTTTCTGGCTGATCCCCATCACTGTCACTGGAGACATGAAGTGTCTCCTTACTATATATTACATTGAAGAAACTTAAGGGACATTCCAAAACCTTCGCATTGACCTATTATTAGTACTCAACTTGGATACTATTATGTCTGAAACCCAAACACGCTTCGGCTTCGTCTGCGTTACGTTGGGCCTGCTTCGAGGTTGCTTTGAATGACACTTCCAATCACGATTGCCACATTGGTCATCTGTGACCAAATTTTGTCATTATTTTTTCACTTGGTCAAAACGTAATTTTTTATTCCACTTGGTCATATTTTTCGGAAACGAAAAATGATGTTCTACAATTTGAGTAACGAAAACGTTACAAAAAAAAACACAATCAACGATAAAATTGACATTCGAATTTTTGGGAAAAGTCAGTTTTTGTGTTTCAGCCATTAAGATCAGTAGCTTTGTTATTTTTCATATTTGTCAAGGATGATTTTAATTATATCCTTGTAAATGCGAAATTCAATTCTGGGATGATCACATTTGGGATAATTATTTTTATATTTGGATTAGGCTATAAAAGTTTTTCATAAGTCGCTAGAATATTTACCTCAATGAAAAATGTATTATTGCCATTCAGGTCATTTGAAAAGCGTTCAGTATTTCAGTTTTCAGAAAGAAATGGCGGTATGTCAGCAAAACTACGCCTAATATTCTCTTTCTCGGCATCAATCGTCTTCTAGGGCTTATCTGCGTAGACAAGCGACTGTAGATAACCTCACAAAGAATAGTCCAGGAGTGTTTAATAGTACCGAATCATTATTTTGTTACTAAGCGTTGTTGAGGAATAATTCTATTCATTATGAAATGAAAAAAACAACTCCGCAAGGAGTATTGCCATCTTTTATTATGAATACCTGATAATATAACTCGCCAAACCTTAAAATGTACAAAACGTGTACCTTAATAAAAAATTTGCACAAGTTGAGTTATATTGTTTAATGCGATATTAATTGTGGAAATAAATACAATGGAAGATGTATTGGCCAACTAAGCCTTAAATATACTCGTATATTTGATAATTCTTCCTTATGAACAAATTTGATTTTTTCACAGGAATTCATCAGCCATATGGTTCTTACGAGTAAATATCTACTGAATCTACAACCTCTTTTTTTTTATATTTTCAATTTTATTTTAAAAAAACTTCTTTTTTAATTTCAGGCCGGGCCAGGACGGACAAGCACACAAGAGGTAAGTTTGTATATATGTATTTTGTATAATCAGGCGCGTTCACAGCAACAGCAATAAGTTATAGAAATCGAAACGACGAAACAAATTCAAGTCCACCTACTATAAAAATCTAATTTGGAACAAAGTTATCCCGTTTAATTTGATGTTCATCAATAATTAAATGTTATAAAAATCGCTACAGGAATATTACTGAGCATTATGAAAACCAACAAAATTCTATGGTGTAACAGGGTCTCCTTTTACTTCACAAACTATTGAAACAAAGAAACATTGAATTATTTATATTTTAATCAAAAATAACAACTTTTCCTGCAGGAAGTTAGCAAAGTCAATCTCATTTCTTCTCAGATTCGACAAAAGAATTAAATTATGTTTTCGTATCTGTATCTTCTTATTCAATATAAAATACTTATCTTCCATTAACTTAAACTCCTTTTCCCTGAAATCGCCATTTTACTAATCACATAAAATTACACAGAACCAGTTATTATCAAAAAATCTTATACAAAGTGGCAAAAGTGATTCAATTTTGAAATTAAGCGATAACATCAAAGGTATAAGCCCTAAAGTTAACCTTCAACCTATTTTTTAAGTCTGATGATTGTTAAAGCGGAAAACAAACTTTAGATGACCTTCATTCATTTTATCTCAGCAGAAGAGAATCAAATATCAATTATTTGTTTATCTATGAAACCATAGAAGGTTTACAAATTTCAATCTCAATCTTCGTCTTATTATTTCAATAAGAGTTAGATAGATGCCTATAAGCATTTTCTATGTTAAGCTTTTCATGAACATTGAATATAATTAGCTTATATTTTGTATTCTTTAAATTCTGTTTGAAAAGCAACGAAAAACATGAATTCTGGGTTTAAAAAAATGAAAAATATTACAGTAGCCGTGTTTTATTGGGATTCCATACAAAGTACAGTGAGAAAGCCACGTGTATTTTTTTAAAAGACTTTCTAAGATACTTTTTAGGTTTTATCTTAATGATAGTCGTACTCTACAGTTGAAATGGAGTCGCCACAAAATTTGGTACCACCATAGAAAAATTGAAAACTTGCAAACATGAGTTGTAGTAAGTAAATTCTGTCGAAATGTCAGAGTTCAATTTGTGTTTTAAAATGACGTAATAAAGTTTTGTTTACGAACACATCTATCAACCTTGAGACTTTTAAACGTTTCAACGTCTAAGAATGGAAAACTCGGCACTTAATTTCGATACTCGAATAAAAGTTAAAACCCTATCCCCAGTAGCATTTTAATTGATCTTCTGTCTGCAGTAATTCTACTGCCGATGTTATTCTTATACAGTGCTGGCCACAACATTAGTAACTATAACTACCTCCATCTTTGTGTCATTCAAAAATAAATAAGAGAAATACGAACCTAACTCGACGCTCGCAACCAATTCGGAGACGAGCTGTATATGGTGGACTAAAATCTTTCAAAGCTGGAAAATAGCCTTTTGTTTCCATCAAAAACAAGCTGGCGAGATTAAAATTTCGTCGTTTTTAAAAAAGTATTGTATTACCCAACCGCCCCAAAATCCACACCAAACGGTTATGGCTGAATTACAAACACGCTTCAGCTTCGGCTGCGTTACGGTGGGCCGGCTTCGAGTTTGCTTTGAATGACATTTCTATTATTTCATCCCTCCAAAGAGCAAAGATTTTGTTTGTTGTCATTTTTTTACAGCTGTTAAGCTGTCAGACAAAGCAAATGTTCAGATAATTGAACTAGATCTTCCCTTTGGAGTTACATTACGTTCTTTTCCTTGTGAGGTCGAAGCTCCATTGTGATAGCATGCATTGAATTGCTGTGGCTGGACTCGTAAACGTCAGGTGAAGCCGAAGCTGAATCGTGTTTGTGATTCAGCCATTACTTTTTGAGACATATATGGCAATTTTGCTTGTTAACACAGCCATTCCTCCAAAAATGCGCCTCGTCACTAAAGATGATTTTTCGTCCAAAATTAGGGTCCTCTTCGAAACGATACGAATTCGAAGCCCAAACAGCGAACAAACGGCCGGCGTTGTCTATAGTCATGAACTTTGAACTCCTGTGTCACTTGGATTTTGTACGGGCGTAGGATTAAGTTCCGACGTGAAATTCGGCAAGCTGAAGTCTGCGAAAGGCCGAGTTCTTGTGCACAGTGAGGAATAGACTGCCCAAAGCACACGTCCAATACGATTAAGACGTGGTTTCAAAAAAACCGTATTGACGTGTTACAAGGGCCAGCACAGCGATCTGTTTAATCAAATTAAATTGTCTTGTAAAAGTATCCCAAACAGCGTAATAAGCAATTTAATTGACTGCATGTTTTGAAGATGTGCTGAAATGATTATAAGCAATTGCTTTGTTACCAAATACTAGCAATATTTTAGTAAGTCGAAAAAAATATACAGATATGGACATTAAAATAGAAACACCAAACAAGTTTTGAAAATTCCATTTTCTATTGACTTAAACGGATTTTTTTTTTCAAATTTGGTCTTCATTTTCTTATTTTCTTTTCTTTCAAACTAAAATTACTCATTATTTATGGTAAAATTATAACTTACATAAATATTTTAAATTCATAAATGTGAAAAAGGGAACAAGTTTTGTGGACATTAAAATAGATACACAGATTTAAAAAAAAAAATGTAATAAATAGAAACCTATTCTAGATTTAAAAATTATTTTAATATCTGGTAGCCTGGCTCTTAGCTTTGATTACAGTGTGACCCCTGCTGGATATTGAGTCAAATTATCTGTGATGTCTGTCAAATTCAATATTGTACCTGTTGAACCATCCTCCACAGTTCGACTTTATTTTTTGTTAAATTTTTCCCAACCGCGCATTTTAAATATCCCCTCAAATTTTCTTTGGGATTCAAGTCAGGGATTAGAAATGCCACTTAAATACGCTGATCCTTTGGATAGGTGCCAAGAGTTTTTGTCCTGCTGTAGAACACATTTGAGAGGCATGTTCTCGTTCCCATAAGGCAGCATCGTATCCTTCATGATATTCAGTTTAATATTTTGATCCATTTTACTCTTAATCATATGTATTGGTCCAACACCATACCAAGAAAATTAACCCCAAAGTATCTTACTGCCGCTACCATTCTTGACCGTTTCCTGGATGTATTTGAAACTTAGTTTAAAAGAAGCCTTCTAACGGTTTGTCTACCATCACTTCCTAACAAATTTGTATCTTTGTTTCGTCCATTCACAAAATATTCCTCCACTTTTTGCCTCTTTCCGGCTCACTCCAAAAAAAAAGAGGCTGGGATGCGACCCACACTGATAACTTCCCATCCCGTCTGTCAATTTGTCTTGCTTAAAAGTTTGTCTATATGTCTATATGTATATAACGGACTGTTGGATGTTTATATAAAAATCACTGAATATCGAAAACAATATTTCCTGTGAAATAAAATAAGTTTGAAGCCAATATTTTTAATTTTTCAAAGCTATTTGAGTCGAAAGTAAATTTTTACCATTTTTTGTAAATTTTTTTTTCGGTTTTTAATTTTTTGTAAAAAAACTGTCAATTCGATTTTTTTCAAAATTTTACTGAATGTTGACCACAATATTTTATGAAAGTTAAAGTAAATTAAAGCCAATATCTCAAAGTTTTCAGTTATTTCATTCGAAAATCAATTTTTACCAACTTTTATTAAATTTTTTTAGGTTTTTATTTTTTGTGAAAAAACTATCAATTCGATTTTTCTCAAAATTTAATCAGATATCAAAAACATTATTTTTCGTTGCACAAAATTGTTTTGGAGATGAAATCATATTTAAGTCGTAAAATTTTGGAGGTGACAAATTTTTTTTTAGTTTGTTTGATTTAAAAAAAAAATAGTTAAATGGATTTTTTTCAAAAAATATACTTCTTTGATATCACATTACAATATATTATATTAAATTTAATTCAAGTCTCTAGCGTTTTTGGTTCGTAAGATATTTAGGGTTAACCAAAATTTTCACCTTTTTTTCAAACTGCTATGGTAATTAAACCACCCACGCAATTTTCTTGAGAGCCCTTTCTGCATCTTTCTGCCTTATTATCTGTATAACAAAATTTATTTGAAATCGATATCTCTTCTGGTTCTTGAGCTATGGAAGACGAAAAAAACGTCGCGTGACGTACGAACGTACATACACACGCACGCACAGACATCTTTCTAAAAATCTTTTATTTCGACTCTAGGGACCTTGAAACGTCGAGAAATGTCAAAATTCAATTTGACAAATCGGACCCATTACAATAACTTCCTATGGGAAGTTAACAATAGTGGGCGAATGTAAACGGCGTTGTTTTTTTTTTTAAAAAAAAAAGGGCACCATTCTTGCCATTCGTCTGAACAAGTTAGCTTCAACAAGTCTTCAACCAACAGTTCTGGAAGTAATTGGAAACTATAGTTTGTTTTTTGTTTCCCTCGAAGACTAATAAGGATATTTTTTTGTGGCTCAAATGATCTTTCAGTCTTCTATTGGGGATGTTTTGCTTTGCTTTCAAAGCAGTTTTTTGGCTCTCAGCGATCAAATTGCTTTTGCAATTAATTTATGAGATCTGCTCATTATTCTGACTATTTCCCTCAAAGATTTCCTCTCATTTCGTAAAACTAAAATGACAGCTTTCTCTTCCACTAAACAATGCTTACTGCGACCCATGTTTTCCTAAGAATTAATTGTAGTATTTTTAAAATAATTTAAATTTACTTCTTAAAATGAACTTATTTTTTTTATAGAAATAAAAAAAATTTAAAAACTCGTATTTTTGATACTAGCTAAATATTAAGGTCTGTGTCCCAATTTGTTTCTATTTTAATGTCCTCGAAAAGGACAGTCTTGTCTAATGAACGGTTCATCTCCAAAGAATCAACAAGAAAAAAAATATGCGTAAGAGAGTCCAACTCTTTTTTTTTTATAAAGGTTAAAACTACTTCTAATGCACGTTGTTGTGTTAATTCGGTTTTACTTTGCGACTGTCTCTGTGCCTATTTTAATGTCCATATCTGTATGCATTTTTTCAAAGTTGCTTTTGTCTTGACCAGCCCATTATTGACCTAATTGTACTTATTGTGCTATATTTAAATTTTAAAAACAAAAACACCTATACAGTATTTTAATCCTAATTTTTTTTTTAATATTTAATAATTTCGGAAATTCATGTCGCTTTTGTTTTGGCCACCACTGTACATTCTTACTGTACTAGGGATGGTTTTTCCAAAGAAACACTCCTTGTACTGTATTGGATATCAATAAAAATTAAAAACAAAATACCAGCCACAAATTATGCACCACTTCCAGTGGTGGTGTGACTGACATAAAATAAAAACATTAAATGAAAATAATATGTTAATGTTCTCCATTGTCCTGCTCCTTAAACCCAGGACCAGAAGGTATCATCAAAGATATTTATTTAGTTTTAAACATATTTTACAGACAGCTACACCCTTAAATCCCCCCACACTTGACTTAAAATTCATCCTATTTTGTATACCTCCATATCTGAATCTCTGCCTCAATCTTTTCCAGTGGATTGGTAATAAATATTTTTATCACTACGTCACCAGTTTTTCTTTCAATTTTATGTAAAATAGACAAAATATAAAAAGGAGCGTCGTCGTCGGTCGTCCGTCGGCTATAAATACCACAGCATAACACGAAATTGAATATTGAAGCAAAGACAAAAACTACTAACCCTTGGTTAGGTTAAAAAGCAAACGAAATCAAAAGGAAAAACAAGGAACACAAAACAAAATGATTAAGGTATAATTTTATCTTTGCGTCCGCGTCGTTGCCCGCCCCCGCCGTACGCCCCTTCCACAACAACGACCGACCGACGCACGACGACGACGACGGAACGGAGTTGTTAGCATCATCATCATCTTGCATCGTCGTCGTTGTCTTCTCACAGAGCCCAAACCCAGACCAAGTTAAAAAATGCTAACCTCGATGAATTTCATGTTGGAGTAGGACCATGTTAGATGAAGCCGAAGCCGTAGCCGATGCCGCGCAAGGCCCGAATTAAGAGTTTATCTTTGTCTAAGGTTTCTATTAATTTTGTGTGCGATGGAAATGGAAGCGTATAAAACATAAAAGTGAATCAGCAGCAGTGGAATGTTGCGGTCAAATGCTCAAACTCAAAGCGCAGTACACAAGAGTAGACACAACGCCAACAGAAATATATTCGAACAATTTACAAAACTCTGTGTACCTAAGCGAAAAAGTCATCAAGCAGTGTGGTGAAAATTTTCTGAGGTGAATTTAACTTTAAGAGAATTTATAGTCAATTTTGTTGTTGACTTGACAGTAAAGACAACTTTGTTAGGAGCTGAGTATTGTTGATATTTACTAACCAGGGTACAGAAAAACCCGATATGGTGGCCAGGAATAATTTTTGTTTGTTTTTAAGAAATTTCTGAGCTCAGACATGTTTGCCTTGAAATAAGTCCGAGGAAAAAAATGTCTGGTAGCTAGGTCGTTGGAGTTGGGCTTTCACGCCAGAGGTCTTGGTTTCTATCCCTCCCTGTTGCACTTAAAGGTTTCTTCACGGGCATTGTATATTCCAAGGAATTGAAAAACCCTCTAAGAGTAATTCTTATCATAAAAAGTGCTTTTTCAAAGTAGATCTTCGGATTGAAAACTGTAAGTCCCCTCGATAGGCCTTGGTTCTCTAAGAGCTGTAGCACGTAGCGACATTCGCACAGTGGTTCGGATTGTATGGGAGAGTGGAAAAAAATCTATAAATCTGAACTATTAAACAAATTTTGATGAAATTTGACACACATATTAAGATTTTGATGGTTTTGATGTTATATTTAAATAAAAGTGTTTTTTTAGTAAAATCTTTTAGGGCATGTCTTAATACTTCATAATGACGTTTTGACAATTCTACTTGTATAAATAATGCAAGAACCTTATCCGGATCAAATTCTGAGCAGGAAAAACCTCTCTGATGTTGCTGCATAGTTTATCTCTTCGTGAGGAAATATGTTTCAAATTTTGTCCCTCTTATACCATTAAGGGGGTATTCTGGTCTAGAGACATGAATTTTATGTAATTTTTGAAGTGCTGTAGAAAAAAGCAAGCTACAATTTTACCATCAATTTTTTTATACATTATTTATTCACATTAGAAGCATACAAAAAAAAATAAAAAAGTAAAAAAAAATAAAAATTCCGTTAGTTATCAGCTGATAGAGTAGTGCGTCTCAAAAATTTGGTGCGTGACCATACCCACGATTTTAACTCTCCTAGAAATCTGAAATCAAAAACTAAAAAAGATTATTAATCTACAATAAAGTCGCAATGTCTGGAACTACGGAAAAGTTACAAACATTTTTTTTTACAAAATGGCGGCTGTCTAAAGAAAAATACAAAAAATTTACCATTTTTTTGAACATTCTTCGATTTGTTAAAAATAGTAAAAATAAAAATTTGGGGATGGCCGTAGTTCCGGACGTAGACAAGTCCCTAAAGAAGACTTTCTTAAAATTTCAAGTAAATCGGTTCGGCAGAACCTGAGAAATCGTGGGTATCAGATTCAAAAAGACAGTTCTGAGAAAAACGCGTTTAAAGTACCCCATTATGTCTTTTGTTCTATTAGTTGCAGCCCAACCGATTTGGATGGCTGCTCAGCAAAATACTTATTTCTCCGAAAATAATTTGAATTTGGGAAAATCCTCTAGTAGACATATTCTTAAATAGTTAAACTATGAAAATATGAAAAGAAAAAAAAATCGATTTTTTTTAATTTCTAGACCAGAATACCCCCTTAAGCTCGATCAAAGCATTCGTCAAAACTCTTTCGTGGTCTTCCCATATTAGTTGACTTTGGGTTAGTTCTACTTCGCAAACTTCTTCGAGCCAATGAGTGTATTTTTTTTTTCAAAATTACTTTTTTGTCTTTGAACTGCGTTCCGTAGACTTAAAAAATGAGACACCAACGTTTCTTTAATTCTGACAGCACAGTTTCTATTTGCTCAGAAATTAAGTTAGGGTATTCCCTTATAAAATATGGTAGAAGATTTTGAACATCATGACCATTAGTTATAAGTTCAATACACAACACCGAATAAGGAAAATGCATTTAGTCCATTTTAATGTATTGAATTCACTTTTGTTTGTTATAAAATTTTACTTCACTTTTACTTCTTGATTGAACAAAGGGTAAACATTTTCTTAAACATCTTACACAAATGCTCAATAACTCAATGCTGACTTTTTTTTATTAATCCTTTTTATATTTAGATTTAAGTAAGAGATTTTATTCTAATAAGCCAGGTAAAAAAAATTAGAAGGTGTTGTTACCTTTTTTATTCCTGCCTGCCCTACTTTTAGCGAAAAATAAAAAAAAAATAAAGGACTATCGCCAATCCTTTTCTTTATTTTATATTAAGCTCTATCATATAATTTAAAATATCATAAAACCATATTATTTTTCGCGTGTTGTTTTCAAGTAAATTGAGCTCAAAGCTGACAAATTTTACAGGCAGAAATAAATGGTTTTGCAAAAGTCGAAATTCTCAGAACTGGGTCAATGTATTAATTTTGTTTTATTTTTAAAATAAAGTTTGACATTTTTTCTTAAAACAATAGACTTAACCAGTTCATTCTGACAATTAAACCGGAAGAAATCAAACTTTTTGGTAAACACCACCCTCAAAACGGGGTTTTTCGAAATCTGATTCAGTGAAACATTTTTGATCATAACTTTCACATCTGCACGTTTCTGTAACTGATTTTTTTTGTGCTTTAACATGAAAGTATGGAGCATATGCTGGCTTAATTACTTTCTTGGTATATTTTGGCGCTTTTTTTTAATTCAAAAAGTTTACAAAAAACGCATTTTTTCCTAGTACTAAAGCTTCCGACTGCTTATAGAAGGTATCTTTTATAAATAATCAATATTTTTTTTTTTTTATAAAATCAAAAATAGACCACTTAAATGATTTAAGAAGCTAGACAATTTATTTAAAGGAACTTCGGAAAAAAACATCTTAAAATTTTTTGAAAATACGGTTCGTGATTTAAGTAAAATTATTTTTCAACTTTGAGGGCTTGTAAATCAGAACATACAATATATATATTAAAAAATACCTTTAAATCATACGCTTGGGTTATCTACGAGAACTTATACATAATGTTCAAAAGGATAAATATGACTTCTCGCACCACTATGCGTCCCGTCGTCCATATAAATATGGTTCGATTCCTATCGGACTGTCAAATTCATTAATCACAGCTTGGTAGCTTAAACAAGTCTTATTTTCGGACACAAAATTTTCTAATTACACTGAGGATGATTTTTTGATTCGAACCATTGTAATGCTTTTTAAGGACTTTTCTTTTGACTGAGCATTAAGTTATGTCGTTTGTAGAATGCTTAATTCCACAGATAGACGAAGAACCTATAGTCAAAAATGAAATTTCTCAAAATTATACGGCCTTTTGCAGAGACGTACACGGTGTGTTTCGATACTTAAATATATAAAAACAATTTCTGAAAATTTCAACAAAATCGTAGGAAACTAGTTAACAATAAGCTGGATAGAGATCAACTAAACCACTTTATTTTCTTAATTAAACAATGTTAAGTACCTTAAAGAGACGAAAATGATACAATGTTTTTTTTTAAGAATTTTCTGAGTTCAAACATATTTGTCTTGAAATAAGTCCGTGCAGAGATCATAGGTTATATGCCTGCCTGTGCCACCTAAAGATTATTTTCTCATATGTACTGCCTCTTGCGATCAATGGACATATCCCCCAGCAGTAAATCTTGTCATTTAACCGATCCGATCCGACACAAAAATTGTCATTCATTCTTGCCATTAAAATGTTTAATTTTGATATTAGAAAAAGCAAGCATTTAAAAAAATATCAATAGGTATTAATTTTGTCATAAAAATGAAAATGCCAATGACAATGGAAAAAGACAACAGTCAAATGGACGCTACCGTTATGTTTTAGGATATTATCCTTTTTATGAAATTTGTGTTGACCAATTTACACATTTGTGGAAGTATTGTACGTCCTCCATAACTTCTCGAATTTTATCTTTGAGATCTTGAACCTATTTTGAAGCATTGGAGTTGAATTAATCTTTTAAATGTCGCTGCACAACACAACACAATGTATTTCAATTTCGCCAAGCGTAATCCAGCCTCATTTTCAAATACAAAACTTTAAAACTCACTCATCACTGAGGATGATTTTTGATGAAAATTCGGATGTTTACCTTTAATATATTTATTTGCTTTGATATATTATAATTCATTTTGTAGTTTTTAAGCTAGGGGGAATTTGACACCTGTCAAACTCAACTGTCATTTGAAGTGTCAAACCCTATATTAGTTAAATACTTGAAATTTATGACAATGGATCGCTTAAAAATCTAACACTCCATTAAAATTTACTTAAAATATCTACAAAATTAGTGATTTAAACGTATGCATCGTCATAATTAAACGACTGCGCAAGCAATCAGTACAATTTTGAAACAAAATTCAAAATAATAGAAAAATTGCTGATTTAGTAGATTTATTCATTATAGTAATGCACCCTCTTACCCTACTTGTCGAAGAAGACCGACATCACCCAGCATTAGACCTATCCTTAAATTTAAATGTATGTAATGTTCTTAATTGCTTCAAAGAAAATTTTGAATTTAACTTTAAAAAATGCATACTTAATGAACTTTTCAACCTTTTATGTAATGTTAACTGGAATCATTTGTTTGAGAAGTGTCACATTAATGCTATGTGCTCTAAATTCTACTATATTTTCTCTAACTTTTTTTTTGTGAGACCACACCATTGGAAAAACCGCGCAATATTTCTAAATTTCCCCCATGGTTTGACTCTTGCCTAAAAAACTTAAAAAATAAAAGAAACAAGGCCTGCATTAAATATTAAACAACAAAAGCTGATAATGACTAGGTAATTATGCAATGAGCTAAGAAATATGTTTATTGACTATTCTGATATTCTTTATAATGACTTAATTTTAAATACTGAAACCGACATTGAAAACAACCAAAAAAACTTTTGAAGCTATGTTAATAGTGAGAGAAATACTGACGGGTTTCCAAACTGCATGTCTTTCAACAACTAACTTAGCCATGACTCTGAAAAAATTTTGTAATCATGCTTTTAATTATTGTGGTTCCAGCAAGACGTGAAAGTTAACAAAACTCGGACAGTTCTTGTTTTATATTATTAATGATAATATAATATGCGTTTCCATACTGTAACATTTTTTTCGGCGAGACTACACAAAAACCGCGCTTAAGAGCATAATTCTTAAACTCAGCCTGTATTTAAAACCAACTTTACTTACTTTATGCCGCACCAAATGTGTCAAAAACTGGATGAAAATTATCTCCGAGGCTACCATTTATATTATGTTGTTTTTGACACTTAAGGTCAGCCTTTACTTTAAATTAAAATTCAATTTTCATGAAAAATCTAACACCATCTGTATTTTATGGTGCTTTAATATCTCAACCGAAAAAAGAATGACCCTTTTTAACTAAAGTAGAGAGACATACTTAACTTACCAAATCATTTATTTCCCCTTTTTTTGGTGAAGGTGAAAAATTAATTAAACAAAAAGAGCTCTATATTTTGAATCTGTCAATTTTGTAACGGACAACCTAACATTTTCTTTTACTAAAAACTATTTTATTATTTACCACTTTAGATATTTTTTGAATAAATTTAAAAATGAATCCAAATTTTGTACACACTATAGTTTTCTCCTTTTGAGAAATAAATAGACTTTAATTAATTTTATGTTAAGAAAAAACGAGACTTGTTTGTCAGATAAATGCGGGGAATTTAGTGAATAACTTCTTAAATTTCTCTTAAAAATCGGGGTATTTGATTGACAGCTAAGAAATGAGAATTGAGAAAGAACTGTGAATGAAAACTGAGAAAGAGAATGAGAACTGTTGAAGAAGGTGAAAAAATTACTCTTTACGACTCTGTGGTGAATTTGAGTTGGTAAATTTAAGTCAATCTTAAAGGAATGTGACCAATTTAGTACCAAAAACCAAACCAAGTGCCGCCTCAGTGTAAAACAGATGGTATTTTACTGACTGGTTTCATTTTTCCCCGTTCACCACCATTTGTCATTCACTTCACTCATCCACTCACTCACTCATTCAGTTTCAGTTACGAATTGAACCTCGAAGTGTAACGACGTAGCGGCGCAGTGTTGTTTGTTTGTACAAAAATACAATTGAAATATCTTCTCGTGTTCTTCTCGTTGTCTGCCGCTATAGCCGCCCGTAGTCGTTGCCGTGTCGTAGCCGTCGTTGTCGTCGTCTGTCAAAAGTTACCATGTTGCGACATAGTCGCAGTAACAGTCGCAAAGTGTTGTAAAAGAGTGTCTATCTTAAAGTTTCATTCATGGGTATAATGTTGTCCAAAACAAGTTTTTCTTTGCATTTTTCACTATAGTTGTACTTGTACATATACCTGCATACAAACATATGTAGACATAGCCGAAAGTTGCATGCACATGAGTTCGCATGTGAACGTGGGGTTAAAGATTTGAAATTTAGAAACACGAAAAACAGGAGCAACAAATATAAAATAAATACCCATCCGGAATGTTGGTTCAAATGTAAAATTCAACTTCTCGTATTTTTAATTTTTTTTTTGGAAATCTGGAAAACCTTGAAGTTAATGCTTTTTGTTATTTGTATACCTTGAGATGCCTCATTGATAACGAGGCTGCATTAAATTAAATAAGGTCGCGAGTATTTCGATTCGGATTCTCCCCCAAATAAAATATGTCCCTGCATAAAATCTTTGTATAACTTCAAAGTGAATCTACAAAAAGTGGTGCATGTTCCTTGAACAAGGAAAATTTAAGTGAAAATAAAAATATAAATAAATTCGTATAATTTATTTCAGAAAGTGAGTGTGTCCTTCGACGAGAGAAAATCGAATTTAAATAAAGATGGATATACTTATTACTCAACCCTGAACTTTCAAGGAAGAATTCCGTATTCGTATTCGTATCCTTACTGCGTCAAATGCAATTGCATCTGATTTTAGATTTGGAGAAGTTCAAACTCATATCGTCATCTTCCGTCGTCATCTAAAGGACAAAAAGGATAAATTAAAAAGTTAGTTATTTTCTTTATTTATTTATTTTTATTTGTTTACAAAAATTGATATTACAAATTCAAAATGCTGTACAGGCCACACTGTAGAACTTATTTATTTATTTATTTTTATTAAAGAACGAAACCTATGTACATTTTTAGTAAAAATTTAACGATAGAAGAAATTATATATGATAGCTACCTACCCTAACAAAATATTAATGTGGGTAGGGTGCGGGTGGAGCGAATTCAATAAGTCGCGTTTGTAGACGTTCTTGGAATGTTAATATGCTCCAAGGGTTTGTGCCCCAAAAAGGCTGAAAAAATGTTGTGTTTGTCAAAGCGATTTTTATCTCTGTGTTTTGTTTTAGGTCCATAAATTGTTTTTTTATTTTTCCGATAGGGATTTTTCCATATTTTTGTATTTTATCCTAATTTAGGCGCATCAGCTGTCACTTTGTATACTCTTATGGGAGACTTTTTGTGCTTGGATTGAAAATGATAAAAATAGCGGTGTTTCTTCGGGATTTCATATATACAAAGTACAAAATTGTCAAAAAAAGATCCGCAGTAGTACGGTTTTCGTATTTAAAAATAGAGAGAATTGAATAGTTATCAAAATAATTTAAAAAAATATTTTGAGAAATTTAGATCAAATTTACTTAAACTTAGTAAAATGGACAATTTTAAAGTGGATATGTTATGATATGTTCCATTTTGTAAATAAAATTTTTGAATTAAATAAGATCTGAAGGAAAGGGGTTGTTCGTAGATTATGGTCTAACTATGGTTAGATCTTTGCGTGCAACAGATGGCGTTACTTTTGTTGACACTTACTATTTGCAAAATAAATAAGATCTATTACAGCTTATATATATTTCTGTACAATTGAAAAACTTCGTCGATTCAGCTTTCAAAACAAAATTGTATTTTTTTTAACTTCCCATAGGAAGTTATTGTAATGGGTCCGATTTGTCAAATTGAAAGTTTTTTACATTTCTCGAGGTTTCAATTTCAAGGTCCCTAGAGTCGAAATAAAAGATTTTTAGAAAGATGTCTGTGTGTGCGTGTGTACGTACGTTCGTACGTCCGTACGTTCGCGACGCTTTTTTCGTCGTCCATAGCTCAAGAACCAGAAGAGATATCGACTTCAAATAAATTTTATTATACAGATAATAAAGCAGAAAGATGCAGAATGTTTTCAACTCGAAAATTTTACGAATACAAAATGATTTAAGCTCCAAAACAATTTTGTACAACGAAAAAACGTTATAAAAAATAAAAACCTAAAAAAACATCACTTTAATTTCGTAAAAATTGAATTTCGACTCAAATATCTTTTGAAAAACTTGAGATTGTGGCTTCAAATTTACTTTATCTTATAAGAAATATTTAGAAATTATTTTTTACATTGGGAAAAATTCTGAGAAAAATTAAATTGACATTTTTCTTACAAAAAATAAAAACTTAAAAGAAAATTTAAAAAAAGTTGGTAAAAATTGATCTTCGACTCAACTATCTTTTCGAAACTTTGATATATTGGCTTCCAACTACTTTTCACTTACAAAAAATATTTGTTTCAACATTCACTGTAATTTTGAGAAAAATCTAATTGATAGTTTTGTTACAAAAAAAAAAACGTCACAGAAAAATAATACTAAAACTTTATATGAAAAATTCAGACTTTTAAGCAAGACAAATCGACAGACTGGATGGGAAGTTATCAGTGTGGGTCGCATCCCAGCCTCTTTTTTTATCTTTTTCTTTAGTTGAAGACTTGTCCCGAAACTTTGAGGGTTTTATTCTAACAAGTGTTGAAAACTCGCATTTCTTGCTTATGTTGCTAGTTCAAAAACGCATTTTTAAGGAGAAATTTCAACTCGATACTAAATGCAGCGTTTTTCTTCACTTAACGTCCCTTCTTTCTAGGGTCATGAAAACGCGGATAAATTATCAGCTTAAGAAATATCTTGAGGAACGGAAGCTTCTTAATGACCACTAGTGATCTCATGGTTCACCACACCGAACAGTGGAACAAATCTTTACTTGATATTTCAAAGGCATTTGATAAAGTCTGGCATAAAGCTCTCTTACGGGAAATTAGTGCTTTTGGTATAGACGACTTTCTTCTTCGTTGGATAAGACATTATTAAAAAGTTGTTTTGGAAGGATTCAAGTCTGAAACTCATAAAATAAATGCTGGTGTGCCCCAGGGCTCCGTTTTGTCACCGACCCTTTTCCTTATTTTTATAAATGATCTCCTATCTGCTTCTTCTAATCCAATACATTGTTTCGCTGACGATAGCACTCTCAGCTTTTCATATTCGTTTTCAGACTCACAACCCTTCTCTTCAGATGTGGAACTGGAACGACAAAATATGATAAGCTCATAAAGTTTAGATCTACACAGCATTGTGAAATGAGGAATAAAAATCGTGTGGAATTGAATGCTGACTTGTATCGTTAAATCCAGATAAACCCTCCTTGGCACTATCGAAAAGTGGCATTTGGAGCAATGAAACTGAAAATCTCGGCATCCTCGGAATGTGCACCACCATCCACCTTTTGAGGAGCGTCACATATGCGATGTTGCTAAAAATGCCGCAAGATGTCTAGGTTTTTTGAGACGTTGCAAGAATTTTTTCTCTCCGTCTGATCTGGCTACAATCTACATAACCTATATACGTCCGAAACTTGAATATAACTCTCATCTCTGGGCTTAGTTAACCCTCTTGGCCAGTATTCAAAAAAGAGCTCTTAAAATTATTGGTGACATTAACATCATCAACTCGTTTACGTCACTCGAACATCAACGCAAGGTTTCTTGCCTCAACCTTTTTTACCGTTATTTTAACGGACTATGCTCTAGTGAAATAGTCAGTTGCATTTCTCCCCTTAAACAATTTAACGATAATACCCGCGCTTCTAGGAATGCCCATCAGTTAACCCTTGTGCCGAACTTCGGCCTTACTATGAAGCACTGAGATTCATCATTTAGCCGTCGAATGTGGAACGCCTTGCCACGATCTATCTTTCCCTGTCATTGCATTGTTCAGAAATTTACACCGACACCTCCTATCCAACCCTTTCCTCTTTTCCACATGCTCCCACTGTGTTTTTGGCATATTATAGGTATTCGCTAATTATAAAAAAAGATAATGTTTTTAATCCTTTCGCGTTTTTTTTTCGCGTTAGTTTGGTTGTGGATTAAACATGACATCTCAAAAAGAGTAGCAAATAGTAAAAGGCGTAAGCTTTCACTTTCAAGTGAAATGCTAATCAATAAACTACGTATCATACTCTACGAACATGCTTATGAGATACACAAGAGTTTTCAATTGTACCAAAATGTATATTCGAGACTTGAAGAAACGTCAAAATTCAATCCGAAGGTGGATTCTAGTACTTTTATTTGTATCTATAGTGAAAACTTTGTTTTTGTAATACATGTAAAATCATACTTTAAATTAAATAAATTAGGTGGCGCAACAGTCAATGAAGAACCAGGGCCTAGTGACTTACAACTCTCAACCATTTCTGTGTGCGAATAATGTTGTCAGAGATGGAAGGGACCTACAGTTTTAAGCCGAATCTGAACGGCTATTTTGAGAAAGCACTTTTTCATGACAAGAGTTACTCTTTGACAATTAATAATGTCAATTCCTAGCAAGAGGCAGTACCAGTGAAAAGTTAGGTGGCACAGGCAGGGATTGAACCCAAGACCCTTACCAAAAAACCCACATTATATTAGAAGAAATTGTAACATGGTTGTCAAATTTATAAATAGATAGGTGCTTAGCTCTGAGGGTGTATTGTTAGTAATGGAATTACTCCTCTTCAATAAGTTATTCTATAAAAATATGCCCTCAATATACTCATGTGTGGAATATTTCCATTTAATGGATATGTGTACCTTACTTAACTACTTAACTTTTTGTTTATTCTATTTCTTAAATGATGGATGACAAGTTTGATGTGTGCCTTTGGATGGTAGTTTGAGGACTGGTCGAAACATATTACGAGTTTCATAAAGACTTATTTCTACTTCAATCAAATTTTAGATCGTGTTTATTTTAGAAGTCGAAATAAAGATACCAACTACCAAGGTAAAGATATTAAGGTTTTTTTCTTAAATTAAAGCAAATCTTTTCTGTAAAGGCTGAATACAGGGTACACCACCTAGTTGAGTTTAATTAAAGGTTATTTTGGTATTTAAAGCTGTTTCCCATCACATCTCCGCTTAGCATAATGAGTCTCTTTGTACTTGAACATACTCTGAAAATTTTGTGTAGTCCAAACAATGGGTTTTGTGAATAAGGTTAAGTTTTCTTGTGATTTAAAACAACCTTTAGCTAGAAAATAAGATCCGAATTATGTGGTTAATAGTAACTTAAGTTATAGAATATTGTAGTTAAAGCTGCAATAGAGCGTGAGAAGGTGGACTGACCTCTAAACAGATGATAAGCATATTTTTAAAATATCTGAGTAAACCTGGATTTCCCATTCGGTGTAGGACAAGATGTTGGATGTTGCAGAAGTTATAGAAGAGATTCATATTCATATAGGATTTCCGTCCAGTCGTAAAAAAATTAAGCAGAAAAGGCAAACTTTTGAAGAAAAAATTCGAGTTTTTCAATAAGAGCACTATGAAAGTTTTCTTTATATAAACAAATACGGTTTTGGATATCAATGAAATTCTTTATTCCTGTGTAAGTACGTTCGATGACATTATGTATGGAACTGGATTTTTTTACGGTCACGTTTGCTGGACCCAATTTTCGACGGTTTTCAATCATAAATCGGCCGACATTGCTACAATTTCACGTTCGATCTTCGTATGAAGTTCATAAATTGTCGATGGCTTATTTGCATAGACCAAAGACTTGCCGTAGACCCACAGAAAAATTGGCTAACGGCTTCAAATCGCACGAACGAGGCGGTCAAGTGACTTGACCATTTCCTGAGATAAATAACACGTTATCAAGCTTGGTTTCCAAGAAATGGATTTTGACATTCGGTGTGGGGCTTTTGGAGTCGTTCTGTTGGAACCAAGAGTCCTCCTAGTCCATATCAATTGGGACCAAAAATATTCGGTTATCATTGAACGATAGCGATCCGGTCGGTCTTGATCATCACGGAAGAAGTACGGCCCAATGATGCAATGATGACTGATAGAGTACGTGTGGATTGCTGCTCGACCAATACCGCCTATTTTGTTTATTGACGAAGCCATTCAGCCAGAAATGAGTTCTCATTGTTGAAGATGATTTTTCGATGAAAATCCAAATCATTTTCAACTTGTTGCTCAGCCGAATTCACGAACGGTTCTGATGATCAAGTTGCTTTAGTTCTTGCGTCAATTTTTTCTTGTAAGATTGTAGGGTTAAGATCTTTTCGAAAATTTTGCACAACGACGTCACAGAGATGCCCAACGCTTGAGAACGACGTGTGAGCGATACATTTTTGCTTTCTGCAACTGAAGCCTCAGCGACAGCAATATTCGCGACACTACGAGCTTTCTTTGTCTCACTGGCACGGAAACATTTTGTACTGTGTCTGTGGATTCAAATTTTTGTGGACTCAATTTTGGATCTGCTAGGATGATTATGACGACCGTAAATTGAACGTTGAGTCCAATGACTGCGAATTTCGGTAGTAAATGAAATGGCAAACCTTACTGAAGAGAAATGTCAAAAGAGCGGCAAGAAGCATGTCGTGGTTTGGTGTCCCTGTCGCTCTACTTTGGTAGCCTTGAAATCCCTGTAGTTATAGTCAGTATTGAGAAAATTTTAATTATCAAAATAGTTTTATCTGAGCTACCTATTCGAAAAAAGCTAGTACAAAATTGCAAGCTCAAAGGAACAGCATTAAAATGGTCAATATCCGCACCAAACTTGAATCTTAACAGTCTATCTAGAAGGCTTTAGTTCGGTGAGGAGTTAACATATGTATATAGCTAAACGACAAGAAATAAAGAATAACAAGAAATGTCTTCGTCCAAAAATAGCTGTAGCTTTTATCTTATTCACAAGGCTCAGTGCGTTTTCTGAAATTAAATTTTGTCCGATATACAGCGCCGATTTTTGAGATAAGTTATGTGTTGTATTTTAACTTATCCTTAAAAACATCATATGTGGTTGCCTTTACCTTTTTTCAAGAGGTATATTTTGTTTGAGCAGCAGGAAGATAAAAAGGGTTTAGTATAATTGGAGTCTAAAAATATACCTTCGACTCAGGTGCGTTTTCCTGTAAACCTGTGAGAATTCTGCGTTTCCATTTCGTATCTTGAATTTCAAGAGCAAATTCTCGTGTTCCATTTTAAATAGTTGAGTGATTTGATTGCACTTATCAACCTTCTGATTTGTCTTTCCATGACGATACCCATGACCATGACCACAATCCCTCTTTGGAACATTGACACATTCGTGAAACTTGAATAAAATATGAAAATATGTTCGATCAATAATAGCAATCATTTGTGTATTGGATAATGTTTGAATTATTTCCACACGACCGATGATGTGGCGGTAAAAGGTTCAATAATAATAAATAATAGCTCCCTCATCCAACAAACAAACAAAAAAAAGGACTTGGTCAGTTCGAAAAGCAACGAGATTTGAAACCAACAACAAAGCGTTACCAGTACCAGAATTTTTGAGTTGATTTCAATTCGATTTTGTTCGTCGTCGGCGTCAAACTTAATGCGGAAGTAATTTATGTGCAGTGAAATCGAGGCTTAGTTTGTCGGCATTGTGAGGAAATCTTTGGTCAAATTCAATGTTAGCATTCTTTAATCGGCTTAGTTCTTTTAATGTTTTTTTTGGGGCATTTTAAAGGTTTGGGAAAATGTTTTGAAGTTTTTTTTACTTACCTACCTTAAAATACAATTTCATTCTTTGAAACGATAATGGTTTATTTTTTACGAGTGTTATCCTAAAAATTTGATGACTTTCTGTTTTCAAATATTCAAAATCTTAAATAGTGATGGATTATATTATGAAACTATTAATTTGGTTAAGTCTACTGAATTTTTGAATCCCTTAAAGAAAACTATGGGCCTAAGTTCAAAATTGAGAATTTTATATCGATACTTAATGATGTTTATGTTCGTTTTTGGTATTCTGCCATTAAAAAAAAATAGCCGATTAAGGCTTTGCCAGCCTTGTAAATACCTTTTATTTCCAATGGTTGTCTGATTTTTATTACCGAGTTCTTAATTTGTTTTGAATTTTATTTTATGTAATGTTTACACACATTAATGTGTAGTTTTAATTTAGATTCCATTTCACTTATGTGATGAAGGTCTTGATATGCCAAACTTGAAGGTTTTATAACTAGTTTTTCGTCGTTCTTTTAATTATTTAAGTAGCTGATAAAAATTCTTTTGTAAGTTCTTGAGTTGAAGTTGAAGTTTATTTACCTTCATTTGAATAAGTCTTAATTAAGACTCTGTAAAAATGTTAAATAAATGTGTGTGGTCTTAGCTCGTAGAAGATTGAAAGCTACGCTAAGTAAGATTTGTGATATTTTCAAATTAGTTAGGTTTTTGATAAGTATGTATGTAAATTCTTTTCGTATTTTTGTTAGAGGTTCCTATTTGGAAAGAATACTGACAGTAAATGTAACTTTTTTAAAATGAAATGATTTTATCGTCTAAAAGTTAACAGATCAGTAAAAATGTTAATGAATGAAGTTTATTATTTCTGATATGCAATTGTTTAGAATTATTTGGTGAGAAAAATTAGTGTTTATTAAAAATAAGTTGAGCCTTTACGATAAGATTTTTTTTTGAACACACAGGGTTTTCCAACAAGAGGTTTTTTTATTGATGTTTGTTACAATGCAAAATAGAAGGTATGCCATTGATATTAGAAAACGATGTCAGCTGGATGGTGACATTTCTGATCTTTCTTGAGATATGATTGTAGAAAACCAGGATTAGCTTCCCTGGTTTTGAAATAGGTGTTAAAAAATAATTACTATAATAAAAGATAACAAATTGAAAAACTTTTGAACTAGAGGTAGACAAACGATCTACGTGATGCAGCCATTTTAGTCTTTGGACCCTTTTCGTTCTTGCTAAGTCTTCTTCGCTATACAGCCCGTACAGCTCGCCGTTATATCTTCTCCTCCACTCCACTTCGATGCATACGGGACCGTAGATCACACGGAGAACTTTTCTCTTAAAACGACCCAAGGTGCTTGCATCCGCTTTGGTCATAATCCATGCTTTTGCACCATAAAGCAGGACGGAGATGTTGAGGGTCTTATAGGGCCTAACTACTCAATTGCTTTTTTAGTCCAAAAACACAGCGCAGTTATTCTTCGTTTGACCTCAGCGCTGGTGTTGTTTTCTGTGTTCATAGTGGAGCTAGGTAGACGAAGTCCTTTACTATCTCAACGTTACGGTGTTTTAGATCCTTTCTTGATGACTGCTTGTTCTTTTTTTTTGCCTTTATTAACCGTTAAATCCATTTTGTCCGCTTTTGCCTCAATACTTACAGGAGCACTGTTGACATCTCGCTGTGTTCTTTGGATTAAGTCAATGTCATCAGAATATGCCAATAATTGGACAGACTTTTGAAGAAAAGTGTCTCTAATGTTGACGTAGGAGCTCTGCATTTTAAGTACGATGTTAAAGAAATCGATCGCATCTTCTTCTTCTTCGTTTCCGGCTGCTAGTAGCAGCATTTTAACACCTCCTGGAGCATAGGGTGGCAACCAGTTCCTTCCATCTCTCTCTATTCCTTGCACGATACGTCTCCAAGTTTTGGGACCGAGCTTGCTTCACGACAGATGATTTCCATGTTTCTCTAGGCTTCTACCTTGAGGATTCCGTTGAAAGCACTGCTTTGCTATCCTCTCGTCCGGCTTCCTCAATGTATGGCCAATCCAGCGCCACTTTCTCTGCGCGATGTCAACATCCACTTTTGTTTGCTCAGACGTGAGCCACAGTTCATCCTTAGATATGGTTTGTGGCCACGGATGTTCAGGATGTAACGTAGACAGCGGTTGACAGAAGTTTGCAACCTTCACGAGATGTCAACAGATCACTTCCACTTTTCGCAGACATATAGCAGCACAGATCTTACGTTCGACTTAAACAATTTTAAATTGCTATGGAGCGCTATTTTCCTGGAGTTCCATACTTTAGAAAGCATTCCGAATGCACTACGGGCTTTATTTATTCTATTGGTGGCATCCAGGTCCGTTCCACCAACGAGTGCCAAATAGCTTCCCAGATAGTTGAACTGGGTGACGTCTTCTACTGCCACTTGTCTCACAATAACCTCTCGTCTTAGTCTTACTGGCATTAATCCTTAACCCAGCCACCTCCCCATTTTGTTGAAGAGAAGGGCACATTTGGCTGAGGTCCATTGGATACCCAGTCTCTCGTGTTCACCCACCGAAGCAGTCGAAACATCATCAATACCCTGTCTTAGTCCCTGTCGCACGAAACACCTTGCGTTGTTATAAGACTCTTTTATTATAGCAACATTTTTATCAGGCATGCCTCTAGCAACAAGCGATCTTCAGACAACATAATGACTAACGCGATCGAAGGCCTTTTAAAAACCGGCGAACATGGGGTAATGCGGCTCTTGGTACTCGGACGATAGTTCAAGAATAATTCAAGCGATCTTCAGATAACATAACGACTAACGCGATTGAAGGCCTTTTCAAAATCGACGAACATGAGGTAAAGCGACGATTGGTACTCCGACGATTGTTCAAGAATAATTTGCAAGGTGTTAATGTGGTCGACACATGGTCGACAACTGCGAAATCCCGCTTGATGCCTCTTGAGCGTAGACTCGATCTTAGATTAAATTCTCTCGAAAATGATGGTTGCCATTAAATTTGGAAATACGGACAGCATGGTGATTCCACGCCAGTTCTTAAGATCACCTTTTGTTGGTAGCTTGACGATTACCCTGTCCTTCCATTCCTTGGGAAAGTTTTCGTTTTCCAAAACAGAATTAACAAGTGGCAACAAAATACCGGCAGCCAAGTCGGGGTCTGCTTTGAGGAATTCAGCAGGTATGCCATCCAAACCAGCTGCTTTGTTGTCCCTTAAAAGATGTATCGTGGTTCTTATTTCCGTGCATGTCGGGGGGTCAATATTATTGCTTCTGGTAGATCTACGTATGTCCGAAAATGATGATTTGCATTTGCATTCAGAAGTGCTCCTTCCATTTCCTCAATTGATCGAAAAGACTACCGTTCGTGTCAAGAACAGGATGGTTGACAATATTTTGTTGGCTGACAAGAAATTAAGTGGTTTTGTACATCATCCTCGAGTTACCTCTTCTTTCAGCTTCCTCAGCGCTTTCTGCCAATATATCTGGCCCTCCTATCGTGTCTTACACACCTCTGCACTACCTTTTGAGCAACTTTATACTCACTTTGCAAAACCGTTTTCTGATGAGCATGAGTTGTGTTATTTTGTCCCAGGTGTCTTGGGATATCCACAAATCCTTCTCTCTAGATTTCCTCGGTACCGTTTCAGATCCAGGTTCAATAAAAACTCTTTTTACCGTGCTCCACAATGAGAACATTTGCGTTTCAAGACATTGCAAAATCAAGACAAGTATTTGGGTCAATAAAAGCGATTGTATTACATTTTTGTCTGGTTGCCGTGTCTGTACGTCTCCGGATAGCAGCTGTTCGCAGTCGAATTGTCGCTAATAGCAGATGATGGTCGCTTTCTGCATCTGCACGTCTCTCGCTCCTCACATCGCATAGTGATTTCCTCCATCGTTGTTGTATTATAAAATGGTCGATTTGGTTTTTCGACCATCGAGGGATACCCAGGTAACTTTGTGGAAAGTCTTATGTGGGAAAAGGGTCTCACCTACCACCAGTTGATGGGAATTACAAAATTCGACAAGCATATCCCCATTGTCATTTCGTTTACCTATGTCCTGTCTACTCATAACTCGCTCAAGGCCTGTGTTATCCGAGCCAACTTTATCATTGAGGTCCACCTCAATGTAGACCGAGTTCAGTTGAGCGTAGAATGAGCTTTTGATTTTTTTGAGTTCTTTCCAAGATCTGCCGTAATGTGAATATTTGATCGACTGTGGACTTTTCTGGTCTAAAACCACATTGATAAGGACCTATCAGGTTGTTAACGATGAGCTTTAGACGTTCACATATTACGTCAGAGAAGATTTTGAAAGCGATGTTAAGTGCAGTTTATAGGGTCTTCTTTTTTCCAATTAAATGGAGAAATAACCGGTTAAAAAATTTAAGTTCGGGGTTCTGATTTCACGCAGCTTATGCAGCCTCGGGAAGATATTAAGGACAAATATTGAAGATTCGGAAAAGTATTTAGCTTCCTTAACCATAACCTATTCATATTTCCTTCCTTCCTTCTATTAAAGTCTGACATGTTAAAAACAACTTAAGTACACGTTCCCGAACTCTATCGCTCTTAACTATAACACAGTGTCACGTAACTTTTTCCTATAAAGGTCATTTGGTTTTGATATATGTATATGTATAGAAATATCCTTATTCTATAGCATCATGATGGTAAGGTTTGAATTTCTGAAATAGACAAAAAAAACTTTAATAATTCCTTAGGAATATTTCCTCTATTTGTCTTAACATTTAGGTACTGATGGTCCTTGGGAAATGTGTGTTTAATAAGTAAATAAAAAAATAAAATACATATATACATAAAAAAAAAACAATACTTTTTGCCAATATAACTTAAATTTTCTCTCCATACTCGGTTTTCGTTTAAAACTTAAAGAACCTTTAAAATTTTTCGAAATAAAATAAGTCTTAAAGTGTTTATATTTTTATTCATTTCGATGAACTTTTTAACCCTCGTATCTGGAAAGTTTCAGATATCCTAAGAAAGTAGAATATATCTATGTACGTATTTATGTTTTTATATATCAAAAAGTTTGTTTGTAAATTTGAACCATTTACGTAAGGGGTAAATATTTTTTGTTTGCTCTTAAATGATTTAAAAATGAAAAGCTGTTGGATTTTCGAAACAGAAAGATATTTTCTTAAATATAATTAAATGTGAAGAATTCTATGTGACTTAAGTTGATATGAATGATGAAAGATTATAATAAAATTAGGACATCTTTAAATACCTTTGAAATGGTATTGAATAACGTGATGATTCTTTAGGTTATGAAAAGACTGTTGAAAAAGCCAGGGAAAAAGAATATGTGGGTAGAAAGACGTTAGTTCGTGACTTTTTGACAATAACTAACTTTTGTAGCAAAAAGTAGTCGATAAATTTGCATTCTGTAAGTTCTTTAAGTTTTTATTTATTTTATTTCAAACCATTTTTAAAAGCTGCGTACATAGGTACGAAGGGTTCTCATAGATATGACTTTGTGATTATTTGGACACTGACTTCTATGAACCATTTAATGGAATTGTATATTCAGATGTCAAATCAAGTCGATGCTGTTGCTGAGCTTAACCATTTGTCTTACTCAAACTGTAGAAAGCAAGAATAAATCAGCCCGGATATAAAACCCTATTCAAATCTTCAACTATATTGATAATGTAGAGCGAAAGACGATACCGTCAAATTGTTTATCCAAGATCCCAATATTCAATCTCAGATCAATGATTAAGAAGCAATTTAACTTTGGTATGAATTTAACCTTTTCATTAATTTTTGACTACCCTTTTCGAAGAAGAATCCATCCAATATACGAGTACCAGCAAATCGAAGGAAGAATAGGTTCATAGCTAATTTCGATGAATAGATTATTTTGATGTTTGAGTTGGATAAAAAGTTTTTTTTTTGTAATCGATTTCAATTCTAACGATATTTGATATAGGAATAGCTTAAGATACTATTGTACATTAAAATAAAGTTGTATCATAGTTAACGGCACAGAGGTTTTTGGGGTGATTGGAGATCGAAAAAGTTGTGGTTTTTGAAACTTTTGTTATACTTTCTTTAAATTGCTCTGATTTTGAAAAATTTCGCAAATGGATGAATATTATTTCAAGCATTTAGGAGTTATAAATAAATGACAAAAAAGGGCCCAACAAATCCTTTCAGCTTATAACCTTTAGAGTTAAGACGGAAAATGCTATTCAAATTGTTTTCATATGAGCTTTTTAGATCAGAGTACAACTTTAAAAAATGTCTCGATTTATGTTTTTTCATATTACGGAAAATCAGTTATTAGTTGAAATTTGTCAGTTTCATCAATAGATGTCTCCAGAGTGATGTGCATTCAATTCTATGATTATGCCATTTATGTCCATTGACATTAGCCTTGTAGGAAATAGGAACGTTAAATTTTGCCATAATTATAGTGAATATTTTGAGCTCTGTCCCAAGTAAATCCTATTTGCGAAGCTCAAGGTCATCAGTTGCTAGGTGGAACTTATGGGAAACATGCTTTTCGTCTTGTCGAAACTGCAGGGATAAATTGCTTTGCCCATGTTTGGTGGTACCACTGTAGTGTGGTTTACTTCAACTTATTAATACCTGTTGAGACGGTGAATACTGATCGTTAACGACAGCAAATTACCAATTTTAATAGTGCGTCGAAATGAGCCCAGAACATGGACAAATTATTCTTCCACTATGGCAACGCACCGTCTCATACCGAAAAAGATGTTAAGAACCATCTAAACCATTGGATTTGGAAATATTATGGCACATATGGACTGTAACCTTTTCTCAGCGATGAGACACTCACTTGTAGTATAGTGTTTGACCAATTTTGAAGAAGTCGAAAAATGGCTCGTCAAATGGTTTGCCACGAAAGTTTTATGTTTTATGTTTTAGAATGATATCAATGATTTTCCTGAAATTTAGCTATGGTGTAGAAACCAATGGTCAATACTTAAAATAAGAAAATTTCGAGCTTGCTTTGAGAATGAAGTGCTCCTTTATCGAAAAATTCGGCTAACATTTCAACTAACATCCCTGGTAAATTCTTAATAGATAATGTATCTACAATACTGTGAAAAACATTTGCAACTAGAACCTCCTACATTTTTCATTAAAAACAAATTGTTTAGAAAATCAAACAAAAAGATTCTTTCTTTAGGCTTCTAAACTTTTTTGATATTATGTTATAATTGCTGGAAAAAAATTAAAACGCTTCACTTTAACAAAAAATAAATAACTAAATACTTTAATAATTGGTAAAATTGATGTGCAAAACATTTGCAACTTAGACTTCAAAACTATATTTCAAAAAATGTTCTTACTTCAATAATAATAATAACGGCTGTATATCGTTTCCGTGCTTCGAAGCTATAAAGTTATAACCGTTTTTGGAATGTCATTCCACTGCCTCTGATTTCTAGCAAATTGGTGAGTTTTCTGCTTAAAAATATTGGTCCCAATTCTTTTCTTCCCACAGGTTCTCTATTGGGTTAAGTTCTGGAGATTGGGCTGGCCATAGTAAAAACCCAATATTTTTTTTCTATAATCCACTTTGTGGCCGACTTCGACTTATGTTTGGGATCATTGAAATTGCTTTTTGTAAAGCTCCTTTTTTGAAATCACTCAAAATTCTGGATTTTATATTCGATGAATATTTAGAATTTATTTTAAAAGTTGAAAAATTAAAATACATCTCAGAACCTAAGGTTCCTGAGACAGGAAAAAGACCTTAGAAAAATATTTACATCTATTTAATGTCAAGTATTGATATAAGGCTTCTGTCTATATCTAAACATGCCTACGGTAAAGGAAAATCGGTGGAAACGGCGTTACACACTTAAGTATAAACAATAGAATATTCCCTTTATCATATAGAGTTCAATATGGTTGCTTTCCTTGAGATCGAAAGTTCTTCTAACAGTGTGGACACATCTGCAATCACACCTGCACTAATGTCTCTAAATGTAGAGTGTTCGCTTCGGGAGTTAATTCATTTAATGCCTACTAGCAGAATAATAAACTCAAAACTGGGAAACTCTTCTGGTACTCTTCTGGATGCGGATGGTTTCAGAGTAATTTTCTATGCGAATTAGGTTGCTATAGTGGTTTCAGGAAAGCATCTTAACACCTTAAAAGAACTCTTACAAAACACCTTAGACAGACTAATACTTTTGGGCTGATCGATGTGGACTGGGTGTTAACCCGCACATGTTACCGATTTAGACCTATTTTCGAGGAAATACAAAATTTCATTTTTGTACCTTTCCTATATTAAAGGTATCCAATTAAAGTTCTCAGACAAGGCTTTGTATCTGGGACTTATTTTAGACAAAAATTGGAAACTTAATATACAAGAAAAAGCCAGAAAAGCAACTGTAGCTCTCTTCTCTTGCAAAAAAGCTATTGGTAATAAATGGAGCTTACACCCTCGAATCACGCATGGGTTATAAACATCGGTAATTAGACCGATTTTACTGTACGGTGTGGCAGTATGGTAGACTGCTTTAGAAAAAGCTATAAGCCGCAACAAATTAAATAAAGTCCAACGTTAAGTTTGGCTATGCATAAGCGGATCGCTTCCCACGACCCTATCTGCAGCGATAAAAGAAGTCTTGTTCTGGCTTAAAGTAAACGTGATATCAAAAACACTGATATCCGTATTTTCTTAGATAGTCCCCTGCTCTAGTTCAAAAACGCAAAGCTTACCTAAGAGAAATCGTAAGAAACTCTAACTGGTATCATTGAGCTTAGAAGAAAGCCTGAAACTCCATCACGGGCATCCACTTTAACCTAACCTAACCTGAAACAGGCCATCTATCTAAAATCTAAGGTTGTTTAAGTTTTGTTTATATTACCCGTGTATTGTTGAAAAATCTATCAATAGTATAGAAAGATTTTACTCGAATAAATAAAACAATATCCACAGTATCAATACTACCGATAAAAATTAAAGTAGAATCTTACATTTATACGAGTCTCAATTGGATCTTATGTGATTTCGTTCTCAATTGGTACGATTGATATTGCATTTGTATCTCGATGGCTGTGTTCGTTGAGTAGTTGTGCATTTGGAATCATGTGTGTTCCATTGGGAAAAAAATCAATCTGTTGATATAACTTAGTTTTGTAAGTAGAAAAGGATCAACTATGCTTATTTGGCAAGCGAAGAAGTTTTGCTATGTTTCCACCAAAGGTTTACCTCAGTTTACATTGAATAAATCTTTTTGGCGTTTCCACCGCAAAAAAAAATTTAAAATTGATTAAGTTTGACAGTACTTTCTAAAATGCAAATGGTGTTTCGATGTTTCGATTTGTGAAGTGCAAGTGGAATAGTTTGATTCGTGTTAAACAATGAAGAACTGATTAGTTCAGCACCTTATAAGAATATGCTACCATGTGACTATTCCATGGCCAATTTTTGTTTGTAATTTGATTAAAAGAAAACTATATTTTTGTACACAAATATACAAACAGACCATAATGCATTATCTGTTTAACCAATTTCTCTACACAGGTTTTTCTTTACAAATTTTGACTCGAATTCGATCCCCGACCGGAATCGAGGCGAATCAAGCTCAATTCAACTCGATTCAGGTAAGTATAGAATCGAGTCGAGCTTCAAGGTCGCTTCAACACCACATGTTAATGTAGTAGTCTACGAACAAACCCCCTTCTTGAAGCAATTGTTAAATGATTTTTTTTTCTAGAATTTCAATTTTCAGATGTTTTCTCACCATTTCTTCTTGAAAATTGTACGTTTTATTAGTTTTAGCTCGTTTTTTTGCTGAATTTAATTTTATCTTTTGATTTTCACAAAATTTTCTTCTATTTGTGTTTTTTTTACTATTATTCTGACACATCTTCTTTCAGTTGTACCAATTTTCAAATACAAAAATCTGGCTACTGCCGATGGGTTTTCTTGGGAATTTTCTACTATACTGTTTATAGAAAACCAAAAAAACACGGGTATTGTTTAAGGAGAGTTTTTAACTCAATACTAAATGCAGAGTTTTTCTAATATATTAATGCAGATGATAGTGTTTTTAAACCGATCGAGTTTTTGTTTCGATTTAATTTGGTGGTTAATAAAAGATAGCATCTCAAAAAGTGTAGTAAAAGGCGTAAGCTTTCACTGAATAGTGAGAAATGTTAATCAATAAACTACGTATCATACTCTACGAACATGCCTCTGAGATACACAAGAGTTATCAATTGTACCAAAATGTATATTCGAGACTTGAAGAAACGTCAAAATTCTATACGAAGGTGGATTTTAGTACTTTTATTTTGTATCTATAGTGAAAACTTTGTTTTTGTAATGAATGTAAAATCATTATTTACTGCGGATAAATTTGCCAAAAAAAACCACATAATATTAGAAGAAATTGTGGCATAGTTGTCAAATTTATAAATAGATAGGATCTTGGCTTTTGAGTGTATTGCCAGTAATGGAATAACTCCTCTTCAATAAGGTATTCTATAAAAATATTCCCTCAATACACTCATGTGTGGATGTGTCTATTTAATGGATATGTGTACTAACCTACTTAACTTTTTGTTTATTCTATTTCTTAAATGATGGATGACAAGATTGTGGGCTATATTCAAAGCATTGACTATTTGCTTTTGGATGATAGTTTGGGGACTGGTCGGAATATATTAAGAATGATTCCCTTAACTCAATTTCATAAATACTTATTTCTACTCCAATCAAATTTAAGATCGAGCTAATTTTAGAAGTTAAAATATAGGTACTACCAAGGTATTACCTTTTTTTCTCAAATCAAATACTAAATACAAGGTATATCACCTAGTTGAGTCTAATGAAAAGGTATTTCGATATTTACACCTGTGAGTCGCTTTGTACTTGAACAACCTGTGAAAATTTTGTGTAGCCCAAAAAATGGATATTGTGAATAAAACAAGCTCCAACTAATCTAGGAATTCTATCATTACAGTGCCTACATTAGAAATTTAAAAAAAAATTAAAACAAATACAACATCCGCAGTAAAGTGAAATCCTACTGCGCATAAAGATTTGACTTTTATTTGAGCATCGAAAGCGATTTTCCACGTTTTTATTTTAAGTCTTAAGACTTGATTGCTGTGATCGTAGAGTAGTGTCAAACATACAAAACACTATGGCGTCACTCGAAATGAACTTTGATATTCCGACAGAACTTATTTTCAATTTATTTCTACTTATGTTTGCTAATTTAGTTGCTTGTGTGTTTTTCTAATCAGCTTTTTTTCCAATATGACTCTACTAAGTTTCAAAATCATTCGATAATCTGTCAGCTCTGCAGCTGATAATGTGATCTTTAAAAACAGCGCCCCAAACATCGAGTGTAGCTTCGGCTGTGTGCCACGAAGGGCGGCGCCGTCTTGTTGAAGCCACATGTTGCCAATAACTTCCTCTTCAATGTTTGTGCACAAAAATTTGTTCAAAATGGTCCTATAACGATAATTTACTGTAACGGTCTCTCCTTGCTTGTTTTCGAAGAAAAATGGCCTAATTATGCCTCTGGACCAAAATCACCAAAACACAATACAGTGACTCGTTTTGGGTGTATCGGCTTTTCAATGTATGCGTAAGGGTTTTTTATGTGCCCCAAATGCAACAATTTTGCTTGTTAACATACCCGTCAAGATCAAAATGATCTTCATCTGAAAAAATAATTTTTTACCATGATTTTCAAAGTACTGTCGAAATATTTCCCAGGGTTGTTCAAGCGTATACAAAACCTTATTCGTTCAGCGGAAGTATTAAACTAATTATCTGTCAAATCAGAAAATGTTGCCATTCCCAAAATAAACACTAGTTGAAAAAAAACCTTAGATGGCGGACCCTGTATTTCATCCCAAAAAACACCGCTCTTACAATGTTTCATGAATTTAAATTAAAAAAGTACGTATACGCCTAAGTGTCTCTTCGTCATTATCTACTAAAAATTGGTCGAACATAACTTTTTCTTGTAGAATTTAGTATTCAACAGTTGCAAGCTAAAAACTTGAATTTTCGAAAACAAAAATAATCATAACTCTATATGGTTAAATGACATTTTCAGGGTTTTAAGAGATATCCTCCATTTTCTTCAACTATACCTAAGTGAAATGTCTATTATGAGTGAACTTTTGCTACGCTCTTAAAAAAAAACTCCTACTATACCCTAATTTTTATTCACAACACAAACATCAAAATATCGACAAAATAAGTTTACAAAAAAATATTGAAACAGTGTATCCAAATAAAAGCTGTGAATATCAATTCCATGTCCTGACATTTTTACTGCTTAAAATGTAACCAGATCCTTTCAAACGATTTCCATCAATTGACGATATTTATTTTTATTCAATCTCTTGATGTTTATGCATTCAAAATATCATGTTTAGGCATAAAATCAAAAATTCAAATGATACTCGCTCGACGCTGAGGCCGGCGTGTGCTCTCAAAAAAAAAAAAAAAATACGCTTCATCCCACATTCGGTGGAATCAATTCTCTAATCATTATTAATGTATGTATCTTTGAGATACTCTGACATGGGTTGTGTATATAAATGTTATAAATGTTGGAACTTGGAAGTTGTTATAAAATTATTTTAAATTACAATTCTTCCAGATCGATCATTAAAATATGGTTTCATTTTTAAGCGGAGGAGTTGGCTTTAAAGTTCAAAACTTCTCTCAGCGAGAGGCTTAACAACACATATAAAGGCTCAATCACTAATGGTTAAGGTATTCGAGTAATTTGAGGTCTTTTTATTGTTGTTTTTCTTGTGATGGAGTCGGAGTGTGGACTTCAGGTGGGTATTTGATTTATTCGGATATTAACATAACATTATGGGGTGTTTGTTATTTAATTAATTCCGAGCACTCGAGGAGTTTTAACACACTCCTATATACAGTTCTTAGAATGTGTCATTAGAGAGATGGATTGCCTAACAAGTAGGTTGTATGTCTGGGGTTTGATTCGTTGGTGGTATTCCAATATTCAGACAGGCTTTATAAAGTATTTATATTCTTATCATAAACGCTTATGGTAAGAAGTAGTTCTATAACAAGATAATGAAAACAAAACACGGCCAATACGATAAGATAGGATATAACAACTTTAAAAGGCTTGAAGCTTGAAATACGAGTAAACATTCTCTTACATTGGTAAAGGGTCGATGTGATTCTGCAAGGTTTTATTTATTTTGTTGCACAAAATGTTAATTAAATGTGCACCTGATAAATTTCTTAGCAGAAATTACATAAACATTATACCTATAGTAGTAGTAACTAAATTTAGTATTTTTATGCCTTGTTTCATTTCCCATTTTATTTGTAGAGTGTATTTACTTATCTCCTTAAACTTCTCAAATTAAAATTTTTGTTTCGCATTTCGAAAGGAAAACTCCTGACAGATTAAATTCCGGCAGGCAGGCAACGACGGCAAGAAATTTATTTTGTATTTTGTTGCTGAAAGTTTAATATAAAACATTGTGAGGGTTGATATCAAATATTGGGGATACTTTTTTTGTTTTTTTCTTTTTCTCTGAAAGCCTAAGCGAATTACGTGGAATAGATTTATTTTATTATATTGAAGATTCTTTAAGGGATGGAAAATGATAAAACTTTAAAGTTAGAATGTTTAAAATCTGAAGGTTCTCGTTTCATATAAAAAGTGAAGTTTAACGAAAATATGTTTAAAGTATTTGATTTTTGAAAACGACACGTGAAATGTAATGCTTTGACATTGGTTTTTACAGTTCGGAATTTCTAGAAAATAAAACGTTTACGATATAGTAGTTTTCTAAACAATGATTTAAATCCCACTCTATTAAGATCAACTTCGATCGATGAAGAGGTTGAGGTTATGTAGAATTCTTCTTATCATTTCGTTTATAGCTTCATTCTATATAGTTTACTAGTTTATAGTTAATTCTATAGAAGTCAATATGACTGTATTAAATCAAATGAACTCAGCTAATGAGCTCCGATTTTAAACAAAGCCCATCAATTTCACATTAATGAGTTTACAAATAAATATTAAGTAATTATTAACACGCTTTTATTGGAGAAATTGCATTTGAAGAAGCTAAAAACGGTGTTAAAAGGAAGGAAAATCATAACAAATCCTCCCAAGGAAGCATAGAGCTTGCTTTATTGACCATCAAATTGATGTGATGTATAAATTCTAAATTGGAACATAAATGAACACCTAAATCCTTAACAGTGAAGATGATAGAGAGTTTTGCTGTAAAACATGACTCAACGTACGTCGTTAATAGGCAGGATGAACAGAAAAGGACCAATGTGGCTTCCCTGTGGAACACCAGATTTTTTACTTGACGTGGCGCTACAGTCCTGTGTGAGCTAGGTTCTCACCCAACAAACTTCTCCATCTAACTCGGTCCCTACCTAGATGCCTCCAGTTTCGCGCTCTAAATTGGATGAGGTTTTTTTTCCACTTGTGCGCGCCACCTGCGCATATGGATTCGAATACTTTCCAGGCCAGAGCAAGAGTTTACATGCACTCAACGTGACCCAGCCATCTTAGTCGTTGGACATTTATCCTTCTGGCTAAGACTACGTCGCTGTACAGCTCGTCGTTCCATCATCTCCTGCACTCCCTTCTATATGCATACGGGACCGTAGATCACACGAAGACCTTTTCTCGCGAAGCGACCCAAGGTGCTTTCATCCGCTTTTGTCATAGTTCATAGTTCTGCACCGTATAGCAGGACCGGAATGATGAGGGTCTTATATAGCGACACTTTGGTCCCTCGCTAGGACTTTACCACTCAATTTCTTTCTTAGCCCAAAAAAACAGCGGTTAGCAAGAGTTATTCTTCGTTTGATCTCAGCGCTGGTGTTGTTTTATGTGTTTATAGCGGAGTCTAGGTAGACGAAGTCCTTGACTAGCTCAAAGTTAAGTCTGTCGATGGTGACGTTTTGACCTCGACGTCGGTGTTGTAGATCCTTTCTTGACGACAGCATGTACTTTGTTTTGCCCTCATTAACAATTAAACCCATTTTTGCCTCCTCTGCCTCAATACTCACAAAAACCCCATTGACATCAGGCTGAGTTCTTCCGATTATGTCAATGTCATCAGTATATGCTAATAATTGGACAGACTTTTTAAAGATAGTGCCTCTTGTATTGACGTGTGAGCTCTGCACTATTCTTTCAAGCACGATGCTAAAAAACCGCTTGTCTTAAACCTTTTTTTGACATCGAAATGTAATGTTAAGTTTCTTCCAACCTTTATGGAGCACCGTAAATTCTCAATGGTTGTCCTGCGCATTCGAACGAGTTTGACAGGGATGCCAAAACTAGGCGTGTCTCTATACATCCCCAAATATACAGCCTTGAAATCGATGAAAAGATGGTGGGTGTCGATTTGGTGTTCTTGGGTTTTTTTCCAGGATCTGCTGTAATGTGAATATTTGATCGACTGTGGACTTTCCTGGACTAAAACCATACTGATAAGCACATATCAGGTTATTAACGATGGGTTTTAGACGTTCACATATTACTGCAAAGAAGATTTTGTAAGCGATGTTAAGTAAGCGATGTTAAGTAGACTGATTCGGATGTAGTTGGTGCATTTTAGAAGGTCTTTTTTTTCAGGATCGGGCCGCTTTAAAGAGCTCGGCATCAAGATATCCGCTTTGGCGGCTTAGTTAGACTTAAGCTTAGATAAGGCCATTTTTACTTCGTCTAAGTCGGAAGGACGGTATAGTTGGCTTTCGTCGTCTATGTTGAATGGATCACCCTTTTCTGATAGCTGAATTCGGTTCGTCGTCGCCGTTATACAGTCTGCAGAAGTGGTCCTTCCATATACTCAGCATTGGCTTCGGTTTCACTATGATTTGTCCACCTTCATCTTTGCAACCTTCGGTTCGGCGATCTATTGCGGTTGTAACCGTTCAAAGTTGTTCTTTCTCCCAGCACCTCCATGTTTTGCATTGGGTCTGGGAACCCGAAGTGCTTCCTTGGCTTCCGAGTCGATGTTTGCTCCTCGGAAAGTTCGAACATCAATGATGCTTGAAGCGTGTCTGACGTCGATCGCAATATGGTCAATCTGGTTGACGGTAGATTGATGTGGAGAACTCCAAGTTCATTTGTGGATGTTGAGGTGTGGAAAACGCGTACTGGCTTCCATGACGTTTCGCCCCGCAGCTAAATCTATAAGTCTGAATCCGTTATCGGAAGTGTTGTCGTGCAGTCTGTTTTTCCCGATTATTCCACCAAAGATGTCTTCCCTTCCTAGCTTGGTATTAAAATCGCCCAGGAAAATTTTAATATCGTAGCTAGGACACTGCTCATATGTTTTGTTCAAGAGCTCGTAAAACATATCTTTGGTGTTGTCATCGTTCTCTTCTGTGGGGGCGTGCGCGCATATCAGGCTTATGTTGCCGAATATAGCCTAGGTCCTAGAATAGTCTAGGTCCAATTACGAAGCCGCATCCAAATAAGAGCTGTTGGTTTTCTCAGTAGCCGTCACGATAGTAAATGTCGCAGTTCTACATCCTCTTTTTGCCCGGCCCTTCCCATCGTATTTCCAGGATGGGGGTGATGTCTCCTTTATAGCAGTCTAGAGCCTCCGATAATTCTTCGGCCGAACGTGGTCTGTTAAGGGACCTAACATTTTACGTGCATATCCGAAGTTCAGTTGTCCTTAAGTCTTTTATACTAAGAATCTCGAGATCCTTAGTATAACTCCAAGGACGGTGAGCGGGATAAACCTGGGCTCCGAATCAGTCGTAGAAGCCTTGTAAGGTGTATACTAAGCTGCTCAACCTTACTGGAACGTCACCGTTGATTCCATCTAGCGAATCCGTCTGGATAAGGAGAGGTGCCTTAGTCTGAACACCTCCTCCTTTCTCGTTTGCTGCCCCCAACAACTTTCCACTGGGGTTAGAACCCAATCTCCAGTTGATGTTCACCGTGGGGAGGTGAGAGTACGAGTTGATAGACAGAGGTGGGTTTTGAAAAAAACTTGTGGACGCTTGTGTTCTCTTGAATGCACAAGTCTACCATTTGAACATCTGAGAAAATGGCTGCCAGTTAAAACAGTGTTGCCAACTTAAGATTCTACAGCTTTAAAAAAAGCATACATACTTTTTAAACTAATAATAACACCTTCTATCAAGACTTTGTGAAAATCATTTATTTTTCCCAGAGACCAAAAACCAAAAAAAATTAACTGCATTTCAATGGAATTTTTAGACTATCAGACAATTACTTTTTGAAGGAACTGTGCAAATTGTTAAACTGCAAAGTCATTTGACAATGACGTTTCTGGGTATATTAAGTGCTTTTCTATTTCTGTAGAGTGTTCTTAGTCTTTTGAGTCTTTCCCCCTCTCTCTTTTGCTGCCATCAACAAATTTCCACTGGGGTAGACCCCAATCTCCAGTTGAGGTACTAGGTAACCGATGTTCACCACGGGAAGGTAAGAGTAGGAGTTGATAGACAGAGGTCTGTTTTGAGAAAAACCTGTGGACGCTTTTGTTCTCTTGAATGCACATGTCAACTATTTGAACATCAGATTGAGCAAAAAAAGATTCTGAAAGAAAATTTCTAAATTTGACTAAGTAGGAACTTTTTTCAAAGTAAGATTGAAACAAATCTTAATAATTGCATAGCTTAGTCAAAAGCTTTCGAAAAGTCAGTGTGTGCATTTTCAAATTCATAACCCTGTTCTTAAGCGCTCGAAATTTTGTTTGAGAATGCGAGAAGATTAATAGCGGCTGATCTTTTCTCCGTGTTATTGTCTGTAAATAAGATTCTAACTAAAATATTTCTGCACTCTTACAAACAACTTGTTCAAAAAGTATTGGAACACTAGAAAGTTTTGTAATGTGCAAGTAAATTATTGGGTCCAGCTTGACACCTTTTTTTGAATATTGGTGTACGAAATAACTTTTTACATACACCAGTAAATTGTCCTGTTTTGTCGACTAAAATATCACTTCACTTTTTTAATACTATCGGGATAAGACCATCGGAACGTTCAGAGCAGGACGTTCGAAAATTTATATTTATTCTTTTAAATGCATTTCATCCTCCTCAAAGTAATCCCCGAGATGCAATTCAATAGATTTTATATTATTTAAAATTTTAAATACGCGTTGTTAAGTCTTCTCCATCTGTAGCATTAAATTCTTTCCCCTTTTTAGTTTCTATCGGTTGAAAACAGTTTCCACGGAGCAGTCTCCTTAATTAAGGAAATAGCTAGAAGTCACTTGGTGCTAATATGTTTGAGTTTTTGGCAAAATAATGAGAAATAAAATTTAGCGTTTTTCGTATCAATCGAGATTTCAATTTTCTGAGGCCCACATGGTTTTTATTGAACCTACGATACACCAACAAGGTTTTTAAGATCTAAGTCTTTTAATCGAACATTTTGGATCATCAATTCTTTCATTGGTGTTTGTCTTGGCTGTACCTCGTCTTAAACGCTCAAACTCTTGTTATCAATAGAACTAGGCGAAGGACTTCTGCAACATGTTTAACATTTTAGCAGAATTTTTATTCTAAACCTTTAATGCAACTGTGCTGTTGATTATTATCCGACAAAACGAAAAATATGCTTTTAGCCGTTTACAATTAGCTGTATGGCTTTTTAATCGATTGATGATAGAAACGTAAAGATTTCTGGTTTAGGTACCAGTTATTGTTATTTATTAAGAGCTTACTTAATTCTTAGTTTCTATTATCACAACATTTAACTTCTGTCGAAACTAATCCATTACTTTTCATAAAAATTCATGAAATTAGCTTTGGTTGTATTTTTCTTACTCGAGAATAAAAATTACCTTTTCTATCACCTAAATGTCACAACTTTGAGCCTACAATACCTAATTTACCTGACGCTCGTTGTTAAATTACTAATCGAATTTATTTTGAATTATTATAGTTGCTAACTTGGTTAGAGGCCCTAGATGTGGAATTCAAGAGCTGTCTAATTAAGTTGTTGCGGTCCGTACACTACACATAGCCAACAAAAATAAAAAAACAAATTACATCAAGTATCAATTTACCACTTTCGAGTCCTGACAGCGGAAGATTAAAGTAATTGCAAATGCAATTATATTCTCTTATCAAAACCTACTAAATCATTCTGTCAATCTTGAATCGAAAAAAAAAATAGGCGTGGTACAACGCTTCGAGTTGTAATGCCAAAAAAAGTTTGCAACACTAAAACAAAGCTGACCAAAAAACACCCCAATTCGCAACTGCACCTTTTGAGTGCGGGAATTCTGTTTTTTCAATAAGTTTGCTTGCAGCAAACTTCCCATTTGCATCACCCAACTGTTTCCACCAACTGCAGGTTTTATGCATTTCGATTGTACCTTTATGTGTAGATATGTTGGAACCTACGACGTCGACGACGTTTGATGTCTACCTATCCCTCGGCACTTTTGCAATTTATCATTTGTATGCACAATTTTCAATTTTTTCTTTATCATTTGTAACTACAGATGTCACTATAAACAAAAAAACAGAAAAAGGAGGCCCCTTTTTCGGTTGATTGTTCTCTGCCGGAGCCGGACGCTTCCACAAATTGTGAGGGCTATCATCGCATAAGATCACAAAAAATTTGTATTCGAAAAACGAGACTAGTGTTACAGCATTTTGACTTGGTATTTATGTATGTTGGATATTTTCAACATTTTCAACAAAATATCGCTCCACGCCGCGCCGCGCCAGCCACCGCGCCGGATATGGAAGAATATCTATGTATCCAAAAATTTTGATCATGCCGCGCGGTATGTCTTATAAAGGTTTATAGCTTTTTTGTGTTCTGTGTTGTTTGATTTGTGAGTTTCACTTTTATTTCCAAAAAAGAAGAAGAAGAAGCAGAAGTCGTTTAAGTTTACAATAATGAACATTCTTTGAGATATTTTTGATTAAATTAAAAATTTAAAAAATAACTAAGCATTGGGCGCCATTTAATTTTCTCTATATTTGGTATTGATCTAGAGTTTTTATATATTTTTAAATTTTAATGTTAATTGGAATTTTAGCTTCCGAATTATTAAAAAATAAAATAAATTCTTTTTATTATGATATACTCGTATAAATGGATATTAACATACTTGATTCTGTGACGGAATTCTTTTGTTTTTTAAATTCAACATGGAATATTTTTAGATTGAAGAGAATATTTTAATTTTTAAAATTTTACAAATATTATTCATGAGTTGAGAATCGGCATATTATGGTAATATATTAAATTCCTTTATTTTTTTATTGTTTTTTTTTTTTTAATTTATGTGTGTCAAGTTAGAGAAGCAACATTCAACGACTTTGAGTTTATTTAGATGGATAAGTTCTATTATAAGTCTTACAAGAGTGGTGTTCAAGGTTTTTCAATGATTATCTTTTAATTCATCCTAAATTACTAAAGCCATTGTTTTTTATGTTTAATTTTTGAGGATGGTTTAAAAATTGTTCAATGATTAATGTTGTTACTGGTTTCTTTTTCAAGACCTACAGCAGCAAAATTATCAGCTGCGCTTGAGCAACGCACAAGATCTCGATTCTTTGCATCAATAACCTGTCCTAATAGCTCAAAATTATCCCAGTTACATTATTTCTGAAAAGTGCTTCAATTTTCCGAACACTGACTTTGTGGAAACATGTTTTACAGTAACAACGTAGTTTTTACTTCTTAAATGTAAAAAGCTTAAAAGTGAAACCTCTTATTGGAAAAAACCTTGGCTTCTTACTACCTCTTTACATTTCACAAAAGCTTAAATCATAATTCGCTAGGTTAGGTTAGGTTAGGTTATAGTGGCTGTCCAAGATGGAAACGGACACACTTAGGGTTGTTTAATGGCCCATACCACATGATACCACATGAATCTTGAGGCTTCCTCTTAAGCTCAATGGCACCTGCTTGAGTTCCTTACGATTCGTGAGAGGCTGATTATACTGATCTAATTTAGGTCGTTAAAGAAGAATTCTCCTAGGTAATTCTTGCGTTTTTGAGCCAGAGCAAGGCATGTGCAGAGAAGATGAAGAACTGTTTCTTCCTCCTCCTCGTCCTGCTTCGGCAAAAGTCATTTGAAAATACGCCTAGTCTCGTGGCGTGCTTTCCTATTAGACAGTGTCCGGTTATGACACCTAGTATCGAGCTTATATGCGATCTGCTTAGAGAGAGCAAGTACCTTGAACTTTTTAATTCCTCAACTTAAGTAATTCGTGTTTAATTTTGAAAGGGTTGTCTATTCTGTCAGATTAGTTGAACATTGGATCAGCCAGAATATAATTGTTCCATTTTTCAATCTCATATTTGAACGGTCTATCTGGCTGTGCACTAGTTAAGGATGGAAGAACAATAGCTTCTGCCCTCTCTTCATAGTTGCTTAAGAATCTTGGCTAAAGTTTCACCTCCAGCTTAAGTTCTGATTCTCCAACTACTGCTTTACCTAGACCATGAATCTTAACGTCAGTTTTTATTCGAAGAATGCCCAATATCTATACTGCTTCTTCAGATATTGAGGCTATTTGTGAGCCTTGATAAGTGCTCTCATTAGAATGTATTCCCCATTTGATGCTTCGGCCATTACTTGAGCCGTTATCAGAATCACAATTGTCTCTGCTCTGCTCGTAGTCATTAAAGTTTTGTCTGCATTTGGTCATTTTCGGCAACCGCCTTCAAAGTCTTGTGTTGTTGACCCAAGAAATCCATTATATCTTTTAATGTCTGAATTTTTTTGGATTTCCTTATGGTTTGTTCATATAATTTAAGACCATCATTGACTAATTTCTGAATAATTATGCGGGCAATGAATGGATCCGCCTCTTCTATTTGCAGACTAAGAGATTTTACAGCGTTAAGCTTGTGGTGTCTAGCAGTTATCTTACGCTCTCTGCATTGTCACTGTTTTCGACTTTTTGGTACAGAAGTGTGTCCCACAGTGTTGTGAACAAAATAGCTTCATTATCGTACCTTCTTCGCTTTAGTAAAAACCATGCTGCATCACAGTTTTAATTTGATATATTCAAATGTTGAATTAGTCTGCTTTGCCCTTTTGACATCCGCGTAATCGTAGCATCTTTTCTGAATTTGTCTTTGAATATATTTTGGAATGTTGCATACCCTTTCTCTTCGCCAAATTGGCATGGTGAGTTGTCTTTGGCTCTCCATTTTTCTAGCCGTTCATCAACTTGGGAAGTTCTTCAAAATACTCATCAAGTATTCCGTAAAATAATTCATCCACTTCTTCTTGTTGTGTTCTGAGAGCTTTTTGAGGTAGATTTCTTCTAACATTTTCATTGTACTTTCGAAAATTTTCTTTCGAAGTAATCCTGTTCGCCAATGTCATCAACACCTAATTTTTTGTGAGTTTTTTAAACTTTTTTAAAAGCTCCTCGCATTTACCCTTCCTCATCGGTACGTCCGATAAGTTTCCGTATGTTTAATGAACCTTATCCGAATTCTCCATTTGGGCTTCTTTTATTTTTGATTCCCATGCTGCCTTTTTTTTTAAAGATTTTCGTTACAGGTGTTTTGTTTTGGTCGCCAGGTTGACCTAGCTGTGCCTCGACTCACAACTCGTTGATTACTTCCAAGTTCTTTTTAATTATGCCCCTATTTTTTTCATGATCATGTTCAAGGGTTTGAACTTACTCGAACTTACTTTTTGGCAACAATAAGTATGGCTTTTGGTAGGATGAGTAATTTTACTTACTTTGGCACTAACTTAGATCCTTAGACCCATTTAGTCCGTGGGTGATCATTTGCGGGACATAGGCCCTCAACTGGTTTTCGGTGTGGTTTTCGTCGATATGGTGGAGCTCCTTCCAGCTCTTTCCCACAGTCGACGGTTCGTCCTCGGCTGTTCTTCTCCACTTGCCTCTCGATTTCCTGGTTCTTCTGCCTTCTTGAGCGGAGGGATTCCACTGCATCGTTTTTACCATAGCTTATTCTACGCATGTTACCAATCCCACTGCCACTTGGACTTTCGTTAAAAGGCAGCAATGGGTTCCTGATCCGTCGGCTTATGAAGTTCTTCTTTTAATATTCGATTTGGTCGGAAAATCCTTAAGATGGTTTTCCTGGTAATAGTTTCTGTTATTTTCCGAATGGTGTATCCGTTTAACAATACTAATTCGACGTTTGAGCGGAACAGTCTTAATTTTGTCTACTAGCTGAGACAAATTTTCCTCCAAACCATCCGGAACTTAGCCTTAGATTTCCCGATATAGTTATTGATATCTAGCTCGGTTCCGCTTTCAGAAAAGACAATACTTCCAAGATACTAAAACTTTCTACCGATTGTTGAGCTATGGTTATCAGAGAGAATGAGTGTGATGTTCCGAGGCTTAACATCTTATTTTTCTCCGTGTGGATTTTCAGCACCACAATTTCTGCTTCTCTATTCACCCTTGTTTTTATTTGATGGAGAATAAAGTCTATTATTTAATGTGACAGCATGCATACATTTTCTGCGTAGTCTAAAAGATCCAGGTATATTGTCAGTGCCCATCGAATTGGTTGCAGTATGTCTGCCTTTACAATTTTGGACCCGTCATAAGTCGCATTTATAATAGAAATGAGATTATCCCGGAAAATTTCTCTGCTTCAATGAGCTCGTTGTTGGCACTACTTGCAACAATTTTTTCGGGAATGCCATCTAATCCTACCATTTTGATATTTTTCAGTGCAAAGGATGTCACTTGCTGTCTAATACATGGTTGAAAACCATGTTTCTTCCAGCTTCTGAGCTAGCTCTTATTCGAATTCAGCAGGAAATCATCTACATGGGCGTTATTTTAAGGCCTTCACCAGTATGCTCTTTGGTTATTCTCTAGACGGTTCTGTTGTTACATTTCTGCTTCTTATGTATTTGCGCTAACACTACGTATTATCTTTAGAATACTTGAAATCTAGAAGTACCTAATCCCATTTGAAATTTTTCAAAAGTGAAATATCAACATTCGAAAATAAAAAAACTAACTTCCCAAAAACTTAAATACATCTTCTGTCAGACAAATTCTCAATTTCATTTTCAAATGCACACAATTAATTTTTCTTAAAATTTAATAATTAAATTTTGACATCCATATTTTCCACTTGTCTAGCTAAAAGACCTCCTTTTTCCCCAACCTTAAAACTTTTAATTTCGTATTCTTTCAAAAAAAAAAGACATGGCCATAGACACACAAGAATGGTAACCAACCGTCTAAGTAATTTCCTCAATCTAATTATGCACATTATAGACTGCACAATGGACATGATGTGCTCTGCTTTACGGTACACATATGTATCTTGTAGATACAATATATAAATATGTATATCTACTTCAACTACGATTTGATTACCAGGGTTAGTTTTTGGCTTTCACACTCCAATGGGAATTCCATTTTATTTATCTATAGGCTTCTTCTCTACCTTTGGTATGTTGCTGGTTTTTTGGGAATGGTTGAGTTGAAAGTGCAAGGCAGTGTTTTCCCTCAAAAAGTTATTAATATTCAATTTTCAAGTTGAACTGATGGTGCTCCACATGATATTTCATATATGAGTGTTGTTAATTTACATATCTACCTATGCTCTGTACAATGTACATTCTACACTACGTCCTATGAATATGCTCTGGGGAATTGCCTACCACATTCCAAAATGTGTGCAAAACATCAACCTTTGCCACTGTATGTTTATTTGATCAAGTTAACCGGAAGTTTATCATAAAGGCAGGATTGAAGTTCATATTCCAGCATACCTGCAACCTATACAGTCGTGCGTCCTCGTCGTGTCGTGGTGCAATGCTCATCTTTCTTCCAACCTTTGAGATTTTCCGTTCTTTTTTGATAAATCCGTTTAACACAAACTGTCACACGAAAATGAAAATACATATGTATAATATCTGCCTATGAAATTACATACATTAATTTATTATAGGACTGTTCTGGGAATTGGAGCCCATATCGCATTGAAAAGTGGCTCCTTTTGAAGAAAAATTTGCCTTAAAAACAATAAGTAGATAAAATCATATGAAATACATTGTTTCTTGATAATGTGATGCATTTGAAGGAAAGCTTAAAATGTTTCAAAGAATTTGGAGGGAAATATTTTTAAAAATTAATAGAAACAAAAGAGGCTGAGATGCGGCCCAAACTGATAACTTGACGTTTGGCGATATTTCTTAAAGTTTTACGAAATATCGATTGCAACATTTTGTTTAAGAGACAAAAATGTTTCAAGTCAATTTCATTCTTCGTTCTGACGATCCTTGAGTCGAAAACCATTTTTATCAGTTTTTAGTTTGTAAAACAAGTTGTTAATTGGATTTTTATAAAACTTAAATAAAAGTCAACAATAACATTTTGCACATTATAAAATAATTTTTATTTTAATGTGTTATTTTTTCCTATGAACTTTTAGTCGAAACCCATTTAAAGGCATTTGATAGTTTGGCATCAATCTCCTTTAACGAAGATGTGTGGTTTTGATATTGATGAATCGCTTTTTTGTTTGATTGAAAATAACCTTTCGGATCGTTCAATTCAAGAAGTATTGGACGGGTTTAAATCTGATATCCACAAAATAAACGCTGGTGTCCCTCAGGGCTCTATTTTGTCTCCGGCACTCTTTCTTATTTTACGAGTATTCTCAAAATTCTAGCTCACTTAATTGTTTCGCTAATGCCTCAGCTTTTCATATTCGTTTCTAGATTCTCATCATTATTTTTCGGATGTCAAATACCAACGGCAGCATATAATAAGCTCAATGAATTCTGATTTTGACATCATTATCAAATGGGGAATTAAAAAGCATATAGAATTTAATGCCTCGAAAAAGCGTTGCCGTCTCCCAATGCCACCATTTATAGATGGTTCTTCCATCGAGGAGACTGAACAGCTTTTAGTTCTAGGTACATACGAGTACATCACAAACTACTTGTTTTGGAGTAATCACATACCCCTTCTGATTTTGCTTTAATTTACAAAGCTTTTATTCGTCCAAAACTCAAGTAAAATTCCCAAATTTGGGCTGGTTTTCCAAAACCTTCAATATTTTGGATAGAATTGGTGAAAAAAGATTAGAAAATGATGAGCGATCGTTCTATTATTGAGACAATTTCTTCTTTTGAACACCGCCTAGTGACTTACAATTCTCATCCATTCCTGGGTGGGAGTACTGTTGTCAGGGATATAGGGGACCTTCCCTTTTACGCTGGATCCAAACGGCTTATTTGAGAAAGCACTTTTCATGACAAGAACTATTCTTGGAGAATTTGTCAATTCCCAACCAACTTTTTGAAGCCTTATTCCTTAATAAAGTACCGACTGCATTTTTATTAAAATTTTACTAAATTTTATAAACAATCTAGAATAATTAGAAAATTAACCTATTTTTACGGGCTTATCGTTTTACTAAGTAACAATTTCCGAAGTATTTAGCAGTTTACTAGCGACTGCAGAATTTTAAACCTTTCCTTTCGTTTTGATAACTTGTGAATTGCTAATTCCTTTTAATTAAAAAAACTAACAGTTCCTGAAAATAAATAAATTAAACAAAATGTAAACTGGTACATTCCATCTGCTCTTATAAGATTATTTGTACATGGCTACAGTCTCGTGTTCCATTATTTCCATTTATAATTCGGTCTTAGGTGTTTAGGTTTTAACCAAGAACCAAACTGTTACCTTGTCAAACAAACACCTAGAGTAAAACTCTCCGTTCTCCAGCTTGTATTTTTCTGCACGAAGAAGTCTTAACATACTTCGAACACAACACAACAATTGGAACTCACCAATTATAAAAAAAAACACTCCAATCAACTCTTTCAAGTAAAATTTACAAGAAATATGACAGCTGTCATATTGATTTAGCAAATGCTTAAAGATAAAGTAGCCATTTTCAAGTTTTTCATCAATTGGTTTTAAAAGATTTAATTAATTTGAAGCCAATACCTTTAATTGTTGACAAGATATTCGAATACAAATTTTTACCAACTTTTTGTAATATTTTTCTTAGGTTTTTAATTTGTGTATTATTTAGAATTGTTTAGAATCCAGAATTGGTATTATTTTGTAACTTCTAAATTGTTAAGCAAGAGTATAACTTGATTTTGCGTCAGTATTTCGAACTGGACATCTTCTAACAAAGTGTAAAACATCCTCCCTTTGCTTTAAATTGCACAATGAGCATATAATTCATCATCATTGAAATTTCGGCAATGCTGTTATGTCCCCTGCGGAAATAAGCTGGTATAAAGAAGCTTTTAAATCATCCTGGTTATTACACAAAAGGTTAAGTTCCATTCCACATTCTCTTGCCAAATTTATCCAATCAGCACACCAACTTGCTTTGGGTCGTATAACTTGAAGCACTACTATTTTCGGTAGCCTATAATTGCTCATCTTCATAACTCTCAAGATGCAATCGACTTGCATTTTTAGGGTTCGTATGAACATAGGTGGTAATGTTGATCAGCATAATAACATAGTTGGATGTATTTAATGGCAGTCTAAAAATTCGCTTAATAAAGTATTGGAGAAGTTTCTCAACAGTTTCGTTTTGTTTCGTTGTCCAAGTTTTTGCCGCGTAAAACATGACAGACTCAGATACTGCTTCAAATATCTTGAACTTGCTACTATGTGCTATACTTTTGTTAGAAAAACATCTTTTCCTAGATGCACTAATTGCACCTTTAGCCTTAACTAGTTTCTCTCTTAGATAAATTTCCACGCTCAAATTTTTCGTTAAGTCAACCTCAATGTATTTGAATTCCGTGACAACTTCAATGACCTCTCCATTATAGAACCACTTTTCTGGCGCTGCATTTCGGCCTCCTCCTCGTTTAAAAATCAAACTTTTGGACTTATTAAGATTCACCATCAAATTCCAAAGCTGAAAATATTGATACAAGCGGTTTATCATTAACTGCAATGATTCAGGTGATGCTGCCAAAAGAACAATGTCGTCCGCAAACAGCGATGCTTTTATGAATTGTCAGGCGAAGTATATGCCACCTGTTAAGAGGTCTGTGTGATCTTCAATAAACAAGGCGAACAGACTCATAAATCAATGTACAGCCTTGTCTGACTCCCGATTCTGTTTTAAATCCTCTGGATAACTCTTCTCCATCCCATACTTTAGCGCACTACAGCGCTAATTGGTTCTCAGCCTAGATTGCTTTTCTACCCACCTAGATTCTGAATAACTTTCCCGAACTTCCATGATATACCGTTACAATACAGCTTGTAGATAAGCGCATGTCTATCGATCATATCAAATGCAGATTTAAAGTCAACGAAAAACGTATAAAGCTTCTTGTCCTTATTCAGGAATGTTTCTGCAATACTTCTAAGAGTAACAATGTTGTCAATAACCTGTCCTAAAGCCTGCTTGAAACTCCTTTGAGAGCTTGTTGTCTTCTATCCATCTATAAAAACATTTTTGGAAAACCAGCGTGAATATTTTATATGAAGCATTTAGAAAACATATTTCTCTATAATTAGACACCTTGGCCAAGCTCCCTCTCTTATGAATCGGGAAAATGATGGACTCCTTAAATTCTAGTGGTTTCACTTCTGTTTCCATGACATTGTTATATATAGTTGTCAGTCGATTGATTGCCTCTGCTGTGCCATACTTATAAAATTCTGCTGGTATACCATTCGGTCCGCATGCTTTCCCATCTTTAAGTTCCATTACAGCTGAAATCACTTCTTGGTGTGTTATTGCAGCATCAAAATTTTCATTTTTAAAACACGGAGTAGGGTATTGAAAAACAAGTTTCCCTTCTGTTGGATTCAACGAACTCTGAAAGTTTTCTGCAAGCTGATTAGAACCTATACTAAAATGGATAGAAAACATTTTCCCGTTCAGCTGCTTTGCCAGGTTCCAAAACTTCTTTCCGCTTTTACAAGACGATAATTGGCTTCAGCTTCTAAGAATGCGGCCTTCTTTAGCTTACATACTGCCTTGAAAGATCTATTAGCCAACAAATATTGATCTTTGAAGTAGCCATCATTCGAATATCTGTATGCTCTAAACGATAATTTCCGTGCCTTTCTACAGTCTACAGCAAACCATGGCTCTATGAAGTTCTCCCGGGCTTTGCTGTTGGAAGCTACAGTTGGATCAACTCCTTCATTATTTTATCTAGCTTGGATAGATCACAATTTCTTTCACCCAGCAGTGAGATATCAAGCCTTACTTGATATTTTATCTCTTCTGTCGGTTTCCATTTTAGTTTCAGTAGGGAATTTATATCCTTGGGCTCTTGAGCTTCTCTGGAAATCAGTCCGAACGTTATGATCATTGGAAATTTTCATGTCAATCATATGCTCATTCCATTCGTTGCCTATGAGACTATTGTCTATCACAGATCTTCCCTGACCACTGAAAAAAGTTAATTGACCTTCCATATCTGACAAGCTTGTACCATTTTGTATTAGAATTATTGGCTCGAAAGATATTTGAGGTCAACCAAATTGTTCAAAAACACTTACTAAATTTTGTTGAAAGTGCTTTTTGCAGCTTTTGATGTTATTATCTGTACAACCAAATTTGTTTTAGATTGATATCTCTTTTGATTGTTAAGATATCTCCAACTATAAAAGTTATCTCGAACGAATGGACGTACGTTAAATAGAAATCTGTTCATTCATTTGGTTTATCTTTGACACTAAAACAAAAGAAATTCAATGTGAAATTTTCGAAATATTTTCAAATAACCCCATAAAAATAAGTCTAATGGTGTTAAATCACACGATCTAGGAGGCCAATTTTGATCACCGAAGCGAGAGAGTACACGACCTGGAAATGTCTCATGCACTAATTGAATTGTTTCACGGGCCGTATGACATGTGGCACCGTCTTGTTGAAACCACATATTGGACACATCAATATCATCCAATTTTGACAGAAAGAACTGTGTAATCATGTCGCGATATCGAGCACCAGTAACAGTCACTGCTTGACCAACATCATTTTCAAAAAAATATGGCCCAATTATGCCTCCAGTCCAAAATCCACACCATACAGTCACGCGTTGTGGATGCATTTGTTTTTCGACAGTCACATGTAGGTTCTCTGAACCCCAAATGCGGCAATTTTGGCGATTGACAAAGCCATCAAGATGAAAAATCAGGGTCCATTTATTGATGTTCAATAATCCATTCAACGAACTCTCTTCTCTGTCCATGGTCATTAGGCTTCAATTGTTGTGTTAATTGAATTTTGTAAGCATGAAGACACAGAGCTTTGGTGAGTATACGCTGTAGAGAGGTTCTTGAAATTTGCAATTCTTGTCCACGACGTCGAATGGAGGTTCCTGGATTGTCAGCAACACTCTCACGCACTGCTTCGACATTCACATTTAAACGGCTTATTTTTGGACGACCAGTGTGTTTGGCGTCTCCAACGGATCCAGTCTCCATGAATTTTTCAATTAATCTCTTCACAGTTGACGAAGTTAAAACACTATTCCGACCATATTTTGTATGAAATTTTCGAACTGCAGTCGCCAAGCTTTCACTTTTAGCTGTCAAATTGCTTTTTTTTCAAAGTTGCCAACACTTCACTGCACAAATGGCGGCAAATTCAAATCTTGCATTAATTTTGGGACATCCTTTACATACAACTATGTTTTTTTGAAAATCCTACTTTTAATCATTCAATTCTATGCCAGACTTCAAACGTCCTTTCGAACTTTTATTTTAAGGGGAAACCCCTATTTTTCTTAACCATTGAACGTTTTTGATCTTTGTTTAAAAGCTGAATGCGTTCATCTGTCACTATTATGTCACAAAGACAAGAAAAACATGCCTAATGTCATTTGTTTCCATTTTGATTTAGGTTCAGTTCAAAGTTTACATTCTTCTCTTCGATATATGATTTTCAATAATTGAAAAATAATTGGCTTACAAACTTATGCCAGTATTTTTGGTTGTTGTTAACTTGTTTTTGCACCAAAAAATATTCAAAAAGAACCACTGTATGTGCGCCACTTCCAATTCACTTGCATGAGCGACAGATTATTTTATGTATGTGTAAAATATTCATAGGATGTCATCTTTTTTATTTTTAAATGGTTCAATCCGTTTTGAGGAGCCCGAACCGAAGCCCGAGCCCGAGTCAGCGCAAGGGGCAAGTAGTTAAGGTACTCTCGGTAATTAATCTTTTATGATTATTTTGATCATAGCTTATCCATGACCGACATTGCGCGTTCTTCAAAATCCCAAAAATAAGGGCATCCTGTGTACGTGTGCAATGTTCATATGTGATTTCATATTACTCGTCGTTGAATCTACAAAACCAAACCCCGATGGAAATATTATTCTACATTTTTGAATGTGTGTATGTAGAAACGTTGAAAACGGCAACCACTTAATTACAAACAGCTAAAATGAACCGCACTACAAAAGCATTTAGTATCTCCATAGTGAGGGAGAGTTAGGTCCTTCTGGGCAGTTAGTTGGAAGGTTTGTTTTTGGAACTAAAACAGCGTGAAAACGAAAATTTGACTTCAAAAGCTTATTTTTTTTGTTATATTCTTCTTCAAATTACCATAGCTATGAGGGTTTTCGTTTGCAGGTTTGAAAAATTTCTAGAGTTTCACTAGAAAATTTTAATGTTCGTATGTTGAACATTTGAACATTACATGTACAATAGATACTCGTAGGTTGGTAGGTATACTGGTATTCCAGAATCCATCATAAAATGCTCACTGTGAAGTTTTAAATACTAAAAGTTCTTTTTGATTGTTCTTTGTGATGAGCTGTTGGGTTGTCGGTAGGGGATTGGATTGGATTGGATTGTAGGGTTGATGTTTTTCTTGTTAGAAAGTTTTTGTTGTTTTTATTTTTTAGCGCTTCATTGTAAATATAAGTAATTTAATATAATTTTTATGCTGAAAACAGTCAACTCTTTCATTGATTTCGTGGAAAGGTAATTTCTGCAATTGTAATTCAAGTATTGTTAACACTCAGAAAAGGAAACAAAATAATTTAATATGTTTTTTAAAAACATTCTGAAAATTATACTTATGAGTTATGAGTGTACCAATTCACATAATAGAGGTGTTACATGTAAAATGCAATTTTTTGAATTCAAAAATTGATATACCCACTTGAAAAAAGCCTATAAAGCTTAAGCTTTATACGACTTTTATATTTTTCAAAAAGTATTTTAAATTTGTAGCCGGCAACAGTTTTAAGGGGGCGTGGTACGTTTAGTATAACCTTTTTTTTACAATTTCGTTGGTATATTCTGAAACTGGTGCATTTCTGCATTATTGGAGAAAAACCGTTTAAAAATTGAGGATTCGTCAAAATTTGTCAGGAAAAGGTAATTTTGTATTTAGCGCGGGATTTTTAACATCCAATAGGAAATTATTGTAATCGGCTTGATTTGTCGAATTGAAACTTTTGGCATTTGTCAACATTTCAAATCAATTTCAATTTTGTTTTATAGATAATGACAACGAAAGATGCAGAAAAAAATTTCGGAAAAATTAAATGGGAGGTTTTTTAGTATAGAATTTAAAAAAAAATGTATCCCAAATATTTTTCTAACGAATAAAGCTAGTGACTTTAATTTAGTTTATATAATGCGTTGGAACGTGATACTAAATTGGTATGTGTTCGTAAAACTCAATAACGTTACGGATTAAGACTGCTTTAGGGAAAGGTATAAACAGGGATAAGCTAAATAAAGTCCAACGTTCAGCCTGCCTATGTATAAGCAGATCGCTTTGCACGACTCCCTCTGCGGCACTGGACACCTTGCTCTACCTTACACCTCTTGACATATTTAGCAAACAAATAGATGCAAGCTCTGCTATTCGCCTCAAAGCTTCGTCGCAGTGGACTAACAACAACATTGGCCACTCCGTAATTCTAAGGTAGGTACTTATAATCAATTCCAAAGCACATAGACTACACCATCCCCCAACTACAATTCGACAGGAACTTCCAGATTTCTATACCTACCAGATCTTTTTGGGAGGATTGGACATTCTTGGAGGATGAGTCGATCCATTTTCACACAGATGGGACCAAACAAAAAAAGGGGTTGGTGGAGGTCTATACTCGGAACGGCTGAAATTAAGTCTCTCACTCCGCCATCCCAATCATTGTAGCGCGTTCCAGGCGGAACTTTTGGCGATAAAAGAAGTCTTGTCTTGGCTCAAAGAAAACGTGATATCAACATCTGATATACGTATTTTCTCTGATAGCCAGGCCGCTATCAAATCTCTGGACTCAGTTTAATATTCACCTTTGCTTGGTGCCGGGCCATAGAGACATTCCAGGTAACTGTAAGGCAGATGAACTCGCACATACACATACTGGCATACCAATCGCTACTTGTAAACTGCTGCTAATGCAACACGCTGTGAGGCCAACACTGGATTTAAAACGTTCAAGGTGCTTGCTCTCTCTAAGAAGATCGCATATAGGCATTTCCACAGAATCTTTCATTTTCAACAATTGAAATTTTTTTTTTTTTATTTTGAGGCACATCTATAAACAAACATTTTCTTGGTTTTTTATCATCTAAATAACAAGAAAATACTTGCGTGATTCATTTTGAAACATCGTTTAAAAATATCTTCAGTTCTGTGCAGTGCAGTGGATATGTGTGCATTCAATGAAAAACCCTCATTTCATACAAAAATTTGATTTTGTACTGTCGTAAAAACTTTGAAACTTAAAAATTTCGATCAACGGCTTGTTTTTACTATTGATTATACGTAAAATTATCATTCACAATCATTTATTTTTCTGTAAGATCTTATCGATAGGTGTGCCGCTAAAAAAATCACATATTCTATACCAATCACGTTTTCAATTTTAAACTTTAAAATGACATTATTTATTTTTAAATAGAGGCACATGATCCAATTAAATTTTAATTGATTTATTGATTGATAGAGAATAATTTAAGTCTATAAAATTCTACCAGAATCGATCGTTGAGAAAGTTATATAGAGAAAAAGATCAGATTTTAATATTTGTAAAAACGGAGGTACTCTAATTTAATCGCTTTGTACTATTTTTTAAATGGTAGCACACCTTTCTTTCGAGGTTTTTCTATCAGTGTATATTATAAATAATTATAAATTAATGATGTTAAGTTGGGTCAAAGGTCGTTGAAATGTTTTTTGTTTATAAAACTTAATAAATTTGCATCTGGTACGCTTGAAATTTGCAATATTTAAGCCTAATTTTTATTAATTTTAATTAAAAATTTTAATCCAATCAAGTCAAAAGTACATTATATAATTGAAATAAGTCATGATACGAAAATCTATCCACTTAGAAAGTGCCAATTTCATTTCTAAGGCTTAATATACTGTGGTAACATGAAAGTTAAAAATACTGTGGAAATGCCCATATAAGCTCGATAATAGGTGTCATAACCGAACACTGTCTAATAGGAAAGTACGCCACGAAACTAGGCGTATTCTCAATTGACTTTTGCAGAAGCTGTATAGACGAGGAGGAGGAAGAAACAGTTCTTCATCTTCTCTGCACATGCCCTGCTCTCTGGCTCGAAAACGCAAGAATTACCTAGGAGAATTCTTCTTTTACGATCTAAACGATCTAAATCATATCGGTATAATCAGCCTCTCACGTTTCGTAAGGGACTCAAGGTGGTTCCATTGAGCTTAGGTGAAGCCTCAAGATTCATGTGGTATCACAATAGGCCATTAAACTTGCCTAAGTGTGTCCGTTTCCATCTTGGACAGCCACTATAACCTAACCTAATCTACGGATTAAGGAATAGCATTTTTTACAGCTGGTAATATTTTTTTTTTAATAATTCGAAGTGACAGTTTTACTTACAAGAAATAAAAAGCTTAAAAAAAATGTTACTAAAAGTTAGTAAAAATTGATTTTCTACTCGAATATCGTGGCAAAAATTAAAATTGGCAATATCTTTTAAAAAAATCAATTTACAGTTTTTTTCAAATTAAAGGTCTACCAAAAATATTACACAAGATTTGAAAAAAAAAAACTATTAATATCTCCAAAGAAAAAGTAAATTTTTTGACTTCCAAATTATTTAAAAGTATTGTACATTAAATAATTTTCTTAGGAAAATACATTAATTTTCATTTTTCTTATAAGAAATAAAAATCTTCAAAAATTTCTTCTAAAAATTAGTAAAAATTGGTTTTTGACTAAAATATTTCGGGAACAAAAACTAATATTGAAATCAAACTTTTTTAACATAATGCAAAAGTCCATTTGACTTTTTATTAAAAAACAAAACACACAAAACTGAAAAATAAGCTTCAACTCAACTATCTTGAGAACAAAGAACGTTATTGCATGAAATCTTTTTTTAAGACTTTTCGGAATATCGACAATCGGACAGGAATAGCGAATTAGCAGTTTGGTTGTCAAACTCCTCTTATGGGGTTGTTAAAAAAAAAGTGTTTTTATTAAAGAAAGTTTAAAAGTGGTATTAGAAGATAAGTATCTTACCCACTTACTTAATTTAAAGCTACAATCTTGTGTGAACTAGGGTCTTTAGTTCGGTTTCTAGTCCTTAGTTAATTACTTTTGAGCAGATTCCTTAATACTACGCTGTGGAGGTGGTTTCGAAGATTCACCAGACAAAGCTGTGATTTTCATAAACTCTATGTCTATATGACTCAGCTATGTATCTCAGACTTTGGACGGTTAATCTTCTGACTCGTTGGTGTTGAAAGTCTCTTATTGATGACAGCATGTACTCAAGTTCAATATCCCTGGCAAGACAGCCCTATGCACCAACCATCACGCCATTGATTGAAAACTTGTTTTACAAACTAAAATTTCATAAAGTTTTAATTGATATTTTTTAAAACTTAAAACTTAAAAATATTGATAGATGGCCAGGCCACGAATGGGAACTTGTTAGTGTGGGTCGCATTTTAACCTCGTTTTTTGGATTATTTTTGAAAAAAATTGTGTCAATTAAAGAAAGTTTAAGAGTGACTTTGTACAAACTCTTGAAGGATAGTGCATCTAGTAGATAGTGACCTCTTTAAACTTGACACCTTATCACTTCTAAGCCCCTTTCAATTCAAGAGGTTTCATAAAGTTCAGTAAGATTCTTCTCAAAATGTTCTGAAGCAACTTTTAGACAGGCAAATTAAATAAAGTTCAGTGTTGGATCACACAAACTTGCTCATGTATCCAAAGAATCTTTTAAAAAATATTTCCTGTTTTGTGTTTGAAAAAAGGTGTGTTTTCGAAAATTCTAATTTCATGTGATTTCTAAACAAAAAAATTCAATTTTTTTATTTGAAAATCGTTTTGCATTTCAATTTCGTTAAAAAACCACTCATTTTTGAGATATCGATTTTCAAAAATAATTAATTTATTTATACATTTTTCTTAAATCAAAATATTAAAATTCGACATTTTTGAAAATCGAATGTTATTGAGACAGAGCTTATAAAAAAAAAAATGGACAAAACTTAGCAATGTAAAAATATTCGATTTTATTGAAAGAAGTCCAATTAAGAAAAAAATTATAAATTTTAAACAATTTAAACAAATTTTTACCAATTTAAGTTACATTTCTTAAATTTTTACAAATTATATGAATGAATTTAATTTGACAGATATCAAGAACCGAACATCAATTTTAACCAAATTTGCGTAATATTTTTTGTAGATTTTAATTTTTATGAAAAAACGTTTTTTTATAAAAAACAACTACGAAAACAATATTTTCTGTGAAATAAAAAAAGTGTGAAGACAATATTTTTAATTTTTGAAAATCTACTTGAGTCGAAAGTAAATTTTAACCTCGTTTTAGTATTGTTTTTTTTTTTTTGGTTTTTATTTTGTGTAAAAAAACTATCAACTCGATTTTTCACAAAATTTTACTGAATGTAGAAAACAATATTTATTTTAAAGATAAAATAAGTTTGAAGCCAATATCTTAAAGTTTCAAAAAGATATATAAGTCGAAAATCAATATTTACCAACTTTTGATAAATTTTTATTAGGTTTTTAGTTTTTTGTAAAAAAAAACTTTTACTTTTTTTATAAAAAAAAACTGTCAATTCGATTTTTCTAAAATTTTTTGGAATGTTGAAAACAATATTTTTTATAAGTTTAAATTATTTGGAACCCATAATCTCAAATTTTTGAAAGAAATTTTTGTCGAAAATCAATTTTTACCAACTTTTGTTAAATTTTCTTTTAAGTTTTTATTTTATGTAAAAATAACTGTCCATTCGATTTTACTTAAAATTTTACCGAATGTTAAAAACAATATTTTTTGTAAGACAAAATAAGTTTGAAGCCATAATCTCAAATTTTTAAAAAGATATTTGAGTGGAAAATCGATTTTTACCAACTTTTATTAGTTTTTTTTTGTTTAGGTTTTGATTTTTTGTAAAAAAAACTGTCAATTCGATTTTTATCAAAATTTTACTGAATGGTAAAAACAACATTTCTTATAAGTGAAAATTTGTTGAAAGCCATAACCTCAAATTTTTGAGAAGCTGTTTGAGGCGAAAGTTCATTTTTGCCAAGTTTTAGTATTCTTTTTTTGTCAGGTTTTTATTTTTTGTGAAAAAACTGTGAATAAGGTTTTTCTCACAATTTTGCTGAATGTTTTCAACAATATTTTTTAAAAACTAAAAGCAGTTTTAAGCCAATATCTCAAAGTTTTGAAAAGATATTTGAGTCAAAATTCAATTTTTACCAACTTTGATTAATGTTTTTTTTTTAGGTTTTTATTTTTATTAAAAAAACTGTCAATTCGATTTTTCTTTAAATTTTACCAGATGTTAAAAACGTTATTTTTCGTTGCACAAAATTATTTTAGAGATGAAATCATTTTTTATTCGTAAAATTTTCGAGGTGACAATTTTTTTCCTATTTTTTTGATTTGTAAAAAAACCGTCGATTGCATTTTTTCCAAAAATATGTTGGTTTGGTATCACGTTGCAATATATAATATAAAATTTAATTCGAGTCTCTAGCGTCATTGGTTCGTGAGATATTTAGGGTTAACCAAAATGGTCCCCTCTGTGTTAAGCTACTATGGTTAAAAAACCAACAACACAATTTTCTTGAGGGCCCTCTCTTTTTACATTTTTGAATATTTGAAGTCGATATCTTCACTGGCTCTTGAGCTATGTACTACGAAAAACGTCACTACGTACGGACGTACGAACGTACGTACCACGCACAGATATCTTTCTAAAAGTCTTTTATTTCGACTCTAGGGACCTTGAAACGTCGAGAAATATCAATATTTTCAATTCGAAAAATCGGAACCATTAAAATAACTTCCTGTGAGAACTTAAAAAGGTAACTGGTGGTATTTATTTATCCACGTGATTTCACAGGCTGCACAATTAAAACGACGCCATATTGATTTGTGCTTCTATTTAAGGATACAAAACTATATCGTTATGTGATCAGGGATGTCACATGTGTGTAGTTGCGGACAAATAAACGGTGATTTTTTAAGAGCTTGAGAACTTTAAAAAAAAAAAACGCATAAAATTTGCAAAATCTCATCGATTCTTTATTTGAAACGTTAGATTGGTCCATGACATTTACTTTTTGAAGATAATTTCATTTAAATAATGACCGCGGCTGCGTCTTAGGTAGTCCATTCGGAAAGTCCAATTTTGGGTAACTTTTTGGAGCATTTCGGCCGGAATAGCCCGAATTTCTTCGGAAATGTTGTCTTCCAAAGCTGGAATAGTTGCTGGCTTATTTGTGTAGACTTTAGCCTTGACGTAGCCCCACAAAAAATAGTCTAAAGGCGTCAAATCGCATGATCTTGGTGGCTAACTTACCGGTCCATTCCTTGAGATGAATTGTTCTCCGAAGTTTTCCCTCAAAATGGCCATAGAATCGCGAGCTGTGTGGCATGTAGCGCCATTTTGTTGAAACCACGTGTCAACCAAGTTCAGTTCTTCCATTTTTGGCAACAAAAAGTTTGTTAGCATTGAACGATAGCGATCGCCATTCACCGTAACGTTGCGTCCAACAGCATCTTTGAAAAAATACGGTCCAATGATTCCACCAGCGTACAAACCACACCAAACAGTGCATTTTTCGGGATGCATGGGCAGTTCTTGAACGGCTTCTGGTTGCTCTTCACTCCAAATGCGGCAATTTTGCTTATTTATTATTATTTTGTCCATAAAAAAGCGGATTTTCTGCCAACTTTTCTAGAGCCCATTCACTGAAAATTCGACGTTGTGGCAGATCGTTCGGCTTCAGTTCTTGCACGAGCTGTATTTTATACGGTTTTACACCAAGATCTTTGCGTAAAATCTTCCATGTGGTCGAATAACACAAACCCAATTGCTGCGAACGGCGACGAATCGACATTTCACGGTCTTCAGCAACACTCTCAGAAACAGACGCAATATTCTCTTCTGTACGCACTGTACGCATTCGTGTGGTTGGTTTAATGTCCAATAAAGTAAACTGAGTGCGAAACTTGGTCACAATCGCATTAATTGTTTGCTCACTTGGTCGATTATGTAGACCATAAATCGGACGTAAAGCGCAAAACACATTTCGAACCGAACACTGATTTTGGTAATAAAATTCAATGATTTGCAAGCGTTGCTCGTTAGTAAGTCTATTCATGATGAAATGTCAAAGCATACTGAGCATCTTTCTTTCTGACACCATGTCTGAAATCCCGTGTGATCTGTCAAATACTAATGCATGAAAATCCTAACCTCAAAAAAATCACCCTTTATAACTTAAAAAATTTATAATGTAGTTAAAAATATGTATGAGGTATATGGAAGCAAATAATGGTGCTATTTTGTTTTTCCCCCACTGTAGTTCCTATATGTCACAAGTAAAAATGCTAAAGTCGTCTATAAGTAAATCGGTTTTTAAGGTTATAGCGTTTCTTTTTTGTAAAAACAGAGGTTGCTGTATGAAATACCTTTAATGCTTATCTACTTATAAAACTCATCCAACTTCAATTCCCTTTCATCAAATATTAAAAAATGTTATTCCTCTAAGAACTGAGGTTCTCAAAAACGTTTAAGTTAAGCTCTTCCCTTAAACTTTTTGCAATTTCTTCGAAGGAAGGAAATTTTTCTATGTAATTTTCATAGTCTAAGAAATGATGTCTTTTAAAATGGAAAAAAATTTATAAATAAAAAGACGACTTAAGTTCCATTTTATGAGTTGTTGTGATGTGTAAAAATTCACACTAAAAGTAACAGTTTCAAAGCAAGCACAAAGTAATTATTATTTTTTTTTTCGGAGGATAGAAATAGATTTGAGACATTATAAAAATACTTTCAAAATTCTGATATTTTTTGCTCATTCTGGATTAATAAAGTTTATGTTTTAAGATTTCATCATCTTAAATGATATTTATTTTTGAACTGGACATCTTTAACTTTACTTTTTCAAATTGAAAACTTGTAATAGAAATAAAATAATGTAGAACAAATAGTCAATTTTTGTTATTTAAAGCACTGAAGTCATATTCAATGACACATTTAGAACTTCCTCACACATTTCTAGCTTACGAAAAGTTCCTTTTTCCTACATTTATAATTACAATGAGTGAAAATTGATACTTTTCCAAAACAAATGGAGGTAAATTTTCCAAATTATTATTATTTATTTTGACCAATTATTTAATAATTAATTTCTGAAAGCACACTGCTGAGTTATTGATCATATTTTCAAACTAAATTTGATCCAATAAGTTGTATTTATCATTTATTTCTATAGGTAAAGAAAGAAAAGAAGAAATCTTAACAAACATTTTCCTATAAGCTTCAATCCAAAAGTGGCAAAAGCAACTTTTATCAACATAATTAATCTTTCTCCGAAGTCAAACAATGAATAGATATAATTAAAATATCTTTCATTATTAATATGGCAGTCACGTGCCAGATGTGGGCCTACATGATGAGTTGTGATACTGGAATTGATGTGTTTTCGCTGGTCGCTCGAAACGTCTTTCTCAGATTTATTTCAGCTCGTATACATGTTTCATTGTTCTAAGATTAACAGTAACCGTCATATATGAGCATCATCTCAGTATTAATAATAAGAAGCGCATATATATAAAAACACCTAATTAAGTCGAACAAATAAATGAAAGAAAATCATTTCCATGAATAACATAAGTAATTAAAAGAACACTCGCCGCCGCCGTCCGTCGCATTCTCCTTCCACACATCAATTCCACACGTCAAAAAAATCGAATGATATCAAAGCGTATAGTATCAGCAATCAGAATGCAATCAATATTCATAAAATAAAATCCCAACATGCATCTCATTTGTATCTGTATCTGCTTTTATGAGAATAGTTATCTTAATTTTATGGAATCCCAAAATAAACAAACAAGTCCAAATTAAATTGAGAGCAAAATTTAAATAAATTACTTTAAGCACGTAATCCGCGATAACAAATAGAATACGGTGATGCGATGCGACGCGACGACGGACGGACCAAACGCGACTCACGAAAGCAAAGCGACTCACGACGACTAGGTTAGGTTAACGTATGAATTCTTTGTCACCATTTGATTAAAATTAAAAAAAAATTATTACAAAAACAAAAACTTAGAAACAATATTAAAACGAGTTAATGTTTCTTTTGTTTTTTTATTTTTATTTTTATTTAAATTTTAATTAATTTTTGGGGTCATTCCACTGGGGGGAAATTATTATTTTAGTGCTTTTTTCATAATGTTTTTCTATTGTTTATGTCTTTTAATCACTTGACTGTATTGTGTCTGTGCGCAGTGTGTTTTTGGTGAATTTTCTAAATTTTAATTAAAAAAAAGGATACGTCAGGCGACGCCGCGCCGGGTCATAAAACAAAATGTTAGCACAACCCTTTTGTTGTCATTTGTTCTCATTTGTAAATTAAAAACAAAATACAAATTTCCTCAAAAAACAACAACAAAAAAACACCCCACGTCACTTGATTTATGGTTAGAGCAATATTTTTACTTTTTTGTTTTTTTTTTTAATTCGATAGTCTTGGGAATGCTTTTTCGAGGTAATAATAAAACATCTTAAAGGAATTTTGGAATGAAGTTTTTGTGGTTGCTGCAACTTTTGACAGAGACATTTTTCATTTTTTGGCAGTGTTGATAACACAAAATTTAGGGTTTTTTCTGTTCAACAATCAAAACAATACTTTAATAAAGGATTGAAATCTCCTGAATTCAAATCTCACCTTTAAATTTTTATATCGCACCTAGTTTTTAAAATACGAATTTTAAGAAATACTAAGGCTTTTAAGGCTGAGGTAAAGCACAACATATCCCTTAACAATAAATTTTGTGTTGATTTTGTCTAATGGATACTGTACGAAAGTACAATTACAAATGAGAATAAATTTACGGAGAGAAGACAGTTCAACATTTAAAGGAAACAAACCTTCTAAAAATTATCAAAAACAGTCCACAAATGAGCTACATGGAATTGTTGTATAATCGAATATACATTGTCTTGTGACTAAAAATATAATTCAATATTGATTTCTACAAAGTGGTTGATGTTTTATTTCTTTATTCTTTTTTTACTAATTTTTTATAACAAAAACTTAGACATAACATTTGGTCCTTCGAGCCGGATTTGCAGATTTCCCATGTTAGGGACAGACAACAGACTAATGCTGGGCAGAGACAGAGGCCGGTGTAAGCATTTACGAGTCAGGGTTGCGGGTTCATGAGGGGCTGGATAAGGTCCTCCTCTAGAATGACAGACAATGAGACATATTTTGGCACTGAAATATTCGTACAGATACAGTTTAAAACATTTTATGAGGTTTTGATTGACTCTATATGAAGTTTTGAGCAAATCTTGAATTAAGTACTTTAATAGTTTTGAAAAATACGTTTTGTTGTGTGCCTTGATTTTTTCTATCTGCTCAAGTTTTGAAAATACCCGTTTTCAATATTATTTTTGTATCTTTTAATGAATTTCAGAAACTTGATGTAATAGAATTTGCCTTACCTTTTTCTGTTGAAAACCGATTTAGCAGAAATGATTCAGTGATTCTTTAAGATTAACTTGAGATACGTAAAATCTAACAACTTATAAAGAATGAAGACTTTTTGATTATTTTATAAAATACTATAAATGCTTCAACTGAATATCGAAAAAAAGGATTATAAAAGGGATTTCCATTCAAGGCGGCCGATTTCAAAATTGAATAAAACAGGTTGTAAATGAGCCAAAAACAAAGTTATATCTTTATTTAGGACTTCGCATTACATCGATCATGTTGTCCTTGAAAGCCACGGTGGCTTAAAGTTTATTATTCCCATCTGCGACTTAAAAAAGACCCACAAGAAAATATCTAAAGGGGTCAAATCACACAATCTTATTGGCCAATTAACTGCGCTTTGGCCTAGATAACTATGATTTACCATCGATTGTTCCTTGAGCTGTGTGGCCTAAAGCGCCATCTTGTTGATACTATATGTCGTCAAAGTGTTCATATAATCTTATTCAGGTCACAAAAAGTTGATGATAGCCATAGCCGTGATAGCCTGGTCACCATAATTTTCGAAGAAAAACGGACTGAAAGCATGGGTGCATTGTCACCTTGTGAACCTTTAAATAATTCTATCAATCTAATTTTTTAAGATATGTTCCTTAAGAAATGCTAAGGAGAACCATAAACTGGTTTTTAAGGCTGAAGTAAAGCACAAAATATGCCTTAACAATAAATTGTATAGTTATTTTATCAAAAAGATACCAGTTCAAAACATTTTGACTTTTGGAAAATAGCTCTTTTGCTGGTAATTTTTAATGCTGATTTCAAGTCCAAACTCTAGTTTAAACTATTTGCTCAAGTTTAAAAAAAAACCGTTTTTAACAACATTTTTTTTTATATTTTTTAAAATACCTATTTCAAAAAAAAACTTGATATGATAAAATTGCTTAGACTACCGACAGCTCCCTAATATTATATACTATTACTTTCAATCCGTTTTGCCTATTTCTGTTAAAAACCGTTTTAGAGCAAATGAATTAGTGATTCTTTAAAATTAACTTAAAATACGTGAAAGCTAACAACTATTGAAGATTTTTCGAACATTCTATAAAAAATTATAAAAATTTCAACAGAATATCGAAGAAAGGTATTATAAAGGGCTTTCTATTGAAGGCGGGTCGATATTTAAGGCTTTGCTTGGCATCGATTATGGTATCCTTGAGAGTCACGGTGGTTTGAGGCTTTTTCGCATCTGTAACTTAAAAAAGGCCCATACAAAAAGTTTAAAGGGTTCAAGCTACATGATCTTAGTGACCAATTCATTTCGCCTTGGCCGAGTTAACCATGGTTTACCATCGATCCATCGATTGTTCCTTTGAATTTGTGGCCTAAAGCGCCATCTTGTTGAAACTATACGTCTGCAAAGTGTCCATATAATCTAATTCAGGACACATAAAGTTGGTGATAATCGGTCTATATCTACCGCTGTTGATTTATTTAAAGATGGGCCTCATCGACCAAATTTGGGATCAACTTAACACTGCTCCAAAATCCATATAGCGAACACACGACTCTTAAATCAGTTAGATTTTTAATGGGTGCAGGCCCACATCAGGCCAAATTCGCAATGTTGTGGGCTGCGACAGGCTAAGTGCTTATGAACGAAGAGGAATTAACTGCCTTGAACTCTACTGCACACTTTCACGGACAGCGACGATATTCTCGGCAGATCTTGCGTTTCCCTGACGTACAGGTGTTGACTGATTGTTCACTGAGCCGGTTTACTGGTATGTAACACCAAACGTTGAATCCAGTCAACTTGGAAGCGTGACCCGTAAAAAGTACTTTTGACAAAAAGTTAAAAAACACAATATGGCCGCCACGTGCTGTCAACATCAAAATCATCACGAATTTAATCGTGATTTGAATCGACTGAACAAAATGTGGTCGACCAGTGTTATGAAATTAAAATTTGGTTTAGTGTTGGATCTCTCCGAAGAAGAGGTTACCGAGAAAGTTATTTCTTCTAATGGAGAGTGCTGGACATGTACATAGAAGGTGTTGGACTGTTTCCTCTTTCTCCTCGTCCATCCAGCTTCTACAGAAGTCATTTGTGTAGACCTCAGAGCATATCTTCCTATAAGTCAGTGTCCTGTTATTACTCAAATTGTAGAGCTTAAACTTTGTCTGCTCAGGGATATCAAGCCTTTTAACCGTTTTAAGTCTATGCTTGGCCATATTTGATTGGTTGCTAGGCAGGTGGTACTCTGTGACCATCTAGCATTTGTTGATTCTAGAGCATATTGTTTGAGAAGATATTTGCATGCATCAAGTGGTGTTTATGTCTAACATTAGGCAGAAGTGTTCCGTTTTTGGTGAGCTCATCGGCTTTGCAATTTCCCGGAACGTCTCTGTGACCCGGCACCCAAATGAAGTGAATATTAAACTGTTCCGTCATCTCATTTAGAGATGATCGACAATTGTTGACTATTTGAGAGTTTGGGGAAATGGGGAGACACACGCGAGAGATTTAAGAGCGGCTTGGCTGTCCGAGAAGATTCGTATAACGTTTTCTCTGAGCCAGGATAGTGCTTCTTTAATCGCCATTACTTCTGCCTGGAATACATTGATTGGGAAGTCTATATTATAGACCGAGATTCAGTTGTTCCAAATAAATACCACTTCCAACTCCGTGATCGGTCTTTGAACCGTCTGTAAAGAAGTGTACCGCATCGTCTTTTAGGGTTCTCTCTTCTTCCCAGGAGGATCTTGAAGGGATGGACACTTGGAAGCTTTTACCGAATAAAATGTTTGGGGTGGTATAGTCTAAGCGATCTGGGGTGGATCTGAAACTGTCTAGAATAGTAGTACGTCCAGTATTGTTACTGTTCCATTGAGAGGTGGCTCTAAGCATCACACATGATGTCAAGAGGTGTAAGGTTTAAAAGCACTTCCAGTGCTGCAGTTGGTGTTGAGAGAAGTGCTCCTGTGATGCACATACCTGCTGAGCGCTGGACTTTGATGAGCTTATTTAGATTTACCATCTTGTCCAGTGCAGTCCACCATACGACAGCTCCATATCGTGATTTGTTGGTAAGTTTTTAGAACTTTTGTTATGTGATATAAAATCGGAATTTCTTAAATTATTGTTTTTTTTTTTGTTAAACAAATGTTGCTTACTTGATTATCTATAACATGACGACTGGGCAGTATTTAGTTCCAAAATATAGTTTTTCAAAAATTTATAAATTCTTAAAATTGAGCTTTTTTTCTCAGCATTTTACGGTACCATCTCGCTCAGTAATGGGTTTTTCCTAGAAGTGAACGTTGTGCAAAATTTATGTTAAAATTTTTCCAATGGGGTAGAACGGGCCAATAAATCAGTTTTATAGGCGTAGAATCTTGAATATCATATATTTTCAAATCAAATGTTAAAAATATTGTTTTCTTCAAATAAAAATATTTCGAAAACTATGAATCTTATCGGTATAAATCTCAGTATTGTTATTAAACAAAATTTTATTTAAAAATATCTTGCACTTCTTGACAGTTTTAAAAAAAATCGGAGCATCCTACACAGTAAGTGTAAAATTAGGCACAAATGTGTAGGCATTTTTTTTGAGATTTTAAACTTAATTCCTTCATGAAACCGGCAAAAACAAATAGACGCTCCAAAAATACACCAAAAACTCTAACCTTTTTCTGTACTCTAAAATTTTGTACGTAATAGGTATTTCGGGATTCAAGAAAAAGTTTTGACACCTAAAAAAAGAATGCAATCTTTTGTGAATGCAATCAAGAAAAATAATGTATTGAATTCAACAACAATTCAAGATTTTATTCATTAAATTTAATAGAGATTGCGACTTAGAATTTCGCAATGGTCTTTCATTTCATAGAGTGCATTCATTTATATTAGAATCATTTGAGTGCAATCAATTGAATGCAATCTTTTGAGACTTCACGCATTCATTTTCTCCCTATTCCTTTGCAATTTTCATGAATAGAAAATTTCTACCATTAAACATTAAATGATTCGAATGTTTTTGTAAATATTATTGTAATTATTTTGAAACAAATATTTAATTCCGTTTGTTAAAAATTGATTTTTTTTTCGTCAATTAAGTGGTATTTAATCAAGTGAGTTGCACTGTGCAACTTTATTTGTTTTATGTACAAATATAAAAAACAAGATTTTTCTTAGATTGAGGGTAGGATAAAAATTAAGAAATAAAAGAAAAAAAGGTTTGATTAGTCACCTCCTGGAGACATCATTAGTGTGATTTTATGTCATCCTTTCACAAAACGTTTAGGTGTATCTTCTTTTTTTTTCTTTTTTTAATTGTATTTCTCCAATGACACTAAACAAGAGAAGACACAAAAATAATAACTACAATCAAAAGGGGACAGACGACAAATATTCAACACAACACGAAAGCCCATCAGGCTCTACAGAGACGACTCCCAATACCAATCCCCAACCCTAACCCCAACACCAATCCCATCCCAATGACAATCATCATCATTTGTCAAGTGATCATTTGTAAAGTGAATTTTAGACACGCACAGGCACAGACAGTCAGAAACTCTTGTGTTAACCTTGACAGGAAGATGTCATTTATCATTGATGTGCGCGCGCGACGAGCGACGAGCGACGACGACGACGACGACGAGTGACGACGAAGAAATGCAATTTAAAAAAACAACATTTTTCATTTAAATTTTTGTTTTTTTATTTTATTTTTTTCAATAATAACAATCGGCGCAGCGGTGTTGGGAAGGGGGAAGAAAAATGAAACAAAATTAAACAAGGCGTGACATTTTTCAGTACTTAATGAATTAAACAAGGTCACATTGTATCTAGAACATAATATTTAAATATATGTGATGTTTGAGACTTAAGTGATTAATGGTTGTCATGTTTTGACTTCATTGTCTGATGGTAATGCCATAGAATCATGATGGTTGATGATGGCGAGGCTTGCTACATCAAGCATTGTTAACACAAACGATGACATAATGTTCTAATAGTTCCTAATTTTTCAATTTTTTAAAGGAAAAAAATAGGTTATGTTGTTTTAAGGGTTATCTACTAGGTCCAAAATAAAGCAGGAAGTGCTTTTTAACTTTCCGAATAGTATTATTGTCATTTGCTTTGAAGGTTGTATTTTAAGAAGGTTTACAAAAGTCTTACTTAATATTTTCTTTTTATCCTATGAAAATCCTAAAAACTCACTCGTAAGAATCGGTTTTTTATGACTCTTGATTTCGCTTATTACTTAAAGTGGCGCTACAATCTGGGGCGGACCTGGGCCTCAACCAGCATGCGACTCCAGCCAGCTCGGTCACTAGCTAGCTGTCTCCAGTTTCGCACGCCAAGTTGGTTGAGGTCTTTACCCACCTGCGTGCGGCACCTGAGTTGTGGTCTTCTTCTACTGCGCCGCCGCGCCGTCCCTCGGGATTGGGTTCGAAAACCTTCCGGGCTAGAGAATTGATGTCCATTCGCTCTACATGACCCAGAGATCTAAGTCGTTGGACTTAGGTCAGTGTCGCTGTACAACCCGTACAGTTCTTTCGTTCTCCATCCATGCAAACAAGACCAAAAACCACCCTAAGAATTTTGCTCTCGAACCTCCTAAGACGCTCTCATTTTTCTTTGACATGGTCCAGGCCTGAGTGCCATAAATGAGAACCGGGATGATGAGTGTCTTATAGATGGTGATTTAAGATGCTCGAGAGAGGACTTTACTACTCAAGTGCCTTCAAAGTCCAAAGAAGCAGCGATTTGCAAGAGTTATTCTTCTGCGCTGGTGTCGTTGTCTGAGATAAAGTCCTCAACTACCTCAAAATTATAGCTGCTGTGAACTTTTTTCCAAGACGTCGTCGTTCAATGTCCTTTTTGATTATAGCATATACTTTTTCTTGCCCTGAATATCATCAGAGTATGGGAGTATTTGAATTGACCTTTGGAAGACTGTACCTCTAGTGTTGACGGTTGAGTTTTGCACAATTCTTTCCCGAACGATGTGAAAGAAGTCTTATGACATTGCATCGTCTTGCCTTAAACCTTTTTTGACATCAAATGCATCGGTGAGATCTTTCCCGACTCGATAAACCAGCGTGCTCCATATCGTCATTCTGCACAAACAGATAAGTTTGACAGGGCTGCTAAAACTAGATATTGCTCTGTAGGCTCTTCCCTGTGAATGCTGAAATATGCGGCCTTGAAATCGATGGTGGGTATCGATTTCATTCCTGTGTGTTTTTCCAAGATCTGCTTTAATGTGAATACTTGGTCAAAGGTTTACTTTCCTGGTCTGAAGGCACACTGATAAGCTTACTATTATTAATTTTGGTAATACCTTACTCCGTAGTCCGTAGCATAAGATATCAGTATTTCGAAGAACTGCCTGAGATCTCAATATTTTGCACTTAATTTACTAAATTTAACGTATTATGGCTTTGTAAGAGCAAACATGAGCAGATTAGCGGATTGGCTATCAACAAAATTTCAAGGAAGTATTCGTTTAAATGTCCACGCTTTCCGTTTATTCCGTAAAGAGTGAATTTCTTACTTACTTAAGGTAGCGCTACAGTCCTGTGTTAACTATAGGGCCTTGCTTAACAAACTTCTCCATCTAGCTCGGGCTCTAGTCAGATGTCTCCAGTTTCGCACTCTAAGTTGGTTTAGGTCACTTTCCACTTGAGCGCGCCACCTGATCCACGATCTTCCTGTGCCGCGCTATCCTGTGGGTGGGGATTCGAAGATTTTCCAGCCGGGACATTGGTTTCCATGTTGGACTTTTACACTTTTAGCTAAGCCCGTTCAGCTCGTCTTTCTATGTTCTCCTCCACTTCGCTTCTATACATACGGGACCGTAGATCACACGAAGAATTTTTCTCTCGAAACGACCCAAGGTGCTTTCAGCCAGCTTTTCTCAAAGTCCATGGTTCTGCAGGACAGGGATGATGAGGTCTTCTATAGAGACACTTTGATCGCTCTGGAGAAGGCTCTACTAATCAGTTGCTTTCTTATCCTTATTCATACCGGTAGAAAAAGTTTTTAAGTACCTCAAAGTTAAATCTGCCCATATGGTGACGTTTGCTGTTGTAGATTCTTTTTTGATGACAAGTACTTTGTTTCGCCCTCATTTACCGCTTAACCCGTTTTTGCTTCCTCTGCTTCAATACTCCCAGTATCCCCAATGATTTCTTCCGATTATTTCAATGTCATCAGCTATGCCAGACTTTTGAAAGATAGTGCCTCAGGTGTTGACGTGGGAGCTTTGTACTATTTTTTAAGGACGATGTTAAGAACATCACAAGCGTTTTTGACATCGAAGATTCGATTAAGTTGTTTTCAACCTTAATGTACCAGCGCGAATTCTCCATGATCGTCCTGGATAAACGGACGAGTTTAATAGTGATGCTTTAACTAGACATGGCTGTGTAGAGTTCAATGAAAAGTGGGTGGATGTCGATTTGGTGGTCTTGAGTTCTTTCCACGCTCTGCCGAAATGTGAATATTTGATCGACTACTGTGGACTTTCTTGGTCGAAAACCACACTGATTAGGGCCTATCAGACTTTCGAGGGACGGCTTAAGAAGTTCACATATTACTACACACAAGATATTGTAAGCGATGTTAATAAGACTGATTCCTCTAAAGTTGGTGCATTCATCGGGCATGCTTACTTCCGACCATATTAACCTGATAAGTAGGTGCATGGTCCTAACCAAATTATCTTCAACTACTTCAAGCTCGGCATTCAAGCCAACTGTTCCAGTAATCTTTGTAAGACTTCAGCTTAGATATGGCAATCTTTACTTCGTCTAAGTCGGGAAGACGGGATTGTTGGCTTTCGTCGTCTATATTGAATGGATTATCCTGCTTAACTTCGAACCTTGCAATTAACTCAAGAATATTGTCGATTTAGAGTCCAAGTCACTTGAAATATTGACGCTTAAACAAGAAATAGACTTTCCACACGACATTGTGCCTTGTTTGATCCAAGCGTCACAAAGCATTTGCACCAAAATTATAGTTTCAATTATTGGACATTTTCTTCTGATAAGACGAAATAGTAGACGCGAATCAATATCGATGAATGTTGTCAAATTATGTCTGCCCTAAAAAGTGTGAACATTTCTAGACAGTTTTAAGGTTCAGCTTAGTGGTGTTCTAATATTTCATCCTTATCAAAAGACTTAATCCGTATCTCTTGAGGGTGTTATTTGAAAAAGGAAATTGTTGACAAGCTCAAGCCCTAGGTAACAATATTCGTGCCAATATTTTTGCTTAAGGCTTTTGTCAATAGAGAAGGCAATGGTTTTGATGAAGTATTCCAAAAACTATTTCTCAAAAATCCAAAAGAACAAAATTAAATTACCTCAAGTGTGAAAACAGGTTGTTGTTTTTAAGGCTACCGACATAAAAGATAGCGCACCCTGTGTTATTAAGTAATCAACAGTGGATTTTTATACTAAACCTCTGGTATCTATAAAAGTTTTTCATCGTCCTCCCGCACATCATGGTCGTTTAACATATTGCGAAAAAAGAGCTTCGAATGTACCCATTCTTGGCAAACTACACTAATCAATACAAAGTGTATATCTAAGGACCTGTTGAAGGACTAACATTGTAGTTTGTTATCCGTTTTATGGGTAATTTATCCGATGCCGACGGAAAAATGGTAAATTTGCCCAATCATTCTTTCTTTGTTTTTTTTTCCTCCCTCTGTAGAAACGAAAAGATGTGGAAACATAGGTTTTCAGTTCTTGAACTGATGTTGTGTTTTCGTTTTTTGTACCGAGGAAAGATGAAATAATCCACATCCTGGCAGGATATTCATATATGTTCATAGTCCACAGTCCATAGTAGTCCAATTATCGAAGTGATTTTGCTTGGAGTAATTGATTTGGATTTATTTTACCACGTGCAACGGGCTTCACAGTCGGCTATATTTTATAGTAATAAAAAATGTAATGTAATTGTCGTGGACTAATTAGAGGAGTAAACATTTTTCATATTTTGATTGGAATCATTTTAATTTAGTCCTTACCAACAAAATTGGAATGTAAATAAAAACACTATTATTAGTTAAAAGGTCAGCTAAGTTATATATTTATTTTAAAGCAAAAGTTTTAGTGTTGTTTCAAATTAAATTTTTTGTTTTTCTTTTTTAATTTAAAAGCCTTTAATTTGTTTGGTCAGCAGTATTTATTATTTTTTGTTTTTTTATGATTCTGATTGCTTCATTTACCTGAACCAATATTTACAGAAGTTGAAAAATTGAACTAAAAGTTTTGTTCAGTGAACTCGAAAAACCATTTAGATTAAAATGTATAATTTGTTGTTAAATAATGAGTGACCAATTATTGTTTTTTTCCGTTTTTATTTCGAAATCGAGGTTATTCTAAATTAAAAAAGTAAAAAGTAAAAATAAACTACCTACACATGGAAATATAATTGCTTTAGTCAGTGCAGTGAAATCAGATACCGGAGATCAGATGAAAATGAGGTTCAGTTAGAGCCCTGCAAGTACTGGGATTTAGAGGTTTGTGTTTTGTACAGGTATAGAATAACTGACCATAAGGAAAATCAATTAAAAGATATAATATACTTGACTTGTATTAGTTTAATTGTGAGGCTAACTTGTGAAAAGTAGTGTCCAGAAATTGAAAATCAATAACTTCTTATTGATAGCTTTTTACGGAACTTAGCTACGAAATTTGGTTCCCAAAACATCTATCGCCCACTTTGTCCTATGATTTCAAAACATTTTAAGTTTAATATCCTCGAAAATTTGAAAAATTTGACAGCTTATCGGCATGCATCGCAATAATAATTGATTTTTACAAAGTTGTCCATTTTTCAATGTCAAAAGTAAACGTAAATAAAACACGACTAAAATATTTGTTTTCGAGATATTTCTTTTTTATTATAAAGTTTGCACGTTGACATTTTGTGTGATACACAACATTACTTAAATGATCCATCACGTGAATTGTTGCAAGCATCGATTCTTTTGAAGTACTTTTCGTCTACTTTTTGACACATATTGGGCGGTATCTCAGCCATAACTTGACGAACGTTGGGTTTTAAGTGCTCAAGAGTGAAGGTTTATCTGCATAAACACGGTCTTTCGCGTAGCCCTGCAAAAAAGTCCAGTAGTGTCGAATCGCATGATCTTGGTGGCCAGTTGATATCGCCAAGACGAGAAATTACGCGGTCAGTAAATGTTTCTTGCAATAGAGCCATATTCGTTCGAGTTGTGTGACATGTGGCACCGTCTTGTTGAAATTACATATTCTCCAAGTCGTATTCTTCAATAACATGCCAAAAAAAAAGTCGGTTATCATATGACCATAACGCTCCGAATTAATGGTGACAGTCGTTCTTTATTCCTTTTCGAAAAAGTAAAGTCCAATCAAAACTCCAAACCAAAGTGCGCACTAAACAGTGACTTTTTGTTGATGCAATGGCCTCTCTTCAATTACTTCAGGATGCTCAAAACCCCAAATAGGAATGTGCTTCGTCGCTGAAGAAAATGTTTGCTGGAAAAATCGCTGTCCGACGCCTGTTGTTTAAGCACCCATTCGACGTATCTACGACGTTGTGAATGGTGGTCAGCTGGCTTCAGGTTTTGTGAGCTGGACTTTATATGAATGTGCCGTAAGACAGCCCTAATTCCTGAAACGATGCAACAGTTTCACTTACAGCAGCGATGTTTTTAGTGGTACGAGCAGACCTCCCAATATCTGTAACCAATCCAGTCTTTTCAAATTTCTTCATATTTTTGTCAATTGATCGCTTAGCCTAGACGATCAAGTGAACCATAATCTCCTCTTAAAGCACGATATGTGGCTGAGGAATGACCACCATTTTTGTAGTAGGTTTTAATAATTTGTATGCGTTGTGCGATAGTTAAGCGATCCATTTTCGTAAATGTCAGACTTTCAACTGACAAAATAAAAATTAGTTTGACAGATGTCGAATTCCAGCCCTATCTATTAAAACCATAAAATGGTTAACACTTTACATTTCGTGTTCGTTAATCAATTCTATTTATCCATCGGAAGGATTCCAAATTAATAGAAAATGTTTATATTTAGTGCAGATCGGACAGACTTTACTAACTATGAGGCTTTCCCCTAGATTTATTGATATGATTTGCAGTTTTCTGAAATAATTTGAGTGCACATAAGGAATTTGGTGGGGTTCCTTAGGGCTGCATTTTAAGTCCATTACTTTTTGTTTTATTTATTGATGATATTTGTGATGTATATTTGCAGGAGGAATACGTTAATACTATACGCTGATGACTTAGTGCAGACTAGCAGTTGCAAATAAATTATGCTGAAATCCATTTCTCTCGATGTGGTATATAGTATAATATGATTATAAGCTTACCTCTCATCTTAAAAATCGATGCAATTAATGCCTGACTCTTGTCGTGGTAAAAATAATATTGTTCACATAAATTGTGGTTGAGATCGTTATAAATTGATCTATGGACCGATGACGTAGCCTAGTTCAAGCAGTCTGTTCTATGCTGTTCGTCAATCTTCAAAATCAGCTCCAAGTGTTTGTCCTTGGACAGTCTTCTATTTTTACCCAGCAGTCTGAAATCAGATCCGCAGTAGCTGTTAAGTTCTTCCAATTTTTTGTACCAGCATTTTTTTTAGCAATTGTATCATTTGCTTATATTTTGGTTAGTCTTTCATTCGGTATTTTAAGTACTTTTGTAATGTAGTCTACATGCCATTTCAAAGTTTTTATGCAAAGGGGTGACAATCCTGTTTCAATCATAAGAATTTAGTTAGGGGTGTTTTTAAGAAGTCGGAAGCATGCAAGAAGTTGTCCAACTGCTTTATAATTTTCACATCCCCATGTTTGTGCTCCATAAAGCATTACAGATTCCGCCACTTCCACAAATACCTTGTATCTAACACTATTCCAAATTGTTTTGTTCGAAAAGCATTTCCTCCACGTTGCACTAATTGTACTATTAGCTACATCTAGTCTTTCTTTGAGGTGGTGCACCATACTAAGGTTGTAAGAAATAGTTACACCCAAATACTTATAGGTTTTGACAACTTCATTAAAGTACGATTTTTCGCTCCTTGTATTATTGCATCATCGGCAAATAAGAATGCTTTGATATTTGTCCATGCAACTTCAATACCTCTAAGCAAAAAATCAATTAAATTATTGATCAACAAGGCAAAAAGACTTGGACTTAAAGCGTACCCTTGATTAACTCCCATCTTTGACTCGAACCACTTTGAGGTATCGGAAGAAAAAGGTGATTACCTTTGAAGCATAACACAAACTCAATTTCTCAATAAACAGGTATGATTTTTTAACAAGAGAGATAAACAGAAGTGGAAGAATTCTTCACAAGTCTATCATTGTAGACTTCTACAAACAAACGTCTCTGTGTTGAAGTTTTTTGTAACTCAATTTTATGTCTTATTGAGCTGACCTACCTCAAATCTGTAATCTTTGCAACAGACGCATTATTCAAACATGTTTTATTTATCGTAGTCCAAGTCAGGATAGCAATTCGACTTCCAACGAATTCGATGTGCTGTCAGACTCTATCCAGGGAATTGTATCCCATTTTCCGCACAGTGAGATCTTTGTTTCGGGCGATTTCAATGTAAACAGTTCTTCGTGGCTGCGCTATTCCGGTCAGACAACACCCGAAGAAGGTATCTTAATATTCTTGCAGAGTTAAACCACCTGGCTCAGTTAGAAGGCGAGCCAACTCGGATTCCTGACGTTGCAGGTCAGTCCGCCAACACGACTGCGATAAGTGTTTTATAGCCCCTAGGCATTGTGTGATATCTGCTAATTTCTCATGCCAAAACACGCCAGTTAAAGTTAAAAAACCTACGAGAACCGTTTGGCAATATGAGAAAGCAAACTGGGATGGTCTCAATGAATTCTTCAGGAACTTCAGAAATGATTACAAATTTAATTGTTTGAGGAATGAGAAATTATATCCTGAATAGGGTAAAATTTATCAAACCTAAAGAAAACTTAGGATCAAAGATTTTAATTTTCGGATTTATAAGTCCAACCCCATTGAGGAAAACCGGAATAAGTTCAAGCAAGCTAGAAAAAATTTTAACGAACATATTCGTAAATATTTGCATGACCAAAAATGATGGAAAAAAATACTACAAAGTCCCAAAGGTAGTACAAATTGGAAATCGTTTGTAAAAAAATGTGCGCAGCAATACGTCATCGTCAGTTTCTACGACCGTTTCTAATGACACTCCTTTTGTAAGCTCGATTGATAAAGCCAATTCGCTTGCAGCACAGTTTGCTGTTAATTTCATCCTTCCAATAAGTGACATGACTCCTCCTGTACTCGAAAGCTTAAACGATTCTTTGAAACGAATCTTCTTTTGCACTTGTGCAGTCGCTAGGAATACTAAAAGATCTTGACATTCCAAAACCGGTAACCCGGATAGTATCCCCTCTATCTTTCTGAATAGGTCTTCTTCAACGCTGGCAAAACACTACGTACGCTTTTTCATCTATCCTATTCAACTGGTCTCTTTCCGAGTGAATGGAAAACTGCATTTGTCCAGCCTGTCCTAATTTTCCAGCCTGCCTAATTCTCTTCCCCTTACGTCTCTTATTTCAAAGGTCAGGGAAACGCTGATCAATTTTCAGCTTAAAAAATATCTTGAAGAATGGAAGTTTCTTAACGACCGGCAGTACGGCTTACGTTGCAATAGGACCACTAGTGGTCTCATTGCTTATCTCAGTGCATAGTGAAACAAATCTTTAAATCGTTATGGAAAAAGTAAGATTGCTCCACAGGCTCTCTGATTATAAATGCGTGCTTTTCGTATTAATGAATCTCTTCTTTGTTGGGTTACAAATCACATTTCGGACCGTTTAATTCAAGTAGTATTGGACGGATTCAAATATGATATCCACAAAACAAACACTGGTGTGCTCCAGGGCTCCGTTTTGTCTCCGACGCTTTTCTATATTTTTATAAATGATCTTTTGTCTGAAACTTCTTACCCACTACATTTGTTCGCTGATGACAGTACAATCAGCTTTTCATATTCGTTTTTCGACTCTCGTCCTTGTTCTTTGGATGTGGACTAAAGCTCTAAAAATGATAAGAGACATTTGCTTCCCTTTAATACCGCCGCAAGGTCTCATGGCAGTTGCATTCCGTCCCTCGATAGATTCAAACGTAATACCTGTACTTTTAGGAATGCTCATCAGTTTACCCTTTAATCCAATTTCGTACGTACTGTTAAGTACAGAGATTCATTCTTTAGCCGAACTACACGAATATGGAATGCTTTACCAGACTCAATATTTCCCACTCATTACAATGTGCAAACATTCAAAACAAATGTACATCGGTTTCTCCCTTCTAATCCTAACCTCCTTTCCCAATTGCTCACACTGTGTTTAATCATTATAAGGGTGTTCATAACCCCTTAAGTCCGCGCACAGTATAAAAACAAATCGAGATAATGAAGATGTAAACTTGTTTTCAAATACTAAAAGGAGAACGGAAGAACATTTTAACATTTCGTAACAGTTACGAACCTTAAAATCTTTAGTTCAATCAGTTGCTGCATCATCTTATTTTGTGTCTAAAATTAAAAAATTGTAAATTTTGCTTTAAATACTTTTTGTTTTTTAAATCATCTAAAAATTGATATTCATTTTTATTTCAAATCATTTGAAACGTTAAGAAATGTCAACATTTTGAACTCGACAAATCGGATCGATTACAATAACTTTTTATTCTAGTTTTAAAAATTTAATGTCAAAAACAATGATTACTCAAGGTCTTAAAAAACCTTTTCCTAAAGGTTAACCAATTTTTGCCAATTAGCAAATTGTCCAAATATTAAGTCAAACAATAAAAAATGAAATTTCCACTTCCCCAAAAACGAAAACAATCGTCAATTATGTAAATTCCCATAAAATACATTATTTCAAATCTTATAAAGGAAAAAGGACATAAAGATTCCTTAAATGGGCGGCAATTGGTTTAAGTGTTTATTTATTCTTGTCAATTTGATGCCGATACATATTGGAAACATTGGAAACATTGGAAACATTGGAAACATTGAATTAATAATATTTATTCTGACACTTACTTGCTACAATATTACATAATGTAGTCAGGACAATTTGATTTGAGTCTCCGATTAAGGTGAATAGCTTAAGTATTAAAACTTGCTATGTTGATTAGGTGTTCTATTTTATTTCTACTTTCATTCAGAGTCAGACATTTAATGAAACCCTATAGAGAACAGGTATACCATGGCTTACAGTGTGAATGTACTTATAAACGTACATATTTTCAAGTTACAAAAAGGAAAAGTAAAACAGAGAAGGACTAGAGGTACGAGTATAAGGTAGGTAGATAGATAGGTAAGGTTGGTAAGGTAGGTTAAGTTAGGTAGGAAGGTACTTGTGCTTGGGGATTTGTAAATTTATTTGTTTTCAGTTGCTACCTGGTGCTGCATTCTCGTTTCTGGAATTTTGTTATTCGACTTCGGCTTCGACTTCCCTTGCGTTGCGTTGCGTTGGTTGTTGGTTGTTAGTTGCTGATGCTGTTGTTGTTTTTGTTTTTTTTTGTATAGTGAATCTTTCCCTCTTTTCTCCATGGTAGGTATTTTGAATAATTAATTTGGGCTCCTTGACGCAAGCATCAGAGCCAAGATGTAAAAATACTTAAATTAAAGGTACATAAAGTTAACATCCAGTCCCTGTGTGTAGTTTTAAAACAACATACACACCTATACACACACATTAAACTCGTGAAGATGAGTTCAGGTATCTTGTATCTTACCTGCCTAACTATAAATATGGAAGAAGGACCCTTTTATTAGTGAGTTGATACACAGTACATTCACCAAATGGACAAATAATGAGAAACAAACGAAGATATTCTTTGGAATTCTTAAAGACAATTTTTTTTTTAAAATACTTGTTTCTGAATACGCCTACGAGACATCATACAAAGCAGAAGCTTTCTTTTGATTTGTTTCCGTTGCGTTCCAAGACGAAGAAAAACGAAAATTATTTCGTATATGTAATCTTTATTTTTATTATTTTATTTTACCTATCATAAAAATAAAAATAAAAATAAAAGTTATTTATTGCTGGTATATAAACAGGCAATACATCTCACTGGGGGAATGTTATTCTTTCAGTCCTTAAATTTTGATAGCGTAGGGTTCATGGGTTGTATGGTAATTACAGCCCATTAAATGGCTGTGTAATATGTGTAAATTAGAGCACACTTTTGAACAAAGAGTCATAAAATGCTTCCATTATATTTAAGAAGCTTATGCTTATGTAAGTTGCTGTATGTACGTTGTCGTTAATTAAGAATTAACATTTATGTTTCTATAAAAGCCTGGATTCAACAAAAAAAAAAACTTCTAATTGTTTCTTTTACCTGTTTTGATATAAAAAAGTTTAAAATTTGAATGTTTATATTTTAACCGGAAAAAATAATATTAAAATTCAATTGTTTCATATTCAGGTAAGGCATGATAGTTACTGCGTTGGACTGTCATGCCAGAGGTCTTGGGTTCGATCCCTGCCTATGCCATCTAAAGTTTTTTCATGGGAACTGCTTCTTGCAAGGAATTGACAAATTCTCCAAGAGTAATTCTTGTCATGAAAAAGTGCTTTTTCAAATTAGCCGTTTGGATTCGGCTTTAAACTGTTAAAACTTACTTACTTCGTCAGACTGCCAAAGGTCTTCCCTGATATCTGACCAGAATTCTCACTACAGAGAACTTTGTGGATGGGCCCTTCATGGGTTCTAAGTGCCAAACTCAAGTCTACCAAGCTTTATATTTGTTGTTTCGATGTGTATTTTAGATAACTCAAAATTATATATAATAATATTATCCTTCTTTACTCATATTGCCAACTATTCTCCTCAAGACTTTTTTTTGAACGCTGATAAGAGGTTAAAATGTCTGACTGAGCACCCAAGTCTCAGATCCATAGGCGAGTCTTATACAGCAGCAGTTTGGAATTTATGGTGAGATTTTGGGATTTGAAGAGCCTTGATAAGCTTATTAGCTTTAGTAGGTTCGTAGGCTTAAAGCAGACAATTTTATTTCTTATTCTATGATATTATCAGCTCATACTGTTGATCCAAGGTTAAGTGAATAATTGGACCACCTCAAATTCATGATCATCGAACTTTGTACTATTCAGTCCTTTTGCAATTCCTCAGTAATCGGGAATTCTTAGTTTTTCCGAAAACACCAAATATGATTGTTTAGTGATGCAAGTTTTTCTTCCCCTCTGATCTGGCTGTTATCCAGGAGTCTTATATAAGCCCATAACTGTGCTGGTGCTCCCGCAACTTACTAAAATCTAATGGAGAATATTGAACGTGGAGCATTCAAAGAGATTGGTCTTGGCTTGATAACGTTAAATCGTTCAAAATTTAATGTCTGATCCTTTTTTAGCGTATTTTAAATGAATATAATCTTGAGAAATTAATAATTGCTTTCCTCCTCTTAAGCAATTCAAATGTTATATTCGCGCCTCCAGGACAACTCATCAATATAAACTCGAGCGCAGCTTTGATCGCACTGTCAATCACAGAGATTCGTTCTTTAGCCGTACTACGTGAATGTGGAATATTTTACTGTGAATTGTCTATAAAAGTAAATGCTTCAATTCGGGGTTAGTTGTTAAAAAATATCTTAGATAGAAACCAACGATATTTTCGACTAAATACCTTATTCATTTTTTTAAAGACGCTCACTTTTACGACGATCTTTACAAGATTGGAAAGACTTACTCATGGTGAAATTAATGTACTCAGTGACTACCAAGCCGGATTCCTAAAGTGCGACTTGACAGTAAACAATATCTTCATCCTGACAAGTATTCCCCGATTCTATCTAAAAACAAAAACTATATGTCTTCATTGTAGACTTCAAACCAGCTATCGACACCATTGATAGAAATGCCTTTTTTTACAAACTCTCAAATTTGGTCAAGTCTACGAATATGCTCAAAATCCTGCAAAAGCTTTATTAGGAAAACCATGGGATATTAATGTATTATCAGAATGGTTTCTAACAAAAACAGGAGTAAAACAAGGCTGCCTCCTTAGTCCACTTCTTTTAACTCCCTTCTTGAATGAACGCGGAAACTAAAATCAATGTTCTGATGTAAGCGTATGACCTAGTAACATGTGCTGACAATAGGAATATGATGCAACTGATAATCAACAATCTCCAAACTTATGTATCGTGACTGATAAGACTTAAGCTAAACACGATCAAGTCAAAAATCATGATTTTCCTAAATGGAACTGAATGATTCGCAAGAAATGACAAATAGTACTGGAGAATCGAAGAATTAGAAAAGGTTGAATAATGTAAGTATCTGAGCGTCCTGCTAACACCCCAAATTTCCTTCAAAGCTCACTTTTAAGAAAAGCTGAAAGAGTTGAGAGAGCAACAGCAAAAAAAAACTGCCAAGTGCTAAGTATAGAATAAAAGTTAAAAACATCTCCCTTCCGCCTCTTAGTCTTTTGAATTTCGCGGCTATGTGCAAAGTGCTACAAAATATATAGCAATACTATACATCATTTGAAAGGTCTTGACATCGCCTACGAAACGACGCTATGCATGATTGGTTTGGATATTGCGTTCAACAGTTATAGACGTGTAAATATGGTGTTAAATAACGCCGAAATTCGCGGTATATTGAAGTTTTCCTTCGTTGAAGGCAAATCCGCTAAAAAAACGTTCCGTGAGATTAATTTTGCTATGGAGGATAGTACTCTAGCACTTCAAACCGCGGAGGAATGGTTTCGACGATTCAGAGCCGTTAAAAACGTCACCATAGATAAGCCAACCGGTGGGAGACTGGTGACGACGAATACCTATCAAATAATGAAAAACATAGACTAGACCGGCATGTGGCATCTCGTGACATCGCCCAGGAATTGGGAGTTAGTCACCCAACCTTCGTAAACCTTCTGCAGAAGCCTGGATACAAAAAACCTTGATGTTTGGGTACAGCATGATTTGAAGCAAAAACACCTTCTGGACCGAATCAACTCCTGCGATATGTTGCTGAAACATAACGAACATGACCCATTTTTGAAGTGGATGGCAACTGGGGACGAAAAAAGGATCACATCCTACAATATCGAGCGAAAATGGTTGTGGTAGAAGAACAGTGAATCGTGCCAAACAGTGGCCAAGCCGGGATGGCCAGGAAGGTTTTGATGTGTGCTTTGAGCTGTATCCATATGGCCAGACTAAACACTTCTTTGATGACTCGTCAGAAGCTACGGAAGCTCGGGTGGAAGGTTTTATCACAACCACCAGGACATAGCTCCAAGTGATTATCACCTATTCCTGTCCATGGCGAACGCCCTTGGAGGTGTAACTCAGAATAGGCTTGTAAAAAGTGGCCGAGTTCTTCGCAAATAAGGAAGGGGGCTTCTATGAGGGGTGTATTATGAAGTTGCCGTCTAGATGAAAACACAACAAAACGGGCATATTTGGTTTAAATCCGATCTTTTTATAAAATATTATAAAGAAAAAAAGCAAAAAAGCGGAAGGGAGATATTTGTCAAATTTATATTTTAAGCGGTGGTTCTTGTAATTATGTGCGTTGCAGCATAAGTATAGGAAATCGGATAATGCGAAGAAGTGGACAAACTGCAAGGATATTATATCGAAAAACCTTCAGACTTCCAAACAACACGCCAAACTTCATACTACACACGTAGACTGGATTACTACCATTGTTCACATACACCCTAAAGCTCTATCTCGACTACACGAAGAAGGTGATGAACCAACCATCTGCGCATCTAAAAAACTACAAAAAACAATGCTTCCATAAATTGTTTAGGCACTGCAAAGAATACAAAGTTAGTGAACTAGTCGAAAGTGGCCAATACATGAACTCTTTGGAAAAGTTAAGTCCAAACAATTTGCAAGCTTCCGTTACCATATCAAAGGAAGCAAAGGATGATGAACGTCCTAGCATCTCCAACATGACGTGGGAACACTAAAAATTACTTCCATGATAATCTAACAGACTAGATGTGAACTCTTGACTTAAAAGTACAAACCATACGAAAAATATTTATAATAAACATGCACCCTATGCAACCTCCGGTAGTTGGAAGACTCGCAACATTTCATCTTAATATGCAAAGTTTTGAAAAAGATAAGGGCAACAAAAAACACTTTATAAAAAAAAACAATAAATTGTCTAAAGGAATAAAGACTTAAGTCCACTTAAGATGATTCCGTAAAAAAGTTATACTTCCATTGTAATCAAAAAATTATTATCATTTCCTCTTTCCTAATACCGAAATAAGATTCAAAATTGCCCTCAATTTTCTTTAAAAAGAAAACTTGGTGTAAATGTAAACACGAAACGAAAAATACAATCACAGAAATTTTCAATCACATTCGAAAGCCGAACATTAGCCTTATAAACCAATTGTTAAAAATCTAACTTGCCCAGGTCAGGTAAGCAATTTTCACTTTTGGTTCTTTTCATTTTCATACTTTTTGAGCACTGTCATTAATTTCTGACAAATTAATGAGAAAATGATCCCAGCAGTAAAAGAGTGCGTGTCAAATGACTTTTCAGCTAGTTTAGTAGTCAAACCAGAATGACAGCTAAAGGTTTCGGATCAACAACATCAACAAATTGTGAAATCAACTTACTTACTTTTTAAATAATTATTATACAAAATTCTAGTGTAAAACTACAATCGTTTCTAGAAGCCCCGAAAAATGATAAAAGTACATACGTCTTTTTTACAATTAGAAAAGCAACAAAATCTGAAATATTTTTTAAAAAACATTAAATTAATAATCATAAACATAATTCACATAAAAATTGTTGAATCAACACATAAAATGTTAAACTTAAAAAGTTGTATAATGAGAACCTAAGGCAAGATTTGTGAAACGCAACGCACAACAAAGATACATTCGAATCTATGAGATACCCAACCAATTTATGGTAATTCTATGGTGAGTTGAGTAGTGAAAGTTCTATCTAATTTACCGTTACACACAAACCAAGCCAGAATATTTTCTGGAGTTTCATCTTATTTTTGTTTGATCATTCTCAAGTGAACCTTTGAAGTGTAAAGTTATACAGAGTTTCAAAGTGATTCCAATGATGAGTGAAAGAAATAAAATTATAGATGTTGGATCTACTAGTATTTTATCAAGTTCGAATATTCTTGGACATAATCCAAATCCAATGAATAACTATTTGTTGGATGTAGAAGTTTTTGAAGTGGTCAGCAATTTCAATCTTTCAAAGAGTGTCGTGCCATTTTTAGCAGGTTAGTTAAAAAAAGATTCAAAATTAGAACGACCTTCGTATATTAAGTGAAAACAAAATTCTTACCAAATTAGATCGTGGTCTCACAAAGCGGAGTTTATTTTTGCTGAGGTCGGAGCATATGTCAAAGATTTTTCCGGATAGTGAACTTGGTCTGCAGCTCGAATTCGAAGATGAGTTATTAAAATGGAAAAATGATGAAGCAAGTATCATAAATTACTTCAAAACAGGAGATCGCTTTATCAAACCATATTTTCTATGTTTTCTTTAGTTAAGAAATTGCAATACGCTCTGTAGCGATTCCTTAACCGAAGATTGGATATATGATCTCTGCTGCAATCTTGACGCAAAGCCAACGTCTAGAAGAAGTTCCAAATCATCAAACATGTCATCGAATTTAACTGTACGTACATAATATGACTGTTACATATTAATGAAATATAAAATACGTTTTTAAAAATGTAAAATAGCAAGTCAAGGACATTTTATCGTTGTCCTTAGCTGGAAAGGATGTCTTAGATAACTATAACTCCAACAAAGCACTTACCCATCGTCAACAAAGGCAGATTGTTCAACTAGTTATCGAGTATTATGGCCACAAATCTCAAAGACTAAGTACATCACAATTGGACAGTATAGCAAGGGACATCGCTTCAACATTTCATAGAGAGGATAAGGTGGATAAATACTTTGTTTATTTTTGACAGCACTCTCTAATTTAATATACTCTGTCAAATAGTCAACATATTTCATTCCGAAAAGTTCAACATACGCCCATCCCACTGGCATTCTATACAACGCGTATCATAATTTCAATAGAGGCAAAACTAAGTATAGACCAACTTCATCCACAATCAAACAAGATCCTTCATCTAGTTTACCAGCTCCAGAAATCAGTGAAGAAGAGTTCGAACAATTCAAACAATATCTAAAATTTAATGATCGTCCATGGGAAATTGTTCAGGAAAAATGGGAAAAGACAGCCCCCTATAGACTGAAGGAAATACGACAAATCAGCGATAAAAACAGTTTAAGCATTTTGAACGAATGGCCATTGTATAAACATTCCGGTTCATATTTATTGGTAATTGTCAATTGAATGATAATAATATTACGTCCATTAAATTTATTTGATTCCAATAGATAAATATAGACTTTCAATCAGTCCACAATTTTGCGTACAACAAATTGTTTTTGAAACACATTGAAGTTAATAATTTGCTTTTGAAATATTATCAATCAGACGGAGGATTAAGGAATAGAGAGTACAAGAAACAGCTTCCTGAAATATGTCTGCTAGATGAAAGTAAATATGCAATCAACTATTAAACCTTCACTTAAAAACAAATTATATATACAAAATTTGAATTTTTCTCTTTAAAGACTCCAGAACATTTCCGTTATTCAATTTTCTAAGTACTGTAATAACACCAAAGCAATATATCAAATGTCCTGGAAAACCTGGTTGGAAGGTGAACATCAAGGACAGTGAAAAATCATTTGTGTTACGTTGTTCTCAAGAAAATGACATCTTAAGTCAAGTTGAAGTTGAAAAGAAGAAGTGTTTGGAATATAAAATACCCTACCAACCTTCTATCATTGCTGTGGGTGAAAGTCTTCTAAGCAAAACGGATTTCTATATATATTTTGACGGATCGCTATTAAAATTTAATAATTTTATTTCATGCTTAGACACATGCTTTAAAATATTTCATGTTTTTGATTTGGAATATCCAAAACAATCTTTACTTATTTGGACTTTCATTCAAACATATATTTACGAAATAGATGTTGATTCTTCTAAGAAGTTTGCATCGTTAGCAAGGTTTATAAATAACTTGAAAAAACTTAGTTCATAAGATTATATTTAAAAAACGATGGTTGAAGATGAAAATATTTTGATAGAACCTAAGTTAGATTAAAATTAAGCTAAGAAATATCTTTAAACAAATATTGTAGTTTTTTAAGTAATTTATATGCCGAGCCTAATCTTTCCACACAAAATGTATGAACTACTTAGTCATTAATTTTATCTTAAGTCAAAAGTTTAAGTGAATTTATTTTACCTGAAAATAAAGGAGTTTGAAATAAGGATTTAACAACTTTTTTTAAAACTTTACTATCGACTTTTAGTACAATCAAAACATTTATGAATTGAATTCAACTTCGTTATTATTGCCACCATGGGTACGTTTGCATTGAAAGATTCTTTGGACCCAATTTTCGCTGACTTGGTAGCAATCGGCTCTGAGATCTTCTTACGTCGTCGTAGTTGACTTGTTGGCATTAAACAATCAGTTAACGTAGTTCTAAAAAATATTCTCTATAGGGTCGTAAGATCGAACGAACGAAGCAGTCAATCTACGGTTACAATTGTTGAAATAACACGCTTATCTAACTTGTTCTTTAATACATTGGTTGTAAGGTGTGCTGTGCGGTTTGTTGCACCACATGTTGTTGTTGAAGCCACATGTCATCCAAGTAATAAAATAAATTAGGTGGCGCAACAGTCCGTTAAAAACTCGGTCCCAATGACTTTCAACTCTCAACCATTCCTGAGTAAGAGTAATATTGTCAGGAATGGAGGGAACCTAAAGTTTTTAAGCCGAATCCGAACGGCTTATTTGAGAAAGCACTTTTCATGACAAGAATTATTCTTGGAGGATTTGTTAATTCCTGGCAAGAGGCAGTACCTGTAAAAAAACTTCAGATAGCACAGGCATTGATAGAACCCAAGACCTCTGGTTCCATGACAGTCCAACGCACTAACCATCACGCAACGGGTACTACGCTCATCAAATTAACTTTTCAATAAATCCATTGCAAGGTATGCTGTGGCGCAATAACGCTGGCCGTTGACAGTAACGCGACGAAAAATTCTTGCCCAGTAACGCTGTCGACATGCAAACTGCACCAACAGTAATTTTTAGTTGATAAAGTGATGATTTATGAAGCAAATGTAGATTTTTACCCCACCAATAACGGATATTTATTTTAGTGTCAAAACCCATTGAACCCAAAAATAAGCTTCGTCATTCTAAATATAAAAGAAAGCTCTTACAGTTGCGGTCACCGACTTTAAATTTCATTAGTAAATGTTTATAATTTGCATAAGTTGCAACGCGTTGCTTGTTCGTGAAATTCTTCTTATACAAATGTTGAGATTAATAGGGATTAATGAAAAGATGTGTTTCTAAAGTCCCTACATTGGACAACCCAATAGAGATCTTTGGTCTGTTCTTTTTCTAACTATGGTTAACTTTTGTTAACACCTATTGTCGTTCCTTATTTTCTAGACTGTTACGATTTGTTAGCCCTTGAAGGGGATGGCTTGAATGTCGAGCTCTTTAAAGCAGCTGAAGATAAGTTGGTTAGGAGCATGCACCAACTTATCTGTAAGATATGGTCTCAAGAAACCATGCCCAAAGAATGGAACCTCAGTATTGTTTGCCCGATCCTGAAAAAAGTAGATTCTCTAAACTGCACCAACTTTAGAGGAATAAGTCTACTTAACATCGCCTATAAAATCTTCTCTGTCGTAATATGTAAACGCCTAAAGCCCATCGCCAACAACCTGATAGGTCCTTATCAGTGTGGTTTTAGACCAGGAAAGTCCACGGTAAATCAAATATTCACATTAAGGCAGGTCCTGGAAAAAGCCTAAAAACACCAAATCGACATCCACCATCTTTCCATCGATTTCAAAACTCGTCCGTTTGTGCAGGATGACCATGGAGAATTCACGCTGCTCCATAAAGGTTTTTAATAACTTAACAGAACCGTTCGATGTTTTAGACAAGGTGATGCACTGTCATGTGATTTGTTTAACATCGTACTTGAAAGAATAGTGCAGAGCTCTCACGTCAACACTAGAGGCACTATCTTTCAAAAGTGACATAATTGGAAGAACTCGGCGTGATGTGAATGGGGCTTTTGTGAATATTGAGGCAGAGGCGGCAAAAATGTGTTTGACGGTTAATGAGGGCAAAACAAAGTACATGATGTAGTCAAGAAATGACCTACAACATCGACGTCTTGGTCAAAACGTCACTATCGATAGACGTAACTTTGAAGTAGTCAAGGACTTCGTCTACCTAGGCTCCGCTGTAAACGCAGAAAACAACACCAGCCCTGAGATCAAACGCAGAATAACTCTTGCTAACCGCTGTTTCTTTGGACTAAGAAAGCAATTGAGTGGTAAAGTCCGCTCTCCAGGGACCAAAGTGTCGCTATATAAGACCCTTATCATCCCGTCCTGCTATACGGTGCAGAAGTATGGACTATGACAAAAGCGGATGAAAGCCCCTTGTGTCGGTTCGAGAGAAAAGTTCTTAGTGTGATCTACGGTCCCGTATGCATCGAAGGTGAGAGGAAGAGAAGATCGAACGACGAGCTATACGGGCAGTACAGCGACGTAGACTTAGTCAGAAGGATAAACGTCCAACGACCAAGATGGCTGGGTCACGTAGAGCGCACGGAAACAAATGCTCCGGCCCGGAAAGTCTTCGAATCCACACCCACAGGAAAGCGCAGTAGAGGAAGACCGCGAATCAGGTGGCGGGCACAAGTGGAAAGAGACCTCACCCAACTTGGGAGACTGGAGACATTTAGCTAGGGACCGAGCTAGATTTAGAAGTTTGTTGGTTGCGGCCCTAGTTCACACAGGACTGTAGACGATTTGTCAATATATCGTTCCTAAACTTATTGTTGAAGTGTCAAATCGTTGTGATTTAGAACAGATCATGACTGAGCCTTGTTTTGAGCTGTCAAAATGAAAGGTTTGTTTACAAACAAGCAACAGTTTTTTTCAAAGCAAAATGTATGATACTTGTACTTTGAAAGATCAACATTTTCAAATCGTTCCTATGTGATTCAAACAACTTCCCACAATAATCAACAATGACACTTAAAGTATTTTTCAAAATTCACTGACTCCGAATTCTTGTAGTAAATTTTAATAACTTCGACTCGTTTATCTTTTCATCATGAAGCGGCAAGAAACATGGCGACGTTGATGTCAATGAGGCTCTACTTTTGCAGCGTTCTTGTTGAAAAACCCTGTATAAATAATTGTTCCTATCCGATTCCCAAAAACTTGAATTAATATTTCCCGGTACGGTTTGACCACAGTAATACATTAATAATCTTTTTGTACGATAAGCGAAGTGAAGCCACTTCTTACCATTAGTTTTATTTACTAAACATCTTTTGTCTGCAACTTCTAATTCATTGAACTGTTTCGCTGGAAACAATACCCCCACCTATTCCTATTCCTTTCTAGATTTATACTCTTGTCAATTAGGAACGGCAGCATCCCAACGACAGAATTGTAAAAATGTAGTTCACCTTCTGTAAAACATCTCCGTAATCATCTTTTAATACTGGGTACCTTCACAAATCGTCTCATACAGAATTATTGCATTTCCGACATTACCAAATACATTGCTAAGTATTTAGAACTTCCTCGAAGATTTTAGAAAATGTGCACCTGTTCTGGTCTGGCTGCAAAATTCTTCATTCCTCAAAAACTTGAGTAAAACTCACATTGTGGACAAGATCTTTTATGCCTGCTTCAGTTTTTGGATAGAATGGCTTTTAAAATGATAAAACTTTTTAATAATTGTTGTTTGATAGAAATTTCCATAAACAATGCTCTGTTCAGAATATAAGTAAGTATTTTAGTTGAAGTCTGCTAAAAATGGTATTGTTTCAGCTTATTGAATCTTCGGTTCTCCATGTTTCATCAAGCATCAAATTTCAAAGCTTATAGATTATAATGGCTCCATCAGGAAAATGCTACTTCGCTAGAAAAAAGATATTGTTCTCTTTATCAATGGCCTTGATATTTGTAGATGACTACGATTTTTAACACAATGTCACTTAATTCCTTTTCCCCTATAGAGTCGTCATATTTATGCAACACATATATGCGAATAGAAATCCGAATACTATGACCAAATCTAGGACATGTATACCAACCCCAATATATGTACAATACCTAAGAGTACACACCGCACCTATAGTACGAGTACCTTCCTTCTATTCCTAAAAGTGGATATGAAATGCACGTTCAAACAATGTACTCATCTTCGTTTTGTAGTAGGGTACTTTGTTTTCAAAATCTGGCACAATCCTACACTCGTTTTGTTTGTTTGTAAAATGATTTTTAAGGATTTTGCTTTTTGTTTTTCTTCATTTAGGATAAAATACTCATACTTATCACCACGCCTGCTGGCTTGGCTTGTCTGGCTGGGCTGTTCCATTCCGTATACACTGTTTTAACTGCCTCAGAAAATTTGCACTTTTCGAAATGCTCCAAGCTCATCGTTGATTCTGATTGCTGAACGGGAAACTTCAAGTGCATCACTGAGAGTACCTATGTAGTCATATAGTGAGTTTTGGTTAAAGCAAAAAGGATACAAGGATAAAAAGGATGTTTTATGTACAAAAGTCATTATGAGAAATATAGTTTTCGCCTTCGCCGCATTTTGTGTAAACAAGAGTGTCTAATAAAAGAGTATACGTGCGTGCACATTTTATTTGATTTCGGTATTTCATGCAAGGACAATAATGTGATGACAATAATAACCGTATACGAGTATATTCTTGCTTATCACGACTTTCTTCATAAGGATACAAACGCAATAGAGGACCACAAGTGGGTTTGGTTGGTTGAATGTAAGCATGAAACTGATAACATAGATACTCAGGTGCGGATTCAGGGACCATAAGTACAAACATCGATTAACATGACTCCGTAACTTTCACCGTTGGCTGAAAACTTGGTCCTTGGCACCTTTTACAAAAAAAAAATGTTCAATTACTTCCGTGACTTTTTGTCAAAATATAGAATACAGCTATCAGTGTCAAAATAACCTGTGATTTAAGAACAAACCATTAGACGGTATATCCTGTTGGTCAATCGTAATACTTGTGATTTGAAAGTAGAGAAGTACTGTCAAGTATAGATATTTCTTTTTTAACCGCACATCAAGAATGTTGAATGCTTAACTTAACTCTATTTTACCCTTCCATTGTGCTATTCAGAATTTTAAAACTAATGTGCTTTGAAATCTCTATTTTAAGTCTTCTTATAGCTCGCATAGTGTTTATGGAGGATCCCAGTAAAATTATTCGGGGAAGTTTTGTATAGATCGTTGTAGGACACTTTAGGTTAAGATATTAATATACATACATACTTAGTGCTCTTTTAAACTAACCAAGAAAGTTTTTTAATAGCTAAGTTGATATTATTAAGTGGCCTGCACCGTTCATTAAAAATTAACCCTTAGTTAGCTCTTTTGATAAAGCTAACTTGTTTGCAAGGCAGTTCGCCGAAAATTCCACTTTACCAGATAGCGTCAACAGATAGTATCCCCGCTATTATTCCGAAGAGGTATTCTTCCACGCTAGCAAAATCACTGCGTAAGCTTTTCCACCTATCCTATTTTTCTGGGCTCCTTCTGATTAGTTGGAAACTGCATTTGCGAATTTTCTTCTTCCGCAAAACATCGACCGATAATACTAACGTCCTTTCTTTCTAAGGTCATGAAAACGCTGATTAATTATCAGCTTATCAGTGGAAAATAGGTCCACTGGTGATCTCAAGCTTCATCTCACCGAACAATGGAACAAATGCTTACAAAGTTTTGTAGAAAGTAATATTATTTCACTTGATATTTCAAAGGCATTTGATAAAGTCTGGCATCTTGTTCTCTTATCGAAAATGCGGGTTTTTGGTATTGATAAATCTCTTCTTCGTTGGATTAGAAATTTTTAAAAAGTTGTTTTCGATAGATTCAAGTCTGAAGCCCTTAAAAAAAATGCTGGTGTGCCCCAGGGCTCTGTTCCATCTCCAACACTCCTTATCATTTTTATAAATGATCTCCTGTATGCAACTTCTAATACAATACATTATTTCGATAGGACTCTTAGTTTCTTATATTCGTTTCTCGAATCATATCCCTTTTCTTCGGTTGTGGAACTGCAACGACAAAATATGAAAAGCTCATTAAAATCCGACCTAAACAGCATTTACAATTATAATTAAATTGGGTGGTGCAACAGTCCGTTGGGCAACTAAGGCCTAGTGACTAACAACTCTCAACCGTTCATGTGTGTTAGTAATGTTGTCAGAAATGGATACAGTTTATATGCCGAATCCGAACAGCTAATTTGAGAAAGCACTTTTTTATGACAAGAATTACTCTTGAAGGATTTGTCCATTCCTCGCAAGAGGCAGTACCCGCGGAAATTAACTTTTTAAATTAAGGTGGCAGAGGAATGGATTGAACCCAAGACCCCTTGCATGACAGTCCAACGTACTAACCATTATGCCACGGGTACTAAACAGCATTTACAATGGAGAATAAAAAACAGTGTGGAATTTAATGCTTCAAAAACCCAATGCTGTCTTGTATCGTTTAAGCAAGATATACCCCCCTTGCCATTATCCATAGATGGCACTTGCATCAAGGAGACTGAACACCTTGATATTCTCGGTATGTGTATCACCAACCACTTTTTGTGAAACAAGCACATACACGATGTCGCCAAAAGTTCCTCAAGATGCAAGAAGTTTTTCTCCCCCTCTGATCTGGCTGTTCTCTATAAACCTAATATACGTCCAAAGCTTGAGTATAACTCCCATATCTGGGCTGGTGCTCCTGCAACTTACTTAAGCCTCGTTTACAGTATTGAACGTAGAGTTTTAGATGGATCGGTGATACTACCATCAAATAAATATTTACGTCGCTTGAACATCGTCGAAAAGTTTCTTGTCTCAATCTCTTTTACCGTTATTTTAACAGTTTATGCTTTAGAGAAATAGCCCGCTGCATTTCTCCCTTTAAACAGTTCAACTGTAATACTCGCGCTTCTAGGAATGCTCATCAATATACTTTCGAGTCCAACTTCGGTCTAACTGTCAAGAAGAGAGATTCGTTCTTCAGCCGTACTAAGCGAATGTATTATTATTGAAAACCATCAAGGACACTGTGTTTTCGAAGCATTAAATCAGTTGATGACCTCGAGTGTTGCAAAAATCTATTTCATAAATTAATACACTCTCATTTCAAACTCCAGTATATTCAATTGCCTGTTCTGGCTACTTCTAAAAATGTCCTTCAGTTGCAGGACATTAATTTACAACACACCAGACCCTCTAGCTCTGTCCCATCCCGCGATCCGCTCTTGCCTTCCATATAATTCATACAGAATATAAATAAGTCCCATACTTGACGTACTATGTAGCAAGGATTCTTATGTATAAACAAAAAAAGGACCAACAAAATTTTTACCACACATCCTCATTAGTACACAGCACATCGAGTGTGTTTTGAGTAAGTTTGATGTGATGCACTTTTTGTAACAAAACATAGAATATTAAAACAAAATAAAAAGAAACATCCTCTTGTTGAGTCCTTGTTTACGAGACGAGTGAGAGCGTCCAACGACGTATACATATATTCATTTAAAAAATTGATGTTGACACACATTTCCTTGTTACATTCATTTACAAAATAGTGGTGTGACTAAACCATCTCAAATGACGATCCTTTTGACACTTGTGCTGTTATTAATTTTTGTATTTGTATTTTACAACTCCTTTTAAATCGTCCGTCATCGTCATCGTCGTCGGTGTCTTGTCGGTTAGGGTGATGCTTAAAGTATATGAAATGCATAAACTATACACACCATACACAAAAGAAGTATGCGTGTGAAAAGAATCTCTTCATTCCATTTCAGGGCTCTACATTTGTTTTGAATTTTATTTAACTCACTTCGTCCTTTTGTTGGTTAAAGAGACGACGACGATGAAGACAACGACGACGCTTGAAAAGTCAGTCAGCAGTTATAGTCTATTTAAAATCAATGTGTTGGAATTATATGCACATTTTTATATAGTCTGTGTGTAGCTGCATAAGTGTTTACATTGTACAAGGACATACCATTCGGTGTATTGTGTATCAGGATGTTCATACTACCAAATTCTTGGAATATTTAATGTTCCCATAAAAACGAATAAAGGTTTATGTGAATTTCTTATAATTAACCAAAAAGATACTGTTTGTGCTTGGAAAATCAACTCGATTTGAATATTTAATTTTTCTTTAAGGATCAAGTGCAAGCAAGACATGTTAGCTACCTTACCTATGTACAAAGGTAGATGGAAAAGTATATAAAATCAATATGTTCTTGAAGCGCACAAGGAAGCTAATCGATACCTTTTATTGTTGTAGTACTTTCCCGAAAGACCTTTCCTTTAACACGCTAGCTAGCTGAGTGTTGTTAAGGGAAACTTTATAAACTCAAAGACAAACAAGTGATTCCACTTTAAGCTCAGTAATTTTTGTTGGTTTTTGTAAATAAAATTATTGTGAGTAAAAATTGTTGTGAAAAAAATGGTGTTTGAAATTGATTGATTGAAGTGTTGATAATGCTTTCGCTGATTTATTTTTATTCTGGGAAATGTTTGTGCAAACAAATTCTTCTGAGACACTTATACCAACACATTTGTGACTTGTATGCTTGGTGGCTAGTTATACTTGATTAATTTTGGTATTGAAATATTTAGAGAGCAAAATCAATTATGTTTTAAATGACAGTTAAAAGGGAATGACTTATTTGATATTCGATACAGCTAGCTAGGGACCGAGCTGACTGGAGACGCAGGTTGGTTGAGGCCCAGGTCCGCCCCGGACTGTAGCGCCACCTTAAGTAAGTAGGTTAGTAGACTTATTTGATAACTTACGAAAAACATGATTTGATTAACAATACTCAGTATTGAAATATAAAAGTTGGTAGCGCTGGCATTTGACTCCTATCAAAGTCAGCTGTTAATATCATAATTTTAGGTGAACGTGAATTTTAGCAAGAATGTTCCAATTTCCCAGCGTTCACAGCAATTGAATGTTTCTAACAGCTCACTACGGCGGCGTATTTTGCATTTAGATTTCCATTTCTATCCTTATAAAATCGAATTAGGCAGCAACTGAAGTCTGCTAACCATTAAAATTTTTTCTTCTTCAGCGATGAGACATACACTCCTCGCCTCTTGAATAGGAGAAACTGTATAGTTTGTTTGCAATCGATCATAACAAGAAAGTGGACTGATAAAATAATAATATTGTGTTCGATATTTTTGTGTAGCTCTTCTTCTTTCTCCTTGTACAAATATTAAGTTCTGGAGAAAAACCGTTATTGGTTTTTTCCACTTTATGTTAGCATGTATTGAGAAAAAAAATGTTTGGGCATTTATTTTGTTGATCGAACCTATTTCTTTATTTTGACTATTTAATTTGAGAAGTCCCTAAATTGGGTCGAGGAAAACTATCAAAGCCTTCGACGATGCTGTTTTATGTTTTGCCAGAATAGATGAACAAATCGAGTGAGCCGAAATGTTATTTCCTCATTTTTAAGTAACTAGTGTAAATATTGAAAAAACATGAAAGGCCGAACACACAGCTTAGTTAATAATGCGGAGAGACGAATTATTTTAAGAGATTTGATGTCCAATTCACATGACTTTTTGTCAAAAATCAGGGTAAAATGTGGTGGTAAGGCTAGTCTTAGAAGTATGCGTCGTGTTATTTCGGAAGCTTAACATGTTAAAAGACTGAAAAGAAAGAAAAGAAAATCATGTTCGAAAAGAGCAACGCCTCAGTTTTTGTATGTGACTTGGATTTCGAAGTGAAACCGAGTGGTCTTCGCCGATAAAAAAAATGAAATTTGGAAGGCCTCTATGGCACTAAGAAACACTTAATTTCGACTGGTTGCAAAGCCGTGTGTGGGGGTCCATTTCTTATTATGTAACCTGTAAACTACCTCTCAATACTTTCATACCTTTTTTTTGGACCACTACGGTGGATTTATCAACATGATAATGCACCAATACACACAGCCTGGGTAGTAAAAATTTATATACGGAACCAAAATGTGGATCTATTAAACTGGGCGCCCTATTCTCCTGATTTGAATATTATCGACAATGTTTAGGAACAGTTGTTGAGATTGACTGGTGGCTCAAAATACTGATAAATGTTTTGTTTTGTATAGAAAATACTCCAGTTATTCACAATTTAACTTATGTTACTAAAACTAATAACTGGCTGTACACTTCGGTAATCAGATCGATACTCATTTATGGAGCTGTCGTATGGTGGACCGCACTGGACAAGATGGTAAATCTAAATAAGCTCATCAAAGTCCAGCGGTCAGCAGGTATGTGCATCACAGGAGCACTTAGCTTAACACCAACCGAAGCACTTCCAGTGCTTTTAAACCTAACACCTCTTGACATCTTCTCCAAAATGGTGGCAACCAACTTATGTGTGAGGCTTAGAACCACCTCTCAATGGAACAGTAACAATACTGGACAAACTACTATTCTAGACAGTTTCAGATCTATCACAGATCGCTTAGACTATACCATCCCAAAAATGGTATTCGGTAAAAGATTCCATGTGTCCATCCCTTCAAGATCCTCCTGGGAAGAAGAGAGACCTCTTGAAGACGATGCGGTACACTTCTATACCGACGGTTCAAAGACCGATCACGGAGTTGGAAGTTATATCTATTCGAAACAACTGAATCACAGTCTATTATACAGACTTCCCAATCAATGTAGTGTATTCCAGGCAGAAGTAATGGCGATTAAAGAAGCACTATCCTGGCGCAAAGAAAACGTTATATCTTGCAAGGATATACGAATCTTCTCGGACAGCCAAGCCGCTCTTAAATCTCTCGCGTCTGTCTCCACAAACTCTCAAAAAGTCCACGATTGTCGATCAACTCTGAATGAGATGACGGAACAGTTTAATATGCACCTCATTTGGGTGCCGGGCCACAGAGACATTCCGGGAAATTGCAAAGCCGATGAACTCGCCAAAAACGGAACACTTCTGCCTAATGTTGGACAAACACCACTTGATGAACACCACTTGATGAACAATACTTGATGAATCAACAAATGCTAGATGGTCACAGAGTACCAACCGCCTAGCAACCAAGCAAATATGGTCAAGCATAGACTTAAAACGGTTAAAAGGCTTGATATCCCTGAGCAGACAAAGTTTAAGCTCTACAATTGGAGTAATAACAGGACACTGCCTCATAGGAAGACATGCTCTGAGGCTAGGGGTCTACACAAATGACTTCTGTAGAAGCTGCATGGACGAGGAGGAAGAGGAAACAGTCCAACACCTTCTATGTACATGTCCAGCACTCTCTATTAGAAGGAATAACTTTCTTGGTAATCCCTTCTTCGATAATACCAGTGAACTGGCAACGATTGACACAAAACGTCTCTCTTACTTTATTAAAAGTACGAAATGGTTTGTTTAAGTTCATTACTCTCCCATGAGTAACCTCATTAGTGGTATCACAATGAACCCTTAAGGTCTACGTGCGTCAATGACATCTGGACAGCCACTCCAACCTAACCTACTACTAAAAATAAGCAAACATCTCTAAAACTAAAAATTCGTTTTTCCATAAAAATGCCCTATTCAAGTGGCACACATTTTCGAACCCTTATTTTTCTGGTTTTTGGTTGATAATACTTTGTTAACACTTAAAGCCTTAGGATTAAATCTTTCTTTTGGTCAAATAACAAGAGTTAAATTAAGTTTAATTTGGAAGCAATGGAGGATAAAAAAAAAAACAGGCCTAATGGGTGTCCTATTCAAATGGCCAGGAGTGTATATACTTGCCCCGATTATTCAAATTGTAGTTGCATCCAAGCAAAGATACTGTTTGGTGTGCTCTATAGTCAAAAAGAGTCATTCGTCCGTATTTCTTCGTAAAGGCCAATCACAGTAAATTCGGAGCGATGTTTTTGAATGATGTCGATATTTTTTGGCAGGCGATTGAAGATCATGGCCGAACATGTAGAGCAACAAACTTTATTGCGTGAGAATTTCTGTGGTCACATCATTTTTCATTTGTTTCTATAGAGCTACGAAAAAAAACAGCTTACATTAATAATTCCCGAACTCTAGACGCATTAAAAACCAAGATTTCTCAAGTTTTTGACGAGAAACCACCGAAAAAGAAGTTAAAAATAAATCATTTCAAAATAAGAATTTTCATCAAAAACTTATGGCTATGAGTTTTTATTGGGCTTTACTTTCGAAACCAAAAAATGAATGACATTTTTGACAATTTTTTTGTCAAAAGGTTTAGCATTTAATATTTAGCTAGTACAATTTTTAATGTCAGAAACAACAAACTAAACAATTCCTTGACACAATACTAATTCAATCTCTTTTAAATAAGATTGATATGTCATCGACTAAAGTAACCTATCAGTATCTCTTTTACCACATGGCTTTAGAGATTCCATTTGGAGGTCAGTGAATTGCGAATATCTGATACTACCTTAAGTTTGAGTTCGTTCCCTTGGATTCAAAGGATGTGATATAATTTGACAAAGTTGTTAAAGTAGCCATTTCGTGATTTAGAAGAAAATAAAAAAGATTGTCCTCTAAATAAGTGAAATGTTTTTTGAACTTAGTAACTTACTGAAATGGCTTATATTTCACTAAACAGTTTTAAATTTAGCTTTGTATCATTAATTTGGCAGCAAAAACACATTCGTAAGCTGGCTTTCTTTCCGATTACCTCAAAATTAAGAACAAAACTCTTCACTAATCGCTTAACTGGCGCCCAACGCATTCCTCAAATAGAAGTAGAAAATGTTTTTCCCTTCCTTTGTTTTCGTTTGATCTTACCTTTGAATAAATTAGATTTGATTTTTATTTAATATTTCTTAAATTTTGTATTTCTTCTCTATTTTGAATAATATTGTGTTATTATTATTTCCCCTAAATTGGGAACACTTGTTAAGGCCTTCATTTCTTTTGCACACAAAGTACACACACTGTATTCACAGTCATCGGTGGTGCCGTCACTATATGGTCTGTGTTCGTGTACAAATGTAGGTTTGGTAAGGTCTTGCGTTCGTTGTCGTCGTCCTTGGTAACCCTGCTAACAAAAACAAAAGGTTTTCACTCTTTCTAGTCCTTTTTCCTCGATTCGAAATTATGTAGTAGCTACATAGGTTTTAGCTTTTTTTAAAATTTCCATTTTAAGAGTTGATTGCTTAAAGTGTGTTGCGCGCTGTGCTGCAAAAAGCGTTCGTTTGTCTTTGCTATATATGTACCAACCTACTCGTTCTTGTAGTAAAAATGTTTAAGTGACGAATTTCTTACGTGAACTATGTTTCCTGAATGGAGGTGGAGAACGAGACGCAGACGCTCAGTTTTGGTAAGGTTTCTACAATCTTCATACATATGATGTGTATACATTTCTATTCATTCTGCTGAACGTCTTCTTTACAATGTCTTGCACTTGATATGCTTTGAATGCTTTCTCTACCCCCCAACCCCCACCATCTACCATCAACCATCCACCATCCGCCAACATCATCATCATAGGTAGGTACTTAAGCAAGCATGTTGCACTTTAACTTAAACATTACGTGCGTCGTCTGTCTTTGTCGTATAACCAACCGGAGATAAAGTCGCAGCCGGAGCTGGAGCTGAGGCCGAGACGGTAAAGGGTTGTGTAACTGTAAAAATTCTTAGAAGCTACTGATTGGATTTATATATACGGTTCATGGAAAGAGCTTAGACCAGGCTGTCAGTCTTGCAATTGACGTGTTTTTTATTCGTTTTTTGTTTTTTTTTCCGTGGCATATGTGCGCGCTGAAGAGTCATCAGAGTCAATTGTGGCAAAACGAGCGAAAGAAACTTTACACGAGTTTTAAATTTGTTTTGATAATTTTAATATTTTCTTTTCTCCAATTGTGTGCCTTAGTGAAGACAGGTAAAGTAAGGGTAAATTTGACATTCGTAAAAAAATATTACATCGAAACAGCCTGTGAGTCTTCTGATGTTACATAAAAGCTGGCAATTCAACCCAAAATTTTTGATCAAATCCAAAGAACCATTAATAAACAATGTTCATCAAAAACCTAAATAAAGAATAACAATGTAAAACATTTTTTAATAAACTATTTCTTCGACTTTTTTCACTTCCAATGCTAAAATGTCTAAAGTCGTTGAATCATTGGTTTTCGGTGGTTAATTTTTATCAGTTCTTTGAGAAATAACAATGTCAGATATTTTATTTCATTTCCGGCCATAAAATAAATTTTCGGTATCGCAATCTATTATCCGTAACAGTTGCTGAAAGATTCATCTTTGAATAAATAACACATCCAGCCCTCAAACAATTCCGTACTAAGAATTGAGAAGCTCGAAATGCCACAATTCTGCTTATTAACGAAGCTTTTCAGGTTGAAACGGACATCCACATAATATTGATGCATTTCATGGATCCAATCAGGAAAGAAACAGCGTCGATGTTAACTGAACGATAAAAGACTTTAAGGCCTAAGTCTTATAGGCTCGCGATAGAAAAAAGTGTTTTTTGTTTACAGTACACTCTTAATTGTCGCAACAGCTCAGATTTGTCCACCAGTTCCGAGAAGAAAAAAACTTCACCACGGAACGGAATGAGCTTCAGCTTCTCAAAATGATTTTCAAAAGTTTAATAAATTAAAAAATGTAAGAACGGGGTCTTCAACTAGAAAATAAGTTTTTTCAAAACAGTACCTTTTTTCATAATATTTTATTTTTGATACCATAACAATTCCTTCTTAAAAATAACAATATGTTAATTGTTTAAGGAAAAAGTTTCATAAGTTTTTGAATACGATTTTTTGATGTTATACATTTTTGAAATGGTTGTGTCTTCTTCTTTTCAAAACATTTAATTGTTTCAGATTCAATGTAAGAATTAATTTAAGAAAGGGTCTGTTTATTTTTTAAGTTAAAGTTAGCTCCAGCTGTCTCTACAGCTTTGATTTGTAAAATTTCTTTTTGCGGCAGAAGATTCTAAACTTTGCAAACCGTCTTCCCAGGCATTACGAAATCTAATTTGCGACATCTATTCACGAAAGTTTGCAGCTATCTTGTAATGGCTGAAGTAACCTTCAAAGTGCTGCACGCATAAAGAAGCACGGATTTGACATTTGTGCGAAACAGTTGTAGCTTTGTTCTTAAGCTGATAGAATTATTCCTCCAAATTTTCGACAATATACCAAGCGCCGCTTTTTCCGATGCGGCAGATAACGTCTTGTTCGGTTCCGCCTTTGATACAGACGAAGGTACTTAAAGCTCTCTACTTTTTCCACCGATTGCGAGGAAATATTTATTTGTGAAGGTTAGTCGGGTTCCGAAGTGGACCTTTTTTTCCGGAATTAATTTTTAGCCCCACAACTTCTGCTTCTTTCTCCACACTTGATGTCATTTAATCTAGAACTATGATCCTATGAGGGAGTAAGCAAACATTGTCCGCGTAATCCAAGTGCTTTAGATAGGATGTCAAAGTCCATTGGATCCATCGCTTATAACCAAAAAAAAAACAATATTGGCGACAGAATTCAGCCCTGTCTGACTCCGCTACGGATTTCAAAATCATTTAACAACCTACCATCGTGCAGAACGTGACACTTGGGTCCATCATATGTTGCTTTAAAAAGAGCTATTAGTTTTTCTGGGATGGATCTCCTCCATAAAGCTAACCAGATATACTCCCTGCTACTGCTATCGAAGGCCTTCTCGAAGTCGATGAACAGCAGGTGTAGTGGTGATCGATATTCAACGCATTGTTCAATAATAAACCCGGGTTGTTGATATGATCAATACAGGAGAATCCAGCGCGTAATCCTGCTTGTTCGGCATCGAGTGTGGCCTCAAGGTGTTCCTTGATGCGTTCCAGTATGACTTTTGCTATTATTTTAGCAACGCAAATTCCTCTCACAGTTTTCGCACTTTGTAAGACCTCCTCTTTTTGGGAGCTTGACGATAATTCCCTTCTTTCACTCATCGGAGAAGCTTTCGGTGATCCGGGCTTCTTTTATCAGCGGATGAATCAGTTCGCTTGATGACGTTGTCCTACCGCTTCGTTGTTCTTAAGTGCTTTAATTGCGGCAACGATCTCATCTTTACTGGGAGGTGCGGTGCGGATTCGGGGATTAGTTTTTTCAGGCGCTTCAGAAGGCATTGGATGCACGTTGGATGCACGTTGTTTCCTAACAGTCGGTTTAAACCCGAGGAAATGTGTTCTTTTCACCTTTTGACTTGCTCATCCACCGAACTTATCACAGTACCATCTACTTCTTTCACCAGGTGCTGCTTTGGGCTGTGTGTAGCGTTCAACTCTTTGGATATTCTGTAAACGGCCCTTCTGTCGCACCTGTTTGCATCATCTTCTGCTTCTTGCGCCAATGTGTTGATGTAGTTACGCTTATCACGGGGCACACTGCGGTCTCTCGCTCTCTCTTTTCATGTGATACGAGGACTCCAGCTCATTTCTGTTTTCCCCTTGTGCACCAGTTATTCGAGCCCTTGACTGCTTGCAGTCGTTGATCCTTGCCCAAGATTCTTCTGAAAGCCAAGTGTTGTTGCATCCTTCTTTCCGTTCGACTATTCTGTCAGCACCTAAAATGAAAACATTCTTAACAGCATTCTAAAGGTGTTCGATGTCGTCATGTACTGTGCTGCTGAATGTTCTCATTTTGTGAGGCAGGTGGTCCTGAATTGTTGACGGGTCGTGGGAGCCTTTAGTCTGCCGAAGTTGAATTTGGGGGTTTGGGTTATTTCATTATATCTTCGCACTGTAGCTGTACGTAGTCTTAGGGTAGCTATCATTAAGTGGTGGTGGTCACGGGCAAGTCCCATGCCGGCGCCTCTTCTGTTTCGAACATCCAAGAGACTGCTTCTAAAGCGTTTACTAATAGCGAAGTGGTCAATTTGCTTGGAAGACGCTTGCCTGCCCATCAACAGCCAGCTAATTTTATGACACAGTTTGTGGTCAAACATAGGGCCACCAATCAGAAGGTCATTGGCTGTTCAGAAGTCAATAAACACCCATCACATGCCTTAGCCCGTTGGTGTTACTGCCATTCTTAGCATTGAGGTCTCCCATAACCAAAATAAAATCTCCGCGGGGAGTGTTGTTGTAGCCCGATTCTAGTTTACTGTAAAAGCATTCTTTCTCTTCATCAGATGCGAGTTCCGTCGGGGCGTAACACTGTATAATGGTGGCTGGTCGTAGTCTACTCTGAAACCCAGCTTTGATAAGCCTTTCCCGAAGGGGCTCCCACGAAATAAGGCTTCTGATTGCCATTTTTGTAAGGAGTAACACTGCTTCAGCTTCTCGAGTGTTCTGGATCATGACCTGAGGATTACTTGTCAGTGACTTGTATTTGCCCGATTCAAACCATTCAAACCCTGCGTCCAGAAGCGTCCTTACATTCCAGAAACCAATCTCTGTCCGGGGACAAAAGCCAAGCCTCGTCAACGAGTTATCATTAATTATCCTAGGCGTAGTTTCGGTTTCCATAGCGGGATGGAGTTTAATTACGAAGAGTGCTAATCTCCGTAACACAACGCCCTTGCAATTTTAGCTAACTTATGTATATAGGAATACACAAATCATTGCCCGGTGGCCACCACGAGGAGGTAAAGCACGAACTTCACCATGACAAGAAAGTTGCATTGCTGGCCTAAACCAAGTTCTAGGCAATCACCAACTACCTCATCTGCCACGCCGCAAACACCCCAAATAGATGGCTATTCAAAATGAAACCTCTTATTGGAAAACCTTTACGAGACACCAATACCATTCAATTTGTATCAAAGAGCATCCAAATACAACCCATTCACCAGCTTTATATTAAATTTATAAAAGAATTTACTTTTTATGTGAGAATATTATTAATATTAATGAGATTATATTTCCCTTTGAGGAGTATCGAATTTCAGTTCTGTCTTTTTTTGTGAAACCTAATTCACGAAGTAGAGTCCAGGTTGGTTTATTTAAATTATTATTGGCATTATCGATCGATTTAGTTGTAGTTGTTGTTGTTTGATATTAAAAAATGCACCTTAATATAAGTTATGTACATATCTATAGGTTGAAATTGAAGTATATACATTATGTGAAATTTTATTTCTCTTTGGATGTACCTACATGTAGAATGTACATGTAACGTAGTGAATAATGAGAATCACACGAAAATTAAACTTATTTATTCTCGTATCAAATGACTGTCATAAAAGACTGCATTTTTTTTGTTTTAATACTTTAAAGTTTTATGTGACAATGTACCAGGTGAACAGGATTTTTGTTTAAGTAATTAAAAAGATACTTCTATACATACAGACATAAGAGTATGAGTATGAATTTTGACGAAAGTGCACCTGGTTTTCTGTAAGATTTATTTTAGCATCAACTTTATATTTATTTGAACCAGGTTAAATATTAACCTGGTTTTATTAAAAGTAAAAATAGAAATGAATAGAATTTTTTTTAGAAAGAAGTTTATCCATGGTACAAAGTTTTGAAATTCGTAATTATTTGTATTGATCATACCGACATATATTTTCCTTATTCATAAACTTCAAATAGTTCCATATCGAAGCTATAAGCTAATGAAAACTAATTTCCAATTTCTTTAAGTGAGAGCTTTTCCAAATAAAGTGTGGCAAACCAAATTAAACTTTTCGAATATTAGAATATTAGAATTGCTGCATAGATAACTACATTGTAAAGTTTATAGTCGAAAATTCATATAAATGAAGGTATATTGTCTTGACTTGGTATAGAATTGTGCAATATTCCAATCAACCCCAAAAACACACATCGTTAAATAAGTAAAATGTATACCACCTTTTCCAAATACTATCCTATCACAAAACACAACACAACTTCTCTTTACTTACTTCAAAAACTCCCACAGTAGTTTTGTAGGTTGTAGTTCGTTTGCCTCAAATTTACTCAACAAATGTCTAATGTTTCCATTCTCGTACATAGGGTGTTATTAGCTTTTGTAAAATTCCTGGTGGAAACAACTTATTAATCTTCAAATTCAAATTAAAATATATCTCTTACTCATCGAAGTGAATTATAATGACGTTTAAGAAAGAGATAATTTACTTAGCTGTCACTATTGAAGCTGTCATCTTTTGACATTTGAGAACGGAAAACTATGTTACCACGGTGCCGTAAAATTCTACTGCGGAAAGAGTTTTGACTTTTATTTGAGTATCGAAATCAATTTTCAAGTGTTGCTTTTTAAACATTTGTGCGTTTGAAATATTTTTAAGGCTCAATTGATGTGTTCGTAGAGTAGTGTCCGACATACAAACAACTTTGTCGTCATTTTTAAACTCAAGATGAACTTATAATATCTTTTCAAGTTATTTTGATTAATTTATGCTAATTTAATTACTTTGCTATTTTTCCAATAAGCTGAGGACTAAAATTTTATGTAATTTATAGGCTACACAATTTTGTGGTGCCACCGTCTAAAATGTAGTCTGATAGAATAAAAACTAAAAAGTGTTTTTAAAAAAAAAGAAAACTTAAATCTTCTTATTCAGGTTTTTAACGTTGCTTAGCGTTGAGAGTTGTTTTATGATTAGTTTTATGTATTAAGAAGACACATAGTTTTGTTTTTTGTAAGCTCTCTCGACAACGTTATTTTATTATACAGAAATAGACAAAAGCTGTAATTTTAGTTTAATATGTTGCAAAAAGTAAGTGTCAACAAATATAACGCCATCTGTTTCACGCAAAGTTGTGTACGTAGAGTGACCATAGTCTACGAACAAACCCATTTCATTCAGTTCTTATTAACTTCCCATAGGAAGTTTTTGTAAACGGTCCGATTTGTCAAATTGAAAATTTTGAAATTTCTCGAAGTTTCAAGGTTTATAGAGTAGAAATTCAAAATTTTAAGAGAGATATCTGTGCGTGTGTAAGTGCGTGTGTGTAAGTACGTTCGTACGTCCTTACGTCCTCAAGAACCAGAAGGGATATCGACTTCAAATAAATTTTATTATACAGATAATAATGCAGAAAAATGTAGAAATGGCTCTCAAGAAAATTGCTTCGGTGTTTTTTTTTTTTTTTAAATGTTGAACATTTTGGTTAACTCTGCATAGGTATCTGAAAAACTGAACAAAATATGTCACCACGAAAATCTTACGAATAAAAATGATTTAATCTCAAAAACATCCATTAAGTCTTAAAAATATTTCAAATAACAAAATTAAAACCTAAAAAAAGCATTACTCAAAATTTTTAAAAATTGATTTTCAACTCAAATATCTTTTCAAACATTTGAGATTATGGCTTCCATTTAATTTTCACTTATAAAAAATGTTGTTTTCAACACTCGGTAAAATTTTGAGAAAAATTGAATTGACTGTTTTTTTTACAAAAAATAAAAACTTAAGAGAAAATTTAACAAAAGTTCGTAAAAATTGATTTTCGACACAAATATCTTTTCAAAAATTTAAGATAGTAGCTTCCAACTAATTTTAACTCATAAAAAATATTGTTGTTAGCATTCGAACAAATTTTGAGAAAAATCAAATTGAAAGTTTTTAAAAAATAAAAAATAAAAACCTAAACAAAAAAATTAATAAAAGTTGGTAAAAATTGATTTAAGACATGAATATCTTTTCAAAACTTTGAGAAATTGGCTTAGAAGTATTTTTAATTTTTGGAAACATTGTTGTCAACGTTCAGTTAAATTTTAAGAAAAATCGAATCGACAGTTTTTTTTCAAAAAATAAAAACTTAAAAGAAAATTTAACAAAAGTTGGTAAAATTTGATTTTCGACTGAAATATCTTATCAAAACTTTGAGACATTGGATTTAAACTACTTTTATCTCTTCAAAAATATTGTTTTTAACATTCGAGAACAGTTTGAGAAACATTGAATTGACATTTTTTTTGCAAAACATTAAAAACCGAAAAAAAATATTGAAAGTTAGAAAAAAATTGAATTTAGACAAAAATATCTTTTCAAAACCTTGAGATTATGTCTTCAAACTTATTTTATCTTACAAGAAATATTGTTATTCGCATTCGTAAAAATTTTGAGAAAAATGCAGTTGAAAGTTTTCTTTTACAAAAAATAGAAACGTAAACAAAAAAATTTAATAAAAGTTGGTAAAATTGATTTTGGATTTAAATTTATTTTTAAAACCTTGAGTAATTGGCTTAAAACTACTTTTAGCTTTTAAAAAATACTGTTGTCAATATTCGACAAAGTTTTAAGAAAAATCGAGTTGACAGTTTTTTTTACAAAAAAACTAAAAACTTAAAAAAAACTCAAAGTTGGTTAAAATTGATTTTCGACTCAAATATCTTCTCAAAACTTTGAGAATTCGAATCCGAAATTCTACTTAAATTGGTAAAAATTTGTTTGGACTAAAAATCTATTTAACAAAACTAGATTTTCAAACTTATTTATTTCTTGATATGAAAAATACCGTTGGTAATCTTAATACTTTTAAGAATAATTCAAGTGACAACTTTTTTAATCCAACACGAAAACCTACTTTTAAGTAAGACAAATCTACAGATGGGATGGGAAGTTATCAGTGTGGGTCGCATCCCAACCTCTTTTTCGTTAACTTTTGTTACCATGTTATTTCTTATAAAAGTGAAACTATTTCTTTTAAAAAATACTGGTTTTTTGAATATCAAAGTTTAACCTCTTTTGGTGGAAACATTATTGTAGTAAAATGCTAAGTATTTAGAAAATTCCTGACTAATAAAGTGGCCTCACCATTTTAAACATTTCATATTAAAATTTTGTAAATCCAATAATAAAATTCATACCACCCTGTATATGAATTGTAGATGAATGTAAACCATCTGTTAGTTAGATGGGAAAATGTGGTTAGTTTCGGGTAAAACGTTTGTAATGTTTCACTTCGACTTCACACTTTATAATTAATGAAGGTTTATTTTTGAAAATTACTGAGAACAAAAGAGCTTTTGCTTAATTTTTGTTTTGTCCTATGAACATCTTTACTCAGTTTTTGTTATTATTTTGTTTTTGAGTATGAGCTCTTGATTATGTATTCTTTTGAGAAAAATAAGAGATTTGAAAGATTCTTTAACTTTGTCAAATTATGTTTTCTTTTTTGTTTATACTTATAAGCAAAAATATATATAAAGTTTTCCTCGACTTTTTCTTAACTATATCTTTTTGTTTTAAGCTTAATTATGCATTGAATGTTGTTTTTGTTTTTGAAATTTTTCTTGGAAGAGTTTATTTTTTCTTTTAAATTTAAACTAAAAACAAACAAAGAGAATAACGAGGATCTATGTGTAGTGTATATAGACTGATAGTGTCTGGGAGTATAAAGTAGTACAAAATAAAAGTTAAAAATAAAAAGTTTTTTGAACAAAACTCGCACTTGCATATTTACACGCAGCAGTGGGTTTATTCTTCATTCTTATAACAAGTACCTGTGAAAGTTTTTCATTCTTAACTTTAAAAAAGAAAATATACTTTATATAATAATATATGAGTATATGTATAGAGATATGTCAAGGCGAAGCGAAGGCATCACAAAAGGATCCTGGATGGCTTGCTCTTAACTGATGCTTCACTTCTTCAATCTCACCAGCATCAGCAGTGCTTTAAAAGTTTTACATTATTTCTAGCTCACTGGACAGTAGAGATTTCAAATGCAGTACATTTTGGAAAACCCACAAAATATAGAGAACATCATCATCTTCTTCATCATCGTCATCATCATTATTTTCATGGCATGGTGTATATCTCGGCAAAGTCCTTTTCTATTATATGTTGAACAAGTGCCGAACTAAGTCGGGTAAGGGCCCTAAGGCTATGGTAAACATTTAAGATCCATGTAGAATGTAAAACAACGCAAAATAACACGTTTGGCTTTTCTTGCTGCTGGCATTTGGGATTCGGATTTACAGAAATGGGAAGAGCTTCCTCTATACTTAAAGCGGAACGTAATTTAGGTTTCCTGGAACTGGAATTGAAATTAAATAAGTTCAAAGAGCATTAAATGCATTTTGTCTTCTTTTTTGAAGTTTTATAAGCATAAACTAATAGTGGAGTAAAACACGAAGGTATCTGTCTTTAAAGGACGATGTTTGTCAAAGGTTTGATTTACTTGAATTAATTTTATTCTTTCTACTTCAATCTCGAAACTAAAAACATAAATGGAATGGAGTGTTCCTTATAGCATTTTAATTGAAAATTAAATCAACACAAATAAAAGCGGTTTCATTGTGAATGAATCTCTATTTGTACAGCTGTCACAATTGAAGTTATCATTTTTGAACATTTGATAAGTAAAAACTAGGCCATTACTAAAATGTAACGATACACGTTTCAGAGCATATTGAAGATGTTAATTTAATACAAAACGTGTTGAACAGTTTAAATAACTTAAGCACTTTTGGGTCGTCCCGAAGCATCAACCTGAAGTTAGTTAGAGATGTGAAGAATCGAAACTGATATCATTGTTCAAGAAAAACGGAGAATATTTCTTCAGCAGCAAAGTAGTGTTGAAGAAATCCCAGTCATAAATATTGACAAGTATGACAGGTGACAATTTCTAAATGAAAACTTGACAATTGACTCAATTCTATCCCATTTAAAAATTGACAGTTTTGCAGAATTGTCGACAGTTTTCAATATTTTGAATCCTGCAAAAATTATGAAGAGAAACAGAAAAATACAAATTACAAATTTGTCAGTATAAAATTGACAATTGTGACATGTAAAGTGACTCTTTCGAATGTCTGATATATATATATATATATTTTCGAGTTGCAGTAGAAGAATTGGAAGTGCAATTCCGCAACATTCTTAAAGATATAATAATAACTTTGTGGCATTCTCGGATTTTGAATTTTTAAAGAAAGATTTCGAGTCTTCAAAACTACACCGGAATATGGTTTGTCAAAAATCGGTCGACCACAATAATCCCACTAAAAGAAATCATGCTCTTGATTTAAGCTTATTATCAGGGAGTTGGTAATGAACAAGGTATTTCTAAAATTTGAGTTCAGCATTGCGTCAAAAGATTTTCCAATCTGATGGTAGATAAATTTTTGGGGAAAGAAATCCGCTAGCCTTAGGTCAATAAAGGCAACCTGCATAGTGCAAACGTCAACGCCTTAGACATTTTAGGAATTTTGCTTGTGTTTCTGACATTGTTGAAGGGTTTTTAATAAGAATTGATGATTGACAATGAGTCAGTATTTGTTGACAGAAATAATGAACACTCAAATATTTGTATGTTTCTTTTTGCTGGCTGGGATCCGTTCGCGAGGTTTTGAGAGTTCTAAGCTATAAGGCAAGACAGTGGAAAATGGAGGAAGATGAAAAAGTTAGCTAGTTATTAAAAAACAAAATTACAAATATAACATTGACAAGATTGTCACGATACATTTTTCATAGTCTAGCAGTTACAAAATTGTCGGGTTTTTCAATAAGTTCGGATAGATAATGAAAATGTCAATACTGGCGTTTGCTGTGTGGCACACAGCGCCACCGTCCGGCTGGAACCATATGTCATGTCGTCTAGGTCCATATGGTTAAATTTGGATCTTAAACAATACGTTATCATCGTTATGTAGCGCTCGCTGTTGACAGTGACCTCCTCACTAACGTCGCCAAATACGACGTCGGCCCAAAATCCACACCAAACGGTAACTTCTTGAGGAAGCCATATCACCTGGTGAACCTCGCATGGGTTGGTGTCGTCCCATATACAAATTTTTTATCAATCATCCAAAAATGCGCCTCGTCACTAAAAATTATTTTTCGGCCAAAATTGGGGTCGTCTTCCAAGCGATTCCAAGCCCAGTCAGCGAACAAACGGCGTTGTCTATGGTAATGAACTTTGAGCTCCTGGGTCAATTGGATCTTGTACGGGTGTAGGCCCAAGTCCCGACGCAATATTCGCCAAGTTGAAGTCTGCTAAAGGCTGAGTTCATGTGCACGGCGAGGAATAGACAGCCTCGGGTTGTGCTATACACTTTCACGGACCGTGGCGATGTTCCCGGTCGATCTTGCGTTCCTTGATGGCACGGGTGCCGTCTCAAATTTGGCCACCAAAAGTTGAAAATTCGACTGTGAAGTGAAGGGCCACCAGGTCTACCGTAAAATGACGAACACTCATTTTGATAAAAAAGTTGTATCATTTGAACGTGCTGTAACTTGCCATGGTACTTACTTTATTTAGGTCCTCAGACCTGTTTGATATACGGTTTGGCCAGAAAATCGTTAAGATGTTACGAAGACATCTATTCACGAAGGTTTGCATTTTTCTTGTTATGGCTGAAGTAATCTTCTAAGTGATGCACCAATAAAGAAGCACAGTTTCGACATTTGTGTGAAACAGTCGTAGCTTTGTTCTTGATAGAGTTATTCCTCAAAATTTTCGATAGCATATCGAACGCCGATTTTGCTTTGCCGATGCGGCAGATTACTTCTTGTTCTGTTCCGCCTTCGGAAGAGACGATACTTTCAATGTTTTGGAAGATCTCCACCTTTTCCACCGGTTTTTTAGGAAATATTCATTTGTGAGAATTGGTTTGGTTATGAGGCTGATCATTTTTGTTTTGCTGGAATTAATATTCAGACCCACAACTTCTGCTTCTCTCTCCAGACTTGTTGTCATTTGATGGAGATCCATGATCCTATGAGAGAGTAAGCAAACATAGTCCACGTAATCCATGTTCTTTAAATAGGATGTCAAAGTCCATTGGATCTATCCGCTACCTGACAAAGCTGGGCGAAGTACATCGCTTATCACCAATGAAAACAATATTGGCGAGAGAATACATACCCTGCCTGACTCCGCTTCGGATTTAAAAATCATCTGACAACATACCATCGTACAGAACGCGACAGTTGGATCCATCATATGATGCTTTAGAACAGCAATTAGTTTTTCTGGGATGCCTTTCCTCTGCAAAGCTAACCAGATATCTCCCTGTTAACGCTATCAAAGGCCTTCTCGAAGTCGATGTACAGCAGGTTTAGTGGTGATCGATATTCAACGCACTGTTCAATAATGATCCGCAGAATGTTGATATGATCAATACAGAAGGATCCAGCTCGGAATTCTGCCTGTTCGGCATCGAGTGTGGCCTCAAGGCGTTCCAGTATGACTTTTGCTACTATTTTGGCAACTGCAGGTAGAACGCGAATTCCTCTCCAGTTTTCTCACTTTGTAAGACCTCCTTTTTTTGGGAGCTTGACGATAATTCCCTTCTTCGACTCATCGGGTAAGCTTTTGGTAGTCCAGGCTTCTTTTATGAGCAGATGGATCAGTTCACTTGATGACGTTTGCGCTGCTTGTAAAAGCTCTGCCGGAATTCCATCTTGCCATGATGGTTTTGCATAAACAACTAAATATTAAACAAAATGGCTGCCAAAATCTACCCGTGCCAATTGAAAAACGCTTTTTTTAACTGACAGTGTTGTAACTTGTCAAAACGTAAAATAGAAACTTGTCAGTACTTTAGGAATTGTCACTTGTCAAAGGTTATGAAATAGGGTCAAGTTTTATCACTTGCTCTATACGATCATTGCATCCTAGGTTTTAAGGCTTTAAAAGTTCAAGTTACATAAGACACATTGAATTTTTGCTAATTGCGTCCTTGGTTTGTACCAAGTTGATCCGGATTTTCATTTCTTGATTTTCATTAAACTTGAAACTATCAAAAAATATTGTTTACTTCTAGAACACGACGTATTTATAAGAACTTTTAGAAATTTTTTCAAAATTAGTAAAATCATTTTCGAGATTATTTTCTTTAGATGAAATCGACGAAATGTTAACATTTATTATGTAAGGAAATGCATTAAGATTGTGAAAGAATGTGAAAACAATAGTCTTTTAACAATCCCACTCCGTCATTAAGACAAAATTAAAAATAAACATTCTTTAAAAAAAGTTTTCTTTGAGTTCTAAGTTTGTGGGTGGGTTTTTATAAAATATATCTTAAAACCAACTTTACTGCTGTTGCTGTTGCTGGTGTGGCCTGTACTGCATACATTTGAGAATTTCACTTTTCCATTCCTTTAAAGACAAAAAAAATACTAACTTTTCTTTTCATTTCTTTCAATTTCAGGTGAATCAAACGTCAACCACACTGAAAATATTTATTTGTGATTTTTAAGTTTAAAAAAAAATAATGAAGTGAAAATTCAAGATCGAATCTATATGTATAATATTTTTCCAGCAAAGTGATATTTGTATATTTAAAAAAAAATTTAATTTTAAATTTGTTTCTACCCTGTCCTTATGTTAATTGATAAAATTTCACGTCATACATTATTGAAAGAGGTAATTTATTTTAATTTTATTTTAATTTAATTTCGAATTTTCTTTAAGTGCTTTAGAACGTTTTTATCTGTTTTTCTTTTTTAAGTTTTATATTCGATTTGAAATTAAGCTAAGTCCTCCTACGCAGAGTGCTGCGCTAGCTGATGATGGTGTTCCTGAAATTCAGCCTACGTCTATATTCAAAATAAGCTTTTCAATTCACTTTTTTAAAGACATACATAGGTACAAAACTTGTGGTGCTTATGTCGTGGCGTGGTACAATTTTCCTTAGTTGATATGAACATTTTTGTATCTTACAAAAAAAAACACAATAGGTTTTAGATAAAGTAGGCTACGACTTGACTATACGACTACGATGAATTACTAACAAAATGAATGAAAACTGTTGAACAACGGCATATGTAGTGTAGTATGAGAAAAAAATAAAAATAATAATAAATAGTTTTATGTAAATGATGTTGGTTTAAAAGATTTGGAGTGCTGCCTACTCAGTTTTTCGATTGTCATTTGAGGTTTTTCATTCAAAAAAAGAGCTTATTATTCTTCATGAGTGCGGTCTTAGAAAAAAGGGGGAAGGTATTCATTATTGTAATACTTTGTATATTGTGTATATACAAGATGGTGTTTTGTCAAGAGCACGACAAAATAGTTTTCCTTATCTTTTGGAACGTCGTCGTCTTAGGTACTAGGTCATGTAAAAATCGAAGTAATTTAATGTACAATAGATTCTTTTCTTGTGTCACTTATAGATAAGAATAATGTGTCTTTTTTTTCAAGGACTCTCTTAGAGAACTTCCTCCAGTATTTCTTTAAAAGGACAAATTGTACAATGTCAATTCGGGGGCACATTAAATGTGACGTGTGTATTTCCTAGGATCTACTATAATTTCTTTTCTTCTTAATCAAGTCACTTCGCTTCGAACTTGAATGTTTTAGTGACAATTCTCGCTGTATTTTGATTAGAAAGTGAAATTTTCACAACAGATTGTCGAATTAGGACTTTACATATATAAATTTAATTTGTGAACGCACCCATTCACTATAATCAATAAACTGTCACTGTCAATTTTTTGAGTAGAATTAAAATTTGTATGGTGGTAAAGTACACGAACAAAATATGTCTGCTAATTTTAAGAAATTTCCACCCAATTTCGAAGCTGCTTACTGAACCTTTAGGAGCGTTAACAACAGTTTTTGGTCGAACTTCTCGCCCTATTACAATGGCTTAGTTGTTTTGCAAAATATGCGTTATATGTGCAAATCCACATGTGATTCATGAATCACCACTTTATATACAAAAAGGAACTATTTGGTGAGGCTTGCATGCCGGCGGCGTTATGGGACCGTATTTTTTCGTCGATGATAACGATCGTCACGTTACTGCAAATGGCCAACGTTATCGCGTCATAAAAAGCGATTATTTTGAGCCGAAATATGAAGAAAAGGCCCCTTGGGCGAAATGCGGTATAATAAAGTGTGAGTTTAATGAGCGTGATTAAGAAAAAATCAGTCATGAGATTTAAAACCTCTAGATCATTTTCTTCAGGACAAATCTTCTTTCGCACTTGGGCATTTCCAAAAGTACTAAAAAACCTTTGCATACGCTAAACCGCTGGCCCGGAAATGATCCCCCTATTGTTGGGGAGAGGTATTCTTTAATGCTGACAAACCCTCTGTTTAAGATTTTCTATTTTTTCTACTCTACATGTCTCTTTCCGAGCGGATATAAAACAGTATTTGTCCAGCCTGCCCTTAAAACAGGCGAATTTTCTTCCTGCTATTACTATCGTCAAATTGCACTCACGTCCCTTCTCTCCCCGGTCACGGAAACGCTAATTGATTATCAGTTTAAGAAATATATCGAAGAACGAAAGCTCCTTAATGAACGGCTTTCAAAGTAATAGGTTCACCGGTGATTTGAGGGTTTATCTAGCCGAACAGAGAATAATTACAACATCAACACCAAATTTGACGGCAAGTTTTTACACTTGCTTCCCCATTCATTGCTTTGTCGCTTAGTTTTTTGGAAATAACCAAAAGCATTTACGCAAAGATTTATTCTCTCTTATTTAGCGAAATGCTTCGAGTGCGTTTCTCTTTCTAAGCTACCAAGACATAACAAATTCACCTTTTTGTTAACCTTTGGTATTGGCTTAGTCTATCAATATATTGATTTTTTTGAGTAATGAAATATCAATACCCTATGCATATAGGATAAACCACAGCCACCACGATACTCTCACAGGGAGGCAATCTTAACATATGTTCCTGGAATTAACCAGGGGGCTTCAACATATCCCGTGGTACCACATTTTCAGTTGGAATGTGAACTTAGTCTTTGATGAAGTGACATCTATGGAAGATAACCCTAGAAGTGTGGCTTCTTGTGGGATGCAATCCGCCGAGTTTTATCAACAATGCACATCATTCCTAAAAATGGTTTTTAATTCCATTTCAGACTTATTTTTAAACATATATTAAACACCGACGACTTATTGTCATTCGATTTGTATATTTACTGATACTTTGTTTGTAAATTTGGAGAAAGTAAGAATATTGCACTTGATATTTAAAAAGTATTTGATTGAGTTTGGCATCAAGCCCTCTTTTAAGAAATGCGTACTTCTGGTAATGATGAATATATTCTTCTTTGGATTAGAAACTACCTTATCTTACCGATCAATACAAGTTGTATTGGATTATTTCAAGTCCTCTACTCAAAAATAAATACTGGTGTCCCACAGGGTTCCATTTTGTCTCCGACTCTCTTCTTTATATTCATAAACTGTATTTAATCTGACAATTCTAATCCATTAAACTGTTTCGCTGACGACAGTACCCTCAGTTTTTCATATTCGTTTCTACATAGATTCACATCTTTGTCCTTCAGATGCGGAACTTGAACTGCAGCGTATGATAAGCTTATTAAATTCCGATCTCAAAAGCATTGTTCATTTGGGAATTAAGAAGCGTGTAGAATTTAATGGTTCAAACACTTTAATGCTGTTTCCTGTCGGTAAAGCGATACCGCTGCCAGGAAACTTATCAACTTTTTCTACTCGTTAGTTGTATCACAGATCACAATATTTCCAAAAATGTCGTTAAATGTTTAGGATTTCTCCGTAAATGTAAGAAATTTGTCAAACCTTCTAATCAGGCTGTAATTTACAAAGCTTTCATTCTTTCCAACCTTGAATATAACTCTTATACTCGCGGTACTAGATCTGTATCTTGCCAGCGAGTTTGGCAAGGTTATGCCTTACAGCCAACTTTTAGCATCTAGTTTTTCCAAGCACGATTTACTTTTCCTATGTTTGGATTTAGTTTTTCAGGTTAATCAACAATTTTTTAAATGCCGCATCGTATGCAAAATGTAAATTATAAATTCAGGTTTTTCGGCATATCAGCTTTTTGAGAGGCATGTTCCTATTAAAAACCTTTTCGTTAGGCTTGGATAAATAGCGACATCTCTTATGTCATGACGAGATGCCGCCTACAATCAATGGAGACGTTAAAAACTGGAGTACTTCCACAAATTGTATTGCAGACTGCGTAATCAAGTTTTCGTATTGGTCAGAACGGCAAAAAGACTTTATTATGAAAATAAATTTGGTTCTTTAACTTTTGGCAAAAAATTATGGAAAAACCTGCTTGAAATCGGTATTGACAAACAATCTTAAAAGCCTGTTGGTGACGTCGATTGTGAGGAGGAATCAACTGCTATCAACAGCTCTCTAAATTGTCTAAGAATACAAGAGGAGGACATTGTAAAGGCAATAATATCGATGAAATCTAATGCTACTGGCCTGACCAAATGGACCCAAAGTTCTTGAGACTATTGCTTCCATATAAATTGCGCTATATAACCTACATATTGAACAGCATATCGACTACTTCCGAGTTCCCTTCAGAATGGAAGGAAGCAAAGTTATTCCCATACCTAAAAAGCAAACAGGTACTGCCACAGAATTTCGGCCGATTGCCATTCTTCTGTTTCTTTCCAAGGTGTTTGAGAAAACTATTCTGGGGCAGATCCAAAAATATTTTACAATCAACAAGCTGTTAAGTACCTGTCAGTCTGTTTTTCTACCTAATCGCAGCTGCGAATCCGCCTTACTTTTTGTAACTGATGAAATAAGAATGGCAATGGACAGTGATCATGTTACTTTGCTTACACAGGTTAGATTATTCAAAGGCTTTTGATACCGTTTGATATTACTCAATTCTTTACAGAAAGCTGCGAATTAATTTTGGGTTTTCTTTAGAGTCCTGTAAGCTTGTTCTTTCGTATCTCAGCGAAAGGCAACAATGCGTCGTAGCCAATGAATACTCGTCCACATTTCTCAATGTTTTGAGTGGAGTGCCAAAGGGGTCTATCCTTGGACCAATCCTCTTCTCACTTTACGTAAATGAGTTACCACAAGTTGCTAAGCATTGTTTAATTCATCTTTATGCCTATGATGCGCAGATACTGATCCTGATCCTGATTCTGATACGTCGAAATTTTGGGGCTAAAAATGATATCGTAAGTTTAATGAACGAGGATCTGCTCCGCATTTCACAGTGGTCAAAAAAGAACGATCTCCCTCTAAACCCTGTCAAATCAACATCCCTCCTCATCTATTGCAAAAACTTTGATCCATCGGGCTTAAACCCGTTTAAACTTAACGACGAAACCATTGAATATGAAAGCACTGCTAGAAGCCTAGGAGTACTACTCGATTGCACTCTCACTTTGGATGACCACCTTAATTGTGCCATTGGTAAAGTCTGTGTCTGTCTCCGCCTTCTTCAAGTGACTCGAAATTTCCTCCCGATCAAAACTAAACAGCCACTTACTTAAGTGTGAAATTTAAGTTTCTAATAATATGGCCAGGGACTGTAAATGTTTTACCAAACTCTATTTTTCTCTATCATTTTGATATTCAAAGTTTTAAGACCATTGTGCACCGGTATCTCGTCTTTAATCCTTCTCTATTTTCTTAAAGTTCGCTCTGTGTTTAAACCTTTAATATGTTGAGGATATTAATAACCTCTTAAGTGTGCGTTAATTATTAAGATAGTGAGATTTTGGAGGACTTTTGATATCCTGTTCGAATGTTGGACTCTGCATTATCTCATATCATAAGATCTCAAGTTATGTGAACTTAAAAGCATATATATCTTAACTATGCAAACATATTTTTCAAACACTAAGTGTAAACTTTGGAAGTTTAGGAAAGGTTTTTCGGTGTTTAAGTTTATATTTGTAACGTAAACTATCAAATTTTGTGTGGAAAATGGTTTCCTCAGTTTTTTCTTGAAATGCAAGCATATTGCTTCCAAAAAAAAATATCAAATTTATTTGTAAAAGGTTATCCAAACGTTTAGAATCAGGGTTGTTCAAAAACATGATACCTTCAAATAAAACTTAAGCACAACTTGTATCGTCGTCTGTAACTATCGTATCGTGATTATTCGGCCATACATTCAAAAGATAATTAAAAATTAAACATCCTTTGAAAAATCGGAGCTCACGCTCAAAACGAGACTTTTAACTCTGAAACACGAACACGTCTATTCTGTTAGAAACTTTATCAGTCAAATAATTTTGTATGCAAAAGAAGAAAGTTACAAGTAAATGTATTTTATAATTCGATTGAATTAAAAGATCGTTCATGCGACTATTTGGGTAAACTTATTCTTTTACCCATTTTAAGAAAACTTATTTACACATTTTTTCTGACTTGAATAACTTTACTTTCAAATTATTTGACAGTATAATCATCATTTAAAAAGAAAATATCGTGACTGAGTAAATATAATTAGATTCAATTTTCCTCTGTTTTTTTCTGTTGACAAAACATCTACAATTATTTTTGAATAAATTTCACTTTCATGAAAATAAAGAAGAAGCAATGTTTTTTTTTCATTTTTTAATATCTTCATAAAATAATCTATCTACTATCAAAATGACATTAAATTTAAGCTTTTGATATTGTATCATTTCAATAGGGAAAATAAAGGACAAAAAAAAGGATAAGAACTTTAAGAGAACAAAAGAATAAAGAATAAAGGAACCCTTATAAATCATTTTTGCTCTCTTGAACATAATCATCTCTTTTCTATACCTATATACCTACCCTCCCTCCACCTCCGCCAAGCCGTGTCTATAATATTATAGAGTACGACAGGACTAGAGTAGTAACTTCTATACTTTCTTTTGAGTTTAGTTTTTTAATCTTCATAAAATTCAGTATTTTATAAATATATAGATACGAGTATGTGTATAGTTTGGTGTATTATACGAGTACAGTACAGGGTACCCAAGAAGTATAGTAGAATAGTGGTATTATGGAGCTTTAGAAACTTTAATCAATATTATAAACTGTTAGGAAAATGCCTTGAGATGTGTCCTTAGTAAAATAATTTTTAAGCTGTCCGGTCCGTTAGAAAATGAAAATGAAAACGAAAATGATGAGAAAATAAATGACACTTTCAATTAAGACAGATAATTTGAAATTTGTTTTTAAGTTTATTATAATTTCAATGACGAAATATTTGCACCAATTAGTTTTTGAAACTTAAATGACGAGTATTTCAAGATATGGTATTTCATTTTCTTTATCTAAAGCTAAACTATTTTTAGAACAAAGTTGATACCATTCAATATTTGGCAGAATTATTAACAAAGAAATAGTGTACAATATTTAGCGAAATTCAGAAATAACTTTAACACAATAAAATGAACAAGTTTAAAAGATTTAAGTTTATAACTTTAATTGCTGAATGAAATAAGAACTGATGCAAAAGGGTTCGTTCATAGATTATGGTCTAACTGTGATCTTCGCGTGCATCAGATGGCGCTTCACTAAAAAATACAGTGTTCACGCTGTTTGCAGGTAAAACTTGAAATTTTAAAAAGTGCAGCACTGTTAGTGTTCTATCTCCTCTGGGCACATCTGTTAAAGAAAGAACTCCTAAGATAACTGTTTGGCAATACGAGAAAGCCAAATAGGACTGTCTCAATAATTACTTCAGGATCTTTAACTTTAACAGAACCAAAAAATCACCCGAGGAATTTTTCTCTCGAAGCATCCTAAGACGCTCTCATCTTTCTTTGACAGGGTCCAGGCTTCAGCGCCATAAATGAGAACCGGGATGATGAGTGTCTTATAGATGGTGATTTTACATGCTCGAGAGAGGACTTACTTACTTCTTAATTGCCTTCTAAGTCCAAAGAAGCAGCGATTTGCAAGAGTTATTCTTCGATTGGTTTCAGCGCTGGTGTCGTTATCTGCATTAATAGCGGTGCCTAGGTAGACAAAGTCCTTAACTACCTCAAAGTTATGCCCACGGTGACGTTTTGTCCAATACGTCGTCGTTCAGTGTCCTGTTTTGATAAAATCATATGCTTCGTCTTGCCCTCATTGACCACTAAACCCATCTCCTTCGCTTCCGTCGTAATGCTCAAAAACCCTCTACTGACATCACGCTTTGATCTTCCATTTATATCAATATCATCTGCGTATCCGATTAATTGGATGGACCTTTGAAAAATTGTGCCTCTAGTGTTGACGGTTTGCACAATTCTGTCCAGAACGATGTTGAAGAAGTGACATGAGAGTGCATCGCATCGTCTTGTCCAAAACCTTTAAAGAGTTTATTAGGGCCAAAGAAGAAGTCGCCCATGTTTGACGGACTAATTTTATACATGACCAAAAATTATAGCAAAAAATTACAGCAAAAAATACTGCAATGTCCCAAAGCCTGTAGAAATTTTTGGTAATTTGTAAAAACACATAAGGAATTCTTTCTCTTCCTCGGTTCCGACGCTCGTTCTCAATCACACTCCATTTGTTAGCTCGTTAGAGAAAGCTAATCTCTTTGCTAGGCAATTTACCTCCATTTCAACGCTGCCAGAGAGGGCTATGACTCCGCTTGTACTTGAGCGAGTTAGTGATTCTATGGGACCAATCTTTTTTCGCACTCGTACTGTAGCAAAAATTCATACATATCTAAATACACATAAATCCGCTGATCCGGATGGTATCCCCGCTATAGTTCTGAAGAGGTGTTCTTCCACGCTGGCAAAACCACTGAGTCTCATCTGTCCTACTCCTCAGGTCTCGTTCCGAGCGAATGGAAAACTGCATTTGTCCAGCCCATCCCTAAAAAAGACGAATCTTCGTCTCCCTCTAATTACCGACCAATATCACTTAGGTCCCTTCTTTCCAAAGTCATGGAAACGCTGATTAATTATCAGTTCAAGAAATATCTTGAAGACCGAAAACTTCTTAAAGACCGTCAGTATGGCTTTCGAAGCAATATAGGTCCACTGGTGATCTCATGGTTCATCTCACCGAACGGTGGAGGAAATCCTTACATCGCTTTGAAGAGAGTAAGATTATTGCACTTGATATTTCAAAAGCATTTGATATTGTTTGGCATCAAGCTCTCGTATCGAAATGCGTGCTTTCGGTTTTTATGAATCCCTGCTTCATTGGCATAGTAATTACCTTTTGGATCGTTCAATACAAGTAGTATTGAAGGGATTCAAGTCTGAAAACCACAAAGAAAAGCTGGTGTGCCCCAGGGCTATGTTATATCTCCAACACTCTTTCTCATTTTTGTTAATGATCTCCTGTCTGCAACTTCTAATCCAATACATTGTTTCGATAGGACTCTTAGCTTTTCATATTCGTTTCTCGAATCATATTCCTCTTTTTCGGATGTGGAACTGCAACGACAAAATATGATGAGCTCATTAAATTTCGACCTAAACAGCATTGAACAATGGGGAATAAAAAAACCACTTAAAACTTAATGCTTCGAAATCCATTGCTGTCTTGTATTATTAAAGCGAGATATACCCCTCTTGCCATTATCCATGGATGAGACTTAAACCGAGGAGACTGAACATCTCGATATTCTCGAACTCCGTAAGGTGTTTGGGCTTCCTTAAGCGATTCAAGAAATATTTCACACCTTCTGATATGGCTGTTATCTACAAGTCTTATGTATAGACATAAGCTTTAACGTAGCCCAACAAAGAATATTGTAAAGGCGTTAAATCGCACGATCTAGGCAGCCAATTGACCGGTCCCGAACGTGAAATAAAATGTTCACCGAACTCGCCTCTCAATAAGTTCATTGTTGCGCGTGCTGTGTGGCATGTGACATCGTTTTGTTAAAACCACATGTAATGCAAGTCAAGCTCTTACATTTTGGGCAAAAAATTCACAGTTACGTTACGATTCGCATCATCTTTGAAGAAGTACGGTGCAAAGATGCCACCAGCCCATAAATCGCACCAACCTGTGACCTCTTCTGGATGCATTGGTACCTCTTGTTTGTAATGCTTCTGGCTGATATTCACTCCAAAATCGACAATTCCGCTTATTTACGTACAAATTGAGCCAAAATTGTGCTTCGTCGCTGAACACAACGGAAATGGAAGAAGCTCGCGATAAACTTTCTTAACAGAGCACACATTTTGAAATAAGATTCACTAATTTGAAAGCGTTGTTCGTTTGCAAAACGATTAATACTTAAATTATAGACCAAACTGAAGATGTTAAACAAAACACGAAATGTGCGTCAGCTGTGTTGCCAAAAAGATAATATCTAAAAAATCACCCTTTAGAATATATCTTAAACTTGATTCTTACTAAACAGGGTTGCCTCTTTCAGAATAGCAGCTTTGTCTAACCTAGATGTAAAATTTAGACTCCAGTTCAAATAAACTCGGGTTTAAAATATGACCAAGAATATGCCCCTATATAATCTCAAGCGGTTTTTAATGTTCTTCCATAATGTTTTCTTATATTTTCAAACCTTTTTTAAATGTTTTTAATATTTTGTCTCTATTATTCCAAAAATCAAGTTAAACAATTTATAAGCCAAACAATTTATCAGTCCAATGAACTTTGCCAAATCATTAATAAATAATTCAACAAAAAATAAAGAAAACAATTCACCTTTTTTATGCTTTATGATTTTACATAAATTTCAATAATTTCTGATTTTAAACAAGAAAATATTTTATAATAAATTCGGATTGTCTTTTAGCCAATATATTCATCATCTGCTTAACTTGTTTTTGTCAATATTTATTTGCGTTTTTTTTTTTTTCTTGGCATCATGTGTCTGAGAAATATTCGTCTCTAAATCAAGAAATATGATGGCGGGCGAGGTTAACAGTGGAAGTCAATGTCAAGACACACAAAACGTACATCGCTGCTCATTTTTGAACAACTCAGTCAACAGAATAAGTTGCTCATCAATTATGTTATACAAATAATTTACCCAATGAGCAAAATTTGTTAACATATTTAATTTTTTCTTATTTTTGTAAATAATAACAATTCTTCTTCCTCATCAGGAGTGAACCACAAGTGTGGTGTGATGTGGTGTGGCGTGGTATGTATGTCGTCGCGTTTGCGGCGATGGAAATATTTCCTTCCCACGCCGAGTCTCCATTTCAGCTGATTTACGGTGGGAATGTGACGCCCTTCGGATTGCATCAAAGTGCATCAAAAATGTTGTATAATGTGACAAACTGCACTTCCATTGAGTCTTCGTCATTCCAAAAAAAAAAAGAATAATATTGTTAACATATTTTTTTTATGAAACCAAAGAACAGCTAAATACAAAAAATTGATGACACGTGTTTTTTCTTTCCGCTGACAAAATGAAAAAAAAAAAAACATTATACAAACCATATTATTGTTAAATGACATTCAAAAGGGGCTATAATGTTTTTGTGCTGATTCAAATTTATTCATCCATCAACTATTATTAATGATGATGAACTAAGTAAGATATTGTAACTACACAGATTCAATGTGCTATCAAAATGTAGCAGATTTTTCAGCGTGAAAGACTTCACACCCCGCAATAATTGGTTTAAGGCGACACAAATTAAATAAAATTAATTGTCATATTCATTGTTAAATTGTCATTACCGTGTTTTTTTGGAAAAGCCATGAGTAGTAAAGTAGATATTTCGATAAAAGGCATAGTAACATCGTGCTGTGTATACAAATTTGAAGCTCAATGGATGTGTTCGTGGAGTTGTGTTCAACATACAAAACATTATCACGTTATTTTGAAACTCAAGATAAACTCTGATATTTCAATAGAATTCCTTTTTATATTATTTTAACTGATGGTTGGTAATTTAATTACTTGCTTGTGTTTCAAATTTTCTGACGCATCAACAACCTTTTTTGTAAATGCTTATTTTCAAGATTTTTATGAGTCTTACAAATTTTATGGCTACTGTGTATCAACTGTAGTACGACTACCTTTCAAAATAAAACATACAAACTATTTTGGCAAGTCTTCAACAAAAATACTTACTTACTTAAGGTGGCGCTACAGTCCTGTGTGGACTCACCGAACAAACTTCTCCATCTAGCTCAGTCCCTAGCTAGATGTCTCCAGTTTCGCGCTCCAAGTTCGGTGAGGCCACCTTCCACTTGTGCCGGCCACCTGATCCGCAGTCTTCCTCTACTGCGCTGTCCTGTGGGTGTGGATTCGACTTTCCGGGCCGGAGCATTGGTTTCCATGCGCTCTACGTGACCCAGCCATCTAAGTCGTTGGACTTTTACCCTTCTGGCTAAGTCTATGTCCATCTTCTTCTCCACTCTCCTTCGATGTATACGGGACCGTAGATCACACGAAGAACTTTTCTCTCGAACCGACCCAAGGTGCTTTCATCCGGTTTTGTCATAGTCTATGCTTCTGCACCTTATAGCAGGACGGGGATGACAAGGGTCTTACATAGCAACACTTTGGTCCCTGGAGAGAGAACTTTACCACTCAATTACTTTCTTAGTCCAAAGAAACAGCGGTTAGCAAGAGTTATTCTGTGTTTGATCTCAGCGCTGGTGTTGTTTTCTGCGTTTACAGCGGAGCCTAGGTAGACGAAGTCTTTGACTACCTCAAAGTTACGTCTGTCGATGGTGACGTTTTGACCAAGACGTCGGTGTTGTAGGTCCTTTCTTGACGACAGCATGTACTTTGTTTTGCCCTCATTAACCGTTTGCCGCCTCTGCCTTAATACTCAAATAAGCCCCATTGAAATCACGCCTGAGTTCTTCTGATTATGTGAATGTCATCAGCATATGCTATTAATTGTAGAGACTTTTGAAAGATAGTGCCTCTAGTGTTGACGTGTAAGCTCTGCACTATTCTTTCAAGCACGATGTTAAAAAAACCACATGACAGCGCTTCACGTTGTCTAAAGCCTTTTTTTACATCGAAAAGTTCTGTTAAGTTGTTTCCAACCTTTATGAAGCAGCGTGAATCCTCCATGGTCATCCTGCGCAAACGGACGAGTTTGGTAGGGATGCCAAAACTAGACATGGCTCTATACAGCTCGTCCCTGTAGATGCTTTCATATACGGCCTTGAAATCGATGAAAAGATGGTGGGAGTCGATTTGGTGTTCTTCGTTTTTTTTCCAGGATCTGCTGTCATGTGAATATTTGATCATTTGTGGACTTTCCTGGTCCAAAACCACACTGCTAAGGACTTATCAAGTTGTTGACGATGGGCTTTAGACGTTCACATATTAAGGCAGAGAAGATTTTATAGGCGATGTTAACTAGACTGATTCCTCTATATTTAGTGCAGCTTACAGGGTCTATTTTTCAGGAACGGGCAAACAATACTGAGGTTCCTTTCATCGGGCATGCTTTCTTCCGACCATATCTTGCAGAGAAGTTGGTGCATGCTCCTAACCAACGTATCTCCATCTGATTTAAAGAGCTCGTCATTCAAGCCATCCGCTCCAACGGCTGTATTAGACTTCAGCTAGATATGGCAATCTTTACTTCGTCTAAGTTGAGAGGACGGCATTGTTGGCTTTCGTCGTCTATGTTGAATGGATCATCGTGCCTGACAGCGGAATTCGGTTCGTCGTTGCCGTTATACAGTCTGCAGAAGTGGTCCTTCCATATCCTCAACATTGACTACGGTTCCACTATGATGTTTTCACTTTCGTCTTTGCAGCTTTCGGTTCTAGGTTTATGTACCTGTGAATTTCGTTTCACCTGTTCATAAAACTTTCGAACTTCATTCCTGCTTTTAAAGCTCTCAACATCTTCGACCGCACGCTTCTCATGCCCTATCTTTTTCCTTCTAAAAAGTCGGCGTTCCTCTCGCCTCTTCTACTCATAGAACTCATGAGCAGCTCTAGTCCTTTTATGCAGCGCCGCTTTGCGTTCCTGTGCTTTGGCTGCATTTGCCTTCCGACATTCCTCATCAAACCAGGGGTTCCTTGTTGGTGGCAGCTTGGAACCCAGCACATCAGAAGCGGCTTCTCTGATTGCATGTTGGCAATGTTGCCACTGGTTTTCGATACATTGTGTTGGCGGCAGAGAACTTTGAGAGAGGTTACTTGTAACTCGGTCGGAAAAGGATTTGGCGATCTCTGGCGATTGTAGCCGTTCGACATTGTACCTTCTCCCAGCATCTCCCTGTTTGGCCTTGTGTCTGAAAACCCGAAGTGCTACCTTGGCTACAACTAGGTAATGGTCGGATTCGATGTTAGCTCCCCGGAAAGTTCAGACACCCATGATGCTGGTAGCGTGCCTGGCGTCGATCGCAATATGGTCAATCTGGTTTTCGGTAGATTGATCTGGAGAACTCCAAGTTCCTTTGTGGATGTTGAGGTGTGGAAAACGCGTACTGGCTACCATGACGTTTCGCCCTGCAGCAAAATCTAATAGCTTGAATCCGTTGGCGGAAGTGTTGTCGTGCAGGCTTATCTTCCCGATTATTCTACCAAAGATGTCTTCCCTTTTTAGCTTGGTATTAAAATCGCCCAGGACTATTTTAATATCGTAGCTAGGGCACTGCTCATATGTTTTGTCTAGGAGCTCGAAGAACATATCTTTGGTGTTGTCGTCTTTCTCTTCTGTGGGGGCGTGCGCGCATATCAGGCTAATGTTGCCGAATTTATCCTGGATGCGTATGGTCATGAGGCGCTCATTGATGCACCTATAGCTCAAGACGTCTTGCCTAAGTTTGGCTCCATTGACAAAGCCGCATCCAAATAAGCGCTGTTGGTTTTCGTGGTAGCAGTCACCATAGTAAATATCGCAGTTTTTCATCCTGTTTTTGCCCGGCCCATCCCATCGTATTTCTTGGATGGCGGTGATATCTTTATATCGGTCTAGGGCCTCTGCTAATTCTTCGGCCGCACGTGGTCTGTTAAGGGAATTAACATTCCACGTGCATATCCGAAGTTCGTTGTCCTTTATTCGTTTGCGTTGGTTGTCAACAGTAAATCCTTCCGTATCCGAGGGCCAGCTCCTAAGTATAACTCAAAGGATGGGGAGCCGGATAAAACCGCTCCTTACAGGCCTGGGCTCCGAATAAGTCGAAGAAGTCCTATAAGGTGTTCACTAAGTAGTTCAACCTTACTGGAACTGTAGACGCCACCGTTGATTACGTCTCTTTAATTCCTCCGCTGCCGTCCGGATAAGGAGAGGTGCCTTAGTGGAAACACCTCTCCCCACCTCTCTCGTTTGCTGCCCCCAACAACTTTCCACTGGGGTTGGAACTCAATCTCCAGTTGAGGTACTAGTCACCCGATGTTCACCACGGGGAGGTGAGAGTAGGAGTTCAAATATCAATTGGATATTGATAATATTACCAAGTGGTGTTTCATAAATGGTTTAAATTTAATCTACAAAAGTGTAGTATTGTTACGTTTTCTAAAATAAAGGATCCGATATGTTTTGATTACAAAATTGAGGTTCAGGTTCAGAAGAGCTAGGTATGGTGAATACAGTGGTTTTGAAACTATGTAGGCCGAGTTTTTGATAATGATTTACGAGTGCAGAATTAGAGAACTTTTTCCATCGATATCTTACCCAAATGGTCACGCAAAATAGTTTTCACTGATCTTTCCGAAATTTTTATACTTCTAGGAAGGACTCGCATGAACTTAAGAGTTATTAACATTTTGTCAATCAAATTTTCGATATCAATATATGATGTTTTATGCAGATCTATAGAAATAAAATATTTGTGACTGCACGTCTATAGAAGTGTTCAAAAATGTTTATCAAATCAATATAGAAATGCTCAGTCAACATCATTTCACCAATGTCTCTGTGTTTCTCAAAATTGTATGTATTTATTTTTTACATAAAATAATTAGAAAATCGAAAGCTAATTTTGCTTAAGTCATCAAATACAGAAGGTTACAATTCCCCCTTAAACATTGCTATCGATGGTAATTCAATGATTTTCAACATTATATTGGTTTGATTCAGCTATTCAAATTGACCTAATTCGAAAGGTTAATTAGTCTCATTATGAATTTAATGTTGAAAAAGTTTTTCTAACCGAGTAAAGTAATTCATTCCGATTGAGTGATTTATTCCTTTTTCGATGACGATAATTTTATCATCAACATTAGATCGACCTTTTTTGGAATTAACTCTAATTTTTTTCTTTCTTTCTTTCTTAATATACAAAATATATAATCGCATCAATTTATCCAATCGTAACTTAGGTATATTTATATGTAGGTATAGGGATAGGAACGCTTTTCCAAACGATTTGTTGTTAAGCCTGATTATTGTGTGAATATTTTTATTTTCACCACTTTCTTATTTGGTAAAATACAGAGATATAAACATCTGGCAATAATTGAAAATCCCACGAATTTCCTGCGTGATTCCAAAGTCTATAACCACCCCCAACTTCTTCAAAACAATTGGAGACAATTTAATTATAAATAAAAGAAAAAATATTTTATCCGTAGGTGCGCCTCCACCCTCTGTAGTTGTATCTATCTATGTTAATTTCTTTTCCCTTCTCTGGATCCTATTTTAAAAGACGACGACGCGACGTAGATTTTATACCACAGAGCTCTGCATCTTTTTATTTATACCTTGAGAGTTTTATGTAAGTTGTACGAAATAATCTTAGTAGGCGTCTATAACTACTTGTACAATATCTGGCGGCAGGCCTGAATGCTCGCGCCCGTTCTCCAATTATAGAAGTTAGAAATCAGAATCCAGGTGATTGAGTTTGAGTTTGAGACTCCAAGTTGTACATATTACTTAATCTGCAATCGTGCTTAACTCCAGCTGCCGATGCAGACTTTTTTTCACAGAGTATGAGCGTACATAAAAATATAACTATGTAGGAAACCAATGATCTGTATTCAGAAAGTTGCTGTTCATTTATCGTGCATTTGTTTTTTTTCTTAATAATAATAAAAAGTAATTATAAAATTATAAAAATAATTAATTATTTTAAAGTAAAAGCCCGACAACATCTGTGTTTATCAGTCAAAGTGGTGAAAGTTCTTTTATTCACATTCAGGTCTACATTTTTCATACCACTTGCAGAGGTTGCCATTTTCAAAACAAAAATCATCATCATTATCATCATGAAGTGCCAAGAGCTTGCAATTAAATTATTAGCACGAAATCAGACTTTTTATAGTCGTTTATATAAAAGCAAACGAAATCTAAGGCTCCATTAAGGCGAAATTTAATTCCAATCGTAAAATTTTATTTTTATTTAAAGTTAAGAGCTTTTTAAATGAAGACACATCTTATCGAAATCATATATGTCTTTTAGGGAGGAGGGCTAAAGATCTCCAAAAACAAAAAATAAAATAATGTCAAATAATGAGTTCCTTTGGTAATGGCCATTTTTATAGGCACAAAACATTAATGGGAAGACGAAACACGTAAAGCCAAATGACCGTAGAAACATATCATTCCTTTCGAAAGAGCTTTGCGTGAGCTCTTTTAAGGTTGTTTTGATTATATGCTATATTATCTGTTTGGATATTTGAAGGATTAATTTTTTTCTAAGTTGATTTATTTTGTACATCCTTGTCTTCCATGGTTTTTGGTTTAAAGCTTAACTGGAATTTAAATCTTTAAAATTTGAAACCTGACATAAACCAGATTTGATTATATATTTAGTCGAAAATATTAAGTCTGCAAGTGCAAGTGTTATTGATGATGATCCCAATTTATCGATTTCAAAACCTTCGCAGCAATTGACTTGTTGTACACTTTGACATTTACATCGATATTGAGTTAAAAATCAAGTTATGGCCGTGAAAGTGGTTACAAATTGTACCTAAAGAACGCAACGGATCTTCTACGGTTCTTGTTGTTTCATGTAGCTTTAAAGAAGTCTGGATATAAGGTCCATGTTCTTTATGATCTCAACGTTATTTCATTGGACTCGATATCTTTTTAAAACACCAAAACAACCAAAGGTTGAAATTGTACACATTTCAACTCTTTATGAGTTTTTTCAAAAAATAATTTGATGATCACGGACGTTATGCTTTTTCAAATCAGTCATGAGCTAAGTTTCTTTGGGATTCCATATATAGTACAGTGAGAGTTAAACTCATATCTACTCTAAGGCTCTTGTTTGTGGAAAAATCGTTTACGATACCAAAGTAGATTCTCAGTTTCACTACTCTTTGGCAAATATCCTAAACTTATTCGATTTCAAACAAGAAACTTTTTACTTTTAAAAACTGTCAAATTCCATTGAAAGATGGCTACAATGTCGATGGATTAAAAACGTCTACTCAATCAGAAATTTTTGAAATTGTGATGAATCAACGCTTTAACCCTAAAATTAAAAATGCATGTTCCTTGGTAATGTCGTCTAAATTAAAAAAAGCTTATTTCCATTGTCTTGTTAACTTTTATTTACTTCTGCATTTTCAAAACGTTTAATTTATTTTATTTTTTATTAGCTTTCGACAACTTTTTAAAGCCTTATTTGCAATTTAATATTTCTCTTTGCATATTACTGAAAAGCTTTTTAAAATTCTGAATATAAGTTGCAAATTTAATTGTTTAATGAAACAAAAAGAACAAATACTTTGGAAAACAGCAAAGCTTTCCTTTTTTTATTAACGGTTTTGTACTTTGCAGATTTTCGTTTGGCAAAACGTAATTTGCAAAGTAAAAGTGCAAAGTTGCACAGTTTAAATTGAATTGTTTTCATGTTTTCCATTTTGTTAATTGAATGAATGTTGAATGAAATAAGAATTAAAAGAAAGGGTTTCGGTCTAACTACGGCTTTCGTAGCAATAGGTCCACTGCTGATCTCATAGTTCACCGAACAGTGGAGCAGATTTTTACATTGCTTTGGAGAAAGTAAGATTATTGCAGTTGATATTTCAAAAGGATTTGATAGGGTCTGGCATAAGGCTCTTTTATCGAAAATGCGTGCTTTTGGGTTTCATGAATCTTTTCTTCATTAGATAAGTAATTACCTTTCGGATCGTTCAATACAAGTAGTATTGGATGGATTTAAGTCTGAAAACCACAAAATAAATGCCGGTGTGCCGCAGGGCTCAGTTTTATCTCCAACACTCTTTCTCATTTTTATTAATGATCTCCTGTCTGCAAGTTCTAATCCAATACATTGTTTCGTTGACGATAGCACTCTTAGCTTTTCATATTCGTTTTCAGACTCACATCCCTCTTTTTCGGGTGTGGAACTGCAACGACAAAATATGATGAGCTCGTTAAATTCCGACCTAAACAGCATTGTAGAATAGGGAAGAAAAAACCGCTTGGAATTTAATACTTCGAAAATTCAATGCTGTCTTCTGTCTTGTATTATTAAAGCGAGATATACCCCTCTTGCCATTATCCATGGATGTCACTTGCATCGAGGAGACCAAACATCTCGATATTCTCGGTAGGTGTATCACCAACCACCTTTTGTGGAACGATCACATACGCTATGTTGCCAAAAATGCAGTAAGATGTTTGGGTTTTCTAAGCCGAAGTTTTTCTCCCCCTCTGATCTGGCTGTTATTTACAAAATTTTTATACGTCCAAAGCTTGAGTATAACTCTGCAACTTATTTAAGCCTTTTGGACAGTTTTGAACGTAGGACATTAAGATTAATTGGTGATAAGATGTCTCACCATCATAAGATCATTTACGTCGCTTGAACATCTTCGAAATGTTTCTTGTCTCACCCTGTTTTACCGTTATTTTAACGGTTTATACTCTAGAAAAATAGCCTGCTGCATTCCTCCCCTTAAACAGTTCAACTGTTATACTAGTGCTTTTAGGAATGTTCATCAATATACTCTGGATCCCAATTTTCGGTCTTACTGTCGAGTAGAGAGATTCGTTCTTTAGCCGTACTATGCGAATATGGAATGCCACACTATTCTTGAATTCAAGTGCACCAATACCTTCTTTCAACCTCTCTCTCTTTTCTAACACTGTGTCTTTACATAATAAGGGTATTATTCCCTTGAGTGTGAGCTTATTATATAAAAAAAAAATCCCAGAGATCGAGTTGTGCTAAGCAACGTTAAAACCCAGAATGTGATGTAAGATTTGAATTTTTTTTTGAAGACTTGCCAGAATAGTTGATTCGAGGCCGCCACAAAATTGTGTGTTATATTTTGTTTTGTTGCGTTTGTGAACACTCATGAAACCATGGTTTACTAAAATTAGGTAGCTAAGAGACCTTAAGTTCCTGTTTAAAAAATGAGTTAGCTTGGAAGAAATTACAGATTTATCTGATACCAACACGATACAAAATGCAGCGTTTTTCTTACAAAAATTCTGTCGACAGGGTTTTTGATTCTATCGCGTTTTTGTGTCACGTTAATTTGGTTTTAGATAAATATTAAAATAAAACTGACAAATGCTTTACCAAAAATTACTTATCATACCCTAACAACAAGCTTTTGAGATACGCATAGAATTATCAATTGTACCAACATTTATAATAAAGACTCAAGCAAACGTCTAAATTCTCCTTTTATCTGCAACTAAGATTTGGTATTTGTAATACAGGGGTTTTCAACAGGGAAGCTACAATATTAGAGCTACAAGGACAGCAGACGACGCTATATTTTGTGCCGCTCTTTTAACATTACTCTTCAGAAAAAGTTTGTCATTTCATGATGGAAAGATATACGAGCCAACAACGAGTAGAAATTCTTAAAATTTACTACCGAAATACGGAGTCAGTGGTCTCAACGTTAAGAGCTCTACGTTCAATTTACTGTCGTCATAATCGTCCTAGCAGGTCAACAATTGAGCGTCTAGTGGAAAAACTTAAATCCACAGGCACAGTACAAAATGTTTTTGAGCCAGTGAGACAAAAAAGAGCCCCTGTGGTCCAGAATATTTCTGCCGCTAAGGCAGTGTGTCTCTCACACTTCGTCGTTCTAAGGCGTTGGGCATCTCAGTAACGTCGTTGTGGCAACATTTTGCGAAAAGATATTGGCCTACATCTTTACAAGATTGAACTGAAGCCGCTTGAGCACCAGTAGAGTCGTATGTTCGTGAATTGGGCTGAGCAACAACTTAAAAGTAATTCGGATTTTCATCGAAAAATCATCTTCAGCGATGAGGCTCATTCCTGGCTGAATAGCTTCCTCAATGAACAAAATATGGGAATTGGTTAGGCAGTAATCCACACGTATTCCATGAGTCATCATTGCATCCCGAAAAAATTAAGGTTTGTTGTGATTTATGGGCCAGCGCAGCGGCGTCATTGGGCCGTACTTCTTCCGTGATGATTAAGACCGGCACGTTGTTGTGAATGGAGATCCGTTTAATGAAAACCGAATACACAGCGCATGTCACAATCAATTTATCGAAAAGCAAGTTTGGAGAACGTGTTATCTCAAGAAATGGGCCAGTCGCTTGGCCGCCTCGGTCCTGCGATTTGACGCCGGTAGACTGTTTCCTGTGGAGCTACGTCCAGTCTATGGTCTATGCCAACAACCAGCGACGATTGATGAATTTCGTTCGTATATCGAACTTGAAATTTCAGCCGTTTCGGCCGATTTATGCTTGAAAACCGTCGAAAATTAGGTTCAGCGCCTGAACATCTGCAAGCGTGCCGTAGTTGCCAAGTAAAAGAAATTGAGTTCCATACATAATTGTATTGAACGTACTTTCACAGGAATAAAGAATTTCATTGATATCAAAAACCTTTTTTGTTATATTAAAACTTTTGTAGCGCTCTTATTGAAGAACCCGATACTTATAAAATCATACTTCACTACTGATATTTTTGCAAAAAACAAACGCACCTATCATCTTCTTGGCTTTTAGAACGTCCATGAATTTAAAGAACAATAAGTAAATAATTTAACCCTCATAGCTCAATTGTAGCCTTCTCTTCAGCATCTGTCCATGAAAAAATGGACTGTTTTATAATAGATCTCGTATTTTTTGAAATGATTTTTATGGCCCTTATATCTGTTCGCGCAGATTTACTTAAGGTCCAATGTTCCAAAATTTGGAATATTATTGGCATTTCCAAATTTCTTCAATGGAGAAATTTCCAAAGAACATTGTTGCTAAGGTAACACTCCATAACAATTGAAAGTGGTTCATTTCCAAGCATAATTGTTTTTCTGAAGACTCAAAAATATCAAAATTTAAATAAAAGTTAACAAAGTTTAATATTTCAATATTAAGTGCTCCTAATTCTCTGTTCTTTGATACTTGTTCTCTGAATTTCGACAATTAGCAGTTTCAAAAATTCAAAGAATTCTGTTTTCATTCCAACGCCTCAAATTAAGTTTTTGCCACGATACAAAATTCACTTTCCATATATGCTGACATCACTCTCTGAATCTGATGATAATATGATAATATCTTCAAAAAATAAGATGAATATCCTTATTAAACCCATATCACATATCTTTAACACGTAACTTTACCACCATATTGTGTTAAAATTCTTGATAAAGAGATGATCAACATACAATTTAATGTTTGCACTCTCTGCCTAAAGCCTACACGTTCTTCTATATGTAGGTACATTGTACATATTTTCGATAATGGGACTTGTAAAAACACACTCTACCCTTTTTCTGAGACAGCAGCATCCAACGCATTATTACATCAGGGCCACATTACCTTTTAGCTTACGAAGAGAACTCCCATCTTATAAACCATCATCATCTCATCATCATAGCTTGTAAGAAGACAAATTTCTTTGAGAATGAAATTCCTCATATTAAAAGGTGCGGTCATGGTGGAGGAGGGACCTGATAAGGGATTAATGAAAGCACCCGACTTTGTCGACTTTGCCGACATCTTCGTCGTCACTTTTGGTTTGGTGTTGGTGCGGCGGCGAGAGGCGGTGGAAATGGGAGGCAAGACCCTTGAAAATTATTTAAAGGTTCAGCTCCTTTCTTTTTTTCCCGTCAATAAATTACAGAGGACCACCACCGCACCATACTCCAATCTTCATTTTTCCTGACTTTGTGTTTTATTGGGAGTGATTTTGTGTTTGCCCATTTTTACCCCCCTTTAAGAATAAAATCAATTGATAATAAAGAATGACTTTGTAAATAAGTTTGTAGATAGGAACGTAGAGTAGATTTTCTTTGTGCTACATTGCTGTAGCTTTTATGAAATTATATAAATTAAAAAGATTTAACGGTAACATAAACATTACAGAAGCTGGCTAAGAGAGTATCAGTCAAAGTTTCTTTGAACGGTAATCGAGTGAATTATGATCTCATTTTAACCGTTTCCATTCCAATCAAGTCAATCGTCATTTCATCTCATCCGTCGTCGTAGTCGCTCGTTCGTCTAGTCTATACCGTTGTCGTCTTGGAAGTCTTATAATCGTCTTCGTCTTCGTCATCGTCATAGTCCACTTCGTCTCCATCTCCATATTTTAAGTCAATTGCGGAAATCTTATTTCTTGTGTGTCTGTCTATAGTTCCTATACCGTTCCGTGTATCTTATAGATTCTTGAAGGTGGATTTATTTGTTATATTGGTACATACACCGAGACCGGGAGCTTTACTACAAGCAACAAAAAACAAAACGACCGACACGACGACGACGCACGGTGGCGGTGACGGTTTCAATTGCAACAGATGCGACGACGATGACGCTGAGGAGTATTACCTTCATAAATTTAATGAGAAAATTCAGTTTTCCCAATAAAATGTTACTTCTATCCCTCTGTTCGTTCACGTCATTGAACATAAGTCTGCATCTGCTACGAAATACAGTGGATCCGTTTGTTTTAAAACTTGACTTTTTTTACATTAAACTTTTTTAATGTGTGTTCGTTTTTATTTAAAATATAAGGAACTTTCTTAGTACCCGTAGTTTGATGGTCAGTGCGTTGGACTGTCACGCAAGGGGTCTTGGGTTCAATCCCTGCCTGTGCCACCTAACTTTTTTCACGGGTACTGCCTCTTGCGATGAATTGACAAATCCTCCAAGAATAATTATTGTTATGAAAAAGTGCTTTCTCAAATTTGCCGTTCGGATTCGGCATATAAACTGTAGGTCCCATCCATCTCTGACAACAGTACTCGGACACAGGAATGGTTGAGAGTTGTGGGACTGTTGCGCCACCTAATTTATTTATTTTTTAACTTTCTTAAAGACTAAAGTTTTCTATTCATTAATTATGGGGTTTTCCATGTGTAAAATAAATCAATTTATTTTTGATCCAGATCTGTCAAAAAGTAAATTTACCCCAGTTTTTGCCTAAGTTAAAGTAAATAATTTTTGAATTAAGATCAAATCTAGTTTATTTTCTGCAGATTTACCATAAACAATTAAAGAACTTTACTCAAATTGTTTAACAGAAGTTTAAAAACCGAATACCCGGTTATGGTCAAAAAATCCCGCTGTCAAAGTTGTTATTGTCGGTTGTCATATCCTTTAATCTACTGCCACATTTCAATCTGCAGTTTATTATAGTAAAGTTGTATTTTATACGTTAACCATATAAAATTCAACTTCGGTAGATATCCGCAACTCATAAATTTGTTGCAGCAATTCGTCAGCTTACTTTGATTTTTTTTTTAAAAGCAACAATGTCTGCTTGATAATAGTTGAGGTCAAGCAGAAGTTGGTTACATTAATTTGGCTTTTTGTAAATTTTGTAGTTTGTGCAACAAAATTGAACTTCAAACAAATTTCATTGCTTAATTAAGAATCGAGCATTTTTTAACGATAGTTTCGAATTTGTTAAAAGTTTGTGGATACTGAATTGTTTGTTTATTTTAAAGATCTTAACTCCGTTCGCGGAGACTTAGCAGACTTATCACCATGTGATTGTGCAACTTGTCAAAAGCTAAAACTTGATAAGTTATAACGTAGACTAAAATTCATTGACGTTAGGCAAAAAGGCCTTAAGTCAGAAACTGCTGTTTTTCTTAAAACCAAATTGAAAGTTTTTTTTCAATTTCATAAGTTTTACCGTTTTTTGATGACTTAAGTCTTTAGGATCGTCTCATTTTGTATTATTTAAAAAAAAGGATTGGTTTCTTTTTATGACTTAAGTCAGAAAATAAAACATTGTCATTTAGTTTTAAATAAGAAATTGTTTTATTTATAAAAAGGTTAAGAGTATAAAGTTGAGAAAAATTAGTATTTATATAGTTTCTGTTTCTTCGTCTTCATCTATCAAATCGGGATCATCATTTGTTGCGGTGTTAGAAGTTGTCAAATTTTATAAAAGTCGTGAAACACAGGTCGTACTTAGCTTAAAAAAGAACGCTCTTTTTCTAGTCAGTTATCGGGACTAAAGTTGTGTACTTTGCTTGGAGTGGATAATCTTTGAGAAATCCCTTTTTTCCCCTTTTTAGGAAGCTTAAAATCTTGAAGTCTTCGAAGTGGTTTAAGTTGTTTTTGTATCGCACCAATCCATTCTGCTGGCATTGCAGCCATTGCACATTATGTCAAGAAAACTGCTCGTTAATAGTATTTTTTTTGCACATAAAAACTGTCAAAGAATTCCTCTTGCTGATTTCATGAACTTGGAGCTTCTTTTTAAGCTAGCTGTTCTAACTAGCTGAAACCAATTGGGGGGTTATAAACAGGTCCTTTAGGTTTTTTTAACCAACTTAAGACCTTAATACCAAACCGAATATGCATTTTTCAGACTTATTGCCTTGATACTAAATTATTACCGATAGGAAGCAGTTATGCTAGACTTAAGTCGTAAGTTCCAAAATAAGTTATTAAACCCTAGCAAAATCCCAAAATGCAATTTTTTGACTTAAGACGTTTTTACCTTACGCCAAAGAATGGTTTCGATAGATACAAAAACAGTTTTAAGAGTTTTTTAAAATTTGGATCAATCAAATATTTCGCGTTTGGAAATAAAACGAACAGCTGAATATAAAGATTAAGTGGCCATATTTTCAGCAAATTATGGTTTCCATTAAAAAAAATGATGATAATGGACCATTTCTAGCACAATTCTTTTCGAATTTCCAGGTTATTTTTTGTCATTCCGAGTTCAAATCCTTATTTTACAGGACTTTAAGAATTTCAGTGGTCTAAGCATTAATCTTATTGAACTCAAAGGTTTTAGAAATGTTTTGTTTTAAAACTAGACCTAAAAACCAGCTTTGTGAACAACTGTAATAGTACCCGTGGCATGATCCCTGCCTCCTGCGAGGAATTGACATATTCTCCAAGAGTAATTCTTATCATGAAAAGAGCTTTCTCAAATTTTCCTTTCGGATTCGGCTTAAAACTGTAGGTCCCATCCATCTCTGACAACAGTACTCGGACACAGGAATGGTTGAGAGTTGTGGGACTGTTGCGCCACCTAATTTATTTATTTTTTAACTTTCTTAAAGACTAAAGTTTTCTATTCATTAATTATGGGGTTTTCCATGTGTAAAATAAATCAATTTATTTTTGATCCAGATCTGTCAAAAAGTAAATTTACCCCAGTTTTTGCCTAAGTTAAAGTAAATAATTTTTGAATTAAGATCAAATCTAGTTTATTTTCTGCAGATTTACCATAAACAATTAAAGAACTTTACTCAAATTGTTTAACAGAAGTTTAAAAACCGAATACCCGGTTATGGTCAAAAAATCCCGCTGTCAAAGTTGTTATTGTCGGTTGTCATATCCTTTAATCTACTGCCACATTTCAATCTGCAGTTTATTATAGTAAATTTGTATTTTATACGTTAACCATATAAAATTCAACTTCGGTAGATATCCGTAACTCATAAATTTGTTGCAGCAATTCGTCAGCTTACTTTGATTTTTTCTTAAGGCAACAATGTCTGCTTGAAAAAAGTTGAGGTCGAGCAAAAGTTGGATAACTAAGATTGGCTTTTTGTAAATTTTGTAGTTTGTGCAACAAAATTGAACTTTAAACTAATTTCATTGCTTATTAAGTATTAAGTATTTGTTATAGTTAATAGTTTGTGAGTACTGAATTGTTTGTTTATTTTGAAGATCTTAACTCCGCTCGCCGAGACTTAGCAGACTTATAACCATGTGATTGTGCTATTTATCAAAAACTTAAAATTTGATAACTTATAATGTAGGCTAAAATTCTTTATCATTAGGCAAAAAGGTCTTAAGTCAGAAACTGCTGTTTTTCTTAAAACCAAATTGAAAGTTTTTTTCAAATTCATAAGTTTTTGCGGTTTTTTGATGACTTATGTCTTTAGGATCCTCTCATTTCATATAATTGGAAAACAAAATTGGTTTCTTTGTATGACTTAAATCAGAAAATAAAACATTGTCATTTAGTTTCAAATAAGAATTTGTTTTATTTATAAAAAGCTTAAGAGTATAAAGTTGAGAAAAATTAGTATTAATGTAGTTTCTGTTTCTTCGTCTTCATCTATCAAATCGGGATCATCATTTGTTGCGGTGTTAGAAGTTGTCAAATTTTATAAAAGTCGTGAAACACAGGTCGTACTTAGCTTAAAAAAGAACGCTCTTTTTCTAGTCAGGTATCGGGACTAAAGTTGTGTACTTTGCTTGGAGTGGATAATCTTTGAGAAATCCCTTTTTTCCCCTTTTTAGGAAGCTTAAAATCTTGAAGTCTTCGATGTGGTTTAAGTTGTTTTTGTATCGCACCAACCCGTTCCGCTGGTATTGCAGCCAATGCACCTTATGCCAAGAAAACTGCTAGTCAAAATCAAAGAATTCCTCTTGCTGCATTTCATGAACTTGGAACTTCTTTTTTAAGCCAGCTGTTCTTACTACCTTTTTTAATCAACTTAAGACGTTAATACCAAAACCCAATATGCATTTTTCAGACTTATGGGAAGCAGTTGTGCTAGACTTAAGTCGTGAGTACCAAAATAAGTTATTAAACCCTAGCCAGAGCCAAAAATGCCTTTTTTTGACTTAAGACGTTTTTACCTAACGCCAAAGAATGGTTTCGACAAATACAAAAACAGTTTTGAGAGTTTTTCAAAATTGGGATCATTCAAACATTTCAGGTTTGGAAATAATACTAACTGCTGAATATAAAGATTAAGTGGCCATATTTTCAGCAAATTATGGTTTCCATTAAAAAAAATGATGATAATGGACCATTTCTAGCACAATTCTTTTCGAATTTCCAGGTTATTTTTTGTCATTGCGAGTTGAAATCCTTATTTTACAGGACTTTAAGAATTTCAGTGGTCTAAGCGTTAATCTTATTAAACTCAAAGGTTTTGGAAATGTTTCTTTTAAAACGAGACCTTATTAAAAACCAGCTTTGTGAACAACTGTTCTTGGGTTCGATCCCTGCCTCTTGCGAGGAATTGACAAATTCTCCAACAATAATTCTTGTCATAAAAAGAGCTTTCTTAAATTTTCCGTTCGGATTCGGCTTAAAATTGTAGGTCCCTTCCATCCCTGACAACAGTACTCGCACACAGTTCTCAAACGGACTGTTGCGTTATTGTTATTTGTGAACAACCCTTTGAAGAATTAACGCCCAATAATTCGGCAAGCTCATACTCCGCACCAAACAGTTATGGTCTTTGGATGGTTCGGTATAGTTCTTGCAATTATTTTAGCGGCTCTGCAACAGAAATGAACCTCGTCGTGGAACAAGATTTTTCGATAAAAAAAGTAGATTTTTGGGCAACTTTTGAAGAGACCATTCTCTAAAAATTGGGTCATTCCGATTTGATTCTTGCTACAGATGCATTTTTAAAAGCTTTTAACTTGAACTTTTTCGCAAAATTTGCCACGTAGTGAAGTAACAGCGAAACAATTTCTGCAAGTGGCTGAATCGATTATTCACGGTTTTTATTATTATATTAGATTTTTTTCGTCAGCTCTAACCACTCTACGTAAGCATGTTGGCAGTTTAACGTCCAACAATTAAAATTTGGTGTGAAATTAAGTCTAAAAAACCCTAAAAGCTGCCTCAGCAGGCCGATTAATCTGACCATAAAATAGAAGAAGCGCGCAATGAATTTTCTTTACAGAAGACGCATTTTAATACTAACATTCTTTAAAAATTAAGGGGCTATGTCCTGGAAGCTCAATTAGCAAATTTTGGTTTCTCATTTGAAAATAGGTGATAATGTAATTTTTTACGACAGTTCGCCTCTATTTCTATTCTTTGATAAGGCATGCACATTTCATTATCCGGAAAAGAAGGAAATGTATAAAAAGTTTCATGAAATTCGGTGTCTATGTCTTAAGCTAGTTGGTTACAAGCAAAAAAAAGATTTAAAAAAATTTCGTACTATTGTCATTGCGACTTGAAACCCTTATTTTACTGGACTGTTAGAACGCTATTTAAATAGCAGTTGGTAGTGTCTTGTTGAGAGACAAGCCATTACCGATATTATTACAAACGAAGTTTTAACAGTCCAACTTTTTAAATTGATGTTTTAAGAATCTTCTTATCAACCATTTTCATCTTGCGTCTTAGTGGTCTTAGCATTAAACTTAAAGGCACTGAAAATTATCCTTTATGTCAAGACTTTGCTGGAAACCAGTTTTTTGGAACATTGTTTTCCTTGAACTGCACTTTTTAAATCATATTTTTTAAGTGCAAGTGGATTTTTATAAGATTTAGAAAAAAACATGAAATTATTATTTTAACCAATAGTACCGTCAAAAAAGTTCAATGTTTAAAGATTTAGGCAAATGTTATCCGCGGCTGTTTTTCAAAAAGTCCTTCTGCTTAGTTCAATTTTGACACATAACATTTCATCCGGTTTTTCACGAATAAATGCTTCAATTTCAATGCTGGCTTCCAGCGCATCAATCGACCTAACATGGTCCCACAAAAAATAGTCTAGAAGCGTTAAATCGTACGATCTAGGCGGGCAATTCGTCAGCACCAAACATGAAGTATACTATTCAACGAATTCTTTTCTCAGTTGGTCTATCGTTACGTGTGCTGTGTGGCAGGTAGCACCGTCTTGATGAAATCACATTACGATTGGCAACAACACTGCGATTTACGTCATCGCGGAAGAAAAGTAGCCCTTTAGTTTCGCCAGCCCATAATCCGTATCAAACTGTTTTTACGTACCATTTTACCATAAATGAGCTTCGTCGCTAAACACTGTTTTTAGATAGAAAAGTAGATTTTAAGCTAGTTTTTCTGCGGCTTCAATTTGTGCACCATCAGTATTTTGAAAGGGTTCCACACCAAGTTCTTCCAAGTAGTGGAGCAACAAAGGCTCAATGGATGCGAAAGGAGCCGATTTAATCATTCACTGTCATAACTAACTCTGACCGATACAGCTGCAATATTTTCCTCAGTTCGCACTCTACGAAAGTATGTTGGTGATTTAATGTCAGAAAAAGTAGATTTGGGGCGAAATTTAGTCACAATAAGCCGAATAAGCAAATCATTAATTTGCAGTAGAAGTGAACAATGAACTTTCCTAACAGAGCACACATTTAAATAATAAAATTTATTAATTTTTGAGCGTTGTTCGTTTTTAAGACTATTCAGGGTGAAGGGTCTAAGCCCAAAACCATAACTTCTAAATTCTAAAATTTCATAAAACCCAACATTAGCCATAGAGCCCCAAAACTTGCAACAAAATTGCCAAAAAACTTGAAGCAAATGTCGTGACGCCCAAATTTTGAAGTGAGGTTTACTGCCATAGGCGTTTCGCTTTGTCGAATATATTTCAGGCATTACGGCGATTATGATTCCAATCGTTTCTTACGTCTTATCACCAAGCTACATATAACCCAAATCATAAAATGACATAAAGCCCAAAAACAGAAACTTCGGTCGTACAAAATATCACTAAGAAAACGTCACAAAGCCCAAAAACATGTCATATCACCCCAAGCCGCTTTCAATACCGTAACACCCATATTAAGAATAAAGAAGAAGACGTAGTGCCAAAAATTAAAAAAACATTTTTTTAAAATACCCAAATTTTGAAACACATGAAATCTTTTGGGCGATATGTCAATTAGTAATTGAGGCGTTATGATATTTTAAAATTGATTTGGGCGATATGACATTTCTAATATCTTGGCGTTATATTTTTTTACAGTAAAACCGAACCCTTTTTTTTTATTTGGAATGTCATAAAATAAAAAAAAGTGTTTACGCCCAAGTTCGTGGTAATATTGCCCAAATTGTACAACAACAAATTGTTAATAAAATAGTTTTTTGGCGTATGACAATTTTGAAAATCAAAAACACGTATATCTGGTTTTCTTAAATTTATATAAATTAAAACGATTTTATGTTGGTTTTTATTCAATTTTTTGAATGAGGGTTGCTTTTTTGAAGACAAAGTCGTTATTTAGCTTTTAAGTAATGCAAATTTAAAAGAATGTCAAAAACTGTTAAACTAAGAAAAATAAGCAAAAATATGCTCATTATAATTCGATACTTTCCCTTCAACTATTGCTAAGTTGCGAAGAACTTTCAATCAATCACTCCCTTACCGACATTCTATACACTTTTATATCCACAAAACACTATCATCAGCATCACCATCAGAATCACCATCGTTCTTCGTCTTCCTCTCTTGTATATGACGCTATTAAAGCACACTCTAGTTCACATAATCTTATCTATAAGGGATCTTTTTTCAACAATAAAGTACGTACACATATTTTCAATTTCCTCAAAACGCGCATTTGAAAGCATCATCACTTCTAACATAGCCTTATACAGTATACAAGACGACGACGACGGTATACCTATGACGTAGAAAGAAGGAGTATCTAGTAGATTCCTTCCGTTTTTCTTGATTGTCCTTGCGCTCTAGCTCTATCTACATACAATACCAAATGTATATCATGGCTGAGAGAACTCCAACTCATCCATTACTTTGAAAAACCCCATTACATATAAAAGGGTCCTTATGGTAAAATTGTTATAATTTTGTAGATTTTCATCGGGAAAGGTGGCTTCAAGTTGAATTTAATTTCCTGTAAAAAAGGACCTCGATAGAGGAAGTCACAATGAGGATATGAGCATGAAAATGTCCTTTTTGGAATTTCATCCGCATCGTACTGCCATCATCATCATCCTTAGCATCGTCATCATCATGCAAGCAAAAGGATTACTTTTTAACACCAAACATTTTCAAGTTTTCAAGTCAGTGCCAATGCCATGGATCTGGCAGATATACGATAACGAAAGCATAAGAGTATCTATGTTTTGCTTTAGCTTTTAGTTTAATTGTCCTAAAAGTGTGCATGTTACAACTTTTCTTTTTTAATTTAATTTAATTTAATTTAATTTACAAACAATTACCTAATATCATACCGTTCGTCGCAAATTAAATATGGTTGAGAGGAGAAAATAATTTAGCCCAGCTGCACCTTCATTTTATTTAATAGATAGATATATTCAAGTGCTCCACAGATAAGATACAGATACCTGAGTATAGAAAGTGTGCGAATATACCTTTGGAATTATATTATAATTACACGATAGCTTTTATGAGGACTTGAGAAAGTGAGAGAATTGTAGGACTTCGAGTTATAGAGGAAAGGACGTCCATTGTAAAAGCTATCTTAAGTACTTTTTTGTTACTCTCTTCAAAAGACTTAATTATAGATAAGACTTCAAGATAATATTATTTTATGTAAGAACGCTTCATAATCTTAAATCTGTCACAAAATCATTCTAAAATCTAACATTATTAAAATATACTCAAAAGAAGCTTTTCTCTCAACTTGCGAGATAATTTCGAGTGTCCAGATTTGTAACTTTAACTTTTCAACTTGCACTTTAAAGGTGCATGAGGTCTTGTAACGCTTCTGCAATGAAACAATAATGGAATATTGGAAGTTTTTTGATGAACAATAATTCGTTTTTCCTCTCATCTTCCTCTGTTTATAAGATACGAAATATATTTGAATGGTTTTAATTTTTGTTTGAAAACAATTTTTGAAACTCATCAATGAAAGAAAAAAAATAGTCAATTTTTAAATCAAGACTGAACCATAAACTCAATATTTGAGTCTTCAAGGATTCAATTGTTTCAACTGGTTACCGTTTTCGTGATACAAAATGATACTAAGCCTTACATACAAATGCTTATAGTGAACCCAATAACAGCGTAGAAAAATGCTACCGCATTTTCTTGGAAAAATTTGGAGAACGACCAGCTTTTGCAGTTTCATTGAAATTCTTCTGCATTCTTTGAATTAATTTTGCTATATCCGAATTCTGAAAACAAGGGACCGTCTAAACCCCACCAACTATAGAGGCATCATTTTACTTAACATAGCTTACAAAATCGTCTCTGTAGTAAAATGTGAAGGTCTAAAGCTAATTACCAACAACCTGATAGGTCCCTATCAGTGTGGTTTTAGACCAGGAAAGTCCGCGGTTGATCAAATATTCACATAGATGGCGCAAGAGTCCGTTTAAAACTAGGGCCTAGTGGCTAACAACTCTGAACCATTCCTGTGTGTGAGTAAAGTTGTCAGGGATGTAGGGGACCTACAGTTTTTTAAGCTGAATCCAAATTTTAGATTTGAGAAAACACTTTTCATGACAAGAATTATCTTGGAGAATTTGTCAATTTCTCGCAAGAGGCAGAACTCGTGAAAAATACTTAAGATGGCATAGGCAAGGATCGAACCCAAGATCTTTGGCATGACAGTATCACGCACTAACCATCATGCCACGGGAACGATACTGGAGCTGTATAAAGCCATGTCTAGTTTTAGCATTCCTTCCAAACTCGTCTGCTTGTGCAGCATGATCATAGAGAATTCACGCTGCTCCATAAAGGTTTTAAACAACTTAACAAAACCTTTCACCGACGACTTCTCGGTCAAAACGTCACCATTGACAGACGTAACTTTGGGGTACTTAAAGACTTTGTCTACCTAGGTTCCGCTATCAACACAGAAAACAGCACCAGCAGCGCTGAGATCAAACGAAGAATAACTCTTGCTAACCGCTGTTTCTTAGGGCTAAGAAAGTAATTGAGTAGCAAAGCCCTCTCTCGAGGACCAAAGTGTCAATATATTAGAACCTCATCATTCCCGTCGTGGTATACGGTGCAGAAACATAGACTATGACAAAAGCGGATGAAAGCACCTTGAGTCGTTTCGAGAGAAAAGTTTTTCGTGTGATCTAAGGTCCTATTTACTTCGAGGGTTAATGGTGAAGAAGATGGAACAACGAGCTGTCCGGGCTGTACAGCGACGTAGGCTTAGTCAGAAAAGTAAAAGTCCAACGACTACCATACGTAGAGCAGCGTATGGAAATAAATGCTCCGGCCTGGAAAGTCTTCGAATCCACATACCAAGACAGCGCAGTAAAAAAAGACCACGGATCAGGTGGCGCGCACAAGTGGAAAGTAACTTCACCAATCTTGCAGCGCGAAACTGTAGTCATACAGCTGGGGACCGAGCTAGATGTAGAAGTTTCTTGGGTGAGGCCCTAGTTCACACACGACTGTAGCACCACCTTATGTAAGTTAGTATATCAGAATTTAAAAGTGCCATAGAATGCGCTAAACGTGGATGTTAGCTAGTCAAAAAATGTTTGCCTCGATTCAAAATTCACTAAAATTAAGTCCGCTGATTTCTATATGAAAGCAAAACTGGATGCAAGCAAAATAATGAATCTCAAAAATTATACACTCTCAGCAGCAAAATTAAGTACCACCTGAGTCCTGGTCTTCCTTTACTGAAGCTTCCATCGGAATTGGATTAGTAGAAGAAGATTGAGTGTCCTCCTCGTTTACTCTTCATCTATACAGACGTTTCCAAAAATCAGCAGAAGATTTTTAAGACGTTCTCACCTTCCCTTGTTTAGATTCAAGCCTCTGCGCCATTATTGAGAACCGAGATTATTAGTGTCCATGGAATTTGACTTTAATTGCTTGAGGAATGACGTTACCACTCAAATGCCTCTAAGTCCAAAAAATCAGCGATTTGCAAGAGTTATTCTCCATTTGATTCCAGCACTGATATCGTTGTTGGCATTTTAAGCAATACTTAAGTAAGATAGACAAAGTTCTCAACTATGGTGATGTTTTGTCCAAGACGTCGCGTCGTCGCGTCGCCGTTTAATGTTCTTCCTTGATACCAGCATATAATTAGTCTTGCCTTCACTGACTTCTAAACCCATCTTCTCCGCTTTCCTTAATTGACTTCACGCTTTGATCTTCCAATTATGTCAGTATCATCGGCGTATCCAAATAATTGAACGGATTGATGTTTGGTCCATGGTGGACTTTCCTGGAATTCGATTCATCATCATTGGAAAGTCTTGATTTGGTTCTCGTTAGATCAAGACTTAAATAACATTTTCTATTCAATATTTAAAAAGACTCAATACGATTAATTGTTTCAGCTCATAGAAATAATCTCCAGTATGAATTGAAAATAGGACAGATGTTAGCGAATTAGTAGGTGTTTTCAACTCCTTCAAGATTACACATTATGCATAAGCCAACAGTGTCATGCTGAAATGCCCTAGCATTCAAGTTCAGTAATCCACACCTCGTTCTTCAAATCATACTTATCATTTCTCGTAAATTAGAGTCATTACAATAGTTCGGTACCTCTGTTTATGATAGACTTCTGTATTCGTCGTGAAATTGCGATTGTAAAGCAGGTTCGGTAAAATCTTTCCACTGTTGTTCTTTCAGTTTATTCAAAAGCATTTTCTGGGCATGTTTCCAATCAGAATTACTTGCTTCATAGTTGACAACAATGTCAGTCGCCTGACCATTCCTGGGCCCAATAAATATTTTTGCAAAGTACTGCGGATAAAAGTATTGGTGATAATCTAAAACTGAAAATTGAAAACTTTTCGCAAATATTTCAAATGTATTTCAAGGGTAGTAAGAAACGCTTTTAGAAGACCGGTTTCGATCTGTATAACTTAGTTTGGTATATTATCTTATTATCTGGTTCGTTGAAACATCTTTTGACGAAAAACCTTTGAAGCTTTTCACATTGTGTATACTCTTTGGCTGAATTATGGATTTTAAACTTTGCTAAATGAGGCACTAACTTATTTTATAAGAACTTAGACCACGTTCCGTGGATTACATGTTTTGATGTTGCGAGCCTCTTTATCACATATTATATGTAAAGACAACGTGACGCCGCGGCCGCCGCCCGAGATATTTATACTGGTATACTATTTTTACTTCTACACCTTTGAAATTTCATTTTTCATTTAATGCTCTTCGGCTTCCATTCTAAAAAATAACAATTTCAGATTTTTCAAGATTAACTTCAAGATCCCATTTATCGCAATAGCCGCTGGACTTGTTAATGATTGTTTGAAGTAAAGCTGGACTCTCAGCCAAAATCATCCGAATCCTTCCACATGTATTGACATGGGAAGTTCAGAATGGAGGTCATTTAAGAACATGACAAAAAGCAGAGCGCTCAGAACGCACCCTGTTTAACGCCTTTCCTCGTTCGAAGAAATTAGAGGTACTGCTTTCATTCCAGATGGCGCAGCAGCGGCAACTGTATCTTGGTATAATAGATTAATAATTTTAACCATTTTCGTCGGGATGCCAAATGCAATAAGTTTGTGCATAAGAACTTCTCTATTAATATTGTCGAACGCAGCTTTTAAGTCTACGAACCAACCATATAGTTTCTTTGTCTGGCTCACTTGCAGCTGAATAAAGCATGAAAGTTAGAAGACCTGATCAATGATATTATAATCTTTTCGATATGCAGCTTGGAATTTTTTGAATACATTGTTGTTTTCGATTTAAGCAGGAGGCGGTTTAGAGAAACTTAGGTGAATAATTTGCGGAGGGATTAAATACACTACTAGCGTCACCTTGATTTTTCAAAGGTTGTTGGTATTGTTCCTGTTTCGTAGATTCTTTTCAGCAAAGTGTGAACTTCACCAATAAAAGAATCATTCGCATTTTTATAAAACTCATCTGGGATGCCGTCTATTCCCGGAGCCTTGTATTCTTTTAAAGATTCAATCGCAATCTTAACTTCATTCAAATCAATTAGGTGATTCGGTCCCCAACCCAGACTATTTAAGAGTTTCAAGAATTAATTCCATATCAATCTTCTTAAAATAAATTAATGTCGAACTTTTGGAATTTTGTTTGAACTGTAGTATTTGTGTACATTTATATTTTTGGTGTTTTCTTTTTATATTAGAGCTTTTCAAATAAGTCTTATAACTACGGTCTTGATCTTGAATAACTTTACACAGCACTGTTAAACTGGTTGTTACTACAAGTAAGGAAGTGGATGTTATTGTTATGCCTGGAATTAGTTGTATGTAACCATAGGAGAATGTGAAGCTGGAGCTGTTCTGAGATCCACTTCCACATCTGCAACATCCCATCCACATTCAATATTATTATTCCATCCAGATGCGCCCAGATAATGACGTTAGAAAATAATTTACCGTATGTAGTTTTCAAGTGAAATTATATGTACTTGACTTTGAGGTGGTTTTACAAACTTTATCTATGGTGTTTCCATTTAGTTAGATGTACCTGAGCCTCCAGGTAGTTCAGACTTGTGTGGTTATTCTCTACGACGATGAGAATAGCGACAAAGTGGTAAAGCATTCTACAGTCAAAGCAAAGAGTAGCTTTATCTTTATGAATGGCGAAACAATCATCTTCTTCGTATACTAATTCTTCGTGCCGATTACCGGTTTAATTGTTTAAGATTTGCTCTAAAGTGAGAAAAATGAGGGTACTTTGGAGGCCTTAACGAGTATAAATGTATACCTTTTCTCGTGCAAACTCAGAGCTTCTTCTGCTTCTTTGTTTTTTTTTTTTGTTTTTCTTTCTTTCTATGTGATGCATAAGGAAATGAATGAAATTTAGCTTAATTGTTATTTTTGATCATTTATTCGTTTTTTTTTTCTTTTTTATATAAAAATGGCCAAAATAATATTTGCTATGAAAACATTTTAACACGCTTCAACTTTTCATGAGACGTCTTCTATTGTGTGATGTTTTTGAAGTAGGCATGAGGATGCTGTCTTGGGAAACGTTAATCTTTATTTAATTATTTATTAAATTCTTAGGAATATGTAATGTACTCGTGTGTCTTAATGGCGACCGACGACGACGATGAGGCGGTCATTTTAATTCCCATAAAGGCTTTTAGTTAATGACACTCATTAATTTTGATTTCGGTGAACGGCGGCGGCGCGGCGGTGGCCTACATGAAGAAACTAAAGGCAAAAAGGATGTCAATTTGAAATTGTGGCCTAATTGTATTGTATATACCGTCCCTATGGAATTTGCTTCATATACAAACTGAATACATATAAGAGATCTAATGGACAGAGTCAGGTCGGCCCAATTACACAAGTCGATAAGGTTTTTACTGTCGGCAATCAAATTGCACTTTTTTTATCGGTTTTGACAGCCTAAATTCAAATTTGTGATGTTTTCAAAATTACTTTATCATAAAAGGGTTTTGAGATAGTATTTTTAGAAATTAAAAGAAAAAAACAAATGTAGAAGGTTTGGAGGCTGTCTAAATTCATGAATAAGCTTTTTTCGATTAAGTTGGTGATGGTTTTCCAAACCTTTAATCCATTTCATCGATGTGTAATTATCCATGAGGATAAAGGGTTTTTCAATAAGGGCGGGTAGATGATGAAAATTTCCATCGTGGCGTTTGCTTTGTGGCCCGTTGCGCCGTTCTGCTGAAACCAAATGTCGTCTAGGTCCATAAGGTTCAATTTGGGCCATAAGAAATTAGTTGTCATCGATACGTAGCAATCGCTGTTTATGGTGACCGCCTCACTAACGTCGTTTTAATAATAGTACGGACCTATTAAGTCGCCGGTTCGACCCTCGAAAATCCACACCGAACGGTAACTTTTTGAAAATGCAGTATCACCTGCTGAACCTGTGGTTGGTTGTTAACACAGCCATTCATCCAAAAATGCGCCTCGTCACTATAAAAATGATTTTTCGACCAAAATTTGGGTTCTCTTCCAAGCCCAATCAGCGCACAAACGGCTACTTTTAGCTCCTGTGTCAGTTAGATCTTGTACGGGTGCAGGCTTAAGTCCCGACGCAAAATTCGCCAAGTTCAAGTCTGCGAAAGGCCGAGTTCTTGTGCACGGCAAGAAATAGACTAGCTTGGGTTCTGCTATACACTTTCACGGACCGCGGCGATGTTCTCGACCGATCTTCCGGATCTTGAACGCACGGGTGTTGGCTAATTGTTAACATCTTAAATTTGACCACCAAACGTTGAAGAGTCATTTGTGAAGGGCCACCACGTCTACTGTAAAATAGGCGTAACAAGCACAACGTTTGCGTTAACGAACACTCATTCTAATAATCAAGTTTTATCATTCGAACATGCTGATCAATCGTGTAACTTGCCATGAGGATTTGACATAAGCAACTGAATAATGACAAAAGATTTGACAGATGCCACCAAAACAAAATAGCCGCCATGGGGCGCCAAAATCTAGCCTAGCCAATTGAAAAACTCCATATTTAAGTTGTTAGAGTTCCGGGTCTCAAGTAAATCTTAAAGAAACCCTGAACCATTTTTGCTAAAACGGTGTTCAACAGAGAAATGTAAAAGGAAGTTAAAGTAAGTTTCCATAGTTGAAACAACTCTACCATATCAAGTTTTTGATATACATTATGTTGAAAACGGGTGCTTTCAAACTTAAGTACATAGTTTAAATCAAAGTTCAAAATCGGAACTCAAATTTTATTTTGTCAAAACTATGAAAGTGTTAAATTCGAAGTATGCTCAAAACTTTAAATAGACTCAAATAAAGACTCATAGCTAATGAGAATTTCCTGCAGAGTTTTTAAAACTAAGGTTTTATAGTGACTGCAGTTAAATCATGATTTTGACTTTATTAAAGCATTTTCACTTCCAAAGTACGAGTCTAAACTTTTAGTTAAAATTTTTCAAATTGGGCCCCTAGTGTTGACGGTTAAGTTTTGCACAATTCTTTTCATAAAGATGTTGAAGAAGTATGACAGTGCATCGCCTTGCCGTCGGTTAGATCTTCTCCGACCTTTATAGAACATCGTACATTTTCCTTTTTGTAATTTTGCACAAACGGATAAGTTTGACAGGGATGCCAAAACAAGACATCGCTATGTAAAGTTTTTCCCTGCAGATCCATGTCATACCATTCTTTGAAATCGATAAAAAGATTGTGGTTATCGATTAGTTCCTGTGTTTTTTTCCAAGATCTGCCTTAATCTTGATATTTGGTGGACTGATATAAACCTATCAGGTTGTTGATGAACGGCTTCACACGTTCACAGAATACTATAGAAATAATCTTATATGCGAAGTTCAGGAGACTGATGCCTCTGTAGTTGGCACAATTCAGAGAGTCTCGTTCCCTGTGTATTGGAGAAACTAAGCTGAGATACCACTCAGGGGCATGCCTTCTTCCAAAAAATATTTTACAGATTAGTTGGTGCATACTCTCTATCAAGTCATTGCCTGCTGCGTTGAAGAATTTAGGAGCGATGGCGTCAGCTCTAGCAATATTGTTGGATTTCAATTATAGCTATCTTCACTTTGTCTAGGTCGGGTAGGCGGAATTGTTGTTCTGTGTTTACCAGATTGAGTGGTTCTATCTTCGTTACAGCAGAATTTGAATCGTCATCGCCGTTATATGATTTGGATAAGTGGTCTTTCCAAATTCTCATCATATTTTGACTGGAGGAAATCTTCAAAAGAAACTTGGCAGTATTCGACACCAGTAGTGTGGGACTCTTAACCGCTAAACCCACCTCTTCATCAGGACCAGTCTTGAAGGATCGACTCACGATTTGTCTTTCTTAATTTTGTACAATCACTTTGGGGACCATAAGCTCATGAGGCTTGGTTCTTCTTAATCTCCGAACATGGTTTCTTTTAATCAAGACGGACTCCATTTCAGAATTAGTATGACTTTGCAGTCTCTGGTTGTGCGATACAGCGTATTTTTTAACAACTTCTGTAACCATTTCTATTTGTAAGTCACGATGTAGATTGGTATTTCTTATGTACCAAGGTGTCTAACTATTCCACGAAGGACTTTGTTTTGGAATTTTTGGATGATTTCGGTATTTGTTTTCTTTGTACAGCCCCATAATTGGATTCCATAGGTCCAAACAGGCTTTAGTACTTGATTATACAGCATTATTTTGTTTTGGATTGATAAATCAGAGTTGTTACCAAGCAACCAGTACATTTTTCTATATTTCAAGTTTAGTTCTTCTCTTTTCTTTTTGATGTGCTCTTTCCACTTAGGCTTTGCATCCAAAGTCATTCCAAGGTATTTGGCCGTATTGGCGTAAGGTACAGCTTGATTATTTATGATTATTGGAATATTGTTTTTCTTTTTATTTGTAAAGTTTATGTGTGAAGATTTTGTTTCATTGAGTTTGATACGCCATTTTTCGGTCCAAGCTCTCACTGTGTCGACGGCATTTTGTAGTTTTACTGCTGCCTTAGGGACGCAGTTGTCGGGGACCAAAATTACGGTATCATCTGCAAAAGTAGCCATTATGGTGTGATTACCAACTGGAATATCCCTTGTGTATAGTAAATACAGGGTAGGACCTAGGACACTTCCTTGTGGTACACCGGCTTCTATTTTCTTCTGTTCCGAGTATTCTTGATCGTACCTTACTCTAAACAATGGGTCTGAGATGTACGATTTTAATATTTCAAAGTACTGCCTGGGACGATCCCTTTGCATAGTTTGTACTCAAGTCATGCCAAACCTCGTGAAAAGCTTGAGCAACATCTAAGAAAATAGCTGAACATACTTGTTTTTCTTCTAATGCTTTTTTGTTACATCCGATATTCAATGAACTTGGTCTATCGTGGAATGTTTATTTCTAAAGCCAAACTGATGGTTTGGGATTAACCTTCTTTGTTCTATGATTTCGAATGCAGGACATCGTAATCCGTTAAATAAGTATTGTTTTGTTTGTGATACAGACAAACAAACTTAATTTTTGAGACCAGTGTTATTTAAGCTTTAAGGTAAAATTACATTTCCAAATTGCCAAAAGGTATTCAGTCTTCATTATCATCCTTTTTTTTTTAATATTTGAATTTATATTATAACCGTAATAATTTCAAACAGCTTTTTCTAATTTTAAATGAGTTTTTGCATTTGAACTTCCTACTATCTCTCATATCAAAGTTCAAGTCGCTAAGAAAAAAGAAAAGATGTTCTTAATAGAGAGCACCTACATACATCTATACGATATAGCTACAATCTAAAGAAGTCTGAGTTCTATGCAATTTGAACATATAAGTAAGGTATTCCTCGCCATATCGGTTTCCCAGTTTAAAAGATTCAAAACATATATAAAAAGAATGTTCATCTAGTATATGGAGAAGACAACTAAACTATATAGTCAAGTTATTCCTTAAAGGCATTGTACGACTATGATGGACTGTAAAAAATATAAAAATAATAAATAACAGAAATCTGCTACGAATATTATACGAAGAATATCAAAAAGGATCTACTCTACCTTACCGGCATACCTATAGTGGAATGCTTTTAATAAGCAAACAAAAAAGGAATAAAATAAGCGACTAGGATGAAGACGTATATAGACGAGAAGGTGAAGGTGACTACCGACCATAGAAACGATGGTTTAACAGTGTTCCAAAACGTCTTTGTCATCGTCATCATCATCGTCGTCGTCGTTGTAGTCGTCGTCATCGGCGTTGTGTTCTGCTATCATCGTCATCGCACGTCTATTCCTTGTGGTCTGTTTTATGCCTGAAGGCCAGACCTACACCAAAGTGATGTTCTCTTCTATAAAACATCTCGCATATGTCTGCCATGAATACTTCTACATATATTGACAGTAATTCTCTTGCTTTTTGCTATGATTCTGATATTTCTTTCTGTACCTTTTTTATAGGGTAATTTATTTGATTCATGAAAAAATGAGGTTTTAATGAAACTATTTTCAATTTGTTTTGAAGCTCGTAACAAAATTTGTCTGAGATATTTGATTATTGCAGCTTTCGTAAGTCAGGTGCACTAATGTCCTCAAACAAAAAAAATATGCTGAGAATTTTCATTAAAAGTCAAAGTAAGATTCTTTAATCAATATACAAGTACGAGTATAAACAAAAGTAATAACAGCAACTTTTTACTTAGGTTTTATTTTTCTGAAAGGCAGTTTCTTATTATTAAAAAAAAGAACAATTTATCACTATTCCAAAACACAATTTTTGAGCATTTTAAAATAAGAAGAATTTTAAAATTTTCTACTTAAGAAAATTCATTTGAAAATATTTATTGAAATAGAGTTTTTTTTTCAAAGATCTTGGATCGAATTCCCGCACCAGTCATGGATTCATAGGTAACAATAACGTTTTCGAACAGTTTAGTACAATTATTTGACGTTTTGGCATCCGCTGTCGAACTGGTTTTAAATTTCAAGTTAAACAACTCACTGAAAGTTCACAACAGATGCGAATTCATTTGAATATTGAAAGAACTTTTGAATTTCAAATCAACCAATAAAATCTCGGTGAAAATCAGTAGATATTTGATGGAATAGAACTACTACAATTTTAAAAAGAAGACGATGAGCTACATATATTTAAGAGTGGTTACATTTTAAGGGCCGATGTTGATTTTGAATTAAACAATACCTATTTATTATTTCAGTACTATTTGTCGAATTGAAAATGTTGGCATTTCCCGACGTTTCAAGGTCCCTAAATAAAAGAGTTTTAAAGGTAGCCTGTGCGTGCGTCTTTACGAACGTTCGGGAAGCTCTTTTTGTCGTCCATATGTCAAGAACCAGTGCACATATCGACTTAAAATAAATATTGTTACACAAATAATAATTTAGAAAGATGCAGAATAAAAAAAAAAAAAAAATTGTAGAAATTGGTTTTCGACTAAAAATATCGTTAACAAAAATAGATTTTGAAAAAAAAAAATCAACTGACAACTTTTTAACAAAACACGATAACCTACAAAAACAACAAAAAAACAGATATGAAATGGTTTCGCACTCAAGTTTAAAGATTATAAAGAAAGGCATTGACTTCAAACTATTTGTCAAATACGATACATTGTTATGAACATTTTGTTAAAGTTTTGAGCTTAGCAAATCAACAGACGCGATGGGAAGTTATCAGTGTCGGTTGCATTCCAGCGTCTTTTTTCTTTTTATTATAATAATATTAATATTATTCAATTATGTATGAAACAAAATATAGGTAAAATGACATCAACAACTCGGTGACACACCTAAATTTGATGGTCGAGATTTTCAACGACGCTGAAGCATAATTGAGGTTCTATGCCATTACTGACCGAATTATCTCATCTTTTAGATGATTCTTGATGGATTATTGAAGTGCGCTTATTCTTTCAGTGACCACCATCAGCCATTGGACTTGTTGCACAAAAGATAAATTGTTTCGTTATCATTGTGCAAGTGGCACTATCCGGTCCTGTTGAAAACACATTTCGTCCACATCCATATCTTCCAATTGGGGCTATAAAAAGTGCGCATTTATCTCACTATAGCGAACTTTAATCACAGTAACAGCCTGATCAGCCTTAATTTCTAAAATATACGGACCGATGACGCCGCCAGCCCATTAACCGCACCAAACAGTACCATTTTCTGTGTGCATTGGTGTTTAGTCAATCACTCTTCGATTATCATTCGCCCAAATGCGGCAATTCTGCTTATTGACGAATCCGCTGAATTAAAAATGTGCCTTACCACTGAAGATAATTTTCTTCGAAAACTGATATAGAAATTTCCTGTTACCATTCTGACCATTGACGAAGTTTGAAATGGTCAAGAGACTTTAGTTGCACCTTGTTAGCTTGTAAATGCAAGTCTTTATTTATAATGTTCATCAACGACGAGCCTGAGAGGTGCAATTGTTGCGTACGAAGACGAGTTGAGGTGAACGACTCTTCAGCCACACCATCACGAATAGGAGCACTGCTCGTAGGAACTATAAGAGCAAGCACTGGTGTTTTCACATCTCCTTTAGACCCGTTTCGTTCAAATTTTGTCACGATTTTCCCGATTGTACGGAACTACGATTATATTGACCGAAAAATCACGAAGTTCCCCATATGCTTACTTACTTACTTACTTACTTAAGGTGGCGCTACAGTCCTGTGTGAACTAGGGCCTCACCAAACAAACTTCTCCATCTAGCTCGGTCCCTAGCTAGATGTCTCCAGTTTCGCGCTTCAAGTTGTGTGAAGTCACCTTCCACTTGTGCGCGCCACCTGATCCGCGGTCTTCCTCTACTGCGCTGTCCTGTGGGTGCGGATTCGAAGACTTTCCGGGCCGGAGCATTGGTTTCCATGCGCTCTACGTGACCCAGGCATCTTAGTCGTTGGACATTTATTCTTCTGGCTAAGTCTACGTCGCTGTACAGCCTGTACAGCTCGTCGTTCCATCTTCTCCTCCACTCCCTTTCGATGCATACGGGACTGTAGATCACACGAAGAACTTTTCTCTCGAAGCGACCCAAGGTGCTTTCATCCGCTTTTGTCATAGTCCATGCTTCTGCACCGTATAGCAGGACGGGGATGATAAGGGTCTTATACAGCAAAACTTTGGTCCCTCGAGAGAGGACTTTACCACTCAATTGCTTTCGTAGCCCAAAGAAACAGCGGTTAGCAAGAGTTATTCTGCGTTTGATCTCAGCGCTGGTGTTGTTTTCTGCGTTTACAGCGGAGCCTAGGTAGACGAAGTCCCTGACTACCTCAAAGTTACGTCAGTCGATTGTAACGTTTTGACCAAGACGTCGGTGTTGTAGGTCCTTTCTTGACGACAGCATGTACTTTGTTTTAACGGTTAATGAGAGCAAAATAAATAATTTTAACGCATTGCTCGATTGTGTGTCTTTAAACGGTTCAAATTGAATTAGTCTAAAATTGAGAACTCTCAAATGAAATGTAAAAAAAATCTTGACGTTTAGGTCCAGTTCACATTCAACGTCAGGCCTTAAAATTTAACCATATTACTGGTCACCGGTTCATTCCATTACTAATGGGATAAACACAAACAGTTTCTTTGATATAAATCTGAAAATTAACATCAACTGCATGCGACCCAATTGCGCACTAAATTTTCAAAATTTTGTTTGATCGCAATTGTCTTGCCTTAAGTCTTAGGAACAGTGTTCCCAGGCTGGTCGGGAAAATGGTGAGAAGCAATGCATGCTGCCAAACATTTCATTTTTATTAGAATAGTATTTTTCTCAAATTTAATTGATGTTTATTGATTATAATAAAACTACTTTACATATATTTTCCCAATAAATCTTTGAATTGAGTTTTTATTATGACGCAAAACTGATTGATCATTAACTTCGTGCTTTCGAGTTGGTAGCACTGCTAGTATTCAACACCTGTCAAATTGAACTGTCATTTGTAGTGTCATAATATTAGTTTAATGTTTGTCATTTACGATAATCGATCGGAAAGCAATAGAACAACTCCTTTAAATTATTTAAGCTGGCAATTACTGTCTTATACAGGGTTATCCATTTGTCGGTTTTAAAAGTTAACGTAAATAAATATAAAATATTTTCTTCTACGATATTTTATTTTTATAATAAAGTTTTAACTTTGACTTTATGTGTGAAACACTTCATTATTTAAATGACCACCAAGCAAATTGTTTGCAAGCATCGATTCTTTGGAGGTAATTTTCGACCTCTTTTTGCCACATATTAGGAGGTATCTCAGCAATAACTTGACGAATATTGGTTTTTAAGTGCTCAAGAGTTAAGGGTTTATCTACAAAAACAAGGTCTTTCAGGTTGCCATAAAAAAAAAATTCCAGCAGCGTCAAATTGCACGATTTTGGTGGCCGGTCGATATCGCCAAAACTCTTCATATATCTCTCTCGGAAATATCTCTTGCAAAAGAGCCATATTCTTTAGAGTTGTGTGGCAAGTCGCAAGTTGAAAACACTTATTCTCCAAATCGTATTCTTTAATAGCAGGCAAATTAAAGTCGGTTTTCATGTGACCATACCGCTCTGAATTAACGGTGACAAGTCGTTTCATCGTCGTTATCAAATCACAACTCCGGACCAAGGATCGTACCAAACAGTGACTTTTTCTGGACGTAATGGCTTCTCCTCAATTACTTAAGGATTCTCAAAACTCAAACTACGCCAGTTTTGTTTATTAACATACCCACCAAGTGAAAAATGTCCTTCGTCGTTGAAGAAAATTGTGTTCGAAATATCGCCGTGCACACCGCCTGTTGTTCAAGAACCCATTCGACATATCTACGACGCTCTGAATGGTTATGGTTGGCTTCAGTTGTTGTGTGAGCCTGACTTCCAAATGCTTGAGATCCAAATGCAAAATACGTCATAATGTGCTCTAAGACAGTCTTAATACCTGAAACGACGAGGAATCGACATATTCGGGTCTTCGGCAACTTTCCCTAACAGCAGCGATATTTTCAGTGGTACGAGCGAAACAATCTTCAGTCAATCCAGTCTCTTCAAATTTCTTCACAATTTTGCCAACTGCTAGCGTAATTTGACGATTATGAAACTATAAACTCCTCTTAAATCACGATATTTGCCTGTGGCAGAATCACCAATATTGTAGCAGGTTTTAACCATTTATATGCGATGTGCGATAGTCAAGCGTCCCAACTAAGACTTTAAACTCAAAAAAAAAAAAAATAATTGTTTTAACACCTTAGTTTGACAGATGCCGAATTCCAGCTCTTTACTTTTGAAATCGTTAGATCAAAAAAAAGGTTTGATGTTTTTTTCAATTTTTTGTATAAGTATTGGAAATTTTTTTCCATTTGGTGCTGTTTGAAAATCGAATTTGGCATCACTGCTTTTGAAGATTTGTTCTTTTTATTTTGATGTCTCCTTCTTGTAAACTCGAGAGATTTCCCCCTAACGAGTATATTTTTCAAGTATTCTTAACTCAATGTGAATGCTTTATAGTTTACTTAGATAAACCTTTACCTTGAAGGTTCATACATATTTTGCCTTGATTTTTCTTAGCAAAAACCTCGACTTTCGTTTGTTTAAATCTTAAACAAAATAACATCTTTTTTTTCACTGATGGGGTATAATGGTATTGGGATATGTTACAAGAAATGTGTTCGTTTTACAACTTTAGAAAACGTGTCTTGGGCATTTTACTTCGTCATTTTGACTTTTTACTTTTTTAGTTCTTACTAATTGTTGGTAATCTTTCAAGTCTCACAAACAAGTGTGAAAAAACACATCTAACAAAATCATAATGACTTGATAAAAACAACTCAAGTTTTTGTAGAAATTTAAAACCTAAACTAAAGTTTCACAGTAGGTACCTAAAGCAACGCAAAGCTTTCAACTTTTCCAAGTTATGTTTTAGACCTAAAATGATTGTGCCTTAAATCAACATTTACTTTTCTAACAATGTACACAAATTCATGATGGCCATTTCTCTCTTTCATCTTTCAACACAGAAATAAACTAAATAGAATCCTTTATTCCTACCTGACGACCTCCAATACCCCTCCCATCATTCTCTTAAGAGTGCTTCACCTGCAGACAATTTGTAGCAACCACTAGTAGAACATACTACACAAACTGAGGCATAAACTAGGCCTGCAGGGTAAGGTAGTACACTTTATACACTCATCCCGATGCTCGATCATCATCATGCTAGAAGTATCCGATGGTTTTCTTTGGCCTCCTTAAAACATAGGTATAGGTTAAAGGTATGGAATGGAACTAAAAGCCAAAGCCGACGAAGTCAACAATCACATAAGTTCTCGTCGTGAGATGAGTGATGAAGGTGAATTTCCTTTTAGTTTCTTTCAAAAGACCAAGTCATCAACACCTTCCCGAGACGGAGCCATCGACATTGACTATCGACCGACACGAAAAGATGATCGCCTATGAGATGACGAGCCGACGCGACGACTACCACCCACAGCAGTCCTATAGCTATACATCGATGTCAGACGACAGCTGGGGCTGGAACTGGAGCTATAAAGGACATCAACAACCGATTGATGTGTGAATTTTTGATTCGAGGCAAAAGTCTCTGATTTGATTTGTGTTGATCCAGATTTAAGATTTAGACGACCAACTCGTCGATAATATTTGTGTTGATTGGCTGGCATTGAATAATAAGTATGAAGTCGTCAGTGCCTTTATCCATATATCCAAATGACGATGGAAGCTGGAGCACGGGGTTAAAGTGCGGGTCGGTGAACGGTTTTTGATCGAATAGCACGCACTCTTTGAAGTGTAAACCTTATTTTCCGCTTCATTGGGTCAAAGGACTGAGCTGTTATAAATCAAGAGAATCGTAGTCGAAGCTACGGAGTTGGTATGGTGTGCCAGGTCTTGGGAGTTATGATTTAGGAACAAAAACAACCCGACGACGACGCGACGTAAGTGTGACTTTTCGCTTTGCTTTAGGTTTCGAGTGGGCGGCATTAGGTCTCTAAGTACGAGTGCCTATATGAATGTATGTGATTGTGATGTTCTGTCAACAAATTTAATGTATATAAATATTTTTACATTGTTTCTGTGCGATACGGCTTTTTGGGTAAATGAACGATACCTTCATACATGTCGTCATAGTCAGAGTTTCCAGCTCGTTGCACTCTTAGGGCCCAATCAGTATTCACATGATCGCATCATTTTGATTGTCAACATACCAAACCAATCCACCGTCATTTTGGTTGTAGCGTTGTTGCCCGGAAACGGGAAGTGTTCTTCTATGTAATCACCGACTGTTTCGAGCCTTTCAACCAAGATGTGGGTGACTATATGGATTAGGCTTAGGTATTGGAGCTGTTAAAAGGTCGGAGCTCATGTATTTTATGGACAGTGGAGGTGGGTGGGGACACTCCTTTTTGACTAGTTACATGAATAATTAATCATTTTGTGAAGTGAAATACCATTGAAATAGTGGTGGTGATTTACCTTGCCTATGTTGGTATACCTATACCTATACCTACCTACCAACCTACCTATTTAGAAATTAGAATGCGAATGCGATTGCGACGACTGTGAAGCCTATGACGTTGACAAAGTGAGGTAGAAATAAGGTTTGTGGGTTCTATGGTTCTTTGGTAATCGTTTTAACTTGTGTATTGGTATGTGTGGGAGGATTTTAAGATGTCCGAACACCTTTGGAATAATGACTGACGTTTAAACTTCGTCGTACCGACACGACCGAAGACCTCTCAAGTGGCATGTGGCAATCTGGGGTTAATGAGTTTGATAATGAGATATTTTGATGGTTGGTTAGCTTCCATTTGATCTGAAAACGATTGTATTATAGAAAACCCGAAGTTAAGTTTGAATACTTATTCGTATGTTTTTATATAAACATAAAAATAGAATTTAGGTAATGGGGTTTTTGAGGGTGTGTGGTTTTGATAAAATATGAGTTTTTTATTGTTTCTGACATAGACAACTAACCTCTAAAACAATACTGTTTCCTAAAAAGATATGGGGAATTCGCATACAAACCCGAAAATCTTAATTTATTTTATCTTTTTTGGTTTTCCCATTTTTTAAGTCATGTACCAAAGCCCTTCAATTCTTTCTTCGTTGTAGTTTCTATCGTTTTTGTCGATTCAAAACGGTGTACACGTAGCTGCCTCTTAAGTCTAGCAAATAGATAGAAGTCGTATGGTTCGGATATGTAGGTGTGTCAAGCTTTTGAAAAAATTATCACATTCTACTGCTGCAAAAATCGAGTGTTTTAGTACTTATCACTCAAAATAGTTTCTTTGGTCCTTGCAATATTCCTACAAGATCAGTAAGCTCTCGAAATGTCAATCCACGATTTTGAACCACTAATTCTTGGGTTTCTTTGACATGTATAGCTCATCAGTTGATTTTGGTTGTTGTCCTGGACATGTCTTGCCTTTAAGGGTTTTGTATCCTCTTTTTTATTTTAAGAACTCATAAGCTCACCGAAGGCCTTCTGCAACACTTCAAAATGCCTGAACTGCAAATCCATGTCTTCAATTTCAGTAAGAAAAAAGTCAGGTAACAGGGCTCTGTAACGCCCAAGGTTCACTGATACTTTGTTCGCAGTCTTATTTGTGAAAAAAGTTGTTTCAATCCACAATCCGCACTAATCTATCACTCTCTGTGGATGCATTAGATTTTTGACAATAACGTGCGGGTGTTTCAAGACCCATCAGATGCCTCTGCTTTGTTTGTTAAAGTGTAGAAGTAAGAGTTTATTTTTTTAACGAAAATTGTTCTCTTATTTAAGCTGCTCTAAGCCGCACATTGTGAAGCAATTTCAAAGTGGATGGTAGGGCATCTTTATCTGCTAAGCCAATTGGAACTTTTAAGCGAATAATGCGAGATCTTTGTGCAAAATTCCATCAGACAAGTGGACGTGAAATTTTGAACTGTTGAGATTGATTGCGAGATACTGAATTAGGTTAGTTAGAGTTACCTTAAAGGTCTGTGGGTAATCCCTAGGGTTACATAGGGTCTCAACTGCTCCTACGCGCTGTCGTGTGTCGTTTCTAGTGATAGGTTTGAGCTCTCTCTTCTTCTCCACGTGCTTCTCGGTCTACCGACTCTTCTGCCTTTTTGAGTGAGTAGATTCCACTGCATTGTCGGTCCGGTAATACAGTGTTTACGTTTTTGAAGCGTGTTTCCAATCCTCTTGTGTCTTCGTTTAATAGTGTCAATTGGTTATTTTCCAGGTTTTGTAACCATAAAACAGATATGATTCTACGCTTAAGCGGAATAGTCGTAGCTTTGTCTTCAATTTCAGGAAGTTGTTTTTCCAAATTTCACGGTACGGCTAGCGATATATTGTTTGGTTCCACACTCAGTAGAGACCATTCTTCCATGATACTGAAAACTCTCTACATTTTTTTAATGGTAGTTGAACAATGTTTACCGAAGAGGTAAAGCTCCGATGCTGAATATCTTAGTTTTTCCCAGGTTGATTTTCAGCGCCACGATTTCTGCTTCTCTCCTCACCCTTTTTGTCATTATACTTACTTACTTAGGTCCTCAGACCTGTTAAGTCCGTTGGTAACCCCTTAAGGGGAATAGCTCCTCTACTACGCCGACGCGCTATAGTGTATGGTTTCCGGATATTTGTTTCAGCTCCCTCCAACTTTAACCTAAGGACGCTGATTCCGCCTCGACTGTTCTGCGCCATGTGCTTCTCGGTCGTCCAGCTGCTCTTCTTCCGTCTTCTGTGAGTGGAATACCACTGCATTGTTTGCTTGCAATGCAGTCGTTACCTTTTCGAAGCGTATATCCAGTCCATTGCCACTTACGCTTTCATATTATAGTCTATAGGTTCCTGGCCTTTTTTCTATGAAGGACCTCATTTGATATACAGTTTGGCCAGAAAATCTTAAGGATGTTACGAAAACATCTAATCATATAGGTTTGCACCTTTCTTTTAATGACTGAAGTAACCTTCCAAGTGCTGCATCCATAAAGAAGCACAGATTCGACGTTTGTGCGAAACAGTCGTAGCTTTGTCCTTAAGCTGATAAAGTTATTCCTCCAAATTTTTGACAACATACCTATGCCGCTTTTGCTTTGCCTATGGGGCAGATGAAGTCTTGTTCAGTTCCGCCTTAGATGGAGACGATACTTCCGAGGTATTGGAAGCTCTCCACTTTTTCCACCGGTTGCCAGGAAAAATTTATTTGTGAGAATTGGTTGGTTTCCGAGGCTGATTATTTTTGTTTTGCCGGAATTAATATTTAGCCCCACCAATTCTGCTTCTCTCTCCACACTTTTTGTCATTTGATAAAGATTCATGATCCTATGAGAGCGGAAAGCTTTCATAACCGGCCTTCTCGAAGTCGATGTACAGCAGGTGTTATGATGCTTGATATTCAACGCACTGTTCAAATATGACCCGCACAGTGTTGATATGATCAATACAGGAGGATACAGTGCGGAATCCTGCTTGTTCGGCGCTGAGTGTGGCCTCAAGGTGTTCCCTGAAGCGTTCCAATATGACTTTTGCTACTATTTTGGCAACGGCAGGTAGAACGCAAATTCCTCTCCAGTTTTCGCGCTTTTAACGATCTCCTTTTTTTGAGAGCTTGACGATAATTCCCTTGTTGTAATTATGAAAAATGAGAATTACGGGATAGCAAGTGTACATCATCTCCGTAGTCTAGGTGCTTTAAGTGTGTTGTCGTTTCCTATCAATGCTGCCTTTATTACATCACTGATCATTAATAATTGGTGAGAGTTTGCAGCCCTGTTAGATTCCACTTTGAACTTTAAACTCCTCTGACATCTTACCTCCGTGTAAGACGTGGCTTTTAGACACATCATACGTCACCTTGATAATAGAAATGAACTTATCCGGGATCCTATTCAAAAGCCTTCCAAAAATCGATGATTAGCAGGTGAAGTGATGATTAACATTCATCGCACTCTTCGATGAAGATCCGCAGGGTTTTGGTATAATATGCCGAATACTGCTTGTTCAGTATTAACTGTTTCTTCGAGGTGTAGCGTGTTGTGAATAAAGTGTCACGCTCTCAACTACAGAAGACACATGCTCGTAGTGAGTACCAAAAGAGGACGTTGACCAGTTTCGCTATTACTTCTTGCTCAAAACTTCGTACAGCAGGCGCTTCATTTCAGCTAATTCTTTACAGCAAACGTATTTATATTGGAAATAAGTCATCGATATTTCTCAACGTTGTTCAATGGTCTAGTTTATTAGAAGCCATTACGAATTTACGATACTGACTTTTTGAAATTATTTCGTGCAAGACAGAGCTATCAGTCGGCGTTTTTCGGTTTAAGCTTAGAGTAAAACACTGAACAGAGGCTGAACACATCGAGGACGCTCTGAACAAAATTGGATCAGAACTTTTCGACTTATTTATGAGAAATGAGCTGTCAATAGCTTACGAAATGTCTCTCTCACACCACACGAAACGAACATAAAGTCAGCAACACTCAGCTTTTTACTCCATTTGCTCGGTCGTTTTATTCAGAGCTCGCTCCGAGCTAGCTTTGATTTAAAAAGAAACACAAACCGAGGGCTCTGACATTTTTCCCTCAGAATTCACAATTTTATCGAAATTATCAAATTCTGTTTCACTAGGTTTTCGAAAGTATTAAAAATTATTTGTTAAGAATCTGAAACATTTTTCTTCTATGTGACATAATTAAAAAGTTGAGTTCTTAAGTATTTTACAAAAATAAAACCATCTTAATCATTCCAAAGCGTAGAATTCCTACAATTTCTTTTGAAGAAGTTATATTTTATTTATAATTCACTGCCAACATAGCAAACCAAAAAAAGCATTAAATTCCGTATAATCTTCCAAAAATTAAAATAGCCTTAAATTATGAAATTTTAATCTATTAAATACTTATCTCACATAATTGCAAAGATATGTTTGTATATTTTTGCGTAGTTATTTTTTGTTTCAAACTCCTCCGGAAGTGGTTAAAAATTTTAGCAAGAATTTGGTCAGATTTCATTTTATAATAGGTTGTTCTTTTTTTTGCCCCCTTTTGCAATTAAAATAGTTTTAGAAATACATATTTAATTTAATTGTGAGAGAAAAAAACCAAACCATCAAAAACTATGGAGGGCTTGAGTATAATCAACTTTTCGTGGTTATTTTGTTTTTATATCCAACTGCGTAACTTTATGTTGACTTTTTCTTATATCTGCTAAGAAAAAAATGCGGAACATTTCGCTGCTGGAGGCTAAAAAAAATGTATACTATTTTTCTTGTTTTTGTCTTATTTAACTCCGCACCTTCAACTTGAAAGCTATAAATAGTAAAACAATATTAAGGCTTGTTATAGAATTGAAGAAAAATCTTAATTTTAAAGTAATTTAAAAACAAAAACAAGCTATTCTTGAGTCAATTTCTAAAAAGTTACGCATCTTGAATTGTCAAGGCCTTCACCAAATTTCATAAGTAGGCTCTTGAAGCTTAAAGTGGTTTCAATACCTGCGACGACGCAACGTATACGACGAAAGCTGCCCAGACTTTACTTTCTGGTCCATGGGCAATTACAACTACGCAAGTGCGTAGATAAGCCCATTAAAATATAAAATTTGTAAGCTTGACGATGCGATTTGTGGGTCAAAAACATTTCGCAAATTCAAGCCACTGCTGTGAGCTATAAAGGCCTTGATTTTATTTTTAAATAACGAAAACAATAAAATTAATATTTCCGTCATTATTTGCTGTGGCTGATGTGTGTTTTGTGTTTTGTCGATTATTACAGAAAAATAGTTGTTGTTTTATTTTTTCCAGCAGGGGGAGACAGGTGAAAGAAAATTAAATTCATTGGTGAAGCAATAAGATGAGATTACGCAGTTTTGTTTTATTTTGTATTCCCAGCTGGAACAACATTTGTTTAATAGAAGACACATGCTATTCCATCATGATGCTTTTATTTCTCATGAAAATACTCGTGTAGATGGGTGGGGGCTTGATGGAAGTTGGGAACTCTTTTGTTTTGTGTGGACTTCAAAAATACGGTGTGTTTGATGTACTGAATCCACATGGTTTTTCTGGAACTGACAACAATTGGTTATTGATTGCGATTGTCGTACAGAGGCTGGACCCTTAACCAAACCAGTACAAAAAGTGTCTCATTGAAGGTGCCTACATGAAGTTGATGAAGTAGCCCAGTGAAATATGCAAATATAAAAACAAAATAAAAGCTGAATTCAAAAATATATGATTTTTATTTGAATTTTTATAGGATGTAGTCGTATTTATATGCATATGTATGTGTATTCAGTCATTTTGAATGGTTTCTCTGGTTTCGTTGTTTTATTTTAAATTTTACGTCATGGGATGATAATGCCTATCATCAAAACATCCCAAAAACATCGATGATTCTGAAGCTTGGGGAACTATATGTACCAACTTATAATGTGGTATTTATTGTCGAAATCAATATAAACCAACGAAATAAATTATGCGAAGGTACCTAATAAAGGCTTGAGGGTGCGACCAAGCCTCTTATAATTGTGATGTCTTTAAAGGTCTGGATAGAATCAGAGTTTTTTTTTTAAAGCGGATTATTATGGGATTTTTCTTGAGTGCTTACAGTTGCTTTCAAGAATTGCCTAAGAGAGTATTAAGTGTTTTAAAATGATTTTTATCTCTTGGGTATGGTTTATTAAACAAATTTGAGTTTTAAAAAAACCGCCGCTTCATACATTGTTCATTCTGTTTGCTTTGATTTAGAATAATGTTTGAAGACCTCATTATGAATATAAAACTTGTATAGCAGATTTCTTTCAAGAACACACTGGCGCCGTAGTTGAAGTTCTAATAGGATCTAATATATGTTTTAAAAAATGTGTATTTTTGACAGCCATGGTTACTTTTACAGAATCACCTGTTCATGCAATCTTCCATGACTAATTAGCGCAATTTGACTATATTCACCGATTCCAACCTTATGATCTTGAATCGATTCTAGAGACTTGGCAGAGACCTTATCGTCACAACATGTCTAAAAGTGTTAAATCAAAAGATTACGGTGATTAATTGACACGGTTAAGAAACTTTTCTTGACGAAATTTCTCTTCTACCTAAATGCGAAGTTCAACTAACAATCAACCATTGATATTTTTCAATTATTATTATTAAATAACTTTGGACTGTCAATTACCAATATTGTTGTGAATTGTGAATTATTTATCTGTTTTGAATAAAAAAATCGATATTATGAACAACAATTTTTCTGTCAATCGTAAATTTGTTATCAATATTAATTTAGAAATAAAATTAGCTAAGTAATTATTGATAAAGTTGTGCAGATAAGTTTAGTAATTGGAAACGAATGTTGAACTTCTCTAAGAATGTTTTCCAAAGCTGCTGTTATACCTTAAGTCCTAGAATCATAGAGTTTTTGAACTGCAAAATAAAAATTAGGATTAGAAAGAAATATTATCCACTTTTTTCATCCAAATCAAGCTTCATTATATCAGTAATTTCATTAACTAACAATATGATAAAATAGTTTGATTTCAAAATCTATTTTAGTTGACGAGATTTTTAGTCGAAAACCAATTTTTACCAATTTTAGTAGCATTTCTTAAATTTGTTTATTTCTTTTATAAACAAGTACAAATTGGACCAGAATTTTTACCAATTTAATGTAATTTTGTATTTTTTTTTAATGAAAAACCTGACTGTTGGATTTTTACAAAAAACTATACTAAATGTCGAAAACAATATTTTCTGTGAGATAAAAATAGTTTGAAGCCAATATTTTTAAATTTTCAAAAGATTTTTGAGTTGAAAGTAAATTTTTACTAAGTTTTAGAATTGTTTTTTTTTTTATTTTATTTTTTGTAAAAAAAACTCAATTCAATTTTTCTCAAATGACTGAATGTTAAAACAATATTTCTTATAAAATAAAATTAGTTTGATGCCATAAGCTGAAATTTTTGAAAAGACATTTGAGTCAAAAATTACTTAAGCCTCAATTTTGACCAACTTTTAGTAATGTTTTGTGTAGGTTCTTATTTTAGGTGAGAAAAACAATCAATTTAATTTTCTCAAAATTTTGCAGTTTGAAAAAAAGGTGAAAATTTTGGTTAACCCTAAATATCTTACGAACCAAAAACGCTAGAGACTTGAATTATTTTTATATAATATATTGTAAAGTGATACCAAACAGGTATATTTTTTGAAAAAAATCAATTTAACGGTTTTTTTTTATAAATCAATAAAACTGAAAAAAAAATTGCCACCTCCAAAATTTTACGACTGAAATATGATTTCATCTCTAAAACAATTGTGTGCAACGAAGAATAATGTTTTTGACATCTGATAAAATTTTGAGAAAAATTGAATTGACAGTTTTTATTACAAAAAATAAAAACCTAAAAAAAATGTGTAAAAGTTGGTAAAAATTGATTTTCGACTCACATATCTTTTCAAAACTTTGAGATTTTGGCTTTAATTTACTTTTATCTTTCAAAAAATTTTGTTGTTCAGTTAAAGTTTGAAAAAAATCGATTGAACAGTTTTTGTACAAAAATTTAAAAACCGAAAAAAAAAATTAACAAAAGTTCGTAAAAAATGATTTTCGACTCAAATATCTTTTAAAAACTTTGAGATAAAAGGTTCTTACTAATTTTTTCTTATAAAAAATATTGTTTTCAACATAAGGACAAATTTGGAGAAAAATCGAATTGACAGTTTTTTTTACAAAAAATAAAAACCTAAAAACAAATGTATAAAAGTTGGTAAAAATTGATTTTCGACTCAAATATCTCTTCAATAATTTGAAAAATTGGCTTCAAACTAATTTTATCTTATAAGAAATATTGTTTTCAACATTTGGTAAAATTTTTAAAAAATTCGAATTAACAGTTTTTTTACAAAAAATAAAACTCTAAAAAAAACAATACTAAAACTTGGTAAAAATTTACTTTCGGCTCAAATAGTTTTTTAAAAATTAAAAATATTGGCTTCAAACTTATTTTATTTCACAGAAAATATTGTTTTCAATATTCAGGAATTAAAAAATAAAATCTACAAAAAATAGTGCGCAAATTTGGTAAAAAAACATATAGGCAAACTTTTAAGCAAGACAAATCGGCAGACGGGATGGGAAGTTATCAGTGTGGGTCGCATCCCACCCTCTTTTTAATTTTTTGTTTAGGTTTTTATTTTTTTTATTAAAAAACAACTGTCTCTTCGATTTTTGTCAAAATTTTACCAGATGTTAAAAAGTTTTTTTTTTCGTTGCACAAAATTATTTTGGAGACAAAATCAATTTTTGTACGTACAATTTTCGAGGTAACAAATATTTTGTTTTACAGTTTGTATGATTTATAAAAATGTTTGGATATTTCTTACCAAAAATAAATCTCTAGCGTTATTGGTTTGTGAGACATTTAGGGTTAACCAAAATGTCCACTTTGTTTTTGTAATTACTATGGTAAAAAAACCACCCACTAAATTTTTTTGAGAGTCCTTTCTGCATTATTCGTTGTATATTAAAATTTCTTTGAAGTCGATATCTCTACTAGTTTTTGAGCTATAGAAGACGAAAAAACTTCCTGAACGTATGTACGTACAGACATCTTTCTAAAAATCTTTTATTTAAGCTCTCGACGTGTCAAAATTTTCAATTCGGCAAATCGGATCGATTACAAAAACTTCCTTTCAAGATCATTAAACTTCTTCTCTACGTCAAAAAAGAGTCAAAATGTCAAAATTTTCAATTCGACAAAGACGAAAGAAGAGTTCAGTTGATTTATATCTTTCAATTTTTATCGTCTAATTTAGGAAATACGAATTATTCGTCAATTTCGAATAACTAGGATTTAATCTACACATTTCCCAAAAACCGCACCGTAACAGTAACACGTTGAAAGAGAATGGTTTCCGAACAATCATTCTTTGATTTTTCGAATGCAATACAAAACAGATTATTGACGTAACTTTCGATGTGAAAAAGTGCCTCATCACTGAAGATAATTTTTTGATAAGAATTTAGATCATTTTGATTCGGCGATGAAACGACGTTCCTGGTGATCGAACAGCTTCAATATTCGTGTTAACTTTTATTTTTGTTCTTTCTATTCTATAAAAAGACACAAAATCTATGAAAGATTGACAAGTCATTTTTTTTTCTTTATTTATAATTCAGGGTAAGTATTGTTTCTTTTTAGTTTTAGTTAAAATATTTTCCCATAGCGTTTGGTTCTTCAATCCTCGAACATCGTCTTTTACGTTTAAGACGGTTTTCATTTTGGAGTTGGTTTATGACCTTGTAGTGGCTGAATGTGATACAACATGTTTTTTTTAACCAATTCTGTGCAAAAGTCTTTTCGACCAAAGACTTTTTTGTGTAATTTTTGAACTAGTTGATAATTTTTTTTACTTTGTACAGCCACAAAGTTGGACGCTATAAACCCAAACAGTTCTGAGTTCTTGCTGTTATAACACTTATTTTTTGTTCTGGATAGTTAGGTTAGAGTTCTTTCGTATTAACCAGTGACTCTTTTGAATTTCAAAGTTAGATCTTCTCTTTGCATTTGCACATTGCTCCTTCCATTTAGGCTTTCCATCGAAAGTAATTTCAAGGTATTTGGCAGTATTGGAGTAAGTTACTTCTGTCTTTAAACAATAGAAATTAGAACATTATTTATATTTTTGTTTGTTGATGATGCTTCTTAAGTCGTTCCTATTAACAAACTATAAGAAATGGTTTTATATATTTGCGAGATGTTTAACAATAAGATCAGCTTGACCTTTTAAGATTTTACTGGCGAATTATTCTGTAGAAGAATTTTTAGTTGGAATTTTCAGAAATCATTTCTAATGCCTCTGATTCTTTTTTTGGTTCGTTGTTAAGACGGTTTATGATTGGCTTATCATATGGAAATCTCGTAGCTTGCCACTTCCTTTTTTCCCGAAAATATATTCTTTATTTCGATAAGAAACGTAATTTTTGTTTCTGATGGAGTACAGTCTTCCGCCAATACACGTATGTTGGTGAACAAGAAGATTAAAATTGGAAATTATATTTGCGGCCTGCTGAACTAGACGTTTATCCTTTGTTGTTATACGCCTAGATCCCCTCTGAGTTTGTTAAGCAATGAAGTCGCCAACAATATAGAAGTTAAGTCCTCACAACATAAATAGTGCATAGTCTTCTTCGGTTGGTGGCAGACACAGAGGGCAATTCATTTCTTACTCCTTAAAATAATTTTGTTTTATTCCAATATATAATTGTTGATGTATATTAGTTTGGAAACAAACATTTATTTTTTTGCCTTAAAGTTGCTTCTTGACGACGCAAAAATAAAGTTTCTTGAAGTAATGAAATGTCGTACTCGAACTTTGACGGGAGTTCTCAAAAATCTCAAAATTCATAAATTCGCTGGTCCGGATGGTATCCCCGTATTTATTCTGAAGAAATGTTCTTTCGCGCTAGAAAAACCACTGCGTAAGGTTTTCCACCTATCCTATTTTTCTGGGCTCGTTCCGAGTAGTTGGAAAACTGCATTTGTTCAGCCAATCCCAAAAAAAGACGAATCTTTTTCTTTCTCCCGGAAATTATCGACCTATAGCGCTAACGTCCCTTCTTTCTAAGGTCATGGAAACGCTGATTAATTATCAGCTCAAGAAATATCTTGAAGATCGAAAGCTTTTTAATAATCGGCAATACGGCTTTCGTAGCAATAGGTCCACTGGTGATCTCATGGTTCATCTCACCAAACAGTAGAACAAATCTTGATATTTCAAAGGCATTTGATAAAGTCTGGCATCTTGTTCTCTTATCGAAAATGTGTGCTTTTGGTATTGATTCATGTCTGAAGCCCATAAAATAAATGTTGGTGTGCCCCAGGGTTCCGTTTTGTCTCCAACTCTTTTCCTCATTTTTATAAATGCACTTCTGGCTGCTACTTTTAATCCAATGCATTGTTTCGCTGACGATAGTACTCTCAACTTTTCATATTCGTTTCCAGACTCACAACCCTCCTCTTCGGATGTGGAATTGCAACTGCAAAATTTGATAAGCTCATAAAATTTAGATCTACACAGCATTGTGAAATGAGGAATAAAAATCGTGTATAATTGAATGTTGACTTGTATCGTTCAATCTAGATAAACCCTCCTTGCTACTATCTAAGAGTAGCATTTGCATCATCGAAACAGAAAATCTCGGCATCCTCGGAATGTGCACCAGCAACCACCTTTTGTTTAGCTATCACATACGCGAATTCGCCAAAAATGCCTCACGATGTCTAAGTTTTTCGAGAAGATGCAAGAAATTTCTCTACGTCTGATCTGGCTACAATCTTCAAAACCTCTCATCTCTGGGCTGATGCTCCAGTAATATATTTAAGCCCTTTGCACAGTATTCAAAGAAGAGTCTTAAAAATGATTGGTGAAATTTATATAATCAACTCGATTACGTCACTCGAACATCGTTTTCTCACGTTTTTTACTTTTATTTTAACGGACTATATGCTGTAGTGAAATAGCCAGTTGCATTCCTCCCCTAAACAATTTAACTGCAATACCTGCGCTTCTAGGAATATCCATAAGTTAACGCTTAAGCCCAACTAAGGCTCAGAGATTCATTTTTTCGCCGTACTACGTGAATGTGGAATGCCTTGCAACGCTCTATCTTTCCCCATCATTGCAATGTTCAGAAATTCAAAATCAATGAACACCGACACCTCTTATCCAACCCTTCTCTCTTTTCCTAATGATCACATTGTGTCTTTGGCATATTAAAGGTATACTACACCCTTTTAGTGCTCAGTAAATATTTAAAAAAATGTCAGAAATTAAAGCTTCACAAATACCGGTTTATTAAAGATGAAAACTTTTATTGAAAAACCTCCAGGTTAACTTCGAAATGGTGAACTTTTATATTATACTCATCTTTAGAACTAGTTTAAAAACTCAAAGTTACTTACACATCAGAATCAGTTTCAAAATACAGTAAAATATCAGTTGGAACTTTAAAGTAACCCTTTTTGTCACTTTTTGAATATAAGGAAACCCCCCATTTAATCAACCCTGCTCGTAGTTTGAAATATAACAAAAAAATGGAATTACAAACACATTCTATCGCAATTATTAGTAAAAAATTTGTTATGTTTCAATTTACGTAATCCAAAAAAGCGAAAATGGATTTGTGATGGGAAAAGTCATTAATTTTTCTTTTTTTTTCCTCTATAAACCAAATCAAATTCGAAGCGGAAACCAAAAATAAAAACATCATTGCTGATGGTCATTTTATTACAAGTCTTTTTTCTAACGAACTTAATAATCAGTTTTTTTTTGTTTTGTGTTTTGGGTTTGGATTTTGGGGGTTTTGGCTTTTCTGCTTCTTTTTGTTGTTGCACAAACAGTAGGTGTAACAATAAAGGCAAATAAAAATACAACACGATTTGAGTTTCTTCAAAGCTTCTCCAGCTCCACATCATCCCAAAGAGGAAGACCGATTTGTCTTCATGGTGGGAATTGGTGAATGGCTTCGAGAAGAAGAAGAAGCGATGACCTTTATTTGAACTGATGATCATATCATTTGAAATATACGTGAATTGTTTATAGTGAAGAGTTTAACAAGTTAGATTTGTTTGTATCAAAGCTGTGAAGGTGGTGGTATAAATGGCATACGATTATATGATTAATATCCGTCCAAGCGAAAAAATTGAATTTTTACCTTTTTTTGTTGTTGAAAGGTTCACATGTTACGTGTTCAGTTCATATACCTTTCCTCACTGTTCGATGTGGATGTTTTACTGAAGAGATATGGAATTGACCATTTATGTAGGTTAGGAAAATGTTTTGATTTAGTGGTTTTTCTCCTGAAATTATGCAACATGTTAAACAAAGCTAAATCGATTCTCTGTTTATAGTCGAGCCACGCACGTGAGGAAATATTATTTAATTTGTGTCTGACGTACACAAAAATACTATTTCTACGTGACATAGTTCTATCAAAAGATTTGTTGTCTTTTTTGGCCACGCATATGTGGAAGGTACCTTACCTACTGTTTCAAAGCAGACAAACAAACAAAGAAACAAACTTGATGCCTTTGAAGTTTTTCATGAAACTCACATTGTCACGTAAAAAAGTTTAAGTTTAAAGTGTGTTCTTTTTTTGTGGCTTTTAAATGAAGAAGGCAACAAAATGTTCAGGTTTTCTAAATTTTCTAGAGGATAAAAGCTATGAGCAGAAATCAGGGTCCTAATTAAGCTTAGACATTTTGTATTTCCTTATAATAGAGTTTCTTGTAGGTTATAGGCTTTGAAAGAACGATAATTATTGTTCTTATTTGTTCTTAGTCTGTTCCGTCGGTCGTTTAGAAGCTGCCTCTTTGTACGAGCTTTAAAAGGTGTTACTTAAAGCCCATTTCGACAAGTGTTGATAGCAAAAATGCACGAAGGATTCCAAAACTATAATTTTTTTTTATCATATCAAAAATTCTAATTACTAGGTTCGAAATCGAGTGAAATGAAATCGAGATCTCAATTGAAAATCGATTTTATGACTTTCAATACTTTTCGAAATCGCTTCAAGGGAAAAATTAGTCAATACACAATTCTGTTGATTGTCCAATTTTTAACATAATTTCGTCTTTGCTTTTAAGGGTAATAAATATAAAATATAAGTATTCTTAGTTCTTGGTTCTTAGCGGAAGTCAGTTTTCACACATCGAGTGAAAAAGATTTTTGTTGATATGGGAAGAAGCACAGGCAAAAAAGTGTTTTCAAAAGTATTTATGAAAACATTGTTTTACTCGAAATATTACATGAAGTCATTTATCTTGCTTCAAAACTATTTGAAATACTTTTTCTGCTCCCTCAAATATAAAGTAGAATCTGCGACTTTCCAGGAATCAAGTCTATTTAAAAAACTAGTTAAGTTTAATTTTCTAGGATTGAAATTATCTACTTTTGTTTTAAAACAGGTTCCTTTTGTCGTCTTTAATCTAGTCGAATTGAAATTATTTGAAAATCGCAAATTAAGAACATACAAATTCACTTCATTTAAACTTCAAAAAGGTTTAATTGATATAGATAATGGCTGAATCACAAACACGCTTCAGGTTCGGCTTCGTCTGTGTTACAGTGTGCCTGCTTCGAGGTTGCTTTGAATGGCATTTCTCTTATTTCATCCTTCCAAAGAGCAAATATTTTGTGTGTTGAAAATTTTTTACAGCTGTCAAACAAAGCAAATGTTCAGATAATTGAACTAGAGTTTCCGTTTGGAGTCACATTAAGCTACATTACGTTCTTTTACTTTCGATTGTCAAACGAAACGTGAGGTCGAAGCTCCATTGTGATAGCATGCAGTGATTTCATATGGCTGAACTCGTAAACGGCCAGGTAAAGCCGACGATGAAGCGTGTTTGTGATTCAGCCATAAAAGTGAATTTCAGAACTCCAATTTTCGTTTCGAATGGATTTCAATTTCGTTTGATTTGAAGTTGAAATGTAAAACCTAAATGTTAGCAAACATGTAACAGTGATTTTTATAATGTTGGCTTTTTAATGTGGTTACACTTATTCCGAAGTTGGTCTTTTTTGACAGCTGTCACTTTATTCATGCTCAGTTTGGTATGATATTTCAAAATGAATCGACAAATTATATCAAAATAATGCTTACGTTTTTGAAATGAAACGAATTAAACAACTTATTGAAGGAAACTATCGTCAGCTCAATATCGCGCGTGTCATAGGCCTACTATGACGTGGCCTCCAAGATCGTACTATTTAACACAGCTGGACTATTTTTGGTAAAGTTATGTAAAGCCGCTTTTCTACGCAAATAAGACCTAGAAAGTTAAGGTCTTGAAAGATAAAATTCCACTCATTATTGCTGACAGTCTACGCTGTGACTTAAAGCTAGATCATTCCATTCTTTGAAAGACGATAGTTCATACATATTTAAATATCTGATTTTAAAGATTTGGGTCAGGCCTTTTCATAACTTTTATTTTATAATCAGCATTTGATTTAAAATTCTTTAAAAATACTTGTGGCATACCGGATTCAGTATTGATTGCATGTGTGGGTGTTGAGTTATCCAGTTTGAAGATGCGCTGGAAAAATGAGCGTTGAATTACTTCAAAGTCTTCTAAGTTTTGATAGCCAAACATTTGATTTCGATATCACAGGCATATTTTAATCTTTGCATTAAACCCTCTAAATTTAGTAGTTGCATCTACATACCTGTTACATAAGATATTACTCCACATAAGATTTATTGCCCTTTTGGTTGCATTGCATTTTTCTTCTACATGTGTGCGGAAATCAAGGCTACGAGTTATCAAAAAACATAAGTATTTGAACTGATTTCTGCTGGGGAGTTGTTCTTCGCTGAGTGTATTTAAAAACTATGATTTTCGACTTTGCAACATTTATACTTAAATCCCATAAATCACAAAAATGCTTGAGATTGTTTATTTGTAACTGCAAAACTATGGGAATATCAGACAATAGTACAGTGTTATCCGCGAATAGAAGCATTTTTATTAATGTTTCACTAACTTTAATACCATTCGGGAAATCTTTTCGATACGTCATAAATGTAAAGTGCAAACATTAATGGACTTAATCCACAACCTTGTGTAACACCAGCTTTTGTATTCAAGAAATTAAACATTCTTCTTCCATTCCATATAGCAGCAGAGGTTTCGGTTATAAGAAGCTTATGTAAGTTGAGAAATTTTGTTGATATTGAAATATTATAAATTAAAGAACTTCTATACCAAAGGCCGCTTTTAAATCGACAAAAAAAAACATTTGGACTACAGTAGTAAGTTCAAATACATGATCAACTATTGATATACCTGAAGGAAAACCGACTTGGAAAATAGTGAATAGTTGATTCTCTTTAACCCATTTCGTCAACCTATGGTATAGAAGATGGGTGAATATTTTTCAAAGGCACGGTAAAATCGATATGCCCCTATAGTTGTCTGAGCGCTGGGGATCACCTTTCTACAAAATTGTGCAAATCCATACTCTTAAAAATTATTTCGGAATAGATTCTTTCTCAAGAAGCCTGTTTGACAATAAATTAATATGAACCAAAAAATTTACTGAAAAATTTTTGTAAAATTCAACGGGGATTGCGTCAATTCCCTCAGACTTATCATTTTTTATTGAGATTTCAAAGTATCTTGCAACTCTTTGTCTGCAATTGGCCTATCAAGTTCCGAAATTTTCACTAAAGGTAGAGCAAATGTTTGGTGAACTGATAATAGGTTCCGTAGAACTTCAAAATGATCAGCAAGTTTTTTCAACTGCTAAAACCGAAGATAACACATTTTTATAACCACCTTGCAACCTCAACTTTGACCAAAATGTTTTTGAGTGCTTGCATGATGAGAGACCGGTTGCTACACCGCTACAATGGAGTTTCCGTATTTTGAACATAAAGCTGTTTACCTATACTGTTTGTTCGCCTTTGAGTAAAGTGTATCGAAAAACACGGAACTTTTAGGAAGAAAAAGGTTAAAAAGAGCGAAATGCTTTTTGTTAAGTTTCATACATTCCCAGTCAAACCATTCAGCCAAAAATATGCCACTCATCAGTAAAAAACATTTTGAGTGACCGTATAAAATACAACAAATTTTTTACAACTTGCCTCAATATTAAATTAACTTTAGCCTTTTGCTACCCTTGCCCAATAGATTTAGAAGAACAAAATGTTACTTGCGAAGAAATGAATGTAATTCTATTTCAAAGAAAATCCTTTTCTCAACTTAATCTACAATAAAACAAATGAATGAATTAATAAATCAAAAGTTCAATTTATTTTCTATCAAGACTCAAACTTTTTAAGTATTCATTGAACAGAAAATGTTTTCCTCTCACAAAATTAACACATTACAATCTAATTCATCAATAATTCAACTCTTTGATCTCCGAGAACTTATAGATAATTTATGAAAACAATCATTTTAATTTGACTCGTGTTGACTTTTTTCTTAACTGTTTGATGAAGTCTAATTTCGAAACATAATTAAATCCTCCTACTTAGAAGAGATTTAAGAAGTTACGTCAATATAAATGAAGTTTGAATTTTTAACTTTTGCAAAACTTTACGAAAAATCTTCTGCTAACAAAAAATCCTTCCAACCCAAAAAAAATATGACCAAAAAAGGAGACGAAACTTTTAATCCTGCCAATTACCACTCTAATCAAAATTGTACGATATCACATCATCACACCAGCAATTATATGAAAAAAAAATAAAATACTTCCTGTTTGAAACAGTCTCAATTTCAAAAGTTCTTAATCAAATTTGACAAAACACAAAGACTTTTCTTTCTTTTGAAAACTCCCCTCGAGAGAAAGGAATGTCTTTAAATACGAAAAGTAAAATCATAAAATGAAAATGCTTTTCGCCATTATGTTTTGAATCCAATTTGTTCTTCTGGGTGGAAAGAAGGACGACCAGTGCATTATAAAAAGCATTTCACAATAAAAAACCAAAAGTATCACTTTTTGGAATTCGTACACCCATTCTCCAAACCCCATCTCAGGAACTGCTGTTGGCGAGCGCTGCTCTCTTAAGAATTTTGTGCATGGAAACCGAAACCAATTGTGACACAGGAGTTTTTGATCTCAAGAAAATTTAGTAATTATGTGGCCACAGAAAGGATTTTCCTGTGTTCCTGACATTTCTTTTGTCTTTTTTTTTGTTTTTCATTTTGAAAAGCAATTTATGAAGTTTTTAAATATTCCTATCATGAATATGAAAATCGACCAAGTTTGCAAAGAGCATCGCTTTCAACTTCAATATTGTATTTTTGTTTGTTGAAAACGTCTCTTCTTTTATTTTAAATGAAGTCCAAATGCACACAAACGGTTTTCGTCTTTCTCAGTCTCCTTTCTTGACCGAAGCAGAGTCCTTAAATGTTTAAGGAACAAAGGGGAAAGGAAAAACATAATCATAATTTCGCCTTCTCACCTTTTCAATGGATACTACAAACTTATTAATGCAAACGAGAAACTTTCCAGGGGGCATTTGTGGGGGTTTTATTTTTGTTGTCATAAATTTGTCGGTTTAAAGAATGTTTAATTCTTTTTATACAATTTTTATAGCATTTTATGACGCGACACGACGGTTTTCTTATAAAGGAAAGACCTGGCAAAGAAATTATTCATACAGAACCTAAATAGAAAAAATAACTTAACTAGTAGGACACAATAAGGATCTGTCGTCAAGAACACCTTAAAAGCTTATAACATGTAGCTAATAGAACACATAAGACGAACCATTTACACAACCTTCTAAATGTTGAGATATTTATGTATTTGTGAAATTTAGAGGGGGAAATCTGAATTGTGTGTGGAGACTTAAGGTCCATAAACATTATGACAGCGGTTTATTTATTGACGATATCAGTATCAAGCGACTTGTAAAGAGTTTAATTTAATTAATACGCTCTAAGGCAGCCAATTGAAATCCTGAACACGTTTGGTAATAAGTCTATGGAATATGGTGCAAGGAAGATCGATTAAGGCTTGAGAAGTATAACATGATGGTCCAACCTACTTGAACTATGCATCGTCTTCATCAAGAACTTAACTTTCGCAAAAAAATTCAGTTAAAAGGCTCTTTACCTATTACCGAAACTTCGTTCGCAGACTCATTTCTCGCAGAAGAAGTCGTTCATCCGCATCAAGATGTCACCCCAGTCCACACACCCATCATTTATGATTTTTGATGTACTTGCCGCCGTTCAGGCCGAAAATGTCATGCTCTGAATAATAAAAATTGTGTGGTGCAACAGTCCGTGGAGAACTAGGGCCTAGCGACTTACTACTCTCAGCAATTCCCATGTTCGAGTAATCTTGTCAGGGATTAAGGAACCTACAGTTTTTAAACCGAACCCGAACCCCTAATTTGAGAAAGCACTTTTCATGGCAAGGATTCCCTTTTGGAAGATTTGTCAATTCCTCGCAAGGGGCAGTACCCATGAAAAAACTTAAGATGGCATAGGCAGAGATCGAACCCAAGTCCTCCGGCATGACAGTCCAACGCACTAACCATCATGTCACGGGTACTACATTTCATGTTCTCAAGAAACGATTTTTTCCCAAAACTGTTAAACAATACAAGCTACTCTAGGTTCCGAACTATGAAGCGTAAAGTAAGCGAATAATTGGGCGGGTTCAATTGCTGAGTCAAGTCGACCTTGTAAGCAAATGGTTCGAGATCTATGTGCAGAGTTTTCTTTAAGCTGATGTGTGAAAATCTTCGAGATCGATTGGTGTATTTGATGTGCTAACCGTACGATATCGAAGACCATGAGTGTTCCTTCCTTGTATGCATGTCTCACGAACTTGAGTATAGCAAGCGTGGTGGGTGCTTCACTTTAGACAATTCAACTGGATTTCAGGATTCACTTTGGATTTGGAAGGATTTCATTCACTTTGGGAATAAATTTCCAGTATTGTTCAAGCGTTAAGCGTCTCGTTCTTGTAAGCAGGCTACGTACAACCCGTACAGCTCGTCGTTCTATCTTCCCCTTCACTCCCCTTCTATGCGTAGGAGACCGTACAGTACATCACGGAAAAAAATACCCAAGGAGCTTTCATCTGCTTTTGTCAAAGGCCACGCTATTGCACCATAAAGCAGGAAGGGGATAAAAGGGGCCTCATATAGCTACACTTTGGTTGCTTAAGAGAGGCCGTTACCACTCAATTTCTTTATTAGCCTAAAGAACAGCGGTTAGATAGAGTAGTTCTTTGTTTGATCTTAACGCTGCCCAGGTAGATAAAGTCCCTCACTTACTTACTTACTTAAGGTGGAGCTATTCTCCGGGGCGGCCCTGGGCCTCAACCAATATGCATCTCCAGCCAGCTCGGTCCCTAACTAGCTGTCTCCAGTTCCACACGCCAAGTTGGTTGAGGTCTTCACCTACCTGCGTGCGCCACCTAAGTCTCCGTCCCTAGGGATTGGATTCGAAGATCTCCCGGGCTGGAACGTTGATGTACATTCGCTCTACATGACCTAGCCATCTAAGCCATTGGACTTAAATTCTGTTAACTACGCCAGTGTCGCTTTACAGCCCGAAAAGTTCGTCGTTGTATCTTTTCCTCCACTCTCGATATATGGAGACAGGACCAAAAATCACCTGAAGAATTTTTCCTCCGAAGCATCCTAAGACGCTCTCATCTTTCCTTGACATGGTCCAGGCCTCAGTCAAATTAATGATAACCGGGATGATGAGTGTCTTATAGATGGTGATTTTAGATGCTTGAGATAGGACTTTACTTCTCAATTGCCTTCTAAGTCCAAAGAAGCAGCGATTGGCAAGAGTTATTCTTCGTTTGAATTCAGCGCTATTTTCGTTGTCTGTGTTTATAGCGGTGCCTAAGTAGACAAAGTCCTTAACTCCCTCGAAGTTATAGCTGTCCATTATGACGTCTTGTCCAAGCCGTCGTTGTTCAATGTGCTTTTTTGATAACAGCATATAACAGTTCTTGCCTTCATGGTCCACTAAACCCATCTTCTTCGCTTCCGTCGCAATGCTCAAAAACGCTCCACTGACATCACGCTTTGATCTTTCAATTATGTCAGTCATTTGCGTATCTGAGTAATTGGATGGACCTTTGGAAGATTGTAACTCTAGTGTGGACGGTTGAGTAATGCACAATTCTTTCCAGAACGATATTGAAGAAGTCGCATGAAAGTGTATCGCCTTGTCTAAAAACTCTTTTGGCATCAAATGCACCGGTGAGATCTTTCCCGACCTTGATAGAACAGCGTGCATTCTCCATCGTCATTCTGCAAAAACGGATAAGTTTGACAGGGATGGCAAAACTAGACATTGCTCTGTAGAGCTCTTCCCTCTGGATGTTGTCATATGGGGCTTTAAAATCGATTTGAACCTCCTGAGTTTTTTCCAAGATCTGACGTAATGTGGATATTTAGTCGATAGTGGACTTTCCTCGTCTGAAGCCACACTGATAATGACCTATCAGGCTGTTGACGAAGGGCTTCAGACGTTCACATAATACGGCACAGAGGATCTTATATGCATTGTTAGGGAGATTGATGCCTCTGTGGTTGGCGCAATTTTTATATATCGGGTAAACTATGCTGGGATTCCACTCATCGGGCATGCTTTCTTCCGACCATATTTTGCAGATGAGTTAGTGCATGTTCCCTTTCAAGTCATGGCCTTCTGCTTTAAATAGTTCGTCAGCAATGAGGTCAGCTTCAGCAGCTTTGTTTGTCTTCAGTTTAGTTATAGCTATCTTCACTTCGTCGAGATCAAGTAGGTGGAGTTGTTGATCTGCGTCACCTAGGTTAAGTGGTTCTATCTCTCTTACAGCGGAATTCGGTTCCTCACCGCGGTTTATATAGTTAGAGAAGTGGTCTTTCCATATTCTCAAAAGTCCTTAACTACTTCAATATTATGTCTGTCGACGGTGAATATTAGACCAAGACGTCGGTATTGTCCAAAAGTTATTTTCCCAAGACAGCATGTTCTTTGTTTTGCCCTCATTACCCGATAAGCCTGTTCTTGCCACCTTTTTCTCAATACTCGCAAAAGTCAGTTCGTCCGTCTATGTCAATACTTCATCAGCATATACGAGTAATTAGACAGGCCTTTAAGAGAAAGTGACTCTAACGTTGACATTGGAGCTTTGAAGCACGATATTAAAGAAATCACATCTGTAATCTTGACACATTCTTTAAAACCTTTTTTGACATCAAGTGGTTCATTTCAGTTATTTCAAACTCTTTTAGAGCAGTGCAAATTGTCCATGGAATTCGAAAACTATACATAAATCTGTACAGTTCGTCCCTATTGATGATGTCATATGAGGCCTTGAAATCAATGAATAGATAGATGTAGGGTGTCAATTTGATGTTCTTCTGTTTTTTTTTTCAATCTTTCGTAACGTTAATATTTTATTTACTGTGAACTTTCTTTTATTAGGCCACACTGATAAGAACCTATGAAGTTGTTGACTATGGGTTTTAGACGTTCACATATTACGGCAAAGAAGATATTTTTAGCGATTATTGATTCCTCTATAGCTGTTGGAGTTTAGGGGGTCTCCCTTTTTCGGTATCGTAAAAACAATAAGACTGAGGTTTCAATCATCAGATATGCATTCTTCCGACCATATTTTGCAGATAAGTTGGTGTATGCTCCTAACTCAATTATCTCCAGCTGTTTTGAAAAACTTGGTAAGATTTCAGCTCCGGCGACTTTGTTAAACTTCAGCTTAGGTATGGCAATCTTCACTCAATTTTAGATAGGGTAGACGAGATTGTTGGCTTTTGTCGTCTATATTGATTCTATCATTCTGCCTAAAAGTGGACATTTTTTTCTTCGACACCGTTATGCAGTCTCTAAAAGTGGTCCGTCAGATTGCCCATTCTTTATGTGAGTTACAACGCAATTAACAACTTTTCTGCAGAAAAAATAAATCAGGAATTTCAAACAGTCTTAGCCTCTAAAAGCTTTAACATTGCTTTTCTTTCGGACTAAGAAACGACTTAATTATGCAAACTTGGTGTTTATTAACTCTTAAATATTAACCTAAAAAAGCTTATACATAAATCCATATAATTGACAAAAATAAACATTTAACAAAACTACTATAGCTTCGAGTAAGGATATAGAGCTTATCCCAGTGCAGCAGTATTCACATTACGCCTTATCATGGTTCACATACTTACGTCAGTCATATCATTCATGTCAACCAACAGTTAAGGAGGCATTGTTTCGTGACTTCTTGCCGTGCGTTGTCGTCTCAGTTGGATTGTTAGTATAAAGAATAAGGCGTCCTTAAGTTCTGCGCCTTCCCAAACTTTCCCTATATATTTATAAATGAGGAATGTTTATCTTAGAAAAAGTTAACTACGTATATGTAAAGTATACATGTGTACGTACTGTACATACAATTGTCATATAATGTATACATATACATTCAAGTAGTGTATCCTCCCTCTTCTATAGTTTTCATGTTGGCGCAGCACTGACTCAGCACTCCTTATGTCAACTAGAAAATTAGCATTTTATTTGTCTTTTGTTTGAAAAACATATTGTTTTCGTTTTCGTTGTTGTTGTTCTTTTCTTTTTATATTGTTTAACTATATTCTTTGAATTTATTTCTTTAACAGTGATATCTGTGATTAGACTGTTGTTTCTTTTTGTTTCAACTCTATGGCAATAAAATCCTTTGAAAGGATATAAAACAAAACAAAAATAAAATACATCCGTTTTTTTAAGTTAAAAACAAAATATTAACAAAATGTGTTAAATAATAATTTTTAATAATAAAGTGCTACTTATTTTGAAATATATTAATTAAAATAAACCTACCTGCGTATTTACAACAACAAAAATAATAATCAAAAAAGATAAAATGTTAACTTGCGTTTGTCGACCGGTTTCTGGCAATTTGCCAAAAATGGCACCATCATCGATGCCACAAAAGCGCAGTACAACAACAATTGTTGTAACATCGGAACCAAGGATTGGAACCGCAACAATTGTCAAACAAAAGAAGGTAACGAATAACGATATTTATCTGCATGATTTGTTGTTATTGTTATTGTTTTTGAGTTTTTCATTTTAACTTTTTGTTTCAAAAATACACTATCCAAAAACACGTATCATCAACACATAACAACTAATTTTCGAAATGTGAATCACAACATTTCTACTGAAGGCTTAAACACAAATTCAGTACAGCCGAACAACTCATAAATGCAACATAATTCTTAAACATGCAACAGCACTAGAAAACATTCAAAAACTAACTTAACTCAAATCAAATAGAGCCAAAACATATTGTTTCAAATGTATTTCCAAATCGGAGTTAAAGTTGGAAAGTATTCGGGAAGCTGTCAATTTTGAAGCTATCATCGTTTGACTTTTGACAAGTAAGGACTAAGTTTTTTCTAAAAATAGAACGATAAAAGCTGGAACAATACGTATTGAAATTCACTAAAAGTGGTTAACATTTTGCAGTGATACCGCAATACTAAATCACTGATAGTGCCTCTTCATAAATCAACGTCTCGGCCAGCAATAGTGAAACTAGTGGAAAAATTTCAGCAGCTATTGCAAGCTACTTAAAAAACGAAACCTGAACAACAGTCACTAAATAACTGAAAATATTGCCGATATAGCTCGTATTGCTTATCGATTCCTCGATAATCTTTCGAATTGACATTACAGAAAAAAAAGGAATCAAGTCGGTCAATAACCAACGACGTGGTCCTTGAACTGCATTCCCATATATTGCTCTGGAAATCCAAGACTAATTGTTGAAAAGACTCTCCATTTTCGACGACGTGTCTCCGTTGAGTGACGGTGAAATTAGATGTTACGTATGCTCCACATTCTATTCAAGACGTTAAAGATATAGTGAGTTCGTGGCTAGCACTTAGCTGATATCCTTTTCCATATACAAGGAAATAATCATCAGTAAATTTTCCAAAAAAAAAAAACACTCTTATTAGCATCAAGTTAGTCTAGAATTAAATTCATTAAATTAAGATTTAACAGTGCTACAGTTTGGAGCTTCAATACCAAACGTGGACTTAAGCTAAACACATCTTTCTTGACTTGATAATCCGCGTCGAAGATAGTCAAAAATAATTCCACTAATATGAATTTTTCTGCTTCCATTTAAAGTAAATCACACTCAAATACCAACAAAATGAGAACATTTTAAGCAACAATGTAAAAAACCTCCTAAAATACTTGACTTGTCTTATTTCTAAGATTTTTGTAAATTTTCTCACACGGGTTGACAAAAAAGGAGACTAAAATGTGAACACAATTTATTATTGATTTTCACCTATCAATTAATTTATGAAGCTATGCATTTCTTTTCGTACTTTTTGAATAGTGGGATAAACACTTCTTGAAAAATCGAATCATACAAATTCTATTCCAAGATTTCTGATAGCTTAAGTGAGAATATTTTGTGAACATTTTTGTTTATATTTCTGAGTAGGTATGTAGTCCAGTGAAATTATGCGAAATTAGGGGTCAATTGTTATTATTAATTTCCCATAGAAAGTTATTGTAATCCGTTCGATTTGTCGAATTGGGCTTTAGACGTTCACATATTACGGAAAAGAAGATTTTATAGACGATATTAAGTAGACTGATTCCTCTATAGTTGGTGCAGTTTAGAGGGTCTCCTTTTTTATGGATCGGGCAAACAATACTTAGATGGAACCTACAGATAAGTTGGTGCCCTTTCCAAACTAACTTATCTCCAGCTGCTTTAAAGAGCTGCGCATTCAAGCCATCCGCTCCAGTGGCTTTATTAGACTTCAGCTTCGATATGGAAGAGTTTACTTCGTCTAAGTCGGAAGGACGGGATTGTTGGCTTTCGTCTTCTATGTTGAATGGATCATCCTGCCTGACAGCGGAATTCAGTTCGTCGTCGCCGTTATAAAGTCTGAGAAGTGGTCCTTCCATATCCTCAGCATTGACAGCGGTTCCACTATGATGTTTCCACTTTCGTCTTTGCAGCCTTCGGTTCTAGGTTTATGTACCTGTGAATTTCGTTTCACCTGTTCATAAAACTTTCGAACTTCATTACTGCTTTTAAACCTTTTAACATCTTCGACAGCACGCTTCTCATGCCCTCTCTTTTTCCTTCTAAGAAGTCGGTGTTTCTCTTGCCTCTTTTGCTCATAGAGCTCGTGAGCAGCTCTCATTCTTCTATGCAGCGCCGCTTTGCATGCCTGTTGTTTGGCTGCATTTTCCTGCCGACATTCCTCATTAAACCAGGGGTTCTTTGTTGGTGAATGATTGAACATCAGCACGTCAGAAGCGGCTTCTCTGGTTCTCGATACATTGTGTTTGCGGCAGAGAACTTCGAGAGAAGTTACTTGTAACTTGGTTGAAAAAGGATTTGGCGATTTCTTGCGATTGTAGCCGTTCGTTGTACCTTCTCCCAGCACCTCCCTGTTTTCCCTTTGGTCTTGAAAGCCGAAGTGGTACCTTGGCTACAACGACGTAGTAGTCCGAGTCGATGTTAGCTCCTCGGAAAGTTCGGACATCGCAATAATATGGTCAATCTGGTTGACGGTAGATTGACCTTGAGAACTCCAGGTTCCTTTGTTGACGGTGACGTGTGGAAAACGCGTACTGGCTACCATGACGTTTTGCCCCTCAGCAAAATCTATGAGCCTGAATCCTTTGTCAGAAGTTCTTTCGTGCAAGCTGTTTTTCCCGATTATTTCACCAAAGATGTCTTCCCTTCCTAGATTGGCATTAAAATCACCTAGGACAATTTTAATATCGTAGCTAGGATACTGCTCATATGTTTTTTCTAAAAGCTCGAAGAACATATCTTTGGTGTTGTCATCTTTCTCTTCTGTAGGGGGGAATTTCATGAAACGAAGAATACCGTTTTTGACATTTTGTAAAATTTTGATAAAAATCGGATAGACAGTTTTTTTTTATATAAAATAAAAGCCTAAAAAAAAACATCACTTAAAGTTGGTAAAAAATTACTTTCGACTCAAATATTTTTTCAAAATATTAAAATATTGGCTTCAAACTATTTTGTGTCTCACAAAAAATATTGTTTTCGGCATTCAGTAAATTTTGTATAAGAATCAAACAGTCATTTTTTTCATAAAAAATTAAAATCTACAAAAAACAGTGCACAAATTTGCTAAACGTTGGTTTTCGACTTAAAATCTCATTAACTATATGCAAACATTTCAAAAAAATTTAGAATAATTCAACCGAGAACTGTTTTTACAAAACACAAAAACCTGCAAGCCTTTTAAGCAAGACAGATTAACAGACAGGATGGGAAGTTATCAGTGTGGGTCGCATGCCAGCCTCTTTTTTCCGTTCCTGTGGGTACCATTGAGTTAGCGCCCTTACCAAAATTGTCAAGCTTACAAATTCCTAAAATATTTCTATCAATCATTTTCTTATACACTCAACCATTTTGGAAATAGAATGTAGAAAGTGCGCTGCGTTCAGTAATTTTTTGAAACAGTGAAAAAAAGTTAGAACGAAAAAAGGACTTTTTCTTTAAATGGGTAAACTTATATTGCTATCTTAGCATAACGTTGACTATCAAATACGATAAATGTATGGGTATGATTTCAAACCCCTGTAATGGTTCTGAGTGCTTTAGAATTGATTTCTGTAGCCCATTACACATGAGTTATCACTAACTCCAGATGAATTACTTAGAATGATGTTTTGCAATTGAAAGAATAAATGTGGCCCACGACGAGGTTCTAGAAAAAAGTTGTTGCAATTAAAATTATAATTTTTTAGGAATTCATGTTTGAGCACTCCGCCTGGGCCCGTTCCTAGGTTTCTAGATCATATCTTAACAAATCTTTTTTTTGAAAATAAAAATAGTTACTTTGCTGAAACGATGCTGTTCTTTTCGGTGGAAGATTCGTCAATTTTATAAAAGCTTAGATTTCAAAGACAAAATATTTTTTTTTCATAATCTATAATTTTTGTAGCAACAATTTAATTTAAAAGTGTTGAACGTTGCACTCCTTTTGCCTTAAAATGTTTGAGCGAACATTTGAACAAATTCTTTATAACTTTTATAAAGGTTTTAAGACCATAGAACCCATAGAAACGGAGATAATAACGAAAAAGCGGATTTTGCGGCTTTTGGCGGTCCATGATTTTTGAGACTTTTCACAATGTTTAGAATACCAAAAGGAAGGTATACATAATTTTTCAGCGTGATATCTCTCATTCCCAAATGATACCATTATTTTACTGGACTATTACTGAAATCTCCGAGATCTCGGAAACATAAAATGAACTTAATTCATTCAAGCCCCAAAAAAGAGCAGCCTACAAGTAAACAAAAACAATTACATGTGTTCATTTTTGAAACTTTTACTATTTAAGCTAAAAAAAAAAATAAAAAATAATAATTTATTTCATTAAAATCGTTATGAATAGTAAAGTTTAAATTGTTTCTATCCAAAAGTAAGAGTTTATTTACATAACAAATTAATAAACATATACATACATGAATGATTTAAACGTATCAATCATTTTCTTTTGAAATTAAATTTTGAGTGTTCAAATAAGTTTTTCAAATTAAAATGTATCAAAATAATAATAATGATTATATAAACATGTATTGTATATGTATACACACATCATTATATTACCTGCACAAATAAATAATAATATATACATGTAGGTAAAAAAAAAAACGAATCATAAAATTGTCGTCATGTCTGTGGAAAATTGATAAAATGGGATAAAGAGCAGAAAATGTTCAAATTGAATTTTTATTCATACTCGTGTGTTTGTGTTTAAATATATCGATTTATTATATAATAATTGTTTCCATATATTTGACATTTTCAATTATACATATGTATATGCATGTCTATTTATTAAAACTTAATTCATTAAAATTTAATTAAATGAAATAAAACTAAACAAAATGTCCTTATGCCTTATCGGGCATTAAAATAATCAAACATTGAAATTTACCTATGTTCCATTTAACTGTAGGTGATATTTTCAAAATTAAACTTTTTAATAACAAACAAAGTTCTTGTTTTTGTTCAATGTCAATACTTTTGAAAAGTGAACAACTATTAAATTTAATTGTCAAGTGCCTAAGGATATTCTGCTTATTTGATCAATAATGACAGTAGCAATATACTCATAGTTACAATGTTCAGAAATAAATGATTTTTGGAACTACTTACGCTTCTTAAAACATACAATAACGTCAAGCAATTTCCGAACAACTATGGGCTCAAGAAATATCTTGAAGAACAAAAACCTCTTTATACTTATGGGTTTCAAAGCAATAGGTTTACTGGCAATCTCATGGTTAACCGCGCCAAGCAGTGGAACAATTCCTTACATCATATCGGAGAGAGTAAGATCATTGCATTTAACATTTCAAAAGCACTTGATGGAGTTGTGGCATCAGACTGTCTTCTTAAAAATACATGCCATTGGTTTCTACAAATCCCTCTTTCGTTGGATTAGAAATTACCTTTCGAATCCTTCAATACAATTAGTATTAGACATATTCAAGAAATCCAAAATAAAAACTGGTGTACCTCAGGGCTCTGTTTTGTCTCCGCCACTCTTTCTTTTTTTTATTAATGATCATCTCTCTTAGACTTCTTATTCACTTACCTGCTTTGCTGACGGTATCACTCTCGGCTTTTCATATTCTTGTTTAAATCCACAACCATCTTTGGACGTGGATCTTGACCTGCAACCTATGATAAGCTCATTAAATTCTTACCTAGACAGCATTGTTGAATGGGGAATCAAAAATCTAGTAGAATTTAAAATGTCGAATAGTGAATGCTGCCTACTGTTATTAAAACATAATTTACTACTTTTGTCAAGGAGACTGAACACTTCAAAATGCTCGGTATATGTATTTCCCCACTCACCTCTCGTAGAAGGATTAAATACACGACAACGATAAAAATGGCGCTTGATGTTTGAGTTTCCCAAAGCGTTGCAAGAAATTGTCCTCCTTCTCTGAATTGGCTTTCATCTTTACAATTTGTAAAAAGCAGAAGCTTCAGTAAAACTTGCATCCCTGGGCTGGTACTTCAGCAACTTACTCAAGTCTCTTGGACAAAATAAAAAAAGCGTTTAAAATAATTGGTGACGATAATGAAGCATTGATTCATTTACGGAGCTTGAGCAACGTCATAATGTGCGTTGTTTTACCCGTTTTTCCCGGAATATGCTCTAGTAAAATAGACATGTAGTATTCAACTGTAATACTCGTGAATCTAGGAATCGGCCTACCTTTAAGCCCAACTTTGAATTGAATTATCATACACAGAGATTCGTTGCTCAACCGCACTGCGCGAATGTGGAATACTTAACCTTATTTCTGTCATTACAGTATTCAAAAATTTCAAAACTAATACGCACCAAACTGGCACTTCCTTTTAAACCATCTCTTCCTTCATTTAGCAAAAATGTAATAAGGGTTGATGTATTCATTCATTGGGCTTAGCAAATCTTACGTCGTTTAGGTTTCTATTTCCTAACTGATTAACATACATCCAATTACCGTCATTTTGTAACTGCCGCGCCTCCAGATGTTTTTTTTATTTGTACTTTGACAAACAAGCTGAGTCACAGTCGAGGTATGTTATGGCGGCTATATGTAACAGAAGTAGGTAAAGCCTTCATACAAGCACGCATTTTGGTTCGGCAGCTTTAAATAAAGAAAAATAAAATGAATTTTCACATTTACAGAAGATTCGAATTACAAACAAAAAAAAGAAAAAAAGTTAACTATACAAATCTGTATCGTGTGTGTCTATCAATCCAACCTTAATCCAGGTTAAACCATTTTCAAACAGAACTAAATAACACACAAGTACTCGTAAATCCTGCCGCGAAATCGCTGTGGCAGCGTTTTATATGTGTTTGCTATATTCTCACCAATCTTTCTTATTTTTTTAATTTCTCAAGTTATTTCTGTAAAGTGAAACATTTTCAGAGAAACATTTTTTTTAATATCTCTTTTTTCCGTCAGCGTTTGATTTGTCTTTTGTGTGTACCTATCCTGAGGCATCTTTAACAGCTTCCACAAAGTACAATCGTTGTCGTGTTGTATCGTATCCGTTGTGCAAATTCTTCGTTTTATATTAAGAAATAAAAACCTACAGAAATTAATTCAATTCTCCACGAAGTTGAACAAAATTTACCCCAAGCCTATTTATATGCCACCTTTTTCTTATGTGCGTGACACATCCTCGTTTCCTTCATTCACATTACACATGACATTTAATTGCACCAAATGACATCCCCTGTCTGATTAGAAGCAATAATAAACCCGCCGCGTCACCCTTTAGCAAGTAACTAGCAGCTTGAAACCAACAGAAAACAACTTACAACAAAAAACAAACATACACTTAGTGATGCATTTAATATTTATAACACTCATACGCCATGGTGTACCACTTCAATTCAATTTCATTTTCAAAGTTTTGTGTTGTGCTATTTTGTTCGCTGTCACTATTGCCCTGGAGCTTATTTCCTTCGACACCCTTTTACATTGCCCACACTTTACTTTCCTAGACAGGGATAGAGAGAGAGAGAGAGATAGATCCGAAACACACTTTGAATTTTAATAAACCAAAACCTATAGCTAGGAAAATTGTTTTTATTAATTTTTAATATTTTGTATTTTTCAGGTGCCCGGAAGGCTGACATCTGCCGAACTAAGGGCAATGGCACTTCGGCAGCAACAACAAATCGATTCTCAGCACCAGCTGCTTGCAACCAAAGAACAGCGTTTACGTTTTCTTAAAGCACAAGAGGTACGCGGAGCGGCTGCTGCTGCAGAGGGTGAACGCTTGCGACGATTACGTGAGCGTGTCGAAGCGCAGGAGTCGAAATTACGTCGGTTGCGGGCGTTACGTGGGCAAGTTGATCTGCAGAAAACCTACAATGTTACACTTAGTAAGTACCAACCTACCTTCCTTACCAATAGTTCAAATACAATATTATTATAGGTATACGACTTCACTTTACAATGCACGAGTGTTTCTTATTAAGCTCGTTTTTCCAGCTCTTGCACAAACCCAGTTTGTATTACTCACCTTTTTATAGTGTTTATATGCCACAAAAGCCATAGGTGTACTTACCTTTAGTCACTGGATAGAGCCACAATAGGTTAAATAAAAACCTCCTGAACTGTGTTTGCCCGAAAACCTGAGGAAGTGGATATTAAGAAATTAAATACAATTTTCTGGCATTTTTAATCTACTGCTACTCTAAAATGGTTTCATTATTTCTTCCGTTCGTTCCGTTCAGCTTGTGTTTGATTTCTTGTGCTGTTAGTTGTGCTTAAGGAACTGACTTTTTCTGATTTACCAGGGTTGGATTCTATTTTGGGTTTGCTTTTTACGACTTTCAAACATAACCATGAGTCCAAGTTTTTTTTTCTTCCTCTAAGTCTCTAAGTCTAAACGAGTTTGTTGGAAAACTTGTATTTCTACCGACAGTGATACTTAGAAAGTAAATAAATGTTTAAATAAAAGAAAAGCTTAAAAAAAGGTAATAGTTGTTCCAGAGGTAAATGAAAGTAAGTGGCTTTGCTATTATCAACCCACCAGTGGGGAAAAGTCCGGTTAAAAGCCGTTGATAAGCTGATTATTTGATAAGACGGTTAAAATCTGTTGATGAGTCGGTTAAAATCTCTTGATAAGGCGGTTAAAAGTTGTTGGTAAGCCGGTTAAATGGCGTTGATAAGCCGTGGATTAACACCACCTGCCAAGAAACGCTAATCGAAGGGACCTAGTCATAAGGCAAAAGCAATCGAAGTAGAATAAGCAAGGAGAACCTGAAAACCAGCCCTCTTGAACAAGTGCTATAGCAAAACACCGATACCGTATCAAAGAAATTAACCTACAATTTATATTATTAAAAGTTGTGAAAAGTGAAAGAAGAGTTATAATAAAGAAAAGACCTTTATACTAAAGTTTTTGTAAACCTTCTTTTAGTTAGATCCTAGATCCGAAGAGCTTAGTTCAGCCTTTGAACTCAAAACACATTACAAAGAAGCTTTTTTTTTAAAATAATGATACTTTACAATTTTGCTCATTTTTAATAAAAAGTTTTGTTCATTTCTGATAATACAGAATCCTTAACAAGTATTAAGGGATTAAAGGTGAATATACTCAAATAAAATAACTCGAGACTTCCAGTTTGTAAAAATATTGGAGAATTCTGTAAACTATCCGGATAAACACCAATAAACCGAAGAACAACTTGAAATATATAAATGAATTGGTAGTACAATTACTCATAAATTCAACTTGCTAGACCTTACATTCAAAACAAATTGCTGGATGAACTATTTTTTTTGCATAAAGGTACTAATGGTCTTCTAGATTGAATGATATACCCCAAGAGTTCTAAACATTGTACACTTTTTCTTCATAGAAAGTTAAACCAAAGTCTTAGAAAAAGCATAGGAAAGTTTATGATTATCAGATTGTTTTAGAGAGGCTTATATCTGACCCGTTTTCAAGAAAAAGGGAGGATAGAGTTTCGTATAACGTATCATTAGTAAATTTTTCTATGGAAATTCTAACAATAATACTCTCTTAACGGCCTTTCAATGGGACCTAAGTATCATAAGTGAGTCACAAGCTGATCATATTTATTTAGTGGCCAACATAGCTGTAGTATTTGTAGGTAACAAGAAAAAGTTTGACGCTTGCTTTATTGATTTCAAGGCAGCATTCGACAGTTTAGACAGGAAAGAAATAATTTCGAAGCTTAAAAGCAAATGAATTTCGAAAAAGCTTGTGAACGTTTTAGAAGAACTGTATAATTCAACAACCACTACAATTTTGTATTTAAACAAATTTTCGGAACAATTTCGAATTGAAGTAGGATTGAGACAAGGCTGCAGCTTAAGGCCTCTAATATTTACTTTGTTTAAAGCTGACATAGAAGAGGTTCTGCAATGAAGAGCACGTATGTCTTACCGGTAGTAGCTGTGGCGTGATGGTAAGTGCGTAGGATTATTACGCCAGAGTTGTTATGTTCAATCCCTGCTTGTGGTGAAGAATTGAAAAAATCCTCGAAGATTAATTCTTATCATAAAAAGTGCTTCCTAAAATTAGCCGTTCTGCTTCCGTATGTAAACTGTAGGTCCCTTCCATTCCTGACAAAAGTACTCGCACACAGAAATGGTTGAGAGTTGTAGATCACTAGGGCCTGGTTCACTACGGACTGTTGCGCCACCCAATTTATTTATTTATTTATCAGGGGATGTTTTAATCAAAGTCCTAATGTTCGCAGAAAACATCGTTGTCTTGGATGAGTCGCCTGGAAGGCTTAAATAGATGATCAGTATATTGTTCGAGTACGGCTACAAATGAAGACTCTAGGCAATGTCAAGTCAAAAAAATAATTATATTTCCCAACGGTGGAGATTGTCAATGAATACAATTATTTCGAAGTAAGGATTTCCGAAAAATTGCCCTTAATGTTACTTGGCGGTGTGTTGCAATTAAAAAGAAAAACTAAGTACGAAGAAAAATAACAGATACATTTTGGGCAAAGTTTGAAAAAGTAAAGAAGTTTTATAAACACTTCTTAAATATCCCTTCTTTCTAAGGTCATGGAAACGCTGATTAATTATCAGTTAAGAAATATCTTGAGGAACGAAAGCTTCTTAATTACCGCCAATACAGCTGTCGTAGCAAATAGGTCCACTGGTGATCTTATGGTTTATTTCACCGAACAGTTTAACAAATCTTTACATAATTTTGGAAAAAGTAAGATTATTGCATTTGATGTTTCAAAGGCATTTGATAAAGTATAGAATCTTCCTCTCTTATCGAAAATGCATGCTTTCGGTATCGACGAATCTCTTCTTCATTGAATTAGAAATTTTGTTTCGAACCGTTTAATTCAAGTTGTTTTAGACGTATTTAAATTTGAAACCCTTAAAATACTGGTGTGCGCCAGGGATCCGTTTTGTCTCCGACCTTTTTTCTCATTTTTATAAATGATCTCCTGTCTGCTAATTCCTATCCAATACATTGTTTCGCTGACGATATCACTCTTAGATTTTCATTTCAAGACTCACAACCTTCGAATATGGAACTTAAACGGCAAAAGATGATTAGCTCATTAAATTCTGACCTACACAGAATTGTGTGGAATTAAATGCTTCGGAAACCTAATGTTTTCTTGTATCGTTAAAGCGAGATATACCCTCTTTGCCACTATCTTTGAGTCATACTTGCATCAACGAAACTGAAAATCCCGACATCGGAATGTGCCGCAGCAACCACCTTTTGTAGAACGATCACATACGTGACGTCACCAAAAATGCCGCAAGATGTCTAGGTTTTTTGAGACGATACAAGAAATGTTTCTCTCCGTCTGATCTGGCTACAATCTGCGTCCGAAACTTGAATATAACTCTCATATAGTGCTCCAGTAACTTATTTAAGCCTCTTGGACAGTATACTCAAAGAAGAGCTTTTAAAATAATTGGTGACATTAATATCATCAACTTGATTACGTCACACATCGTGGTAAAGTTTCTTGTCTCACGTTTTTTACCATTATTTTAACGGACTTGCTCTTGTAAAATATCCAGCTGCATTCCTCCTCTTAAACAATTTAAGCGTAATACCTTTGCTTCTATAAATACCCATCAGTTTATCATTGAGCCCAACTTCGGCCGTACTATGAAGTACAGGAATTCATTTTTTAGCCGTACTACGCGAATTAGGAATTCCTTCCTTTCTCTATCATTGCAATGTTCAGGAGTTCAAAATCAAAGGGTTAATATTCTTAACGGGAACAATCATATATAATGACTTTTTGGTCATAGTGCCCTTCATCAATGTACTAAGCCCAATTTTTCCATTTTGCCTTTGAAGAATTATGAGAAATCACTTTTTTCATTACCAGTAAAAATTTCTTTCCAAACACCAATATACTTGAAGTAAGTAACTAAAATATTTGAAAGAAAGGCATTTTACTATCAGCAAATGACGAAAAGTCCCCATAATTGCCTAGGATCGTCGCGTTAATAACCTCTTCGAATAAAATCACGGTTAAGAAAATTTTCTTACGAAATTGCAAATGTCTTCCGTCGTCTAGTAAACATTGCTCAGCCTTATTTTAGAATGTGTAAGGTCCACAAGTCAAAAAACGCACCAAATAAGAACATATTGAAGATAAAGAAGCTTTTGGAAATTAATCAAATGACGATAGCTTCTAACGAGACAGTTAGAAAAATGAAAACCCTTTAGTTGGCTCTGCCCGAATTGCGATTCATAACTTTTGCCAAATAAATTGTTCTTTTCATTTCTGTCGATATTTCGTAATACTATTTCACCAAATGTTTTTAAATTTCTGAGAAATGAAACTTAGTCTCTTGAAACTTCAAATACCACCGAGAAATAAGTAAAGCTAGCTCGTTCCGACCTGGAAACTTCGAAAACCACTATCATAGGAAGGTTTAGAAATACAAGTTGCTTGGCAACTACTGTGTGGTCACAAATAACAACAAAATGAAGAAAAAAAAATATGCACCTTGGTGGTTGGCGCTAGCTGCGGCTTACGATAACGGCCGGCGGTGGTGGCGGCGACGACGACGATGGTTTGAGATTGGTATTTTCTAATCGAATCTCAAACTACTGTAATAATAGATCAGCATCATCAAATGGGGACGCGGCCGATGAAGATGAAGATGACGACTACGACCAGAGGTAATCGTTGTGATGATGATAATGATACTAGAAACTGATTGTTGATTGCCATGCTACAAGCTACAAGCTACATCTAGATATAATTCCATTTGTATCTAAAAACATATGTTCGCCGCAGAGCACATTTATCCGTTAAATGCGGCTTTATCCATTTGGAAATACGGCAATGGTTAAAGAAGTCGTCTCCCGTTTTTCTAGTTTGTTTTGTCATTCTTATTTTATTCCAATTATGTAATTCTTCTTTGACATTATGTTTTCTCCTTGTACCTACATGATCTCGGATGGTGGTGATGTTGTTGTTGTTAAAAAGATATTTAAGCCATAACATGGCGACTTATCAAGTTGTCAACTAAAGTACAAACATACAACCTATGTGCTGTTATGCGCATTTCCTATATATAACATTGCTTTTACTAATTAGGAGAATATCAAATCTCAAAAGGTTTGTTTTTGTCGTGCATTTATATAGAAACCCAACTTCTAACTGCACAATGAGGCACAACAACTGCTATGAGTATCTTTCGGTCCGCGAAGACGTGAAGACATGAAGAAATCAGTTTGGCTTAATCCATTTTGTTGAATGGGACGATTTAACTGTTTGGATTTCAACATTTTACAATGGGAATAGATATGAAGAAGTCTTTAAAGAAATGTGGTTTATGTTTTTAACCTTCCTTCGGCCGACTCGACGACGATGGAGAGAATGTAATACAAAACTGGGAAGAAGCAGAAGAATGTAAGCGAGGATTTCTTAATATTCCATAAAGCTCTGGTTTCAGCTTTTTTCTCTTTTACTTCTACGAAAATTGTGAAATTTAAGTACAAATAAAAATTTTCTTCATTTTTGTTACATTTTCTGTCAGGTTACCACGTTTGAAAAGTTATCAGTTCCTTTTTTCTGAAAACCTTTGATTTAGCTATGAAAAGAATGCCTAAGTTAATAAAATGTATAAACCTTTAGAATGGTATATGCACTATTTTAGCCAATTTTTCAGATGTCAAGTGATTTATTTTAAATAAAGTTTGGCATTTTAATATAAATAGACTGACGTCACGCCTGACCAAAGCTTCAAAATTGTGCAGTTTCATTTTAAAATTTATTTTGTTGTGTTCGAAATATTTAATAGCCGCTAATTGTATTTAGCGATGAAGCTTACTTTTTGTTAAATGGATACGTGAATAAATAAAACAGCCGTATTTTAAGAGATAACGACCCTCAATTGTATGTTAAGGCAACGTTACATCTAATTGATCCGTACTTTTTTAAAAATAATGCTACCCAGAATGTTACAGTCAGTGGTGACCCCTACAGAGCTATGATAACTGACTTTTACTTTCATCAATTGAACAACCATGTCGTGCGGGAGCTGCGTTTTAACAAGGCTACATGTTATGCAGCTCGTGCTACAATTGATTAATAGAAGTAAACGTTTGGTAACCTCATACTTCCACGTTACGAACCCGACTATTGGTTTCCAAGATCATGCTATTTATAGCGGGGGCGCCGCCACTTAACTGAAATGAATGAACAATTGGAAGAAAACATTCGTTGCCGTTATTGATATACTCCACAAATGTTGGAAAAAGTAATCAAAAAATGGTCCTTCAGATTAGACTCCGTCAGACCAAGTCTCTCCAGCGGCTGGCTTCAAAATGTAGCGCGCTCTTTCACTCCGATTTTCCAAAACCTTATCGATGGTTTCGGACTGTAGCATTTGTGGATTATTTTGGCTTAAGCGAGAAACATGAAACTGCGCATCGTCAGAATAGATGATTTTCGCCCAAAATCATTGTGGAATTTAATCTGCTCTAAGTTGATCTTCGTGAATTGATGATTAAACTTTCGGCTACTGCAGCCACATTCATCGTGTATTGGCTGTGAGCATTTCGACCAAAGCTTTTTTTAAAAAACCTTTTGTTGGGCTACACTGGAAAAATAAGTATTAATACGAATTTGTGAACATCAAGCTTCAAGCGTAGAACTACTTATTTCATTCCGCGAAGATGACGGGTTATATATTTTGCGGTTTCAAAAATATACGGCTGGAATTCGACATCTGTCAAACTAAGTTGTTAAACACATTTAAATTTTTTTATTAATTCCAACCGAAGGTAAAGCAATTTACCCAACTGCATTGTATCTCGGAAGATATGGCCCACCTATAATAAAACCCGTACAAACGATCTTCTATGCAGGCCAATACAAGACATAGCCAGAATTGTTGCGGTTTGTACCGAACATTGGCCTATAGGAGTTCATGCAACGGCGCACTACAGCGCTAATTGGATCTAAGGCTAGGTTGCCTTGAGATCGCCATTTCTACCTACCTACCTACCTTCTTTCACAGGGTCCAGGCCTCACCGATAGAAATGAGAACCGGGATGATGAGTGTCTTATAGATGGTGATTTTATATGTTCGAGATAGGACTTTACTTCTCAATTGCCTTCTAAGTCCAAAGAAGCGATTGTCAAGAGTAAATCTTCGTTTAATTTTTGTCTGTTTTAATAGCGGTGCCTAGGTAGACAAAGTCCTTATCTACCTCAAAGTAGTTGTCCATGGTGACGTTTTGTCCAAGACATCTATGTTCAATGTCCTTTTTTGATGACAGCATATACTTGGTCTTGCCCTCATTGACCTCTTAACCCATGTTCTTCGCTTCCGTCGCAACGCTCTACTGACTTCAAGCTTTGATCTTTCATCTATGTCAATATCATCTGCGTATCTGAGTAATTGGAAGGACTTTTGTGAAGATTGTGCCTCTCGTGTTGGCGGTTGAGTTTTGCACAGTTCTTTGCAGAACGATATTGAAGAAGTATCATGACATTGCATAGCCTTGTGTTAAACCTTTTTTGACACCATGACCATTCTCCATCGACGTTCTGCACAAACGGATAAGTTTGACAGGGATGCCAAAACTAGACATTGCTCTTCCCTATGGATGCTGTCATACGCGGCTTTAAAATCGGTAAAGAGATGGTGGGTATTGATTTGAAGCTACTGGGTTTTTCCAAGATCTGCCGCAGTGTGAATATTTGGTCGATAGTGGACTTTCCTGGTCTGAAGCCACACTGATAAGGACCTATTAGGTTGTTGACAAACGGCTTTAGGCGTTCACATAATATGGCAGAGAGGATCGTATATGCAATGTTAAGGAGACTGATGAATCTGTAGTTGGCGTAATCTAGAGAGTCTCCTTTTTTATGTATCGGAAAACTTTTTTCGGACCATATTTTGCAGATGAGTTGGTGCATGCTCCCTACCAAGTCATCGGCTGCTGCCTTAAAAATTTCGGCAGCGATGCCGTCAGCTCCAGCTCTTTTTTTTCATCAGTTTAGATAAAGCTATTTTCACTTCGTAGAGGTCGGGTAGGCAGAATTGTTGGTCTGCGGCGCCTAAGTTAAGTGGTTCTATCTCCCTTAAAGCGGAATTCGGTTAGCTATCGCCGTTTTATAATTTGGAGAAGTGGTCTTTCCATATTCTCAACATAGACTGCGGTTCTACTACGATATTTCCCTGATGGTCCTTACAGCGGCTTCGGTTCCTGGCGGGTACCCTTGGGAGGTTTTTTTTTACCTTTTGGTAAAATTTACGAACCTCATTCCTGTTGTTAGATCCCTCTATCTCCTTGATCGCGCACTTCGTATGCTTCCTTTTTTTCCACCTAAGATGTCGGTGTTCTTCTCTCCTCTTCTGCTCGTGAACTCGCGAGCAGCTCTTGTCCTTTTGTGCAGTGCCGTTTTGTACGCCTCTTGTTTCGCTGAGTGCGCTTGCCGGCATTCGTTGTCAAACCAGGGGTTTCGCTGTGGTGGCCGTGTGAAACCTAGCACTTCAGAGGCGGCATCTTTGATGGCTGCAAGGCAACGTCGCCACTAGTTTTCAATGCTTAATGCAGGCAGCATAGGACTCCTTAAGAGGTTATTAGGGACTCGATTGGAAAAGGAGATGGTAGTCTCTTGCGATTATAGCCGAACTTTGGCTACAACGAGGTAGTGTTCCGAGTTAATTTTGGCCCCTCGGAATGTTCGGATATCCTGTATACTGGAGAAGTGTCGTGCGTCGATCGCAATGTGGTCAATCTGGATGACGGTTGATTGATCAGGAGATTTCCATGTCCCCCTGTGGATATTGAGATGTGTGAACTGCGTGCTAGCTACCAGAACGTCTCGCCCAATCGATCAGCTTGAATCCGTTGTCGGAGGTGGTGACTTGCAGGCTGTATCTCCCGATTATGCCACCAAAGATGTCTTCTTTTCCTAGGGCCAAATCGTTAGTATAACTTTAAAATCGTTGATTCCATTTACAGAATTCGTCCACTGCCGTCTAGATAAGGAGAGTTGCCTTAGTTGAAACACTCCCCCCCCCCTCTCTCGTTAGCTGTACCTAACAGCTTTCCACTGGGGTTAGAACCCAATTTCCAGTTGAGGTACTAGGCACCCGATGTTCACCGCGGGGAAGTGAGAGTAGGAGTTGATAGAAAAAAGTGGGTTTTGAGAAAAACCTGTGGACGCTTGTGTCCTCTTGAATTCTCATGTCTACTATTTGAACATCAAGGTAAGGAAATGTTAATAATTAATTGCGCAGCCTATTTTTCATAACGGCTGTATCTTTATCTTCTGAGCATCGTAACCTAATTAATCACCGTGTTTGGAATGTCAAATCACTGCCTCTAAATTCCAGCGGATAGTTCACTTTTGTGCTTAAAAATGTTGTTCCTAATTCTTCACAACTTTCCACAAGTTCTTTATTTGGTTTAGGCCTTTGGATTGGATGGCCATGGCAAAAACTTCAATCTTCGACTTATGTTTGGGATCTTTGTCGTGTTGTAACGTCCATTTCCCAATATAAATGTATGTCTACGTTACGTAGTCTTCAGGCCCAAGAACAAAATTGAACCACCTCCATGTTTGACAGTTCCTTTAGGGTATTTTCGATTTAGCCTCTACCCTCTTAGCCTCCTGACATGTGCATATTGAATTTTGATTCGTCAGAAAACAAGACCCTTTTCTATTTTAGGGGACTCCAATTAAAATGAATTTTTGCAAAAGCGTAATGAGCTTTCAAAATTGCTCTTTTGCTTTCTGAAAACCACTCAATCCGACCTACAGTGTTCGGCTTCTGATAGTTGATATGTCAAGTTCAATTTTTGCATAACCTTAAATGTAATAACATGAGTTGTGTTCATCGATTTAACACTTTTAAAATTATACATATATAATTTGAAAGGTCAAAAAAGTTGAATCTTATTGTCCTGGACTATGTTAACCCATAATTATGTTTCCTCCTACAGTCCATAAATTAGATGTTAAATTCACAGTCCATAAAACACCTGTCTCATAACAAATTCCATCTGATCCGTCTTTAAATCTTAATGATATTATTCTTCTTCTTAGATTATTGTCTCTTGATATACCTCCTCGTATTTGTTGATGTAATAAAAGTTCACCTTATTTATTCGAATCCGAATAAAAACAATCAACTGTCCAAACCATGCCAGAGCCAGAGCCACCACCGCAAATCGCTGCCTTTTATTTTATTAAATCCTTATCCCTTTCGTGGGTTAGGTTAGGTACGATATCATAAAAATGTTGTGTCACATTGACATAAAATCCAAAAAATTCAAGGACAAGAAAACAATATTGAATCATTGTCCTTCTTTTATATCCAAATAAAGTCAATGGCATAATGCATATAAGAATAGAGTAACAAATTTTATTATGCCATACGAGTATATTATTGATTTACACCATTTTGTTTTTAATAACCTTATCGTGTCTTTTGCCTTCTTTTCGATAAAACATCCTTGACCTTATCGAAAACGCTTTAAATTGATTTATAGCACTTTCACTGTCGATGTTCATTGCAGGTTTTAGTGTGACACTGACACAAATAAGTTCGTATTTTTTTTCTTCTTCTTATTTCTTCCTTGAAAAGGGCAAAGGAAGGTTTTACAAAATATTGTACTCTATACGTCGCTCGTAGTCTTTATATATATAAGTTGGTACTTTTCATTGTCCTATTTTGTTATCTTTTGCTTTTATATTTTACTTACATGTTTTCTTCTTCCTGTTTCTTCCCCAAAAGATAAAAAGTGGGACATAAATATTTTCATTTTCCCAAAGACGTAAGAATTTATCTAGTAGAACTCTTAGTTTCCCACCGTAAACAAACACCGTCATGTACCTACATGAAAAGTGTTCAAAAATTGATGTTAACTGGCGGCAAGAAAAACCTTACGAAAAAGAAAACTAAAAAGTGAAGGTTTTATCTGTACTTAAAAATTCTTTACATCTTATACCGCTTTCAAGTACCAAAAAAGCACTGTAGCGGTCAGTCAGTCAGCGTCAATCAAATCACAAAGTGCATTTTTCAAAAAAATATACATTTTAAATCAATTTTCAATCTGATAGATTGATTGAAAACGCCTTCTTTTTGAGATAGCAATTATACAGTACTTAATGATCCGACCGTGGAATACATCATGGCCAAAGTTCTACTGTTGGTAAAGAAATACGAGCGTAGATAGCAACAAGTGTTTTAATTTTTAAGTTGGCACTACTGTCACTTTCACATGTGTAACATTAACGTTAAACTATTCATAAGTTATTGAAAAATGCGTGCTTTTCTTTTGCCAAAGCATTGAAAATGTTTCTAGAGGTTTTTAGTGAGCAAGCTCTATCGAAAACAAGAGTTTATGAGTGGCATCGGATTTTCCGATAAGAACTCAAAAACTTTTCTATCGGCTTGAACTACTTAGCTACTTAGTTTCTCGGACCTGTTTAGTCCGTAAGGGGCATAGGGTCTCTATTACGCCTACGCGACATCGTGTGCGGTTTCCCGAGATGTGTTTCAGCGCCTTCCAACTCTTGCCTAGTGACGCTGATTCCGCCTCGACTGTCCTACGCCATGTGCTTCTCGGTCGTCCAGCTCTTCTTCCTTCTTGTGTGAACGGATTTCACTGCTTTGCTTGGCTTGCTATGCAGCCACTACCTTTTTGAAGCATATGTATGTCCCATCCTTTGCCACTTACGCCATTGTCTAATAGAGACTGGTTCCGAATCTTTCTTTCTATGAAGGACCTCATTGGATATTCGGTTGAGCCAGAAAATCATTTGGATGTTGCGAAAACATCTATTAACTAAGATTCCCAGCTTTCTTGTAATGGCCTAAGTAGCCTTCCAGGTGCTGCACCCATAAAGAATCACAGATTCGACATTTGTGTGCAACAGTCGTAGCTTTGTTCTTAAGCTGATTATTCCTCCCAATTTTCTATAGCATAACGAAAGCTTTGCCGAAGCGGCAGATGAAGTCTTGTTCGGTTTCACCTTCAATGAAGACGGTACTTCCAAGGTATAGAAAGTTTTACACTTTTTCCATCGTTTGCGAGAACATATTTATTTGTGGGGGTTGGTCGTGTTTCGAGGTTGCTGATTTTTGTTTTTCCGGAATTAATTTTCAGCCCCATTACTTCTGCTTCTCGCTCCACACTTGGTGTCATTTTATGGAGATCCCTGATCCTATGAGAGAGTAAGCAAACACCGTCCGCGTAATCCAAGTGCTTCAAATAGGATCTGACTTCTCTATACGGATTTCAAAATCATTTGACAAGCTACCATCGTGCAGAACGTGACACTTGGATCTATAATATGTTGCTTTAATAAGAGCAATTAGTTTTTCTGGGATGCCTCTCCTCCGTAAATCTTACCAGACGTATGCCTTGTAAACGCTTTGAAAGACCTTCTCAAAGTCGATGAACAGCAGGTTTAGTTTAGTTTAGGTTCAACGCACTGTTCAATAATGATCCCGGAGTGTTGATATGATCAATACAAGAGCAGCACGGAATCCTGCTTGTTCAGCATCGAGTTTGGCCTCAAGGTGTTCTCTGATGCGTTCCAGTATGACTTTTGCTATTTTTTGGCAACGGCAGGTAGATCGCAAATTCTTCTCCAGCTTTCGCACTTTATAAGATCTTCTTTTTTTGGAAGCTTGATGATCAATTCCTTCTTCCACTTATCGGGGAAACTTTCGGTGGTCCAGGCTTCTTTTATGAGCACGTTGGCACTGCTTGTAAAAGCTCTGCGGGAATTCCATCAAGACGGCTTGAAGCACAATGAAAACATTTATGAATATAACTCGAATATGTTCATTTGACCACCGCGAACACGTTGTTTTATGACCCGGCCACACATTCCTATCGAAACAGCAGCTGTTTCGCTTTCAATATTGGTTCTAAGCACTTTTAACGAAAAAGAAAGTATTAAAAAAGGTTTTCAAATGCACGGACGAGGAAGACAATCAAACTCACTATTCAATAAATCGGTTTTAAGGTGTGTTGGGTTGCATCATCATGTTGAAACCACATGCCGTCCAAGTTTATATCTTCCATTTTGGGCCACAAATTACCGGTAATCATTACGATAAGGCTGGCGATTCACAGTGAGTTAGATTATGGTTACGTTAAAGTCACTGTCCGTGAAGGATTAGAAGAGTCTTAAGCCAGTTTAATGGCCCATTGTAATACCGCTTAAATCTTGAGACTTTCTTCTAAGCTCAATGAAACCGGTTTGAGTCACTTTCTAAACGTGAAAGGCTGATTATGTTAATATGATTGAGATCGCTTAGATCCTTATAGAAGAATTCTCCTAGGTAAGTCCTGCGTTTTTTAGCTAAAGCAGGATATGTACAGAGGAGATGAACAACTGTTTCCTCTTCTTCCTCATCCATACAGCTTCTGCAAAAGCAATTTGAGAGTATGCCTAATCGTTATTCATAAATAACCGATTCTCGAGCTTATATGCGATCTGCTGAGAGAAAGCGAGCACCTTGAGCGCTTTGAATCTAGTGTAGGCCAGATGTTCTTCTTGAACTTCTACCATCTGATGTTTGCCGTCTTCATAGCGTCCTGCATTAGCAATAGTTTGCATTGGTATGCCAGCTTTAGCCAAACGTGGTAGAATGAATTGTACTGTACCATTTCTAGCGAGTTCATCAGCCTTACAATTTCCTGGAATGTCTCAGTAGCCCTACACCCAGCAAAAGAAAATGTTAAACTACGAGCAATCTCCATTGGAAGTGAACAGCAGTTATGGTTTTTTTATAAAGTTTGTAGGGTCAGAGTCCAGGCATTTGATAGCGGCCTGACTATGTGAGAAAATACGGACATCAGACGTTGATATCACGTTTTCCTTAAACCAGGACAAGACTTCCTTTATTGTCAAAAGATTTGCTACAATGATTGGGAAGGTGCATTAAGAGACTTAATTTCAATTGTTTTTGATCCATCTGTATAAAAGTGGAATAATTGGTCTTCTAGGAATGCCCTTTCCTCCAAGAAATATCTTTAAAGTATATAAATCTTGAAGCTTCCGTCGCATTGTTGTTGGGACACCGTTCTGTGTGATTTGAAATTGACAAGTAGCAGAGTTTGAACCGATTTGTTTGCTAAGTATATCAAGAGGTGTTAAGCAAACTTGGGTTTCTAGTGCCGCAGATGGAGTTGTGTGAATGAATCCGCAAAGCTGAACGTTGGACTTTATTTATCCATTCACAGCAACGTGACGACCATTTTTGTAGACGAAAAATAAAGGACCAATAATATGATTTTTCTCTTTGACGAACCCCTTTATCCATTGAAATAAGGCCATAGTTCCGAATGTTTGAGTTGATGCTCTTAAAGGCGGTCGCCGGCTCCGAATTTCAATAAAACATTTTTATAATTTGCAGATTATCATGCTGAAAATATTTAGTTTACGGAACAGATTGATAATTATAGTTTGATTATTAGTGAAAGGGTGCGTTCATAAATTACATTCAAAGTTGTCAAGTCACTGTATATTGGACAGCCCTTTCCAAATTGTTCAAGATAGATCGAAAAAGCGTTAAAGATGAGGCAAGTCCAGGACCATTAACACCAACTAATGAACTACACGTCAGCAAAATTAAAGAATTTGTGTTTCAAAATCATCGATTGACGATTCAACGTTACTTGTTGGAATATCGGAAAAATCAGTTAAAACTTATTTAATTGACCATCTAGGCCCTCAGAAAAAAAAATCTAGATCGGTGTCAAAAACTCAACCCATATTGTTCATCAACCATTTTATTTGCTAGACTTAGGGCAATATGGCTATTTGCCTAACTTCAATAAACCGCTCTATGGACACCGTTTTTAATCGATAGAAGATACGGAAACCGAAACTTAGAATGGATTGAAGATTTTACCGAAAGATTTAAAATTTTGGATTGAAGATTTTACCGAAAGATTTAAAATTTTGTCCCAAGAGTGTTAACTATATTCTGTTAAATTAACTACTTTAATGGGAAGATAGTAGTAGCTGTGGTGTTATTGTTAGTCCTTTGGACTGTCATGCCAGAGGTCACGGTTCACTGGTACTGTCTCTTAAATTGACAAATTCTCCAAGAGTAATTCTTCTCATGAAATTAGCCATTCGAATTCGGCTTATAACTCTAGGTCTCCTTCATTTCTGTCATCATTACCCGCACACGGGAATGGTTGAGAGGCCCAAGTTCTCAGCGCCACAAAGAAAAATACATTAATTTCTTAGATTTGCTCAGAAATCAATCAATATTTTGTCTTTCAATATGGAGTTTGACAGATTGACACTGTCAAAACTTAATATCAAAATGCTTAAAGGGCAACATTACCTCTCGACCTATGAAGTTTGTAATTTATCCCACGTCGCACCTCATTTAATGAACGCACCGCACCGCACAATTTATGCGGGGGTTGATGTGGTTGTTGGCTTGCTTATTTCTGCTTCTGACAGCTCACATACCTAATGAAAGGCGTACATACACTTAAAATGATGTCTTTCCATTCGAAAACAACAACAAAAAAGTGGACATTATTCCAATCTGAAATCATACTTGCGCTGCGTCCGTCGTCGCCGCTGCTGTGGAGGAGCAAAATTGAACCTGTTCAGAGCGTTAATATACGCGTAAATCATGTTGAATATGTCAGTGAAACACAACGCGACGTTTGGTCGTCCTCGGCACTGCGACCCGGCGGCGGCGTTCATAACCATACATATGTGCTCTTAAACTGACGAAGACTGAGGTAGCTATAGCACCAACAACGAACCCACCGACCGACGCCGAAGCTCAAAAATAATGGGCAATAGTAGTTTATGACCATAAAATGGAGTAAACTTGTCTGTTGTTATGACAGTGACAGTCGTCTATCTCGACTCTCGATTCTGCAAACAAGCTCAAGCTGAAGCCATGATGAAAAGGATTGTGAATCATTTTGCTCTCGCATCACAACAGGCGTCATCACTCCTCATCGTCGTTCACATTATAGAAACAACAAAAGCAACAGCAACGGCTACGGCAACGGATGATAAATGTGAACATTTTCAGAGATTTTGTATATCATTCGGTTACCCCCAGTTCGGCATCAAAATAGATATAAATGTTTTTGGGTGTAGGGTTGAAAGTTCGGTGAGTGATCCTATAAATTTTCATAAAAAGCAAACATATTTGTTTTGAAAAGCAAATGAATAAAGCATCCGTATCCGTATTTTAGGCATTAGGCTAACAAAAATAAGAATCGGGGATACTTAGTTAATTGATTTCAATTCGAAAAATCAATTTTGGATCTTATGGAATGGGAAGCCTATGAAAATATCCAATACCAATCACCAAATGGTATTAGTTTTAAAGTTCAATAAAAACATATCCTTAATCAAATAGGATTTAAAACATACAGCAAGGATCCAGAAATCTAGAGAAAATGTTTTAAAACCTTATTAAAACTTGTTTTCAGTTTTCAAGGATTTTAAAAACTTCCCCAAACGTTCATCCACTTAACTCATCCACAAAATGCTCATGAACCTATTAGAACGTGTGTTGAGGGCTAATTTTTGGCGTAATAGGACAACTTGTTTCGCGGCTGATAATGTCTTCAAATCTATATCAATTTATTGGATTTCGCTTATAGAAATACATTTCTAGTTCTCAGACGTCAAACTTTAGTCAAAAGCACCAAGCTTGCAAAGTTGGTTTTACTTACTTACTTAAGGTAGCGCTACAGTCCCGGGCAGACCTGGGCCTCAACCAACATGCGTCTCCAGCAAGTTCAATTCCTATTTAGCTGTCTTAAGTTTCGCACGCAAAGTTCGTTGAGGTCTTCACCAGTCCCTCGGGATTTGATTCGAAGACCTTCCGGGCTGGAGCGTTGTTGTCCATACATGAAACAGTCATCTAGGCCGTTAGACTTTAATTCTATTAACTAGGTCAGTGTCGCTTTACATCTTCTTCGCTTCCGTCGCAATGCTCAAAAACGCCCCTCTGACATCACGCTTTGATCTTCCAATTATATCAATATCATCTGTGTATCCAAGTAATTGGATGAACCTTTGGAAGATTGTGCCTAGAGTATTGACGGATAAGTTTGACAGGGATGCCAAAAGTAGACATTGCTCTGTAGAGCTCTTCCCTATAGATGATGTCATACCCGGCTTTAAAATCGATAAAGAGAAGGTGGGTATCGATTTGAATTTCCTGGGTTTTTTCCAAGATCTGCCGTAGTGTAAATATTTGGTCGAGGTTGTTGACGAACAGCTTTACACGTTCACATAATACGGCAGAGAAGATCTTATATCCAGTGTTAAGTAGACTGATGAATCTGTAGTTGGCGCAATTTAGAGGGTCTCCTTTTTTATGTATTGGGCAAACTATGCTTTCTTCCGACCATATTTTGCAGATGCGTTGGTGCATGCTCCCTTTCAAGTTATCGCCTGCTGCTTTAAATAGTTTGGCGGCCATGCCGTCAGCTCCAGCAGCTTTGTTTGGCTTTAGTTAAGATATAGCTATCTTAACTTAGTCGAGGTCGGAAAGGCGGAATTGTTGATCGGCGTCGCCTAGGTTAAGTGGTTCTATCTCTCTTACACCGGAATTCTGTTCGTCATCGGTGTTATATAATTTGGAGAAGTGGTCCTGCCATATTCGCAACATAGACTGCAGTTCCACTACGATGTTCCCCCGATCGTCTTTACAGGCTTCGGTTCGTGGCTGGTACCCTTGGTAGGTTTTTGTTACCTTTTGGTTAAATCCGTTTATCTCCTCGATTGCGCGCTTCTCATTCTGTCTTTTTTTCATCTAAGAAGCCGGTGTTCCTCTTTTCAGCTCGTAGAGCTCAGGAGTAGCTCTGGTTCTTCTGTGCAGCATCGTTTTGTATGCCTGTTGTTTCGCTGCGTAAGCTTTCCAACCATGGGTTCCGCTGTGTGGCTTCTCTGATGGCTGCAAGGCAATGTTGCCACCGGTTTTCAATGCTTAATGCAGGCAGTGTAGGACTCCTTAAGAAGTTACTAGATCGGAAAATTACATGGCAGTCTATTGCGATTGTAGTCGTCTAACGTCGAAATTTCTCACTGTTCTTCCCTGTTTTGGCTTGGACCGGGATATCCGTAGTCGTACCTTGGCTAAAACGAGGTAGTGGTCCGAGTCAATTTTTGCGCCTCGGAAAGTTCGGACATTTCCATTTCCCCTTGTTGATATTGAGATGTGTGAACTGCTTATTAGCTACCAGAACGTCTCGCCCCGCAGCGAAATGGATCAGCCTGCTTCCGTTGTCGTAGGTGGTGTCGTGCAGGCTGTATCTCCCGCTTATGCCACCAAAGATGTCTTCTCTTCCTAGCTTGTCATTAAAATCTCCTAAGACAATTTTAATGTCATACCCAGGGCACTGGTCATATGTCTTGTCCAAGAGCTCGAAGAATATATCTTTGGTGTCTTCATCTTTCACTTCTGTTGGGGCATGCGCGCATATTCGGCGTATGTTGGCGAATTTAGCCTTGATGCGGATTGTCGTGATGCGCTCGCTCACACTGTTGAAACTTAAGACTTTTTGCCTGAGCCTAGTTCCAACAACGAATCCACACCCAAATAGACGCTGTCTTTGTTCTCGGTAGCAGTCGCACTTCTTGGATGGCTGTAATATCTGTCTTGCAGCAGTTTAGGGCTTCCGCTAATTGTTCGGCTGCACGTGGTCTGTAACATTCTACGTACCGATCCGAAGTTCGTTGTCCTTATTTCGTTTGCTTGAGTTGTTAACAGTAAATTCGTCCGTTTCCGAGACTTGTTGGTGTTTCGCAACTAAGGTATTTTTTACGTAGTCAGGGCGTAACATTGAAGGCACAACCCCAACCTGGAAGGCCAAATCCTTAGCATAACTGCAAGGACGGGGACCCGGATAAACCGAATAAGTCGTAGAAGCCCTATAAGGTGTTCACTAACTAGTTCAACCTTACTGAAACTGTAGACGCCACCGTTGATTCCATCTCGAGAATTCATCCGCTGCCGTTTGGATAAGGAGAGGTGCCTTAGTGGAAACACTCCCCCCTCTCTCGTTTTCTGCCCACAACAACTTTCCACTGGTTTTAGAACCGAATCTCTAGTTGAGGTACTAGGCACCCGATGTTCACCGCGGGGAGGTTAGAGTAGGAGTTGATAGACAGATGTGGACGCTTGTGTCCTCTTGAATGCACATGAATTTCCTTTAATAAGACTAAATGAACTTTAATATAAATTGGTTTCAAGACAGAGATTTGAGATTCGTTCTTTAACCGTTAAACGTTATATCACACTCTGTCTGCCACTGACATTGCAATATAAAGAATTTTAGAACCGAATTGCACCCAAAACATCCTTTCAAACCCGAACTTCCTTTTTTACTGCATCAATGGCAGAGTATTGTTACACAAACCCTTTAAAAGAAAAGAAAGAAGAAACCCATCAATGGGATTCAATTTCGTTTCAAATGAAAGTGAAATGCAGATCATAGCATTTCATAAAAATTATAAGTTTTTGCTTAAAATATTTCCGTTTTTATTTATAAACAAATATAAAATATCAATTTTTCACTACAAAGGATGAATCACATGAATTTCCCTGTAATGAGAAACACCCCATTTCTCTCATGGTTCATTTCTTCGAAAAATTAAAACCTTACTTTTTTATTTGCAGAAAAAGTAGATGTGTCTGTTATGGTGAACTACAAATATTAAATATGAACACAAACTATTATAAAATTACTTGTGGAATTTATGATGATATTATTTTTAAACATTGAAGTTTAATATTTGTTAATTTTTTTGTCATTCGATCAATCGATTTTGTTAAATAAAAATCTTCCATTTGTTGTTTTTATTTATTCATTTATTAAAAAGCCGTCAGCTGAAACGAGGATTAATTAAAACTCGTCATTATTAATTATTATTAATTTTCAAAGCCTAGAGCTATTTTATTTATTATTCTGTATTCATTACATAGTTTTTGATTGAAAACAAAATAAAAGTGAAATCCTGAGTCTCGGGTTTGGTAAAGTAAAGAGTTTTTTTCACTTCAAGCTGAATCTGTGAATGTTCATTTTTTTTAAAGGGGCAAGTATTTCATTAACAATTGAAAACGATAGCAGCCAAATTTAGCATCGTTTCCTTTTCATGAAATTTTCCATGATCAACATCCACATTCTCAGCTTTATATCCTTAGTAGCTTCGTGAATTTTAATTCTTAAGTTCTTAAATCGACCTTATAAAAAGTTTTTCAATGGGGGTGGGTAAATGTTGAAATGGAATAAACAAGCTTTTTGAAAGTCGCATGTATGCCATTAAGTGTGGAATAGGACAACATTCAAATGCCCGCCTTGCCTTCTTACGGTGACACGGATCCGAGTGGTCCAATTTTCAATGACTCTTCTGCGTAAATCCGGATGAATTTAAGCGATGGCCTGTTATGTTCACCTTAATGGCATCGGTCGATTGTGGTTTATTTGCATAGACCTGCGACTTTAAGAAACCCCACAGAAAAAAGTATAGTCTAGGGGTCAAACCGCTTAACCTTGGTGGCCAATTCACATCACCATGCAAAATGTCAATCGTGGAGTTTGCCGTGTGGCACGTAGCGCCATCCTGCTGGAACCAGGTCCAAATCGTTCAATTTAGGCCATAAGAAAATAAATAGTGATCATCGTCGTTTTCAAAAAAGTACGGAACAATTACGCCGCCCGGGCCCAAAATCCACAACAAAGATCATTTTTCGGCCAAAATTATTGTCCCCTTCCAAACGATTCCAAGTCCATTCAGCGAACAAACGGCTTTCTCTATGGTCATGAACTTTTAGCTCCTGGGTCGTTTTGATCTTGTTCGGATGAAGGTTCAAGTCTAGACGCAAAATTCGCCAAGGTGAAGTCTGCGAAAGGACGAGTTTTTGTGAATAGACTGAATCGGGTTCTGCTGTACAGTTGCATAAACCGCGGTGATGTTCTCGACCGATCTTGCGTTCCTTAAACGTACGGGTGTTGGCTGATTGTTAACTTAACCGTTCGTGTCGAACTTGGCCACCAAACTTTGAAGAGTCGACTAAAAAGGGGCACCACGTCTGCCCGAAAATGGGCGCATTGCCCGCAACGTTTGCGTTATGGATATTTTAATAATAAAGTCTTATCATTTGAACGTGCTGTTCAATTTTGTAACTTGCCATGTTGATGTGGCATAAAAAAACTGAATAATAAACAAAAGATTTGACAGATGTCACCAAAACAAAATGGCCACCACGTGATGTCCAAAAAGAAGAAAACCTAAAGGTGTTCAATCACAAGACCTCAGTTTTAAATGTTCATAACTCCTTGAAGAAAAACTTGCGATTGTTTTTTTGCTGTCACGTAACACCATCTTCTTGCGTATTTAAAAATTTTAAAGGTAACCTTTAAAAGTGTTTTAGGGTTAAGAATAAATTCAATAAATGTTTTCCCATTTTCAAAGTACAAATCTTTGTCTTCTAGATGCAGCTTTAAATCAATTTATTGGTCATGCTTAGTTTCTGGAAATCATTATTAACTATGAGCCTTTATTTGACTCTATATGAAGTTTGGAACAAACCTTATGAATTTAATTCATTCATAGTTTTGAAAAGTACGTTTTGAAATTAGTTTTGAGTCCCGATTTCGAATCTGAATGACTTTAACTACATCTGCTTAAGTTTAAAAGAAAAACCGTTTTCAAAATTATTTCTCTTTTCAAAACAAGACCAAAGATGACTTTCAATCGGTGTTAACTTTCTCTGTTGAAACCTTTTTAAGCTAACGGTACTTTCAAACATTTTATGAAATACAATAAATATTTCAACTGAATATCAGAGAAAGAGTTTATAGATTTTTAAAAACCGTCACGAAATCAATCGAAAAAAGCTACTTCATGAATTTAAATACTCTTGAAACGTTTGTACGTTTGTGTTTTTTGAATTTTTAAAAGAAATATCTTACTTACAGCTTTTTTTTGTTGATTCTGAGATAAAATATTTATTAAAACAAGTATTTTGAAAATTACAATCATCAATTTTTAAAATTTAGTAAAGAGGTAAAGGTGGAAACTAAGTTGTTTTCAATGTTACCACTTTAGTTTTCACATTTATCACTAGTACTTTTTTCAAAAAAAACACTTGAATTAGGCTGTTGTACGGAGACTTTTTGGACCAAGTGTAACTCCAACATAATTTTATGCATTTCAAGCTCCGAATTAGCTAAGCTACAATGTTGTTGGAGATCCCCCGGCTTCACTTCTTGCGATTAAACCCTTCACATAACTGACGTGTCTCAACAACTCAAATTTGTCCACCATTTTCACCACATTTCCAGTCGAGCTTGGATTTTTCAAATATTTTATAACGTAGTTATGGTGTAGTTCTTATTTGTCAAAGGTCAAAGGACGACAGCTTTAAAAGTGACAACAGTCCACGGAATATACAAATTGAAGCATCTTATTGGAAAACTTTTAGTTTGACAATATGAATAACTTATTTAGATTTCGAAGGACTTATTGCAACATTTAGTAAGAGATACATTTTTAAACACAATATACTCTGGTCATGACCCTGTTCCCTATAAAGTGGTTACTGTCGTTATTTTTTACTGGTATAAAAGAAGACCAGATGTACATTTGCCCTGTTCAATGTTCTATATATACAAAATTGTTTCCCAAAATAGGGTATATGCATATTGAATGTATGGTCAAAAGTGAAAACCAAAAATATCTTCATCTTCCAAACCACACAAAATTTCTCCGCATAAAACGAGTGAGCGAGTCAAGTCAAGGCAGCGAGCGAGGAAACAACATTTTCGTTTGTATATAAAAACAAGTCAGTACACAGATTATCCTTGAAATATTTATGAAATGTAACTTTATACTTATGGATATGAGACTGTCACATTATCCACCATTTTCCCATCCAATCTCACAATCACATTTGGCGAAAAAGGCTCCACATCTGTAAATTCCGGAGTGCCAGCAGTGATGGTGCTTCATGGGCAGCATAAAAATCATTGTCATTTTATTCCAATTGTCCTCGCGTTTCGTCTTCATATATATATACTTACTTACTACGTACAGTTGTGGTCATAATTATAGGTCAACTTTTTTAAAATTTTTCACTAAAGTGAAGCTAATGTGTCTTAGGTTACATTTGGTTATACGAAGTGACCTCAGTGAATCCGTTGTGATCCCCAGGAAAGGATACAGTGTAAGAAGATTGGTAAGGATTTATGTTGAGGGTACTTTCCTAAACCATCCTGATTTTTGGGAAAATTTTAGAATGTCTTTAAGTGGCAAAGATAAGATGCCGCTTAAGTTGTCGAAAAAATATTTGTCTAGTATTGGCATTCTTCTTTAAGCTATAGGCATGGGTATTCGCAGAGAAACTGGAGAGTATTTTTTATCGCCTCCTCGTCCTCACATCATCTACATCGCATAAGCTGATACCCATTCTTTTCATGTGGGTACCCAATGAGTTTTGACCCATTAGAGATTAATTTTCAAGTAGGATAATTAAGTCCTTCCTAGTTCCAAAAGATATTTTGTTTTTCCTTTGGAAATATTCGGGTATATATTCCCTACAATTTTCAAGAGCCTACAACGTGTTATTTGCAATTCCAATAAAATTTTGTTGCATTAGCTCATTTACGAGTACTTTCCCTAGTGGCTTGTAAATCATTGATACCATGTGTCCCGGATTGAAGAATTGATACGTTTTTGACCAATTTGTCTGCTTTTTCATTTCCGTCATTGTCGCAGTGCTCTTGGAACCAACGGAGGGTAACCGTATTGTCTTCGCTAAGTAAACGAAGCTTCCTGCAGTATTGCCTTGATTTTTGCTTAGCTGTTGATAAATATGTCTACGTTTTATTTTAGGGCAGAAATATCGTAAGCGGCATCAGAACCGCAAGAAATTCTGCTTGAAATACACCAGAAGATTTATTGGTCTTTCGAGGGGAGGATTGTGTGAACAAATAACAGATCCTCCTACATTTCTATGGCCGAAAGAAGACCTTTTCCAGTAATTACTGTGTATTAAACGTAATACGGTTTGGCCGCGTTATATCCATACAATCAGGTTGAAGTTTTCCAACAATTTTACTCAATGTTATCCAAATGTAAAACATCCGAAGAAACCAGAAGGTATCCGTTTTAATTGACTGTTAAAAAACAGAGCTACTTTAATAAGGAAATCAAAAGCCACCACACTTTAAAGTGTTAAAACAGAAATGAAGATGCAGAATGTTTTTTCGTTAGAAGTTTTCTACCTTTAGATCATAAAACCGATGCTAATATTTGGAGGTGACAGCGTAAATCTCAATGTAAGGTCCAATCTTTAGCATGGTTGAAACTATTTGAAAATGTCTTATTCTTTGATATTCTTGTACTATATAATTTTGCTTTTAAAAATTAGCAGACCAGTTTGTCAGCACTATTTTCAAAAACTCGAAGTGAATCTCAGTGAAAATTATTGCATTGAACGCAGGGTTAAGAAGTAAACTTTCTTATAAGACGAATTTTTAAAAAATTGTCACTGAATTGTCATACTTAACTCCTTTTTTTATGTTATGGGCACACTAAAGGGGTTATGAATACCCTTAATAAAAACAGTGCGAGAAATTAGGAAAGGAGGATAGGATTAAAAATGAAAAACCGGTGCACATTGGTTTTAAATGTCTGCATATTTTAATACGTGGGAAATTTATTTTAAAAAGCGAGTGTTGGGTGAAGCCTTTTTCAAAATCACACATCAAATGGGTTAAGACCAAAAATTAAATGTTATTCCTATAATTTTGGACATAGCTGTAAGTATTGTATATTTACCCTGTAATACGGCTATATAGTGAGTCACAGAAGTCATGTAATAAAGCTCCATTATGAACAGTGGTTGGGTTTGCTTCTTCCGATGTGTATTAATATATATTTAGAATCCTTTTCTTCCGTTTTTCATTTTCATTTTTATTTTCTTTGCTATAATCCCCGGTAATATATTTTTCTTTTTTTTTATATAAGTTTGATACGCTTGTGTGTCTGTGTCAGTGTCTGTCTCTTAGGTTGAGCTTTGCGAAAGCATCGAGTCTTGAGGTCTGTCGACGTACTGTTGCTGCCTGTTACGCCAAGTAAAGTATATATACAATCCATAAAGTGGGTGTCCTTGTCCTCGGTGTCTGTTTCGAATATAATTTCCTGCATATATTTGATTTCATTATTTTGTCCATTAAATAACTTGATTGCTGACTGCTGTTGCTACACTTCTTCTCTTGTATAGGTCTGTACTCCTGTACTGAAATGTCATCTGTATTTAAGCTACTTTAAGGCGGTTCGGTGTCTGTTACATATTTTTGTTCTTTGTGTCAACTTATTTATTTAATTCCCTGCAGGGATGAATGGATTGAAATATTCTTAGCGCGCATCGACGTTTGCATACTAAGGTCTGTAAGACGTTAATAAAATAAGGTCTGTTAGAAACAGAAGTGTTGTCCATCTGGCATCTCTTATGTTCGATGATTGTACAGTACAACCAATGTTTTCCATCCTGAAATTAAAGATTTAAACAAAACCAATTAAAAATTGTTCAATGTCAATCTTATGTTCAAGGTTACCTAAATTTACACTTTTCAATGATCTTTTTAATGTTTTTGAGTTTCTCCGCGAACAATAAAAGGGAAGGGGTAATCTTAATAAATACCCTTAGTATTTTTAAGCTGTGTTAGAAAATGTGAGTAAGAGGGCTCAGACGTGATATCGGTGGAAATTAGGCTTGAAATTTGAAGTATCAAAATAATAAGGAAAATACAGTTGGGCAATGAATTCTACATTCTTGATGTGCGGTTAAAAAAAATCAACATTCCAAATTAATTTCCTGAAACACTAATGAATATTTTGACGTACCATGTGTAAATAAAAACACTTGTCCGCATCGGAATACCATTAAATTCAAATCGCACGGTATATTTGTATATTTCGGTTTACATCAAGTTTGAGATTTAGTATTGTACCCTTGATAACGATTCAATATCAACGTGATTGTGATTGAATCTGAAATTAGGTAATACAAAATTGTTTTTCACGCAAATACTATATCATGAATAGTTCTTCGAGATTTGAGAGATTTCCGACCAGAAGATTATGTTGAGCTTGAGAATCTGAAAAAAAAAATCCAGCGCATTTTACAAAACTATTTTTTGAAACGATTCTGAACTTTCTCAATTCTATCCTAAAACGTTTGTTGAAAAGGATTCACCCAAATCCTTTACTGTAGCAGTTCTCTATAAGTTGTGAGTTTCCTATAGAAAGAGATAGCGAATCATTTTTTGGCATTAACTTTGATAAATGATCGAGGTCTATTTGGAGATTAAAGCAATCATATATGGAATTCACTTTTATAAGTAATTTAAGATCATAGACATTGGCTGAACTTTATGTTTTTACAAATATCATAGATAAAAATTATAACTAAAAGTGGACCAAGATGACTACCCTGAGGAACTCCTGAGGTAAATTTAATAAATCTTAAGGTTTGATTGTCAAGTTTTACTTTTTGTACCCTATCAGTTGAAAAAGATGAAATCCACTGATGGAGATCACAGTGAATCCCAAAATTATGAAGCTTAAGAAGCAGTATGTTGTGGCATACAAAATCAAATGCCTAACTAAAATCCGTATACTAGATAGCGTCTATTTGACTTTGAATTTCTATACAATTAATACTGAAAGAGAGAAACATGCGAGATTTGTGACACTTGATCTACCCGAAATAAACCCATGCTGGGCGTTACTTAAATGATCTTTTACGAAAAAATCCAGTTTGATCTTTACTAAACTTTCGAACAATTTGGGAATTGAAGAAAGCTTACAAATATCTCTGTAATTTGCAACATTCTCTTCAAACCAGATTTATAAATTGTTATCAGAAAAAAAGATTTCCATTCGTCCAAAAATATTCCGGACGATAAAGATAAGTTGAATATAATTTCCAATCTAAAGCACACAGAATTAGAGCATTTTTTTTAAGACAAGAGCAGAAATGCCATATCTGCACCAGAAATGTGATTGGGCTTAAGATTCTGATGTCATAAATGGTCTTCAGATTCTTGGATTAGAAAATTCTAAGTATTTAGCCAACATCTTCTTTAAGGGAAGTTAAATAAATTGATTCAAAAAGCTGAGCAAAAAGATCAATATAATTATTAATGGCTGTAGAATCATCCCGTCTAAAATTCATCGTGGTTGGAATGTCAATTGATTTCTTTTTAGAATTAATAAAAGTCCAGAAATTGCTGAGAAGCATGCATTCTTTACGAAATTAACAAAATGTATTTTTGTCATCTAACGTGTTTGACATTTTATACTTGGCAAATGTAATATAATTACCAAAACTTATAATAATAATAAAAATATGAAATACTGGGAAAATAAGATATCAAAAGAAATGGTTTGTGTATTCAAAAGAGCTAATCGGATGCACCAACCATTTAATTCGATAAGTTATTTTCCCGGTATTTCATAGCTATTAGGAAAGGTCTTTTCTTACGCTATGAACGGTTTTAGGATGAACTAAGGACCCGGTTATAGCTATAAATGGTTTTATTATTAAGGATTTTATTTCGAGATTAAAAAACGATTAAGAACGACAAATTTGCGGTCAAAAAAAGCTGACATATTTTAGTTCATTTTTAAGTTATCAATGAAGGCGCCAGTTAGCTATCATTGAAATTGATCAGAAAAACTTTTTGATTCGAATTTTGACGGTGTTTCCCTTTGATTAAAAATGAAAATTTATACCGATCGATCGGAAATCACACAAAGCTTTCTTTCAAGAATAAAAGTATAACTACGCCTTCATTTTTCTCTAAAAATGTGATTTTTTCTATTTTCCGGGAGAAAATTCATTTTCTTGAACAGCTGATACTTCTATGTTTAAAAGTGAAATGAATCGTTCCACTGATTTGTTTTTTCGAATCTCACACGATTCCAATGACAGTTCTCTAAATAAAAACTTTTCTGTTAGGAATTATTTTCAATGACAGATATTTTTAATGATAGCTATAAACGACCTGCCAAAAATTACAATGTTTGTTTCCAATAATGAAAACCAATGATAGCTATAACTAGCGCCGAACAGCCGATTGTTGATTTCACATTTCGGAACATAATCGTTCCACTGAAAGCCTTCCATATTCTTTGTATTCCCACCTGTCAGTTTTTCTTTCAAACATCATATTTTTGATTTCAATCTCCAAATTCGTAATTCAAATCACATAGATTTGATTCTTTGAGAGACATTTTCAATAATAGCTATAACCAACCTGTCAAAAAATTTCCAAAGATTGACTTTAATTATGAATACAAATGATAGCTAAAACTGGTTCTTAGAAAAGGATGAACCGTGGCAAATGTGCTTGTAGGCAGTGAGAATGCAGCTCATCTGAGCCAATACCTCAGGACACCTCATGCCTCATCTCCATAAAAATGTATCAGTGGTAATCAATATTATCGAAAGTTAAGGTTTTCTATCATTCCTTTTTCCGTTTGGATTTGGAGTTAAGGGCTTTTATTGGACTCGCTATTGACATTTCATTTTTAACTGGAAATGGAGGATGACTTTTACACCAATTTGACAGCTTTGCAATTTCTATCTCTAATTTTACGTGCCGCCCCAAAATCGTCATGTTGCTAACTAGTAGAAAAAAGAACGCTAGTGAATTTTTCGAGTGATGAGAAAATTTCATGAGTAGCAGTCAGCCCTAGAACCCATTTTCTAAGTACGCTATCAGTTATTCCACGCCCTCTTGTCAAGCCACCAATACTCTTCATTCCACGCATTAGAGTTTGTTCAATCGTCTTATCCGACCAAACCTTTGTCCAAAATCGGTCAGTTCTGCTGTTGGTCCAAGATTTGTTTTTTTTTTTAAACCATTAAGTGATCGCCTGGCTGTGATCCGCATGAAGGCCACATTACAGAACATCAGTATAATATGTGCACACGCCCCTACCGATGATGCTGAGAAGTCTAGCAAGGAGAATTTCTACGACCTCCTGGATAGAGCCTACTTCGCCAAAGTCGTACTCGGAGACTTCAATGCAAATATCGGGAAGGAAGACATCTTTGGCGAATTAGTTGGAAAGCACTGCCTCCACGAAGAAACAACAGATAACGGCTTCCGACTAATCGACTTTGCTGCAGCTCGTAATACGGTAATAAGTAGCACTAGGTTTCCAAGCCGGAAGATCTACACAGCAACCTGGCGATCTTCGGATGGTCGAACCGCTAACCAAATCGACTATGTGCTAATCGGCGCAAGGCACGCATCCACCATCCTGAACGTGCGCTCTTTCCGAGGAGCAAATGTCGACTCTGACCACTTTCTGGTAGTGGCTAAGTTTAGAGCTCGAATATCAAACGACAAAAAAACACGTGCGGCCCAAAGTAAGAAGTTCGACATCGGTTGCCTTAGCACATTGGAGAATGCCATAAACTACAGTGAGCGCCTGAGCTAGCGACTCTCCGCCTATACGCAGTGCAGTGTGCAAATAGGTAACAGCTCATCGGAGTTATTCCAAACTTGCGCAGGGTTTAGACAAGGAGATGCGTTATCATGTGACTTCTTCAACATAGTCCTTGAGCAGATAATGCGTAAGGCAGGTGTGAGCACGGAGGGCACTATCTTCAACAAATCCACCCAGCTCCTAGGCTATGCGGACGATATTAACATAATCGGTCGATCCAAGAGAGCTGTGCTTGAGGCCTTCACAGCAATTGAATGAGGACAAAACAAAGTACATGTTTTCAACAAATAAAGCAACATCTGTGCACCGCCTAGGACAAAACGTCACTGTTGGTAGCATATATTTCGAGGTAGTTAAGGAGTTCACCTACCTTGGAACAAACATCAATCCCAAGAACGACACCTTAGTGGAGATCTTCGGTTTGGTCAAACAACTGGGTTCAAAACTCCTCACTCGAAAGACAAAGTGTCTGCTATACAAAACGTTGATTTTACGGGTACTACTATACGGCGCCGAATGCTGGACGATGAGTAAATAAGGAGAATTGATACTGGGCACTTTCGAAAGAAAAATTCTTCGACTGATTTTTGGTCCCGTATGCGACGATGGCAATTGGAGAAGAAGATACAACCGAGAACTGTATGAGCTGTACCAAGATGTGCATGTAGTCCAGAAGGCCAAGAAAAGACGAGTACATTGGCTCGGCCACATCGAGCGAATGGACGACAACCAGCCAAGAAAGTCTTCTCAGCCCAGCCCTCAGATTCAAGTCGACAAAAAAGACCGAAGCTGCGCTACAAGGACCAAGTGACTGCGGATGCCAAAGCTCTTGGTATCGGTGACTGGAGAGTGCATGCGAGGGATCGTTCACGATAGAAGACTGCAGTATCTCAGGCTGAGAGCCTTAATGGATTGTGAGCCGGATAACTAAGTTAGTAAGATTTGTTTGTAATTTATCACTATTGGATCAAATAAGGGTTTTGTTTTAGTGCAAATTACGAGGGAGACTCATCAAGAAAATTTTTCATGAGGTTTTGGGTTTCCTCTAATATATGGTGGTTTATGTCGTTTTGTTCCATTATTACATTAGCTAAAGATGTCTGTATAAGTTTTAAAACACGAACTGCTATAGCAAAAGCTTTTCCTTGCAGCATCTTTTCAACAGAAACTGGAGCGTATATAGTACTCATAAACTCTTGCAGGCCACTTTCACTCATCAGAAAACCTATTGCAACATTATAGGACATTAACAGGTGAAATTCACCCAATCTTTCTACGTTTTTTGATAAACAAGACTCAGATGAAGCTGCGGCAACGATTTCTTTACTAATTGGTCAAATGAACCGCTGGAACCTGGTCGCATGTGGCAAATAGCTGATATCTCCAACAACTGATCTTCATAGTATGAAGAACAAAACCCTAAGCTTGATATAAGGTTTACCAACTTCTTTAGAACCAAGCATTTTGTATATCAATAAGGCAAGGCTGCTTAGTATTGGAGACATGAATGATGTGGGACGTACAACTTTTCTATTCCTTTTTCTATTTTCAATGTTCGTTTTCTTTAGTACAAAAGCTTCCAGAACCGTTTTTTAATACCTATAGAGTTATTTTACAAACTAAAACAAGTAAAAACAAATTAATATCATATTTCTTAGAAAATTAAATAGGCCTTAATTTTGTTTAAGATTATTTTTTAATACGACCAATAGCTTCCGAGATAAACGTGAAAAATTGAAACAAACACCAATACTTAATCCAATTACATGATTCTTAACGTAAAATGTTATCCGACAGCTAAAAGATATCAGTACAAATTTATGAGTAATAAATATCAACACAAAAATAATTAAAGAATTTTAGAACTTAATTCATAATAAATTAAATCTTCTCTTTAATACAATCTATGAAAATTGTCTCTTTTAACGCAATTTGAATAATTCGAATTGCCAACAAATTTTTCGATGATTTGATTTGATTTATTAAATCATGTCTTAGAGCTCCAGACACCTCAATAGGAAGTGGAGATCTTCATTTGCATGTAAAATGGCACCCACTTAAATTTCTGTCCACAATTTTGAAGTAGGATGCATATACATGTGTATGTAGATAATCCAAAGCGAAAAATAAAACTTACAAATTTACTATCTCCGGTTTGATCGGAAGTACTTCATTGCAGAACTTAAAACAATGATACCTTTCAACCGGTTGAGTGAATATACCTACGACAGGAAATTTAAATTTCAAGGTTTTGCTATATTGAATTTTCTATATAAAGAAGGTACCTATACGAAAATCATAAATATACGTTGAAGGATCTAGCAGCTAGCAGCATAACCCCCACACCTTAGTTCACACAAAGCGTTGGCAAAAATTAAATCGGCGGCGGCGCCAAAATGATGGAGTCTTTTGTTGTCTAAAGGTTTAATTGAAATGGCGACGACAACGACTACGACAGCGCCAACGACAACGACAACGAAACGGTGATGATGGTGAACGATTGAAAATGAAGTGCTGCTATACGCACGTTTTGACTTCATCCTTCGGTAACTTATTTTGTAGCCATCATCTATTTCGAAGCTGATGAATATAATTGACAATTCGTGAAATTGTCGTCGTCGTTCATCGTCAGTGTCGTCGTCATCGTTGTCAATGCCCCATCGGCTCTTATGCTTGATACGTGACGACAATACCGTCATCACGTAGTCCTTGAGGTATGGTTTTAAGAAATGTTTTAGTAATTGAAAACAAATGTTGTGGTACTTGTTAACCTGAAGAGAAGGAAAACTGGTTTCCTTGAAATTTAAAATTTTCGGTCCAATTTTTCTATTTGAATGTTTTGCAAAAGGTTTTAGCTCCAAGGTCCCTAGAATCTTAACACAAAGTTTAACAAAAATGCTTTGTAAGAGGATAGACAAGCTTTTCAACCCTCTTTTCCTTTGATTCTCCGAGCAATTCTGCTTATGAAGGTACTCGTAGCCTTCTAAGGACAAATGTTCCTCATCACTAAAGTTGATTTTTCGATGAAAATATGAACCATTTTAAAGAATTTCAAGGACAAAATCAGCAATGAATCGACTTTACTGTTGATCGACCGGATTAAGTTTTCATGTAAACTAAACTTTAAAAGCTTTAAGATCCAAGTTTTCCTAAAAAATACGGTGTAATGTAGTTTGTAGAAAGTTTACTGTAGTTGTTCGTGCAGCAATGTCCAAACAGCTCAAATTGTTTCCATCAGTTCCCAGAAGTCGCGCCAAGACACAAAAGTGATCCATTGACAATTTTAAGGCATGTATCGTTTCATTTTAGTGAGGACGTTATTTCACCTTGCTAAATGTCCAAAGCTGCCTAAAACGCTGAGTACTCAAAATATAACCTCTTATTGGAAAACTACAACTAAAACCTTGCACTTAGGAAAAATTGTATCCTTGTTGAATTTGAACTCGAATCAACTTTGCAAAGCTACCTCCCAGACTATTTTTGTAACGGAACACGCGTCGTCACGCTAAACGTGGTCATATTTATATTCAACAAAATATAGCTAAGGTACCTACAATGCGCGCCTTCATCGAGTTACTTTATTGAATTTAATAACAGAAATAAATTTGCATCGTCTTTCCGAACCGAAAATTGCAGGAGATGGTGCAGATGATTGACTCATTCACCAAAAATAAGAAAACTTATACGAAAAATGGAAAACTTGAAGCGCAACCAAATGCCAAACCACTTTATCCTTTCATCTTCCACCATCAAACTATACATAAAGGACCTTTACTTTGCTTGAGCTCTTGTCCTTGAAAGCATTCCGTTCACGCTGCTGCTACTATTGAATTGAATGACATAAAGCAGGTTCATCAATTAAACTATTCATGCATTTCAATGCACGCTCTACAACATCATCCCCAACCATCGGATATCAGGAAATATAAATTTATCTGTCAATCAGAGATGACGACGACGACGAAGAAACTATGATGACGACTAAAACGTCTAAAGGTTGCAGTCTGCATTAGGATAAGCAGCAGAGCAGAGATAAACATGCACTATATATGCAATGGATTAGAATGGCATCCTTCATATTACTACAATGCCACTCCATCAGCACTCCCTTCTTCGAATATCAATTCCTCGATTTAACGCTTGTCATCCGCTGCACCGTTCCGCTCCGCACCGCTTCGGTCCGCTTCCTTATTTCTTTCCTTCATTTTATATATTTGAATTCAATGAATTCCAATCGGAAATTCAATAAAAAATTCATCTTTCGCTCGTTTGCCGCATAAAATGCCGCATTCCTGGATGAATTTAGTTTCGTTTCATATCTTTTTTTTTCAACTTCCACCAACTTACAAAAAGATGCATAACTTTCGAAGAGCGGAAAGCGAGAGATCCCATCGTTCTACTTCCTTTTACATCGTTTCGCATCATCAAGTATTTCAAACCTTTTTTTTTTTAATATTTTCCATCTATGGCTGTCTTTCTAAATCCAAATGGAACCCAGAAATATTGAAAGAGATCTACAGAAGTATCGATGCATTCAGAGCATTCAAAGCATAAGCGTCTGCAGAAATGTTTCTAAGGAGGGTATAGATGAAAAATTTATTCAAAATTCCAAAAGCAACGAACGGTCCTCGTCATGTTTTTTGAAAGTTTAGAAAGTACAACGTAAAACGTTTGCCTTCAAAGTAATTTAAAGGTCAGCTTTTAAAGACTCAGAGAAAGATAGTGTCCCTTTAAGCCCCTCCTTAAGAAGCGCTTCTGATTGGAAGTTTGAGTTCTTCAGTGCGGTAAACATAATCGCATGCTTTTCGGCTTTGACAGTACTAATACGAGAGTACACCTTATGCTTGCACGCTCTCTGCAGAAGCGAAAGCGAACAAAAAATGTTAATTCAATTAAATCCCTATTGCAATCGATATCTCCCTTACATACATTCAATAGTACTTTGGTCTCTAGTTGGGAGAATATTTCGAGCTGCGTGCATTCCTATGATTTGTCCGAAAGGTCCGATCCGACAAGCTTATAGGAGGGCATGACGATGGCGATGACGTTGCAAGCAAAGGTTTATGATGTTTTTTTTGGAAGGTATCTTCGTTTGGTTCTAGAATTTTAACTCCGATGTTACGTTCAGACTTCCAGAGTAGTTATCGAGGTTTAACAAGACCAACCTATCGCATTCATTACCTAAATTTTTGTTATGTGTTTTACCTTCCCTATAAATTCCTTTTCAGTACAATGGAAGCAAATCTTTTCGTTAAAGTTTGCCTTATTTTTTCTGGTTTGGTATTTTAAGGTGAAATATAGATGTTATATAATAGTTACGTTAGTAAGCTCATAGCTTTTATTTTCTTTGTTCATTTTTAATGATGATTGTAGCTGGTTGGAAGAAAACAGGTCGTGATTTAATTGACCTTTAAATAGATTTCGACAAGTGGATTGCTTACTCAGTTTTGTAGCTCCAGAGCACGTTCGAATTGATTTTCTTTATCTTTTCCTTTTTCTGCAAAGATGTAAATCCGAACTTTAATATTTTGTGTCCCTTATTGCAACTTATTGTGTCATTTATATATTCATGAGAAATCCCAAAAGAAAAAGTCTAGAAAACATAAAAAGATCTTGGTAATCAGCTAAGCATTACTTTTGCTATCATCTCTTCTTCAACCATTCATCCCCTAAAACTGATTGGAAAAAGTTTAGATACGGATGAGGCTAGCTGTGTGGCACGTAGAGCCATTATATTGGAATTACATGTCATTCACATCCATATCATATAATTTGGGCCATAAGAAAATGATTATCAGTTATCACCGATCGATGACAGTCTTCATTAATATTGATGGTAACAAGACCACTCTCTTATTTAAGCCAACATTTATTTGGTGGACCTGTTGGCATATCAATAAAAATCGTAGCAATATCAAACAACAGCAAATTTTGATACAAAAATTAGGAACATTTTGTGTCTTCCAAGGATTTGGAATTAAGCTCACATTACAAGGGTGACACTAACTATGACGATAACGTAGAAGTGGTTGATACTGAGACGGAATGTATGTGAAGGTTATATGATATGATACATCAAATAACCGTGGTTGTCCATGACTTTTTAGTAGCCACGAGATCTAAAAAGTACGAATTTATGGGAAAATTTCTGACACTTATGGAAAATACTTGAAATTTCATTTTCATGACAATTTTTTTATGAAACGAAAAGATGACAAATGTCAGCTTCTTTGTTACTTTTGTTGGTTAATTTTTAGCTACAACTACCTTACTTCACCTTACCAAGACGGAATTAGTCAGTTTTGACTGCCTTTCACCGTGAATCATCATAGCTGATTCTGCCTGGATTTATTTTCTAGATATCCAAAGTCTTATTTCAATAAAGTTTTGAAAACTCTTTTGTATTCTTTTGAAAACTCATGAACATGATTCATATCATTTTTAAACGATTTAAATACCATCATTTTGAAATAGTTTTGCATAAGTTTCTTAAAGTCTCTTCACTCCAAAAGCTTGTTTACAGTGAATTTACATACAAAATTTCGAGTAACAGAAACTCTCACTTTTCAATTTTTTTATATTTTGACATTTGACAATTAAAAACTAACTTATTAGTAAATATGGAACGTACATGCTTCGAACAAGCACTGTCATTTTTAAGATTTACTATAAAAGTGCTGAATATTATTCAGGCATACGAGTAGTTGACAAAACTTAATCAATTTTAGAAAGTCGGTGCTTCACAAATTCTCGTTGGGGAATACTAAAACGTGTGTACAAATTCGAGCTGTTTGGTGGTGAGAAGAATTAAAACCGCGTGCATCACTCAGGAACAACTGACAATATTTCGACCGTAGCGTGTAGTGGTGACGAACACCCAGGTTTGTCGATCTTTGGAATTAACCATTCCACCAACGACATTACTCCATATTTTGCGTACACTTTTTGGTCTTAACGCTTTTTAAGTTTAGTTAGCAGAAAAACTCAAGTCCATCGATATCCATCAGCAACGTTGTATCCTATTCTGATTTGGAAAAGATCCCGATTTTCATGGACAAATCATCTTCAGTCTAATATCACCTCGGGTACTACATTACTAAGCTGAATCGTTCAATTTGGTGATCGGTTGCCTTTTCCCCCTCAACGTATCAATGTTTGGAGCGGTTCTGGGGCTTATATTGGCGCCGCCGGTGTTACGGAATCTAAGCTATGTGAAAATAAAGCCGACACAACTGTTAAGTTTTTTTTTATAGTCGGAATTGGAAAATTTTGATGTGGAAGATGCTTATTTTCAACAAGACGGCAGCGTTCGATTGGTTATACTTGCCCACAAGTAATGAAACAATCCCAATTTTACAAGAAAAGAAGATCGATCGGGTTATTTCTCAAAAAAATGAACGCAATGTCTTCCCCGTTTCTTGCCACACGGAGAAGAAGTGAGGCCGAGGCCTTTAAGAAGTTTTGGAGATTAATCTGTAGTAATTGCAGCATTTTAGCTACAATTAGGCAGATCAACCTCAACCACGGTCTTGTTTTGATCTTCTGAGTCTGAGGTAAACCCAAGAGTTCGTCCTCGCTCAGAAGTCTCCATTGACGTATGACTGTTGTCGGCTTCTTAGAAAGATCGAGTAGCGATCGGAGAGGGCATGGTGGGAGGGAAGACGACGTCATAAGCCTACCAACCGCGAATTCACCTTCGAGTGTTGCTGGAGGCCCCCTATCTGCGATAGCCTCATCTTTTTTGTATATTCGAATTTTGATTGTTTCGAATCCATAATTAAATGAGCCATTGGTCAGGGCTAAAGGAGCAAGGGATTCTTTATTGGGTAGAACAAAGGCACTCCTATAAAATCTATCCTTCACCACCTCGAGCTTGGCGATCTTCGAATTATGAGTTGGCAGGGATGGATTGCACCTTAATCATTTCGAGAATGTTCTCGATACCAGCAGGTCCGATTGGAATCCAAATGCGAGCTCTATGTCTGCTTGGAATGTCTTCCAACGTCACCTAACTGGCTGACAGCAAGCTTGTACATGTTACAAGACCTCAGATCGCCACAAACCATGAGTTTTACAAGACCTTGATGCCAACCCTTATCGCTTATGAAAGCAATTAGTCCTGGAAGCTCTCTCAAAATGCTTAAAAAGCCACCCTAGAGTTTTACCTTAAAAAACTCTCAGCGATCAGCTAAAATTGTCAATGCCCTCAACTACAACTTTCCCTTCGTGAAGTCACTGAAACTAGTTTTTTTTAATAGGATTGAGGGGATTGCTGGTGTTGTGCACGCGGAGCCATTTTCGTGTCGTATGGCCTCCTTATGAGACCTTACTCGTTCAGACGTGGTCTTAATTGGTCATTGTTGCAGCAAGAACACTCTTTGCCCATTCAAGATGATCGGTGTTTGCTGCGGTGTCCATTCAGCCCCCAATGAGTCACCAGAGGCCTTCAGCTTGCCGTCTTTGTTTATAAAGGCTTTTTGAAAGTTTCTTGTTTCCATTTCTGGATTTTTGCAATGAAATTAAGTTTTGCTACCTTTCTACTCTCGTTTCTACCAACAGCAGAAAGGGTCCATGGATTACCACTGGTCCTTCTTTGTGTTGGTCGCAGAAGATACGGCAATAGCCTTCAGTGCCAAACTACAGCCCGTCCTTGAAGAGATACCGGTCTCATCAGTTTTTTCATTTTTGTCTACATTCATAATTCGGTCCCACGAGTTGCGAAGAAAGAGAGGTCCGTCTGTGCATTGATTCACATTTTCTACACTTTTCTACACAAAGGTGAGTCCTCAAATATTTGGAAATATTCGTCAAGAATTGGCAAGAAATTTTGTCTAGGATAATTACAGATGCCAAATGGATTTAAGAAATTATTAAAAGTTAAAGTAGACATTCCGTTATTTTGACTTTAGCAAAATGTTGTATTACCAGTGGGGTGATGCTTAGCGAGTTTAACTGTCATGCCAGAGATCTTGGGTTCAAGCCCTGCTTATGCCATCTTAAGATTTTTCACGGGTACTGCCCCTTGCGAGGAATTAACAAATCCTCTAAGAGTAAATCTTGCCATGAAAAGTACTTTCTCAAAATATCAGTTCGGATTTTGCTTAAGACTGTAGCTCCCCTCCATCGATAACACCATAACTCGCAGACAAAAATAGTTGAGAGCTGTAAGTCAAAAGGTTATAGTTTTTAATGGACTGTTGCGCCACCTAACTTATTTATTAAAATGTGGACTAATATTGAATAAATTGCTAAGAATCGCCTTAACATTTTACTAAATTGTTTTAAATTTATTGGCATTGTGGTTAAACACTCTTAAAACCTTGTTGCTTTTGAGCCAAATTCAAGAGCTTGAGATAAAATTTTCAATTTCAGGGGTATGGTGTTCCAATTTCCCAATAAATTTACGTCTTAAGGGTTTGGATGCTCTCAGGTTTTTTTTTTGGCACTTAAGCTGTGGTTCGGTCATTTTTATTGAAATATTTTTTTTTCTACCGAAGACTGAAAATTGATAAAAAATCTTACGGAACCGTAACACTACGCTTCGCACCACTACCGAAGCTCCTCCCAATGTGTAATCTGAATGACAAAATTATTTCTACATTCTTATACAGGACTTTGTGTTATAAAATAAACAAACGATTTTTTAAAGTGAAATTAAAATGTTGACTTATGTCACTTTGCTTTCCAAACTACGATAATGGTTGTTTTTCCATTTATAAAATTTTCTTACATTTATTTTTCGCATTGCGTATTTTTTTTCTCTCCATATTTTAAGCCCTTCATATCTCAATTTTTCAGGTATTTGCATAAAATAAATATTTTGAAAAGGGGACCTTTACCCTTAAAAAGCCATAAAACTTCATATTTGGAGTCGTCAATTTCTTTTATTTTCATGGCAATTGTTATTCGATTTGAGCTTTTGTTATCGCGTTACCATCGTACCGTTCGTCGTCGTCTCTTCATCAACATCAACAAAGAAAAAATAATAACAACAACAACAACAATCTTTCAAAGAGGTTAGCTTTGCCAATTTACCCTTAAATAAGCCTCTTGAGTTGTTGTCGGGCACAAATACTTCAATTGTGATCTGACGATGAAAATATGATTACACCTCACAAATACTATTTATCTCACAATTTACATCCGTTAGTGAACCCATATTTGTCGGAATATACATAAAAACTCTTGGAAAATCAATCCCCAGCCTCGTCTTTCATCTCATCAATTTACATTAGAATTAGGGGGGACAACTTTAACCCACCTACTGGGTGGCAGAAGTGGTGAAGTAGGTGCGGGTGCGGTGCAACCACGCTTTACAAATACCCACAGGGAATTGAAGAGTGTTAGCAAATAGAACACAAATTGCATTTGAAGGGTCCTTAAGAAGCTTAAAGAGGTAAAAGATGGAAAGATTGAAAAAACGGCACGAAATTCATGATCCTCCAGCTTCAAACTTACAAGACGATTGCATTTGGCAATTGAAGGCCTTTTATCAACATCACCGCACAACTTCAACGTTCAACACCAACACAGCAATGGTTCTCTTTTTCGTTTTGGAATCTTTCTTCTTTGGAGTTTCCGTTTTTATTTTTTTTCCACTTCGGTTTCATTTTCTTCCCTATTTCTTTTTTTTTTGCCATTCTCTTTGACAACTAAGCACAATCCATTTCGTTTGGGGGTACTAAATCGATTTGGATGAGGAAAATCCTTAAAATTTCCCATGCGTTCAATGCGGTACACTGAGAGAAAAACTCCTATAAAATTAGACAGAACTTAAAAACTTCTTCAAGATTATAAGATTCAGTAATAAATTGTATGTGCACGACATGAGTTAAAAGGTTTTTGTTTCTTCGTCGTGAAACCCCTACATTGCAAACACGTAACCGTCTGGTGCGGAGTTGCAGAGTGGAGGATAGTTGGCCTCTACTTCTTCACCGAAACCGTGATTACAGAGCGCTATGTCGAGATACTACGGTCTTTTTTGGTACCACAGTTGAGGCGGAGACATAAACTGAATCGTACTTTTTTTTCAACAAGTTGGTGCCACCTGCCATACCTCATTAGTTACTTTGGAATTCCTACGCAAGCACTTCGGCGACCGTTTAATCTCTCGCAGCACCGAGTTTCAGAGGCCGCCTCGTTCGCCAGTTTTACCTTCTGTGTCTACTTTTTGTGGGGTTATCTGAAGCAAAGTGTCTACATCAACAAACCACGCACCAACTTAGGAGGAATATTGAGACCGAAATCGGGAATATATCGATTACAATTTTCGAAAAAGTTTTCAAAAATTTCGAAAAACGGCTCACAAATTATATTGAACGAAATGGTCATTATTTGAACGATGTGATTTTTAAAAAATAAAGATTAAAAACCTTCAACTATTTACTTTTATTTGCTTTAAACCCGACCTCGTAATGTTTTGATGCGGCTGAGCTAGGGGTCCTTAAAATTTGTCAGGTTTTTATGCCCAACCCTTTACCTTTTTCATCTCCAGAAAGGCATCTCCACACCTACAGTTGGGGCATCCGCAAAATACAATCAGAGCTTAGTCTTGGGTTCTCTTCGCGTAAGGATCCTCCAATCTCGAACAAGGAGCTTGAGTTTTGATTCGTCCCGATAAAATGACATTGTTCCACATCTGGCTTCAGTACCAGCTTGAGTGATCCAAGTAAAGCTTTCAGAATCCTAATTTTCACTTAGCTTGACGAAAGTACCTTTCCTGTAGCTCAACACAATTCGTTTTTAAGTTCCACCAAAGTCCTAAACCGATGCCGACGACTGTGCAACACCAAAAACCGATCTTCCACTTGGGTCGTTTTTTTTAGCCTCCCAAAGTCTTTTTTCCTGCTAGTAGTCCCGGTCTCACTATAACTGTTCAAATCCCATGCCACAGTTTGTTGAGTGAGCAATATTCAGTTCCCTAGAAATTGCATTTGTTGCCAAATTGCTCCCATTTTTTTCCACTAAATCACTTCGGTTGGTATAGGACTTTCACGAGCCAAATGCAGCTCTTATTGATAATAACATGAACTTGTACATAGTGTTTCAATGACACGTTGTTACCTAGTGCAAAAAACCCCGTAGCGTTCCTAGATTCCAAGAACTGATCTCGTAAAGGGTATTAAAAAGTTTGAACAACATTTTTCGAATAGCACTGTAGATTTCCATAAACTCGTTTATTGAAAATGTGTTCCTCCTTATTTAGTTTAGGAACTACATTTCGGATTATTCTTATCTGCTTCGCTGAGACTGTACCCTCAGCTTTTCATATTCGTTTTTAGATTAACAGCGTCGCTGCATTATAAGCTTATTAAATTCTGAGCTTGACAGCTTTGTTAAATACTGCTACTGTCGTTTAGAAGTTAGTTGCCGCCATTTTGTTGAACAAACACATAAGCGTTGTCCATAAAAATGCCGCAAGATGATTGAGTTTCCTAAGGCTATGCAAGAAAACGAAGCGTGTTCTGAAGACTTAAAATTGTTTTTGGACCACAGCTGAAAATAAAGCTTTCTCTATTTGAAATTTGTCAATTTGCTTGTCATTTTCTTTTCAAGCAGCAAGAAATAAGATTCAAAACTTAAAATAAAATTAAAAAAAATATCAAATTAATTTTTTGGAAGAAATTGAGGATGAATATTCTGATGCTCGTGCTCAGCTTTCAACTTATTATTTTTAGTTGTTTTATTTTAAGTCCAGAACATAATTTATTACTTGACAGTTCAGGCTCTGCTCTGACCAAGAAAAGGGAAATGCTTTATGTCTTTCTATTCTTTTCTGTCAGTGTACCCTTGATACCAACTTCGGTCGTACTGTCAAGTAAAGAGACTCGTTCTTAAGCCGTACAATGCGAATGTGGTATGCTTAACAACACACCAAAAGCTTCTTGAGTGAGCACTTTTCATTACAAAAAGAAACTGTCAAATGGAAGCCTTTTTTATAACTTTATGAATCTTAAACACCTAAGACTTAATTTTTCGTAGCTCAGCCTTCACAATTTTCCAAAACAATGTTATGTTTTCCATTTTGCTTTACGTCTACAAAAATCCTCAGAAGATGTTCATGTTTCTTATTTCTTTAAGTGTAGACATATTGCTGTCAAAGCTTGTCAGTTTAAAGGAAGCATCAAGCGGCAGTAATGCTTTAGTGATTGAAGTTTAGGTTAAGAAGGTTAAAAAGTGCGTGTGTAGATAAAGATCCATTTATGTCTATTGTATTATGATGAGGCGGAAAAAGTATCCTCACACACGAATTGAATACTGAGGTATATGCCAACATACTTTATACCAGCAAAGAGGAAACGAGCTCTTTGGTCTTGATGATGACGATGACGATGACTATGAGACCTGATGGAAGCTATTAGTCATAGAACGGTGAGGCCGACGCAGTGATACCGACAACGCACAACGACGACGACGAGCGACGAAGATGAGGACGGAACAAAAAGTCCTTGTTTACAAATTACCTTGAATGACGATGGTTTCTTTTCTGATGTGTTCGTTCTATCAGTGCAAGGACACGAATCCACTTAGAGCGCTGACTTATTAATGACTCAGGATTAGTTTAGGAGACTAATTAATTGGAACTAACAATGGATGAGGTCAACACGAATGGTCTCTGGTTAAGATATATGATGAAGTAGAGGGACACAAAACAAAAAGACTGCCGGTTGCGGCGCGGTGGCGGTGGAGCTTCATCCATTAATTAATTGGCTAGAACAAAATCGATTTCTTTTTACATAAAAATGTATCTATGTCATCACCACCGCAACAAAATACGACTCGAATAATGTTGCTGTAGGTTGTGGAAATGCTATTTGACCTTTAGTTTCCTATATTAAGTAAAGAAAAATGAAATAGCGGAAAAGGCCGCCCTCTTTGAATACGGAGTTCACCCAAGCAACAATCCCCTCTTTGTAGTAAATCAGCTAAGCCACTATTGAGGGCATTTAGACCATTCGCGTTCGGGTTTGGGTTCGGGTTCGCGTCGCGCTCTTTAAATTTATAGTTCGTTCGTTGTTTTGTTCGTTGAATGAGATTAAAAAGTTTTAATTGCCTTCTTCATTGTTTATTTTTTCTTCTTTGAATCTTTTATCCATGTATTTATTTTGTATTTCCATTCCTTTCCCTATCCTACGAATGAAAGTAGAGTTTAAAGTTTCGGATGCGGTTGGGAGGAAAAAGCTTTTCAAATTGGAATTCGAGAGAAAGAGCGGGTCTGAATCTGAAGAAAAACGTTAACATCCTAACAAGAATGCACTTAATAGGGATGGAATTTGGTTTATTGTTTCTTCTTTTTGTTTCTTCATATTTCGGAATCGATTTTGTTGCTTTTTCTTCATTATTTCATTTCTCTTCATTTGTGGTTATCATTTATTTTTGAAAAGGCCAAGTTCTATGAGTAAACAAGTTGTATTGGTACTTATGGGAAACTGTTCAAAATTAATGGAAACATTAGCCGCAATACCTGTTACCAATTCAAATACGTTTTGGTATTCATCTGCAATTGATTTTTGTTGATGTTTTTGATTACTGGGACTTGATATTATTTGTTTTGGAAGTCATAACAAGAAGTCTTTGTTATTCTGAGGACTATAAGAAGGGAAGATAGCAATTGTTCTTAGAATTGAAGTTTGGGAAGTTGTTTTGTTATTGAAAAAAGGAAGCCACAGAACTTAAATTGTAACCTAAAATTAATATTTGCACAAATACCCTCGAAAAAATACTATAACAATTAAAGTCTCTGTTTGCGGTAAAATATAATTTAAGTGTTTCTTTAGCTTAAAGAATAATTTGAAGAACATAGTAATTAGAATTTGATCCTTGGTCTCTGATAAGTAGTATTTCTTTCCAACTGTTAAGTCGATTTCGCTATTAGCGTAGTTAACGTTGGTCGTGTGGGAAGTCTTCAGAAAATGTATGCGTACACTTTAAGACGATATTAAGTGCTTTTATATCACAATGCATTGCTTGAAGCCTACACTTTTTAAAGTAGATCATATTCTTTTTTTTAAAAAAACCTTACGATTAATAGCATATCCAAGATGGCTGATAACGTAAATTTGAAAATGGTTGATCAAGAGCTCGATTTTGGCATCAGCTGTTCACCATCTTGAATCAACAAACATTGGTTAACATTATCTTTCAAAATTTTGTCTGGTATAAGCTGATGGCAGTGACGCAATCAAAAGAACTCGGCGTGGCAGAGGCGAAAAAAACGTGTTTAGCGGTTAATTAGAGCAAAAGAAGGTAACTGCTGTCAGAAAGAAAGGACGTACAACACCGATGACGTCTCGACGGACGTAACTTCAAGGTAGTTAGGGACTTCGTCTACATAGGCTCCCCTATGAACACGGGAAAACAACACCCACGCTAAAACCGTACTAGGAATTACTGTTGCTAACCGCGGCTTCTGTGGGCTAAGAAAGCAATTAATTAGAAAATTCCTCTCTCAAGTGTCGCTGTGCCCCTCATCATCTCCGTCCTGCTATACGGTGCAAAGGTATGGATTACGACAAAAGCACCTTTGGTGAGTGGAGGAAAAGATGGAACGACGAGCTTTACGTGATGTACAACTACGTACACTTGCCAAAATGATAAAAGTACAACAGCTGAAATGGCTGGTAACGTAGAGCGCATGGAAACTAATGCTCCGGCCCGGAAAGTCTTCGAACTCACACTTAAATGACAGATCAGTTAAGGAAGACCGCGGATCAGGAGGCGCACACGAGTAGAAAGTCCTCATGCTTGGGGTGCGCAACTAGGGACATGAACAAGTTTGTTAGGTGCGGCTCAGTTCCAACAGAGCTATAGCGCCACCTTATTGACCACTAAACCCATCTTCTTGGCTTCCGTCGCAATGCTGAGAAAAGCTCCTCTGACATCACGCTTTGATCTTTCAGTTATGTCAATATCATCTGCGTATCTGAGTAATTGGATGGACCTTTGGAAGATTCTGCCTCTAGTGTTGACGGTTGAGTTTTGCACAATTCTTTCCAGAACTATATTGAAAAAGTCGCATGGCAGTGCATCGCTTTTCACAAACGGATAAGTTTGACAGGGATGCCAAAACAGAGCTCTGTAGAGGTCGATCCTATGGATGCTGTTGCACGCGGCTTATAAATGGTTCCTGGGTTTTTTCCTAGATCTGCCGTAGTGTCAAAAGTGGACTTTCCTGGTCTGAAGCCACACTGATAACAACCTATTAGGCTGTTGACGAACGGCTTTAGACGTTGACATAATACTGCAGGAAGGATCTGATACGCAATGTTAAGGAGACTCATGCCTCTGTAGTTGGCGCAATTAAGAGGGTCTCCTTTCTTATGTATCGGACACACTATGTTGAGATTCCACTCATCGGGCATGCTTTCTTCCGACCATATTTTGGTTGGTGCGTGCTCCCTACCAAGTCATCGACTGCTGCTTTAAATAGTTTTGCAGCGATGCCGTCAGGTCCAGCAGCTTTCTTGGACTTCAGTTTAGATATAGCTATCTTCACTTTTTCGAGGTCGGGTAGGCGGAATTGTTGATCTGCGTCGCCTAGGTTGAGTGGTTCTATCTCCCTTACAACGGAAATCGGAGAAGTGGTCTTTCCATATTCTCAACATAGACTGCGGTTCTACTACAATGTTCCCTTGTTCGTCTTTTCAGGCTTCGGTTTGTGGCTGGTTGCCTTGGGAGGTTTTTTTACCCTTTGGTAAAATTTACGAACCCCATTCCTTTTGTGACATCCATCTATCTCCTCTATCGCGCTTGCCGGCATTCGTCGTCAAACCAGGGGGTTCGCTGTTGTGGCTTGGATCGGGATATCCGTAGTCGTGCCTTGGCTACAACGAGGTAGTGGAAAGTTCTGATATCCTGTATACTGGAGACATGTCGTGCGTCGATCGCAATGTGGTCAATCTGGTTAAAAGTTGATTGTTCAGGAGATTTCCACGTCCTCTTGTGGATATTGAGATGTGTGAACTGCGTAATAGCTTCCAGAACGTCTCGCCGCAGCGAAATCGATCTGCCTGAATCCGTTGTCAGAGGTGGTGTCGTGCAGGCTGTATCTCCCGATTGTGCCACCAAGGATGTCTTCTCTTCCTAGCGCGGCGTTAAAATTTCCTAAGATAATTTTAATGTCATAGCCAGGGCACTGCTCATAAGTCTTGTCCAAGAACTCGAAGAATATGTCTTGGCTGTCTTCATCTTTTTCCTCGGTTTGGGCATGCGCTCATATTGTTGGCGAATTTAGCCTTGATGCGGATTGTCGTGATGCGCTCGCTCACACTGTTGAAACTCAAGAGTTTTTTTGCTGAGTCTAGTTCCAACAACAAATCCACACCCAAATAGACGCTGTCTTTTTTCTCGGTAATACTCTACGTAGTATCCATCGCAGTCTTTTAGCTTGCGTTTGCCAGGTCCATCCCATCGCACTTCTTGGATGGCGGTAATATCTGCCTCGCAACAGTTTATGGCTTCCACTAACTGTTCGGCTGCACGTGGTCTGCTAAGGGACCTAACATTCCTCGTACAGATATGATGTTCGTTGTCCTTATTTCGTTTGCTTGTGTTGTCAACAGTAAATCCGTCCGTATCCGAGGCTTGTTGGTGCTACGCAACTAAGGTATTTTGTACGTAGTTAAGAAGTCACCCCAGCGGCACAACCACCAACCTAGAGGGCCAGATCGTTAGTATAACTCCAAGGTCGGCAAGCCGGGTAAACCGCTCCTGATAGGCCTGGGCTCCGAATAAGTCGTAGAAGCCCTATAAGGTGTTCACTAAGTAGTTCAACCTTACTGGAATTGTAGACGCAACCGTTGATTCCATTTCGAGAATTCGTCCGTTGCCGTCTGGATAAGGAGATGCGACTTAATGGAAACACCTCTCATACCCACTCTTTCGTTTGCTGCCCACAACAACTTTCCACTGGGGTTAGAACCCAATCTCCAGTTGAGGTACTAGGCATCCGATGTTCACCGCGGGGAGGTGAGAGTAGGAGTTGATAGACAGAGGTGGGTTTTGAGAAAGACCTGTGGACGCTTATATCCTCTTGAATGCACATGTCTACCATTTGAAAATCTAACAATTATCTCACAGGTCAACATGAAATTTGACTTAGACCGCATTCAAATTTTTTTTTGATAACGATTGAGCAACGTTGGAAATTCTTCATCGGCGAAAATTTTTATTATTTGCGGACCAACAAAAACCCCAGCTTTAATCTTTGCTTCCGATAATTGCGGACAAAAATTTCACGTATCCCCAAAGATCCCGAAGTTTCATTCAGTTTTTTTTTACAAATAGTTTCATCAGCCCTAACTTAATATGCAAAGGCGACATTATTAATTTTTCCGCTTCAACAATAGGCTCAAATTTTACGTTTTGTTTTCGGACACATGATTCTGTTTTCACAGTTGAATAACGTGTTTAGAATCCGCTCTGCTATCCCGGAAGCACAGATAACACGGATATTTTGTATATCGACTTTGTAAACCCACTAAGAACCCCAGCATTTTAAAATCTCCTATCAGCTGCATAGTCGCAATACTTTACAGATTCAAGCAAGATTTTAACACTTACATAATTTTCCTTAAAATGCACTGAGTGAGAGCGGTAGGAAGGGACGGATATTTATTTCCGTTGTGTAAAGTACAGCTTGCAAGGCTTTTGTAGAGCTGTCAATGAATAAACGCCATTCACTAGCAACACAAGGTATGCCAATTGCTTCGAACATACGTTTCATGTCATTACAAAAACAAAGTCCATCTTCTTTCCTTAAAAAACGTTGAGAACATTTCATGTCTAGTCCGTCCGTTATCTTAAGATCATCAAGCAAGTTCCATTGTTTTAAGCGAGACCCTAAAAACTCTGCCTTATTTTTCGGCAAATTTAAATCTCTTATTTAATCTTTAAAATCATCTTTAGAAATGAATCAAAATCATAAAATAAACGATAGCTTCAAATCACTCTAAATTTATTTTCAATATCGTCGAACAATATTAAACACATTTAACAACCACTAAACAATCACTTCCGAATTAAAAATGTTACCAATAAATCCTAAGAACTAGTTCTTTCAAAAATACCTAGAATCTGCTGAAAACACCAAACAATCCAAAAGCGTACCAACATATTAGAAATCCGCCAACTCACAAAAGTCAACTGGTAAATTCACTTGCAGTTTCCATTCCATTCACAAGGCTAACCAAAATTCCCAATTCTCTCGGATCGGATGGTTGGATAGCAGTTAGTACCTTCATTTGTTTGGAACACAGGAAAATATACTGTCAGGTTGAACTTTGTTTATAGCCTCGCCAATAAGTTTTCCATAAACTTTCAGCTAAGGGAAATTGCAACATGAAAGTACAAGCCGTGGGTCTTCAATCTTCGAATAATAATAATCTCCGCTGCCGCACAGCTCCCAATGTCGACAATGCTGTTTTATCGTATCTCCACATACGTTCTCAACACATGACCCATCACGAGGCTAAACTGCTTCCCAAACTATTTCGAAGCATAAGGCAAGAATCCACAGAACAGCAGCCGCAGCAGCAACATCAGCCAAGAGGATGATGGGAGTATAGTGCAACAATTTGGAAAGAAATTTATGCTCTCCATAGTTTTCTTATATCATCATTATCATCATTTCTATTCACTTTCGAGGATAGTTTCTATTGTTCGGTCATTGTTGGAACTTGGAATGGAAGTGCGGAACAGCGAACCTAGAAAATGAAGTTACAAAAGGCCACTGTACTTTGCTCGTTTCGAGTAGGTATAGAAAATACAGAGCAGAGAAAACTTCTTGTGCTTTTTGTAGGTGTAATAAACAGTACCGGATTTACTTTTCAGAAATTGAGAAAGTTAGGAAGTATTCCCTATGGAATTTTATAGTTTACAACAATGGGGACTAAGACTCCCCATTCCATACCATTTTTGTTCTTCTTCTTCTTTTAGTTCAATTTTAACCCTCCCTGGCAAATTTCCTGTTGTTATTATTGTTGTATTGTATATTCGCCACTTTTTACTTTTAAGCCCTATTAAAAATGTGTTAGACCTTCTATCAATTAATAAATCCTTTTTTACTTTTTTGCAGGCAATGATCTGGACTCAATTCGAGCGTTATTTAGTGAAAAGGAAAAAGAACTAAGTTTGGCTGTAGCTAAAGTAGAAGCTCTTACGAGACAACTTGAAGATTTGAGACGTGATCGAAGAGGTCCCCTTAATCTTATACCTGGTAATGGATCATGTAATGCTGGTCAGCCACTGCCAACGCAGGCGGCGCGAGAATTGGAGAAGCTCCGTAGAGAATTAATGGTAAGAAATGTGACTCCTTTTATGCAAAGGCCAATACTTGCAATAGCTCAAAATTCTTTTGTTTTGTCAGTCTTGAAAGTTAATCTAACAAGTAATCATAATCATACTTTTTTCTTTTTCAGTACCGAAATCAACTATCCCTGCAACAAGATGCACGCCTCCATTTACAACGAGAAGCTTTACAGCAGCGGCAAGCCGAATTACGTTCAGTTGATCAACGAATATTCGAGCTTCAAACGAGGCTTCAAAAGAAAAAAGCTTCAAATCTTAATTTGCAACAACAGCAACAAAACAGCCCACAGATTTCTCCAAAAGAACGTTCCCAGCAACAGCAGCAACAACAACAGCAGCAGCAACAACAACAACAGCAACAACAACAGCAACAACAACAACAACAGCAGCAGCAACAACAACAAAAACAACAAGGTACTTCTTTATCATCAAGATCATCATCGCAACTAAAATCAACGCAAAAGTCTTCATCGGCGGGAAGCAATAAAACTCAACAGCAACAATCTTCAACGGTTTCTACAAACATACCGCTAAGTGTTCGACCCTCGAATAGTGTCTATCCATCACAGCGAGTAGTTCCACGTGGCAATGTGGCCGCTGTAGAACCCTACATCCATACCCCCCAGAAATCGGCCATAACATCAACAGCCGCCCTTGTGAACGCCAATCACTTAACCAAACAATCAGCGGCAACAGCAAATACTAACCAGCAAAATCAGCTAATACAAGATTTGACTAACCTCAAACTTAACTTGGCCCATGTTAACTCCAGCGTGAGTGTCAATCATTTGTCGTATGCCGAAAGTGACGAAACGAAATTGGCGCGACAAAAACTATCTGCTTTACCAACGACTAAGGTGACATCGAATAATACCTTCAACAGCCCTCAATCGCTTAACAAAGACAGTGAAAATGACAATTCCATTGATCCCTCATCAAAAAAATCGTCCCTCTCATCGTCCTCGGAAGCCTCGCCAAAGTCGAACTCTCTGCCATATAGTAGTAAGATACCGAAGAGCATTACAGTCAAGCCAGTAGTGACTACAACTAACACGAACGCATCGAACGAATGCGATTCCGATAAGGCTGGGGAAGTGTCCGTGACCACAGCTCACCAACTCACCGTACACAGTACCCCGTTGGGAGTGGTGAACAAATCCGTGGCACTTCCCATTAGCACTGCTACAACAACTAGTACTACAACAACGGCGCCCAGCCAGCAGCTGACGACCATTGAGAGCAGGCCAGCTGTAAAACCAAAAGCACTTCATCACCAAATTCCATCAGGAAACCTAGTTGTTCCGCCACGGAAGCCGATAAGCAGTGTTGCTCCTACTTCAGTGACAAGTTCTATTCCGAAAATTGTCGCCCATAGTCCCAAAGTGAATAAGGTCGCACCTAGCGTAATCTTGGACTCGGATAAGTCCCGACCTGCATTGCCACCGAAACCCAGCAAACTCTCTCCCACAGGATCAGATAGTTCCATGCAGGTCCCATCGACAGCCCCAACTGTAGTTAGTGTAATAAATAAGGCTCCTATTTCTGAGCCGAATGAAACAGGCTTAGCGAACTCGGTAGCCAGCAGCCATAACCCTGACAACTTACCCATCAAGGCAAGGCCGCTGACCATCCGAAAACAACCGCTGTCGGAACAGCCACGACTGAAATGTGTTACCTCGGGTCTGAAACCAGTCCACCAATACAACTCCAGGAGAATAGAAATGCCTCCCGCGTTTCTCTTTCCCGAAATTGACCGAGCAGACTTGAAAGATAAACCAAACAGTGCTGCCCCTCCATCGCAGCAGCAGCAACAGCAAACAGATGTGAATGCCAACAGCAATTCCATCGATGAAACCGATAAATCTGTTTCAAGCCAGGCCAGTGAGGAGAAATCTCCGGACGATGTTAAGCATCGCTTGAGACACGAAAATGGCAAGGCGAAGCTCGCCAGACGAGTTAGTTTCGACCCACTGGCCTTACTGCTGGACGCCAGTCTGGAAGGTGAGCTGGAACTAGTGAAAAAAACTGCAATGCAAGTGCCCAATCCAAGTGCAGCCAACGATGAGGGAATAACAGCCCTTCACAATGCCATTTGTGCAGGGCATTTTGAAATTGTCAAGTAGGTTTCTGTTTATGCTGCATTCACAAACAAAAAGTCCTCTTTTCTGAACCCTTTTTTATTTCTTTCTTAAAAATAGATTCCTTGTTGAATTCGGCTGTGACGTAAATGCTCAAGATTCCGACGGCTGGACGCCACTTCATTGTGCGGCCAGCTGCAATAACCTCTCGATGGTCAAGTTCCTGGTGGAAAATGGAGCATGTCTTTTTGCTGCCACACTCTCAGATCACGAGACTCCGGCTGAAAAATGCGAAGAAGATGAAGAAGGTTTCGATGGATGCTCTGAATACCTCTACAGTAAGTATTTTTCCTCCTTCTTTTCTATTAATAGATATTGATGTCCTTTTAAACTAACGAGAAAATAATTCTGCTTTATCCATAGGTATCCAAGAGAAGCTCGGCATCCTCCACAGTGGGGAGGTGTATGCAGTGTTCTCCTACGATGCTCAACAATCCGACGAATTAAGTTTCGTTGTCAATGATCGATTAACGATACTGCGGAAGGGCGATGATGCTGAACGTGAATGGTGGTGGGCGAAAAATTCCACTGGAGAAGAAGGTTACGTGCCACGGAATCTGCTAGGGGTGAGTATCTTACGAAAGCGTACAAAATGTTTTCTTCAACATCCTCCCTTTCATTCCTTTATTCATTTTTAAGTACTTTACGCTGTTTGATGCGGTAATTAAGGGAAGAACGAAAAATATCTTCAAAGCGGTCAAATTTAAATTTTATGCTAAGAATTGAATTTTTTCCTTCACATCATTCACTTCACTCCACTTGAAGATTGGAATATGGTCGGTCAATAATTTAAACGTACCAACGTCCTTACGAACGATGATGTAGAAATATTTTAAGCAACGTCGCGTGTCGTCCTCGTTCGTCGTCATCGTCATTGTCCTGTCCTGCATGTCCTTGGTCGTTTTTATAATTCTGATGGCTTATTGGATTTTGATTAACCGACATTATTTGGTATTCCTTCTACGGATGGGAATCCAAATTGAATTGGTTTAATTTATCTGTGAGAAGATGTGTGGTACAAGCAAGACGTGTGAGCTTAAACCATATATACTATGTACGAGTACATGTTTTTATGCATTGAAGCAGAATCATATGGTTTGCTGTTGTAAAGGGGAAGGTCTTGATGCTGATGCTGTTCATTTAAACTAAAACTGGCATAAACGTATATCTCATCTCATCGGCTATATGTGTAATTCCATTTGTAAAAGGTTATTAGAAAGTCAAGCAAAATCTTCTACTTTTTCTTTTATTAGAGTTTAATTGAATGGATGATCTTTTTTGGTATATCCTTTTGTTGGATTATACACAAAATGTCAAACCATTTTGAGATTTTGAGATTAAAAAGGAAACTGACTGAATTGATTTAAGTGCATCAAGAATGTTTTATTGAGAGAATATTGTGTTTTCAAGAATTCGTAGGGTAAATGCACAGCTAATTGGATAACATCAATTAAGATTATGAAAATCTAAGAAATCAATTTATTAAAACGACAATAAAAAAGAAATAGCTTAGAACTTATGGTAAAGTTTCTGGATAAAATGAACTGTGACCCACAATAATCCCCACAATTCGATTTTGACAACTTTTTGAATAACGAAGTGAATGTTATTGCATGATTAGGTATGTTTCAGGTCCATCTATCGTTTCAAGGTTTTCAGGTACAAAATCAAACCCTCATCTTACTGGGCTAACATGACCAGGGAAATGGCACAAAACTTGAGGAATGTTGATATGCACCGTTTTTAATTTAACAAGTAAAGAATATTAGTTTACAATTTTGGAAAAGTTTTAAAATTGCCAAATATAGATTTTTCTTATAAGGGGTTTTATTTTGAAAATTAGAAAAAGATTAATGGATTCGTACGTCAATGTAAAAAGGAGTATACGACAATTTCCATGACCATTTCGAATGTTTGCTGCTATTCAAACTCCGATGTGTAACCAACTTTATTTTTCTTTAAATCGTAATCGTAAGACTCTTAGAACTTATTAAACAAAATATTTCATGTGCTTTTATTTTTATAGACTTAAAACCTATTGCATATGTGTACTTCACAAGTTAAAATAATTTTTTAGTTAGACTTTTGTAAATAAAGCTTCCAACGCCACCCTGAGGCTACGGCGAAAGTAAAAAAAGCTCCATGATAAATAAACAAATAAAGTGTCGCAACAGTCCATTGAGAACTAGGGTCTAGAGACTTACAACTCTGAACCATTTCTGTTTGCGAGTAATGTTGTCAGGTATGGATAAGACCTACAAGTTCTTACGCCGAATCCGAACAGCAAATTTTAGAAAGCCCTTTTCATGACATGAATTACTCTTAAAAGATTTGTCAATTCCTCGCAAGAGGCAGTACCCGTAAAAAATGGTAGGTAGGGATTGAACCCAAGACTTCTGGCATGACAGTCCAACGTACTTTTTTTTTAAAATTAATTTTTATTCATTCACTCTTAAAACTATCTTAAAGCTAGACAAAATATCATAAAACTAGCCCAACTAACCACAACTTACAACTAGCCTACTGGTCCCATACGGACAATCCAAGTTAAACAATAGTACTTAATTCTAATGCTTTTCGGCCCTAAGAGCTATTAAACTTCAATTCATTTTTTTTATTTAGTACAACATTTGAAAAAAAAAAACTTATATCAATATTCTTTTTTTATTTTTAGTTAAAAGGTGCTTAAAATAATACTACCTTTTCTATAAACTACTTAAACCTAGCGCAACTACAGCAGCAAATTTAATTATCTAACATTTTTTGTTTTTTATCGTATTTTTATTTTTGCGCCACCATGTACATTCTACTTAAAACTAAACCCTAAAACTATAAAACCCTATCAGTTTGGTGCCGTTCGTACTCAAGCCCTACTGAACCGAAGGAGCTCTGCTCCGCTTTGTGCTATGACATCCTTATTGTAGATGAGTCGCCTATCCACGGTTCGTCTTCTGACGTGGTAGATTAGCGGAACTGCCAATCTATCCTGTATCAGGCCGCATCTATCTTACAAGAAGAATGCTTCTGTTGGAATGAAGCCGCTCAAGCGTGCACTTTTAAAATACTCGTCGTTCGGATAGAACGCCCCGAAAATTAAATAGTTGGTCGAAGACATAGCTCTTGCAATGTGACCTCTATAGAGTTTTATCACGGCATTGTCAATTCTGTTGATTCGAGACCCGTTGTATAGGACCTCGTCGGAATAGTAATGAACAAAAGAAGATTCGGCTTTTCGATATAAGCCGGTACAGAGTCGTAAATACTACCGCACGGACACCCGAAACTTCTGCATGTGGGAAGGGGCCACGTTGAACCAGACCAAACGATCATCGGCCGTATGAAGGCCATGTAACAAATTATCTTCACTCTGTAGTCAAGCCGACTGCTAAAAAACAGTCTTTTCGTCAGAGCGAAGGCTCTTCTGGCCTGGTCAGAGCAGCATTTATATGTCTGTCGAAATATAAATACTGATCTAACCAGATACCGAGGTACTTCACTACACTTTTGCTCGCCAATGGCTGCCCGTGAAGATCAACGATGACCATCTTGCCCCAATTCTTGCACGTATCCCTCGTGGCCCTAGCCAACAGAGTCCGGAACAGAATTGTCTCCGACTTCTGGACATTTATTTTCAGTTTCCAGTGATCGCAATATCGCTGAATCTTATCGAAATCACGCTGCAAGAGAATTCTAATAACCTCAACCTTTCGGGCCGTTCTTTACGCAATTAGATCGTTGGCGTACGCAATTGCCTTTGTAAGACTACCTTTCAGATCGCTGGTGTAAAAGGTGAAGAGAATCGGCGAATTCACCGCTCCCTGTTGAAGACCATTTTTAATTGAGAATGTTGTGGTAGAAGTTACATTGCCACTTTTGACTACAAACTTTCTACGTTAAGCATATCATAAAGTATATACAACAATCATAAAGTATATACAACAATGGCTTGCTTATGCCAAGCCTGCTTAGTTTTAGTTAAAGACCCTCTAACCATACGGTGTCAAAAGCCTTTTCGAGATCAATCGGAGCAGCACCTGTGCATTGTTGTTTTAATTTATTCCATTGGATATCAGAAACGAGTTTAGACGCAGAATGAATTGTGCCATGACCCACCTTTAACCCGAACTGTTTATCCAGAATTATTTTGTTGTCCGCAGCCCACGTAGTCAGAGCCCTATTTATGATCTTTTCGAAAACTTTGTTTATGCTCGAAAGAGCACTTATCGTCCGAAGATTTGACGGGTTGGAGTTGTCCTTTCCCTTTTTCGGGAGAGGATGAACCACAGCGGTCTTGCACTGCACTGAAAAATATGCTTTATTCAGTGTATTATTGAAAAGTGTGGTGTAAATGTAAATTGCCTCCATCGGTAAATCTAGTACAACGTTAGATATACCACCGATACCTGCTGACTTTTTGCGTTTTATTGATTTGAGGACGGCCAGTCCATAATATTAACCCTAATGACCCAAAACCACTCGTTTGCCTTTCGGCTAGTGTGGTTCTGTCATTGTCTTGCTGGAAGAATCGTTTTAGTGGCATTTCATCTTCTAAGTATGGTAACATGACATTTTCCAATATTTCGACATAAACATTTTGGTCCATAATCCCATCGATTTTGTGTATTGGTATTGTATACCGAAAAACATCCCCATACCATGAGCGATGAACCACCGTGTTTGACGGTTTTCGTTGTGTATTGTATATACTGCCGGGAACCAAACCGGTACTTCAGCACAATTTTGGACTCGTCCGTCTATAAAATATTTTGCCATTTTTCCACAAAAAAGGAAGCAAATTTTCGTTCTAGTAATTTTGCTTCTAATAGTCTTCTTTGAACGGTCATATCACTCACTTCTAAATATTTAGGTCTTGTCTAATTTGTACAGCCGACTTTTATCTACATAGATCTAGTTTGTAGTTTCTGATCTCACAATACTTGGCATGTTGATTTTCTTATTCCACCTCTGTTTTCAGGGTTTTAAGGCATTTATAGCATTGGCTATCATTTTGGTGGAGCATAAAAAAAATACGCTGGATTTCTGTATAAGATTTTTCTTCTCTGCGTAACGAAAGTATTAAATTTCGTTGCTTGCCACTGCAATGCTTACCGCGACCCACTTTTGTGGATACAAAAAAACCGATGATGTAAAAGCCAGCGGTTTCAGAGAACAGCTTGCGACGCGACGGCATGCACCATAGGGGCTATGCGTACTTGCCCAACGGACGCCTTAAACGTTATTTTGGATCTTCTACCAATACATAGTTTCCTGCAGCGCTATTAGGCTGAAGGAATCAAACAGCTGGTTATCAAAACGTATGGTCACAGCAACACAACGAAATTGATTCCCTCAGATATTATCTCGGTAGACACTGACTACTGCACTCCTACTTTAAGCCTTAGTAAGGGTTTTAAGGTTATTCTCCCATCCAGAGAAGATTGGGAGGATGACATCGTGTCGTTAGGTTTCGACACAACCATCTTTACTGACGGCTCAAAGATGGATTACGGAGTTGGTTCTGGGATCTTTTCTGAGTCCCTAAATGTAGCTAAATCCTTTAGGCTGAGTTTGCTAGCGTTTTTTAGGCTGAACTGCTGGCAATTAGGGAGGCATGTAAGACACTTAAACAAAGCCCAAACCAAAACCGAAATGCGGCTATCTTTACAGACAGTCAGGTAGCTGCGAAAAAAACCGTTAACTCGGCCACATCCTCATCTAAATTGGTCCAGCAATGTCGCGATGAAGCCTGAATATTAACCTCGGTGTCACCCTGATCTGGGTTTGGGGCCATAGTGGTATCTTGGGAAACGAACGGGCTGACGAGCTAGCCAGGCCAGGATCTTCCCTTCATAGCTCACTTGCGGAAATGGTTAACATTCCTCTTGGTGCTTTGAAGGGTAAAATATTTTCTATCTACCAAACTGAATCAAACCAAAGGTGTAGCAATTTACCCAACAGGCCAAGGCAAGACTTAGCCAGGATTGTTGCGGTTTGTACCGGACATTCTCCTATAGGAGTTTATGCGGAGAAGTTGGGTATCTCCTACAACACCTTTTGCCGTAGTTGTAGTGACCAAAGAGAAAGTGAAACGATAATCCATTTCCTCTGCAAATGTCCTGCTTTTTCAAACACTAGAATTAAATACTTTGGAAAAGCATTCTTTCAAGAACTTGAAGAGCTATCTGAGACAAGGATTAGAGTCCTAATCTTTTATCTCAATGCGATAAAATGACTCTAACATAATCGCTATGAAGGTTCTCTATAAATCTTTCCCTTCCTATCACAGGTCAAACTAGTTTTTGGTATTATAACGGCGCACTACAGCGCTAATTTGATCTCAGGCTAGGTTGCCTTGAGATCGCCATCTCTACCTACCAAAAGCCAGTTCCTGGTTAAAACTATTTGATTAAGGATACTCACTAATTTTTTTTTTTGAGAGAATTTTTCAACAAAAATAATCAAAACATATCAAATTTTTACAGACCACTGCTTTTTTATTATTCATATTAAATAAGATCTACAAAAGCAAAAGTAACTGTTTTTCTATGATCATGAGGTTACGGCGAACGTTTAAAAAGCTCCGTGATAATACTATAGATTTTATATACAAAGATAACATGTGTTTTATATAATCTAATTCTTGCTGCAGTTTGCATTTTAAGACCTGTCCCTAACAAAGGTAAGGGTATAGTAAGCGACGCTAGGCTTGTCGAAATTAGTCTTAGACCGTAACTGCTGTAAATCAGTAAGGGTTACGTTCCCTGTTTCAAAAAACAAAAATAGAGAATAATCGGTTGGCCTAAGTCTCGTCCTTGGACTTGGACGTGAAAAATTGAAAAAAACATCGGGGTATTCAGACCCGGTGTTCCATTTGATGGGCTGTTAGCCGCGGTGTTAAGCTGACTCCGTGTAAGTGTAAAATTGAAGGTCTCCTTTTTCGATGGTGGGCTCAAGTTCCTCGTTCAGTATATCCGTTCAATCTCCCCTTCATGGCTGTTTGGAACAGATACTTCTCCAAGGGAATTATTTTAGCTTCGTCGTAGACTCTTTTGTTGCTGAAGTGTCTGCTTCTGGTAGTTGAAGCAAAGTCCAGTGCATCTCCGTAGGATTTTCCTTTAAAAGACCAGTAGTTCCTTCATGGCTGTCTTTGAAATTGTGAACCACACAGGGATGCTGTAGGCGATAATGGGACGTAACAATTGCTTGCAAATTAGCAATTTGGGTTGGCTGGCTGAGTCCCGTTCTTCTTTTGAGGAGCGGGTTACGACGACGGTGCAGTGTCAAATTAGCATTTCTTAAGACAGCTTTCGAGTGGGAGTGGAATTTTAATAACTCGTTGATATTTGGCGTTTCTCTTTGCTGGTATCACTGATCCATCTCGGAATTGGTAAATGTACTAATGTAGATATTTCACCTCTGTTTATAATATAGCCTGCTACAAGTCCCTGTGAATTGAGATCTGGTGAATGACAAAAGCCTGTACTTTTTATTTTATTCAATTTATATAATGTATGTGATTATCACATTATGATAACTGCATCGGCTGGTGTGATATTTATGTAAATATGACTACAACGTTCCGAATTAATAAATTATACCCACAAACGGTTCCTTTTAATTTGGAGTTCGCTATGGTGGGGAAGAAGAGTAACTCTTCGTTACAACGCCACTCCATGAAAACAATAAATTAATATGAAAATTTAGAATGAAACAACAACAACTTGTGTGTGCTACCACCAAGTTCATAGGCTGGAGATATATTTAGCTATTTCACGGGGGCCAACCCGATCATCAGACTCCTTTAGTGGTGCTTAATCGCTTTATGTTCAATTTAATTTTTGAATTTGCGTAGTGCACTAGCTCCTCACACGCTAGATCGCTTGTTCAAGCCCAGCTCGGGCAAAAGTTCTTCAAAAATTAAATTGAACATAAAGCGATTAAGCACCACTAAAGGAGTCTGATGATCGGGTTGGCCCCCGTGAAATAGCTAAATATATCTCCAGCCTATGAACTTGGTGGTAGCACACACAAGTTGTTGTTGTTTCATTCTAAATTTTCAATTGTAAATTCGGCAAGCAGCTGCCTTAAACTGCGAGTATAACATTTCAATAAATTAATGTATTAAACTATATTAACGCAAACCTTGATTGAGAAGCTTGCACATAGTTTAAAAAGTTACAGAGAATGAATCTATGACCTACTGCAATAGGTATTAAGCTGATTTAGAGTATGGTGGTAGCTTAAATTTGGTCTCGAATTTCTCTTTATTCCATTTAAAACAATTAAAACAAACTGGCCTAGTGCGGAGCGGATATAGGAAACAAATTTATATACTCTTAATCCAATTAACATCATCGACTCGTCCTTAAGCTTTCAAAAGGAATTACCTACATTAATTCTTTTACCACTCAAAGTATTAAGATTAATAGGCACCAACCAAAACTGAAAGTAAATTTTGTAATAGAAAATGAAATTGTTCAATTTCGGTGTAGTCGGTTCACATTAAACCTACATTATCCCTTCTTGGTTATCACCGTGGATGCCGATGCGATGATGGTGTAATGGTGGCCTTAAACTCCAATCAACGAGCCACGAAGAAGAAAGTTTGTATGTTATTTCATTTCATTATTGTTTGCTATTTCAATTATTGCCTCATTATAAAGTATCCTCCTTTTAAGCCTTAATTTCACAATTTCAAGGACCAAACAAACTCTCTCAATGATGTTTTTGTTTTGGATGAAGGGGGATTCACAAAATATCGCTTTAAGTGCCGTAATGTCCGAAATAATATAAACCGGTCATAGGGTTTTTGGGAGTGGTAGGGTTTTTTTGTGTGTATTCTGCGGAAAGGCGGACATTAAATTCAATGAAAATATTTTTGTTTTTGTATTTATTTTGAGAAATTAGAAAATTTCGTTTTCTACTGAAATACCTCTACACACATATAATCTAATCTATATAATACAAATAAGACAGTTCCGGATTTCTATAAAGGGGAATAGTTTTAAGGGCGCGTATTGCATTAAAATTTTTTCGTAGTTTTTTAGTCAACAAGTTGGAAACTAGCTACTAACTTTTCTAAAGCTGAGGCAGTAAATTGTTTTAGAAGATAAGATATCAATCTTGTATTGATAATAAGGAGAGACATAAGTTATAACAAGCTCAGTTTCTACTGTTCTTAAGACTTATTTAAATGGTCTGTGCATCAACTTATAAAGGCTTCAAAAACAGTCCCTAATTACATAGTTATTATTACAGATTATAAATTGGCACGTCTCAAGCTAGTTCCATTCAATTATTATATTGAATTAATTACAACACAATCTCAGATACAAAATTGAAAAGGTTAGCTCCAGGATGATAGGCCTCCTCAGAGTATCGTCTATCCCTGCATATATTTCCGGGGTAACCGGGGTAAAAAGGATGAAAAAAATAACAAACTTATGAAAAAGTGAAGTATTTTTTTTACTTGTCTTCCATCATGAAAAAAAAGGATCAATAGAGTTTTTCCTCATAGAAAAATAAAATAGAAGAAAAGTTCCGCTTCTTTTGCAAATGGTGCTGAAAGCTAATGGCAATGGGTTTGGTTTATTTTCTTTTTCTTTAACTTGGTCTGTTGGATTCGTTTCGGTTCGCTCTCTATTGTGCTTTATGCGGTCGTTGGTTTCTTTGGTCGGGGTCCTAGGCTCTACGGATTTAATTTATTTCCATTGCCATTTCCAGAATAGAAACTTACTCGGAATCTTATTTCAATAATTTCGTAGATGGATTCCCAAGTGCGTTATGGTACCTTACCTTCTCAACCTACCCTAAAAACACCAGAATCACATAAAACGCCAGAAGTCATTGACTCGACTTTTAACTTGTATACATTCTCGAATGATTGTAGGCTCGTTGGTGCAGAAAAAATATTTATTTGTCGACCTTGTATCTGTTTCCCTAGCTTCCTCTCGTCTCTAAAGAGTTGATAAAATAATTTGCCAAGATGTTATTAGAAATCAAAAATATTTACATTTCACAAAGCGATGTCTTTGACAATAATAATAATGATAACGATGATGATGATAGGACAAAAAGACTGTTTTTGTTTGTTGTTATTGTTGTTGTTGTTGTTGTTGCCACTTGAGTGTTTACTCTTTCCCTGTTTATGCCTTCAAGGTTAAGGGTTGTTTTCTTTGGGAAGATAAAGCAGTTATTTTTTGGGAGCTTTAGCGGTATTTATTATAGATATTGTTGTATATTGAAGGATTGAGTTTGGTATATAAGAATATCAAGGCGTTGACATTGTAAGCTCGTGCTTAATTTGTTTCTTGGGCTTGAATTAAGTCATTTGTTTTGTTTTGATGTTGATTGGAAATAATATTCTTGTTTTAAGGAATGGTGCTGCTCACACGTTTGTACATATACAACAGTCAAGGTCAACTGAAAACATAAGAAAGTGGCCCTTTGCAGCAAAAAAAAGTTAGCCCCCCTTGTTTTGATATTCCTATTTTTGAAAGTTTTTGCAGGTTGTTCCCGGTTTATTTTGCATTGTTCCAAAGTTTTTTTTTGAAAAATACCAAAAATGGGGAATTTAAACCCGAACAACTATTTTTGACCTAGCCCCCCTTTTTCGAAAACTCGATTTTTTGAAAATTGTTCCAGGTTGTTATGGGCCAATTTGATCTGACTGATTTTGGGTACGGAACAAGATCTAGGTTTTAGTCCCCCTTTTTCGAAAATCGATTTTTTGAAAATTGTTCCAGGTTGGTTTGGGCCAATTTGGTTTGAGTAATTTTGGAAAGGGAATAAGTTTTAGATATTCGATTTTGGTATGGGTGGGGGGGAGGCGTGGTAAATTTGTTTGTAAATTGTTTAAACTAAAAATCAATTTTAAGAAACGAATCTCTAGAACAATTTTTAGAAGACCCCCGAAACAATTGGGAACAAGTTTGGAATTTTGAATTTCGGAAAAGTGAGGTCAGAATATGGTTAATGGTACACGGTTAAGTGTTATTTGGACCTTAATATCTTTGTTTTTGATCATATTTGAATGAAACTTTGGAACAATTTAATCTGAGTGATTAGGCATATAAGCTTATTGTTTAAATGTGGGTTTCTGTAAAGGGGGGGTTGGGGATGTTTGTTTTAATGTAGGCATAGTCATTATTTATATCATAGAGTCGGAATCTTCTTTCAAGGGGGGTGGGGGGTATGGTAGTTCACTATTGAGGGGAGATATTATTTTGTTGGTTTTGGACTTAATTTTTACACTAACTGGGGGGAAAATATGGTTTGATTTGGAACATTTTTTGAATTTTTGATTTTTGAAAAAGGGAAGCTAAAATAATGTTTACAAAATTAAAAGACATCGAGATTTTTTCTAAAATCGATCATCATTGTTGCTGCTGTACATGTGCTTATTCTAAATAAATAAATAATTAGGTGGCCCAACAGTCCATAAAGAAACAGGGCCTAGTGACTTACAACCCTCAACCATTCCTGTGTGCGGGTAATGTTGTCAACTGTAGTCAACAGTTTATATGCCGAATCCGAACGGCTAATCTGAGAAACCGCTTTACATAACAAGAATTGCTCTTGGAGGATTTTTCAATTCCTCGCAAGAGGCAGTACCCGTGAAAAAGGTTAGGTGGCACAGGCAGAGATTGAACCCAAGACCCCTTATATGACAAACCAACGTACTTTTTTTTTTATAATTCATTTTTATTAATTCATTCTTAAACCTATCTTAAAGCTAGACAAAAATTCATAAAACTAGCCTAATTATTCATAGCTTACAACTAACTTAATGGTCCCATACGGACACTCTAAGTTAAACTATAACAATTAAAACTAATGCCTTTCGGCCCTAAGATCTATTTTACTTCATTTTAATTTTATTTATTTTTGTATTTATTAGAAAATTTGAAAAAAAAACTAATATCAATATCCTTTTTTATTTGTACTTACAAACTACTTAAAATTAGGTCCTTATTGTGCTTATTCACGTTATATTAAAATATAGGCATTTTTGATTAAACAAATTCTGGGGCAATATTCTTTAAAATATACATTTCACGACTTTTTCTTAGTTTTTGGAACAATGGCTAAAATACTTTTTAGAATCTAAAAAAAAATATTAAATGTTAGAATTTTTTGAAATTTTTCCCATATATTTTGAAATTTTGATCCTTGAGGACCATCAATTTGGAACAATGTTCAGAACAACTAGAACAACCTGGTACTGTTTTCGAAAAATCGATTTTAGAAAGAGGGGGAGCTGGGTCAAAAACAGTTTTTCGGGTCTTAAACCCCCATTGTTAGGTATTTTTCAACAAACAAAATGGAACAATGTGGAACAAAGCGAGAACAACTTTCAAAAGTGGGAAAATCAAAAAAAGGGGGTCTAACTTCACACACTCATCGAATATTCCATCACGTCAGTTTTTTAAACTCAAACCAATTTTTCAGTATTAAAGGTAAGGTAAAAGGAATCTGTTTCAGATGTGATTTGAAAAAAGTTAGTATTTTTTTCATATCTTCATTTTTGGCCAGACATTTTTACTAGAAATCCTTTTTTTTACTCGTTTTCTAATAAGACATTTCTTTTTGATATTAAAAAACAAGTTTTTAAAAAGTAATCAATAAACTTTTATTTCATTCCAAATATAAGAGTATGTTATTCCTTTTATAATAGAAAATGTTATGTAAGAAAGAAAAAAGTCTTAAATTATTAAATCACATGTTTTCAATTGCCAATTGTGATAATTTCTTCGAGATATCTGGAGCAAGGAATCTTTTGTTACATAATTGCGATTGTTCCGTTGCTTGCCGTCCACATCAATATCTCCCCAACCCGGCTTTTCAATAATCATTCTTGTACATTCGTCTTGAATTTTTGTATTAACTGCAGCGACTTTTAATAACTTCAAAGCGTTTTGGAAACGTGTGTTCAGTCCTTAACGTTATTTTCACATGTTGTACCTCAAAAAATATTCCCTTTCAAGAACCCAGTTTTCTAAAATGCTGTCAATAGCCTGAAAAAAAAATGTTTTAATCATTTAAAAACTTTATATTTAGAAAATTTCTATCAATTAAATTTTTATAATACAGAAATACTAAATTAAATTAAAAGCATGTATCAAGAAAAATACTACGGGTAGAGTATTAAAACATCAAGTCGCTTTTGAAAATCATGTTGTAGCGTCACGAGGGAATTTATGAAATTTCTCAACTTAGACTAGACTTAATTGCATCCACACAAACTGACTCTTTGGTTTGTTTCATGGGTTGGTGGAATAATGCCTTGAATTCGCCTTCAAGATCGTGCGATTTAATGCACGTAGCAAGTCTACATCGGTAAATTCGAAACACAAATGTTGGAAAAAGTCATCAATCAATCATATCAGAAATTATAGGTATTCAAAAAAGATAATGGGATGCAACCTACCCTAATAAGTTGTATGTAGGTTTCCGTGTTTTGTTAAAAATGTTGTCAGTTGAATTCTTCTTAAAAAATTACTAACAATATTTTTTATACGATGAAAAAGTTTGATTTCAGAATCGATACTGAGTTACAAAAAAAGTGACGCACCTAGAAATTTTGCAACACTTTGAAGTAACTTAAACAAATAAACGAATAACTTAGAAATAAACCATAAATTAAGAAAAATAGGCAAAAACTTTGTATCTTGACATTTTACATATTTTTTTTTTTAAACTAGTCCTTGTTTCTTCAATTGTGGGTATTGCCCCCACGAACATCTACAAAAGCTTTAATTCACCTGGACATACCATGGATATGGTTTGTTACGATGGCATCGTCCAAATTTTCCCATTACTTTACTAGGGCAGATCTCAGCCCATTGAGTGTTTCTGGAAGGGCGGGTCGCCTCCTTATCATTTTCCCAGTAGATCCCAAACGTGTTTGATGGGATTCATATCCTGGCTCGTCGCAGGCCAAGCCATTACATCGATATCCACTTCTTGCAAAACGCACCTAGCAACGTGTGGTTTAGCATTGTCCTGCGTTAGCAAGAAATTGTCTCCAATAAATGTTGCGAATGGAACCACACATTCCTCCAGAATGTTGTTGATGTAGTAACTGGAGTTTACCGATTTACACCATGACGGAACCTCACCAGAAATGTTCGATCGTCTTTACACTCTGCTACGTTCATCTTGTGAGCGGAGACAAAACCTGGACTCATCTGTGGAAAGAACTCTACCCCAGTCGGCCTCGATCCAATCTCGGTAAAGTTTATCAAATTCCATCCGTCGGTCGTCGCTTGTGCTGTAACGTGAGTTTTGGTAGACGAGCAGGTCTTCTTGCTCTCAGGTCACTCTCCACTAATCGCCTCTCCCCTAACGGATCGAAGTCATGGAGACAGCTCAACCGCTGTTTGGTGACGATCTCGAAGGCTTTGAAGCACCAAACATCGATCATCCCTTGCAGATGTTGCTATGGGGCGACCTGAGCCTTTCTGTTGTTGTACCTTTGAATGGCTCTTCTTCTTCTTCGAGGATATAACGGTTGAATTGTTAAAGGGGAGGAATGCAGCTAGCTATTTCACTAGAGCATACACCGTTAAAATATGGGTTAAAGAGGGTGAGACAAGAAACCTTATGACGATGTTCGAGCGAGTAAATGATCCTATGATGTTATTATCACCAATTTATCTAAGTGATCTTTGTTCAATACTGTCCCAAGAGGCTTAAATTAGTTGCAGGAGCACCAGACCAGATATGGGAGTTATACTTAAGCTTTGGACGTATATAAGTCCTGTAGATACCAGTCAGACCAGAGGAGGAAGAAAATTGCTTGCAACGACTTAGAAACCCCAAACAACTTGCTGCATTTCTGGCGACATCGCGTATGTGATCGTTCCACAAGAGGTGGTTGGTAGTAAACATACCGAGAATATCGAGATGTTCAGTCTCCTAGATGCAAGTGCCATCCATGGATAATGGCAAGTTAGGTATATCTCACCTTAACGATACAAGACAGCATTGGGTTTTCGAAGCATTAAATTCCACGTGGTTTTTATACCCTATTGTACAATACTGTTTAGGTCGGAATTTAATGAGCTTATGATATGTTGTCGTTGCAGTTCCACATCAGATAAAAACGAATATGAAAAGCTGAGAGTTCTATCGTCAGCGATTAGTTGGATTAGAAGTTGCAGACAGAAGATCATTGATAAAAATGAGAAAGAGTGTTGATATAGAACAGAGCCCTGAGGCACACCAGCATTTATTTTGTTATTTTCAGACTTGATTCCATCCAATACTACTTGTATTGAACGATCCGAAAGGTAATTACTAATCCAATGAAGCAGGGATTCATGAAAACTGAAAGCACGCATTTTGTATAAGAGAACCCGATTCCAAACCCTATCAAATACTTTTGAATATCAAGTGCAATAATCTTACTTTCTCCAAAACGATGTAAAGATTTGCTCCAATGTTCGGTGAGATGAACCATGAGATCACCAGTGGACCTATTGCTGCGAAAACCTTATTGTCAACCATTACGAAGCTTTGATCTTCTATAGATATTTTTGAACTGTTAATTAATCAGGGTTTCCATGACCTTGGAAAGAAGGGATGTAAGTGCAATCGGTGGGAAGATTCCCCTTTTTGGGAATAGGCTGAACAAATGATATTTTCCATCCGCTCGGAACGAGTCCTGAGGAGTAGGACAGATGAAAAAGCTTACGCAGTATTTTTGACAGCGTTGAAAAACACCTCTTCAGAACAATAGCGGGGATACCATCCGGACCAGTGGATTTATGTATGTTAAGATCTTTTAGGACTCTTGCCACAGTACGAGTGCTAAAAAAGATTGGTCCTATAAGATCACTAAATCGCTCAAGTACAGGCCGAGTCATAACACTCTCTGGCAGCGTTGAATTGGCGGCGAACTGCCTAGCAATCCTAGCCTATCTTCCTTTAAAGAGCTAACAAATGGAGTGTCATTGACAACGAGCGTAGGAAGCGAGAAAGGAGGAAGAATTCCTCATATCTGATTTTTTTGGATTTATAAAATAAAAAACATTGATTATATTTTTTTAATTATATCAGTTTGGTATCATTTGGTATTACATTATTAATAAAAAATAGATTTATTTCGCTAGTTATAAGTTCGTGAGATATTTTGAGTTAACCAGACCCTACATTTTTTTTGAAAGCCCTTTCTGCATCTTTCTGTGTTATCATCTATACAACACAATTTATTTGAAGTCGATATCTCTACTCGTTCCTGACGTCCTGATACGTATTTGTATTTGTATTTTATTTATTTCAAAAATCGCTTAAAAGGTAGGATATGAGTCTTATAAAGTGTTGCGAGCCTTCACATTAATTTCTGAATTTGAATAAAAATTATAAACCTAAGACTTCTATTTACATATTTATATAAAGAAATGGAAATTTAACACCAATTATTTGCCCAACAGTTGAAAAGTAAAAATTTAAGTCAGCTTATGCTTCTTATTCTTCTAATGACGATGGGCAGAGAGTTCCAAAGGCGTACAATACAAATACAAAATTGACGCTCAGTATTTAGAAAATTGTATCGGGGTATTATTAGAGCAAAGGACCTTCTTCAATGAGCAAAATTAAGCTTACCGTATAGATAACCATGTTGTATATATGCATTTCTGGCATATAATATAGCGGGCAATATTGTTATAAGCAACATTCAACTTGCGGCTAGTCACATAGTCTAGTTTACAAAAGACTTCACACCCATACAGCACCCTTAGTAGAATAAGGGCCTTATCAAGTAGCAGTTTAGTTTTGATCGGGTTGAAATTTCGAGTGACTTGAAGAAGGCGGAGACTTCCATAGACTTTACCAATTTCACTATTAAGGGGGTCATCCCAAATAAGAGTGCTATTGAATACTACTCCTAGGTTTCTAGCAGTGCTAATATATTCAATGGTTTCGAGTTTCAAAGTTTTTGCGCTAGATGAGGAGGAATGTTGATTTGACAGGGTTAAAGCAGAGATCGTTCTTTTTTGACCACTGTGAAATGCGGAGCAGATCCTCGTTCATTAAACCTACGGCATCATTTTTAGCACGACTTATCAGGAGCTTCACATCATCGGCATAGAGATGTATTAAACAATGTTTAGCAACTTGTGGTTACTCATTTATGTAAAGTGAGAAAAGGATTGGCCCAAGGATAGACCCCTGTGGCACTCCACTCAAAACATTGAGGAATGTGGACGAGTATCCATTGGCCACCACGCATTGTTGCCTTCCGCTGAAATACGAAAAAACAAGCTTACAGGACTCTAAAGAAAACCCAAAGTTAATCAGTTACAAAAAGTAAGGTGGATTTGCAGCTGCGCTTAGGTCGAAAACCAGACTGACAGACACTTAAAAAGTTGTTGATTGTAAGATATTGGTAGATCTGCCCCAGAATAGTTTTTTCAAACACCTTCGAGAGAAACAGGAGAATGGCTTGTACTTGTTTGCTTTTTGGGTATGGGAATAATGTTAGCCTTCTTCCGTTCTGAAGGAAACTTGGAAGTAGTCAATATGCTGTTCAATATGTAGGTTATATAACGCAGTATATATGGAAGCAGTCGTCTCAAGAATTCAGGGTCCATTTGGTCCAGTCCAGTAACATTAGATATGGACGTCAAAAAAATATTCCCTGGCGTACAGACGTATGACCGTACGAACATACAGACATCTCTCGAAAAACCTTTTATTTAGATTCTAGGAAAATGTCAACATTTTCAATTCGACAAATCAGACCGATTAAATTTCTATATGGGAAGTTTATTAAAATTGTGTACATTTTAAAAACACCCTTTATTTGACTGTTTAGCAGGATTGAATCTTTTACATTACTTATCTGACCATTTCTTTAACTTTTATTGGTATCACAAATGAATTCAAAAAGCCTTTTTTTTCGTTCCTAAACTATACAAAACTAAAATTTTAAAAATATCAAAAACGCAATCCCTTTTTCTAATGGTGAAGAAGGAAAAAAATTCATATTTTTAAAAATGTTAACTTTAAATATTATTAAATTAAATTATGATTTTTTTTATTTTCTAGCTCTACCCACGAGTCCCACTGCAGACTACAAACTACACCGATTAGCAGTTATTTAAATATTGGATATTTAAAAAAAAGTCCGGCCGGATAGTACAGAAGCACTACATATCAAAGTACTTGTAAATTGAGAGACCAACTATTCTACTTTAATAACATTAATAATAATAATACACTTTAAAATTACAATAAATAATTATGAAACACTAATAAGGGAATATCATAAATTCCAAAAGAACAACAATAAACAAAAAATAGCACTTAATTTTGCAATGCACGCGAACAACAACAAATTGATTAATTTATTTTACATTCAATTTTTAGAATCATATATATATATATATATTATAATTATATGTTTACCTTATCTACTTACCACCTACCTTATATAAATATAACAAATAAATAAATAAACTTAATACTTAAATCAAAAGAATTAATTAAACAAGTAAAATGCAATGGAATATTGTTATGTAAATTAAATTTAAATTTAAAAAAACAAAACTATGTTTAAAAAAGAAAAAACATACTCGTATATACACAAGTATAAGTGATTGTATAAAAGAATTTAGTTAACTAAGTGGAATTGCTCCGAGTTTCCATCTTTAAACAAAAAGGATACATATTATATATACATATATCAACTGTTTATATTTATAACAAATCAAAAACAACTAAATTATAATCTAAATTGACAAATGACAACATTGAAATTACCAACAAGAAATACAACATTTAATTGTTAGGAATACACGATTATATATATTATATTATATTGAAAGTTAAACAAATTAATTCTTTGCATTTTATTTAGATCTTTTTGTATCTTTAAATTGTATTATTAGACTTTAGTTTAAAAATCACTTAATCGAGAAAAAAACAAATAAACAAACAGAAAACAATAAATAAAAACTTTGTCTGAAATATAAGTTTCATGATTTTATTTATAACTTTTAATTGAATTAAGGACATTTATAATTTTGTAATTGACAATATTTTAAGTTTTGCTTTAAACCTTTTTCCTTGCGAAAAGTAAAACAGGATTATATCCTTCAAATAGGAACTTTTTTAATACACCGTATTATTCTCGAGTGCACACTTTAATTTCTTTTTAATGCAACCTGCGACGCACGCTCGTGCACTTAGTTATTCGAACTTCTGAAACCCTTTATCATAATATGTGGAATCGCTGCTGCTTTTGAACTTTCGGTACCTACCTACAATTCAAAGTGCTTCTAAATCCATGTTAACCCCTAGTTATGGGAGTTAAACAGAGGATAATAAACGATTAATGGGGTTAGTAAATGTTACAGTTTAATTAAAATGTATAACTTAGTCTTCCAAAGTTGATTTCGCCTACATTCAGTTTCACCAACCAAAAGAAAAATTACTGCCCAGATTATGGGATTGAAAGTTCACTACTTTGGCTTGATTCTAACAATACCATTCGAAACTATGTGGCAGCCTGCGCCACATGCAGAACATCCTGTGTTTTGCTTTTAAAGTTTGCATTTGTGCAGGTAAGTTGCTAGGTGTATGAGCTTAAACATAATCCCTTCACGTGCATTGTCATTTTTTTCCACTTAACTTTCATAATGCAAATTTTCTTGCTACTCGTATTATTTTTGATTTAATGAATGAAAACCCAATTTCATGGACTTTTATTTAGAGAGCTTATTTAATTTAATCCCCTCACCTCTATTACAGATCGTTTAAAATGGAAAACTGCAAGGATTTTATTTTTGTAAGAACAATTTATGAACAAGGACTTGAATTGGCATAAATAAATCGAAAAAAGTATAAATTAAACCATTTAGCAAACGAGCATACCTCTTTCCATCCATGTGAAAATCTTTGCAATTCTCGACAATTTTTAGTTTTTCAGTTTTTCGAAAAAATCGTGGGCTAACCCCTTGTCAGAAAAATCGATATATACATTTTAAGATAGGTATATACATTTTAAGATAGGTCTTTTCAAGCCCTATAAATGGCTGCAAACTAAAACCTTCTGCAAGCTCTCGTTGCAGAAATATTTAAAGTTAACTAAAATTACATAATTTCGACCCAGGCATCCAAAAGTATCTATCTGTAAGTGCCGTCATATCCGCAACCAAGCCTTGGAAAAATATGCGGCTTTCACTGCTTGGAAGCCAACAAATACACCTTTCCAACGATGTGAAAATCTTTGCAATTCTCGACAATTTTTAGTTTTTCAGTTTTTCGAAAAAATCGTCAGAAAAAAATAATTTTTTCATCATTGTTCCCGATCCCATCGATATATACATTTTAAGATAGGTCTTTCCAAGCCCTATAAATGGCTGCAAACTAAAACCTTCTGCAAGCTCTCGTTGCAGAAATATTTGAGGTTAACTAAAATTACATAATTTCGACCCAGGTATCCAAAAGTATCTATCTGTAAGTGGCGTCATATCCGCAACCAAGCCTTGGAAAAATATGCGGCTTTCACTGCTTGGAAGCCAACAAATACACCTTTCCAACGATGTGAAAATCTTTGCAATTCTCGACAATTTTTAGTTTTTCAGTTTTTCGAAAAAATCGTGGGCTAACCCCTTGTCAGAAAAAAATAATTTTTTCATCATTGTTCCCGATCCCATCGATATATACATTTAAAGATAGGTCTTTTCAAGCCCTATAAATGGCTGAAAACTAAAACCTTCTGCGAGCCTTCGTTGCAGAAATATATGAGGTTAACTAAAATTACAGAATTTCGACCCAGACATCCAAAAGTATCTATCTGTAAGTGGCGTCATATCCGCAACAAAGCCTTCGAAAAATATGCGGCTTTCACTGCTTGGAAGCCAACAAATACACCTTTCCAACGATGTGAAAATCTTTGCAATTCTCGACAATTTTTAGTTTTTCAGTTTTTCGAAAAAATCGTGGGCTAACCCCTTGTCAGAAAAAAATAATTTGTTCATCATTGTTCCCGATCCCATCGATATATACATTTTAAGATAGGTCTTTCCAAGCCCTATAAATGGCTGCAAACTAAAACCTTCTGCAAGCTCTCGTTGCAGAAATATTTGAGGTTAACTAAAATTACATAATTTTGACCCAGGTATCCAAAAGTATCTATCTGTAAGTGGCGTCATATCCGCAACCAAGCCTTGGAAAAATATGCGGCTTTCACTGCTTGGAAGCCAACAAATACACCTTTCCAACGATGTGAAAATCTTTGCAATTCTCGACAATTTTTAGTTTTTCAGTTTTTCGAAAAAATCGTGGGCTAACCCCTTGTCAGAAAAAAATAATTTTTTCATCATTGTTCCCGATCCCATCGATATATACATTTAAAGATAGGTCTTTTCAAGCCCTATAAATGGCTGAAAACTAAAACCTTCTGCGAGCCTTCGTTGCAGAAATATATGAGGTTAACTAAAATTACAGAATTTCGACCCAGACATCCAAAAGTATCTATCTGTAAGTGGCGTCATATCGGCAACCAAGCCTTGGAAAAATATGCGGCTGTCACTGCTTGGAAGCCAACAAATACACCTTTCCAACGATGTGAAAATCTTTGCAATTCTCGACAATTTTTAGTTTTTCAGTTTTTCGAAAAAATCGTGGGCTAACCCCTTGTCAGAAAAAAATAATTTTTTCATCATTGTTCCCGATCCCATCGATATATACATTTTAGGATAGGTCTTTTCAAGCCCTATAAATGGCTGAAAACTAAAACCTTCTGCGAGCCTTCGTTGCAGAAATATTTGAGGTTAACTAAAATTACAGAATTTTGACCCAGACATCCAAAAGTATCTATCTGTAAGTGGCGTCATATCCGCAACCAAGCCTTGGAAAAATATGCGGCTTTCACTGCTTGGAAGCCAACAAATACACCTTTCCAACGATGTGAAAATCTTTCCAATTCTCGACAATTTTTAGTTTTTCAGTTTTTCGAAAAAATCGTGGGCTAACCCCTTGTCAGAAAAATCGATATATACATTTTAAGATAGGTATATACATTTTAAGATAGGTCTTTCCAAGCCCTATAAATGGCTGCAAACTAAAACCTTCTGCAAGCTCCCGTTGCAGAAATATTTGAGGTTAACTAAAATTACATAATTTCGACCCAGGCATCCAAAAGTATCTATCTGTAAGTGCCGTCATATCCGCAACCAAGCCTTGGAAAAATATGCGGCTTTCACTGCTTGGAAGCCAACAAATACACCTTTCCAACGATGTGAAAATCTTTGCAATTCTCGACAATTTTTAGTTTTTCAGTTTTTGGAAAAAATCGTGGGCTAACCCCTTGTCAGAAAAATCGATATATACATTTTAAGATAGGTATATACATTTTAAGATAGGTCTTTCCAAGCCCTATAAATGGCTGCAAACTAAAACCTTCTGCAAGCTCTCGTTGCAGAAATATTTGAGGTTAACTAAAATTACATAATTTCGACCCAGGCATCCAAAAGTATCTATCTGTAAGTGGCGTCATATCCGCAACCAAGCCTTGGAAAAATATGCGGCTTTCACTGCTTGGAAGCCAACAAATGCACCTTTCCAACGATGTGAAAATCTTTGCAATTCTCGACAATTTTTAGTTTTTCAGTTTTTCGAAAAAATCGTGGGCTAACCCCTTGTCAGAAAAAAATAATTTTTTCATCATTGTTCCCGATCCCATCGATATATACATTTTAACATAGGTCTTTCCAAGCCCTATAAATGGCTGCAAACTAAAACCTTCTGCAAGCTCTCGTTGCAGAAATATTTGAGGTTAACTAAAATTACATAATTTCGACCCAGGCATCCAAAAGTATCTATCTGTAAGTGGCGTCATATCCGCAACCAAGCCTTGGAAAAATATGCGGCTTTCACTGCTTGGAAGCCAACAAATACACCTTTCCAACGATGTCAAAATCTTTGCAATTCTCGACAATTTTTAGTTTTTCAGTTTTTCGAAAAAATCGTGGGCTAACCCCTTGTCAGAAAAAAATAATTTTTTCATCATTGTTCCCGATCCCATCGATATATACATTTTAACATAGGTCTTTCCAAGCCCTATAAATGGCTGCAAACTAAAACCTTCTGCGAGCCTTCGTTGCAGAAATATTTGAAGCTAACTAAAATTACATAATTTCGGCCCAGGCATCCAAAAGTATCTATCTGTAAGTGGCGTCATATCCGCAACCAAGCCTTGGAAAAATATGCGGCTTTCACTGCTTGGAAGCCAACAAATACACCTTTCCAACGATGTGAAAATCTTTGCAATTCTCGACAATTTTTAGTTTTTCAGTTTTTCGAAAAAATCGTGGGCTAACCCCTTGTCAGAAAAAAATAATTTTTTCATCATTGTTCCCGATCCCATCGATATATACATTTTAGGATAGGTCTTTCCAAGCCCTATAAATGGCTGAAAACTAAAACCTTCTGCGAGCCTTCGTTGCAGAAATATTTGAGGTTAACTAAAATTACAGAATTTCGACCCAGACATCCAAAAGTATCTATCTGTAAGTGGCGTCATATCCGCAACCAAGCCTTGGAAAAATATGCGGCTTTCACTGCTTGGAAGCCAACAAATACACCTTTCCAACGATGTGAAAATCTTTGCAATTCTCGACAATTTTTAGTTTTTCAGTTTTTCGAAAAAATCGTGGGCTAACCCCTTGTCAGAAAAATCGATATATACATTTTAAGATAGGTATATACATTTTAAGATAGGTCTTTCCAAGCCCTATAAATGGCTGCAAACTAAAACCTTCTGCAAGCTCCCGTTGCAGAAATATTTGAGGTTAACTAAAATTGCAGAAATATTTGAAGCTAACTAAAATTACAGAATTTCGACCCAGACATCCAAAAGTATCTATCTGTAAGTGGCGTCATATCCGCAACCAAGCCTTGGAAAAATATGCGGCTTTATCTGCTTGGAAGCCAACAAATACACCTTTCCAACGATGTGAAAATCTTTGCAATTCTCGACAATTTTTAGTTTTTCAGTTTTTCGAAAAAATCGTGGGCTAACCCCTTGTCAGAAAAAAATAATTTTTTCATCATTGTTCCCGATCCCATCGATATATACATTTTAAGATAGGTCTTTCCAAGCCCTATAAATGGCTGCAAACTAAAACCTTCTGCAAGCTCTCGTTGCAGAAATATTTGAGGTTAACTAAAATTACATAATTTCGACCCAGGCATCCAAAAGTATCTATCTGTAAGTGGCGTCATATCCGCAACCAAGCCTTGGAAAAATATGCGGCTTTCACTGCTTGGAAGCCAACAAATACACCTTTCCAACGATGTGAAAATCTTTGCAATTCTCGACAATTTTTAGTTTTTCAGTTTTTCGAAAAAATCGTGGGCTAACCCCTTGTCAGAAAAAATAATTTTTTCATCATTGTTCCCGATCCCATCGATATATACATTTTAAGATAGGTCTTTGCAAGCCCTATAAATGGCTGCAAACTAAAACCTTCTGCGAGCCTTCGTTGCAGAAATATTTGAAGCTAACTAAAATTACAGAATTTCGACCCAGACATCCAAAAGTATCTATCTGTAAGTGGCGTCATATCCGCAACCAAGCCTTGGAAAAATATGCGGCTTTCACTGCTTGGAAGCCAACAAATACACCTTTCCAACGATGTGAAAATCTTTGCAATTCTCGACAATTTTTAGTTTTTCAGTTTTTCGAAAAAATCGTGGGCTAACCCCTTGTCAGAAAAAAATAATTTTTTCATCATTGTTCCCGATCCCATCGATATATACATTTTAAGATAGGTCTTTGCAAGCCCTATAAATGGCTGCAAACTAAAACCTTCTGCGAGCCTTCGTTGCAGAAATATTTGAAGCTAACTAAAATTACAGAATTTCGACCCAGACATCCAAAAGTATCTATCTGTAAGTGGCGTCATATCCGCAACCAAGCCTTGGAAAAATATGCGGCTTTCACTGCTTGGAAGCCAACAAATACACCTTTCCAACGATGTGAAAATCTTTGCAATTCTCGACAATTTTTAGTTTTTCAGTTTTTCGAAAAAATCGTGGGCTAAACCCCTTGTCAGAAAAAAATAATTTTTTCATCATTGTTCCCGATCCCATCGATATATACATTTTAAGATAGGTCTTTGCAAGCCCTATAAATGGCTGCAAACTAAAACCTTCTGCGAGCCTTCGTTGCAGAAATATTTGAGGTTAACTAAAATTGCAGAAATATTTGAGGTTAACTAAAATTATATATTTTCGACCCAGGCATCCAAAAGTATCTATCTGTAAGTGGCGTCATATCCGCAACCAAGCCTTGGAAAAATATGCGGCTTTCACTGCTTGGAAGCCAACAAATACACCTTTCCAACGATGTGAAAATCTTTGCAATTCTCGACAATTTTTAGTTTTTCAGTTTTTCGAAAAAATCGTGGGCTAAACCCCTTGTCAGAAAAAAATAATTTTTTCATCATTGTTCCCGATCCCATCGATATATACATTTTAAGATAGGTCTTTCCAAGCCCTATAAATGGCTGCAAACTAAAACCTTCTGCAAGCTCTCGTTGCAGAAATATTTGAGGTTAACTAAAATTACATAATTTCGACCCAGGCATCCAAAAGTATCTATCTGTAAGTGGCGTCATATCCGCAACCAAGCCTTGGAAAAATATGCGGCTTTCACTGCTTGGAAGCCAACAAATACACCTTTCCAACGATGTCAAAATCTTTGCAATTCTCGACAATTTTTAGTTTTTCAGTTTTTCGAAAAAATCGTGGGCTAAACCCCTTGTCAGAAAAAAATAATTTTTTCATCATTGTTCCCGATCCCATCGATATATACATTTTAACATAGGTCTTTCCAAGCCCTATAAATGGCTGCAAACTAAAACCTTCTGCGAGCCTTCGTTGCAGAAATATTTGAAGCTAACTAAAATTACATAATTTCGACCCAGGCATCCAAAAGTATCTATCTGTAAGTGGCGTCATATCCGCAACCAAGCCTTGGAAAAATATGCGGCTTTCACTGCTTGGAAGCCAACAAATACACCTTTCCAACGATGTGAAAATCTTTGCAATTCTCGACAATTTTTAGTTTTTCAGTTTTTCGAAAAAATCGTGGGCTAACCCCTTGTCAGAAAAAAATAATTTTTTCATCATTGTTCCCGATCCCATCGATATATACATTTTAAGATAGGTCTTTGCAAGCCCTATAAATGGCTGCAAACTAAAACCTTCTGCGAGCCTTCGTTGCAGAAATATTTGAAGCTAACTAAAATTACATAATTTCGACCCAGGCATCCAAAAGTATCTATCTGTAAGTGGCGTCATATCCGCAACCAAGCCTTGGAAAAATATGCGGCTTTCACTGCTTGGAAGCCAACAAATACACCTTTCCAACGATGTGAAAATCTTTGCAATTCTCGACAATTTTTAGTTTTTCAGTTTTTCGAAAAAATCGTGGGCTAACCCCTTGTCAGAAAAAAATAATTTTTTCATCATTGTTCCCGATCCCATCGATATATACATTTTAAGATAGGTCTTTGCAAGCCCTATAAATGGCTGCAAACTAAAACCTTCTGCGAGCCTTCGTTGCAGAAATATTTGAAGCTAACTAAAATTACAGAATTTCGACCCAGACATCCAAAAGTATCTATCTGTAAGTGGCGTCATATCCGCAACCAAGCCTTGGAAAAATATGCGGCTTTCACTGCTTGGAAGCCAACAAATACACCTTTCCAACGATGTGAAAATCTTTGCAATTCTCGACAATTTTTAGTTTTTCAGTTTTTCGAAAAAATCGTGGGCTAACCCCTTGTCAGAAAAAAATAATTTTTTCATCATTGTTCCCGATCCCATCGATATATACATTTTAAGATAGGTCTTTGCAAGCCCTATAAATGGCTGCAAACTAAAACCTTCTGCGAGCCTTCGTTGCAGAAATATTTGAAGCTAACTAAAATTACAGAATTTCGACCCAGACATCCAAAAGTATCTATCTGTAAGTGGCGTCATATCCGCAACCAAGCCTTGGAAAAATATGCGGCTTTCACTGCTTGGAAGCCAACAAATACACCTTTCCAACGATGTGAAAATCTTTGCAATTCTCGACAATTTTTAGTTTTTCAGTTTTTCGAAAAAATCGTGGGCTAAACCCCTTGTCAGAAAAAAATAATTTTTTCATCATTGTTCCCGATCCCATCGATATATACATTTTAAGATAGGTCTTTGCAAGCCCTATAAATGGCTGCAAACTAAAACCTTCTGCGAGCCTTCGTTGCAGAAATATTTGAGGTTAACTAAAATTGCAGAAATATTTGAGGTTAACTAAAATTATATATTTTCGACCCAGGCATCCAAAAGTATCTATCTGTAAGTGGCGTCATATCCGCAACCAAGCCTTGGAAAAATATGCGGCTTTCACTGCTTGGAAGCCAACAAATACACCTTTCCAACGATGTGAAAATCTTTGCAATTCTCGACAATTTTTAGTTTTTCAGTTTTTCGAAAAAATCGTGGGCTAAACCCCTTGTCAGAAAAAAATAATTTTTTCATCATTGTTCCCGATCCCATCGATATATACATTTTAAGATAGGTCTTTCCAAGCCCTATAAATGGCTGCAAACTAAAACCTTCTGCAAGCTCTCGTTGCAGAAATATTTGAGGTTAACTAAAATTACATAATTTCGACCCAGGCATCCAAAAGTATCTATCTGTAAGTGGCGTCATATCCGCAACCAAGCCTTGGAAAAATATGCGGCTTTCACTGCTTGGAAGCCAACAAATACACCTTTCCAACGATGTCAAAATCTTTGCAATTCTCGACAATTTTTAGTTTTTCAGTTTTTCGAAAAAATCGTGGGCTAAACCCCTTGTCAGAAAAAAATAATTTTTTCATCATTGTTCCCGATCCCATCGATATATACATTTTAACATAGGTCTTTCCAAGCCCTATAAATGGCTGCAAACTAAAACCTTCTGCGAGCCTTCGTTGCAGAAATATTTGAAGCTAACTAAAATTACATAATTTCGACCCAGGCATCCAAAAGTATCTATCTGTAAGTGGCGTCATATCCGCAACCAAGCCTTGGAAAAATATGCGGCTTTCACTGCTTGGAAGCCAACAAATACACCTTTCCAACGATGTGAAAATCTTTGCAATTCTCGACAATTTTTAGTTTTTCAGTTTTTCGAAAAAATCGTGGGCTAACCCCTTGTCAGAAAAAAATAATTTTTTCATCATTGTTCCCGATCCCATCGATATATACATTTTAAGATAGGTCTTTGCAAGCCCTATAAATGGCTGCAAACTAAAACCTTCTGCGAGCCTTCGTTGCAGAAATATTTGAAGCTAACTAAAATTACAGAATTTCGACCCAGACATCCAAAAGTATCTATCTGTAAGTGGCGTCATATCCGCAACCAAGCCTTGAAAAAATATGCGGCTTTATCTGCTTGGAAGCCAACAAATACACCTTTCCAACGATGTGAAAATCTTTGCAATTCTCGACAATTTTTAGTTTTTCAGTTTTTCGAAAAAATCGTGGGCTAACCCCTTGTCAGAAAAATCGATATATACATTTTAAGATAGGTATATACATTTTAAGATAGGTCTTTCCAAGCCCTATAAATAGCTGCAAACTAAAACCTTCTGCAAGCTCTCGTTGCAGAAATATTTGAGGTTAACTAAAATTACATAATTTCGACCCAGGCATCCAAAAGTATCTATCTGTAAGTGGCGTCATATCCGCAACCAAGCCTTGGAAAAATATGCGGCTTTCACTGCTTGGAAGCCAACAAATACACCTTTCCAACGATGTGAAAATCTTTGCAATTCTCGACAATTTTTAGTTTTTCAGTTTTTCGAAAAAATCGTGGGCTAACCCCTTGTCAGAAAAAAATAATTTTTTCATCATTGTTCCCGATCCCATCGATATATACATTTTAACATAGGTCTTTCCAAGCCCTATAAATGGCTGCAAACTAAAACCTTCTGCGAGCCTTCGTTGCAGAAATATTTGAGGTTAACTAAAATTGCAGAAATATTTGAGGTTAACTAAAATTATATATTTTCGACCCAGGCATCCAAAGTATCTATCTGTAAGTGGCGTCATATCCGCAACCAAGCCTTGGAAAAATATGCGGCTTTCACTGCTTGGAAGCCAACAAATACACCTTTCCAACGATGTGAAAATCTTTCTTCTCGACAATTTTTAGTTTTTCATTTTTTCGGAAAAATCGTGGGCTAACCCCTTGTCAGAAAAAAATAATTTTTTCATCATTGTTCCCGATCCCATCGATATATACATTTTAAGATAGGTCTTTGCAAGCCCTATAAATGGCTGCAAACTAAAACCTTCTGCGAGCCTTCGTTGCAGAAATATTTGAAGCTAACTAAAATTACAGAATTTCGACCCAGACATCCAAAAGTATCTATCTGTAAGTGGCGTCATATCCGCAACCAAGCCTTGGAAAAATATGCGGCTTTATCTGCTTGGAAGCCAACAAATACACCTTTCCAACGATGTGAAAATCTTTGCAATTCTCGACAATTTTTAGTTTTTCAGTTTTTCGAAAAAATCGTGGGCTAACCCCTTGTCAGAAAAAAATAATTTTTTCATCATTGTTCCCGATCCCATCGATATATACATTTTAAGATAGGTCTTTCCAAGCCCTATAAATGGCTGCAAACTAAAACCTTCTGCAAGCTCTCGTTGCAGAAATATTTGAGGTTAACTAAAATTACATAATTTCGACCCAGGCATCCAAAAGTATCTATCTGTAAGTGGCGTCATATCCGCAACCAAGCCTTGGAAAAATATGCGGCTTTCACTGCTTGGAAGCCAACAAATACACCTTTCCAACGATGTGAAAATCTTTGCAATTCTCGACAATTTTTAGTTTTTCAGTTTTTCGAAAAAATCGTGGGCTAACCCCTTGTCAGAAAAAATAATTTTTTCATCATTGTTCCCGATCCCATCGATATATACATTTTAAGATAGGTCTTTGCAAGCCCTATAAATGGCTGCAAACTAAAACCTTCTGCGAGCCTTCGTTGCAGAAATATTTGAAGCTAACTAAAATTACAGAATTTCGACCCAGACATCCAAAAGTATCTATCTGTAAGTGGCGTCATATCCGCAACCAAGCCTTGGAAAAATATGCGGCTTTCACTGCTTGGAAGCCAACAAATACACCTTTCCAACGATGTGACAATCTTTGCAATTCTCGACAATTTTTAGTTTTTCAGTTTTTCGAAAAAATCGTGGGCTAACCCCTTGTCAGAAAAAAATAATTTTTTCATCATTGTTCCCGATCCCATCGATATATACATTTTAAGATAGGTCTTTGCAAGCCCTATAAATGGCTGCAAACTAAAACCTTCTGCGAGCCTTCGTTGCAGAAATATTTGAAGCTAACTAAAATTACAGAATTTCGACCCAGACATCCAAAAGTATCTATCTGTAAGTGGCGTCATATCCGCAACCAAGCCTTGGAAAAATATGCGGCTTTCACTGCTTGGAAGCCAACAAATACACCTTTCCAACGATGTGAAAATCTTTGCAATTCTCGACAATTTTTAGTTTTTCAGTTTTTCGAAAAAATCGTGGGCTAAACCCCTTGTCAGAAAAAAATAATTTTTTCATCATTGTTCCCGATCCCATCGATATATACATTTTAAGATAGGTCTTTGCAAGCCCTATAAATGGCTGCAAACTAAAACCTTCTGCGAGCCTTCGTTGCAGAAATATTTGAGGTTAACTAAAATTGCAGAAATATTTGAGGTTAACTAAAATTATATATTTTCGACCCAGGCATCCAAAAGTATCTATCTGTAAGTGGCGTCATATCCGCAACCAAGCCTTGGAAAAATATGCGGCTTTCACTGCTTGGAAGCCAACAAATACACCTTTCCAACGATGTGAAAATCTTTGCAATTCTCGACAATTTTTAGTTTTTCAGTTTTTCGAAAAAATCGTGGGCTAAACCCCTTGTCAGAAAAAAATAATTTTTTCATCATTGTTCCCGATCCCATCGATATATACATTTTAAGATAGGTCTTTCCAAGCCCTATAAATGGCTGCAAACTAAAACCTTCTGCAAGCTCTCGTTGCAGAAATATTTGAGGTTAACTAAAATTACATAATTTCGACCCAGGCATCCAAAAGTATCTATCTGTAAGTGGCGTCATATCCGCAACCAAGCCTTGGAAAAATATGCGGCTTTCACTGCTTGGAAGCCAACAAATACACCTTTCCAACGATGTCAAAATCTTTGCAATTCTCGACAATTTTTAGTTTTTCAGTTTTTCGAAAAAATCGTGGGCTAACCCCTTGTCAGAAAAAAATAATTTTTTCATCATTGTTCCCGATCCCATCGATATATACATTTTAACATAGGTCTTTCCAAGCCCTATAAATGGCTGCAAACTAAAACCTTCTGCGAGCCTTCGTTGCAGAAATATTTGAAGCTAACTAAAATTACATAATTTCGACCCAGGCATCCAAAAGTATCTATCTGTAAGTGGCGTCATATCCGCAACCAAGCCTTGGAAAAATATGCGGCTTTCACTGCTTGGAAGCCAACAAATACACCTTTCCAACGATGTGAAAATCTTTGCAATTCTCGACAATTTTTAGTTTTTCAGTTTTTCGAAAAAATCGTGGGCTAACCCCTTGTCAGAAAAAAATAATTTTTTCATCATTGTTCCCGATCCCATCGATATATACATTTTAAGATAGGTCTTTGCAAGCCCTATAAATGGCTGCAAACTAAAACCTTCTGCGAGCCTTCGTTGCAGAAATATTTGAAGCTAACTAAAATTACAGAATTTCGACCCAGACATCCAAAAGTATCTATCTGTAAGTGGCGTCATATCCGCAACCAAGCCTTGAAAAAATATGCGGCTTTATCTGCTTGGAAGCCAACAAATACACCTTTCCAACGATGTGAAAATCTTTGCAATTCTCGACAATTTTTAGTTTTTCAGTTTTTCGAAAAAATCGTGGGCTAACCCCTTGTCAGAAAAAAATAATTTTTTCATCATTGTTCCCGATCCCATCGATATATACATTTTAAGATAGGTCTTTCCAAGCCCTATAAATGGCTGCAAACTAAAACCTTCTGCAAGCTCTCGTTGCAGAAATATTTGAGGTTAACTAAAATTACATAATTTCGACCCAGGCATCCAAAAGTATCTATCTGTAAGTGGCGTCATATCCGCAACCAAGCCTTGGAAAAATATGCGGCTTTCACTGCTTGGAAGCCAACAAATACACTTTTCCAACGATGTGAAAATCTTTGCAATTCTCGACAATTTTTAGTTTTTCAGTTTTTCGAAAAAATCGTGGGCTAACCCCTTGTCAGAAAAAAATAATTTTTTCATCATTGTTCCCGATCCCATCGATATATACATTTTAAGATAGGTCTTTGCAAGCCCTATAAATGGCTGCAAACTAAAACCTTCTGCGAGCCTTCGTTGCAGAAATATTTGAAGCTAACTAAAATTACAGAATTTCGACCCAGACATCCAAAAGTATCTATCTGTAAGTGGCGTCATATCCGCAACCAAGCCTTGGAAAAATATGCGGCTTTCACTGCTTGGAAGCCAACAAATACACCTTTCCAACGATGTGAAAATCTTTGCAATTCTCGACAATTTTTAGTTTTTCAGTTTTTCGAAAAAATCGTGGGCTAACCCCTTGTCAGAAAAAAATAATTTTTTCATCATTGTTCCCGATCCCATCGATATATACATTTTAAGATAGGTCTTTGCAAGCCCTATAAATGGCTGCAAACTAAAACCTTCTGCGAGCCTTCGTTGCAGAAATATTTGAGGTTAACTAAAATTGCAGAAATATTTGAGGTTAACTAAAATTATATATTTTCGACCCAGGCATCCAAAAGTATCTATCTGTAAGTGGCGTCATATCCGCAACCAAGCCTTGGAAAAATATGCGGCTTTCACTGCTTGGAAGCCAACAAATACACCTTTCCAACGATGTGAAAATCTTTGCAATTCTCGACAATTTTTAGTTTTTCAGTTTTTCGAAAAAATCGTGGGCTAAACCCCTTGTCAGAAAAAAATAATTTTTTCATCATTGTTCCCGATCCCATCGATATATACATTTTAAGATAGGTCTTTCCAAGCCCTATAAATGGCTGCAAACTAAAACCTTCTGCAAGCTCTCGTTGCAGAAATATTTGAGGTTAACTAAAATTACATAATTTCGACCCAGGCATCCAAAAGTATCTATCTGTAAGTGGCGTCATATCCGCAACCAAGCCTTGGAAAAATATGCGGCTTTCACTGCTTGGAAGCCAACAAATACACTTTTCCAACGATGTCAAAATCTTTGCAATTCTCGACAATTTTTAGTTTTTCAGTTTTTCGAAAAAATCGTGGGCTAACCCCTTGTCAGAAAACAATAATTTTTTCATCATTGTTCCCGATCCCATCGATATATACATTTTAACATAGGTCTTTCCAAGCCCTATAAATGGCTGCAAACTAAAACCTTCTGCGAGCCTTCGTTGCAGAAATATTTGAAGCTAACTAAAATTACATAATTTCGACCCAGGCATCCAAAAGTATCTATCTGTAAGTGGCGTCATATCCGCAACCAAGCCTTGGAAAAATATGCGGCTTTCACTGCTTGGAAGCCAACAAATACACCTTTCCAACGATGTGAAAATCTTTGCAATTCTCGACAATTTTTAGTTTTTCAGTTTTTCGAAAAAATCGTAGGCTAACCCCTTGTCAGAAAAATCGATATATACATTTTAAGATAGGTATATACATTTTAAGATAGGTCTTTCCAAGCCCTATAAATGGCTGCAAACTAAAACCTTCTGCAAGCTCCCGTTGCAGAAATATTTGAGGTTAACTAAAATTACATAATTTCGACCCAGGCATCCAAAAGTATCTATCTGTAAGTGCCGTCATATCCGCAACCAAGCCTTGGAAAAATATGCGGCTTTCACTGCTTGGAAGCCAACAAATACACCTTTCCAACGATGTGAAAATCTTTGCAATTCTCGACAATTTTTAGTTTTTCAGTTTTTCGAAAAAATCGTGGGCTAACCCCTTGTCAGAAAAATCGATATATACATTTTAAGATAGGTATATACATTTTAAGATAGGTCTTTCCAAGCCCTATAAATGGCTGCAAACTAAAACCTTCTGCAAGCTCTCGTTGCAGAAATATTTGAGGTTAACTAAAATTACATAATTTCGACCCAGGCATCCAAAAGTATCTATCTGTAAGTGGCGTCATATCCGCAACCAAGCCTTGGAAAAATATGCGGCTTTCACTGCTTGGAAGCCAACAAATACACCTTTCCAACGATGTGAAAATCTTTGCAATTCTCGACAATTTTTAGTTTTTCAGTTTTTCGAAAAAATCGTGGGCTAAACCCTTGTCAGAAAAAATAATTTTTGTCATCATTGTTCCCGATCCCATTGAGATATATGTTTTAAGATAGTTCTTTGCAAGCCCTATAAATGGCTGCAAACTAAAACCTTCTGCGAGCCTTCGTTGCAGAAATATTTGAGGTTAACTAAAATTGCAGAAATATTTGAGGTTAACTAAAATTATATATTTTCGACCCAGGCATCCAAAGTATCTATCTGTAAGTGGCGTCATATCCGCAACCAAGCCTTGGAAAAATATGCGGCTTTCACTGCTTGGAAGCCAACAAATACACCTTTCCAACGATGTGAAAATCTTTCTTCTCGACAATTTTTAGTTTTTCATTTTTTCGGAAAAATCGTGGGCTAACCCCTTGTCAGAAAAAAATAATTTTTTCATCATTGTTCCCGATCCCATCGATATATACATTTTAACATAGGTCTTTCCAAGCCCTATAAATGGCTGCAAACTAAAACCTTCTGCAAGCTCTCGTTGCAGAAATATTTGAGGTTAACTAAAATTACATAATTTCGACCCAGGCATCCAAAAGTATCTATCTGTAAGTGGCGTCATATCCGCAACCAAGCCTTGGAAAAATATGCGGCTTTCACTGCTTGGAAGCCAACAAATACACCTTTCCAACGATGTGAAAATCTTTGCAATTCTCGACAATTTTTAGTTTTTCAGTTTTTCGAAAAAATCGTGGGCTAACCCCTTGTCAGAAAAAAATAATTTTTTCATCATTGTTCCCGATCCCATCGATATATACATTTTAAGATAGGTCTTTGCAAGCCCTATAAATGGCTGCAAACTAAAACCTTCTGCGAGCCTTCGTTGCAGAAATATTTGAAGCTAACTAAAATTACAGAATTTCGACCCAGACATCCAAAAGTATCTATCTGTAAGTGGCGTCATATCCGCAACCAAGCCTTGGAAAAATATGCGGCTTTCACTGCTTGGAAGCCAACAAATACACCTTTCCAACGATGTGAAAATCTTTGCAATTCTCGACAATTTTTAGTTTTTCAGTTTTTCGAAAAAATCGTGGGCTAACCCCTTGTCAGAAAAAAATAATTTTTTCATCATTGTTCCCGATCCCATCGATATATACATTTTAAGATAGGTCTTTGCAAGCCCTATAAATGGCTGCAAACTAAAACCTTCTGCGAGCCTTCGTTGCAGAAATATTTGAGGTTAACTAAAATTGCAGAAATATTTGAGGTTAACTAAAATTATATATTTTCGACCCAGGCATCCAAAAGTATCTATCTGTAAGTGGCGTCATATCCGCAACCAAGCCTTGGAAAAATATGCGGCTTTCACTGCTTGGAAGCCAACAAATACACCTTTCCAACGATGTGAAAATCTTTCTTCTCGACAATTTTTAGTTTTTCATTTTTTCGGAAAAATCGTGGGCTAACCCCTTGTCAGAAAAAAATAATTTTTTCATCATTGTTCCCGATCCCATCGATATATACATTTTAAGATAGGTCTTTCCAAGCCCTATAAATGGCTGCAAACTAAAACCTTCTGCAAGCTCTCGTTGCAGAAATATTTGAGGTTAACTAAAATTACATAATTTCGACCCAGGCATCCAAAAGTATCTATCTGTAAGTGGCGTCATATCCGCAACCAAGCCTTGGAAAAATATGCGGCTTTCACTGCTTGGAAGCCAACAAATACACCTTTCCAACGATGTGAAAATCTTTGCAATTCTCGACAATTTTTAGTTTTTCAGTTTTTCGAAAAAATCGTGGGCTAAACCCCTTGTCAGAAAAAAATAATTTTTTCATCATTGTTCCCGATCCCATCGATATATACATTTTAAGATAGGTCTTTCCAAGCCCTATAAATGGCTGCAAACTAAAACCTTCTGCGAGCCTTCGTTGCAGAAATATTTGAGGTTAACTAAAATTACATAATTTCGACCCAGGCATCCAAAAGTATCTATCTGTAAGTGGCGTCATATCCGCAACCAAGCCTTGGAAAAATATGCGGCTTTCACTGCTTGGAAGCCAACAAATACACCTTTCCAACGATGTGAAAATCTTTGCAATTCTCGACAATTTTTAGTTTTTCAGTTTTTCGAAAAAATCGTGGGCTACCCATTGTTCTCGATCCCATCGAGATATATGTTTTAAGATAGGTCTTTCCAAGCCCTATAAATGGCTGAAAACTAAAACCTTCTGCGAGCCTTCGTTGCAGAAATATTTGAGGTTAACTAAAATTACATAATTTCGACCCAGGCATCCAAAAGTATCTATCTGTAAGTGGCGTCATATCCGCAACCAAGCCTTGGAAAAATATGCGGCTTTCACTGCTTGGAAGCCAACAAATACACCTTTCCAACGATGTGAAAATCTTTGCAATTCTCGACAATTTTTAGTTTTTCAGTTTTTCGAAAAAATCGTGGGCTAACTTGTCAGAAAAAAATAATTTTTTCATCATTGTTCCCGATCCCATCGATATATACATTTTAAGATAGGTCTTTGCAAGCCCTATAAATGGCTGCAAACTAAAACCTTCTGCGAGCCTTCGTTGCAGAAATATTTGAAGCTAACTAAAATTACAGAATTTCGACCCAGACATCCAAAAGTATCTATCTGTAAGTGGCGTCATATCCGCAACCAAGCCTTGGAAAAATATGCGGCTTTCACTGCTTGGAAGCCAACAAATACACCTTTCCAACGATGTGAAAATCTTTGCAATTCTCGACAATTTTTAGTTTTTCAGTTTTTCGAAAAAATCGTGGGAAAAAAAATCGTGTCAGAAAAAAATAATTTTTTCATCATTTTTCCCGATCCGATCAATATATACATTTTAAGATAGGTCTTTCCAAGCCCTATAAATGGCTGCAAACTAAAACTTTCTGCGAGCCTTCGTTGCAGAAATATTTGAGGTTAACTAAAATTACAGAATTTCGACCCAGACATCCAAAAGTATCTATTTGTAAGTGGCGTCATATCCGCAACCAAGCCTTGGAAAAATATGCGGCTTTCACTGCTTGGAAGCCAACAAATACACCTTTCCAACGATGTGAAAATCTTTGCAATTCTCGACAATTTTTAGTTTTTCAGTTTTTCGAAAAAATCGTGGGCTACCCATTGTTCTCGATCCCATCGAGATATATGTTTTAAGATAGGTCTTTCCAAGCCCTATAAATGGCTGAAAACTAAAACCTTCTGCGAGCCTTCGTTGCAGAAATATTTGAGGTAAACTAAAAGTATATATTTTCGACCCAGGCCTCCAAAAGTATCTATCTGTAAGTGGTGTCATATCCGCAACCAAGCCTTGGAAAAATATGCGGCTTTCACTGCTTGGAAGCCAACAAATACACCTTTCCAACGATGTGAAAAGCTTTTCAATTCTCTACAATTTTTAGTTTTTCAGTTTTTCGAAAAAATCGTGGGCTAACCCCTTGTCAGAAAAAAATAATTTTTTCATCATTGTTCCCGATCCCATCGATATATACATTTTAAGATAGGTCTTTGCAAGCCCTATAAATGGCTGCAAACTAAAACCTTCTGCGAGCCTTCGTTGCAGAAATATTTGAAGCTAACTAAAATTACAGAATTTCGACCCAGACATCCAAAAGTATCTATCTGTAAGTGGCGTCATATCCGCAACCAAGCCTTGGAAAAATATGCGGCTTTCACTGCTTGGAAGCCAACAAATACACCTTTCCAACGATGTGAAAATCTTTGCAATTCTCGACAATTTTTAGTTTTTCAGTTTTTCGAAAAAATCGTGGGCTAACCCCTTGTTAGAAAAAAATAATTTTTTCATCATTGTTCCCGATCCCATCGATATATACATTTTAAGATAGGTCTTTGCAAGCCCTATAAATGGCTGCAAACTAAAACCTTCTGCGAGCCTTCGTTGCAGAAATATTTGAGGTTAACTAAAATTGCAGAAATCTTTGAGGTTAACTAAAATTATATATTTTCGACCCAGGCATCCAAAGTATCTATCTGTAAGTGGCGTCATATCCGCAACCAAGCCTTGGAAAAATATGCGGCTTTCACTGCTTGGAAGCCAACAAATACACCTTTCCAACGATGTGAAAATCTTTCTTCTCGACAATTTTTAGTTTTTCATTTTTTCGGAAAAATCGTGGGCTAACCCCTTGTCAGAAAAAAATAATTTTTTCATCATTGTTCCCGATCCCATCGAGATATATGTTTTAAGATAGGTCTTTCCAAGCCCTATAAACGACTGAAAACTAAAACCTTCTGCAAGCTCTCGTTGCAGAAATATTTGAGGTTAACTAAAATTACATAATTTCGACCCAGGCATCCAAAAGTATCTATCTGTAAGTGGCGTCATATCCGCAACCAAGCCTTGGAAAAATATGCGGCTTTCACTGCTTGGAAGCCAACAAATACACCTTTCCAACGATGTGAAAATCTTTGCAATTCTCGACAATTTTTAGTTTTTCAGTTTTTCGAAAAAATCTTGGGCTAAACCCCTTGTCAGAAAAAAATAATTTTTTCATCATTGTTCCCGATCCCATCGATATATACATTTTAAGATAGGTCTTTCCAAGCCCTATAAATGGCTGCAAACTAAAACCTTCTGCAAGCTCTCGTTGCAGAAATATTTGAGGTTAACTAAAATTACATAATTTCGACCCAGGCATCCAAAAGTATCTATCTGTAAGTGGCGTCATATCCGCAACCAAGCCTTGGAAAAATATGCGGCTTTCACTGCTTGGAAGCCAACAAATACACCTTTCCAACGATGTGAAAATCTTTGCAATTCTCGACAATTTTTAGTTTTTCAGTTTTTCGAAAAAATCGTGGGCTAACTTGTCAGAAAAAAATAATTTTTTCATCATTGTTCCCGATCCCATCGATATATACATTTTAAGATAGGTCTTTGCAAGCCCTATAAATGGCTGCAAACTAAAACCTTCTGCGAGCTCTCGTTGCAGAAATATTTGAGGTTAACTAAAATTACAGAATTTCGACCCAGACAACCAAAAGTATCTATCTGTAAGTGGCGTCATATCCGCAACCAAGCCTTGGAAAATTATGCGGCTTTAACTGCTTGGAAGCCAACAAATACACCTTTCCAACGATGTGAAAATCTTTGCAATTCTCGACAATTTTTAGTTTTTCAGTTTTTCGAAAAAATCGTGGGAAAAAAAATCGTGTCAGAAAAAAATAATTTTTTCATCATTTTTCCCGATCCGATCAATATATACATTTTAAGATAGGTCTTTCCAAGCCCTATAAATGGCTGCAAACTAAAACTTTCTGCGAGCCTTCGTTGCAGAAATATTTGAGGTTAACTAAAATTACAGAATTTCGACCCAGACATCCAAAAGTATCTATTTGTAAGTGGCGTCATATCCGCAACCAAGCCTTGGAAAAATATGCGGCTTTCACTGCTTGGAAGCCAACAAATACACCTTTCCAACGATGTGAAAATCTTTGCAATTCTCGACAATTTTTAGTTCTTCAATTTTTTGAAAAAATCGTGGGCTAACCCCTTGCCAGAAAAAAATATTTTTTTCATCATTGTTCCCGATCCCATCGAGATATATGTTTTAAGATAGGTCTTTCCAAGCCCTATAAACGACTGAAAACTGAAACCTTCTGCGAGCCTTCGTTGCAGAAATATTTGAGGTTAACTAAAATTACAGAATTTCGACCCAGACATCCAAAAGTATCTATTTGTAAGTGGCGTCATATCCGCAACCAAGCCTTGGAAAAATATGCGGCTTTCACTCCTTGGAAGCCAACAAATACACCTTTCCAACGATGTGAAAATCTTTGCAATTCTCGACAATTTTTAGTTTTTCAGTTTTTCGAAAAAATCGTGGGCTACCCATTGTTCTCGATCCCATCGAGATATATGTTTTAAGATAGGTCTTTCCAAGCCCTATAAATGGCTGAAAACTAAAACCTTCTGCGAGCCTTCGTTGCAGAAATATTTGAGGTTAACTAAAAGTATATATTTTCGACCCAGGCTTCCAAAAGTATCTATCTGTAAGTGGTGTCATATCCGCAACCAAGCCTTGGAAAAATATGCGGCTTTCACTGCTTGGAAGCCAACAAATACACCTTTCCAACGATGTGAAAATCTTTGCAATTCTCGACAATTTTTAGTTTTTCAGTTTTTCGAAAAAATCGTGGGCTAACCCCTTGTCAGAAAAAAATATTTTTTCATCATTGTTCCCGATCCCATCGAGATATATATGTTTTAAGATAGGTCTTTCCAAGCCCTATAAATGGCTGCAAACTAAAACCTTCTGCGAGCCTTCGTTGCAGAAATATTTGAGGTTAACTAAAATTGCAGGAATATTTGAGGTTAACTAAAATTATATATTTTCGACCCAGGCATCCAAAGTATCTATCTGTAAGTGGCGTCATATCCGCAACCAAGCCTTGGAAAAATATGCGGCTTTCACTGCTTGGAAGCCAACAAATACACCTTTCCAACGATGTGAAAATCTTTGCAATTCTCGACAATTTTTAGTTTTTCAGTTTTTCGAAAAAATCGTGGGCTAACCCCTTGTCAGAAAAAAATAATTTTTTCATCATTGTTCCCGATCCCATCGATATATACATTTTAAGATAGGTCTTTGCAAGCCCTATAAATGGCTGCAAACTAAAACCTTCTGCGAGCCTTCGTTGCAGAAATATTTGAAGCTAACTAAAATTACAGAATTTCGACCCAGACATCCAAAAGTATCTATCTGTAAGTGGCGTCATATCCGCAACCAAGCCTTGGAAAAATATGCGGCTTTCACTGCTTGGAAGCCAACAAATACACCTTTCCAACGATGTGAAAATCTTTGCAATTCTCGACAATTTTTAGTTTTTCAGTTTTTCGAAAAAATCGTGGGCTAACCCCTTGTCAGAAAAAAATAATTTTTTCATCATTGTTCCCGATCCCATCGATATATACATTTTAAGATAGGTCTTTGCAAGCCCTATAAATGGCTGCAAACTAAAACCTTCTGCGAGCCTTCGTTGCAGAAATATTTGAGGTTAACTAAAATTGCAGAAATATTTGAGGTTAACTAAAATTATATATTTTCGACCCAGGCATCCAAAGTATCTATCTGTAAGTGGCGTCATATCCGCAACCAAGCCTTGGAAAAATATGCGGCTTTCACTGCTTGGAAGCCAACAAATACACCTTTCCAACGATGTGAAAATCTTTCTTCTCGACAATTTTTAGTTTTTCATTTTTTCGGAAAAATCGTGGGCTAACCCCTTGTCAGAAAAAAATAATTTTTTCATCATTGTTCCCGATCCCATCGATATAAACATTTTAACATAGGTCTTTCCAAGCCCTATAAATGGCTGCAAACTAAAACCTTCTGCAAGCTCTCGTTGCAGAAATATTTGAGGTTAACTAAAATTACATAATTTCGACCCAGGCATCCAAAAGTATCTATCTGTAAGTGGCGTCATATCCGCAACCAAGCCTTGGAAAAATATGCGGCTTTCACTGCTTGGAAGCCAACAAATACACCTTTCCAACGATGTGAAAATCTTTGCAATTCTCGACAATTTTTAGTTTTTCAGTTTTTCGAAAAAATCGTGGGCTAAACAACCCCTTGTCAGAAAAAAATAATTTTTTCATCATTGTTCCCGATCCCATCGATATATACATTTTAAGATAGGTCTTTCCAAGCCCTATAAATGGCTGCAAACTAAAACCTTCTGCAAGCTCTCGTTGCAGAAATATTTGAGGTTAACTAAAATTACAGAATTTCGACCCAGGCATCCAAAAGTATCTATCTGTAAGTGGCGTCATATCCGCAACCAAGCCTTGGAAAAATATGCGGCTTTCACTGCTTGGAAGCCAACAAATACACCTTTCCAACGATGTGAAAATCTTTGCAATTCTCGACAATTTTTAGTTTTTCAGTTTTTCGAAAAAATCGTGGGCTAACCCCTTGTCAGAAAAAAATAATTTTTTCATCATTGTTCCCGATCCCATCGATATATACATTTTAAGATAGGTCTTTGCAAGCCCTATAAATGGCTGCAAACTAAAACCTTCTGCGAGCCTTCGTTGCAGAAATATTTGAGGTTAACTAAAATTGAAGAAATATTTGAGGTTAACTAAAATTATATATTTTCGACCCAGGCATCCAAAGTATCTATCTGTAAGTGGCGTCATATCCGCAACCAAGCCTTCGAAAAATATGCGGCTTTCCCTGCTTGGAAGCCAACAAATACACCTTTCCAACGATGTGAAAATCTTTCTTCTCGACAATTTTTAGTTTTTCATTTTTTCGGAAAAATCGTGGGCTAACCCCTTGTCAGAAAAAAATAATTTTTTCATCATTGTTCCCGATCCCATCGATATAAACATTTTAACATAGGTCTTTCCAAGCCCTATAAATGGCTGCAAACTAAAACCTTCTGCAAGCTCTCGTTGCAGAAATATTTGAGGTTAACTAAAATTACATAATTTCGACCCAGGCATCCAAAAGTATCTATCTGTAAGTGGCGTCATATCCGCAACCAAGCCTTGGAAAAATATGCGGCTTTCACTGCTTGGAAGCCAACAAATACACCTTTCCAACGATGTGAAAATCTTTGCAATTCTCGACAATTTTTAGTTTTTCAGTTTTTCGAAAAAATCGTGGGCTAAACCCCTTGTCAGAAAAAAATAATTTTTTCATCATTGTTCCCGATCCCATCGATATATACATTTTAAGATAGGTCTTTCCAAGCCCTATAAATGGCTGCAAACTAAAACCTTCTGCAAGCTCTCGTTGCAGAAATATTTGAGGTTAACTAAAATTACAGAATTTCGACCCAGGCATCCAAAAGTATCTATCTGTAAGTGGCGTCATATCCGCAACCAAGCCTTGGAAAAATATGCGGCTTTCACTGCTTGGAAGCCAACAAATACACCTTTAAAACGATGTGAAAATCTTTCTTCTCGACAATTTTTAGTTTTTCATTTTTTCGGAAAAATCGTGGGCTAACCCCTTGTCAGAAAAAAATAATTTTTTCATCATTGTTCCCGATCCCATCGATATATACATTTTAAGATAGGTCTTTCCAAGCCCTATAAATGGCTGCAAACTAAAACCTTCTGCAAGCTCTCGTTGCAGAAATATTTGAGGTTAACTAAAATTACATAATTTCGACCCAGGCATCCAAAAGTATCTATCTGTAAGTGGCGTCATATCCGCAACCAAGCCTTGGAAAAATATGCGGCTTTCACTGCTTGGAAGCCAACAAATACACCTTTCCAACGATGTGAAAATCTTTGCAATTCTCGACAATTTTTAGTTTTTCAGTTTTTCGAAAAAATCGTGGGCTAAACCCCTTGTCAGAAAAAAATAATTTTTTCATCATTGTTCCCGATCCCATCGATATATACATTTTAAGATAGGTCTTTCCAAGCCCTATAAATGGCTGCAAACTAAAACCTTCTGCAAGCTCTCGTTGCAGAAATATTTGAGGTTAACTAAAATTACAGAATTTCGACCCAGGCATCCAAAAGTATCTATCTGTAAGTGGCGTCATATCCGCAACCAAGCCTTCGAAAAATATGCGGCTTTCACTGCTTGGAAGCCAACAAATACACCTTTCCAACGATGTGAAAATCTTTCTTCTCGACAATTTTTAGTTTTTCATTTTTTCGGAAAAATCGTGGGCTAACCCCTTGTCAGAAAAAAATAATTTTTTCATCATTGTTCCCGATCCCATCGATATATACATTTTAAGATAGGTCTTTCCAAGCCCTATAAATGGCTGCAAACTAAAACCTTCTGCAAGCTCTCGTTGCAGAAATATTTGAGGTTAACTAAAATTACATAATTTCGACCCAGGCATCCAAAAGTATCTATCTGTAAGTGGCGTCATATCCGCAACCAAGCCTTGGAAAAATATGCGGCTTTCACTGCTTGGAAGCCAACAAATACACCTTTCCAACGATGTGAAAATCTTTGCAATTCTCGACAATTTTTAGTTCTTCAATTTTTTGAAAAAATCGTGGGCTAACCCCTTGCCAGAAAAAAATATTTTTTTCATCATTGTTCCCGATCCCATCGAGATATATGTTTTAAGATAGGTCTTTCCAAGCCCTATAAACGACTGAAAACTGAAACCTTCTGCGAGCCTTCGTTGCAGAAATATTTGAGGTTAACTAAAATTACAGAATTTCGACCCAGACATCCAAAAGTATCTATTTGTAAGTGGCGTCATATCCGCAACCAAGCCTTGGAAAAATATGCGGCTTTCACTGCTTGGAAGCCAACAAATACACCTTTCCAACGATGTGAAAATCTTTGCAATTCTCGACAATTTTTAGTTTTTCAGTTTTTCGAAAAAATCGTGGGCTACCCATTGTTCTCGATCCCATCGAGATATATGTTTTAAGATAGGTCTTTCCAAGCCCTATAAATGGCTGCAAACTAAAACCTTCTGCGAGCCTTCGTTGCAGAAATATTTGAGGTTAACTAAAATTACAGAATTTCGACCCAGACATCCAAAAGTATCTATCTGTAAGTGGCGTCATATCCGCAACCAAGCCTTGGAAAAATATGAGGCTTTCACTGCTTGGAAGCCAACAAATACACCTTTCCAACGATGTGAAAATCTTTGCGATTCTCGAAAATTTTTAGTTTTTCAGTTTTTCAAAAAAAATCGTGGGCTCCCTTGTCAGAAAAAAATATTGTTTTCATCATTGTTCCCGATCCCATCGAGATATATGTTTTAAGATAGGTCTTTCCAAGCCCTATAAATGGCTGCAAACTAAAACCTTCTGCGAGCTCTCGTTGCAGAAATATTTGAGGTTAACTAAAATTATATATTTTCGACCCAGGCATCCAAAAGTATCTATCTGTAAGTGGCGTCATATCCGCAACCAAGCCTTGGAAAAATATGAGGCTTTCACTGCTTGGAAGCCAACAAATACACCTTTCCAACGATGTGAAAATCTTTGCAATTCTCGACAATTTTTAGTTTTTCAGTTTTTCGAAAAAATCGTGGGAAAAAAAATCGTGTCAGAAAAAAATAATTTTTTCATCATTTTTCCCGATCCGATCAATATATACATTTTAAGATAGGTCTTTCCAAGCCCTATAAATGGCTGCAAACTAAAACTTTCTGCGAGCCTTCGTTGCAGAAATATTTGAGGTTAACTAAAATTATATATTTTCGACCCAGGCATCCAAAAGTATCTATCTGTAAGTGGCGTCATATCCGCAACCAAGCCTTGGAAAAATATGAGGCTTTCACTGCTTGGAAGCCAACAAATACACCTTTCCAACGATGTGAAAATCTTTGCAATTCTCGACAATTTTTAGTTTTTCAGTTTTTCGAAAAAATCGTGGGAAAAAAAATCGTGTCAGAAAAAAATAATTTTTTCATCATTTTTCCCGATCCGATCAATATATACATTTTAAGATAGGTCTTTCCAAGCCCTATAAATGGCTGCAAACTAAAACCTTCTGCGAGCCTTCGTTGCAGAAATATTTGAGGTTAACTAAAATTACAGAATTTCGACCCAGACATCCAAAAGTATCTATTTGTAAGTGGCGTCATATCCGCAACCAAGCCTTGGAAAAATATGCGGCTTTCACTGCTTGGAAGCCAACAAATACACCTTTCCAACGATGTGAAAATCTTTGCAATTCTCGACAATTTTTAGTTCTTCAATTTTTTGAAAAAATCGTGGGCTAACCCCTTGCCAGAAAAAAATATTTTTTTCATCATTGTTCCCGATCCCATCGAGATATATGTTTTAAGATAGGTCTTTCCAAGCCCTATAAACGACTGAAAACTGAAACCTTCTGCGAGCCTTCGTTGCAGAAATATTTGAGGTTAACTAAAATTACAGAATTTCGACCCAGACATCCAAAAGTATCTATTTGTAAGTGGCGTCATATCCGCAACCAAGCCTTGGAAAAATATGCGGCTTTCACTGCTTGGAAGCCAACAAATACACCTTTCCAACGATGTGAAAATCTTTGCAATTCTCGACAATTTTTAGTTTTTCAGTTTTTCGAAAAAATCGTGGGCTACCCATTGTTCTCGATCCCATCGAGATATATGTTTTAAGATAGGTCTTTCCAAGCCCTATAAATGGCTGCAAACTAAAACCTTCTGCGAGCCTTCGTTGCAGAAATATTTGAGGTTAACTAAAATTACAGAATTTCGACCCAGACATCCAAAAGTATCTATCTGTAAGTGGCGTCATATCCGCAACCAAGCCTTGGAAAAATATGAGGCTTTCACTGCTTGGAAGCCAACAAATACACCTTTCCAACGATGTGAAAATCTTTGCGATTCTCGAAAATTTTTAGTTTTTCAGTTTTTCAAAAAAAATCGTGGGCTCCCTTGTCAGAAAAAAATATTGTTTTCATCATTGTTCCCGATCCCATCGAGATATATGTTTTAAGATAGGTCTTTCCAAGCCCTATAAATGGCTGCAAACTAAAACCTTCTGCGAGCTCTCGTTGCAGAAATATTTGAGGTTAACTAAAATTATATATTTTCGACCCAGGCATCCAAAGTATCTATCTGTAAGTGGCGTCATATCCGCAACCAAGCCTTGGAAAAATATGCGGCTTTCACTGCTTGGAAGCCAACAAATACACCTTTCCAACGATGTGAAAATCTTTGCGATTCTCGAAAATGTTTAGTTTTTCTGTTTTTCAAAAAAATCGTGGGCTAACCCCTTGTCAGAAAAAAATATTGTTTTCATCATTGTTCCCGATCCCATCGAGATATATGTTTTAAGATAGGTCTTTCCAAGCCCTATAAATGGCTGCAAACTAAAACCTTCTGCGAGCCTTCGTTGCAGAAATATTTGAGGTTAACTAAAATTACAGAATTTCGACCCAGACATCCAAAAGTATCAATCTGTAAGTGGCGTCATATCCGCTTCCAAGCCTTGGAAAAATATGCGGCTTTCACTGCTTGGAAGCCAACAAATACACCTTTCCAACGATGTGAAAATCTTTGCGATTCTCGAAAATTTTTAGTTTTTCAGTTTTTCGAAAAAATCGTGGGCTAACCCCTTGTCAGAAAAAAATAATTTTTTCATCATTGTTCCCGATCCCATCGATATATACATTTTAAGATAGGTCTTTCCAAGCCCTATAAATGGCTGCAACCTAAAACCTTCTGCAAGCTCTCGTTCCAGAAATATTTGAGGTTAACTAAAATTACATAATTTCGACCCAGGCATCCAAAAGTATCTATCTGTAAGTGGCGTCATATCCGTAACCAAGCCTTGGAAAAATATGCGGCTTTCACTGCTTGGAAGCAAACAAATACACCTTTCCAACGATGTGAAATTCTTTGCGATTCTCGAAAATTTTTAGTTTTTCAGTTTTTCAAAAAAATCGTGGGCTAACCCCTTGTCAGAAAAAAATAATTTTTTCATCATTGTTCCCGATCCCATCGATATATACATTTTAAGATAGGTCTTTCCAAGCCCTATAAATGGCTGCAAACTAAAACCTTCTGCAAGCTCTCGTTGCAGAAATATTTGAGGTTAACTAAAATTACATAATTTCGACCCAGGCATCCAAAAGTATCTATCTGTAAGTGGCGTCATATCCGCAACCAAGCCTTGGAAAAATATGCGGCTTTCACTGCTTGGAAGCCAACAAATACACCTTTCCAACGATGTGAAAATCTTTGCAATTCTCGGCAATTTTTACTTTTTCAGTTTTTCGAAAAAATCGTGGGCTAACCCCTTGTCAGAAAAAAATAATTTTTTCATCATTGTTCCCGATCCCATCGATATATACATTTTAAGATAGGTCTTTGCAAGCCCTATAAATAGCTGCAAACTAAAACCTTCTGCGAGCCTTCGTTGCAGAAATATTTGAGGTTAACTAAAATTACAGAATTTCGACCCAGACATCCAAAAGTATCAATCTGTAAGTGGCGTCATATCCGCTTCCAAGCCTTGGAAAAATATGCGGCTTTCACTGCTTGGAAGCCAACAAATACACCTTTCCAACGATGTGAAAATCTTTGCGATTCTCGAAAATTTTTAGTTTTTCAGTTTTTCAAAAAAATCGTGGGCTAACCCCTTGTCAGAAAAAAATATTGTTTTCATCATTGTTCCCGATCCCATCGAGATATATGTTTTAAGATAGGTCTTTCCAAGCCCTATAAATGGCTGCAAACTAAAACCTTCTGCGAGCCTTCGTTGCAGAAATATTTGAGGTTAACTTAAATTATATATTTTCGACCCAGGCATCCAAAGTATCTATCTGTAAGTGGCGTCATATCCGCAACCAAGCCTTGGAAAAATATGCGGCTTTCACTGCTTGGAAGCCAACAAATACACCTTTCCAACGATGTGAAAATCTTTGCGATTCTCGAAAATTTTTAGTTTTTCAGTTTTTAGAAAAAATCGTGGGCTAACCCCTTGTCAGAAAAAAATAATTTTTTCATCATTGTTCCTGATCCCATCGATATATACATTTTAAGATAGGTCTTTCCAAGCCCTATAAATGGCTGCAAACTAAAACCTTCTGCAAGCTCTCGTTGCAGAAATATTTGAGGTTAACTAAAATTACATAATTTCGACCCAGGCATCCAAAAGTATCTATCTGTAAGTGGCGTCATATCCGTAACCAAGCCTTGGAAAAATATGCGGCTTTCACTGCTTGGAAGCAAACAAATACACCTTTCCAACGATGTGAAATTCTTTGCGATTCTCGAAAATTTTGAGTTTTTCAGTTTTTCAAAAAAATCGTGGGCTAACCCCTTGTCAGAAAAAAATAATTTTTTCATCATTGTTCCCGATCCCATCGATATATACATTTTAAGATAGGTCTTTCCAAGCCCTATAAATGGCTGCAAACTAAAACCTTCTGCAAGCTCTCGTTGCAGAAATATTTGAGGTTAACTAAAATTACATAATTTCGACCCAGGCATCCAAAAGTATCTATCTGTAAGTGGCGTCATATCCGCAACCAAGCCTTGGAAAAATATGCGGCTTTCACTGCTTGGAAGCCAACAAATACACCTTTCCAACGATGTGAAAATCTTTGCAATTCTCGGCAATTTTTACTTTTTCAGTTTTTCGAAAAAATCGTGGGCTAACCCCTTGTCAGAAAAAAATAATTTTTTCATCATTGTTCCCGATCCCATCGATATATACATTTTAAGATAGGTCTTTGCAAGCCCTATAAATAGCTGCAAACTAAAACCTTCTGCGAGCCTTCGTTGCAGAAATATTTGAGGTTAACTAAAATTACAGAATTTCGACCCAGACATCCAAAAGTATCAATCTGTAAGTGGCGTCATATCCGCTTCCAAGCCTTGGAAAAATATGCGGCTTTCACTGCTTGGAAGCCAACAAATACACCTTTCCAACGATGTGAAAATCTTTGCGATTCTCGAAAATTTTTAGTTTTTCAGTTTTTCAAAAAAATCGTGGGCTAACCCCTTGTCAGAAAAAAATATTGTTTTCATCATTGTTCCCGATCCCATCGAGATATATGTTTTAAGATAGGTCTTTCCAAGCCCTATAAATGGCTGCAAACTAAAACCTTCTGCGAGCCTTCGTTGCAGAAATATTTGAGGTTAACTAAAATTATATATTTTCGACCCAGGCATCCAAAGTATCTATCTGTAAGTGGCGTCATATCCGCAACCAAGCCTTGGAAAAATATGCGGCTTTCACTGCTTGGAAGCCAACAAATACACCTTTCCAACGATGTGAAAATCTTTCTTCTCGACAATTTTTAGTTTTTCAGTTTTTCGAAAAAATCGTGGGCTAACCCCTTGTCAGAAAAAAATATTGTTTTCATCATTGTTCCCGATCCCATCGAGATATATGTTTTAAGATAGGTCTTTCCAAGCCCTATAAATGGCTGCAAACTAAAACCTTCTGCGAGCCTTCGTTGCAGAAATATTTGAAGCTAACTAAAATTACAGAATTTCGACCCAGACATCCAAAAGTATCTATCTGTAAGTGGCGTCATATCCGCAACCAAGCCTTGGAAAAATATGCGGCTTTCACTGCTTGGAAGCCAACAAATACACCTTTCCAACGATGTGAAAATCTTTGCAATTCTCGACAATTTTTAGTTTTTCAGTTTTTCGAAAAACCCTTGTCAGAAAAAAATTATTTTTTCATCATTGTTCCCGATCCCATCGATATATACATTTTAGGATAGGTCTTTTCAAGCCCTATAAATGGCTGCAAACTAAAACCTTCTGCAAGCTCTCGTTGCAGAAATATTTGAGGTTAACTAAAATTACATAATTTCGACCCAGGCATCCAAAAGTATCTATCTGTAAGTGGCGTCATATCCGCAACCAAGCCTTGGAAAAATATGCGGCTTTCACTGCTTGGAAGCCAACAAATACACCTTTCCAACGATGTGAAAATCTTTGCAATTCTCGGCAATTTTTACTTTTTCAGTTTTTCGAAAAAATCGTGGGCTAACCCCTTGTCAGAAAAAAATAATTTTTTCATCATTGTTCCCGATCCCATCGATATATACATTTTAAGATAGGTCTTTGCAAGCCCTATAAATAGCTGCAAACTAAAACCTTCTGCGAGCCTTCGTTGCAGAAATATTTGAGGTTAACTAAAATTACAGAATTTCGACCCAGACATCCAAAAGTATCAATCTGTAAGTGGCGTCATATCCGCTTCCAAGCCTTGGAAAAATATGCGGCTTTCACTGCTTGGAAGCCAACAAATACACCTTTCCAACGATGTGAAAATCTTTGCGATTCTCGAAAATTTTTAGTTTTTCAGTATTTCAAAAAAATCGTGGGCTAACCCCTTGTCAGAAAAAAATATTGTTTTCATCATTGTTCCCGATCCCATCGAGATATATGTTTTAAGATAGGTCTTTCCAAGCCCTATAAATGGCTGCAAACTAAAACCTTCTGCGAGCCTTCGTTGCAGAAATATTTGAGGTTAACTAAAATTATATATTTTCGACCCAGGCATCCAAAGTATCTATCTGTAAGTGGCGTCATATCCGCAACCAAGCCTTGGAAAAATATGCGGCTTTCACTGCTTGGAAGCCAACAAATACACCTTTCCAACGATGTGAAAATCTTTCTTCTCGACAATTTTTAGTTTTTCAGTTTTTCGAAAAAATCGTGGGCTAACCCCTTGTCAGAAAAAAATAATTTTTTCATCATTGTTCCCGATCCCATCGAGATATATATGTTTTAAGATAGGTCTTTCCAAGCCCTATAAATGGCTGCAAACTAAAACTTTCTGCGAGCCTTCGTTGCAGAAATATTTGATTTTAACTAAAATTACAGAATTTCGACCCAGACATCCAAAAGTATCTATCTGTAAGTGGCGTCATATCCGCAACCAAGCCTTGGAAAAATATGCGGCTTTCACTGCTTGGAAGCCAACAAATACACCTTTCCAACGATGTGAAAATCTTTGCGATTCTCGAAAATTTTTAGTTTTTCAGTTTTTAGAAAAAATCGTGGGCTAACCCCTTGTCAGAAAAAAATAATTTTTTCATCATTGTTCCTGATCCCATCGATATATACATTTTAAGATAGGTCTTTCCAAGCCCTATAAATGGCTGCAAACTAAAACCTTCTGCAAGCTCTCGTTGCAGAAATATTTGAGGTTAACTAAAATTACATAATTTCGACCCAGGCATCCAAAAGTATCTATCTGTAAGTGGCGTCATATCCGTAACCAAGCCTTGGAAAAATATGCGGCTTTCACTGCTTGGAAGCAAACAAATACACCTTTCCAACGATGTGAAATTCTTTGCGATTCTCGAAAATTTTTAGTTTTTCAGTTTTTCAAAAAAATCGTGGGCTAACCCCTTGTCAGAAAAAAATAATTTTTTCATCATTGTTCCCGATCCCATCGATATATACATTTTAAGATAGGTCTTTCCAAGCCCTATAAATGGCTGCAAACTAAAACCTTCTGCAAGCTCTCGTTGCAGAAATATTTGAGGTTAACTAAAATTACATAATTTCGACCCAGGCATCCAAAAGTATCTATCTGTAAGTGGCGTCATATCCGCAACCAAGCCTTGGAAAAATATGCGGCTTTCACTGCTTGGAAGCCAACAAATACACCTTTCCAACGATGTGAAAATCTTTGCAATTCTCGGCAATTTTTACTTTTTCAGTTTTTCGAAAAAATCGTGGGCTAACCCCTTGTCAGAAAAAAATAATTTTTTCATCATTGTTCCCGATCCCATCGATATATACATTTTAAGATAGGTCTTTGCAAGCCCTATAAATAGCTGCAAACTAAAACCTTCTGCGAGCCTTCGTTGCAGAAATATTTGAGGTTAACTAAAATTACAGAATTTCGACCCAGACATCCAAAAGTATCAATCTGTAAGTGGCGTCATATCCGCTTCCAAGCCTTGGAAAAATATGCGGCTTTCACTGCTTGGAAGCCAACAAATACACCTTTCCAACGATGTGAAAATCTTTGCGATTCTCGAAAATTTTTAGTTTTTCAGTTTTTCAAAAAAATCGTGGGCTAACCCCTTGTCAGAAAAAAATATTGTTTTCATCATTGTTCCCGATCCCATCGAGATATATGTTTTAAGATAGGTCTTTCCAAGCCCTATAAATGGCTGCAAACTAAAACCTTCTGCGAGCCTTCGTTGCAGAAATATTTGAGGTTAACTAAAATTATATATTTTCGACCCAGGCATCCAAAGTATCTATCTGTAAGTGGCGTCATATCCGCAACCAAGCCTTGGAAAAATATGCGGCTTTCACTGCTTGGAAGCCAACAAATACACCTTTCCAACGATGTGAAAATCTTTCTTCTCGACAATTTTTAGTTTTTCAGTTTTTCGAAAAAATCGTGGGCTAACCCCTTGTCAGAAAAAAATATTGTTTTCATCATTGTTCCCGATCCCATCGAGATATATGTTTTAAGATAGGTCTTTCCAAGCCCTATAAATGGCTGCAAACTAAAACCTTCTGCGAGCCTTCGTTGCAGAAATATTTGAAGCTAACTAAAATTACAGAATTTCGACCCAGACATCCAAAAGTATCTATCTGTAAGTGGCGTCATATCCGCAACCAAGCCTTGGAAAAATATGCGGCTTTCACTGCTTGGAAGCCAACAAATACACCTTTCCAACGATGTGAAAATCTTTGCAATTCTCGACAATTTTTAGTTTTTCAGTTTTTCGAAAAACCCTTGTCAGAAAAAAATTATTTTTTCATCATTGTTCCCGATCCCATCGATATATACATTTTAGGATAGGTCTTTTCAAGCCCTATAAATGGCTGCAAACTAAAACCTTCTGCAAGCTCTCGTTGCAGAAATATTTGAGGTTAACTAAAATTACATAATTTCGACCCAGGCATCCAAAAGTATCTATCTGTAAGTGGCGTCATATCCGCAACCAAGCCTTGGAAAAATATGCGGCTTTCACTGCTTGGAAGCCAACAAATACACCTTTCCAACGATGTGAAAATCTTTGCAATTCTCGGCAATTTTTACTCTTTCAGTTTTTCGAAAAAATCGTGGGCTAACCCCTTGTCAGAAAAAAATAATTTTTTCATCATTGTTCCCGATCCCATCGATATATACATTTTAAGATAGGTCTTTGCAAGCCCTATAAATAGCTGCAAACTAAAACCTTCTGCGAGCCTTCGTTGCAGAAATATTTGAGGTTAACTAAAATTACAGAATTTCGACCCAGACATCCAAAAGTATCAATCTGTAAGTGGCGTCATATCCGCTTCCAAGCCTTGGAAAAATATGCGGCTTTCACTGCTTGGAAGCCAACAAATACACCTTTCCAACGATGTGAAAATCTTTGCGATTCTCGAAAATTTTTAGTTTTTCAGTATTTCAAAAAAATCGTGGGCTAACCCCTTGTCAGAAAAAAATATTGTTTTCATCATTGTTCCCGATCCCATCGAGATATATGTTTTAAGATAGGTCTTTCCAAGCCCTATAAATGGCTGCAAACTAAAACCTTCTGCGAGCCTTCGTTGCAGAAATATTTGAGGTTAACTAAAATTATATATTTTCGACCCAGGCATCCAAAGTATCTATCTGTAAGTGGCGTCATATCCGCAACCAAGCCTTGGAAAAATATGCGGCTTTCACTGCTTGGAAGCCAACAAATACACCTTTCCAACGATGTGAAAATCTTTCTTCTCGACAATTTTTAGTTTTTCAGTTTTTCGAAAAAATCGTGGGCTAACCCCTTGTCAGAAAAAAATAATTTTTTCATCATTGTTTCCGATCCCATCGAGATATATATGTTTTAAGATAGGTCTTTCCAAGCCCTATAAATGGCTGCAAACTAAAACTTTCTGCGAGCCTTCGTTGCAGAAATATTTGATTTTAACTAAAATTACAGAATTTCGACCCAGACATCCAAAAGTATCTATCTGTAAGTGGCGTCATATCCGCAACCAAGCCTTGGAAAAATATGCGGCTTTCACTGCTTGGAAGCCAACAAATACACCTTTCCAACGATGTGAAAATCTTTGCAATTCTCGACAATTTTTAGTTTTTCAGTTTTTCGAAAAAATCGTGGGCTAACCCCTTGTCAGAAAAAAATATTTTTTTCATCATTGTTCCCGATCCCATCGAGATATATGTTTTAAGATAGGTCTTTCCAAGCCCTATAAAAGGCTGAAAACTAAAACCTTCTGCGAGCCTTCGTTGCAGAAATATTTGAGGTTAACTAAAATTACAGAAATTCGACCCAGACATCCAAAAATATCTATCTGTAAGTGGCGTCATATCCGCAACCAAGCCTTCGAAAAATATGCGGCTTTCACTGCTTGGAAGCCAACAAATACACCTTTCCAACGATGTGAAAATCTTTGCAATTCTCGACAATTTTTAGTTTTTCAGTTTTTCGAAAAAATCGTGGGCTAACCCCTTGTCAGAAAAAAATAATTTTTTCATCATTGTTCCCGATCCCATCGAGATAATTATATGTTTAAAGATAGGTCTTTTCAAGCCCTATAAATGGCTGCAAACTAAAACCTACTGCGAGCCTTCGTTGCAGAAATATTTGAGGTTAACTAAAATTACAGAATTTCGACCCAGACATCCAAAAGTATCTATCTGTAAGTGGCGTCATATCCGCAACCAAGCCTTGGAAAAATATGCGGCTTTCACTGCTTGGAAGCCAACAAATACACCTTTCCAACGATGTGAAAATCTTTGCAATTCTCGACAATTTTTATTTTTTCAGTTTTTCGAAAAAATCGTGGGCTAACCCCTTGTCAGAAAAAAATATTTTTTTCATCATTGTTCCCGATCCCATCGAGATATATGTTTTAAGATAGGTCTTTCCAAGCCCTATAAAAGGCTGAAAACTAAAACCTTCTGCGAGCCTTCGTTGCAGAAATATTTGAGGTTAACTAAAATTACAGAAATTCGACCCAGACATCCAAAAGTATCTATCTGTAAGTGGCGTCATATCCGCAACCAAGCCTTCGAAAAATATGCGGCTTTCACTGCTTGGAAGCCAACAAATACACCTTTCCAACGATGTGAAAATCTTTGCAATTCTCGACAATTTTTAGTTTTTCAGTTTTTCGAAAAAATCGTGGGCTAACCCCTTGTCAGAAAAAAATAATTTTTTCATCATTGTTCCCGATCCCATCGAGATAATTATATGTTTAAAGATAGGTCTTTTCAAGCCCTATAAATGGCTGCAAACTAAAACCTACTGCGAGCCTTCGTTGCAGAAATATTTGAGGTTAACTAAAATTACAGAATTTCGACCCAGACATCCAAAAGTATCTATCTGTAAGTGGCGTCATATCCGCAACCAAGCCTTGGAAAAATATGCGGCTTTCACTGCTTGGAAGCCAACAAATACACCTTTCCAACGATGTGAAAATCTTTGCAATTCTCGACAATTTTTAGTTTTTCAGTTTTTCGAAAAAATCGTGGGCTAACCCCTTGTCAGAAAAAAATAATTTTTTCATCATTGTTCCCGATCCCATCGAGATAATTATATGTTTAAAGATAGGTCTTTTCAAGCCCTATAAATGGCAGAAAACTAAAACCTACTGCGAGCCTTCGTTGCAGAAATATTTGAGGTTAACTAAAATTACAGAATTTCGACCCAGACATCCAAAAGTATCTATCTGTAAGTGGCGTCATATCCGCAACCAAGCCTTGGAAAAATATGCGGCTTTCACTGCTTGGAAGCCAACAAATACACCTTTCCAACGATGTGAAAATCTTTGCAATTCTCGACAATTTTTAGTTTTTCAGTTTTTCGAAAAAATCGTGGGCTAACCCCTTGTCAGAAAAAAATAATTTTTTCATCATTGTTCCCGATCCCATCGAGATAATTATATGTTTAAAGATAGGTCTTTTCAAGCCCTATAAATGGCTGCAAACTAAAACCTACTGCGAGCCTTCGTTGCAGAAATATTTGAGGTTAACTAAAATTACAGAATTTCGACCCAGACATCCAAAAGTATCTATCTGTAAGTGGCGTCATATCCGCAACCAAGCCTTGGAAAAATATGCGGCTTTCACTGCTTGGAAGCCAACAAATACACCTTTCCAACGATGTGAAAATCTTTGCAATTCTCGACAATTTTTAGTTTTTCAGTTTTTCGACAAAATCGTGGGCTAACCCCTTGTCAGAAAAAAATATTTTTTTCATCATTGTTCCCGATCCCATCGAGATATATGTTTTAAGATAGGTCTTTCCAAGCCCTATAAATGGCTGCAAACTAAAACCTTCTGCGAGCTCTCGTTGCAGAAATATTTGAGGTTAACTAAAATTACAGAATTTCGACCCAGACAACCAAAAGTATCTATCTGTAAGTGGCGTCATATCCGCAACCAAGCCTTGAAAAATTATGCGGCTTTAACTGCTTGGAAGCCAACAAATACACCTTTCCAACGATGTGAAAATCTTTGCAATTCTCGACAATTTTTAGTTTTTCAGTTTTTCGAAAAAATCGTGGGAAAAAAAATCGTGTCAGAAAAAAATAATTTTTTCATCATTGTTCCCGATCCCATCGAAATATACATTTTAAGATAGGTCTTTGCAAGCCCTATAAATGGCTGCAAACTAAAACCTTCTGCGAGCCTTCGTTGCAGAAATATTTGAGGCTAACTAAAATTACAGAATTTCGACCCAGACATCCAAAAGTATCTATCTGTAAGTGGCGTCATATCCGCAACCAAGCCTTGGAAAAATATGCGGCTTTCACTGCTTGGAAGCCAACAAATACACCTTTCCAACGATGTGAAAATCTTTGCAATTCTCGACAATTTTTAGTTTTTCAGTTTTTCGAAAAAATCGTGGGAAAAAAAATCGTGTCAGAAAAAAATAATTTTTTCATCATTGTTCCCGATCCCATCGAAATATACATTTTAAGATAGGTCTTTGCAAGCCCTATAAATGGCTGCAAACTAAAACCTTCTGCGAGCCTTCGTTGCAGAAATATTTGAGGCTAACTAAAATTACAGAATTTCGACCCAGACATCCAAAAGTATCTATCTGTAAGTGGCGTCATATCCGCAACCAAGCCTTGGAAAAATATGCGGCTTTCACTGCTTGGAAGCCAACAAATACACCTTTCCAACGATGTGAAAATCTTTGCAATTCTCGACAATTTTTAGTTCTTCAATTTTTTGAAAAAATCGTGGGCTAACCCCTTGCCAGAAAAAAATAATTTTTTCATCATTATTCCCGATCCCATCGAGATATATGTTTTAAGATAGGTCTTTCCAAGCCCTATAAATGGCTGCAAACTTAAACCTTCTGCGAGCCTTCGTTGCAGAAATATTTGAGGTTAACTAAAATTACAGAATTTCGACCCAGACATCCAAAAGTATCTATTTGTAAGTGGCGTCATATCCGCAACCAAGCCTTGGAAAAATATGCGGCTTTCACTGCTTGGAAGCCAACAAATACACCTTTCCAACGATGTGAAAATCTTTGCAATTCTCGACAATTTTTAGTTTTTCAGTTTTTCGAAAAAATCGTGGGCTAACCCCTTGTCAGAAAAAAATATTTTTTTCATCATTGTTCCCGATCCCATCGATATATACATTTTAAGATAGGTCTTTCCAAGCCCTATCAATGGCTGCAAACTAAAACTTTCTGCGAGCCTTCGTTGCAGAAATATTTGAGGTTAACTAAAATTACAGAATTTCGACCCAGACATCCAAAAGTATCTATCTGTAAGTGGCGTCATATCCGCAACAAAGCCTTCGAAAAATATGCGGCTTTCACTGCTTGGAAGCCAACAAATACACCTTTCCAACGATGTGAAAATCTTTGCAATTCTCGACAGTTTTTAGTTTTTCAGTTTTTCGAAAAAATCGTGGGCTAACCCCTTGCCAGAAAAAAATATTTTTTTCATCATTGTTCCCGATCCCATCGAGATATATGTTTTAAGATAGGTCTTTCCAAGCCCTATAAACGACTGAAAACTTAAACCTTCCGCGAGCCTTCGTTGCAGAAATATTTGAGGTTAACTAAAATTACAGAATTTCGACCCAGACATCCAAAAGTATCTATTTGTAAGTGGCGTCATATCCGCAACAAAGCCTTCGAAAAATATGCGGCTTTCACTGCTTGGAAGCCAACAAATACACCTTTCCAACGATGTGAAAATCTTTGCAATTCTCGACAATTTTTAGTTTTTCAGTTTTTCGGAAAATCGTAGGCTAACCCCTTGTAAGAAAAAAATATTTTTTTCATCATTGTTCCCGATCCCATCGAGATATATATGTTTTAAGATAGGTCTTTCCAAGCCCTATAAATGGCTGCAAACTAAAACCTTCTGCGAGCTCTCGTTGCAGAAATATTTGAGGTTAACTAAAATTACAGAATTTCGACCCAGACAACCAAAAGTATCTATGCGTAAGTGGCGTCATATCCGCAACGAAGCCTTGGAAAAATATGCGGCTTTCACTGCTTGGAAGCCAACAAATACACCTTTCCAACGATGTGAAAATCTTTGCAATTCTCGACAATTTTTAGTTTTTCAGTTTTTCGAAAAAATCGTGGGCTAACCCCTTGTCAGAAAAAAATAATTTTTTCATCATTGTTCCCGATCCCATCGATATATACATTTTAAGATAGGTCTTTCCAAGCCCTATAAATGGCTGCAAACTAAAACCTTCTGCAAGCTCTCGTTGCAGAAATATTTAAGGTTAACTAAAATTACAGAATTTGGACCCAGACAACCAAAAGTATCTATCTGTAAGTGGCGTCATATCCGCAACAAAGCCTTCGAAAAATATGCGGCTTTCACTGCTTGGAAGCCAACAAATACACCTTTCCAACGATGTGAAAATCTTTGCAATTCTCGACAGTTTTTAGTTTTTCAGTTTTTCGAAAAAATCGCCAGAAAAAAATATTTTTTTCATCATTGTTCCCGATCCCATCGAGATATATGTTTTAAGATAGGTCTTTCCAAGCCCTATAAACGACTGAAAACTTAAACCTTCTGCGAGCCTTCGTTGCAGAAATATTTGAGGTTAACTAAAATTACAGAATTTCGACCCAGACATCCAAAAGTATCTATCTGTAAGTGGCGTCATATCCGCAACCAAGCCTTCGAAAAATATGCGGCTTTCACTGCTTGGAAGCCAACAAATACACCTTTCCAACGATGTGAAAATCTTTGCAATTCTCGACAATTTTTAGTTTTTCAGTTTTTCGAAAAAATCGTGGGCTAACCCCTTGTCAGAAAAAAATAATTTTTTCATCATTGTTCCCGATCCCATCGAGATAATTATATGTTTAAAGATAGGTCTTTTCAAGCCCTATAAATGGCTGCAAACTAAAACCTACTGCGAGCCTTCGTTGCAGAAATATTTGAGGTTAACTAAAATTACAGAATTTCGACCCAGACATCCAAAAGTATCTATCTGTAAGTGGCGTCATATCTGCAACCAAGCCTTGGAAAAATATGCGGCTTTCACTGCTTGGAAGCCAACAAATACACCTTTCCAACGATGTGAAAATCTTTGCAATTCTCGACAATTTTTAGTTCTTCAATTTTTTGAAAAAATCGTGGGCTAACCCCTTGCCAGGCGGATATGACGCCACTTACAAATAGATACTTTTGGATGTCTGGGTCGAAATTCTGTAATTTTAGTTAACCTCAAATATTTCTGCAACGAAGGCTCGCAGAAGGTTTAAGTTTTCAGTCGTTTATAGGGCTTGGAAAGACCTATCTTAAAACATATATCTCGATGGGATCGGGAACAATGATGAAAAAAATATTTTTTTCTGGCCCACGATTTTTTCAAAAAATTGAAGAACTAAAAATTGTCGAGAATTGCAAAGATTTTCACATCGTTGGAAAGGTGTATTTGTTGGCTTCCAAGCAGTGAAAGCCGCATATTTTTCCAAGGCTTGGTTGCGGATATGACGCCACTTACAGATAGATACTTTTGGATGTCTGGGTCGAAATTCTGTAATTTTAGTTAACCTCAAATATTTCTGCAACGAAGGCTCGCAGAAGGTTTAAGTTTTCAGTCGTTTATAGGGCTTGGGAAGACCTATCTTAAAACATATATCTCGATGGGATCGGGAACAATGATGAAAAAAATATTTTTTTCTGGCCCACGATTTTTTCAAAAAATTGAAGAACTAAAAATTGTCGAGAATTGCAAAGATTTTCACATCGTTGGAAAGGTGTATTTGTTGGCTTCCAAGCAGTGAAAGCCGCATATTTTTCCAAGGCTTGGTTGCGGATATGACGCCACTTACAGATAGATACTTTTGGATGTCTGGGTCGAAATTCTGTAATTTTAGTTAACCTCAAATATTTCTGCAACGAAGGCTCGCAGAAGGTTTTAGTTTTCAGCCTTTTATAGGGCTTGGAAAGACCTATCTTAAAATGTATAAAAATAGGGGATCGGGAACAATGATGAAAAAATTATTTTTTTCTGACAAGGGGTTGTTAGCCCACGATTTTTTCGAAAAACTGAAAAACTAAAAATTGTCGAGAATTGCAAAGATTTTCACATCGTTGGAAAGGTGTATTTGTTGGCTTCCAAGCAGTGAAAGCCGCATATTTTTCGAAGGCTTGGTTGCGGATATGACGCCACTTACAGATAGATACTTTTGGATGTCTGGGTCGAAATTCTGTAATTTTAGTTAACCTCAAATATTTCTGCAACGAAGGCTCGCAGAAGGTTTAAGTTTTCAGTCGTTTATAGGGCTTGGAAAGACCTATCTTAAAACATATATCTCGATGGGATCGGGAACAATGATGAAAAAAATATTTTTTTCTGGCCCACGATTTTTTCAAAAAATTGAAGAACTAAAAATTGTCGAGAATTGCAAAGATTTTCACATCGTTGGAAAGGTGTATTTGTTGGCTTCCAAGCAGTGAAAGCCGCATATTTTTCGAAGGCTTGGTTGCGGATATGACGCCACTTACAGATAGATACTTTTGGATGTCTGGGTCGAAATTCTGTAATTTTAGTTAACCTCAAATATTTCTGCAACGAAGGCTCGCAGAAGGTTTTAGTTTTCAGCCTTTTATAGGGCTTGGAAAGACCTATCTTAAAATGTATAAAAATATGGGATCGGGAACAATGATGAAAAAAATATTTTTTTCTTACAAGGGGTTAGCCTACGATTTTTCGAAAAACTGAAAAACTAAAAATTGTCGAGAATTGCAAAGATTTTCACATCGTTGGAAAGGTGTATTTGTTGGCTTCCAAGCAGTGAAAGCCGCATATTTTTCGAAGGCTTGGTTGCGGATATGACGCCACTTACAGATAGATACTTTTGGTTGTCTGGGTCGAAATTCTGTAATTTTAGTTAACCTCAAATATTTCTGCAACGAGAGCTCGCAGAAGGTTTTAGTTTGCAGCCATTTATAGGGCTTGGAAAGACCTATCTTGAAATGTATATATCGATGGGATCGGGAACAATGATGAAAAAATTATTTTTTTCTGACAAGGGGTTAGCCCACGATTTTTTCGAAAAACTGAAAAACTAAAAATTGTCGAGAATTGCAAAGATTTTCACATCGTTGGAAAGGTGTATTTGTTGGCTTCCAAGCAGTGAAAGCCGCATATTTTTCGAAGGCTTGGTTGCGGATATGACGCCACTTACAGATAGATACTTTTGGTTGTCTGGGTCGAAATTCTGTAATTTTAGTTAACCTCAAATATTTCTGCAACGAGAGCTCGCAGAAGGTTTTAGTTTGCAGCCATTTATAGGGCTTGGAAAGACCTATCTTGAAATGTATATATCGATGGGATCGGGAACAATGATGAAAAAATTATTTTTTTCTGACAAGGGGTTAGCCCACGATTTTTTCGAAAAACTGAAAAACTAAAAACTGTCGAGAATTGCAAAGATTTTCACATCGTTGGAAAGGTATATTTGTTGGCTTCCAAGCAGTGAAAGCCGCATATTTTTCCAAGGCTTGGTTGCGGATATGACGCCACTTACAGATAGATACTTTTGGATGTCTGGGTCGAAATTCTGTAATTTTAGTTAGCTTCAAATATTTCTGCAACGAAGGCTCGCAGAAGGTTTTAGTTTGCAGCCATTTATAGGGCTTGCAAAGACCTATCTTAAAATGTATATATCGATGGGATCGGGAACAATGATGAAAAAATTATTTTTTTCTGACAAGGGGTTAGCCCACGATTTTTTCGAAAAACTGAAAAACTAAAAATTGTCGAGAATTGCAAAGATTTTCACATCGTTGGAAAGGTGTATTTGTTGGCTTCCAAGCAGTGAAAGCCGCATATTTTTCCAAGGCTTGGTTGCGGATATGACGCCACTTACAGATAGATACTTTTGGATGTCTGGGTCGAAATTCTGTAATTTTAGTTAGCTTCAAATATTTCTGCAACGAAGGCTCGCTGAAGGTTTTAGTTTGCAGCCATTTATAGGGCTTGCAAAGACCTATCTTAAAATGTATATATCGATGGGATCGGGAACAATGATGAAAAAATTATTTTTTTCTGACAAGGGGTTAGCCCACGATTTTTTCGAAAAACTGAAAAACTAAAAATTGTCGAGAATTGCAAAGATTTTCACATCGTTGGAAAGGTGTATTTGTTGGCTTCCAAGCAGTGAAAGCCGCATATTTTTCCAAGGCTTGGAAGCGGATATGACGCCACTTACAGATTGATACTTTTGGATGTCTGGGTCGAAATTCTGTAATTTTAGTTAACCTCAAATATTTCTGCAACGAAGGCTCGCAGAAGGTTTTAGTTTGCAGCCATTTATAGGGCTTGCAAAGACCTATCTTAAAATGTATATATCGATGGGATCGGGAACAATGATGAAAAAATTATTTTTTTCTGACAAGGGGTTAGCCCACGATTTTTTCGAAAAACTGAAAAACTAAAAATTGTCGAGAATTGCAAAGATTTTCACATCGTTGGAAAGGTGTATTTGTTGGCTTCCAAGCAGTGAAAGCCGCATATTTTTCCAAGGCTTGGTTGCGGATATGACGCCACTTACAGATAGATACTTTTGGTTGTCTGGGTCCAAATTCTGTAATTATAGTTAACCTCAAATATTTCTGCAACGAAGGCTCGCAGAAGGTTTTAGTTTGCAGCCATTTATAGGGCTTGAAAAGACCTATCTTAAAATGTATATATCGATGGGATCGGGAACAATGATGAAAAAATTATTTTTTTCTGACAAGGGGTTAGCCCACGATTTTTTCGAAAAACTGAAAAACTAAAAATTGTCGAGAATTGCAAAGATTTTCACATCGTTGGAAAGGTGTATTTGTTGGCTTCCAAGCAGTGAAAGCCGCATATTTTTCCAAGGCTTGGTTGCGGATATGACGCCACTTACAGATAGATACTTTTGGATGTCTCGGTCGAAATTCTGTAATTTTAGTTAGCCTCAAATATTTCTGCAACGAAGGCTCGCAGAAGGTTTTAGTTTGCAGCCATTTATAGGGCTTGCAAAGACCTATCTTAAAATGTATATATCGATGGGATCGGGAACAATGATGAAAAAATTATTATTTTTTTCTGACAAGGGGTTAGCCCACGATTTTTTCGAAAAACTGAAAAACTAAAAATTGTCGAGAATTGCAAAGATTTTCACATCGTTGGAAAGGTGTATTTGTTGGCTTCCAAGCAGTGAAAGCCGCATATTTTTCCAAGGCTTGGTTGCGGATATGACGCCACTTACAGATAGATACTTTTGGATGTCTGGGTCGAAATTCTGTAATTTTAGTTAAAATCAAATATTTCTGCAACGAAGGCTCGCAGAAGGTTTTAGTTTGCAGCCATTTATAGGGCTTGGAAAGACCTATCTTAAAATGTATATCTCGATGGGATCGGGAACAATGATGAAAACAATATATTTTTCTGACAAGGGGTTAGCCCACGATTTTTTTGAAAAACTGAAAAACTAAAAATTTTCGAGAATCGCAAAGATTTTCACATCGTTGGAAAGGTGTATTTGTTGGCTTCCAAGCAGTGAAAGCCGCATATTTTTCCAAGGCTTGGAAGCGGATATGACGCCACTTACAGATTGATACTTTTGGATGTCTGGGTCGAAATTCTGTAATTTTAGTTAACCTCAAATATTTCTGCAACGAAGGCTCGCAGAAGGTTTTAGTTTTCTGCCATTTATAGGGCTTAAAAAGACCTATCTTAAAATGTATATATCGATGGGATCGGGAACAATGATGAAAAAAATATTTTTTTCTGACAAGGGGTTAGCCCACGATTTTTTTGAAAAACTGAAAAACTAAAAATTTTCGAGAATCGCAAAGATTTTCACATCGTTGGAAAGGTGTATTTGTTGGCTTCCAAGCAGTGAAACCCGCATATTTTTCCAAGGCTTTGTTGCGGATATGACGCCACTTATAGATAGATACTTTTGGTTGTCTGGGTCGAAATTTCGTAATTTTAGTTAACCTCAAATATTTCTGCAACGAGAGCTTGCAGAAGGTTTTAGTTTGCAGCCATTTATAGGCCACTTACAGATAGATACTTTTGATTGTCTGGGTCGAAAATATATAATTTTAGTTAACCTCAAATATTTCTGCAACGAGAGCTTGCAGAAGGTTTTAGTTTGCAGCCATTTATAGGGCTTGGAAAGACCTATCTTAAAATGTATATATCGATGGGATCGGGAACAATGATGAAAAAATTATTTTTTTCTGACAAGGGGTTAGCCCACGATTTTTTCGAAAAACTGAAAAACTAAAAATTGTCGAGAATTGCAAAGATTTTCACATCGTTGGAAAGGTGTATTTGTTGGCTTCCAAGCAGTGAAAGCCGCATATTTTTCCAAGGCTTGGTTGCGGATATGACGCCACTTACAGATAGATACTTTTGGTTGTCTGGGTCCAAATTCTGTAATTTTAGTTAACCTCAAATATTTCTGCAACGAGAGCTTGCAGAAGGTTTTAGTTTGCAGCCATTTATAGGGCTTGGAAAGACCTATCTTAAAACATATATATCTCGATGGGATCGGGAACAATGATGAAAAAATTATTTTTTTCTGACAAGGGGTTAGCCCACGATTTTTTCGAAAAACTGAAAAACTAAAAATTGTCGAGAATTGCAAAGATTTTCACATCGTTGGAAAGGTGTATTTGTTGGCTTCCAAGCAGTGAAAGCCGCATATTTTTCCAAGGCTTGGTTGCGGATATGACGCCACTTACAGATAGATACTTTTGGATGCCTGGGTCGAAATTATGTAATTTTAGTTAACCTCAAATATTTCTGCAACGAAGGCTCGTAGAAGGTTTTAGTTTGCAGCCATTTATAGGGCTTGGAAAGACCTATCTTAAAATGTATATATCGATGGGATCGGGAACAATGATGAAAAAATTATTTTTTTCTGACAAGGGGTTATTTTTTCGAAAAACTGAAAAACTAAAAATTGTCGAGAATTGCAAAGATTTGCACATCGTTGGAAAGGTGTATTTGTTGGCTTCCAAGCAGTGAAAGCCGCATATTTTTCCAAGGCTTGGTTGCGGATATGACACCACTTACAGATAGATACTTTTGAATGTCTGGGTCGAAATTCTGTAATTTTAGTTAACCTCAAATATTTCTGCAACGAAGGCTCGCAGAAGGTTTTAGTGTGCAGCCATTTATAGGGCTTGCAAAGACCTATCTTAAAATGTATATATCGATGGGATCGGGAACAATGATGAAAAAATTATTTTTTTCTGACAAGGGGTTAGCCCACGATTTTTTCGAAAAACTGAAAAACTAAAAACTGTCGAGAAGAAAGATTTTCACGTCGTTGGAAAGGTGTATTTGTTGGCTTCCAAGCAGTGAAAGCCGCATATTTTTCCAAGGCTTGGTTGCGGATATGACGCCACTTACAGATAGATACTTTTGGTTGTCTGGGTCCAAATTCTGTAATTTTAGTTAACCTCAAATATTTCTGCAACGAGAGCTTGCAGAAGGTTTTAGTTTGCAGCCATTTATAGGGCTGGAAAGACCTATCTTAAAACACATATATCTCGATGGGATCGGGAACAATGATGAACAAATTATTTTTTCTGACCAGGGGTTAGCCCACGATTTTTTCGAAAAACTGAAAAACTAAAAATTGTCGAGAAATGCAAAGATTTTCACATCGTTGGAAAGGTGTATTTGTTGGCTTCCAAGCAGTGAAAGCCGCATATTTTTCCAAGGCTTGGTTGCGAATATGACGCCACTTACAGATAGATACTTTTGGTTGTCTGGGTCCAAATTCTGTTAATTTAGTTAACCTCAAATATTTCTGCAACGAGAGCTTGCAGAAGGTTTTATTTTGCAGCCATTTTTAGGGCTTGGAAAGACCTATCTTAAAACATATATATCTCGATGGGATCGGGAACAATGATGAAAAAAATATTTTTTTCTGACAAGGGGTTAGCCCACGATTTTTCGAAAAACTGAAAAACTAAAAATTGTCGAGAATTGCAAAGATTTTCACATCGTTGGAAAGGTGTATTTGTTGGCTTCCAAGCAGTGAAAGCCGCATATTTTTCCAAGGCTTGGTTGTGGATATGACGCCACTTACAGATAGATACTTTTGGTTGTCTGGGTCCAAATTCTGTAATTTTAGTTAACCTCAAATATTTCTGCAACGAGAGCTTGCAGAAGGTTTTAGTTTGCAGCCATTTATAGGGCTTGGAAAGACCTATCTTAAAACATATATATCTCGATGGGATCGGGAACAATGATGAAAAAATTATTTTTTTCTGACAAGGGGTTAGCCCACGATTTTTTCGAAAAACTGAAAAACTAAAAATTGTCGAGAATTGCAAAGATTTTCACATCGTTGGAAAGGTGTATTTGTTGGCTTCCAAGCAGTGAAAGCCGCATATTTTTCCAAGGCTTGGTTGCGGATATGACGCCACTTACAGATAGATACTTTTGGTTGTCTGGGTCCAAATTCTGTTAATTTAGTTAACCTCAAATATTTCTGCAACGAGAGCTTGCAGAAGGTTTTATTTTGCAGCCATTTTTAGGGCTTGGAAAGACCTATCTTAAAACATATATATCTCGATGGGATCGGGAACAATGATGAAAAAAATATTTTTTTCTGACAAGGGGTTAGCCCACGATTTTTCGAAAAACTGAAAAACTAAAAATTGTCGAGAATTGCAAAGATTTTCACATCGTTGGAAAGGTGTATTTGTTGGCTTCCAAGCAGTGAAAGCCGCATATTTTTCCAAGGCTTGGTTGTGGATATGACGCCACTTACAGATAGATACTTTTGGTTGTCTGGGTCCAAATTCTGTAATTTTAGTTAACCTCAAATATTTCTGCAACGAGAGCTTGCAGAAGGTTTTAGTTTGCAGCCATTTATAGGGCTTGGAAAGACCTATCTTAAAATGTATATCTCGATGGGATCGGGAACAATGATGAAAAAATTATTTTTTTCTGACAAGGGGTTAGCCCACGATTTTTTCGAAAAACTGAAAAACTAAAAATTGTCGAGAATTGCAAAGATTTTCACATCGTTGGAAAGGTGTATTTGTTGGCTTCCAAGCAGTGAAAGCCGCATATTTTTCCAAGGCTTGGTTGCGGATATGACGCCACTTACAGATAGATACTTTTGGTTGTCTGGGTCCAAATTCTGTAATTTTAGTTAAAATCAAATATTTCTGCAACGAAGGCTCGCAGAAAGTTTTAGTTTGCAGCCATTTGTAGGGCTTGGAAAGACCTATCTTAAAATGTATATATCGATGGGATCGGGAAAAATGATGAAAAAATTATTTTTTTCTGACAAGGGGTTAGCCCACGATTTTTTCGAAAAACTGAAAAACTAAAAATTGTCGAGAATTGCAAAGATTTGCACATCGTTGGAAAGGTGTATTTGTTGGCTTCCAAGCAGTGAAAGCCGCATATTTTTCCAAGGCTTGGTTGCGGATATGACGCCACTTACAGATAGATACTTTTGGTTGTCTGGGTCCAAATTCTGTTAATTTAGTTAACCTCAAATATTTCTGCAACGAGAGCTTGCAGAAGGTTTTAGTTTGCAGCCATTTATAGGGCTTGGAAAGACCTATCTTAAAATGTATATATCGATGGGATCGGGAACAATGATGAAAAAATTATTTTTTTCTGACAAGGGGTTATTTTTTCGAAAAACTGAAAAACTAAAAATTGTCGAGAATTGCAAAGATTTGCACATCGTTGGAAAGGTGTATTTGTTGGCTTCCAAGCAGTGAAAGCCGCATATTTTTCCAAGGCTTGGTTGCGGATATGACGCCACTTACAGATAGATACTTTTGGATGTCTGGGTCGAAATTCTGTAATTTTAGTTAACCTCAAATATTTCTGCAACGAAGGCTCGCAGAAGGTTTTAGTTTGCAGCCATTTATTGGGCTTGCAAAGACCTATCTTAAAATGTATATATCGATGGGATCGGGAACAATGATGAAAAAATTATTTTTTTCTGACAAAGGGTTAGCCCACGATTTTTTCGAAAAACTGAAAAACTAAAAATTGTCGAGAATTGCAAAGATTTGCACATCGTTGGAAAGGTGTATTTGTTGGCTTCCAAGCAGTGAAAGCCGCATATTTTTCCAAGGCTTGGTTGCGGATATGACGCCACTTACAGATAGATACTTTTGGATGTCTGGGTCGAAATTCTGTAATTTTAGTTAACCTCAAATATTTCTGCAACGAAGGCTCGCAGAAGGTTTTAGTTTGCAGCCATTTATAGGGCTTGCAAAGACCTATCTTGAAATGTATATATCGATGGGATCGGGAACAATGATGAACAAATTATTTTTTCTGACCAGGGGTTAGCCCACGATTTTTTCGAAAAACTGAAAAACTAAAAATTGTCGAGAAATGCAAAGATTTTCACATCGTTGGAAAGGTGTATTTGTTGGCTTCCAAGCAGTGAAAGCCGCATATTTTTCCAAGGCTTGGTTGCGAATATGACGCCACTTACAGATAGATACTTTTGGTTGTCTGGGTCCAAATTCTGTTAATTTAGTTAACCTCAAATATTTCTGCAACGAGAGCTTGCAGAAGGTTTTATTTTGCAGCCATTTTTAGGGCTTGGAAAGACCTATCTTAAAATGTATATATCGATGGGATCGGGAACAATGATGAAAAAATTATTTTTTTCTGACAAGGGGTTATTTTTTCGAAAAACTGAAAAACTAAAAATTGTCGAGAATTGCAAAGATTTGCACATCGTTGGAAAGGTGTATTTGTTGGCTTCCAAGCAGTGAAAGCCGCATATTTTTCCAAGGCTTGGTTGCGGATATGACGCCACTTACAGATAGATACTTTTGGATGTCTGGGTCGAAATTCTGTAATTTTAGTTAACCTCAAATATTTCTGCAACGAAGGCTCGCAGAAGGTTTTAGTTTGCAGCCATTTATTGGGCTTGCAAAGACCTATCTTAAAATGTATATATCGATGGGATCGGGAACAATGATGAAAAAATTATTTTTTTCTGACAAAGGGTTAGCCCACGATTTTTTCGAAAAACTGAAAAACTAAAAATTGTCGAGAATTGCAAAGATTTTCACATCGTTGGAAAGGTGTATTTGTTGGCTTCCAAGCAGTGAAAGCCGCATATTTTTCCAAGGCTTGGTTGCGGATATGACGCCACTTACAGATAGATACTTTTGGATGTCTGGGTCGAAATTCTGTAATTTTAGTTAACCTCAAATATTTCTGCAACGAAGGCTCGCAGAAGGTTTTAGTTTGCAGCCATTTATAGGGCTTGCAAAGACCTATCTTGAAATGTATATATCGATGGGATCGGGAACAATGATGAACAAATTATTTTTTCTGACCAGGGGTTAGCCCACGATTTTTTCGAAAAACTGAAAAACTAAAAATTGTCGAGAAATGCAAAGATTTTCACATCGTTGGAAAGGTGTATTTGTTGGCTTCCAAGCAGTGAAAGCCGCATATTTTTCCAAGGCTTGGTTGCGAATATGACGCCACTTACAGATAGATACTTTTGGTTGTCTGGGTCCAAATTCTGTTAATTTAGTTAACCTCAAATATTTCTGCAACGAGAGCTTGCAGAAGGTTTTATTTTGCAGCCATTTTTAGGGCTTGGAAAGACCTATCTTAAAACATATATATCTCGATGGGATCGGGAACAATGATGAAAAAAATATTTTTTTCTGACAAGGGGTTAGCCCACGATTTTTCGAAAAACTGAAAAACTAAAAATTGTCGAGAATTGCAAAGATTTTCACATCGTTGGAAAGGTGTATTTGTTGGCTTCCAAGCAGTGAAAGCCGCATATTTTTCCAAGGCTTGGTTGTGGATATGACGCCACTTACAGATAGATACTTTTGGTTGTCTGGGTCCAAATTCTGTAATTTTAGTTAACCTCAAATATTTCTGCAACGAGAGCTTGCAGAAGGTTTTAGTTTGCAGCCATTTATAGGGCTTGGAAAGACCTATCTTAAAACATATATATCTCGATGGGATCGGGAACAATGATGAAAAAATTATTTTTTTCTGACAAGGGGTTAGCCCACGATTTTTTCGAAAAACTGAAAAACTAAAAATTGTCGAGAATTGCAAAGATTTTCACATCGTTGGAAAGGTGTATTTGTTGGCTTCCAAGCAGTGAAAGCCGCATATTTTTCCAAGGCTTGGTTGCGGATATGACGCCACTTACAGATAGATACTTTTGGTTGTCTGGGTCCAAATTCTGTAATTTTAGTTAAAATCAAATATTTCTGCAACGAAGGCTCGCAGAAAGTTTTAGTTTGCAGCCATTTGTAGGGCTTGGAAAGACCTATCTTAAAATGTATATATCGATGGGATCGGGAAAAATGATGAAAAAATTATTTTTTTCTGACAAGGGGTTAGCCCACGATTTTTTCGAAAAACTGAAAAACTAAAAATTGTCGAGAATTGCAAAGATTTGCACATCGTTGGAAAGGTGTATTTGTTGGCTTCCAAGCAGTGAAAGCCGCATATTTTTCCAAGGCTTGGTTGCGGATATGACGCCACTTACAGATAGATACTTTTGGTTGTCTGGGTCCAAATTCTGTTAATTTAGTTAACCTCAAATATTTCTGCAACGAGAGCTTGCAGAAGGTTTTAGTTTGCAGCCATTTATAGGGCTTGGAAAGACCTATCTTAAAATGTATATATCGATGGGATCGGGAACAATGATGAAAAAATTATTTTTTTCTGACAAGGGGTTATTTTTTCGAAAAACTGAAAAACTAAAAATTGTCGAGAATTGCAAAGATTTGCACATCGTTGGAAAGGTGTATTTGTTGGCTTCCAAGCAGTGAAAGCCGCATATTTTTCCAAGGCTTGGTTGCGGATATGACGCCACTTACAGATAGATACTTTTGGATGTCTGGGTCGAAATTCTGTAATTTTAGTTAACCTCAAATATTTCTGCAACGAAGGCTCGCAGAAGGTTTTAGTTTGCAGCCATTTATTGGGCTTGCAAAGACCTATCTTAAAATGTATATATCGATGGGATCGGGAACAATGATGAAAAAATTATTTTTTTCTGACAAAGGGTTAGCCCACGATTTTTTCGAAAAACTGAAAAACTAAAAATTGTCGAGAATTGCAAAGATTTTCACATCGTTGGAAAGGTGTATTTGTTGGCTTCCAAGCAGTGAAAGCCGCATATTTTTCCAAGGCTTGGTTGCGGATATGACGCCACTTACAGATAGATACTTTTGGATGTCTGGGTCGAAATTCTGTAATTTTAGTTAACCTCAAATATTTCTGCAACGAAGGCTCGCAGAAGGTTTTAGTTTGCAGCCATTTATAGGGCTTGCAAAGACCTATCTTGAAATGTATATATCGATGGGATCGGGAACAATGATGAACAAATTATTTTTTCTGACCAGGGGTTAGCCCACGATTTTTTCGAAAAACTGAAAAACTAAAAATTGTCGAGAAATGCAAAGATTTTCACATCGTTGGAAAGGTGTATTTGTTGGCTTCCAAGCAGTGAAAGCCGCATATTTTTCCAAGGCTTGGTTGCGAATATGACGCCACTTACAGATAGATACTTTTGGTTGTCTGGGTCCAAATTCTGTTAATTTAGTTAACCTCAAATATTTCTGCAACGAGAGCTTGCAGAAGGTTTTATTTTGCAGCCATTTTTAGGGCTTGGAAAGACCTATCTTAAAACATATATATCTCGATGGGATCGGGAACAATGATGAAAAAAATATTTTTTTCTGACAAGGGGTTAGCCCACGATTTTTCGAAAAACTGAAAAACTAAAAATTGTCGAGAATTGCAAAGATTTTCACATCGTTGGAAAGGTGTATTTGTTGGCTTCCAAGCAGTGAAAGCCGCATATTTTTCCAAGGCTTGGTTGTGGATATGACGCCACTTACAGATAGATACTTTTGGTTGTCTGGGTCCAAATTCTGTAATTTTAGTTAACCTCAAATATTTCTGCAACGAGAGCTTGCAGAAGGTTTTAGTTTGCAGCCATTTATAGGGCTTGGAAAGACCTATCTTAAAACATATATATCTCGATGGGATCGGGAACAATGATGAAAAAATTATTTTTTTCTGACAAGGGGTTAGCCCACGATTTTTTCGAAAAACTGAAAAACTAAAAATTGTCGAGAATTGCAAAGATTTTCACATCGTTGGAAAGGTGTATTTGTTGGCTTCCAAGCAGTGAAAGCCGCATATTTTTCCAAGGCTTGGTTGCGGATATGACGCCACTTACAGATAGATACTTTTGGTTGTCTGGGTCCAAATTCTGTAATTTTAGTTAAAATCAAATATTTCTGCAACGAAGGCTCGCAGAAAGTTTTAGTTTGCAGCCATTTGTAGGGCTTGGAAAGACCTATCTTAAAATGTATATATCGATGGGATCGGGAAAAATGATGAAAAAATTATTTTTTTCTGACAAGGGGTTAGCCCACGATTTTTTCGAAAAACTGAAAAACTAAAAATTGTCGAGAATTGCAAAGATTTGCACATCGTTGGAAAGGTGTATTTGTTGGCTTCCAAGCAGTGAAAGCCGCATATTTTTCCAAGGCTTGGTTGCGGATATGACGCCACTTACAGATAGATACTTTTGGTTGTCTGGGTCCAAATTCTGTTAATTTAGTTAACCTCAAATATTTCTGCAACGAGAGCTTGCAGAAGGTTTTAGTTTGCAGCCATTTATAGGGCTTGGAAAGACCTATCTTAAAATGTATATATCGATGGGATCGGGAACAATGATGAAAAAATTATTTTTTTCTGACAAGGGGTTATTTTTTCGAAAAACTGAAAAACTAAAAATTGTCGAGAATTGCAAAGATTTGCACATCGTTGGAAAGGTGTATTTGTTGGCTTCCAAGCAGTGAAAGCCGCATATTTTTCCAAGGCTTGGTTGCGGATATGACGCCACTTACAGATAGATACTTTTGGATGTCTGGGTCGAAATTCTGTAATTTTAGTTAACCTCAAATATTTCTGCAACGAAGGCTCGCAGAAGGTTTTAGTTTGCAGCCATTTATAGGGCTTGCAAAGACCTATCTTAAAATGTATATATCGATGGGATCGGGAACAATGATGAAAAAATTATTTTTTTCTGACAAAGGGTTAGCCCACGATTTTTTCGAAAAACTGAAAAACTAAAAATTGTCGAGAATTGCAAAGATTTTCACATCGTTGGAAAGGTGTATTTGTTGGCTTCCAAGCAGTGAAAGCCGCATATTTTTCCAAGGCTTGGTTGCGGATATGACGCCACTTACAGATAGATACTTTTGGATGTCTGGGTCGAAATTCTGTAATTTTAGTTAACCTCAAATATTTCTGCAACGAAGGCTCGCAGAAGGTTTTAGTTTGCAGCCATTTATAGGGCTTGCAAAGACCTATCTTGAAATGTATATATCGATGGGATCGGGAACAATGATGAAAAAATTATTTTTTTCTGACAAGGGGTAAGCCCACGATTTTTTCGAAAAACTGAAAAACTAAAAATTGTCGAGAATTGCAAAGATTTTCACATCGTTGGAAAGGTGTATTTGTTGGCTTCCAAGCAGTGAAAGCCGCATATTTTTCCAAGGCTTGGTTGCGGATATGACGCCACTTACAGATAGATACTTTTGGTTGTCTGGGTCCAAATTCTGTAATTTTAGTTAACCTCAAATATTTCTGCAACGAGAGCTTGCAGAAGGTTTTAGTTTGCAGCCATTTATAGGGCTTGGAAAGACCTATCTTAAAACATATATATCTCGATGGGATCGGGAACAATGATGAAAAAATTATTTTTTTCTGACAAGGGGTTAGCCCACGATTTTTTCGAAAAACTGAAAAACTAAAAATTGTCGAGAATTGCAAAGATTTTCACATCGTTGGAAAGGTGTATTTGTTGGCTTCCAAGCAGTGAAAGCCGCATATTTTTCCAAGGCTTGGTTGCGGATATGACGCCACTTACAGATAGATACTTTTGGTTGTCTGGGTCCAAATTCTGTAATTTTAGTTAACCTCAAATATTTCTGCAACGAGTGCTTGCAGAAGGTTTTAGTTTGCAGCCATTTATAGGGCTTGGAAAGACCTATCTTAAAATGTATATATCGATGGGATCGGGAACAATGATGAAAAAATTATTTTTTTCTGACAAGGGGTTATTTTTTCGAAAAACTGAAAAACTAAAAATTGTCGAGAATTGCAAAGATTTGCACATCGTTGGAAAGGTGTATTTGTTGGCTTCCAAGCAGTGAAAGCCGCATATTTTTCCAAGGCTTGGTTGCGAATATGACGCCACTTACAGATAGATACTTTTGAATGTCTGGGTCCAAATTCTGTTAATTTAGTTAACCTCAAATATTTCTGCAACGAGAGCTTGCAGAAGGTTTTAGTTTGCAGCCATTTATAGGGCTAGAAAGACCTATCTTAAAACACATATATCTCGATGGGATCGGGAACAATGATGAACAAATTATTTTTTCTGACCAGGGGTTAGCCCACGATTTTTTCGAAAAACTGAAAAACTAAAAATTGTCGAGAATTGCAAAGATTTTCACATCGTTGGAAAGGTGTATTTGTTGGCTTCCAAGCAGTGAAAGCCGCATATTTTTCCAAGGCTTGGTTGCGAATATGACGCCACTTACAGATAGATACTTTTGGTTGTCTGGGTCCAAATTCTGTTAATTTAGTTAACCTCAAATATTTCTGCAACGAGAGCTTGCAGAAGGTTTTAGTTTGCAGCCATTTATAGGGCTTGGAAAGACCTATCTTAAAACATATATATCTCGATGGGATCGGGAACAATGATGAAAAAATTATTTTTTTCTGACAAGGGGTTAGCCCACGATTTTTTCGAAAAACTGAAAAACTAAAAATTGTCGAGAATTGCAAAGATTTTCACATCGTTGGAAAGGTGTATTTGTTGGCTTCCAAGCAGTGAAAGCCGCATATTTTTCCAAGGCTTGGTTGCGGATATGACGCCACTTACAGATAGATACTTTTGGTTGTCTGGGTCCAAATTCTGTAATTTTAGTTAACCTCAAATATTTCTGCAACGAGTGCTTGCAGAAGGTTTTAGTTTGCAGCCATTTATAGGGCTTGGAAAGACCTATCTTAAAATGTATATATCGATGGGATCGGGAACAATGATGAAAAAATTATTTTTTTCTGACAAGGGGTTATTTTTTCGAAAAACTGAAAAACTAAAAATTGTCGAGAATTGCAAAGATTTGCACATCGTTGGAAAGGTGTATTTGTTGGCTTCCAAGCAGTGAAAGCCGCATATTTTTCCAAGGCTTGGTTGCGAATATGACGCCACTTACAGATAGATACTTTTGAATGTCTGGGTCCAAATTCTGTTAATTTAGTTAACCTCAAATATTTCTGCAACGAGAGCTTGCAGAAGGTTTTAGTTTGCAGCCATTTATAGGGCTGGAAAGACCTATCTTAAAACACATATATCTCGATGGGATCGGGAACAATGATGAACAAATTATTTTTTCTGACCAGGGGTTAGCCCACGATTTTTTCGAAAAACTGAAAAACTAAAAATTGTCGAGAATTGCAAAGATTTTCACATCGTTGGAAAGGTGTATTTGTTGGCTTCCAAGCAGTGAAAGCCGCATATTTTTCCAAGGCTTGGTTGCGAATATGACGCCACTTACAGATAGATACTTTTGGTTGTCTGGGTCCAAATTCTGTTAATTTAGTTAACCTCAAATATTTCTGCAACGAGAGCTTGCAGAAGGTTTTATTTTGCAGCCATTTTTAGGGCTTGGAAAGACCTATCTTAAAACATATATATCTCGATGGGATCGGGAACAATGATGAAAAAAATATTTTTTTCTGACAAGGGGTTAGCCCACGATTTTTCGAAAAACTGAAAAACTAAAAATTGTCGAGAATTGCAAAGATTTTTACATCGTTGGAAAGGTGTATTTGTTGGCTTCCAAGCAGTGAAAGCCGCATATTTTTCCAAGGCTTGGTTGCGAATATGACGCCACTTACAGATAGATACTTTTGGTTGTCTGGGTCCAAATTCTGTTAATTTAGTTAACCTCAAATATTTCTGCAACGAGAGCTTGCAGAAGGTTTTATTTTGCAGCCATTTTTAGGGCTTGGAAAGACCTATCTTAAAACATATATATCTCGATGGGATCGGGAACAATGATGAAAAAAATATTTTTTTCTGACAAGGGGTTAGCCCACGATTTTTTCGAAAAACTGAAAAACTAAAAATTGTCGAGAATTGCAAAGATTTTCACATCGTTGGAAAGGTGTATTTGTTGGCTTCCAAGCAGTGAAAGCCGCATATTTTTCCAAGGCTTGGTTGCGGATATGACGCCACTTACAGATAGATACTTTTGGTTGTCTGGGTCCAAATTCTGTAATTTTAGTTAACCTCAAATATTTCTGCAACGAGTGCTTGCAGAAGGTTTTAGTTTGCAGCCATTTATAGGGCTTGGAAAGACCTATCTTAAAATGTATATATCGATGGGATCGGGAACAATGATGAAAAAATTATTTTTTTCTGACAAGGGGTTATTTTTTCGAAAAACTGAAAAACTAAAAATTGTCGAGAATTGCAAAGATTTGCACATCGTTGGAAAGGTGTATTTGTTGGCTTCCAAGCAGTGAAAGCCGCATATTTTTCCAAGGCTTGGTTGCGGATATGACGCCACTTACAGATAGATACTTTTGGTTGTCTGGGTCCAAATTCTGTAATTTTAGTTAAAATCAAATATTTCTGCAACGAAGGCTCGCAGAAAGTTTTAGTTTGCAGCCATTTATAGGGCTTGGAAAGACCTATCTTAAAATGTATATATCGATGGGATCGGGAAAAATGATGAAAAAATTATTTTTTTCTGACAAGGGGTAAGCCCACGATTTTTTCGAAAAACTGAAAAACTAAAAATTGTCGAGAATTGCAAAGATTTTCACATCGTTGGAAAGGTGTATTTGTTGGCTTCCAAGCAGTGAAAGCCGCATATTTTTCCAAGGCTTGGTTGCGGATATGACGCCACTTACAGATAGATACTTTTGGTTGTCTGGGTCCAAATTCTGTAATTTTAGTTAACCTCAAATATTTCTGCAACGAGTGCTTGCAGAAGGTTTTAGTTTGCAGCCATTTATAGGGCTTGGAAAGACCTATCTTAAAATGTATATATCGATGGGATCGGGAACAATGATGAAAAAATTATTTTTTTCTGACAAGGGGTTATTTTTTCGAAAAACTGAAAAACTAAAAATTGTCGAGAATTGCAAAGATTTGCACATCGTTGGAAAGGTGTATTTGTTGGCTTCCAAGCAGTGAAAGCCGCATATTTTTCCAAGGCTTGGTTGCGGATATGACGCCACTTACAGATAGATACTTTTGGTTGTCTGGGTCCAAATTCTGTAATTTTAGTTAAAATCAAATATTTCTGCAACGAAGGCTCGCAGAAAGTTTTAGTTTGCAGCCATTTATAGGGCTTGGAAAGACCTATCTTAAAATGTATATATCGATGGGATCGGGAAAAATGATGAAAAAATTATTTTTTTCTGACAAGGGGTAAGCCCACGATTTTTTCGAAAAACTGAAAAACTAAAAATTGTCGAGAATTGCAAAGATTTTCACATCGTTGGAAAGGTGTATTTGTTGGCTTCCAAGCAGTGAAAGCCGCATATTTTTCCAAGGCTTGGTTGCGGATATGACGCCACTTACAGATAGATACTTTTGGTTGTCTGGGTCCAAATTCTGTAATTTTAGTTAACCTCAAATATTTCTGCAACGAGTGCTTGCAGAAGGTTTTAGTTTGCAGCCATTTATAGGGCTTGGAAAGACCTATCTTAAAATGTATATATCGATGGGATCGGGAACAACGATGAAAAAATTATTTTTTTCTGACAAGGGGTTATTTTTTCGAAAAACTGAAAAACTAAAAATTGTCGAGAATTGCAAAGATTTGCACATCGTTGGAAAGGTGTATTTGTTGGCTTCCAAGCAGTGAAAGCCGCATATTTTTCCAAGGCTTGGTTGCGGATATGACACCACTTACAGATAGATACTTTTGAATGTCTGGGTCGAAATTCTGTAATTTTAGTTAACCTCAAATATTTCTGCAACGAAGGCTCGCAGGAGGTTTTAGTTTGCAGCCATTTATAGGGCTTGCAAAGACCTATCTTAAAATGTATATATCGATGGGATCGGGAACAATGATGAACAAATTATTTTTTTCTGACAAAGGGTTAGCCCACGATTTTTTCGAAAAACTGAAAAACTAAAAATTGTCGAGAATTGCAAAGATTTTCACATCGTTGGAAAGGTGTATTTGTTGGCTTCCAAGCAGTGAAAGCCGCATATTTTTCCAAGGCTTGGTTGCGGATATGACGCCACTTACAGATAGATACTTTTGGTTGTCTGGGTCCAAATTCTGTAATTTTAGTTAACCTCAAATATTTCTGCAACGAGTGCTTGCAGAAGGTTTTAGTTTGCAGCCATTTATAGGGCTTGGAAAGACCTATCTTAAAATGTATATATCGATGGGATCGGGAACAATGATGAAAAAATTATTTTTTTCTGACAAGGGGTTATTTTTTCGAAAAACTGAAAAACTAAAAATTGTCGAGAATTGCAAAGATTTGCACATCGTTGGAAAGGTGTATTTGTTGGCTTCCAAGCAGTGAAAGCCGCATATTTTTCCAAGGCTTGGTTGCGGATATGACGCCACTTACAGATAGATACTTTTGGTTGTCTGGGTCCAAATTCTGTAATTTTAGTTAAAATCAAATATTTCTGCAACGAAGGCTCGCAGAAAGTTTTAGTTTGCAGCCATTTATAGGGCTTGGAAAGACCTATCTTAAAATGTATATATCGATGGGATCGGGAAAAATGATGAAAAAATTATTTTTTTCTGACAAGGGGTAAGCCCACGATTTTTTCGAAAAACTGAAAAACTAAAAATTGTCGAGAATTGCAAAGATTTTCACATCGTTGGAAAGGTGTATTTGTTGGCTTCCAAGCAGTGAAAGCCGCATATTTTTCCAAGGCTTGGTTGCGGATATGACGCCACTTACAGATAGATACTTTTGGTTGTCTGGGTCCAAATTCTGTAATTTTAGTTAACCTCAAATATTTCTGCAACGAGTGCTTGCAGAAGGTTTTAGTTTGCAGCCATTTATAGGGCTTGGAAAGACCTATCTTAAAATGTATATATCGATGGGATCGGGAACAATGATGAAAAAATTATTTTTTTCTGACAAGGGGTTATTTTTTCGAAAAACTGAAAAACTAAAAATTGTCGAGAATTGCAAAGATTTGCACATCGTTGGAAAGGTGTATTTGTTGGCTTCCAAGCAGTGAAAGCCGCATATTTTTCCAAGGCTTGGTTGCGGATATGACGCCACTTACAGATAGATACTTTTGGTTGTCTGGGTCCAAATTCTGTAATTTTAGTTAAAATCAAATATTTCTGCAACGAAGGCTCGCAGAAAGTTTTAGTTTGCAGCCATTTATAGGGCTTGGAAAGACCTATCTTAAAATGTATATATCGATGGGATCGGGAAAAATGATGAAAAAATTATTTTTTTCTGACAAGGGGTAAGCCCACGATTTTTTCGAAAAACTGAAAAACTAAAAATTGTCGAGAATTGCAAAGATTTTCACATCGTTGGAAAGGTGTATTTGTTGGCTTCCAAGCAGTGAAAGCCGCATATTTTTCCAAGGCTTGGTTGCGGATATGACGCCACTTACAGATAGATACTTTTGGTTGTCTGGGTCCAAATTCTGTAATTTTAGTTAACCTCAAATATTTCTGCAACGAGTGCTTGCAGAAGGTTTTAGTTTGCAGCCATTTATAGGGCTTGGAAAGACCTATCTTAAAATGTATATATCGATGGGATCGGGAACAACGATGAAAAAATTATTTTTTTCTGACAAGGGGTTATTTTTTCGAAAAACTGAAAAACTAAAAATTGTCGAGAATTGCAAAGATTTGCACATCGTTGGAAAGGTGTATTTGTTGGCTTCCAAGCAGTGAAAGCCGCATATTTTTCCAAGGCTTGGTTGCGGATATGACACCACTTACAGATAGATACTTTTGAATGTCTGGGTCGAAATTCTGTAATTTTAGTTAACCTCAAATATTTCTGCAACGAAGGCTCGCAGAAGGTTTTAGTTTGCAGCCATTTATAGGGCTTGCAAAGACCTATCTTAAAATGTATATATCGATGGGATCGGGAACAATGATGAACAAATTATTTTTTTCTGACAAAGGGTTAGCCCACGATTTTTTCGAAAAACTGAAAAACTAAAAATTGTCGAGAATTGCAAAGATTTTCACATCGTTGGAAAGGTGTATTTGTTGGCTTCCAAGCAGTGAAAGCCGCATATTTTTCCAAGGCTTGGTTGCGGATATGACGCCACTTACAGATAGATACTTTTGGATGTCTGGGTCGAAATTCTGTAATTTTAGTTAACCTCAAATATTTCTGCAACGAAGGCTCGCAGAAGGTTTTAGTTTGCAGCCATTTATAGGGCTTGCAAAGACCTATCTTAAAATGTATATATCGATGGGATCGGGAACAATGATGAACAAATTATTTTTTCTGACCAGGGGTTAGCCCACGATTTTTTCGAAAAACTGAAAAACTAAAAATTGTCGAGAATTGCAAAGATTTTCACATCGTTGGAAAGGTGTATTTGTTGGCTTCCAAGCAGTGAAAGCCGCATATTTTTCCAAGGCTTGGTTGCGGATATGACGCCACTTACAGATAGATACTTTTGGTTGTCTGGGTCCAAATTCTGTAATTTTAGTTAACCTCAAATATTTCTGCAACGAGTGCTTGCAGAAGGTTTTAGTTTGCAGCCATTTATAGGGCTTGGAAAGACCTATCTTAAAATGTATATATCGATGGGATCGGGAACAATGATGAAAAAATTATTTTTTTCTGACAAGGGGTTATTTTTTCGAAAAACTGAAAAACTAAAAATTGTCGAGAATTGCAAAGATTTGCACATCGTTGGAAAGGTGTATTTGTTGGCTTCCAAGCAGTGAAAGCCGCATATTTTTCCAAGGCTTGGTTGCGGATATGACGCCACTTACAGATAGATACTTTTGGTTGTCTGGGTCCAAATTCTGTAATTTTAGTTAAAATCAAATATTTCTGCAACGAAGGCTCGCAGAAAGTTTTAGTTTGCAGCCATTTATAGGGCTTGGAAAGACCTATCTTAAAATGTATATATCGATGGGATCGGGAAAAATGATGAAAAAATTATTTTTTTCTGACAAGGGGTAAGCCCACGATTTTTTCGAAAAACTGAAAAACTAAAAATTGTCGAGAATTGCAAAGATTTTCACATCGTTGGAAAGGTGTATTTGTTGGCTTCCAAGCAGTGAAAGCCGCATATTTTTCCAAGGCTTGGTTGCGGATATGACGCCACTTACAGATAGATACTTTTGGTTGTCTGGGTCCAAATTCTGTAATTTTAGTTAACCTCAAATATTTCTGCAACGAAGGCTCGCAGAAGGTTTTAGTTTGCAGCCATTTATAGGGCTTGGAAAGACCTATCTTAAAATGTATATATCGATGGGATCGGGAACAACGATGAAAAAATTATTTTTTTCTGACAAGGGGTTATTTTTTCGAAAAACTGAAAAACTAAAAATTGTCGAGAATTGCAAAGATTTGCACATCGTTGGAAAGGTGTATTTGTTGGCTTCCAAGCAGTGAAAGCCGCATATTTTTCCAAGGCTTGGTTGCGGATATGACACCACTTACAGATAGATACTTTTGAATGTCTGGGTCGAAATTCTGTAATTTTAGTTAACCTCAAATATTTCTGCAACGAAGGCTCGCAGAAGGTTTTAGTTTGCAGCCATTTATAGGGCTTGGAAAGACCTATCTTAAAATGTATATATCGATGGGATCGGGAACAATGATGAACAAATTATTTTTTTCTGACAAAGGGTTAGCCCACGATTTTTTCGAAAAACTGAAAAACTAAAAATTGTCGAGAATTGCAAAGATTTTCACATCGTTGGAAAGGTGTATTTGTTGGCTTCCAAGCAGTGAAAGCCTCATATTTTTCCAAGGCTTGGTTGCGGATATGACACCACTTACAGATAGATACTTTTGAATGTCTGGGTCGAAATTCTGTAATTTTAGTTAACCTCAAATATTTCTGCAACGAAGGCTCGCAGAAGGTTTTAGTTTGCAGCCATTTATAGGGCTTGCAAAGACCTATCTTAAAATGTATATATCGATGGGATCGGGAACAATGATGAACAAATTATTTTTTCTGACCAGGGGTTAGCCCACGATTTTTTCGAAAAACTGAAAAACTAAAAATTGTCGAGAATTGCAAAGATTTTCACATCGTTGGAAAGGTGTATTTGTTGGCTTCCAAGCAGTGAAAGCCGCATATTTTTCCAAGGCTTGGTTGCGGATATGACGCCACTTACAGATAGATACTTTTGGATGTCTGGGTCGAAATTCTGTAATTTTAGTTAACCTCAAATATTTCTGCAACGAAGGCTCGCAGAAGGTTTTAGTTTTCTGCCATTTATAGGGCTTGAAAAGACCTATCTTAAAATGTATATATCGATGGGATCGGGAACAATGATGAACAAATTATTTTTTCTGACCAGGGGTTAGCCCACGATTTTTTCGAAAAACTGAAAAACTAAAAATTGTCGAGAATTGCAAAGATTTTCACATCGTTGGAAAGGTGTATTTGTTGGCTTCCAAGCAGTGAAAGCCGCATATTTTTCCAAGGCTTGGTTGCGGATATGACGCCACTTACAGATAGATACTTTGGATGCCTGGGTCGAAAATATATAATTTTAGTTAACCTCAAATATTTCTGCAACGAGAGCTTGTAGAAGGTTTTAGTTTGCAGCCATTTATAGGGCTTGGAAAGACCTATCTTAAAATGTATATATCGATGGGATCGGGAACAATGATGAAAAAATTATTTTTTTCTGACAAGGGGTTATTTTTTCGAAAAACTGAAAAACTAAAAATTGTCGAGAAGAAAGATTTTCACATCGTTGGAAAGGTGTATTTGTTGGCTTCCAAGCAGTGAAAGCCGCATATTTTTCCAAGGCTTGGTTGCGGATATGACGCCACTTACAGATAGATACTTTTGGTTGTCTGGGTCCAAATTCTGTAATTTTAGTTAACCTTAAATATTTCTGCAACGAGAGCTTGCAGAAGGTTTTAGTTTGCAGCCATTTATAGGGCTTGGAAAGACCTATCTTAAAATGTATATATCGATGGGATCGGGAACAATGATGAAAAAATTATTTTTTTCTGACAAGGGGTTAGCCCACGATTTTTTCGAAAAACTGAAAAACTAAAAATTGTCGAGAATTGCAAAGATTTTCACATCGTTGAAAAGGTGTATTTGTTGGCTTCCAAGCATTGACGCCACTAACAGATAGATACTTTTGATTGTCTGGATCAAATTCTGTAATTTTAGTTAACCTCAAATTGTCGAGAATTGCAAAAATTTTCTCAAATTGTCGAGAATTGCAAAGATTTTCACATCGTTGGAAAGGTGTATTTGTTGGCTTCCAAGCAGTGAAAGCCGCATATTTTTCCAAGGCTTGGTTGCGGATATGACGCCACTTACAGAAAGATACTTTTGGTTGTCTGGGTCCAAATTCTGTAATTTTAGTTAACCTCAAATATTTCTGCAACGAGAGCTTGCAGAAGGTGAAGCAGTGAAAGCCATTTATAGGGCTTGGAAAGACCTATCTTAAAATTTATATATCGATGGGATCGGGAAAAATGATGAAAAAATTATTTTTTTCTGACAAGGGGTAAGCCCACGATTTTTTCGAAAAACTGAAAAACTAAAAATTGTCGAGAATTGCAAAGATTTTCACATCGTTGGAAAGGTGTATTTGTTGGCTTCCAAGCAGTGAAAGCCGCATATTTTTCCAAGGCTTGGTTGCGGATATGACGCCACTTACAGATAGATACTTTTGATTGTCTGGGTCCAAATTCTTAGCCTTAAATATTTCTGCAACGAGAGCTTGCAGAAGGTTTTAGTTTGCAGCCATTTATAGGGCTTGGAAAGACCTATCTTAAAATTTATATATCGATGGGATCGGGAAAAATGATGAAAAAATTATTTTTTTCTGACAAGGGGTAAGCCCACGATTTTTTCGAAAAACTGAAAAACTAAAAATTGTCGAGAATTGCAAAGATTTTCACATCGTTGGAAAGGTGTATTTGTTGGCTTCCAAGCAGTGAAAGCCGCATATTTTTCCAAGGCTTGGTTGCGGATATGACGCCACTTACAGATAGATACTTTTGGTTGTCTGGGTCGAAATTCTGTAATTTTAGTTAACCTCAAATATTTCTGCAACGAGAGCTCTCAGAAGGTTTTAGTTTGCAGCCATTTATAGGCCACTTACAGATAGATACTTTTGATTGTCTGGGTCCAAATTCTGTTATTTTAGTTAACCTTAAATATTTCTGCAACGAGAGCTTGCAGAAGGTTTTAGTTTGCAGCCATTTATAGGGCTTGCAAAGACCTATCTTAAAATGTATATATCGATGGGATCGGGAACAATGATGAAAAAATTATTTTTTTCTGACAAGGGGTTAGCCCACGATTTTTTCGAAAAACTGAAAAACTAAAAATTGTCGAGAATTGCAAAGATTTTCACATCGTTGGAAAGGTGTATTTGTTGGCTTCCAAGCAGTGAAAGCCGCATATTTTTCCAAGGCTTGGTTGCGGATATGACGCCACTTACAGATAGATACTTTTGGATGCCTGGGTCGAAATTATGTAATTTTAGTTAACCTCAAATATTTCTGCAATTTTAGTTAACCTCAAATATTTCTGCAACGAAGGCTCGCAGAAGGTTTTAGTTTGCAGCCATTTATAGGGCTTGCAAAGACCTATCTTAAAATGTATATATCGATGGGATCGGGAACAATGATGAAAAAATTATTTTTTTCTGACAAGGGGTTAGCCCACGATTTTTTCGAAAAACTGAAAAACTAAAAATTGTCGAGAATTGCAAAGATTTTCACATCGTTGGAAAGGTGTATTTGTTGGCTTCCAAGCAGTGAAAGCCGCATATTTTTCCAAGGCTTGGTTGCGGATATGACGCCACTTACAGATAGATACTTTTGGATGCCTGGGTCGAAATTATGTAATTTTAGTTAACCTCAAATATTTCTGCAACGAGAGCTTGCAGAAGGTTTTAGTTTGCAGCCATTTATAGGGCTTGCAAAGACCTATCTTAAAATGTATATATCGATGGGATCGGGAACAATGATGAAAAAATTATTTTTTTCTGACAAGGGGTTAGCCCACGATTTTTCCGAAAAAATGAAAAACTAAAAATTGTCGAGAAGAAAGATTTTCACATCGTTGGAAAGGTGTATTTGTTGGCTTCCAAGCAGTGAAAGCCGCATATTTTTCCAAGGCTTGGTTGCGGATATGACGCCACTTACAGATAGATACTTTTGGATGCCTGGGTCGAAAATATATAATTTTAGTTAACCTCAAATATTTCTGCAATTTTAGTTAACCTCAAATATTTCTGCAACGAAGGCTCGCAGAAGGTTTTAGTTTGCAGCCATTTATAGGGCTTGCAAAGACCTATCTTAAAATGTATATATCGATGGGATCGGGAACAATGATGAAAAAATTATTTTTTTCTGACAAGGGGTTAGCCCACGATTTTTTCGAAAAACTGAAAAACTAAAAATTGTCGAGAATTGCAAAGATTTTCACATCGTTGGAAAGGTGTATTTGTTGGCTTCCAAGCAGTGAAAGCCGCATATTTTTCCAAGGCTTGACGCCACTTACAGATAGATACTTTTGGTTGTCTGGGTCCAAATTCTGTAATTTTAGTTAACCTTAAATATTTCTGCAACGAGAGCTTGCAGAAGGTTTTAGTTTGCAGCCATTTATAGGGCTTGGAAAGACCTATCTTAAAATGTATATAGCGATGGGATCGGGAACAATGATGAAAAAATTATTTTATTCTGACAAGGGGTTAGCCCACGATTTTTTCGAAAAACTGAAAAACTAAAAATTGTCGAGAATTGCAAAGATTTTCACATCGTTGGAAAGGTGTATTTGTTGGCTTCCAAGCAGTGAAAGCCGCATATTTTTCCAAGGCTTCGTTGCGGATATGACGCCACTTACGCATAGATACTTTTGGTTGTCTGTGTCGAAATTCTGTAATTTTAGTTAACCTCAAATATTTCTGCAACGAGAGCTTACAGAAGAATTTAGTTTGCAGCCATTTATAGGGCTTGGAAAGACCTATCTTAAAACATATATATCTCGATGGGATCGTGAGCAATGATGAAAAAAATATTTTTTTCTGACAAGGGGTTAGCCCACGATTTTTCGAAAAGCTGAAAAACTAAAAATTGTCGAGAATTGCAAAGATTTTCACATCGTTGGAAAGGTGTATTTGTTGGCTTCCAAGCAGTGAAAGCCGCATATTTTTCGAAGGCTTTGTTGCGGATATGACGCCACTTACAGATAGATACTTTTGGTTGTCTGGGTCGAAATTCTGTAATTTTAGTTAACCTCAAATATTTCTGCAACGAAGGCTCGCAGAAGGTTTAAGTTTGCAGCCATTTATAGGGCTTGGAAAGACCTATCTTAAAACATATATCTCGATGGGATCGGGAACAATGATGAAAAAATTATTTTTTTCTGGCAAGGGGTTAGCCCACGATTTTTTCAAAAAATTGAAGAACTAAAAATTGTCGAGAATTGCAAAGATTTTCACATCGTTGGAAAGGTGTATTTGTTGGCTTCCAAGCAGTGAAAGCCGCATATTTTTCCAAGGCTTGGTTGCGGATATGACGCCACTTACAGATAGATACTTTTGGATGTCTGGGTCGAAATTCTGTAATTTTAGTTAGCCTCAAATATTTCTGCAACGAAGGCTCGCAGAAGGTTTTAGTTTGCAGCCATTTATAGGGCTTGCAAAGACCTATCTTAAAATGTATATTTCGATGGGATCGGGAACAATGATGAAAAAATTATTTTTTTTCTGACACGATTTTTTTCCCACGATTTTTTCGAAAAACTGAAAAACTAAAAATTGTCGAGAATTGCAAAGATTTTCACATCGTTGGAAAGTTGTATTTGTTGGCTTCCAAGCAGTTAAAGCCGCATAATTTTTCAAGGCTTGGTTGCGGATATGACGCCACTTACAGATAGATACTTTTGGTTGTCTGGGTCGAAATTCTGTAATTTTAGTTAACCTCAAATATTTCTGCAACGAGAGCTCGCAGAAGGTTTTAGTTTGCAGCCATTTATAGGGCTTGGAAAGACCTATCTTAAAACATATATCTCGATGGGATCGGGAACAATGATGAAAAAATTATTTTTTTCTGACAAGGGGTTAGCCCACGATTTTTTCGAAAAACTGAAAAACTAAAAATTGTCGAGAATTGCAAAGATTTTCACATCGTTGGAAAGGTGTATTTGTTGGCTTCCAAGCAGTGAAAGCCGCATATTTTTCCAAGGCTTCGTTGCGGATATGACGCCACTTACGCATAGATACTTTTGGTTGACTGGGTCGAAATTCTGTAATTTTAGTTAACCTCAAATATTTCTGCAACGAGAGCTCGCAGAAGGTTTTAGTTTGCAGCCATTTATAGGGCTTGCAAAGACCTATCTTAAAACATATATATCTCGATGGGATCGGGAACAATGATGAAAAAATTATTTTTTTCTGGCAAGGGGTTAGCCCACGATTTTTTCAAAAAATTGAAGAACTAAAAATTGTCGAGAAATGCAAAGATTTTCACATCGTTGGAAAGGTGTATTTGTTGGCTTCCAAGCAGTGAAAGCCGCATATTTTTCCAAGGCTTGGTTGCGGATATGACGCCACTTACAGATAGATACTTTTGGATGTCTGGGTCGAAATTCTGTAATTTTAGTTAGCCTCAAATATTTCTGCAACGAAGGCTCGCAGAAGGTTTTAGTTTGCAGCCATTTATAGGGCTTGCAAAGACCTATCTTAAAATGTATATTTCGATGGGATCGGGAACAATGATGAAAAAATTATTTTTTTCTGACACGATTTTTTTCCCACGATTTTTTCGAAAAACTGAAAAACTAAAAATTGTCGAGAATTGCAAAGATTTTCACATCGTTGGAAAGGTGTATTTGTTGGCTTCCAAGCAGTTAAAGCCGCATAATTTTTCAAGGCTTGGTTGCGGATATGACGCCACTTACAGATAGATACTTTTGGTTGTCTGGGTCGAAATTCTGTAATTTTAGTTAACCTCAAATATTTCTGCAACGAGAGCTCGCAGAAGGTTTTAGTTTGCAGCCATTTATAGGGCTTGGAAAGACCTATCTTAAAACATATATCTCGATGGGATCGGGAACAATGATGAAAAAAATATTTTTTTCTGACAAGGGGTTAGCCCACGATTTTTTCGAAAAACTGAAAAACTAAAAATTGTCGAGAATTGCAAAGATTTTCACATCGTTGGAAAGGTGTATTTGTTGGCTTCCAAGCAGTGAAAGCCGCATATTTTTCCAAGGCTTGGTTGCGGATATGACGCCACTTACAAATAGATACTTTTGGATGTCTGGGTCGAAATTCTGTAATTTTAGTTAACCTCAAATATTTCTGCAACGAAGGCTCGCAGAAGGTTTAAGTTTTCAGTCGTTTATAGGGCTTGGAAAGACCTATCTTAAAACATATATCTCGATGGGATCATTAACAATGATGAAAAAATATTTTTTTCTGGCAAGGGGTTAGCCCACGATTTTTTCAAAAAATTGAAGAACTAAAAATTGTCGAGAATTGCAAAGATTTTCACATCGTTGGAAAGGTGTATTTGTTGGCTTCCAAGCAGTGAAAGCCGCATATTTTTCCAAGGCTTGGTTGCGGATATGACGCCACTTACAAATAGATACTTTTGGATGTCTGGGTCGAAATTCTGTAATTTTAGTTAGCCTCAAATATTTCTGCAACGAAGGCTCGCAGAAGGTTTTAGTTTGCAGCCATTTATAGGGCTTGCAAAGACCTATCTTAAAATGTATATTTCGATGGGATCGGGAACAATGATGAAAAAATTATTTTTTTCTGACACGATTTTTTTCCCACGATTTTTTCGAAAAACTGAAAAACTAAAAATTGTCGAGAATTGCAAAGATTTTCACATCGTTGGAAAGGTGTATTTGTTGGCTTCCAAGCAGTTAAAGCCGCATAATTTTTCAAGGCTTGGTTGCGGATATGACGCCACTTACAGATAGATACTTTTGGTTGTCTGGGTCGAAATTCTGTAATTTTAGTTAACCTCAAATATTTCTGCAACGAGAGCTCGCAGAAGGTTTTAGTTTGCAGCCATTTATAGGGCTTGGAAAGACCTATCTTAAAACATATATCTCGATGGGATCGGGAACAATGATGAAAAAATTATTTTTTTCTGACAAGGGGTTAGCCCACGATTTTTTCGAAAAACTGAAAAACTAAAAATTGTCGAGAATTGCAAAGATTTTCACATCGTTGGAAAGGTGTATTTGTTGGCTTCCAAGCAGTGAAAGCCGCATATTTTTCCAAGGCTTCGTTGCGGATATGACGCCACTTACGCATAGATACTTTTGGTTGACTGGGTCGAAATTCTGTAATTTTAGTTAACCTCAAATATTTCTGCAACGAGAGCTCGCAGAAGGTTTTAGTTTGCAGCCATTTATAGGGCTTGGAAAGACCTATCTTAAAATGTATATATCGATGGGATCGGGAACAATGATGAAAAAAATATTTTTTTCTGACAAGGGGTTAGCCCACGATTTTTTCGAAAAACTGAAAAACTAAAAATTGTCGAGAATTGCAAAGATTTTCACATCGTTGGAAAGGTGTATTTGTTGGCTTCCAAGCAGTGAAAGCCGCATATTTTTCCAAGGCTTGGTTGCGGATATGACGCCACTTACAAATAGATACTTTTGGATGTCTGGGTCGAAATTCTGTAATTTTAGTTAACCTCAAATATTTCTGCAACGAAGGCTCGCAGAAGGTTTAAGTTTTCAGTCATTTATAGGGCTTGGAAAGACCTATCTTAAAACATATATCTCGATGGGATCGGGAACAATGATGAAAAAATTATTTTTTTCTGGCAAGGGGTTAGCCCACGATTTTTTCAAAAAATTGAAGAACTAAAAATTGTCGAGAATTGCAAAGATTTTCACATCGTTGGAAAGGTGTATTTGTTGGCTTCCAAGCAGTGAAAGCCGCATATTTTTCCAAGGCTTGGTTGCGGATATGACGCCACTTACAGATAGATACTTTTGGATGTCTGGGTCGAAATTCTGTAATTTTAGTTAGCCTCAAATATTTCTGCAACGAAGGCTCGCAGAAGGTTTTAGTTTGCAGCCATTTATAGGGCTTGCAAAGACCTATCTTAAAATGTATATTTCGATGGGATCGGGAACAATGATGAAAAAATTATTTTTTTCTGACACGATTTTTTTCCCACGATTTTTTCGAAAAACTGAAAAACTAAAAATTGTCGAGAATTGCAAAGATTTTCACATCGTTGGAAAGGTGTATTTGTTGGCTTCCAAGCAGTTAAAGCCGCATAATTTTTCAAGGCTTGGTTGCGGATATGACGCCACTTACAGATAGATACTTTTGGTTGTCTGGGTCGAAATTCTGTAATTTTAGTTAACCTCAAATATTTCTGCAACGAGAGCTCGCAGAAGGTTTTAGTTTGCAGCCATTTATAGGGCTTGGAAAGACCTATCTTAAAACATATATCTCGATGGGATCGGGAACAATGATGAAAAAAATATTTTTTTCTGACAAGGGGTTAGCCCACGATTTTTTCGAAAAACTGAAAAACTAAAAATTGTCGAGAATTGCAAAGATTTTCACATCGTTGGAAAGGTGTATTTGTTGGCTTCCAAGCAGTGAAAGCCGCATATTTTTCCAAGGCTTGGTTGCGGATATGACGCCACTTACAGATAGATACTTTTGGTTGTCTGGGTCGAAATTCTGTAATTTTAGTTAACCTTAAATATTTCTGCAACGAGAGCTTGCAGAAGGTTTTAGTTTGCAGCCATTTATAGGGCTTGAAAAGACCTATCTTTAAACATATAATTATCTCGATGGGATCGGGAACAATGATGAAAAAATTATTTTTTTCTGACAAGGGGTTAGCCCACGATTTTTTCGAAAAACTGAAAAACTAAAAATTGTCGAGAATTGCAAAGATTTTTACATCGTTGGAAAGGTGTATTTGTTGGCTTCCAAGCAGTGAAAGCCGCATATTTTTCCAAGGCTTGGTTGCGGATATGACGCCACTTACAAATAGATACTTTTGGATGTCTGGGTCGAAATTCTGTAATTTTAGTTAACCTCAAATATTTCTGCAACGAAGGCTCGCAGAAGGTTTAAGTTTTCAGTCGTTTATAGGGCTTGGAAAGACCTATCTTAAAACATATATCTCGATGGGATCATTAACAATGATGAAAAAATATTTTTTTCTGGCAAGGGGTTAGCCCACGATTTTTTCAAAAAATTGAAGAACTAAAAATTGTCGAGAATTGCAAAGATTTTCACATCGTTGGAAAGGTGTATTTGTTGGCTTCCAAGCAGTGAAAGCCGCATATTTTTCGAAGGCTTTGTTGCGGATATGACGCCACTTACAGATAGATACTTTTGGATGTCTGGGTCGAAATTCTGTAATTTTAGTTAACCTCAAATATTTCTGCAACGAAGGCTCGCAGTAGGTTTTAGTTTGCAGCCATTTATAGGGCTTGAAAAGACCTATCTTTAAACATATAATTATCTCGATGGGATCGGGAACAATGATGAAAAAATTATTTTTTCTGACAAGGGGTTAGCCCACGATTTTTTCGAAAAACTGAAAAACTAAAAATTGTCGAGAATTGCAAAGATTTTCACATCGTTGGAAAGGTGTATTTGTTGGCTTCCAAGCAGTGAAAGCCGCATATTTTTCCAAGGCTTGGTTGCGGATATGACGCCACTTACAAATAGATACTTTTGGATGTCTGGGTCGAAATTCTGTAATTTTAGTTAACCTCAAATATTTCTGCAACGATGGCTCGCAGAAGGTTTAAGTTTTCAGTCGTTTATAGGGCTTGGAAAGACCTATCTTAAATTATATATCTCGATGGGATCGGGAACAATGATGAAAAAAATATTTTTTTCTGGCAAGGGGTTATTCCACGATTTTTTCAAAAAATTGAAGAACTAAAAATTGTCGAGAATTGCAAAGATTTTCACATCGTTGGAAAGGTGTATTTGTTGGCTTCCAAGCAGTGAAAGCCGCATATTTTTCCAAGGCTTGGTTGCGGATATGACGCAACTGACAGATAGATACTTTTGGTTGTCTGGGTCGAAATTCTGTAATTTTAGTTAACCTCAAATATTTCTGCAACGAGAGCTTGCAGAAGGTTTTAGTTTGCAGCCATTTATAGGGCTTGGAAAGACCTATCTTAAAACATATATATCTCGATGGGATCGGGAACAATGATGAAAAAAATATTTTTTTCTTACAAGGGGTTAGCCTACGATTTTTCGAAAAACTGAAAAACTAAAAATTGTCGAGAATTGCAAAGATTTTCACATCGTTGGAAAGGTGTATTTGTTGGCTTCCAAGCAGTGAAAGCCGCATATTTTTCCAAGGCTTGGTTGCGAATATGACGCCACTTACAGATAGATACTTTTGGATGTCTGGGTCGAAATTCTGTAATTTTAGTTAACCTCAAATATTTCTGCAACGAAGGCTCGCAGTAGGTTTTAGTTTGCAGCCATTTATAGGGCTTGAAAAGACCTATCTTTAAACATATAATTATCTCGACGGGATCGGGAACAATGATGAAAAAATTATTTTTCTGACAAGGGGTTAGCCCACGATTTTTTCCAAAAACTGAAAAACTAAAAATTGTCGAGAATTGCAAAGATTTTCACATCGTTGGAAAGGTGTATTTTTTGGCTTCCAAGCAGTGAAAGCCGCATATTTTTCCAAGGCTTGGTTGCGGATATGAAGCCACTTACAGATAGATACTTTTGGATGTCAGGGTCGAAATTCTGTAATTTTAGTTAACCTCAAATATTTCTGCAACGAAGGCTCGCAGAAGGTTTTAGTTTGCAGCCATTAATAGGGCTTGAAAAGACCTATCTTAAAACATATATATCGATGGGATCGGGAACAATGATGAAAAAAATATTTTTTTCTGACAAGGGGTTAGCCCACGATTTTTTCGAAAAACTGAAAAACTAAAAATTGTCGAGAATTGCAAAGATTTTCACATCGTTGGAAAGGTGTATTTGTTGGCTTCCAAGCAGTGAAAGCCGCATATTTTTCCAAGGCTTGGTTGCGAATATGACGCCACTTACAGATAGATACTTTTGGATGTCTGGGTCGAAATTCTGTAATTTTAGTTAACCTCAAATATTTCTGCAACGAAGGCTCGCAGAAGGTTTAAGTTTTCAGTCGTTTATAGGGCTTGGAAAGACCTATCTTAAAACATATATCTCGATGGGATCGGGAACAATGATGAAAAAAATATTTTTTTCTGGCGATTTTTTCGAAAAACTGAAAAACTAAAAACTGTCGAGAATTGCAAAGATTTTCACATCGTTGGAAAGGTGTATTTGTTGGCTTCCAAGCAGTGAAAGCCGCATATTTTTCCAAGGCTTGGTTGCGAATATGACGCCACTTACAGATAGATACTTTTGGATGTCTGGGTCGAAATTCTGTAATTTTAGTTAACCTCAAATATTTCTGCAACGAAGGCTCGCAGAAGGTTTTAGTTTTCAGTCGTTTATAGGGCTTGGAAAGACCTATCTTAAGATGTATATATCGATGGGATCAGGAACAATGATGAAAAAATTATTTTTTTCTGACAAGGGGTTGTTAGCCCACGATTTTTTCCAAAAACTGAAAAACTAAAAATTGTCGAGAATTGCAAAGATTTTCACATCGTTGGAAAGGTGTATTTGTTGGCTTCCAAGCAGTGAAAGCCGCATATTTTTCCAAGGCTTGGTTGCGAATATGACGCCACTTACAGATAGATACTTTTGGATGTCTGGGTCGAAATTCTGTAATTTTAGTTAACCTCAAATATTTCTGCAACGAAGGCTCGCAGAAGGTTTAAGTTTTCAGTCGTTTATAGGGCTTGGAAAGACCTATCTTAAAACATATATCTCGATGGGATCGGGAACAATGATGAAAAAAATATTTTTTTCTGGCAAGGGGTTAGCCCACGATTTTTTCAAAAAATTGAAGAACTAAAAATTGTCGAGAATTGCAAAGATTTTCACATCGTTGGAAAGGTGTATTTGTTGGCTTCCAAGCAGTGAAAGGCGCATATTTTTCCAAGGCTTGGTTGCGAATATGACGCCACTTACAGATAGATACTTTTGGATGTCTGGGTCGAAATTCTGTAATTTTAGTTAACCTCAAATATTTCTGCAACGAAGGCTCGCAGTAGGTTTTAGTTTGCAGCCATTTATAGGGCTTGAAAAGACCTATCTTTAAACATATAATTATCTCGATGGGATCGGGAACAATGATGAAAAAATTATTTTTTTCTGACAAGGGGTTAGCCCACGATTTTTTCGAAAAACTGAAAAACTAAAAATTGTCGAGAATTGCAAAGATTTTCACATCGTTGGAAAGGTGTATTTGTTGGCTTCCAAGCAGTGAAAGCCGCATATTTTTCGAAGGCTTGGTTGCGGATATGACGCCACTTACAGATAGATACTTTTGGACGTCTGGGTCGAAATTCTGTAATTTTAGTTAACCTCAAATATTTCTGCAACGAAGGCTCGCAGAAGGTTTAAGTTTTCAGTCGTTTATAGGGCTTGGAAAGACCTATCTTAAAACATATATCTCGATGGGATCGGGAACAATGATGAAAAAAATATTTTTTTCTGGCGATTTTTTCGAAAAACTGAAAAACTAAAAACTGTCGAGAATTGCAAAGATTTTCACATCGTTGGAAAGGTGTATTTGTTGGCTTCCAAGCAGTGAAAGCCGCATATTTTTCCAAGGCTTGGTTGCGAATATGACGCCACTTACAGATAGATACTTTTGGATGTCTGGGTCGAAATTCTGTAATTTTAGTTAACCTCAAATATTTCTGCAACGAAGGCTCGCAGAAGGTTTTAGTTTTCAGTCGTTTATAGGGCTTGGAAAGACCTATCTTAAGATGTATATATCGATGGGATCAGGAACAATGATGAAAAAATTATTTTTTTCTGACAAGGGGTTGTTAGCCCACGATTTTTTCCAAAAACTGAAAAACTAAAAATTGTCGAGAATTGCAAAGATTTTCACATCGTTGGAAAGGTGTATTTGTTGGCTTCCAAGCAGTGAAAGCCGCATATTTTTCCAAGGCTTGGTTGCGAATATGACGCCACTTACAGATAGATACTTTTGGATGTCTGGGTCGAAATTCTGTAATTTAAGTTAACCTCAAATATTTCTGCAACGAAGGCTCGCAGTAGGTTTTAGTTTGCAGCCATTTATAGGGCTTGAAAAGACCTATCTTTAAACATATAATTATCTCGATGGGATCGGGAACAATGATGAAAAAATTATTTTTTTCTGACAAGGGGTTAGCCCACGATTTTTTCGAAAAACTGAAAAACTAAAAATTGTCGAGAATTGCAAAGATTTTCACATCGTTGGAAAGGTGTATTTGTTGGCTTCCAAGCAGTGAAAGCCGCATATTTTTCGAAGGCTTGGTTGCGGATATGACGCCACTTACAGATAGATACTTTTGGACGTCTGGGTCGAAATTCTGTAATTTTAGTTAACCTCAAATATTTCTGCAACGAAGGCTCGCAGAAGGTTTAAGTTTTCAGTCGTTTATAGGGCTTGGAAAGACCTATCTTAAAACATATATCTCGATGGGATCGGGAACAATGATGAAAAAAATATTTTTTTCTGGCGATTTTTTCGAAAAACTGAAAAACTAAAAACTGTCGAGAATTGCAAAGATTTTCACATCGTTGGAAAGGTGTATTTGTTGGCTTCCAAGCAGTGAAAGCCGCATATTTTTCCAAGGCTTGGTTGCGAATATGACGCCACTTACAGATAGATACTTTTGGATGTCTGGGTCGAAATTCTGTAATTTTAGTTAACCTCAAATATTTCTGCAACGAAGGCTCGCAGAAGGTTTTAGTTTTCAGCCTTTTATAGGGCTTGGAAAGACCTATCTTAAAATGTATATAAATATGGGATCGGGAACAATGATGAAAAAATTATTTTTTTCTGACAAGGGGTTGTTAGCCCACGATTTTTTCCAAAAACTGAAGAACTAAAAATTGTCGAGAATTGCAAAGATTTTCACATCGTTGGAAAGGTGTATTTGTTGGCTTCCAAGCAGTGAAAGCCGCATATTTTTCGAAGGCTTGGTTGCGGATATGACGCCACTTACAGATAGATACTTTTGGATGTCTGGGTCGAAATTCTGTAATTTTAGTTAACCTCAAATATTTCTGCAACGAAGGCTCGCAGAAGGTTTAAGTTTTCAGTCGTTTATAGGGCTTGGAAAGACCTATCTTAAAACATATATCTCGATGGGATCGGGAACAATGATGAAAAAAATATTTTTTTCTGGCAAGGGGTTAGCCCACGATTTTTTAAAAAAATTGAAGAACTAAAAATTGTCGAGAATTGCAAAGATTTTCACATCGTTGGAAAGGTGTATTTGTTGGCTTCCAAGCAGTGAAAGCCGCATATTTTTCCAAGGCTTGGTTGCGGATATGACGCCACTTACAGATAGATACTTTTGGATGTCTGGGTCGAAATTCTGTAATTTTAGTTAACCTCAAATATTTCTGCAACGAAGGCTCGCAGTAGGTTTTAGTTTGCAGCCATTTATAGGGCTTGAAAAGACCTATCTTTAAACATATAATTATGTCGATGGGATCGGGAACAATGATGAAAAAATTATTTTTTTCTGACAAGGGGTTAGCCCACGATTTTTTCGAAAAACTGAAAAACTAAAAATTGTCGAGAATTGCAAAGATTTTCACATCGTTGGAAAGGTGTATTTGTTGGCTTCCAAGCAGTGAAAGCCGCATATTTTTCGAAGGCTTGGTTGCGGATATGACGCCACTTACAGATAGATACTTTTGGATGTCTGGGTCGAAATTCTGTAATTTTAGTTAACCTCAAATATTTCTGCAACGAAGGCTCGCAGAAGGTTTAAGTTTTCAGTCGTTTATAGGGCTTGGAAAGACCTATCTTAAAACATATATCTCGATGGGATCGGGAACAATGATGAAAAAAATATTTTTTTCTGGCGATTTTTTCGAAAAACTGAAAAACTAAAAACTGTCGAGAATTGCAAAGATTTTCACATCGTTGGAAAGGTGTATTTGTTGGCTTCCAAGCAGTGAAAGCCGCATATTTTTCCAAGGCTTGGTTGCGAATATGACGCCACTTACAGATAGATACTTTTGGATGTCTGGGTCGAAATTCTGTAATTTTAGTTAACCTCAAATATTTCTGCAACGAAGGCTCGCAGAAGGTTTAAGTTTTCAGTCGTTTATAGGGCTTGGAAAGACCTATCTTAAAACATATATCTCGATGGGATCGGGAACAATGATGAAAAAAATATTTTTTTCTGGCAAGGGGTTAGTCCACGATTTTTTCAAAAAATTGTCGAGAATTGCAAAGATTTTCACATCGTTGGAAAGGTGTATTTGTTGGCTTCCAAGCAGTGAAAGCCGCTTATTTTTCCAAGGCTTGGTTGCGAATATGACGCCACTTACAGATAGATACTTTTGGATGTCTGGGTCGAGATTCTGTAATTTTAGTTAACCTCAAATATTTCTGCAACGAAGGCTCGCAGTAGGTTTTAGTTTGCAGCCATTTATAGGGCTTGAAAAGACCTATCTTTAAACATATAATTATCTCGATGGGATCGGGAACAATGATGAAAAAATTATTTTTTTCTTACAAGGGGTTAGCCCACGATTTTTTCGAAAAACTGAAAAACTAAAAATTGTCGAGAATTGCAAAGATTTTCACATCGTTGGAAAGGTGTATTTGTTGGCTTCCAAGCAGTGAAAGCCGCATATTTTTTGAAGGCTTGGTTGCGGATATGACGCCACTTACAGATAGATACTTTTGGATGTCTGGGTCGAAATTCTGTAATTTTAGTTAACCTCAAATATTTCTGCAACGAAGGCTCGCAGAAGGTTTAAGTTTTCAGTCGTTTATAGGGCTTGGAAAGACCTATCTTAAAACATATATCTCGATGGGATCGGGAACAATGATGAAAAAAATATTTTTTTCTGGCAAGGGGTTAGCCCACGATTTTTTCAAAAAATTGAAGAAATAAAAATTGTCGAGAATTGCAAAGATTTTCACATCGTTGGAAAGGTGTATTTGTTGGCTTCCAAGCAGTGAAAGCCGCATATTTTTCCAAGGCTTGGTTGCGGATATGACGCCACTTACAAATAGATACTTTTGGATGTCTGGGTCGAAATTCTGTAATTTTAGTTAACCTCAAATATTTCTGCAACGAAGGCTCGCAGAAGGTTTAAGTTTTCAGTCGTTTATAGGGCTTGAAAAGACCTATCTTAAAATGTATATATCGATGGGATCGGGAACAATGATGAAAAAAATATTTTTTTCTGACTAGGGGTTAGCCCACGATTTTTTCGAAAAACTGAAAAACTAAAAATTGTCGAGAATTGCAAAGATTTTCACATCGTTGGAAAGGTGTATTTGTTGGCTTCCAAGCAGTGAAAGCCGCATATTTTTCGAAGGCTTTGTTGCGGATATGACGCCACTTACAGATAGATACTTTTGGATGTCTGGGTCGAAATTCTGTAATTTTAGTTAACCTCAAATATTTCTGCAACGAAGGCTCGCAGAAGGTTTAAGTTTTCAGTCGTTTATAGGGCTTGGAAAGACCTATCTTAAAACATATATCTTGATGGGATCGGGAACAATGATGAAAAAAATATTTTTTTCTGGCAAGGGGTTAGCCCACGATTTTTTCAAAAAATTGAAGAACTAAAAATTGTCGAGAATTGCAAAGATTTTCACATCGTTGCAAAGGTGTATTTGTTGGCTTCCAAGCAGTGAAAGCCGCATATTTTTCCAAGGCTTGGTTGCAGATATGACGCCACTTACAGATAGATACTTTTGGATGTCTGGGTCGAAATTCTGTAATTTTAGTTAACCTCAAATATTTCTGCAACGAAGGCTCGCAGAAGGTTTTAGTTTTCAGCCTTTTATAGGGCTTGGAAAGACCTATCTTAAAATGTATAAAAATATGGGATCGGGAACAATGATGAAAAAATTATTTTTTTCTGACAAGGGGTTGTTAGCCCACGATTTTTTCGAAAAACTGAAAAACTAAAAACTGTCGAGAATGGCAAAGATTTTCACATCGTTGGAAAGGTGTATTTGTTGGCTTCCAAGCAGTGAAAGCCGCATATTTTTCCAAGGCTTGGTTGCGAATATGACGCCACTTACAGATAGATACTTTTGGATGTCTGGGTCAAAATTCTGTAATTTTAGTTAACCTCAAATATTTCTGCAACGAAGGCTCGCAGAAGGTTTTAGTTTTCAGCCTTTTATAGGGCTTGGAAAGACCTATCTTAAAATGTATATAAATATGGGATCGGGAACAATGATGAAAAAATTATTTTTTTCTGACAAGGGGTTGTTAGCCCACGATTTTTTCCAAAAACTGAAAAACTAAAAATTGTCGAGAATTGCAAAGATTTTCACATCGTTGGAAAGGTGTATTTGTTGGCTTCCAAGCAGTGAAAGCCGCATATTTTTCCAAGGCTTGGTTGCGGATATGACGCCACTTACAGATAGATACTTTTGGATGTCTGGGTCGAAATTCTGTAATTTTAGTTAACCTCAAATATTTCTGCAACGAAGGCTCGCAGTAGGTTTTAGTTTGCAGCCATTTATAGGGCTTGAAAAGACCTATCTTTAAACATATAATTATCTCGATGGGATCGGGAACAATGATGAAAAAATTATTTTTTTCTGACAAGGGGTTAGCCCACGATTTTTTCGAAAAACTGAAAAACTAAAAATTGTCGAGAATTGCAAAGATTTTCACATCGTTGGAAAGGTGTATTTGTTGGCTTCCAAGCAGTGAAAGCCGCATATTTTTCGAAGGCTTGGTTGCGGATATGACGCCACTTACAGATAGATACTTTTGGATGTCTGGGTCGAAATTCTGTAATTTTAGTTAACCTCAAATATTTCTGCAACGAAGGCTCGCAGAAGGTTTAAGTTTTCAGTCGTTTATAGGGCTTGGAAAGACCTATCTTAAAACATATATCTCGATGGGATCGGGAACAATGATGAAAAAAATATTTTTTTCTGGCGATTTTTTCGAAAAACTGAAAAACTAAAAACTGTCGAGAATTGCAAAGATTTTCACATCGTTGGAAAGGTGTATTTGTTGGCTTCCAAGCAGTGAAAGCCGCATATTTTTCCAAGGCTTGGTTGCGAATATGACGCCACTTACAGATAGATACTTTTGGATGTCTGGGTCGAAATTCTGTAATTTTAGTTAACCTCAAATATTTCTGCAACGAAGGCTCGCAGAAGGTTTTAGATTTCAGCCTTTTATAGGGCTTGGAAAGACCTATCTTAAAATGTATATAAATATGGGATCGGGAACAATGATGAAAAAATTATTTTTTTCTGACAAGGGGTTGTTAGCCCACGATTTTTTCCAAAAACTGAAAAACTAAAAATTGTCGAGAATTGCAAAGATTTTCACATCGTTGGAAAGGTGTATTTGTTGGCTTCCAAGCAGTGAAAGCCGCATATTTTTCCAAGGCTTGGTTGCGAATATGACGCCACTTACAGATAGATACTTTTGGATGTCTGGGTCGAAATTCTGTAATTTTAGTTAACCTCAAATATTTCTGCAACGAAGGCTCGCAGAAGGTTTAAGTTTTCAGTCGTTTATAGGGCTTGGAAAGACCTATCTTAAAACATATATCTCGATGGGATCGGGAACAATGATGAAAAAAATATTTTTTTCTGGCGATTTTTTCGAAAAACTGAAAAACTAAAAACTGTCGAGAATTGCAAAGATTTTCACATCGTTGGAAAGGTGTATTTGTTGGCTTCCAAGCAGTGAAAGCCGCATATTTTTCCAAGGCTTGGTTGCGAATATGACGCCACTTACAGATAGATACTTTTGGATGTCTGGGTCGAAATTCTGTAATTTTAGTTAACCTCAAATATTTCTGCAACGAAGGCTCGCAGAAGGTTTTAGTTTTCAGCCTTTTATAGGGCTTGGAAAGACCTATCTTAAAATGTATATAAATATGGGATCGGGAACAATGATGAAAAAATTATTTTTTTCTGACAAGGGGTTGTTAGCCCACGATTTTTTCCAAAAACTGAAGAACTAAAAATTGTCGAGAATTGCAAAGATTTTCACATCGTTGGAAAGGTGTATTTGTTGGCTTCCAAGCAGTGAAAGCCGCATATTTTTCGAAGGCTTGGTTGCGGATATGACGCCACTTACAGATAGATACTTTTGGATGTCTGGGTCGAAATTCTGTAATTTTAGTTAACCTCAAATATTTCTGCAACGAAGGCTCGCAGAAGGTTTAAGTTTTCAGTCGTTTATAGGGCTTGGAAAGACCTATCTTAAAACATATATCTCGATGGGATCGGGAACAATGATGAAAAAAATATTTTTTTCTGGCAAGGGGTTAGCCCACGATTTTTTAAAAAAATTGAAGAACTAAAAATTGTCGAGAATTGCAAAGATTTTCACATCGTTGGAAAGGTGTATTTGTTGGCTTCCAAGCAGTGAAAGCCGCATATTTTTCCAAGGCTTGGTTGCGGATATGACGCCACTTACAGATAGATACTTTTGGATGTCTGGGTCGAAATTCTGTAATTTTAGTTAACCTCAAATATTTCTGCAACGAAGGCTCGCAGTAGGTTTTAGTTTGCAGCCATTTATAGGGCTTGAAAAGACCTATCTTTAAACATATAATTATGTCGATGGGATCGGGAACAATGATGAAAAAATTATTTTTTTCTGACAAGGGGTTAGCCCACGATTTTTTCGAAAAACTGAAAAACTAAAAATTGTCGAGAATTGCAAAGATTTTCACATCGTTGGAAAGGTGTATTTGTTGGCTTCCAAGCAGTGAAAGCCGCATATTTTTCGAAGGCTTGGTTGCGGATATGACGCCACTTACAGATAGATACTTTTGGATGTCTGGGTCGAAATTCTGTAATTTTAGTTAACCTCAAATATTTCTGCAACGAAGGCTCGCAGAAGGTTTAAGTTTTCAGTCGTTTATAGGGCTTGGAAAGACCTATCTTAAAACATATATCTCGATGGGATCGGGAACAATGATGAAAAAAATATTTTTTTCTGGCGATTTTTTCGAAAAACTGAAAAACTAAAAACTGTCGAGAATTGCAAAGATTTTCACATCGTTGGAAAGGTGTATTTGTTGGCTTCCAAGCAGTGAAAGCCGCATATTTTTCCAAGGCTTGGTTGCGAATATGACGCCACTTACAGATAGATACTTTTGGATGTCTGGGTCGAAATTCTGTAATTTTAGTTAACCTCAAATATTTCTGCAACGAAGGCTCGCAGAAGGTTTAAGTTTTCAGTCGTTTATAGGGCTTGGAAAGACCTATCTTAAAACATATATCTCGATGGGATCGGGAACAATGATGAAAAAAATATTTTTTTCTGGCAAGGGGTTAGTCCACGATTTTTTCAAAAAATTGTCGAGAATTGCAAAGATTTTCACATCGTTGGAAAGGTGTATTTGTTGGCTTCCAAGCAGTGAAAGCCGCTTATTTTTCCAAGGCTTGGTTGCGAATATGACGCCACTTACAGATAGATACTTTTGGATGTCTGGGTCGAGATTCTGTAATTTTAGTTAACCTCAAATATTTCTGCAACGAAGGCTCGCAGTAGGTTTTAGTTTGCAGCCATTTATAGGGCTTGAAAAGACCTATCTTTAAACATATAATTATCTCGATGGGATCGGGAACAATGATGAAAAAATTATTTTTTTCTTACAAGGGGTTAGCCCACGATTTTTTCGAAAAACTGAAAAACTAAAAATTGTCGAGAATTGCAAAGATTTTCACATCGTTGGAAAGGTGTATTTGTTGGCTTCCAAGCAGTGAAAGCCGCATATTTTTTGAAGGCTTGGTTGTGGATATGACGCCACTTACAGATAGATACTTTTGGATGTCTGGGTCAAAATTCTGTAATTTTAGTTAACCTCAAATATTTCTGCAACGAAGGCTCGCAGAAGGTTTAAGTTTTCAGTCGTTTATAGGGCTTGGAAAGACCTATCTTAAAACATATATCTCGATGGGATCGGGAACAATGATGAAAAATATATTTTTTTCTGGCAAGGGGTTAGCCCACGATTTTTTCAAAAAATTGAAGAAATAAAAATTGTCGAGAATTGCAAAGATTTTCACATCGTTGGAAAGGTGTATTTGTTGGCTTCCAAGCAGTGAAAGCCGCATATTTTTCCAAGGCTTGGTTGCGGATATGACGCCACTTACAAATAGATACTTTTGGATGTCTGGGTCGAAATTCTGTAATTTTAGTTAACCTCAAATATTTCTGCAACGAAGGCTCGCAGAAGGTTTAAGTTTTCAGTCGTTTATAGGGCTTGAAAAGACCTATCTTAAAATGTATATATCGATGGGATCGGGAACAATGATGAAAAAAATATTTTTTTCTGACTAGGGGTTAGCCCACGATTTTTTCGAAAAACTGAAAAACTAAAAATTGTCGAGAATTGCAAAGATTTTCACATCGTTGGAAAGGTGTATTTGTTGGCTTCCAAGCAGTGAAAGCCGCATATTTTTCGAAGGCTTTGTTGCGGATATGACGCCACTTACAGATAGATACTTTTGGATGTCTGGGTCGAAATTCTGTAATTTTAGTTAACCTCAAATATTTCTGCAACGAAGGCTCGCAGAAGGTTTAAGTTTTCAGTCGTTTATAGGGCTTGGAAAGACCTATCTTAAAACATATATCTTGATGGGATCGGGAACAATGATGAAAAAAATATTTTTTTCTGGCAAGGGGTTAGCCCACGATTTTTTCAAAAAATTGAAGAACTAAAAATTGTCGAGAATTGCAAAGATTTTCACATCGTTGCAAAGGTGTATTTGTTGGCTTCCAAGCAGTGAAAGCCGCATATTTTTCCAAGGCTTGGTTGCAGATATGACGCCACTTACAGATAGATACTTTTGGATGTCTGGGTCGAAATTCTGTAATTTTAGTTAACCTCAAATATTTCTGCAACGAAGGCTCGCAGAAGGTTTTAGTTTTCAGCCTTTTATAGGGCTTGGAAAGACCTATCTTAAAATGTATAAAAATATGGGATCGGGAACAATGATGAAAAAATTATTTTTTTCTGACAAGGGGTTGTTAGCCCACGATTTTTTCGAAAAACTGAAAAACTAAAAACTGTCGAGAATGGCAAAGATTTTCACATCGTTGGAAAGGTGTATTTGTTGGCTTCCAAGCAGTGAAAGCCGCATATTTTTCCAAGGCTTGGTTGCGAATATGACGCCACTTACAGATAGATACTTTTGGATGTCTGGGTCAAAATTCTGTAATTTTAGTTAACCTCAAATATTTCTGCAACGAAGGCTCGCAGAAGGTTTTAGTTTTCAGCCTTTTATAGGGCTTGGAAAGACCTATCTTAAAATGTATATAAATATGGGATCGGGAACAATGATGAAAAAATTATTTTTTTCTGACAAGGGGTTGTTAGCCCACGATTTTTTCCAAAAACTGAAAAACTAAAAATTGTCGAGAATTGCAAAGATTTTCACATCGTTGGAAAGGTGTATTTGTTGGCTTCCAAGCAGTGAAAGCCGCATATTTTTCCAAGGCTTGGTTGCGGATATGACGCCACTTACAGATAGATACTTTTGGATGTCTGGGTCGAAATTCTGTAATTTTAGTTAACCTCAAATATTTCTGCAACGAAGGCTCGCAGTAGGTTTTAGTTTGCAGCCATTTATAGGGCTTGAAAAGACCTATCTTTAAACATATAATTATCTCGATGGGATCGGGAACAATGATGAAAAAATTATTTTTTTCTGACAAGGGGTTAGCCCACGATTTTTTCGAAAAACTGAAAAACTAAAAATTGTCGAGAATTGCAAAGATTTTCACATCGTTGGAAAGGTGTATTTGTTGGCTTCCAAGCAGTGAAAGCCGCATATTTTTCGAAGGCTTGGTTGCGGATATGACGCCACTTACAGATAGATACTTTTGGATGTCTGGGTCGAAATTCTGTAATTTTAGTTAACCTCAAATATTTCTGCAACGAAGGCTCGCAGAAGGTTTAAGTTTTCAGTCGTTTATAGGGCTTGGAAAGACCTATCTTAAAACATATATCTCGATGGGATCGGGAACAATGATGAAAAAAATATTTTTTTCTGGCGATTTTTTCGAAAAACTGAAAAACTAAAAACTGTCGAGAATTGCAAAGATTTTCACATCGTTGGAAAGGTGTATTTGTTGGCTTCCAAGCAGTGAAAGCCGCATATTTTTCCAAGGCTTGGTTGCGAATATGACGCCACTTACAGATAGATACTTTTGGATGTCTGGGTCGAAATTCTGTAATTTTAGTTAACCTCAAATATTTCTGCAACGAAGGCTCGCAGAAGGTTTTAGATTTCAGCCTTTTATAGGGCTTGGAAAGACCTATCTTAAAATGTATATAAATATGGGATCGGGAACAATGATGAAAAAATTATTTTTTTCTGACAAGGGGTTGTTAGCCCACGATTTTTTCCAAAAACTGAAAAACTAAAAATTGTCGAGAATTGCAAAGATTTTCACATCGTTGGAAAGGTGTATTTGTTGGCTTCCAAGCAGTGAAAGCCGCATATTTTTCCAAGGCTTGGTTGCGAATATGACGCCACTTACAGATAGATACTTTTGGATGTCTGGGTCGAAATTCTGTAATTTTAGTTAACCTCAAATATTTCTGCAACGAAGGCTCGCAGAAGGTTTAAGTTTTCAGTCGTTTATAGGGCTTGGAAAGACCTATCTTAAAACATATATCTCGATGGGATCGGGAACAATGATGAAAAAAATATTTTTTTCTGGCGATTTTTTCGAAAAACTGAAAAACTAAAAACTGTCGAGAATTGCAAAGATTTTCACATCGTTGGAAAGGTGTATTTGTTGGCTTCCAAGCAGTGAAAGCCGCATATTTTTCCAAGGCTTGGTTGCGAATATGACGCCACTTACAGATAGATACTTTTGGATGTCTGGGTCGAAATTCTGTAATTTTAGTTAACCTCAAATATTTCTGCAACGAAGGCTCGCAGAAGGTTTTAGTTTTCAGCCTTTTATAGGGCTTGGAAAGACCTATCTTAAAATGTATATAAATATGGGATCGGGAACAATGATGAAAAAATTATTTTTTTCTGACAAGGGGTTGTTAGCCCACGATTTTTTCCAAAAACTGAAGAACTAAAAATTGTCGAGAATTGCAAAGATTTTCACATCGTTGGAAAGGTGTATTTGTTGGCTTCCAAGCAGTGAAAGCCGCATATTTTTCTAAGGCTTGGTTGCGAATATGACGCCACTTACAGATAGATACTTTTGGATGTCTGGGTCGAAATTCTGTAATTTTAGTTAACCTCAAATATTTCTGCAACGAAGGCTCTCAGAAGGTTTAAGTTTTCAGTCGTTTATAGGGCTTGGAAAGACCTATCTTAAAACATATATCTCGATGGGATCGGGAACAATGATGAAAAAAATATTTTTTTCTGGCAAGGGGTTAGCCCACGATTTTTTCAAAAAATTGTCGAGAATTGCAAAGATTTTCACATCGTTGGAAAGGTGTATTTGTTGGCTTCCAAGCAGTGAAAGCCGCTTATTTTTCCAAGGCTTGGTTGCGAATATGACGCCACTTACAGATAGATACTTTTGGATGTCTGGGTCGAGATTCTGTAATTTTAGTTAACCTCAAATATTTCTGCAACGAAGGCTCGCAGTAGGTTTTAGTTTGCAGCCATTTATAGGGCTTGAAAAGACCTATCTTAAAACATATAATTATCTCGATGGGATCGGGAACAATGATGAAAAAATTATTTTTTTCTGACAAGGGGTTAGCCCACGATTTTTTCGAAAAACTGAAAAACTAAAAATTGTCGAGAATTGCAAAGATTTTCACATCGTTGGAAAGGTGTATTTGTTGGCTTCCAAGCAGTGAAAGCCGCATATTTTTCGAAGGCTTTGTTGCGGATATGACGCCACTTACAGATAGATACTTTTGGATGTCTGGGTCGAAATTCTGTAATTTTAGTTAACCTCAAATATTTCTGCAACGAAGGCTCGCAGAAGGTTTAAGTTTTCAGTCGTTTATAGGGCTTGGAAAGACCTATCTTAAAACATATATCTTGATGGGATCGGGAACAATGATGAAAAAAATATTTTTTTCTGGCGATTTTTTCGAAAAACTGAAAAACTAAAAACTGTCGAGAATTGCAAAGATTTTCACATCGTTGGAAAGGTGTATTTGTTGGCTTCCAAGCAGTGAAAGCCGCATATTTTTCCAAGGCTTGGTTGCGAATATGACGCCACTTACAGATAGATACTTTTGGATGTCTGGGTCGAAATTCTGTAATTTTAGTTAACCTCAAATATTTCTGCAACGAAGGCTCGCAGAAGGTTTTAGATTTCAGCCTTTTATAGGGCTTGGAAAGACCTATCTTAAAATGTATATAAATATGGGATCGGGAACAATGATGAAAAAATTATTTTTTTCTGACAAGGGGTTGTTAGCCCACGATTTTTTCCAAAAACTGAAAAACTAAAAATTGTCGAGAATTGCAAAGATTTTCACATCGTTGGAAAGGTGTATTTGTTGGCTTCCAAGCAGTGAAAGCCGCATATTTTTCCAAGGCTTGGTTGCGAATATGACGCCACTTACAGATAGATACTTTTGGATGTCTGGGTCGAAATTCTGTAATTTTAGTTAACCTCAAATATTTCTGCAACGAAGGCTCGCAGAAGGTTTAAGTTTTCAGTCGTTTATAGGGCTTGGAAAGACCTATCTTAAAACATATATCTCGATGGGATCGGGAACAATGATGAAAAAAATATTTTTTTCTGGCGATTTTTTCGAAAAACTGAAAAACTAAAAACTGTCGAGAATTGCAAAGATTTTCACATCGTTGGAAAGGTGTATTTGTTGGCTTCCAAGCAGTGAAAGCCGCATATTTTTCCAAGGCTTGGTTGCGAATATGACGCCACTTACAGATAGATACTTTTGGATGTCTGGGTCGAAATTCTGTAATTTTAGTTAACCTCAAATATTTCTGCAACGAAGGCTCGCAGAAGGTTTTAGTTTTCAGCCTTTTATAGGGCTTGGAAAGACCTATCTTAAAATGTATATAAATATGGGATCGGGAACAATGATGAAAAAATTATTTTTTTCTGACAAGGGGTTGTTAGCCCACGATTTTTTCCAAAAACTGAAGAACTAAAAATTGTTGAGAATTGCAAAGATTTTCACATCGTTGGAAAGGTGTATTTGTTGGCTTCCAAGCAGTGAAAGCCGCATATTTTTCTAAGGCTTGGTTGCGAATATGACGCCACTTACAGATAGATACTTTTGGATGTCTGGGTCGAAATTCTGTAATTTTAGTTAACCTCAAATATTTCTGCAACGAAGGCTCTCAGAAGGTTTAAGTTTTCAGTCGTTTATAGGGCTTGGAAAGACCTATCTTAAAACATATATCTCGATGGGATCGGGAACAATGATGAAAAAAATATTTTTTTCTGGCAAGGGGTTAGCCCACGATTTTTTCAAAAAATTGTCGAGAATTGCAAAGATTTTCACATCGTTGGAAAGGTGTATTTGTTGGCTTCCAAGCAGTGAAAGCCGCTTATTTTTCCAAGGCTTGGTTGCGAATATGACGCCACTTACAGATAGATACTTTTGGATGTCTGGGTCGAGATTCTGTAATTTTAGTTAACCTCAAATATTTCTGCAACGAAGGCTCGCAGTAGGTTTTAGTTTGCAGCCATTTATAGGGCTTGAAAAGACCTATCTTAAAACATATAATTATCTCGATGGGATCGGGAACAATGATGAAAAAATTATTTTTTTCTGACAAGGGGTTAGCCCACGATTTTTTCGAAAAACTGAAAAACTAAAAATTGTCGAGAATTGCAAAGATTTTCACATCGTTGGAAAGGTGTATTTGTTGGCTTCCAAGCAGTGAAAGCCGCATATTTTTCGAAGGCTTTGTTGCGGATATGACGCCACTTACAGATAGATACTTTTGGATGTCTGGGTCGAAATTCTGTAATTTTAGTTAACCTCAAATATTTCTGCAACGAAGGCTCGCAGAAGGTTTAAGTTTTCAGTCGTTTATAGGGCTTGGAAAGACCTATCTTAAAACATATATCTTGATGGGATCGGGAACAATGATGAAAAAAATATTTTTTTCTGGCAAGGGGTTAGCCCACGATTTTTTCAAAAAATTGAAGAACTAAAAATTGTCGAGAATTGCAAAGATTTTCACATCGTTGGAAAGGTGTATTTGTTGGCTTCCAAGCAGTGAAAGCCGCATATTTTTCCAAGGCTTGGTTGCAGATATGACGCCACTTACAGATAGATACTTTTGGATGTCTGGGTCGAAATTCTGTAATTTTAGTTAACCTCAAATATTTCTGCAACGAAGGCTCGCAGAAGGTTTTAGTTTTCAGCCTTTTATAGGGCTTGCAAAGACCTATCTTAAAATGTATATATCGATGGGATCGGGAACAATGATGAAAAAATTATTTTTTTCTGACAAGGGGTTAGCCCACGATTTTTTCGAAAAACTGAAAAACTAAAAATTGTCGAGAATTGCAAAGATTTTCACATCGTTGGAAAGGTGTATTTGTTGGCTTCCAAGCAGTGAAAGCCGCATATTTTTCGAAGGCTTTGTTGCGGATATGACGCCACTTACAGATAGATACTTTTGGATGTCTGGGTCGAAATTCTGTAATTTTAGTTAACCTCAAATATTTCTGCAACGAAGGCTCGCAGAAGGTTTAAGTTTTCAGTCGTTTATAGGGCTTTGAAAGACCTATCTTAAAACATATATCTTGATGGGATCGGGAACAATGATGAAAAAAATATTTTTTTCTGGCAAGGGGTTAGCCCACGATTTTTTCAAAAAATTGAAGAACTAAAAATTGTCGAGAATTGCAAAGATTTTCACATCGTTGGAAAGGTGTATTTGTTGGCTTCCAAGCAGTGAAAGCCGCATATTTTTCCAAGGCTTGGTTGCAGATATGACGCCACTTACAGATAGATACTTTTGGATGTCTGGGTCGAAATTCTGTAATTTTAGTTAACCTCAAATATTTCTGCAACGAAGGCTCGCAGAAGGTTTTAGTTTTCAGCCTTTTATAGGGCTTGGAAAGACCTATCTTAAAATGTATAAAAATATGGGATCGGGAACAATGATGAAAAAATTATTTTTTTAGCCCACGATTTTTTCGAAAAACTGAAAAACTAAAAATTGTCGAGAATTGCAAAGATTTTCACATCGTTGCAAAGGTGTATTTGTTGGCTTCCAAGCAGTGAAAGCCGCATATTTTTCCAAGGCTTGGTTGCGGATATGACGCCACTTACAGATAGATACTTTTGGTTGTCTGGGTCGAAATTCTGTAATTTTAGTTAACCTCAAATATTTCTGCAACGAAGGCTCGCAGTAGGTTTTAGTTTGCAGCCATTTATAGGGCTTGAAAAGACCTATCTTTAAACATATATTTATCTCAATGGGATCGGGAACAATGATGAAAAAATTATTTTTTTCTGACAAGGGGTTAGCCCACGATTTTTTCGAAAAACTGAAAAACTAAAAATTGTCGAGAATTGCAAAGATTTTCACATCGTTGGAAAGGTGTATTTGTTGGCTTCCAAGCAGTGAAAGCCGCATATTTTTCGAAGGCTTGGTTGCGGATATGACGCCACTTACAGATAGATACTTTTGGATGTCTGGGTCGAAATTCTGTAATTTTAGTTAACCTCAAATATTTCTGCAACGAAGGCTCGCAGAAGGTTTAAGTTTTCAGTCGTTTATAGGGCTTGGAAAGACCTATCTTAAAACATATATCTCGATGGGATCGGGAACAATGATGAAAAAAATATTTTTTTCTGGCCCACGATTTTTTCGAAAAACTGAAAAACTAAAAACTGTCGAGAATTGCAAAGATTTTCACATCGTTGGAAAGGTGTATTTGTTGGCTTCCAAGCAGTGAAAGCCGCATATTTTTCGAAGGCTTTGTTGCGGATATGACGCCACTTACAGATAGATACTTTTGGATGTCTGGGTCGAAATTCTGTAATTTTAGTTAACCTCAAATATTTCTGCAACGAAGGCTCGCAGAAGGTTTTAGTTTTCAGCCTTTTATAGGGCTTGGAAAGACCTATCTTAAAATGTCAATAAAGATGGGATCGGGAACAATAATGAAAAAATTATTTTTTTCTGACAAGGGGTTAGCCCACGATTTTTTCGAAAAACTGAAAAACTAAAAATTGTCGAGAATTGCAAAGATTTTCACATCGTTGGAAAGATGTATTTGTTGGCTTCCAAGCAGTGAAAGCCGCATATTTTTCCAAGGCTTGGTTGCGGATATGACGCCACTTACAGATAGATACTTTTGGATGTCTGGGTCGAAATTCTGTAATTTTAGTTAACCTCAAATATTTCTGCAACGAAGGCTCGCAGAAGGTTTAAGTTTTCAGTCGTTTATAGGGCTTGGAAAGACCTATCTTAAAACATATATCTCGATGGGATCGGGAACAATGATGAACAAAAAATTTTTCTGACAAGGGGTTAGCCCACGATTTTTTCGAAAAACTGAAAAACTAAAAATTGTCGAGAATTGCAAGATTTTCACATCGTTGGAAAGGTGTATTTGTTGGCTTCCAAGCAATGAAAGCCGCATATTTTTCGAAGGCTTTGTTGCGGATATGACGCCACTTACAAATAGATACTTTTGGATGTCTGGGTCGAAATTCTGTAATTTTAGTTAACCTCAAATATTTCTGCAACGAAGGCTCGCAGAAGGTTTCAGTTTTCAGTCGTTTATAGGGCTTGGAAAGACCTATCTTAAAACATATATCTCGATGGGATCGGGAACAATGATGAAAAAAATATTTTTTTCTGGCAAGGGGTTAGCCCACGATTTTTTCAAAAAATTGAAGAACTAAAAATTGTCGAGAATTGCAAAGATTTTCACATCGTTGGAAAGGTGTATTTGTTGGCTTCCAAGCAGTGAAAGCCGCATATTTTTCGAAGGCTTTGTTGCGGATATGACGACACTTACCAATAGATACTTTTGGATATCTGGGTCGAAATTCTGTAATTTTAGTTGACCTCAAATATTTCTGCAACGAAGGCTCGCAGAAGGTTTCAGTTTTCAGTCGTTTATAGGGCTTGGAAAGACCTATCTTAAAACATATATCTCGATGGGATCGGGAACAATGATGAAAAAAATATTTTTTTCTGGCCGGGGGTTAGCCCACGATTTTTTCGAAAAACTGAAAAACTAAAAATTGTCGAGAATTGCAAAGATTTTCACATCGTTGGAAAGGTGTATTTGTTGGCTTCCAAGCAGTGAAAGCCGCATATTTTTCGAAGGCTTGGTTGCGGATATGACGCCACTTACAGATAGATACTTTTGGATGTCTGGGTCGAAATTCTGTAATTTTAGTTAACCTCAAATATTTCTGCAACGAAGGCTCGCAGAAGGTTTTAGTTTTCAGCCTTTTATAGGGCTTGGAAAGACCTATCTTAAAATGTCAATAAAGATGGGATCGGGAACAATAATGAAAAAATTATTTTTTTCTGACAAGGGGTTAGCCCACGATTTTTTCGAAAAACTGAAAAACTAAAAATTGTCGAGAATTGCAAAGATTTTCACATCGTTGGAAAGATGTATTTGTTGGCTTCCAAGCAGTGAAAGCCGCATATTTTTCGAAGGCTTGGTTGCGGATATGACGCCACTTACAGATAGATACTTTTGGATGTCTGGGTCGAAATTCTGTAATTTTAGTTAACCTCAAATATTTCTGCAACGAAGGCTCGCAGAAGGTTTAAGTTTTCAGTCGTTTATAGGGCTTGGAAAGACCTATCTGAAAACATATATCTCGATGGGATCGGGAACAATGATGAACAAAAAATTTTTCTGACAAGGGGTTAGCCCACGATTTTTTCGAAAAACTGAAAAACTAAAAATTGTCGAGAATTGCAAGATTTTCACATCGTTGGAAAGGTGTATTTGTTGGCTTCCAAGCAGTGAAAGCCGCATATTTTTCGAAGGCTTTGTTGCGGATATGACGCCACTTACAGATAGATGCTTTTGGATGCCTGGGTCAAAAATATATAATTTTAGTTAACCTCAAATATTTCTGCAACGAAGGCTCACAGAAGGTTTTAGTTTGCAGCCATTTATAGGGCTTGAAAAGACCTATCTTAAAACATATATATCGATGGGATCGGGAACAATGATGAAAAAAATATTTTTTTCTGACAAGTTGTTAGCCCACGATTTTTTCGAAAAACTGAAAAACTAAAAATTGTCGAGAATTGCAAGATTTTCACATCGTTGGAAAGGTGTATTTGTTGGCTTCCAAGCAGTGAAAGCCGCATATTTTTCCAAGGCTTGGTTGCGGATATGACGCCACTTACAGATAGATACTTTGGATGTCTGGGTCGAAAATATATAATTTTAGTTAACCTCAAATATTTCTGCAATTTTAGTTAACCTCAAATATTTCTGCAACGAAGGCTCGCAGAAGGTTTTAGTTTGCAGCCATTTATAGGGCTTGCAAAGACCTATCTTAAAATGTATATATCGATGGGATCGGGAACAATGATGAAAAAATTATTTTTTTCTGACAAGGGGTTAGCCCACGATTTTTTCGAAAAACTGAAAAACTAAAAATTGTCGAGAATTGCAAAGATTTTCACATCGTTGCAAAGGTGTATTTGTTGGCTTCCAAGCAGTGAAAGCCGCATATTTTTCCAAGGCTTGGTTGCGGATATGACGCCACTTACAGATAGATACTTTTGGTTGTCTGGGTCGAAATTCTGTAATTTTAGTTAACCTCAAATATTTCTGCAACGAAGGCTCGCAGAAGGTTTTAGTTTGCAGCCATTTATAGGGCTTGAAAAGACCTATCTTAAAACATATATATCGATGGGATCGGGAACAATGATGAAAAAAAAAATTTCCTGACAAGGGGTTAGCCCACGATTTTTTCGAAAAACTGAAAAACTAAAAATTGTCGAGAATTGCAAGATTTTCACATCGTTGGAAAGGTGTATTTGTTGGCTTCCAAGCAGTGAAAGCCGCATATTTTTCCAAGGCTTGGTTGCGGATATGACGCCACTTACAGATAGATACTTTTGGATGTCTGGGTCGAAATTCTGTAATTTTAGTTAACCTCAAATATTTCTGCAACGAAGGCTCGCAGAAGGTTTCAGTTTTCAGTCGCTTATAGGGCTTGGAAAGACCTATCTTAAAACATATATCTCGATGGGATCGGGAACAATGATGAAAAAAATATTTTTTTCTGGCAAGGGGTTAGCCCACGATTTTTTCAAAAAATTGAAGAACTAAAAATTGTCGAGAATTGCAAAGATTTTCACATCGTTGGAAAGGTGTATTTGTTGGCTTCCAAGCAGTGAAAGCCGCATATTTTTCGAAGGCTTTGTTGCGGATATGACGACACTTACCAATAGATACTTTTGGATATCTGGGTCGAAATTCTGTAATTTTAGTTGACCTCAAATATTTCTGCAACGAAGGCTCGCAGAAGGTTTAAGTTTTCAGTCGTTTATAGGGCTTGGAAAGACCTATGTTAAAACATATATCTCGATGGGATCGGGAACAATGATGAAAAAAATATTTTTTTCTGGCCGGGGGTTAGCCCACGATTTTTTCGAAAAACTGAAAAACTAAAAATTGTCGAGAATTGCAAAGATTTTCACATCGTTGGAAAGGTGTATTTGTTGGCTTCCAAGCAGTGAAAGCCGCATATTTTTCGAAGGCTTGGTTGCGGATATGACGCCACTTACAGATAGATACTTTTGGATGTCTGGGTCGAAATTCTGTAATTTTAGTTAACCTCAAATATTTCTGCAACGAAGGCTCGCAGAAGGTTTAAGTTTTCAGTCGTTTATAGGGCTTGGAAAGACCTATCTTAAAACATATATCTCGATGGGATCGGGAACAATGATGAACAAAAAATTTTTCTGACAAGGGGTTAGCCCACGATTTTTTCGAAAAACTGAAAAACTAAAAATTGTCGAGAATTGCAAGATTTTCACATCGTTGGAAAGGTGTATTTGTTGGCTTCCAAGCAGTGAAAGCCGCATATTTTTCGAAGGCTTTGTTGCGGATATGACGCCACTTACAGATAGATGCTTTTGGATGCCTGGGTCGAAAATATATAATTTTAGTTAACCTCAAATATTTCTGCAACGAAGGCTCACAGAAGGTTTTAGTTTGCAGCCATTTATAGGGCTTGAAAAGACCTATCTTAAAACATATATATCGATGGGATCGGGAACAATGATGAAAAAAATATTTTTTTCTGACAAGTTGTTAGCCCACGATTTTTTCGAAAAACTGAAAAACTAAAAATTGTCGAGAATTGCAAGATTTTCACATCGTTGGAAAGGTGTATTTGTTGGCTTCCAAGCAGTGAAAGCCGCATATTTTTCCAAGGCTTGGTTGCGGATATGACGCCACTTACAGATAGATACTTTGGATGTCTGGGTCGAAAATATATAATTTTAGTTAACCTCAAATATTTCTGCAATTTTAGTTAACCTCAAATATTTCTGCAATTTTAGTTAACCTCAAATATTTCTGCAACGAAGGCTCGCAGAAGGTTTTAGTTTGCAGCCATTTATAGGGCTTGCAAAGACCTATCTTAAAATGTATATATCGATGGGATCGGGAACAATGATGAAAAAATTATTTTTTTCTGACAAGGGGTTAGCCCACGATTTTTTCGAAAAACTGAAAAACTAAAAATTGTCGAGAATTGCAAAGATTTTCACATCGTTGCAAAGGTGTATTTGTTGGCTTCCAAGCAGTGAAAGCCGCATATTTTTCCAAGGCTTGGTTGCGGATATGACGCCACTTACAGATAGATACTTTTGGTTGTCTGGGTCGAAATTCTGTAATTTTAGTTAACCTCAAATATTTCTGCAACGAAGGCTCGCAGAAGGTTTAAGTTTTCAGTCGTTTATAGGGCTTGGAAAGACCTATCTTAAAACATATATCTCGATGGGATCGGGAACAATGATGAAAAAAATATTTTTTTCTGGCCGGGGGTTAGCCCACGATTTTTTCGAAAAACTGAAAAACTAAAAATTGTCGAGAATTGCAAAGATTTTCACATCGTTGGAAAGGTGTATTTGTTGGCTTCCAAGCAGTGAAAGCCGCATATTTTTCGAAGGCTTGGTTGCGGATATGACGCCACTTACAGATAGATACTTTTGGATGTCTGGGTCGAAATTCTGTAATTTTAGTTAACCTCAAATATTTCTGCAACGAAGGCTCGCAGAAGGTTTTAGTTTTCAGCCTTTTATAGGGCTTGGAAAGACCTATCTTAAAATGTCAATAAAGATGGGATCGGGAACAATAATGAAAAAATTATTTTTTTCTGACAAGGGGTTAGCCCACGATTTTTTCGAAAAACTGAAAAACTAAAAATTGTCGAGAATTGCAAAGATTTTCACATCGTTGGAAAGATGTATTTGTTGGCTTCCAAGCAGTGAAAGCCGCATATTTTTCGAAGGCTTGGTTGCGGATATGACGCCACTTACAGATAGATACTTTTGGATGTCTGGGTCGAAATTCTGTAATTTTAGTTAACCTCAAATATTTCTGCAACGAAGGCTCGCAGAAGGTTTAAGTTTTCAGTCGTTTATAGGGCTTGGAAAGACCTATCTTAAAACATATATCTCGATGGGATCGGGAACAATGATGAACAAAAAATTTTTCTGACAAGGGGTTAGCCCACGATTTTTTCGAAAAACTGAAAAACTAAAAATTGTCGAGAATTGCAAGATTTTCACATCGTTGGAAAGGTGTATTTGTTGGCTTCCAAGCAGTGAAAGCCGCATATTTTTCGAAGGCTTTGTTGCGGATATGACGCCACTTACAGATAGATGCTTTTGGATGCCTGGGTCGAAAATATATAATTTTAGTTAACCTCAAATATTTCTGCAACGAAGGCTCACAGAAGGTTTTAGTTTGCAGCCATTTATAGGGCTTGAAAAGACCTATCTTAAAACATATATATCGATGGGATCGGGAACAATGATGAAAAAAATATTTTTTTCTGACAAGTTGTTAGCCCACGATTTTTTCGAAAAACTGAAAAACTAAAAATTGTCGAGAATTGCAAGATTTTCACATCGTTGGAAAGGTGTATTTGTTGGCTTCCAAGCAGTGAAAGCCGCATATTTTTCCAAGGCTTGGTTGCGGATATGACGCCACTTACAGATAGATACTTTGGATGTCTGGGTCGAAAATATATAATTTTAGTTAACCTCAAATATTTCTGCAATTTTAGTTAACCTCAAATATTTCTGCAACGAAGGCTCGCAGAAGGTTTTAGTTTGCAGCCATTTATAGGGCTTGAAAAGACCTATCTTAAAACATATATATCGATGGGATCGGGAACAATGATGAAAAAAAAAATTTCCTGACAAGGGGTTAGCCCACGATTTTTTCGAAAAACTGAAAAACTAAAAATTGTCGAGAATTGCAAGATTTTCACATCGTTGGAAAGGTGTATTTGTTGGCTTCCAAGCAGTGAAAGCCGCATATTTTTCCAAGGCTTGGTTGCGGATATGACGCCACTTACAGATAGATACTTTTGGATGTCTGGGTCGAAATTCTGTAATTTTAGTTAACCTCAAATATTTCTGCAACGAAGGCTCGCAGAAGGTTTCAGTTTTCAGTCGCTTATAGGGCTTGGAAAGACCTATCTTAAAACATATATCTCGATGGGATCGGGAACAATGATGAAAAAAATATTTTTTTCTGGCCGGGGGTTAGCCCACGATTTTTTCGAAAAACTGAAAAACTAAAAATTGTCGAGAATTGCAAAGATTTTCACATCGTTGGAAAGGTGTATTTGTTGGCTTCCAAGCAGTGAAAGCCGCATATTTTTCGAAGGCTTTGTTGCGGATATGACGACACTTACCAATAGATACTTTTGGATATCTGGGTCGAAATTCTGTAATTTTAGTTGACCTCAAATATTTCTGCAACGAAGGCTCGCAGAAGGTTTAAGTTTTCAGTCGTTTATAGGGCTTGGAAAGACCTATCTTAAAACATATATCTTGATGGGATCGGGAACAATGATGAAAAAAATATTTTTTTCTGGCCGGGGGTTAGCCCACGATTTTTTCGAAAAACTGAAAAACTAAAAATTGTCGAGAATTGCAAAGATTTTCACATCGTTGGAAAGGTGTATTTGTTGGCTTCCAAGCAGTGAAAGCCGCATATTTTTCGAAGGCTTGGTTGCGGATATGACGCCACTTACAGATAGATACTTTTGGATGTCTGGGTCGAAATTCTGTAATTTTAGTTAACCTCAAATATTTCTGCAACGAAGGCTCGCAGAAGGTTTTAGTTTTCAGCCTTTTATAGGGCTTGGAAAGACCTATCTTAAAATGTCAATAAAGATGGGATCGGGAACAATAATGAAAAAATTATTTTTTTCTGACAAGGGGTTAGCCCACGATTTTTTCGAAAAACTGAAAAACTAAAAATTGTCGAGAATTGCAAAGATTTTCACATCGTTGGAAAGATGTATTTGTTGGCTTCCAAGCAGTGAAAGCCGCATATTTTTCGAAGGCTTGGTTGCGGATATGACGCCACTTACAGATAGATACTTTTGGATGTCTGGGTCGAAATTCTGTAATTTTAGTTAACCTCAAATATTTCTGCAACGAAGGCTCGCAGAAGGTTTAAGTTTTCAGTCGTTTATAGGGCTTGGAAAGACCTATCTTAAAACATATATCTCGATGGGATCGGGAACAATGATGAACAAAAAATTTTTCTGACAAGGGGTTAGCCCACGATTTTTTCGAAAAACTGAAAAACTAAAAATTGTCGAGAATTGCAAGATTTTCACATCGTTGGAAAGGTGTATTTGTTGGCTTCCAAGCAGTGAAAGCCGCATATTTTTCGAAGGCTTTGTTGCGGATATGACGCCACTTACAGATAGATGCTTTTGGATGCCTGGGTCGAAAATATATAATTTTAGTTAACCTCAAATATTTCTGCAACGAAGGCTCACAGAAGGTTTTAGTTTGCAGCCATTTATAGGGCTTGAAAAGACCTATCTTAAAACATATATATCGATGGGATCGGGAACAATGATGAAAAAAATATTTTTTTCTGACAAGTTGTTAGCCCACGATTTTTTCGAAAAACTGAAAAACTAAAAATTGTCGAGAATTGCAAGATTTTCACATCGTTGGAAAGGTGTATTTGTTGGCTTCCAAGCAGTGAAAGCCGCATATTTTTCCAAGGCTTGGTTGCGGATATGACGCCACTTACAGATAGATACTTTGGATGTCTGGGTCGAAAATATATAATTTTAGTTAACCTCAAATATTTCTGCAATTTTAGTTAACCTCAAATATTTCTGCAACGAAGGCTCGCAGAAGGTTTTAGTTTGCAGCCATTTATAGGGCTTGCAAAGACCTATCTTAAAATGTATATATCGATGGGATCGGGAACAATGATGAAAAAATTATTTTTTTCTGACAAGGGGTTAGCCCACGATTTTTTCGAAAAACTGAAAAACTAAAAATTGTCGAGAATTGCAAAGATTTTCACATCGTTGCAAAGGTGTATTTGTTGGCTTCCAAGCAGTGAAAGCCGCATATTTTTCCAAGGCTTGGTTGCGGATATGACGCCACTTACAGATAGATACTTTTGGTTGTCTGGGTCGAAATTCTGTAATTTTAGTTAACCTCAAATATTTCTGCAACGAAGGCTCGCAGAAGGTTTAAGTTTTCAGTCGTTTATAGGGCTTGGAAAGACCTATCTTAAAACATATATCTCGATGGGATCGGGAACAATGATGAAAAAAATATTTTTTTCTGGCCGGGGGTTAGCCCACGATTTTTTCGAAAAACTGAAAAACTAAAAATTGTCGAGAATTGCAAAGATTTTCACATCGTTGGAAAGGTGTATTTGTTGGCTTCCAAGCAGTGAAAGCCGCATATTTTTCGAAGGCTTGGTTGCGGATATGACGCCACTTACAGATAGATACTTTTGGATGTCTGGGTCGAAATTCTGTAATTTTAGTTAACCTCAAATATTTCTGCAACGAAGGCTCGCAGAAGGTTTTAGTTTTCAGCCTTTTATAGGGCTTGGAAAGACCTATCTTAAAATGTCAATAAAGATGGGATCGGGAACAATAATGAAAAAATATTTTTTTCTGACAAGGGGTTAGCCCACGATTTTTTCGAAAAACTGAAAAACTAAAAATTGTCGAGAATTGCAAGATTTTCACATCGTTGGAAAGGTGTATTTGTTGGCTTCCAAGCAGTGAAAGCCGCATATTTTTCGAAGGCTTTGTTGCGGATATGACGCCACTTACAGATAGATGCTTTTGGATGCCTGGGTCGAAAATATATAATTTTAGTTAACCTCAAATATTTCTGCAACGAAGGCTCACAGAAGGTTTTAGTTTGCAGCCATTTATAGGGCTTGAAAAGACCTATCTTAAAACATATATATCGATGGGATCGGGAACAATGATGAAAAAAATATTTTTTTCTGACAAGTTGTTAGCCCACGATTTTTTCGAAAAACTGAAAAACTAAAAATTGTCGAGAATTGCAAGATTTTCACATCGTTGGAAAGGTGTATTTGTTGGCTTCCAAGCAGTGAAAGCCGCATATTTTTCCAAGGCTTGGTTGCGGATATGACGCCACTTACAGATAGATACTTTGGATGTCTGGGTCGAAAATATATAATTTTAGTTAACCTCAAATATTTCTGCAATTTTAGTTAACCTCAAATATTTCTGCAACGAAGGCTCGCAGAAGGTTTTAGTTTGCAGCCATTTATAGGGCTTGCAAAGACCTATCTTAAAATGTATATATCGATGGGATCGGGAACAATGATGAAAAAATTATTTTTTTCTGACAAGGGGTTAGCCCACGATTTTTTCGAAAAACTGAAAAACTAAAAATTGTCGAGAATTGCAAAGATTTTCACATCGTTGCAAAGGTGTATTTGTTGGCTTCCAAGCAGTGAAAGCCGCATATTTTTCCAAGGCTTGGTTGCGGATATGACGCCACTTACAGATAGATACTTTTGGTTGTCTGGGTCGAAATTCTGTAATTTTAGTTAACCTCAAATATTTCTGCAACGAAGGCTCGCAGAAGGTTTTAGTTTGCAGCCATTTATAGGGCTTGAAAAGACCTATCTTAAAACATATATATCGATGGGATCGGGAACAATGATGAAAAAAAAAATTTCCTGACAAGGGGTTAGCCCACGATTTTTTCGAAAAACTGAAAAACTAAAAATTGTCGAGAATTGCAAGATTTTCACATCGTTGGAAAGGTGTATTTGTTGGCTTCCAAGCAGTGAAAGCCGCATATTTTTCCAAGGCTTGGTTGCGGATATGACGCCACTTACAGATAGATACTTTTGGATGTCTGGGTCGAAATTCTGTAATTTTAGTTAACCTCAAATATTTCTGCAACGAAGGCTCGCAGAAGGTTTCAGTTTTCAGTCGCTTATAGGGCTTGGAAAGACCTATCTTAAAACATATATCTCGATGGGATCGGGAACAATGATGAAAAAAATATTTTTTTCTGGCCGGGGGTTAGCCCACGATTTTTTCGAAAAACTGAAAAACTAAAAATTGTCGAGAATTGCAAAGATTTTCACATCGTTGGAAAGGTGTATTTGTTGGCTTCCAAGCAGTGAAAGCCGCATATTTTTCGAAGGCTTTGTTGCGGATATGACGACACTTACCAATAGATACTTTTGGATATCTGGGTCGAAATTCTGTAATTTTAGTTGACCTCAAATATTTCTGCAACGAAGTCTCGCAGAAGGTTTAAGTTTTCAGTCGTTTATAGGGCTTGGAAAGACCTATGTTAAAACATATATCTCGATGGGATCGGGAACAATGATGAAAAAAATATTTTTTTCTGGCCGGGGGTTAGCCCACGATTTTTTCGAAAAACTGAAAAACTAAAAATTGTCGAGAATTGCAAAGATTTTCACATCGTTGGAAAGGTGTATTTGTTGGCTTCCAAGCAGTGAAAGCCGCATATTTTTCGAAGGCTTGGTTGCGGATATGACGCCACTTACAGATAGATACTTTTGGATGTCTGGGTCGAAATTCTGTAATTTTAGTTAACCTCAAATATTTCTGCAACGAAGGCTCGCAGAAGGTTTAAGTTTTCAGTCGTTTATAGGGCTTGGAAAGACCTATCTTAAAACATATATCTCGATGGGATCGGGAACAATGATGAACAAAAAATTTTTCTGACAAGGGGTTAGCCCACGATTTTTTCGAAAAACTGAAAAACTAAAAATTGTCGAGAATTGCAAGATTTTCACATCGTTGGAAAGGTGTATTTGTTGGCTTCCAAGCAGTGAAAGCCGCATATTTTTCGAAGGCTTTGTTGCGGATATGACGCCACTTACAGATAGATGCTTTTGGATGCCTGGGTCGAAAATATATAATTTTAGTTAACCTCAAATATTTCTGCAACGAAGGCTCACAGAAGGTTTTAGTTTGCAGCCATTTATAGGGCTTGAAAAGACCTATCTTAAAACATATATATCGATGGGATCGGGAACAATGATGAAAAAAATATTTTTTTCTGACAAGTTGTTAGCCCACGATTTTTTCGAAAAACTGAAAAACTAAAAATTGTCGAGAATTGCAAGATTTTCACATCGTTGGAAAGGTGTATTTGTTGGCTTCCAAGCAGTGAAAGCCGCATATTTTTCCAAGGCTTGGTTGCGGATATGACGCCACTTACAGATAGATACTTTGGATGTCTGGGTCGAAAATATATAATTTTAGTTAACCTCAAATATTTCTGCAATTTTAGTTAACCTCAAATATTTCTGCAACGAAGGCTCGCAGAAGGTTTTAGTTTGCAGCCATTTATAGGGCTTGCAAAGACCTATCTTAAAATGTATATATCGATGGGATCGGGAACAATGATGAAAAAATTATTTTTTTCTGACAAGGGGTTAGCCCACGATTTTTTCGAAAAACTGAAAAACTAAAAATTGTCGAGAATTGCAAAGATTTTCACATCGTTGCAAAGGTGTATTTGTTGGCTTCCAAGCAGTGAAAGCCGCATATTTTTCCAAGGCTTGGTTGCGGATATGACGCCACTTACAGATAGATACTTTTGGTTGTCTGGGTCGAAATTCTGTAATTTTAGTTAACCTCAAATATTTCTGCAACGAAGGCTCGCAGAAGGTTTAAGTTTTCAGTCGTTTATAGGGCTTGGAAAGACCTATCTTAAAACATATATCTCGATGGGATCGGGAACAATGATGAAAAAAATATTTTTTTCTGGCCGGGGGTTAGCCCACGATTTTTTCGAAAAACTGAAAAACTAAAAATTGTCGAGAATTGCAAAGATTTTCACATCGTTGGAAAGGTGTATTTGTTGGCTTCCAAGCAGTGAAAGCCGCATATTTTTCGAAGGCTTGGTTGCGGATATGACGCCACTTACAGATAGATACTTTTGGATGTCTGGGTCGAAATTCTGTAATTTTAGTTAACCTCAAATATTTCTGCAACGAAGGCTCGCAGAAGGTTTTAGTTTTCAGCCTTTTATAGGGCTTGGAAAGACCTATCTTAAAATGTCAATAAAGATGGGATCGGGAACAATAATGAAAAAATTATTTTTTTCTGACAAGGGGTTAGCCCACGATTTTTTCGAAAAACTGAAAAACTAAAAATAGTCGAGAATTGCAAAGATTTTCACATCGTTGGAAAGATGTATTTGTTGGCTTCCAAGCAGTGAAAGCCGCATATTTTTCGAAGGCTTGGTTGCGGATATGACGCCACTTACAGATAGATACTTTTGGATGTCTGGGTCGAAATTCTGTAATTTTAGTTAACCTCAAATATTTCTGCAACGAAGGCTCGCAGAAGGTTTAAGTTTTCAGCCGTTTATAGGGCTTGGAAAGACCTATCTTAAAACATATATCTCGATGGGATCGGGAACAATGATGAACAAAAAATTTTTCTGACAAGGGGTTAGCCCACGATTTTTTCGAAAAACTGAAAAACTAAAAATTGTCGAGAATTGCAAGATTTTCACATCGTTGGAAAGGTGTATTTGTTGGCTTCCAAGCAGTGAAAGCCGCATATTTTTCGAAGGCTTTGTTGCGGATATGACGCCACTTACAGATAGATGCTTTTGGATGCCTGGGTCGAAAATATATAATTTTAGTTAACCTCAAATATTTCTGCAACGAAGGCTCACAGAAGGTTTTAGTTTGCAGCCATTTATAGGGCTTGAAAAGACCTATCTTAAAACATATATATCGATGGGATCGGGAACAATGATGAAAAAAATATTTTTTTCTGACAAGTTGTTAGCCCACGATTTTTTCGAAAAACTGAAAAACTAAAAATTGTCGAGAATTGCAAGATTTTCACATCGTTGGAAAGGTGTATTTGTTGGCTTCCAAGCAGTGAAAGCCGCATATTTTTCCAAGGCTTGGTTGCGGATATGACGCCACTTACAGATAGATACTTTTGGTTGTCTGGGTCGAAATTCTGTAATTTTAGTTAACCTCAAATATTTCTGCAACGAAGGCTCGCAGAAGGTTTTAGTTTGCAGCCATTTATAGGGCTTGAAAAGACCTATCTTAAAACATATATATCGATGGGATCGGGAACAATGATGAAAAAAAAAATTTCCTGACAAGGGGTTAGCCCACGATTTTTTCGAAAAACTGAAAAACTAAAAATTGTCGAGAATTGCAAGATTTTCACATCGTTGGAAAGGTGTATTTGTTGGCTTCCAAGCAGTGAAAGCCGCATATTTTTCCAAGGCTTGGTTGCGGATATGATGCCACTTACAGATAAATACTTTTGGATGCCTGGGTCGAAATTATGTAATTTTAGTTAACCTCAAATATTTATGCAACGAAGGCTCGCAAAAGGTTTTAGTTTGCAGCCGTTTATAGGGCTTGGAAAGACCTATCTTTAAACATATATCTCGATGGGATCGGGAACAATGATGAAAAAAATACTTTTTTCTGACAAGGGGTTAGCCCACGATTTTTTCGAAAAACTGAAAAACTAAAAATTGTCGAGAATTGCAAAGATTTTCACATCGTTGGAAAGGTGTATTTGTTGGCTTCCAAGCAGTGAAAGCCGCATATTTTTCGAAGGCTTTGTTGCGGATATGACGCCACTTACAAATAGATACTTTTGGATGTCTGGGTCGAAATTCTGTAATTTTAGTTAACCTCAAATATTTCTGCAACGAATTCTCGCAGAAGGTTTTAGTTTGCAGCCATTTATAGGGCTTGGAAAGACCTATCTTTAAACATATATCTCGATGGGATCGGGAACAATGATGAAAAAAATACTTTTTTCTGACAAGGGGTTAGCCCACGATTTTTTCGAAAAACTGAAAAACTAAAAATTGTCGAGAATTGCAAAGATTTTCACATCGTTGGAAAGGTGTATTTGTTGGCTTCCAAGCAGTGAAAGCCGCATATTTTTCGAAGGCTTTGTTGCGGATATGACGCCACTTACAAATAGATACTTTTGGATGTCTGGGTCGAAATTCTGTAATTTTAGTTAACCTCAAATATTTCTGCAACGAATTCTCGCAGAAGGTTTTAGTTTGCAGCCATTTATAGGGCTTGGAAAGACCTATCTTAAAACATATATCTCGATGGGATCGGGAACAATGATGAAAAAAATACTTTTTTCTGACAAGGGGTTAGCCCACGATTTTTTCGAAAAACTGAAAAACTAAAAATTGTCGAGAATTGCAAAGATTTTCACATCGTTGGAAAGGTGTATTTGTTGGCTTCCAAGCAGTGAAAGCCGCATATTTTTCCAAGGCTTGGTTGCGGATATGATGCCACTTACAGATAAATACTTTTGGATGCCTGGGTCGAAATTATGTAATTTTAGTTAACCTCAAATATTTATGCAACGAAGGCTCGCAAAAGGTTTTAGTTTGCAGCCGTTTATAGGGCTTGGAAAGACCTATCTTAAAACATATATCTCGATGGGATCGGGAACAATGATGAAAAAAATATATTTTTCTGACAAGGGGTTAGCCCACGATTTTTTCGAAAAACTGAAAAACTAAAAATTGTCGAGAATTGCAAAGATTTTCACATCGTTGGAAAGGTGTATTTGTTGGCTTCCAAGCAGTGAAAGCCGCATATTTTTCCAAGGCTTGGTTGCGGATATGACGCCACTTACAGATAGATACTTTTGGATGTCTGGGTCGAATTTCTGTAATTTTAGTTAACCTCAAATATTTCTGCAACGAAGGCTCGCAGAAGGTTTTAGTTTGCAGCCATTTATAGGGCTTTGAAAGACCTATCTTAAAACATATATCTCGATGGGATCGGGAACAATGATGAAAAAAATATTTTTTTCTGACAAGGGCTTAGCCCACGATTTTTTCGAAAAACTGAAAAACTAAAAATTGTCGAGAATTGCAAAGATTTTCACATCGTTGGAAAGGTGTATTTGTTGGCTTCCAAGCAGTGAAAGCCGCATATTTTTCCAAGGCTTGGTTGCGGATATGATGCCACTTACAGATAAATACTTTTGGATGCCTGGGTCGAAATTCTGTAATTTTAGTTAACCTCAAATATTTCTGCAACGAAGGCTCGCAGAAGGTTTTAGTTTGCAGCCATTTATAGGGCTTGGAAAGACCTATCTTAAAACATATATCTCGATGGGATCCGGAACAATGATGAAAAAATACTTTTTTCTGACAAGGTGTTAGCCCACGATTTTTTCAAAAAATTGAAGAACTAAAAATTGTCGAGAATTGCAAAGATTTTCACATCGTTGGAAAGGTGTATTTGTTGGCTTCCAATCAGTGAAAGCCGCATATTTTTCCAAGGCTTGGTTGCGGATATGATGCCACTTACAGATAAATACTTTTGGATGCCTGGGTCGAAATTCTGTAATTTTAGTTAACCTCAAATATTTCTGCAACGAAGGCTCGCAGAAGGTTTTAGTTTTCAGTCATTTATAGGGCTTGGAAAGACCTATCTTAAAATGTATATATCGATGGGATTGGGAACAATGATGAAAAAATTATTTTTTCCTGACAAGGGGTTATAGCCCACGATTTTTTCGAAAAACTGAAAAACTAAAAATTGTCGAGAATTGCAAAGATTTTCACATCGTTGGAAAGGTGTATTTGTTGGCTTCCAAGCAGTGAAAGCCGCATATTTTTCCAAGGCTTGGTCGCGGATATGACGCCACTTACAGATAGATACTTTTGGATGCCTGGATCGAAATTATGTAATTTTAGTTAACCCCAAATATTTCTGCAACGAAGGCTCGCAGAAGGTTTTAGTTTGCAGCCATTTATAGGGCTTGGAAAGACCTATCTTAAAACATATATCTCGATGGGATCCGGAACAATGATGAAAAAATTATTTTTTTCTGACAAGGGGTTAGCCCACGATGATGATGAAAAAATTATTTTTTTCTGACAAGGGGTTACTTACTTACTTACTTAAGGTGACGCTACAGTCCGGGGCGGACCTGGGCCTCAACCAACAAGCGTCTCCAGCCAGCTCGGTCCCTAGCTAGCTGTCTCCAGTTTCGCACGCCAAGTTGGTTGAGGTCCTCTCCCACCTGGGTGCGCCACCTGAGTCGCGGTCTTCCTCTACTGCGCCGTCCCTCGGGATTGGATTCGAAGACCTTCCGGGCTGGAGCGTTGATGTCCATCCGCTCTACATGACCTAGCCATCTAAGCCGTTGGACTTTGATTCTGCTAACTAGGTCAGTGTCGCTGTACAGCCCGTACAGCTCGTCGTTATATCTTCTCCTCCATTCTCCATCTATGCGTACGGGACCAAAAATCGCAGGAAGAATTTTTCTCTCGAAGCATCCTAAGACGCTCTCATCTTTCTTTGACAGGGTCCAGGCCTCAGCGCCATAAATGAGAACCGGGATGATGAGTGTCTTATAGATGGTGATTTTACATGCTCGAGAGAGGACTTTACTTCTCAATTGCCTTCTAAGTCCAAAGAAGCAGCGATTTGCAAGAGTTATTCTTCGTTTGATTTCAGCGCTGGTGTCGTTGTCTGCATTAATAGCGGTGCCTAGGTAGACAAAGTCCTTAACTACCTCAAAGTTATAGCTGTCCATGGTGACGTTTTGTCCAAGACGTCGTTGTTCAGTGTCCTTTTTTGATGACAGCATATACTTGGTCTTGCCCTCATTGACCACTAAACCCATCTTCTTCGCTTCCGTCGCAATGCTTAAAAACGCTCCACTGACATCACGCTTTGATCTTCCAATTATGTCAATATCATCTGCGTATCCGAGTAATTGGATGGATCTTTGGAAGATTGTGCCTCTAGTGTTGACGGTTGAGTTTTGCACAATTCTTTCCAGAACGATGTTGAAGAAGTCGCATGACAATGCATCGCCTTGTCTAAAACCTTTTTTGACATCAAATGCATCGGTAAGATCTTTTCCGACCTTGATAGAGCAGCGTGCATTCTCCATCGTCATTCTGCACAAACGGATAAGTTTGACAGGGATGCCAAAACTAGACATTGCTCGGTAGAGCTCTTCCCTATAGATGCTGTCATACGCGGCTTTAAAATCGATAAAGAGATGGTGGGTATCGATTTGAAGCTCCTGGGTTTTTTCCAAGATCTGCCGTAGTGTGAATATTTGGTCGATAGTGGACTTTCCTGGTCTGAAGCCACACTGATAAGGACCAATCAGGTTGTTGACGAATGGCTTCAGACGTTCACATAATACGGCAGAGAGGATCTTATACGCAATGTTAAGAAGACTGATGCCTCTGTAGTTGGCGCAGTTTAGAGGGTCTCCTTTCTTATGTATCGGGCACACTATGCTGAGATTCCACTCATCGGGCATGCTTTCTTCCGACCAAATTTTGCAGATGAGTTGGTGCATGCTCCGTACCAAGTCATCGCCTGCTGCTTTGAATAGTTCGGCAGCGATGCCGTCAGCTCCAGCAGCTTTGTTTGACTTAAGTTTAGATATAGCTATCTTCACTTCGTCAAGGTCGAGTGGGCGGAATTGTTGATCTGCGTTGCCGAAGTTGAGTGGTTCTATCTCCCTTACAGCGGAATTCGGTTCGTCATCACCGTTATATTATTTGGAGAAGTGGCCTTTCCATATTCTCAGCATCGACTGTGGTTCTACTACGATGTTCCCTTGATCGTCTTTACAGGCTTCGGTTCGTGGCTGGTACCCTTGGGAGGTTTTTTTTTACCTTTTGGTAAAATTTACGAACCTCATTCCTGTTGTGACATCCCTCTATCTCCTCGATCGCGCGCTTCTCATGCTCCCTTTTTTTCCGTCTAAGAAGCCGGTGTTCCTCTCTCATCTTCTGCTCGTAGAGCTCGCGAGCAGCTCTCGTCCTTTTTTGCAGCGCCGTTTTGTATGTCTCTTGTTTCGCTGCGTGAGCTTGCTGGCATTCGTCGTCAAACCAGGGGTTTCGCTGTGGTGGCCGTGTGAAACCTAGCACTTCAGAGGCGGCATCTCTGATGGCTGCAAAGCAATGTTGCCACTGGTTTTCAATGCTTAATGCAGGAAGCATAGGACTCCTTAGGAGGTTATTAGAGACTCGATCGGAAAAGGACATGGCAGTCTCTTGCGATTGTAGCCGTCTAACGTCGAATCTTCTCACAGTACTTCCTTGTTTTGGCTTGGATCGGGATATCCGTAGCCGTACCTTGGCTACAACGAGGTAGTGGTCCGAGTCAATGTTGGCCTCTCGGAATGTTCGGATATCCTGGATACTGGAGAAGTGTCGTGCGTCGATCGCAATGTGGTCAATCTGGTTGACGGTTGATTGATCAGGAGATTTCCATGTCCCCTTGTGGATATTAAGATGCGTGAACTGCGTACTAGCTACCAGAACGTCTCGCCCCGCAGCGAAATCGACCAGCCTGAATCCGTTGTCGGAGGTAGTGTCGTGCAGGCCGTATCTCCCGATTATGCCACCAAAGATGTCTTCTCTTCCTAGCTTGGCATTAAAATCTCCTAAGACAATTTTAATGTCATAGCCAGGGCACTGCTCATATGTCTTGTCCAAGAGCTCGAAGAACATATCTTTGGTGTCTTCATCTTTCTCCTCTGTTGGGGCATGCGCGCATATTAGGCTTATGTTGGCGAATTTAGCCTTGATGCGGATTGTCGTGATGCGCTCGCTCACACTGTTGAAACTCAAGACTTTTTGCCTGAGTCTAGTTCCAACAACAAATCCACATCCTCTCGGTAGCAGTTGCTGTAGTAGATATCGCAGTCTTTTAGTTTGCGTTTGCCCGGTCGATCGCATCGCACTTCTTGGATGGCTGTAATATCTGTCTTGCAGCAGTTTAGGGCTTCCGCTAATTGTTCGGCTGCACGTGGTCTGTTAAGGGACCTAACATTCCACGTACATATCCGAAGTTCGTTGTCCTTATTTCGTTTGCGTGGGTTGTCAACAGTGAATACGTCCTTATCCGAGGCTTGTTGTTGCTTCGAGACTATGATGTTTTTACGTGGCCAGGAAGTCACCCCGACGGCACAACCCCCAACCTGGAGGGCCAGATCCTTAGTATAACTCCAAGGAAGGGGAGCCGGATGAACCGCTCCTTATAGGCCTGGGCTCCGAATATATCGAAGAAGCCCTATAAGGTGTTCACTAAGTAGTTCGACCTTACTGGAACTGTAGACGCCACCTTTGATTCTATCTCGAGAATTCGTCCGCTGCCGCCTGGATAAGGAGAGGTGCCTTAGTGGAAACACCTCTCCCCCCCTCTCTCGTTTGCTGCCCCCAACAACTTTCCACTGGGGTTGGAACCCAATCTCCAGTTGAGGTACTAGGCACCCGATGTTCACCGCGGGGAGGTGAGAGTAGGAGTTGATAGACAGAGGTGGGTTTTGAGAAAAACCTGTGGACGCTTGTGTCCTCTTGAATGCACATGTCTACCATTTGAACATCCTGACAAGGGGTTAGCCCACGATTTTTTCGAAAAACTGAAAAACTAAAAATTGTCGAGAATTGCAAAGATTTTCACATCGTTGGAAAGGTGTATTTGTTGGCTTCCAAGCAGTGAAAGCCGCATATTTTTCCAAGGCTTGGTTGCGGATATGACGCAACTTACAGATAGATACTTTTGGATTCCTGGGTCGAAATTATGTAATTTTAGTTAACCTCAAATATTTCTGCAACGAAGGCTCGCAGAAGGTTTTAGTTTGCAGCCATTTATAGGGCTTGGAAAGACCTATCTTAAAACATATATCTCGATGGGATCCGGAACAATGATGAAAAAAATATTTTTTTCTGACAAGGGGTTAGCCCACGATTTTTTCGAAAAACTGAAAAACTAAAAATTGTCGAGAATTGCAAAGATTTTCACATCGTTGGAAAGGTGTATTTGTTGGCTTCCAAGCAGTGAAAGCCGCATATTTTTCGAAGGCTTGGTTGCGGATATGACGCCACTTACAGATAGATACTTTTGGATGCCTTGGTCGAAATTCTGTAATTTTAGTTAACCTCAAATATTTCTGCAACGAAGGCTCGCAGAAGGTTTTAGTTTTCAGCCATTTATAGGGCTTGGAAAGACCTATCTTAAAATGTATATATCGATGGGATCGGGAACAATGATGCAAAATTATTTTTTTCTGACAAGGGGTTAGGCCACGATTTTTTCGAAAAACTGAAAAACTAAAAATTGTCGAGAATTGCAAACATTTTCACATCGTTGGAAAGGTGTATTTGTTGGCTTCCAAGCAGTGAAAGCCGCATATTTTTCCAAGGCTTTGTTGCGGATATGACGCCACTTACAGATAGATACTTTTGGATGTCTGGGTCGAAATTCTGTAATTTTAGTTAACCTCAAATATTTCTGCAACGAAGGCTCGCAGAAGGTTTTAGTTTTCAGCCATTTATAGGGCTTGGAAAGACCTATCTTAAAACATATATCTCGATGGGATCGGGAACAATGATGAAAAAAATACTTTTTTCTGACAAGGGGTTAGCCCACGATTTTTTCAAAAAATTGAAGAACTAAAAATTGTCGAGAATTGCAAAGATTTTCACATCGTTGGAAAGGTGTATTTGTTGGCTTCCAAGCAGTGAAAGCCGCATATTTTTCCAAGGCTTGGTTGCGGATATGACGCCACTTACAGATAGATACTTTTGGATGTCTGGGTCGAAATTCTGTAATTTTAGTTAACCTCAAATATTTCTGCAACGAAGGCTCGCAGAAGGTTTTAGTTTGCAGCTGTTTGTAGGGCTTGGAAAGACCTATCTTAAAATGTATATCTCGATGGGATCGGGAACAATGATGAAAAAATTATTTTTTTCTGACAAGGGGTTAGCCCACGATTTTTTCGAAAAACTGAAAAACTAAAAATTGTCGAGAATTGCAAAGATTTTTACATCGTTGGAAAGGTGTATTTGTTGGCTTCCAAGCAGTGAAAGCCGCATATTTTTCCAAGGCTTGGTTTGGGGATATGACGCCACTTACAGATAAATACTTTTACATGTCTGGGTCGAAATTCTGTAATTTTAGTTAACCTCAAATATTTCTGCAACGAGAGCTCGCAGAAGGTTTTAGTTTGCAGCCGTTTATAGGGCTTGGAAAACCTATCTTAAAACGTATATCTCGTTGGGATCGGTAACAGTGATGAAAAAAATACATATTTTTGTTTGACATTTCTGTAAAATTGATTACGCTGTATCCATTTACATTTTATGCCCAAAATATAGTCACACCAACTTACCACCAAGCAACACCTAAGAGCCTTTTTGTTCGAACACACCTAACAAAAACGTAATCTCTATTTACTTTTGAAAATATTGCCAAATTCAGTGGTAAATTAATTTTTTTAAATAAGGCAGTGCTAACATCATGAAACAAATAATGGAATGGTGATTTGATTTATGGTTAACATTTTATCAGTCAAAAAACCGTGATACCAACATCAATTGCTTTCTGAAATGTAGCTATTTTGACACTTATTACTGGACTCAAATAGCTAATCTTAGTTTTAAATTTGATATACGAGTATATAAGTGCAAACGGGTATATACAATTTTTAAATATATTTAGCTGATTGTGCAATGAATAAATTTTGTTCCAAAAATCTAATTTTGTTTAAATCATCTACGCTTCGTTAGAACGTCCCCAAAACTAAATTAAAAACTTCTTCTATTCCGGTAATAGGGAGGAAGAAAGTCACTGCCTTTAGATTATGTGAATTATCCTGTAATAAAGTCCAAGTATGATAAGTGAAAGAAACATGAACCCTAAATGAAATATGGTTCCTCTTTCCATAACAAATGTGTTATAAGGCTAACTTGTTTTGGTGACAAAGGCACAGCTCCACTTGCCATACCAGCAAAGAGAAAGACCCCTAACCTATAATCATAAACAATATAGGAACACACTTTACATTCAAAGTTGATGCAAAACCACCGCAACATAATAATTTAAAATGTTATACAAAATCTCTGCAGCCATTTCCTGGAAATAAAAAACATCCTACCAAAAATGTAATAGTCCTTTGGTCCTCTTCGTTTTGTTTGCTTTTTGAAACACGGCCGCCCATTGTTGGTTTTTTTTTTGTGCTATGTTTCTTTCTGGTTTGTATCTTATTTTCAAAAACAGCCGGATAAAAAATATAAAAAAAGGAACAAGGATTTTCCTAAAAAGAAGTTAATTTATGTTGTTCCATTGGATGGATAACATAGTTTAAGCATTGGAACTAACTAATTTCTTGGATTCTGGCTAAAAAATTACGTCCAATTTTTAAAACATAATTAATGATTCAATCATACAGCGGGATAAATTACGTCAATTGTTCATAAGTTTCAGCAAATTAAAATCCACAGCTGATACGAAACAAAATATCAACAGTGTCTTTGGATTTGAAAAGTGAAGATGATTCGTTTCTGATGTTTTAAGATTCTGAACAGTAATAATATTTATTTTCAACACATCAAACATATAAAAATTACTACAATTTGATGACGATTAAATAAACTAAGTATTTAAAAACAAAGTATCAAATCTCAACTTTCAACAGTTTCATGTCTTTTGTGTCTTTACAAAGCTCTTCCTAAAAAGAATGCTGGATTCCCTTTCCTAACAATTTCCAGCAATAGTTCCACTTCTAGGAAGTTACATTAGTTTACTCTTGAGCTAAATTTCGGGCGTTCTGTAAAGTATAGATATCAAGCAAAAAGACTTTATCATGGAAATAAACTTGGTTCTTAAACCTCTGGTAAAAAAATATGGAAAAACCTGCGTGAAATCGGTATTGGCAAATAATCTAAAAAGCCTGTTGGTTGTCGTCGATTGTGATGCTCTCAACAAAAAATTTACATCTATGCCCTTAAACGTTGCTTCACCCGTTCATTCCTTTACTGAGGAGTGAGGAGGAACCAACTGCTATCAACAGCTCTCTTAGTTTTAGAAAATAGAGAATATATGTAAGAATACAAGAGGAGGAAATTGTAGAATCAATAACATCGATTGAATTTAATGCTACTGGCCTGGATAAAATGGACCCTAAGTTCTTGAGACTACTGCTTCCACATATACTGTGATTTATAACCTACATATTTAACAGCATATTGACTACTTCCGAATTTCCTTCAGAATGGAAGAAGGCTAAGATTATTCCCATACCCAAAAAGCAAACAAGTACTGCTACAGAATTTCGGCCGATTGCCATTCTTCCGTTTCTTTCGAAGATGTTTAAAAAACCTATTACGGGGAAGATCCAAAAATATATTACAATCAACAACCTGTTGTCAGTCTGGTTTTCGACCTAAGCGCAGCTGCAAATCCACCTTACTTTTTGTAACTTATAAAGTAAGAATGGCAATGGACAGTGATCATGTTGCATTGCTAACACTGTTAGATAATTCAAAGGCTTTGGATACTGTTAAATACTCAAATCTTTGTAGAAAGCTGCGAATTAACTTTGGGTTTTCTTTAGAATCCTGTAAGCTTGTTCTTTCGTATCTCAGCGGAAGGCAACAATGTGTGGTGGCCAATGGATACTTATTCACATTTCTCAATGTTTTGAGTGGGATCTATCCTCTTCTCACTTTACATACATGAGTTACCACCAGTTGCTAAACATTATTTAATTCATCTTTATGCTCATGATGTGCAGCTGCTGATAACTCGACCTTAAAATATTAAGGCTTAAAATGATGCCGTATGACTACAGTCCCGATGTGTTTATGGCTAGCAAAGCCAAACTAAACCACAAACACAAATTCACTCATAAAAATTACAATATCGTAAGAAAAGACCGGCCCGAAATTTGCGTTGTATGCATCTCTCTCACTCAAGGGAAGCGGATGTATATAATCACGACTTATGCGGCTGGATCTCCGCAGGTTACTTACTTTGCTTCAGAACTCGAGATTCTTTTTAGGGAACATAAACTAAGCTTGAAAGAAAACTATTTCATCTTGGCTGGTGATTTGAACACAAAACATGAAGATGGGGGAAATCAACATAGTAATCACAGAGGTAACCATGTTTTTAATTTGATGAATCTTTACAGCGTTGAATATGGCGTCGATCTGCTGGCTACTGGAAGGCATCGTATGCAAGAAGTGGCTGCTTTCTGGATCTGTTGCTGTACAACACCAGACAGTTACAGACAAAGTGGGTAATCACCCTTGAAACTGCTAACAGACGATCGAGTACGGCAGTAATCACTGTGGGCTTCCGAACGAACGCTTGGAGTTGAAGGAATACGTTGGAACGCACTCTTGCAATTATTATAGTAAGATGCGCTGGCCTTGTTTCACCAACGCCCTAGCGAGAGAAGTTCGTTCGAGTGACATAGCCCCGCCAAACAACAGAAACCTGACAAATACAGAAATTGAAGAACATTTACAAACGAAACAATAAAACGAACGATGGAACGGACAGTACAAAGAACGGGGCCAAATGGACGCTTACAGAAACACGACTATTGACGCACTACGTAGGCACAAGAGTGCTTTACTGACAAGACTCAAAAACTTGTACAGACGACTTTCGCACCCACATGACTTGGAGGTTAGGAGACTGAATAAAAATTATCAACCTGTTGATTAAGGAGAACTACAGGTTATCAATTAACAAGTACTGGGACCGCAAAATCCGGTCAGTTAATTCCAGTGACCCTTATATATTTCCTAAAATCAACAAGATATTCAGAAAAAAGAACGATAATGACCTTCCGTGTCTGAAACTCAAAAGAACTGAATGGAACAGAGACGTACTCAGGACAGCGAAAAGGATCCAGAAGATGATGACTTTTACATAATTGAAGTTCTGAAGGAAAAAGTGGAGCCGGTCGGAGCTGCTTTCCAGCAAGTGCACAAGGTGAATGTTAGCATTCGCCCAACCACGACCTGGAATATAGAGTCCTTCTTAATCACTTGTACATTCGAAATGATATGACACAATAGCGATCTGAGAACCGCGGTTTCATGTGTTTCATAATCGCCGAGCAAACGGGACCAAGTCCCTTGTTAGCGACGAAGGTTGAGCTTCGGCTCATCTTCAGCTCATTTAAATACAAAAAGTAAGCAGGTGTCGATGGTATAATATCTAACGTTGTACTAAGACATCTACCGTGGAGGCAATTGACATTTATACCATACTCTTGAAAGACCATTGTGGTTCACCCACTCCTGAAAAAGGGAAAGAACAACTCCAACTCATCAAATCCTCGGTCGATAAGTCTTCTTCCGAGCATCAGCAAAGCTTTTGAGAAGGTCATCAATAGGGCTCTGGCTAAGTGTGTTGCGGACACCAAAATAATTCCGGATAAACAGTTCGGGTTCAAGGCGTCTCATGACTTAATTCATGCTGCGTCTAAACTGGTTTCTGATATCCAGAAGAATAAATTAAAACAACAATGAGCAGGTGCTGTTCTGGTTGACTTGGAAAAGACTTCTGACATCGTATGGTTAAAGGGTCTTTACCTAAGCAAGCCAGTGGAAAGTTTGTTGTCAAAAGCGGCAATGTAACTTCTATCACAACATTATCCTAATCAAAAATGGTCTTCAACAGGGTGAGGTGAATTTGACGATTCTCTTTAGCATTTACACCAACGACCGTATGCGTACAGAACGGCCCGAAAGGTTGAGGTTATTAGAATTCTCTTGCAGCGGGATTTCGACAAGATTTAGCGATATTGCGACGACTGGAAACTGAAAATAAATGCCCAGAAGTCGGAGACAATTCTGTTCCGGACTCCGTTGGCTAGGACCACGAGGGATACGTGCAAGAATTGTCGCAAGATGGTCATCGTTGATCTTCACGGGCAGCGATAAATGAGCAAAAGTGTAGTGAAATACCCCGGTATCTGGTTAGATCAATATTTATATTTCGAGAGACGTATAAATGTTGCTTTGACCAGGGCCAGAGGATCCTTCGCTCTGTCGAAACGGCTGTTTTTTAGCAGTCGGCTTGACCCCAGAGTGAAGGTAATTTGCAACATGTCCCTCATACGGCCAATGATCGTTTATGGTGGTCCTGTGTGGTTCAACGTTGCTCCTTCCCTGATGGAGAAGTTTCGGGTGCTCGAGCGGCACTATGTACGACGCTGTACCAGTTTATATCGAACAGCCGAATCTTCTTTCTTGCATTACTATTCCAACGGGCCCGAATCAACAAAATTGACAATTTCGGGATAAAACTCGTTCGAGGTAACATTGTAAGAGCTATGTCTTCGACCAACAATTTGATTTTCGGGGCGTTCTATCCGAAAGACGAGTATTTTGATAGTGCAAGCTTGAGCGGCTTCATTCCACCAGAGGCATTCCTCTTTTTAGACAGATGCCGTCTGATACAGGATATACAGGGACGTCTTGGCACAAGGCGGAGCAAAGCTCCTTCGGTTCAGTGGGGCTGTGTCCGAAGGGAACCGAACTGATATGGTGAACCAGGAGAACCAGGAGAACTTGATAATGGGTAGTCAAGATGGGGTTTTAAGCCTTGGCTGGCTGAAAAGGCACATGGAATAAATAAAATAAAAAAAAATATGAAAAACAAAAAATGTTAGATAGTTTACTTTGCTGCTGTGGTTGTTCTAGTTTTAAGTGGTTTAAATGTAGAATAGTAAGTTTAAGTTAGTTTTAAGTTTTATATTAAGGACCTTATTTTAAGTAAAAAAAGGATAGGATACTGATATTAGTTTTTTTTTTATTTTCTAATGAATAAAAAATAAATAAAATTTAATTGGAGTTAAATACATCTCAGGGCCGAAAGGCATTAGAATTAAGTATTATTGTTTAACTTAGAGTGTTCGTATGGGACCAGTAAGTTACATAGTTGTGAGTTATGGTTAATTAGGCTAGTTTTATGAATTTTTGTCTAGCTTTAAGATAGTTTTAGTTTTAGAATTAATGAATAAAAATGAAAAAAAGTGTAGTCCTACGCACTTCATGCTAAAGGTCTTGGGTTCAATCCCTGTCTGTCTTACCGAACATTTTTTCACGAGGAATTGAGAAATCCGTAGAGTAATTCTTGTTATGAAAAGTGATGTCACAAACATTAACCATTCGGATTCAGCATGAAAATTGTAGGTTCTCTCCACTCTTGAAATGAATCACACAAAGGAATGGCTGAGAGTTAAGTCACCAGGCCATAGTTCTCTCCTAAGCTCTTGCATGCACCACCTAATCTATTTATTTTTATTATTTGAGTATTTCTAATTTATTCACTAAAACACCTTGGATCTACAACTTCTGTGGCTAATAGGTGTAACTTTTATGGGTGTGTTCAATAAACGATTGTTCAATTTCCAGATAATGTCTTACTTCCAAACAAGAAAAATTAACTTTAGAAAAGTTTTGGTCAACCAATTTAATCGGTTCCATAGATTTTCTTTAACAAGCTCCTTCCTTTCAAACCAAAAGTCTGTCCCACTGTTCATCAACGCATCGTCGAGTCTTCTGTCGTCGCGGTCCAATGTCGCCACAAAACTTGATTAATCCAAAATTGAAAAACGTTGAAATGCAAAGTTGGTAAAGGACACAGAAGTGTCGACACGGTGGTGTGGTGTGTCGTGTTCTATGGATGGTGATGTGAATTGTTATAAAATGATTTAATTTTATTTTTTTTCAACTTGAATGAATTAAACTTCTAAAAACGTTTATTTTGTCGATATTTAATTTTATTTTTATTTTTCTTCATCACAAAAACCTAAAACAATATTTTATGCGTTTCAATTTGAATTCAATTTAAATGTTTTTGTTTACAAAGTTCTTAAACGAAATAAATCCATTTCCATTTGAGTGGTTTGAGAGATTGCGTTAGTTTTTGTTATAAATAAAATAAATAAGATATAATAAATTAGATATTGATAATAGTTTCTATTTGGTGCGATTTTTGAAAACACAACTATTCCCATGAGGTAGGGTTTTGTTAATAATTGAAAACGTTTATTTCACATGTTTTTAAAGTGTTCAAGTTTGTATTGACCAAAACTTAATGTCCATAAACTAGTACAGTGACATTTACCTAGTGTCTTTTTGTTTTTGGTAATGAGAACATCTGAGAATTGTTTAGCTTGTTGTCAATAACACTGAATTTGTTACTTTATGCTGCTAGGCAGTTCGAACCCAATTCAAAGCTGCCAGGGAGTGTTATGATTTAGAGGACCTATCTTCTTCCACGCTCGTACGGTAGTGAGTCTTAAAGATCTTAACATACACAACCCTACTGGGTCTATTGTTCGGAAGAGGTTTTCTCTTAAGGTCTCGTCTATACCTTAAGTAGGAAAATCATTTTCCGCCTCCAATTACCGACCGATAGTACCAAAGTTTCGATGTTCAAATTGTAGACATGTGCATTCAAGAGGACACAAGCGTCCACAGGTATTTCTCAAAACTAATAGTCTCACCTCCCCGCGTCGAAAATCAAGTGCCTAGTACCTCAACTGAAGATTGGGTTCTAACCCCAGTGAAAAGTTGTTGGGGGCAGCAAACTAGAGAGGGGGGAAATGATTTTCCACTATGGCACCTCTCCTTTTCCAGACGGCAGCAGACGAATTCTCGAGGTTGAACTACTTAGTGAACACCTTTAAGGGATTCTACGACTTATTCGGAGCCCAGGCCTATAAGGAACGGTTTATCCGGCTCTCCGTCTTTGGAGTTAAGGATCTGTTCTCTAGGTTGAGGGTTGTGCCGTTGGGGTGACTTCCGGACCACGTAAGAACATCATAGTTGCGAAGCACCAACAAGCCTCGGATACGGACGGATTCAGTGTTGATAATCCAAGCAAACGAAAAGTGCGATGGGATGGACCGGGAAAGGGCAAACTAAAATACTGCGATGTATACTACGGCGACTGCTACCGAGAACAAAGACAGCGTCTATTTGGGTGTGGATTTGTTGTTGGAATTAAATTGACCACATTGCGATCGACGCACGACACTTTTACAGTACACAGGATATCCGAACATTCCGAGGGGACCAACATTAACTCGGACCACTACCTCGTTGTAGCCAAGGTACGGCTACGGATATCCCGGTCCAAGCCGAAACAAAGAAGTACTGCGAGAAGTTTCGACGTAAGACGGCTACAATCGCAACAGACTGCCATGTCTCTAGAAACCTCTTAAGGAGTCCTATGCTGCCTGCATTAAGCATTGAAAACCAGTGGCAACATTGCCTTGCAGCCATCAGAGATGCCGCCTCTGAACTGCTAGGTTTCACACGGCCACCACAGCGGCAAGCGCACGCAGCGAAACAAAAGGCATTCAAAATGGCGCTCGCGAGATCTACGAGCAAAAGAGGAGAGAGGAACACCGGCTTCTTAGATGGAAAAAAGAGAGCTTAAGAAGCGCGCGATCGAGGAGATAGAGGGATTTCACAACAGGAATGAGTTTCGTAAATTTTACCAAAAGGTAAGAAAAACCTCCCAAGGGTACCAGCCACGAACCGAAGCCTGTAAAGACGACTAGGGGAACATCGTAGTAGAACTGCAGTTGATGTTGCGATTATGGAAAGACCACTTCTCCAAATTATATAACGGCGATGACGAACCGAATTCCGCTGTAAGGGAGACAGAACCACTTAACCTCGGAGACGCAGATCAACAATTCCGCCTACCCGACTTTGACAAAGTTAAGATAGCTATATCTAAACTTAAGTCAAATAAAGCTGCTGGAGCTGTCGGCATCGCTGCCGAACTATTCAAAACAGCAGGCGATAACTTGGTAGGGAGCTTGCACCATTTGATCTGCAAAATATGGTTGGAAGAAAGCATGCCCGATTAGTGGAATCTCAGCAAAGTGCAAATTGCATATAAGATCCTCTTTGCCGTATTATGTGAACGTCTGAAGCCGTTTGTCAACGAAGAATAACTCTTGCAAATCGCTGCTTCTTTGGACTAAGAAGGCTATTGAGAAGCAAAGTCCTCTATCGAGCATCTAAAATCACCATCTATAAGACATTCACTATCCCGGTTCTCGTTTATGGTGCCGAGGCCTGGACCCTGTCAAAGAAAGATGAGAGCGTCTTAGGATTTTCGGTCCCCTATCCATAGATGGAGAATGGAGGAGAAGATATAACGACGAACTGTACGGGCTGTACTGCGACACTGACGTAGTTAGCAGAATTAAAGTCCAACCGCTTAGATGGCTAGGTCATGTAGAGCGGATTGACATCAACGCTCCAGCCCAGAAGGTCTTCGAATCCAATCCCGAGGGACGCCGCAGTAAAGAAAGACCGCGACTTAGGTGGCGCACACAGGTGGGAGAGGACCTCAACCAACTTGGCGTGCGAAACTGGAGACAGCTACCTAGGGACCGAGCTGGCTGGACACGCTTGTTGGTTGAGGCCCAGGTCCGCCCCGGACGGTGGCGCCACCCTAAGTAAGTAATGAAAACATCTTGGAATTGTTTCCTTGTTTTCAATAACACTGAATTTGTAACTTTATGCTGCTAGGCAGTTCGACACCAATTCAAAACTGCCAGGGAGTGTTATGATTTAGGGGACCTCTCTTTCTCTACACTCACACGTTTGCGAGTCGTAAAGATCTTAACATATACAATCCCATTTTAATAGCTTATAAAAGAAAGCAATTAATAGAAAAAGAGTTTGAAAAACCGAGTCTTCGAGTCTTCTTTATTAAAGCAAACATTTAAAACATATTACTACCCTTATGATGTAGAGGCACAATGTAAGCAATATGAAAAGGAGAGAGGGTTTGAAAGGACATGTCGGTGCATAAGGGTTTTAAATTCCCAAATATCGCAATGACCAGCAATTATTTTGTATTTTTCAGACTTGAGCCTACCCAATACTTCTTGAATTAAACGATCTGAATGGTAATCCGAAAGCTACATTTTCGTTAAAAGAGCCTGATGCTAAACTTTATCAAATGCTTTTGAAATATCAAGCGTAATAATCTTACTTTCTCCAAAACGATGTAAGGATTTACTGCACTGTTCGGTGAGATGTACCATGGGATTACCAGTAGACCTATTGCTGCGAAAGCCGCACTGTCGGTCGTTAAGAAGATTTTGATATTCTAAATATTTCTTGAGCTAATAATTAATCAGCTTTTCCATGCAAGCCCAATCGGTCGGTAATTTGAGGGTGAGGATGATTCTGTTTTTGGGGATGGGTTGGACTATTGCTATTTTCTTCTCAGAACAAGACCTGAGGAATCACGTAGATCACGCGAAGAACTTTTCTCTCGAAACTGGGGAGATGCTTTAGTCACTAGAGAGAGAGAACTACGCTACTCCATTGCTTTCGTATCCCAAAAAAACATCGGTTAGCAAAAGTAATTCTTCGTTTGAATTCAGCGTTGGTGTTGACTTCTGCGTTCTCTGTCTGAATACTCAAAAAAAGCCCTATTGACATCACTCTGAGTTCTTCCGATTATGTGAATGTCATCAGCATATGCTAGTAATTGGACAGACTTTTGAAAGATAGTACATCTAGTGTTGACGTGTGAGCTCTGCAATATTCTTTCAAGCACGATGTTAAAAAAATCACATGACAGCGCATCACCTTGTCTAAAACCTTTTTTGACATCCAAGGGTTCTGTTAAGTTGTTTACAACCTTTATGGAGCAGCTTGAATTCTCCATGGTCATAGTGCACAAACGGACTAGTTTGGCAAGGATGCCAAAACCAGACATGGCTTTTTACAGCTCGTCCCTATATATGCTATCATATGCGGCCTTGAAATCGATGAAAAGATGGTGGGTGTCGATTTGGTGTTCTTGGGTTTTTTCCAGGATCTGTCATAATGTGAATATTTGATCAACTATGGACTTTTCTGGTCTAAAACCACACTGGTAAGGATCTATCAGGTTATTGACGATGGGTTTTAGACGTTTACATATTACGGCAGAGAAGATTTTATAGGCGATGTTAAGTAGACTGATTTCTCTATAGTTGGTGCAGTTTAGAAGGTCTTCTTTTTTCAGGATCGAGCAAGCAATACTGAGATTACATTCATGCTCCTAACCAAATTATCTCTAGCTGCTTCGAAGAACTCAGCATTCTCCGGCGGCTTTTTTAGATTTCACCTATAGATATGGCAATCTTTACTTCGTCGGGAAGACCCGTGGAGTGGTGGTTAGGCTGAAGTGCTACCGCTTCAGACGACGAACCGTGGATAGACGAATCTGGTAGGGTGAAGCAGGAGAACCACTTTTGGTGGCTTTAATACGCACTTGATAGTTGTAGGGATGGGGTTTTAAGCCTTGGCCAGAGGTCTTATGTTCAACCCCTGCCTGTGCCACCTTAATTAAAAAAAAAGGTTTTCACATGTACTGCCTCTTGCGAGCAATAGACAAATCCTCCAAAAGTAATTCTTGTCATGAAAAAGTGCTTTCACAAATTAGCTGTTCAGATTGGGCTTAAAACTGTAGGTCCACTCCATCGCACACAAGAATAGTTGAGAGTCTTAAGTCACTATGTCTTAATGGACTGTTCTACCTCTAAAAAAAAATGGGAAGACGGGATTGTTGGCTTTCGTCGTCTATGTTGAATAAATAATCCTGCCTGACAGTGGAATTCGGTTCGTCGGCGCCGTTATACAGTATGCAGAAGTGGCCTTTCTTATCATTACCATTGACTACGGTTCCACTATGATGTTTCCACTTTCGTCTTTGCAGCCCTGGGTTCGAGGTTTATGTATTTGAGAACCCATCACAATGGGCCTCAGTGTGTCGCATTTCATCCCTGACAAGTAGCCACTCCAACCTTGCCTATGCGCTTAGTATAAATAAAGATCATGTTCAAAATTTGGCCTTATTAAATCCTCCTTACAAAAGTCTGTCCTTACACTTTAATATGATTCAAACAGATTTAAGAATATTTTTGTTAAAACGCTGATTGCAAGATAAATTATTTCAAACTATTTAAAAAATTTATAATTTTATAATCCACTCGAGTCGAAATTTTGGAACTATTCTGATCCTTAAGAGGATCTTTTCCCTCCATTTGCTCCTACATACAGACAAATGAACCCCATTATCATCCTAAATGATTTTTCATCGTCCTCATTTCGTCTTACATGAATCTTTAGAATTCTTTCCGTTTTTCTACGCATATTTTGTGGAACTTGTTTCGTCCTAAATGAAGGTTTATCAACATAGAAAATAGATATCGTCCTTTTTTCATACTTATTAAGCCTAACTAGTCGCTTACTTGCATTTTTATTCTGTCACTGTTGAAGATAATGAGAATGACAACAATGATGGTGGAAATGACAAGGATGGAGCTCGACGACACCAACGAAGAGGGGCAACAACGACGACGAAGAAGACGATTTCGACGAAGAATTATTACTTTTAAATTAATCAATAATGTTAATAAAAACTTCTTCGTTAAGGAATAAAAAAAGAATAAAACTAAAATAGAGTTCTTATTATTTTTTTCAAAAAAGCTTTGTAATAAGTAAAATAAAAGAAAGTGAGAGAGAAAGAGCAAAAGCAAGTAAGAAAGAGAAAGAAAACATAAAATAAGAAAGAGAACGAGAGATTGTCTAATAAACTAGTCTTTGAGAAAGAGAGAGTAAATGAACAAAGAAAAAAGCTATGGTCAAGATGAAAAAGGGTTCATTTGAGGCATTTTGCTATCGTCCTCATTTGATCCTAAACTTCGTGTTTTGTTCGATAACTGCCACTATTAGGTTCGATTGAGGAGCAACACTTTTAAAGAAAGTAAACCTCTTTTGAATCTTTTTGAACCTCAAAGAACATGAATTTTGGGGACGAAAATATTGCCAAATCTTCGACTTGGGCATTTACTAATAATTATATCAAAACTTATCATTTTAAAAATGGTTATGAACATAAATATTTTAAAACTTAATGTTCAAAGCTTCGTGAAAGAAAGTGATTTTAAAAACATTTGTCACAAATTAACAGGAATTAGAAATTTTTATGAAAACCTTTAATATGAAAACCTTTAGGACAATGTTAATAAGACATATTCTAAAATCAAAAAGAATTCAAATTATCAAAACGGCATTTTATAACTCAGTTTGGGATGACCAAGTCCACATTTCATTTGTATTCATAACAATTAGGCTACATATGTAAATAAATAAATTAAATTTTATAGTAGTAACGCTTTGAAATTGGTAAAAGGATTAAATTCTAATCCTTCTCTATTAACTCTTGAATTTCAAAACAAAACAATAAGAAACCATTAAAAAACATTATTTTAAAATCTTAGGTACCTAATCATAGGTCGACTAATTCAGAGATTTTCCAAAGCATTTTATACTAAACATTCGTGAATTTTAAATATTTATATTTATTTCAAAACCCAAAAGAATTTTAATAATGGCCGCCAGTTTTAATTCGACCACTGACTGGCAATGATATCCTTGTCCGCCTTGTTCGTTACTACGTGTGCGGCAATATTTTGCTAAAATTAACATACAAACCGCTAGAACTTGTCCAACTCAGCATCAGTTAGGTGTAATTGCGATACGTATCCTCTTGCACCTTGCATGCAATGAGCCTACACTTTATTATGCTAATGAGATTAGAAACGCTTGCTGGGATTGAAAATTTAAATGTTGATTGAGGTTGAGTCATGGTCGGTCTATAGATGGATAGAGATGTTGTTTAGGGTGGTGGATGGGATGGGATGGAGATGTGAAAGAGGATGCCTTTGCGATGATAATGATGGTGTTTATGACGATATTTTGAAGGTTTATATGTATAACCTGGAACGTGGAATCATGAAGTTGAGGTGCAAACTTGTTAATGTTAAACCCCACACAACACAATAATGTCAGAGTCGGTGTATTCGGTACACAGTACGCCGAGCAGAAAATAGAATTAGTTGAAATTTGTAAGCAGGGCACATTGATCCATTTAGGAATTTACATAGTAAATTAACTTTTGGCAAAGGGACAGGAAGAGGCCTAGGTTATGGGCTTTAAGTGTGATTATTCAAAAGAAAATTTGCACCAAGACTGCTTTGTTATTATAAGTCGGCTTGGTTTTGTCTAATTTATGAGTGACTCAGCGGTTTGTGTTATAAGATTATAATTAGTCAGAGATTAATTGAAACAAAAACTGCTTTACTTGGTCTTAAACAAAATTTCAACCAGATTTAATGACTAAGGCTGCCTACCAGAAAAACGGATTTATCAATGTTAACAGTGGTCGATCCAATTAGGAGGTTTTCGGTCCAACATCTTACCAAAGCAACATGTTAAAACTAAATTCTGTATTTGAAAGAAAATATTAACCACAAAGTTTTATGTTTTTTTTAAAGGTCTCGAGTTTCTTCTTTAAACAGATGTAATCATTCTACATTTAAGGTGGAAGGATTTTTTACTTTTTTAGAAATTGTTGATGTTTGCAGGATATTGATAATCTATAAAACTCGTTTAATCAAAAAATACTGTTCAATTTGTTGTTTGTTTAAGTTCCTATTGGAAGTTATTACAATCGATCCCAATTCGTCAACTGAACTTTTCAAAGTTTCAAGGTCCCTCGAATATAAACGCGTGTTTTTTAGAGAAAAGTTTGTGTGTACGTATGTACATAGGTCGAAAATTCTTTTGTTGTCCTCCAAAACTCAAGAACCCATCACACACAAAAGGTGTGAAAACAAATTAAAATAAAATTGTTGGGTTAGGTTAGGTTAGCTATTCATGATGGACACGGACTCGGCCAGTTTAATGGCCCATTGTGATACCACATGAATCTTGAGGCTTCCTCCTAAGCCCAATTGAACCAGTTTGAGTCCCTAACGAAACGTCAGAGGCTGATTATGCTGATATGATTTAGATCGTTTAGATCGTTAAAGGAGAATTCTCCTAAGTAATTCTTGCGTTTTCGAGCCAGAGCAGGGCATGTGCAGAGAAGATGAAGAACCGTTTCTTCCTCTTCCTCGTCCATACAGCTTCTGCAAAAGTCATTTGAGAATACTCCTAGTCTCTTTTCGTGCTTTCGTATTAGACAGTGCCCGGTTATGACACCTATTATCGAGCTTATATGCGATCTGCTTAGAAATAGCAAGCACCTTCAACGTTTTCAATACAGTGTTTCCTAGCAGTTTTTTGTGACCTGACACGTGATGATGTTGTCCCACCTGGTGTTTTTCCTTCTTCATAGCGTCTTGCGTCAGCAACAGATTACAAGTAGCGATTGGTATTCCAGTATGTCACAAACGTGGTTGGATGGGCTGCACTGTACCGTTCATGGCGAGTTCATCTGCCTTACAGTTACCTGGAATGTCTCTATGGCCCGGCACCCAGCAAAGGTGATTATTAAACTGTTGAGCCATCTCCTATAGAGATGATCGACAGTTATGGATGTTGTATAGAGTACGTAGAGAGAGATTGCAGAGATTTGATAGCAGCCTGACTATCTGAGAAAATACGGATATCAGATGTTGATATCACGTTTTCTTTGAGCCAGGACAAGACTTCCTTCATCGCCAAAAGTTCCGCCTGGAATAATGATTAGGAAGGCGGAATGAGAGACTTAATTTCAGTCGTTCAGAGTACATACCTTCACCAACCAATTCTTTAGATTTTGAACCATCTGTATAAAAATGGATTGACCCATCTTCCAGGATTGTCCTATTCTCTCAGAAATATCTGGGAGGTATAGAAATCTGGAAATTTCTGTCGAATTGCAGTTCGGGGATAAAAATACCTTAGAATTACGGAGTGGCCAATGTTGTTGTTAGTCCACTGCGACGAAGCATTGAGGCGAATAGCAGAGCTTGCAGCTATTTGTTTGCTAAATATGTCAAGAGTTGTAAGGTAGAGCAAGGTGTCCAGTGCCTCAGACGGGGTCGTGCGAAGCGATCCGCTTATACATAGGCAGGCTGATATTGGACTTTATTTAGCTTATCCCTGCTAATACTTTTCTCTAAAGCAGTCTACCATACTGCCACACCGTACATTTAAATCGGTCTAATTACCAATGTGTATAGCCAATGCGTGATTCTGGGTTGTAAGTCTCATTTATTACCAATAGCTTTTTTGCAAGAAAAGAGAGCTATAGTAGCTTTTTTGACTCTTTCCTGTACATTGCGTTTCCAATTTAGTTTTTTATCTAAAACAAGCCCAGGTATTAAGCCTCGTCTGAGAATTTTAATTGGATTCCTTTAATAATGGAAGGGTTGAGAGTGAAATTTTGTATCTAATCGAAAATAAGACTGAATCGGTTTTGTATTATCCACACCGATCAGCCCAAAGTATTAGCCTGTCTAAGGCATTTTGTAAAAGTTCTTTTAAGGTGTTAAGATGCGTGTATAGGCAATCACTCTGAAACCATCCACATCCAGACTAGTAAAGATTTCACTTACCACTAGGTTCCAGAGGAGAGGGGATATAATACCACGTTGCGGTGTCCCTCTGTTACCGAATGGTCTGCATTGTTAAAGGCACCTTCGATGTCAAGGAAAGCAACCATAGTGAACTCTTTATGATGGAGGGAATATTCGACGGTGCATACTAAGGTGTGTAACGCTGTTTCCACCAATTTACCTTTACAGTAGGCATGTTGAGACGAAGACAGAAGTCTTGTATCGATACTTGCCCTTAAATGGATATCAATCAATCTTTCCAAGGTCTTAAGAAGAAATGTTGATAGACTCATAGGTCGTAGATCTTTAGGATTAACTTGCGAGCATTTACCTGCTTTGGGTATAAAAACAACTTTAACTTCTCTCCATGCCGAGGGAACATGGACCAATTTTGTAGAAGTCTTTTGTAGTTCGGCTGGTATTATTCCATCTGGTCCTGCAGATTTAAATGGTTTGAAACTGTTGAGTGTCCTTTGTAGCTTGTCTCTTGTGATCAGACCTTGTATATATGTCGTATTGGGACTTGAACGTATATAACCGTTACAAGTTTCGGTAAGAGAACTACCAGGAAAGTGAGTGCCCAGTAGTAAGTTCAGCGATTCATTACTTGAATTAGTCCAGGAGCCGTCTGCGTTTTTCAAGCAGGTTGGCATTGCTGGATTACCTGAAAGAATTTTTTGTAACCTGGAGACTTCAGAAGTTTCTTCTAGCGTGCCACAGAAGGATCGCAATAAGATCGCTTAGATTTGCTTAGTGCCTTTTTTGGCACTTGTAAATTCTAAGGGATTCTTTGTAAGAATCCCAGTGAGAGGCAAGTATTGCGGCTTTGGCTCGGTTTAAGAGTGTTCTGCATTTTTTTTCTGCGCGAGTCAAGCTCTGAGGCCCACCATTGTGGTTTCATCTTTCCTCTTATGTGCGTAAAAGTGGACAGCAAACGACGCCATATGTTTTGCCGCTCCTTTGATTAGCAGATCAAAAATTGAGAGTCAAGTGGCAAAATTTGAATCCACAGGCACACTAGAAAATGTTCCCGTGCCAATGAGACAAAGAAGTGCCCGTAGTGTAGAGGATACCCGATACAAGTGAATTGATTTAACGTTTCGAATATATGGATAGAAAATAACTTAAGATTCAATATTTAATTGCGTACTTTTTGTAATGATTGTTTGGAAATATACAAAACTAAAAACTTATTCATAATGGTCGCTAACTGCAAAGCTTAGCTCTCCCGACAACTAACCGAAGTGTTATTGATAATCGCTATTGTAGGCAATTTAATAAAGTAAAGAGAACAGGGGATGAGGGAGACAGGAATAATTGAATAAAAAAAAGGTTGTTTACCCACCTTAAATTCAGTGTTTGTTTAAGCCTTTGATAACTTTATAATGTTCTTGTTTTTCTATAGTGATCCGACTTTCTTACTGAAAGCTGCAACTTAACAAATAAGTGAATTTGGCGAAGACTTCAGACTTCAGACCTCAAGGATTGCCTCCCATTGTGGATGTCCTGATAAAAAGAACAGGAGGTATATTTGCTGCTGAGGCCGACAAATTTTGGAAATTCTTGAAAACAAGGCTGCAACAAAGAAAATTATATAATTATTTTTCAATTATATAAATTATAACGAATTAATGGAGATATGGAGTAATCTAACTTTTGATTATTCTATAGAAAACATTTCAATCAAGTGCATGGCACACATACATAAGCAACCAACTTATATTCATTCGGAAACAATTACATCAAGTGCTGCCTGCATGCATTTGTCGTTCCACTTAGAATAAAGCATTCATCTACATCACAATGTTCATTCAATGTTTTTCACTTCGACTATATTTCATGGTACTACACACTGGACTCTGGACAGTACATTGCATATGCAGCTACTATAGCAAACAAGAAACCTTACCAAAGTCGCATATAAACCTACTATAACCTTCTTCTACAATCTAAAACCATTTATGTACGTCCCTTTCCTCGATTTTCCAAAAGACAAAAAAAAAACAAACCTATATGACATTTTAAAACTTTTCAATTTACTGAAGCTTTTTTGTCAGATTGATTTTTCGGAGAGGAAAACAAATCAACTCACAGACCCACTTATACGAAATAACCGTATAAAGGACATTGGATATTGTCCGGAGTGTTGGGCACCCTCCGACAATTCAATTCAACCAACTTTAAATGTGATTTCATTCCAGGGCCGCATTTTCATTTTACTTTAAAAGTAATTTCACTCATATTTGAGCTTTAAGGTTTAAAATACATCAGGTTACTTTATTGTACATACAGAAGAGAGTGGGCTTTAGTTACTTCACTTACAACTCAAGACAGATTTCGACGATTCACGCCAAATTGGACTGACCCAAATTCGGTCAAACAAAAAGAACACTCAAGAAAATTCCCGAAAAATTCCCAATACTAATTTTGAAGAAATTAAATTTTTAACAAATGATTTTTCGACGCCATCTTCAGGATTGATAATGTTTATTTTGGACTTTCGATTTGGTTTTCACTTTGATGACAATTAAGGTTTTTAATCAGCTCTATGACAGTTTTGTGACATTCGTAACAATTTTCTGATTACGATGTCATTCATGGAAAAGGCGGTAAATAAGTTGCCATTTAAAAACTCCGATTTTTTTAAATTCTTCGCAACTAGGTATACAAAAGTTAGCTAGCGACAGTTTTCATAATTTATTCTAATTGAATTTTGTCAAAGACAAATAATGCAGAATCCGATGAAAGCACTGTAGAAGAACAAAGCGCAGAATTGTTGCATGCAACAACTAGTGAGTTGATTATCGACCACCATAGACTCATGTTCATTACAAAGGCGACTCACTAGGTGTCCAAATGTCAAGCCTTACACGGAGGTTGGTTGACAGAAGAGTTTAAGGTCCAAAGTGGCTGCCAACTGCCACCAATTAATTTTTTATTGGTGATCAGTGATTTTTGTGGGCGGCCTTTATGGGAAACGGATGAATAAGATGGACTTTGTCAACATACCTCAAATATTTTGACTACGAAGACAATGCATGATTGTTATCTCATCAAGGATAATGGATTTCCATCAAATGGCAACAATTATGGAGAAACCAACAGGAATCGTGGGTCTGAAAATCAAATTGGAAAAAAAAGAATGTTCTACCTTAACATCTTTTTTTCATTCTATCTGATAACATTGATTAGCAATCAGTAAATAAAGTTGAGAATTTTTAGTATCTTGGAAGCAGTGCCCCTACTGAAGGCCGAACCAAAAAGATAACGCTAGTAATGTCTGAAAGAACAACTCTCTCAGATTGAAGACAAATCTACGACTGTTCCGCTCAAATGTCGATTTAGAATTCTTACTCGGATGAAGCAAGCACCTAGAAAATAACAGAATAACGATTAAAAAGAAACTATAGACCTTCAATAATAGGTGTCTGGCAAAACTGTACATCAAATGAAAAATCTATAAAGAATATGGAAAGGGGCAAGTGACAGTTGACTAAAGAGGCATTGATATGAATGCGAAGTAAACCTTTCGTCAATTGGTATTGAATAAAATAATGACCAGCGAGAAGGCGGGTAACTCAAAGTATACCTAAGAAACCGATAGCGTATAGTTCTAGAGGGTGCATTTACACAATTAACTAGTCTTCGTAGAGGAAAATAATTGATATGAAATGTTACGATGTCTCTTATAAACATTACTAAAAATAAGCCCTACGAACATAAAGAGATTGCATACCAAATAATAAACATCTAGTATGATAAGAAATTCTTACAATCCTCCAGTTTAGCTTATAAAATGCATACCTTGTAAAATGTTTCTGAACTTTCTCAATTCCGTCTATTGAATTATTGTAAAAAGGCTTCCAAATAATGCTACAGTATTGAAGAACTGATCTTACCAGTGAATTGTACAGAGATTTGTAGGTATATGAATCTGAGAATTCCTTGGTGTTTCTTTTTGAGGAATCAAGCATTTGATTTGCTCTGTTTATGATATAATCATAGTGCGGAAAGAAGGAAAGTTATGTATCTAAGATTACTCCTAGATCCTTCTTTCTTGTTACACGCTCTAAATTTGCATAGTTGATAGTATAATCAAACACTATGGGATTAGAATTTCGGAAACACGACAAAGCTTAGTAATTTAGCTTGCACCAACTATCGAGCCCTAACAGATCTCCTAAAGAAGAACACAGTCAGCTTGACAAGGAATCTTACGGTAAAGTTTGAGATCATCCGCGAAAAGAAGGCAGTTTGAATTATGAAAAATATCAGGTATATCATTTACAAACAACAAGAATAATAATGGACCCAAATGGCTTCCTTGTGGAACACCACATGGGACCAAGATATATTTCGAGAACAAGCTATCAACTTTTACTATTTGCATTCTACCAGCTAAATATGATTCAAGCCACTTTAGTAAGGAAGAGTGAATATCTAGAGAAGTTAGTTTGTTAATTAAGATTTGATGGTTAACTCTGTCAAGTGCCTTGCAAAATCCATAAAAATAACATCTGTTTGCAACCCTTTTTCCATATTTGTAATAATGTTATTGCTTATTAATCCCAAGTTTGTTGCGGTTGATTTCTTTGCTACAAACCTATGTTGCGAAACAGAAATATGGTTCTGAAGTAACACAGTTAACCTGTTGCAAACTAACTTTTCAAATAGTTTTGGAATGCAAGAAGTTTTACAGATGGGTCTGTAATTGGTTACATCCTGCTTCGAGCCCGATTTGAAAATTGGCGATAAGAATGAAACCTTCCAGCAATCCAAGAATCGCCTTTTGGCTATTGAAATCCACGAAAGTGGTTGACCGATAGCAATACCACATTTTTTTAATAATGTAGCAGAAATCCTATAAGGCCCTTCACTTTCAAAAGGACTACAAACTAAAGAACCTATGTTGACCAATCTACTCATATAAGGTAGTTTTTGGATAGGGGGAGTATTTAAGGAGTAAACCGATTGAAAATAATCAGCGAAAATATTACAAATTGTAGGTAAATCTCTAGTAATTGTGTTTTGATACCTCATACTAATCCGCTCGATTTACGCCTTGATGTTATAAAATTTCAAAATCGATTGGCATTTAATTTGAGGTCTCATTCAATAAAAAAATTTAATTTCGATATAAGAATTCATTGAGAATATCGATTTCTCGTTGAAGATTTAGATAGTTTGTACGAAGTTCAGAATTATTTTTATTAACTGGCAAATAAGTTGGAATTCGAATTCAAAATCAGTATAATTCAAAAAAAAAACATTAAGTATTCTTTTTGAGGCTTGCAGATTCATAATTTTTTTTTTTTTTTTAAATTCGTGATGATTTCTCAAATCTACAATCTTTACTTTAATATACTGTTTAAAAATGTTCAGTTTCTTACTTGTTCAAAAAGATGTCATTAGTTGTAAGTTTTTAAAATAACGCTGAAGCATTTATGCAAGACGATATAAAAGCAATCTTCGATCTTATTATGAATTCGTACTGTTAAGGTTATAACACCAAGTTTCTATTAAACATCGCAAAAAATATAAAAATAAGGTTGGAAACGGCTATTTCTGAGTTTGAGCACTAAAAATTAACTCCAAAACAAATTAGTAAAAAACATGAGGGAATTAAAATCAAGGTTTTTCAAAACTTCAGATGCATTCAAATGAAGACCAATAAGTCATCTTAAGAATCATTAAGAAGTAAGGGGAACTAAGTAAGGTACTTAAATTATTTAAACTGCTTCTAAAAGATAAAGATTAGTTTGTACTTTGCGAAATTATCATACAATTTATTGGCAAGAGATATACTGTTTTATAACTCAGCTTTAGAAATAATTATTTGGTTGTCTTTGGCATTTTTTGAAAAGGTATACCTTAAAAAAAGAGGTATTTCCACTAAGGCACATCTCCTTATTCAGACGGCAGCGGAGGAATTAAGAGATGGAATCAACGGTGGCGTCTACAGTTCCAGTAAGGTTGAACTACTTAGTGAAGAACACCTTACAGGGCTTCTACGACTTATTTGGAGCCCGGGCCTATAAGAAGCGGTTTATCTTGGAGTTATACTAAGGATCTGGCCCTACACGTTGGGGGTTGGGCCGTCGGGGTGACTTCCTGGACACGTGAAAACATCATAGTTGCGAAGTAACAACAACCATCGGATACAGACGGATTTACTGTTGACAACCTACGCAAACGAATTAAGGATAAAAAACTTCGGATATGCACGTGGAATGTTAGGTCCCTTAACAGACCACGTGCGGCCGAAGAATTAGCGGAGGCCCTAGACTGCTATAAAGCAGACATCATCGACACCCATTAAAAGCGATGGGATGGGCCAGGCAAAAAAAGGATGAGAAACTGAGACATTTACTATGGTGACTGCTACCGAGAAAACTAATAGCGCTTATTGGGATGCAGCTTTGTCATTGGAGCCAGACTTAGGCAAGAAGTCTTGAGCTTTGGCGATTTTAATGCCTAGCTAGGAAGTGAAGCCATCTTTTTAGAAAAATCGGGATTCAGGCTCATAGATTTTGCTCCGGGCGAAACTTCATGGTAGCCAGTAAACGTTTTCCACACCTCAACATCCACGAAGGAACTTGGAGTTATCTAGATCAATTTACCGTCAACCAGATTGAACATATTGCGATTGAACTTTTCGAGGAGCTAACATCAACTTTAGCCAAGGTAGCACTTCGGGTTTCCAGACCCAAGGCCAAACAGGGAGATGCTGGGAGAAGGTACACAGTCGAATGGCTACAATCGCCAAAGATCGGCAAATCCTTTTCCGACCGAGTTACAAGTAACCTCTCTCAAATTTCTCTGTGTATCGAAAACCAGTGGCAACATTGCCAACATGCAATCAGAGAAGCCGCTTCTGATGTGCTGGGTTCCAAGCTGCCACCAACAAGGAACCCCTGGTTTGATGAGGAATGTCGACAGGCAAATGCAGCCAAACAATAGGCACCCAAAGTGGCGCTGCTGCTCACGACCTCTATGAGCAGAGGAGGAGAGAGAGCATCGACTTCTCAGAAAGAAAAAGAGAGCATGAGAAGCGTGCGAAAGTTTTATGAACAGGTGAAACGAAATTCACAGGTACATAAACCTAGAACCAAAGGCTGCAAAGACGAAAGTGGAAACATCATAGTGGAACCGCAGTCAATGCTGAGGATATGGAAGGACCCCTTCTGGAGACTGTATAACCTCGACAACGAACCAAATTCCACTGTTAGACAATATGATTAATTCAACATAGACGACGAATGCCAACAATCCCGTCCTCCCGACTTAGACGAAGTAAAGATTGCCATATCTAAGCTGAAGTCTGATAAAGCCACTGGAGCGGATGGCTTGAATGCCGAGGTCTTTAAGGCAGCTGGAGATAAGTTACCCGATGAATGGAACCTCAGTATTGTTGTCCCGATCCTGAAGATAGGAGACCCTCTAAACTGCATCAACTATACAGGAACCAGTCTACTTAACATCGCCTATAAAATCTTCTCTGCCTTAATATGTGAACGTCTAAAGCCCATCATCAACAACCTGATAGGTCCCTATCAGTGTGGTTTTAGACCAGGAAATTCCACAGTCAATCAAATATTCACATTGTGGAAGGTCCTGGAAAAAGCTCAAGAACACCAAATCGACACCCACCATCTTTTCATCGATTTGAAGGCCCGCATATGACAGCATCTACAGGGACGAGCTGTATAGAGCCATGTCTAGTTTTGGCATCCCTGCCAAACTCGTCCGTTTGTGCAGGATGACCATGGAGAATTCACGCTGCTCCATAAAGGTTGGAAACAACTTAACAGAACCTTTGGATGCCAAAAAGGTTTTAGACAAGGGGATAAGCTGTCATGTGATTTTTAACATCGTACTTGAAATAATAGCGCAGAGCTCACACGTCAACACTAAAGGCACTATCTTTTAAAATTCTGTCCAATTACTAGCATATGCTGATGACATTGATATAATCGGAAGAACTCAGTGTGATGTCAGTAGGGCTTTTGTGAGTTTTGAGGCAGAGGCGGCAAAAATGGGTTTAACGGTTAATGAGGGCAAAACAAAGTATATGCTGTCATCAAGAAAGGGCCTACAATGCCGATGTCTTAGTCAAAACGTCACAATCGACAGACGTAACTTTGATGTAGTCAAGGACTTCGTCTACCTAGGCTCCGCTGTGAACGCAGAAAACAACACCAGCGCTGAGATCAAACGAAGAATAACTCTTGCTAACGGCTGTTTCTTTGGCTAAGAAAGAAATTGAGTATCAAAACCCTCTCTCGAGGGACCAAAGTGTTACTATTTATATAAGACCCTTACAATCCCCATCCTGCTGGATCGAACAAACAGCTGTACGGGCTGTACAGCAACGTAGACTTAGTCAAAAGGGTAAAAGTCCAACGACTAAGATGGCTGGGTCACGTAGACCGCATGGAAACCAATGCTCCGGCATGGAAAGTCTTAAAATGCACACCTACAGGTAGAGGAAGACCGCGGATCAGGTGGCGCGCACAAGTGGAAGATGACCTCACCCAACTTGGAGCGCGAAACTTTAGACATCAAGCTAGGGACCGAGCTAGATGGAGAAGTTTGTTGGGTGAGGCCCTAGTACCACCTTAAGTAATTAATACTTTAAAAACATGATGTGATAGAAAAATTTAAATTGAGGACATCTTAACCCTTTATAAAAAGGGTTTCTTAGGTTTGTGCAGAAACAAACGTAATTTCGTTGACCAGTGTAATATGTTTAGAAACTTTTTGATAGAGAATATAATCATGCAAATTGTAAAATCCGATATTTAGTAAATTCATCGGATTCTATAATCGATTTTTTGTTTGTAAGTAAATTAGTTTATTAAATTTGTATTTTGGAATTAAAAACTATGTTTTTTTTCTAAATCCGGCCCTGTAACTCCTGCGAAATAGATTTAAGGATATTTAAATTGCAAATTTTAACAGCATTTTAGACAAGAAACGTTTGCTAAGAAGTTCGCAAAAGTTTTCTCAAAATCAATTGGATAAGCACGTGATGCTATTTAGCGACAAGAAAGACAGACTATGATTATGATTATGTCGGATAGTGGGTAGCGGGTAGGAGGCGTTTGCACAGCGAGGACCAACACCAATAAGATTTATCTCTGTTACGATATGGTAATCTACCAAAAACGACGACGATAGTGACAGAGTGGCAGAACCAAGAGAACGTCAGGACGTCAGGACGACAACAACGACGACAACGACAAAGAAGATGACGGTGACGGACAATGATGTGATGTGATCAGGCAATGTGTTGACAATGTCCTTTTTGAATTTACATTGCAAGCAATCACAAAATTGAAATGATATGAATACGCAAAATTGAATAATGTTGTCCCAGGAATGAGTGTTTGTTTTTCTTTCGTCCTGAGTTTACAAAGAGTACTGAATCGTGTCATCACAGTTGCTACTTAAATCATTGAGAAGATCGTATTTTTATTTTCCAATGCAAATTGTGGTGTTGGTGTTGGTAGTGGTGTTGGAGTTGTTGTTTTTGTTATTATGGGGCTTGAGTTTGGTTTAAATGAAGGTGGCCACATCAAATATGTTCATGTTTATGTTGTGTCCTGTTAATGTAACCAAGCAAGGACATTGGTAATCCATTCGATTCAATAACCTATTCAGTCGGACAGGTGGCTACATATAGTGGTCCTGCTGATTGTGGGTCATGTTTCAAACCATACATCATTCAGAGTTTGCTCGTTGCTTGTAATGTTACGTAAACAGATTTGCACGTTAATAGGTGTTCCACATACTCGAATAGAACGTCCGGTTCGTCCTTTCGAATCAAAACTCAAACTATGACCATCGGTATCCGTGTCCTTGGATTAAGTATTATACACCATAACATGAATCTATGGAAATCCTTATGAATCTATGTTTATTTACCATAATAGTTGCCTTTCGTCCAAGTGTTTATATTCAAAGCTCATGTGTGAATCTAACAAGTGGTCTGTGTAAATATGTAATTAGATAAATCCTTCATTGGCAATTCTATGCGTTCGAAGGGATAAAAAGGAAAGTCGAAATGTCCTTAAGCATCAGAGGCTGAAGTCTGAAGGCTAAAGGCTAAAGGCTGAACTGAACATCCCAGTGAACAGGTACTTTTATATTTATAAGTGCAAATCTTTATTGTTTCGACACGAATGCGAAAGGATAAAAATTGTATGAGTGAGGATTTGTTTAAGTGTCAAATAAGAGAAGAAAAAGATTAAAGGCCTTCTTGCCTTTTCAAAAGATAGATTAAGTTTGTTTTTTTTTCTGTTTCATATAAAGTGTACACAGAGAATAATAAATTGGGTGATGAAAGAAATGTTATTTGTGTGAATTTTTGTATTTATTAAAGAGATCATAAAATGCACAGCTGTTACATAACACACAAAAAAACAAGAACCTAAAAGCTTAGTTAAGTGATGAAGTCAACAACTTAGAAGATAATACCCATTAGACGTGAAGGTGTAAAGTATTTAAATTGTTTCTTTTTTTTGGGACTTTTTTTGCTCAAATGAAACTTAAGAACCTAAATTCAAAATAAGAACTTTGGGTCTGTTTATACAAGTTGAAATGTTTAAAACCTTTTCGACGTAAGTGATATAAAAATTATACAGGCCCTTCACATAGTTTGTGGAGTATTAATATTCAAGAAAAAACTAATGTATCACCACTTATTCGATTGGCACTCCTAAGTCTAAATAATCAATCGAAATAGGAATACGTTTAAAATGGGGCAACTTTTCAATCATAATTGAGCCCCAAATGAAACAATACTGCTTTAACGTTACCTCCGAGGTGAGAATGGGCCTCATCGCTGAAGCTATTTTTTTATGAACCCATTCAGTGAATATACGACGAAGGCTTAATTTCTATAAATAAATATGATTTAAAAGCCTTAAAGCACTTATTCTTAATGCAAAATATGATGTAATTTCCAGGAACAGGAAATCAATAAACCTGGTATTTCATCAACACTTCGAGATTGAGACAGACATATTCACTTTTTTTTAAGGGACTCACAAGGTTTCGATCTTTCGCATAACCAACATTCCCCACAGTAGTACCCGTGGGTCTTCGGTTCGATCCTTGCCTATATCATCTAAAGTTTTTCTAAGGGTACTTTCTCTTGCGAGGAATTGACAAAACTCTCCAAGAGTAATTCTTGTCATGAAAAGTGCTTTCTCAAATTGGTCGTTAGGATTCGGACCCTAAGCCACTGGCCCCTATTTCTCAAAGGACTGTTACGCCACCCATTTTTCTTTGCTGTGTAAGACTTTAACAATTAACTATATGCAATATTTTGATAGGCTAGATTTACTTAAAGAATGTCATCTATCTTCTATATATGTATATTTATAAAAGAAAGTCGTGCTAGTAACACCATTTCTATCTCAAGAACGCCTGTACCGACATGGTTGAATATTGGTGGGTAGGTAGCTTAGAGCCAGGAGACGGACATAGGATACTGTTTATTCCGTTCGACAGCAGTACCATATGTTGACTTGATTGAGTAAGTATTTAATAGATAGCGCTATGTCAAACTTCCAAATGTTTCATTTCATATAAGCTACAATTTAATAGCATAACCACCAAATGTACCTGAGGCTAAAGTATAGGTTACATTTATTTTGTAGTAAGCGTAATACGAAATAGTGAATTTTTCTTTTTCAATTTTTGGTGTTAGCAATTTTCGAATAATTTCTAGATATTGAAAACTGTAAAATAGAACTGCAAACAAATACGCAATGCATTAAACTGCCAGCCAATTTCTGCATTGTTCTTTAATAAAATATACAGAGTCTTTACTTGAATCAAAACTGGTTCAGTCATCGGGCTATTTTGACAGCTTAAAATGTTGATGTTGACGAAATTGTCTTCCAGGTACAACAGTCGTTATCAGGCGATCTGACGTCTTTAATGGATATATAGAGTAGACATACCTGGAATGCCAATACATAATCTTCGTTAAAGATTGGTTCACCTATTATTCTGTTGCTATAATTTTTCTACGCGACGCGACGACGACGGCGACGACCACGACAATCCCGAACAAAACCACGACGAAGAATAGAACCTAGAACGTAAAGAAGGTCGTAGAAAAATTTAGCACATTCAGCACGTATGATGCTGATATCTCCGGCCACTCAGCTTAGGGTGGGTTCAGCGAATAAATTGATATCCTATTTGAGATGATATCGTAGGTGATCAATTAAATTGATCAGAATATAAAAAATGTCGGTGACCACAGGGGTGTATATCCTGAAATTGAGAAATAGGGCGCCAGCAATTTTTTTTACAATTAAGAAAATTGCAAACCTTCGGAGCGAAACCGACGGTGAAAGAAGTTTCAATAAAATATTAAGTCTTGGAATTAATTTTCAAAATATTTATTATTAAGTAAATTGCCTGGGAAACCTTGCAATTAAGTAGAGCTAAAACCCAGGATCTTTTAAACAAAGAAATAAATCGTTATTCAAGAAAAGATAAGATAGACCGGTAATGTTTAGTCCCGAAAAAAAATGTTAACGGTGCTATTTTAAGCGGGTCACGAGTTCCGTAATTTTCGGAAATAAAGCGAACAGCCAAAGCCAAACGATAATTTGTTTTGAACAATGTCTCGACAACGAAATAAGTTTTGGTGGAATATACTCTCAAAGAGTATATTCCACCAAAACTCCAAAATTATTCTCCTTTTTTTCAAATTTCCCAAAACACTTCCTCAAATTAAATTTTTTTTTCCAATCAAATTTCTATCTTCCAAAATTACTTTTCTTTCGATCTATTCGATTTCGTAGCTTACAAAAAAGTGAGCTCAGAGGCTTTTTCCAAGCTGGATGAACCCTTTTTCTTCAAAAACTCAGTGCTTTCAGCAACTCAGTGACTTGGGTTTCGGTCGCGTCATTTTTTTCAGCAACGCTCAGCTTGTTTGCGTGAGTGTGCCAACGCAGTTGCAAACCCAGTAGTCTTCTCTTACTCGCACTTTAATGTCCCCAGCTTAATGCAAGTCACACCTGAATTCGCCGCGCTCTACTCTGACTTGTAGAGTGCGGGAATGCAGTGGGTGCATTCAGCCACCTAACATCCCCGATTCAATTTTGAATGAAAGAAAAACCTTGGAACTCAAGAAATTTGATTGTTCACACTTTGCATTTTTCTCCACCGATATTTCCCAGCAAAACAAATATAATTGTGCAAACTTGATGGAAATTAGTAAGTTTTGATTAATAACAATTGTGGGAAGAGAAATGTGGCAGAAATTCGCTACACGCGTTTTAAAGTTATTTCGTTTGACTTTTGCGCAGATTTGGGGAAATCCGTCTGACACTTATGGTGGTAATTATGCTCATTCTTTGGGGACTGGCTGTCACCCGTTCTTAGTATTTGACAAGACCGCCCGTCTGTCACTTTAGTTAAAGTGGAAAGCTTATCCACTTTATGTATGTAAAATCGACATCAATGATTATGTTTCTTTCCAAAGTACTGAGAGAGTGAACCGATGGCTGATGGACCATGGCTGCCCCTCTCTCTCTCAGTAGATTGTAGGAAACACCTGTAGGAATGGAGGAGGGAGGAACAAGTATTTGGATGACGGAGAGAATGGTTCTTGTCGCGGTAATTTTTACCGTGACAATTCTCCTGCGTGATTTGAATACACTTTAATAATGCAACAGTACACGTTTAGTCATTAAAAAGACCCCCAGAAGTATTTTTGAAGCAACCATTTTAACTGGAAAGTTTAAAGGAAAAGTGGTTCTATTGTCACGTAGTCCAATGATACAGTCAGATTCTACCACATTTTTAAAAAGTTACAGTTTCAAATTCGTTTAGATTTTGACATGTCTATAAATAATTCCGAAGGCTCAACAATATTTATTTGTGGTTAAGATTTGGAAAATCCATGTTTTTCTCATGAGCAGTTATTTGTTGCATGTTGACGTGTAGGAAAACCGTCGAACCTATTTGTTTTAGCGAAAGACAGGTTAACCAAAAATATTGTGCACCGATTAGTGCTTAATTAAATTGAAATTAAAAGTATTTATAATTCAAAATTTATAAGTTTAACTGTCACATTTTATTTACTAAAAACTTTGTTATACATATATATATATTGTCATTTGTTACAAACTTTAATATAAGTTATACAAAATGTTTAATTTAATTCTTTTGAATAGATTTTTGATTGTACAAAAATTTAGTTCAATTGTGTTCAAAATCCTTCCACTTCAAATTTCAAACCAGTAAATTTGTATAAAAGCTTAAACGATTCCGTCGTCGTTCGTAAGTAATAATTTTATTGTAATGAAGGGTAAAGGCACAGTTGCCACTTAAAAAGAAATTGCATGACCAGAGCTGAAAATAAAAATGACGAATCGTACCAAAAAGCCGCATCCATAGATGCGGCTTTGTCATTAGAGTCAAACTTAGGTAAGAAGTCTTGAGCTAAAGGTGCATCAACGAGCCCCTAAATTCGGCAACATTAGCCTCGCGCACGTCCCTACAAAAGAGAAATATGACAATACCAAAGATTTGTTCTTCGAGCTCTTAGACAAAACATATGAGCAATGTCCTAGCGACGATATTAAAATTGTCATGGCCGATTTTAATGCCAAGCTAGGAAGGAAAGCCGTTTTTGGTGGAATTAAAGGAATATACGTATTCAGGCTCATAGATTTTGCTGCGGGGCGAAACGTCATGGTAGCCTGAAAGCGTTTTCCATACCTCAACATCCACAAAGGAACTTCTAGTTCTCCAGATCAATCTACCGTCAACCAGATTGTCAATATTGCGATCGAAGCCAGATACGCTACCAGTACCATGGATGTCCGAACTTTCCGAGGAGCTCACATCGACTTGGACCACTACCTCGTTGTAACCAAGGTAGCACTTCGGGTTTCCAGAGACAAGGCAAAACAGGGAGATGCTGGGAGAAGGTACAACGTCGAACGGCTACAATCGCAGGAGATCGATAAATCCTTTTCCTACCCAGTTACAAGTAACTTCACTCGAAGTTCTCTACCCACAACAGAATGTATCGAAAACCAGTGGCAACATTGCCAAGATGCAATCAGAGAAACCGCCTCTGACGTGCTGGGTTTCAAGCAACCACCAACAAGCAACCCTGCTTTGATGAGAAATGTCGACAGGCAAATGCAGCCAAACAATAGGCACGCAAAATGGCGCTGCTGCTCACGACCTTTATGAGCAGAGGAGGCGAGAGAAAATCGACTTCTCAGAAAGAAAAAGAGAGCATAAGAAGCGTGCGGTTGAAGATGTTGAGAGGTTTAAAAGCAGGAATGAAGTTCGAAAGTTTTATGAATAGGTGAAACGAAATTCACAGGTACATAAACCTAGAACCAAAGGCGGCAAAGACGAAAGTGGAAATATCATAGTGGATTCAGTAAATGCTGATGATATGGAAGGACTACTTCTGCAGACTGTATAACGGCGACGACGAACTGAATTCCGTTGTCAGTCAGGATGATTCATTCAACATAGACGACGAAAGCCAACAATCCCGTCCTCGCGACTTAGACCAAGTAAAGATTGCCATATCTAAGCTGAAGTCTAATAGAGCCGCTGGAGCGGATGGCTTGAATGCAGAGCTTTTTAAAGCAGCTGGAAATAAGTTGGTTACGAGCATGCACCAACTTATCTGTAAGATATGGTCGGAAGACAGCATGCCCGACGAATGGAACCTTGGTATTGTTTGCCCGATCCTGAAGATGGGAGACCCTCTAAAGTGCATCAACTATAGAGGAATCAGTCTACTTAACATCGCCTGTAAAATCTTCTCTGCCGTAATATGTGAACGTCTAAAGCCCATCGTCAACAACCTGATAGGTCCGTATCAGTGTGGTATAGACCAGGAAAGTCCACAGTTGATCACATATTCACATATCCTGGAAAAAAACCCAAGAACACCAAATCGACATCCACCATCTTTTCATCGATTTCAAGGCCGGATATGACAGCATCTGCAGGGGCGAGCTGTATAGAAACCCGTCTGTTTGTGCAGGATGAACATGGAGAATTCACGCTGCTCCATAAAGGTTGGAAACAACTTAACAGAACCTTTCGATGTCAAAAAGGTTTAAGACAAGGTGATGCGCTGTCATGCGATTTTTTTAACATCGTATTTGAAAGAATAGTGCAGAGCTCACACCTCAACACTAGAGGCACTATCTTTCAAAAGTCTGTCCAAATACTAGCAAGTGCTGATGACATTGACATAATCGGTAGAACTCAGCGTGATATCAATGGAGGTTTCGTGAGTATTGAGGCAGAGGTGGCAAAAAATGGATTTAACGGTTAATGAGGGCAAAAAAAATAACATGCTGTCATCAGGAAAGGACTTACAACACCCGACGTCTCCGTCAAGGCGTCACCATGGACAGACGTAACTTTAAGGTAGCCAACTACTTCGTCTACCTAGGCTCTTGCTAACCGATATTTCTTTGGGCTAAGAAAGAAATTGAGTATCAAAACCCTCTCTCGAGGAACCAAAATGTCGCTATATAAGACTCTCATCATCCCCGTCCTGCTATACGGTGCAAAAGCATGGACTATGACAAAAGCAGACGAAAGCACCTTGGGTTGTTTCGAGAGAAAAGTTCTTCGTGTGATCTACAGTCCCGTATGCATCGAAGGGGAGTGGAGGAGAAGATGGAACGACGAGCTGCACGGGCTGTACAGCGACGTAGACTTAGCTAGAAGGGTAAAAGTCCAATTACTTAGATGCCTGGGTCACGTAGAGCGCAAGGAATCTAATGTTCCAGCCAGGAAAGTCTTCAAATTCACACCCACAGGACTGCGCAGTAGAAGAAGACCGCGGATCAGGTGGCGCGCCCAAGTGGAAAGTGACCTCACCCAACTTGCAGCGCGAAACTGGAGACATTCGTCCGATCTGTCCAATTGAAAAATTTTCCCTTGACTTTTCAAGGTTCCTAGGGTCTAAATAAAAGATTTTTCGAGGGTTGTACATTCGGGACGTTTTCTTAAAAAAGGGACTAAATGGAATAAGAAATGATGATGCGACCAAGTAAGACAATAATGACTAAATTTCCTCGTAAAAGACCAAACTGGCAACCGTGGGTAAAACTAGTAGAAAATTAGTGATAAAGGTCGCCATGTGTTTTTACAAATGTATAAAAGCATGATGGTGCCGATTCCTGATGTTCTCCTAACGTTCCCCTTAAATAATGTAATACATATGTCGAAAAATTTTAGACACATACACGCGTGGCCGGGTCTGCTAGTTTTAAATAAATACTTTTTTTAAATTGTAAAAATCCCCTCCTGTCTTTTGGAAGATCCATAGTTACAATAAAACCCTTCTAAAACGTTTGTGTGTAACCTTTGTCGTTAATTTCTTTAGTTTAATTGATTTATGCCAATCTATTAACCTTTTTTCTTCTGGAAGATCCCAGTTGGAATATCTTATCAATCTCTTATATTCTTAAAGCTTTAAAGTTGCCAAACCGACTGAACAAGGTTATTCACAAATAGTTATAAGCTATCGACTCCATTTGTGTATACCAATTCCTTAAACAAGTTTCACAACACGACTTCCGAAACTATAAAGAATCTAACCTTATGCAGGGGGAATAAAAATTGAACAAGAACTACTATTTTACACTCATTGCAGCTTGTGTAGTACAAATTACACTAAAATAGTGTAAAGGACGTTTAATGGTCCCTGGAGCTATTGGAATCAAGTTCAAAGCTATTCTCCCTTTGCCTCAGCTTGTTTTAATTGAGATATGAAACTCTGTACGAATGTGGTTGGTATTTTAAAACAGAAGTTTCTATAATTACATGCAACTTCTACTTACCTTGCACGCAATGGTCAAGGACTTTGGGGAGTGTATACTTTATTTTAAGCTTTAATATGCACTGCACCTTTCAATTTAATTTCAAAGAAAAAAAAAGGATTTTTTGGTCTTTTTGTTTGTAAAAAGTTTTCTACAAAACTTTTCTTTTTCTAGTTAAGTTTAAATCAAAAGGTAAACTATTTTTCCTTACTTACATACATACACATGTTACAGAGGTAGGTTTTTGCATACCTTCGTTTTATTTAATCCTAAATTAAACGAAATGAAATGGATATAATTTGACCTTTATCTAAGCGATTTTCTGAAATTAATTAAGTTGTCGTAATTTCAGGACGAACTAATTGAATATTCTATAATTGAGATTCTCTGCAAGAATTTTATGATGATGAGATTTAATATCTTACGTGATGAGTATGAAATGGTTTATTGATTAAGTTTTAAGACAAAGAACGATATTTTACGATTCAATGGCTATACCAAGAAATGGATAATCAATACCCCAAAATAGAGTTTATTATAATTTGGCCAATAAAGATTGTTTTCTTTTTTTTTGTGTCTTTTATATCCTGAGGAATCACAAAGTGAGAAAAGGGATAGGTGCTTTTATAAGGCTGGGAAAGATAAACAGATTTTTAAATTATCAGCATACAAAATTCTGCAAATAGTCCAGGAATGTAAAAAATTCACTTCGAAAAAACTCCCAGAAGTACATATAGCCAATTATTTTTTTAATAACCGCACAATCAAAGGGATAATACTACCTTTATTAGATACAGTATGAGCACTAGGAAAGGGAGAGAGGGGTTGAAAGGAGGTGTCGGTGCATATTGGTTTTTAATTCTTGAATATTGCAACAGCTGGAAAGGACCGAGTGTGGTAAGGAATTCCACATTCGCATTGTACGGCTAAATAACGAATCACTGTACTTGACAGTACGACCGAAGTTGGGCTCGAGGGTATATTGATAAGCATTCCCAGAAGCACGAGTATAACGGTTGAACTGCTTAAGGGGAGGAAGGCAACTGGCTGTTTCTCTAAAGCATAAACCGTTAAAATAACGGTAAAAGAGGGTGAGACAAGTCCAAGAGTCCAAGAGGCTTAAATAAGTTGCAGGAGCACCAGCCCAGAGATGGAAGTTATACTCAAGCTTTGGACGTATATAAGTCTTGTATAACAGACAGATCAGAGGGGGAGAAAAACTTGCATCGCCTTACAAAACCGAAACATCTTTCGCATTTTTGACAACATAGCGTATGTGATCGTTCCACAAAAGGTGGTTGGTGATACACATACCGAGAATATAAATATAATCGCAAGGGGTGTATATTTCGCTTTAACGATACAAGACAGCATTGGGTTTTTGAAGCATTAAATTCCAAGCGGTTTTTAACTCCCTATTGTACAAATGCTGTTTAGGTCAGAATTTAATGAGCTTATCAAATTTCGTAGTTGTAGTTCCACATCAGAAGAAGAGGGATGATAGTCTGAAAACGAATATGAAAAGCTAAGAGTACTATCGTCAGCGAAACAATGTATTGGATTAGAAGTTACAGACAGGAGATCATTAATAAAAATGAGAAAAAGTGTTGGAGATAAAACAGAGCCCTGCGGCACACCACCATTTATTTTATGGTTTTCAGACTTGAATCCATCCAATACTACTTGTATTGAACGACCCGAAAGGTAATTACTAATCCAATGAAGCAGGGGTTCATGCAAACCGAAAGCACGCATTTTCAATAAGAGAGCCTGATGCCAAACCCTATCAAATGCTTTTGAAATATCAAGTGCAATAATCTTACTTTGAAAAGAAGGGACTTAAATTCAATCAGTGGGTAATTAGAGGGTGAGAAAAATTCGCCTTTTTTGGGAATAGGTTGGACAAATGCGGTTTTCCATCCACTCGGGACGATACCTGAGGAGTAGGAAGTAGCAGCTTTGGAGAAGACCTCTTCAGAACAATAGCGGGGATACCATCCGGACCAGCGGATTTATGTATGTTGAGTGCGAAAAAAGGTTGGCCGCATAGAATCACTAACGCGTTTGATGACAGGTGGAGTCATAACGCTCGCTGGCAGCGTTCAATTGGCGGCGAACTGCCTAGCAAAGAGATTGGCTTTCTCTAAAGAGCTAACAAATGGAGTGTCATTAAGAACGAGGGTAGGGACCGAGGAAAAGGAAGAATTCCTCATATTTTTTACAAATGACCAACAATTTGTACTGCCTTTGGGACATTGCAGTATTATTTGCCGTAATTTTTCGTCATGTAAAATTTGGTCCGTCGAGTATGGGCGTTGCAGGCCTTCCTGTATTGCTTGAACTTATTCCGGGTTTTCTCAGTTGGATTCGCTTTAAAACAACGGAAACTTACCTTAATAACTAATAATCTCTTTACCTCTCACATCGCACCATGCCTTTTCCATAGGTCTTTTAACCCTATTAGGGATAAAAGTTCTCATTCCCAGGAGAATCAAACTTGTGATCATATCAGCGCTGGAGTCAACGTCTAAAATAATTGTGTCAAAAACTGATAAGCAACATCATTCCTAATGTACATATATGGTGGGAAAAGAATAATGGCACACAGTTATACCCTTGAATAAGGAATTCAGTGGGATCGGAATCCTCACGTACTAGGGTTTCACTTAGTGCCAATTCAGCTGGCCTGTTTAAAGGGGTATGGGAGTACACAGAAAGAAAATTCGCTCTAAGCCCACCAATATTACAACAATCTACCCTGAAATTTCCAGCCATTGCAAAATGAACAACTTTTATTAAAATTTTTGAATCATCCTATAATTGACACATTACACTTTTGACAAGGTTGCCTTAGTGGCAATAAAATTGCACTATTCCGACGGGTTTTGATGGCCTAAATTCAGATCAAACTTCAAAATGACTTTATCACGTCAGTTTTTTGTGATATAAACTTTTAAATCTCGAGAAAGAAACACAAATATAATGCTTTTTAAGTCTATCTATAAATAAATGATTTTCGTTTTTTTTAATAAGATTCTGAATCTGTATTTTTTAAAACTATGAAAGTATTTAATTCAAGGTTTGTTTAAAACTTCTCATACAGTCAAGTAAAGATTCATATTTAATGAGAATCCCCAGAAGCAAAAATCATCATACAGTCAATTGTTAAGAGATATTTTGAGTTTTAACTAAGCCTTAAAAACCCGTTTTTGGTTATTTCCAATTTAAATGAGGCACAATTTAAAAAATATGATGTGATAGACACAAATAAAGGCGATATTCGAATTTGAAAAAGTATTAATTTGTTTGTGGGACAGAAAAAAAAAACTTAAATTTGTCGACTAGTGTTATAATACATCTGTACGATAATTCTTTCTTTAGTTAAGTGGTCCAAAACTAATTCTTTTCGCCGGGTGGTTTTTAAAAAACTTGAGTTTTTTCTGTAGTATCTCAAATATTTCAGTTTTTTTATTATTAATTTATTATTAGGAAGTTATTGTAGTCGGCCCGATTTTTCAAACTCAAAACTTTGACTTTTCCCGACGTTTCTAGGTCCCTAGGATCTAAATCAAAGATTTCAAAATAGAGAAGCTTTTTTCGTCGTTCATATCTTAAGAAACAATAGAGATATAGATTTCAAATAAATTTTTTATACAGATAATAACACAGAAAGATGCAGAAGGGGCTCTGAAATAAACTGAATTGGTGTTTTTTTTTAACATAGCATTTTAATAAATTATTATTATGAATTTCGGTTGACCCAAAATATCTCGCGAACCAAAAACGCTAACAATTTTAATAAAATTGTATGTTATATAATGTGACGTGATACCAAACTATAATCAATCAATAAATAAAATTAAAAAAACTAAAACAAAATAATTGTCACTTCGAATATTTTACAAACAATAAATATTTGTATCTCCAAAATAATTCTATGCAACGAAGAAAAACATTTTTGACATCTGTTAAGGTTTTAAGAAAAATCAAATTGATAGGTTTTTTTTATAAAAATAAAAAAAACACAAAAAACTAAAACTTGGTACTAATTGATTTTTGACTCAAATATCTTTTCAAAAATTGAAGACATTGGCTTCACACTTATTTCATCTTGTAGAAAATATTGTTTTGGACATTCTTAATTCATTTTTTAATAAAAATCCATAAAAATTAAAAAAAAAATGATGTTCTATTCTTGATATCTCGTGAATCAATGACGTTAAAAGAGGATAATGGTGTTAGCCAAATCTAATCTGTAATTGTTTATATAAAAATCAATACTTTAAAAAAATTGCACTAAAATTACTACAAATTGGTTTTCATCCAAAACTATCGCTAACAAAACCGAGTTTTTGAAATCAAGCTTATTTTATCATATGCAAAATATTTTTGGTAACGTTCAGTTATTTAAAAAAAAATCATCTGAATACTTTTTTTTACGAAACAGAAAAAACAACACAAAAAGTAAAAAGTTTTATATTTGCTCAAAGAGCAATGGCGCAAAATTGGAATTGAAAGGTTTGAAATTAGCTCATCCATTTACTAGTAGTATCCGTAGGCGTAGAGTGATGGTTAGTTCGTTGGACAAAATGGTCTTCAGCAGGGAGCGGTGAGTTCGCCGATTTTCTTCAGCATTTACACCAGCGATCTGATAGGTAGTCTTACAAAGGCAATTGCGTACGCCGACGATCTAATTACAGAACGGCCCGAAGGGTTGAGGTTATTAGAATTCTCTTGCAGCGTGATTTCGACAAGATTCAGCGATATTGCGACGACTGGAAACTGAAAATAAATGTCCAGAAGTCGGAGACAATTCTGTTCCGGACTCCGTTGGCTAGTGCCACGAGGGATACGTGCAAGAATTGGAGCAAGATGGTCATCGTTGATCTTCACTGGCAGCCATTAGCGAGGAAAAGTGTAGTAAAGTACCTCGGTATCTGGTTAGATCAGTATTTATATTTGCCTTTTACCAGATGGCGAAGTTTACGACGCTGTACTGGCTTATATCGAACAGCCGAAACTTCTTATGTGCATTACTATTCCAACGAGGTCCTATACAACGGGGCTCGAATCAACAGAATTCAAAAATTTCGTCAGACGAAGAACCGTGGATAGGCGAATCTTGTACAATCGGAACGTCATGGCACAAGGCGGAGCAGAGCTCCTTCGGTTGAGTAGGGCTGTGTCCGAACGGGACCGAACTGATAGGGTGAAGTAGGAGAACTAGTTTTGGTTGATTTAATCGGAACTTGATAGTGAGTAGTCGGGATGGGGTTTTAAGCCAACTTATACACACTTCTTTTATAGTTTAAGGGCTTAGTTTTAAGTGAATACGCATAATGGCTCCAAAAAAAAATATGAAAAACATGAAAAAAAATGTATAAAAAAATCATGGAATAAAAAAAAAGGACAACAAAATATGAAAAACAAAAAATGTTCGATAGTTAGATTTGCTGATGTGGTTTTTCTAGTTTTAAGTAGTTTAAAGGTAGAATAGGCAGTTTAAGTTAGTTTTAAGTTTTATATTAAGGATCTTATTTGAAGTACTCAGTTAGTTTTTTTTTAATTTTCTAATGAGTACAAAAAATAAATAAATTTGAATTGAAGTTAAATAAATCTTAGGGCCGAAAGGCATTATCATTAAGTATTATTGTTTAACCTAGAGTATCCGTATGGGACCAGTAAGTTACATAGTTGTAAGTTATGGATAATTAGGCTAGTCTTATGAATTTTTGTCTAGCTTTATGATAATTTTAAGAAAAAATTAATAAAATTTAATAAAACAAAAAATTAAAAAAAAAGTGCTTTGAACATGCAAGGAGTCTTGGGTTCAATCCCTGCCTGTGCCACCTAACTTTTTTCACGGGTACTGTCTCTTCCGAGGCATTGACAAATCCTTCAGGAGTAATTTTTGTCATGAAAAGTGCTTTCTCAAATTAGCAGTTCGGATTCTGCATGTAAACTGTGGGTAGGTCCCAGTTATCGCGCAGTAAGAATGCGATAAATTGCAATGTAAGCAAATCAGCACAAGCGATACTCTAACAGTATTTCGGCGCGTGTGCTGATTATGCATTAATATACTGAATTACAGTATCAAATTATGTCTGAGAACAAAATTTTGTAAATGTTCTCATAGCTTAAGTTTAGGTTAAGTTTTCAATAAATACTAGTGAGTAAGAAAATTGTATTTTAGTATTAAGCAGATTGTGACAGAGAAACCAATAAAATTTATTTTTTTAAAAATACAAACTAAACTTTGTAACTGGCGCCCGAGCAGTTAACCTGATTTTGAAGCAAGGAAATTCTTTTTAACTTTGTGAAACGATAAAAGTGCGGTGAAGTACAAGAACAAAAAAAAAAAAAACACGCAATAATTGTCAAGGATAAAATCCAAAAGTAACAGACTGATCATAACTTCGTGAAACAAATTAAAAAAGTGAAGTACAAGTTAAATTCAGTGCGTGTAGCCCAGAAAATAATACCCCAAAGCTACAAACTGATATATTCTTTGTGAAACAAAGGCACAAGTGAAGTACAAGTGAAGAGAATTCCGGCGTGAAATCAAGGGAAATCCGAACGTAACAGACGAGTGCCCCAGTAAGGCCAACCAAACTCAACGGCGGACACTAAAAAGGAGTAACACGAAGCTGTTCGATGGAGATTTATTTAAAAATTAGTCTGATATCGTAAGTCTTAATTACTCATTTAATAGTAAGAAAAAAATATTTTATATCTACAAAGTGAATATTGAAAAAATAAACCAGACAAAAAGAAAAAAAAAACCATTGCACAAGAAAAAATATTAGATTACATACATATAACCAAAATATAGGAAGTTATCGTTTAGAAATAAAAACGAAACATACAATTAAATATTTAAATACAAAACAATTGAACAAAATTTATCTAAAAGTTTAATCAAAAGAAATCTTGTAAAAAATCTAAGATTTTAAGTCACCTAAAAGAAAAAATCTAAATATTATCTTACAAATCCTTTCTCTTACTTAAGAAAAAATCATCAAATATTCCAAACTTCTGAACATTCTATTAACTGCCAAACTATTGGGAAAGGGTAAAGAAAACATTTTTATATTTCCTCTTTAATTTTTTAAATCAAAAATAATTCGAAATGGAAGCCCAAATAGAAGCTCTACAAAATGCTGTTACGCAATTAACAGGTGCAATCAACTCTCAGATTGAAATTACTCAAAATCTTCAGAGAAGATTAAACTCATTAGAAACAGTACGTGCAATTCCTGTATTTCCAACTTCTCCACCAGGTCCTAAGACGGAAAAGGAACTGCAAGAAATAAGCAAGTTACCCGATTGCGTAAAGGAATTACATGTCTTTGACGGTAATCCCGTCCAATACATCTCATGGATTCATAATGTTGAATCAATTTTAAAGGATTACGAAATTGTAAAGAATAAACCAATCTATAGGTCTATACTTCAAAGTATAAGACAAAAAATAAGAGGCGGTGCGGATGCAGCTTTGGTGTCGTGTAATATTTTCGACAATGATTGGTTGTCAATCAAAAAATGTCTCTCTCTGCACTATGCAGACAAGAGGGATATTCGTACTTTAGAACACCAATTAAACAGCCTCTCTCAAGGTTCTTCAAGTATTGATGAGTTTTACGCAACTGTAAACCATCAATTTTTACTAATCATTAATAAAATAAAAACGGAAGACTATAGTTCAGAAACTATAAACGTACTCAACGAGAGCTATAGAAATCGTGCTCTTGACGTATTCATACGCGGCCTTAACGGCGATCTTTCGAAAATATTAATGATTCAAAAACCACAAAACTTGCCTGAGGCATATGCATCGTGCCTTGAAATACAAAACCTCAATTTTAGGAATATGTCCTTACACTCAAAAGCAGGCTTTAATACTGTGACTGCCCCAGTCAACCAGATAATGTCACATTTCAAGAATCAACCTAGACCTGTAAAACCGCATTATAATAATCCTTCTCAACTCAATCTTCCAAATAGAAACATGGCCTATAATATCCAACACAATAATAATTATCAACGTAATAATGCTCCTAGACTCCCTAATAGACCTCCACCGCCAAGGCCAACTCAACCAAAACCTCCAGTCCCCATGGAAGTTGATAAATCAATAAACTCTAGGCAGGTTAATTACATGAACAGACCTTATAATAATCAAAATTCTAATCATAACTCTGGAAACAATACCCCAAATTCCGAATATCTTCCTCAAAAACGCCAACGCCTTTACCACACCGACGTCCTTGACGAAGAAGAATATCTTCAAAAATATACAGACGAATTCGATGAGGAACCGCCCCTTGCCGTGGATGAAGACATAGAAGAAAATTTCGAAGAAGGACAAATAAATTTTATGATAGAGGGAAGTCAAGCATCCCCTACATAGAATATTTAACAAAAAATAATAAAACACTGAAGTTTTTAATCGACACAGGTGCGAATAAAAACTTCATCAAACCTGAACTGGCTACAAAAGCACTTCCAACAAATGAGCCTTTTTCAGTACAATCAGCTGGAGGATCAATTAAAATAAACAAAAAAATTTCTGCAAGATTCTTTAAAAGTATTGGAAACGATACAATTTTAGAATTTTACTTATTACCAGGACTCAGAACTTTTGATGGTATCATCGGCGATGATACATTGAAAGAACTTGAGGCGGTTATAGACAGGAAATAAACTTTTTGAAAATCAAACCTGATATTAAAATTCCATTAAGACAGAAAGAATCTAAACAAGTAAATAACATTGAAATAAGACACACATTTACCAGAGAATATAAAGATACAGCTTAGAACAATTTTAGAAAAATACAAAAATGTATTTGGTCCTGTAAATGATGAAGATACAATTGACACAAACATTAGAGCAGAAATTAAAACATCAACCGACGATGCAATATATACGAAATCCTATCCATATCCGATTCATATGAGAGAAGAAGTTGACACTCAAATACGAAAGCTTCTGAAGGACGGAATAATAAGGCCCTCGAGAAGTCCGTACAACTCTCCATTGTGGGTTGTGCCGAAAAAATCGGACGCGAGTGGAAAAAGAAAATTCAGATTAGTCCAGGATTATCGCAGATTAAACAGTGTCACAATTCCTGACACCTATCCTATACCAGACATTCAGACAACAATTGCAAGCCTATTAAGAGCGAAATATTTTACAACAATAGACTTAACGTCCGGGTTCCATCAAATTAAAATTAAAGAAAGTGATATCCAAAAAACAGCATTTTCCACGATGAATGGAAAATGGGAATATACTCGACTCCCATTTGGGTTACGAAACGCACCAGCTATTTTTCAAAGAATAATTGATGACGTTTTAAGAGAGTATATTGGGAAAATATGTTTCGTCTATATAGACGACATTATCATTTTTGGATCGTCAATTGAGGAACATTTTAAAAATCTGGAACTCATACTACTGAAACTAAAGCAAGCCAATTTTAAAGTAAATTTAGACAAAACTGAATTTCTTAAAGAAGAAGTCGAATTTTGGGTTATCTGATAACAAACAAAGGAATTAAACCTGACCCTAAAAAAGTTGAGGCAATTCAAAAAATGAAACCTCCAGAAAACCTAAAAGAACTTAAAGGATTTCTTGGCTTAACTTCCTATTACCGTAGATTCATTAAGGATTTTGCTAAAATTGCAAAACCATTAACGAATCTTACTAGAGGGGAGAAGGCTCAAATAAGAGCCAACCAATCAAGTAAAATCAAGATTCAACTAACTGGTGTAGAACTAAAAGCGTTTAGAAACTTAAAAGAACTATTAACCTCATCTGAAATTTTAATTTTCCCCGACTTCGAGAAACCATTCATTTTAACAACGGATGAGTCGAACACCGCTATAGGAGCTGTCCTTTCACAGGGCGAAATGGGCAAAGACCGACCCATAACTTTTATTTCCAGATCACTAAATAGAACAGAGGAAAACTATGCGACGAATGAAAAGGAAATGCTCGCCATAGTTTGGGCTTTCGAAAGTTTAAGGAGCTATTTATATGGTGCAAAGAAAATAAAGATTCTAACGGACCATCAACCTCTGACATTCTCGTTTAGCAACAGAAATAACAACGCTAAACTAAAAAGATGGAAATCGAGAATAGAGGAATACAACTATGAACTTGTCTACAAGCCAGGAATAACTAATAAAGTCGCCGATGCGTTATCGAGACTGAAGTTAGAAGTTAACAACTTAACTCACTCAAGTTCAGCAACAATGCACAGCGCAGAAGAGGATAATTCAAACCTTATTCCACACTGTGAGGCACCAATAAACGTCTTTAAAAACCAACTAATATTTAGCGAAGGAAATAACATGCAAATATATGAAGAGCCTCACCCGAACTATCGCCGACACTTCATTAAACTTCAACAGATCAATAAAGAAAATATAACCGAAATTCTCAAACAAAAACTAAACCCAAATATACTTAACGGTATAAAAATTCCCGAAAGCTATCTTCAACTCCTGCAGGAAGTCTACAAAGAGGTTTTTAGCAAATTCAAAATCCGTATCTCACAAAAATTCGTTCAAGACATAGGAAATGAAAATAATAAGTTTGAAATCATTCGAAAGGAACATAATCGGGCTTACCGAAATTATAAAGAAAATAAAGAACAAATTTTAGAAAATTATTTCTTCCCAGGCATGACGAACCTAATAAAAAAGTATACAAAAAAATGTGAAATTTGCAATTTAAGCAAATACGATAGAAATCCGCACAAACCAGAACTCCAAGAAACACCTATTCCTACCTATCCCTCGGAAATAATTTACATGGATATTTTTGAAATAGATCACGAGAAATTTATTTCTTGCGTAGATAAATTTTCAAAATTTTCTAAATTTTTTCACATAAAAGAAAAATCTGCATTGTATTTAAGGCAAAAAATAATTAAAATCCTACATTATTTTACAGTCCCTAAAATCTTAGTTACGGATAACGAAAGCAGCTTCATAAGTCCCATTATATCGAATTATATAAAAACATTAGGAATTCAATTATATCTTACACCCCCACAGAAAAGCGAAGTCAATGGCACTATAGAAAGAGTGCACTCCACCATAATCGAATTGAGTCGCTGTTTAAAGAAAGAATACCCAGACTTTACTACAAAGGAAATTATAAATATAGCTGTAGACAGATATAATAATTCAATTCATTCTGTCACTAAAAAGAAACCTAGTGATGTGTTTTTAGGAAAGGCTCAAAGATTAAATTATCAAAACCTAGTTGATTTCCAGTCAAAAGTAAATGAGGATTTGTTAGAACGTATAAAAAAGAATCAAAAAAATAAATTAAAAAGAGCAAACCGAAATAGACACCGACCTAAAACTTATCAAGTAGGAGATACAGTTTACGCCGCAATTAAACGTAGGGATGGCAAACAAAAGCCTCGTTTCTCAAAAGAAGTCGTAGCAAAGGATAACAGGGTTACAATTCTAACCGAAAGTGGAAGAAAGATCCACAAATCTCAGCTTAAAAATACGTCTCCATAAAGTTATTCTTTTTTTTCTAGGTTACTTCTATATTTAACATCAGCTGCGTTCAATGTATATGAATACAACACTCCTTTAATTGAAGTAAAACAAGGAAATGGGAAAATAATACATGGCCACTTCAAAATGATACATGTTATTAACCTAACAAAATACGAAGACCTTATACTGAACATAAAGCCCACCATCGAGAAAGAAATAGACAAAAATAGTATCCTCTACCCACAACTTCTTAACCAACTTACAGATTCAGAGAACTTATTGCAAAAGCTACTAATAAGGAATAGAGACAAAAGATCCATAGATTGGATAGGCGCGGCATGGAAGTGGATAGCCGGAAACCCAGATGCCACAGACTGGGATAGCATATTGAAATCACAAAATGAAATCATTGAAAATAACAACAACCAATATAAAATTAACAATGAACTAAAATCAGTTACTCAAGATTTAATAGAAAATTTCAATAAAATCATTCGACGAGAAGATAGAGCAAGTATAGATAAATACGAGCAAATGCTATTCAACTAATTAATTATCTTCAAACAGGAACTTAAAGAAATTGTATCAGCGAACCATTTGGCAAAAACAGGAATTATCAACACAAACCTATTAGATATAACTGAAATACAGAAAATAGTTTCTGAAATAGAAACACTTCCCTATGAAAATGAAATAGAGGCTATGGAATACGCAGAACCGTTCATAATTCAAAAGGATTCTATTTTGCTATATATAATATCGCTCCCAAAAACTTCAAATAAGGTTTATAATCATGTTATAATACGAGCTACTGTAATTGAGAATAAAAGGATACATTTAGAAAGTAATGAAATTATAATAGCTCACGACGAGACATTCTCCATTATGGAAAAATGTGACAAAATAAGAGAAACTACCATATGTAAAGAAAAACAACTTCAAAAATTAACACCTGCCCATTGCCTTAACCAGCTTAAAAAACAATTAAATGCTTCTTGTGACTTTCAGTTTTAAACCCATTATAGAATTAATAACAGATAATATCGTTTTTATTTCAAATTTTAGAGGAAATCTCAAACATAATGAAAAAACAATAGTCTTAAATGGTACATATCTGGTTCAATTCAATAATGATTCAAGTAATATAGATGGAAAAAATTACTCTAATACAGAAGTTACTAGTTTTCAGATTCTACCCCCAATATTAAAAGGAAATTTATCAGAAAAAAAGTTAAAATTAGATTTGGAATATTTACATGATTTACATTTAGAAAACATAAAGAAACTTAACATTTTTGAAAATTTTAAAGAAATATCTATATTTTCCAATTTTATACTGTATATATTTGCATCTATAATTTGTATTGTATTAATTTATAAAAAATGTAAAAATAGAAAATCAAAGCAAATTGAAATTAAACTTCCTGTCATTCTACCCCAGGTAAATGACTTTAAGGAGGGAAGAGTTATCGCGCAGTATGAATGCGATAAATTGCAATGTAAGCAAATCAGCACAAGCGATACTCTAACAGTATTTCGGCGCGTGTGCTGATTATGCATTAATATACTGAATTACAGTATCAAATTATGTCTGAGAACATAATTTTGTAAATGTTCTCATAGCTTAAGTTTAGGTTAAGTTTTCAATAAATACTAGTGATTAAGAAACTTGTATTTCAGTATTAAGCAGATTGTGACAGAGAAACCAATAAAATTTATTTTTTTAAAAATACAAAGCTAAACTTTGTAACTTCCCTTCCATCTCTGACAATATTACTCGCACACAGGAATGGTTAAGAGTTATAAGTCTCTAGGCCCTGGTTCTTCATGGACTGTTGCGCCACCTAAATTATTGTTTTATTTATAGCCATTTACTTGCGACTTTAAAATGTTAAAAATTCCTTCTCATTTTGCTAACTAATAAATTGTACACACGTGTACTTTTGCACCATTTGAAAGTTCACTTGCCAATATCAGCCTTGAGATTATTTCTCTACAAAACAAATGTAGTAATACAAGTATTTTTTATTCCGGTGAAAACCAGTATATTTTTGGAAACAAATCCAGTTAAAGTTTTTGTTTATAAATCAAAAAAACTGAAAAAAAACCTCGAAAATTTTACGAATTAAAAATGATTTCATCTCAAAAACAATTTTGTGCAACAAAAAATTACTTTTTTAACATCTGGTAAAATTTTGAGAAAAATGTACAAACAAATACATACATGATTGCTGACTTGCGGTTTTAGACTATTTGCTTGAAGAATGTTTTAAACTAAACTACAGACCTAAGTTTATAACAAAGTACATTGATGATATTTTCGCGATTGTTAAAAGAGAAGAAATTAATAATGTGCTACGATGCCTCAACCAATTCAACGAAAAGATCCAGTTTACCGTAGAGAAGGAAGAAACTGCGTCAATAGTATTCTTAGACGTTAAAATCTATCGGGAAAACGACCGTCTATCTTTCGACTGGTATCAGAAGGATACGGCATGCATCTGGAAGACTTGTCAATTTCCGATCTAATCAAAATAAACACATACGTTTGAACACAGCATCCAATCTCATAAATAAAGTCTTTGCGTTGAGTGAACCAAAATACCACTCCTCCAATGAGAAAAAAGTCACACAAATTGACAATAGCTTTCCGATAGAAATCATAAGAAACTTGATACTTCGTCAAAAACATCAAGTTTCTTCCGGAAATAAGTGTTTATAAAAGTGTTGTTGTGTATGTTCCCAAACTCTCGGAAAATTTCAAAGAAGTTGTCGCCAAAAACAACCCTGACGTGAACTTAGCATATGAGTCAAACCCGACAGTTGCATATTTATTTACATGCCTAAAGACGAAAACGGACAAGGATCGCCGCTCAGACGTAGTTTACAAAATAAACTGCAAAGGAAAACCGGACGAACCATGCGATCTCTGTTACATTGGCACAACTAAAAAACTCCTTCGACAAAAAATGGCTAAACATAAATCAGACATTCACAAAAAAAAACGGAAAAGGAAGCGCTTTAAATTTTATTTGTTTTAATTGTTTAAATTGTTTTTTAATGTTTTTGTAATATTCAAATCAATGTAAGTCATACTTGTAAGCTTTACATAATATTCGTACGTATTAAATAAACATTTTTATCATTTTTTTGAATAAAGACATCCCCTTAAGAAGAATGCAATCACCGTCGAAACGAAAAATCAAATTGACGGTTTTTTTAATAAAAAATAAAAAACTAAAAAAAGACAAATCCTAAAATTTGGTTAAAATTTATTTTTGACTCAAATAGTTTTTCCATAAAAAAAAATAATACTACAAAAATTAGTACGGAAATTTTGTAAAAATTGATGTTCGTTTCTTGATATGTCCCAAATCAATGTCATTCATCCAATTTGTAAAAATTTGAGAAATGCTACTTAAATTGGTAAAAATTTTGTTTTCGTCTAAAAATCTATTTTCAAACTAAAATGTTTGGGTAATTTTATAATATTTAAGAATAATTCAACTGACAACTTTTTAAACTGAACACGAAAACCTACAAACCTTAAGGCAAAACAAATCGACAGACGGGATGGGAAGTTATCAGTGTGGGTTGCATCCCAGCCTCTTTGCCTCTGCATCTTTCTGCATTATTATCTGTATAACAAAATGTATTTGAAGCCGATATCTCTACTGGTTCTTAAGCTATGGACGAAGAAAAAAACGCGCGAACGTACAGACGTACGGGCGTACAGACATCTCTTTAAAAATCATTTATTTCGATTCTAGGGACCTTGAAATGTCGAGAAATGTAAAATTTCCCAATTCCACAAATTGGACCGATTAAATTCACTTCCTATGGGAAGTTAAAATAGGCGGGTATTGTGAATTGCAACAAAATGCGTGATGGAATGAATAATGGAAATGAATTCTCGAAGCCATAACATGCAACAAACTTATGAAATAAATCTTCCAACAATATACAAAAAGATTTTAGTACTGTCCAGATAATATATATTAGTTTCTGAATCACGTAGATTAACCACTCTCATTTTATTTGAAAATAAAAATGTCCTTTTACAAAAATCAAAGGAGCAAAAACTTCTTGGCAATATTAATAATTCTAAACCACATACCGACACTAAATTTAAATGTCACACAACTCTCCCACAAAATTCATTTGCAGCTTTTATATCTACTTATCTTTATCAACATACACATATGTATGTCTCCAGGATCATATTTCATAATTATTCCCATTCTCAATCACCCTTAAGCCATCATTTACCCAAACCCACAGAAGAGTTCCTTTTTTTGAAAATGCCCAACGAAGACATTTCCAGAACCTTCCTGACCCAAGGCAAAATGGACAAAATCCTATATATACATAATACATATGAACAAACAGTTAAGGAAGAGGTACCTACATACGTACATACAAACATACCAAAAAAGTGTATACAACATTTTAATATTCTATTATCCTCTTTTACATTCTGTATGAGTCCTGACGCGAGGACGACGACAACGACGACGACACGATGAGATTATTGCCTTCAAGCTTTAACTTTCAACAATTCATTGATTCAAATGAATTGAATTGAATTGAGCTTGACGCTCACTTTTCAATTCTATCACCATTAATCACTCTTGTCTGAATATTTATTTAAAAAATCGAATTCCTACGATATCCTGGCACGAATTTAAACTTTTAGGTGAAAATGCTTATTTAATAGCTAACTTCGACACCTGTCAATTAATTCAACCGGCGGCGCTGCTGAAAACCAATTCGAAGTTATGCTCCACCACCAAATATCATAATGTTCGTCAAGGTATCGAGTTAATGTTATGTTTTATTATGATATTAGTTTGGTGAAAAGAAAACTTAAACATTTCACATAAACCAAACGAGGTCGAAATCACTTCTCCACAAGGGTAAAGCTACATATCCTAAACAAACATTATTGTGATGTAGAGAAACAAAAAGGGTCATATTGTCTTTACAGGGCCTCAATCGTATGGAAGTAAATAGCTCTCATGGGGGAGGCGCGTTTGAGAAGTTGAAAAAAAAACCAACGTCGTAAGGGCAACATATTTTGTTCTACTTTTCTTATCTTGCTTAATTTTATCATCAGTGCTCACTGACAAGTTTTAGGATCTAACAATATTTTCAGATCTGTCAGTAAGAAAAAATGTCAGTGTCTTAAGGTGTGTCCAGGCCAAAGAAACATTTCAGAAAAATGTAAGTAAGTTTTCAAAGTTTGTCGACACCAGAGATTCATTTCAGAAAACATTATTTAAAAACGTGTCTTAAATGTTTCCCATGTGTCACAAAAAAAAATATTTACAAACTTTGCAAAAACATTTCAGAAATATTTATCTGATTCTGAAACGTTTTTGAAATGTTTCAAAAATCTTTCTTTGGACGCACGTTCAGAGGCATTTCAAAAACAGAGAAATATTTCAAAAATCCACACCAAACAAATTTATCAGAAACATTTCTGAAATGTTTTTTAAACAAGACAAGTTTTAAGAAATGTTGTTTAAACAATGTTTCCTTGAGTCCTAAATATTCTATTCTCAGCTTGTTTTCTTGTATAAAAGCAAAAATGACTAATTTTTATGAGATATGTTATTGGAGTCTATTTTTGAGAATGTTAAAATATAAAATTCCCAATTTTGTTTGAACATTTATAAAGGTTTATCTTTTTTATTTTGCATTGTCAAACAACAAAATTGTTGAGTGTGATCAGAGCCTTAAATTAGTGTTCCTTGTTTTTTAATCAAAGGACGGACGGTTTCTGAAAATTCAAAGCGTCAACGATTTGGAACAATTAGATACCGCTATCTAAATGCCAAAAAGAAACACTAGTTTGAAATTCTGAGCATGCTGAGCAAATAAAGAGCTTTGCTCAGTGCGCTCAGAATCATAAATGTCAATCAGTGACAGCTAGATGCCTAAATGTATTTCATAAAGAAACCTAAGTGTTTAGGCAACGTTCAGAGCAAACTTTGCTTGGAACGTGTTCAACATGCTTAGGAGACTCAAAAGACTCAGAACACTCTACAGAAATAGAAAAGCACCTAATATACTTGGAAACGTCATTGTGGTCCATTGTCAATTGACTTCGCAGTTTAACAATTTTTTACAGTTTCTTCAAAAAGTAATTGTCTGATAGTCTAAAAATTCTATTAAAATGCAGTTAAATTTTGTTAGTTTTTGGTCTCTTGGAAAAAATAAATGATTTTCACAAAGTCTTGATAGAAGGTGTTATTATTAGTTTAAAAGGTACGTAGGCTTTTTTAAAGCTGTAGAATCTTAAGTAATCTTAAGTAATCTTGTTTTAAATGGCAGACATTTTCTCAGATGTTCAAATGGTAGACTTGTGCATTCAAGAGGACACAAGCGTCCACAAGTTTTTCTCAAAACCCAGCTCTGTCTATCAACTCCTACTCTCAACTCCCCGCGGTGAACATCGGGTGTCTAGTACCTAAACTGGTGATTGGGTTCCAACCCCGGTGGAAAGTTGTTGGGTGCAGCAAACGAGAGAGGGGGCAAGAGGTGTTTCCACTAAGGCACCTCTCCTTATCCCGACGACAACGGCAGAATTCTCGAGATGGAATCAATGGTGGCGTCTACAGTTCCAGTAAGTTTGAACTACTTAGTGAATGCCTTATAGGGCTTCTTTGACATATTCGGAACAGAGGCCTGCAACGAGCAGTTTATCCAGCTCCCCTCCCTTGGAGTTATACTAAGCATCTGGCCCTCCAGGTTGGGGGTTGTGCCGTAGGGGTGACTTCCTGGCCACGTACAAAATTCCTTAGTTGCGAAGCACCAAGAATCCTCGGATACGGACGGATTCACTGTTAACAACCCAAGCAAACGAACGACAGCGTCTATTTGGGTGCGGATTTATTTGTTGGAACTATACTCAGAAAAAAAGTCTTGAGTTTTAACAGTGTGAGCGAGCGGATCACGACATGCCCCATCAAGGCTAAATTCGCCAACATAAGCCTAATAAGCGCATGTCCCAACAGAGGAGAAAGATGAAGAGACCAAAGACATATTCTTCGAGCTCTGGACAAGACATATGAGCAGTACCTTGGCAATGACATAACAATTGTCTTAGGAGATTTTAATGCCAAGGTAGAAAGAGAAGACATCTTTGGTGGCACATTCGGGAGATGATACAGCCTGCACGACACCACCTCCGACAACAGATTCAGGCTGATCGATTTCGCTGCGGGGCGAGACGTTCTGGTAGCTAGTACGCAGTTCACACATCTTATTATCCACAAGGGGACATGTAAATCTCCTGATCAATCAACTGTCAACCAGATTGACCACATTGCGATCGACGCACGACACTTCTCCAATATACAGGATATCCGAACTTTCCGAGGGGCCAACATTAACTCCGATCACTACCTCGTTGTAGCCAAGGTACGGCTACTGATATCCCGATCCAAGCCAAAGCCAAGCCAAGGAAGAACTGTGAGAAAATTCGACGTTAGACGGCTACAATCGCAAAAGACTCCATGTCCTGTTCTGATCGAATCTCTAATAACCTCTTAAGGAGTCCTATGCTGTCTGCATAAGCAATGAAAATTATTGGCAACTTGCAGCCATCAGAGATACCGCCTCTGAAGTGCTAGGTTTCACACGGCCACCACCGCGAAACCCCTCGTTTTACGACGAATGCCGGCAAGTGCACGCAGCGAAACAACAGGCATACAAACCGGCACTGCACAAAAGGACAAAAGAGGAGAGAGGAACACCGGCTTCTTAGATGGAACAAAAGAGAGCATGAGAAGCGCGCGATCGAGGAGATAGAGAGATGTCACAACCGGAATGAGGTTCGTACATTTTACCAAAAGGTAAAAAAAACCTCCCAAGGGTACCAGCCACGAACCGAAGCCTGGAAAGAAAGATCAGGGGAACATCGTAGTAGAACCGCAGTCGATGCTGAGAATATGGAAAGATCACTTCTCTAAATTATATAACGGCGATGACGAACCGAATTCCGCTGTAAGGGAGATAGAACCACTCAACCTTGGCGACGCAGATCAACAATTCCGCCTATCCGACCTTGACGAAGTGAAGATAGCTATATCTAAACTTAAGTCAAACAAAGCTGCTGGAGCTGACGGCATCGCTGCCGAACTATTCAAAGCAACAGGCGATGACTTGGTAGGGAGCATGCACCAACTCATCTGCAAAATATGGTCGGAAGAAAGCATGCCCGATGAGTGGAATCTCAGCATAGTGTGCCCGATACATAAGAAAGGAGACCTTCTAAACTGCGCCAACTACAGAGGCATCAGTCTCCTTTACATTGCGTATAAGATCCTCTCTGCCGTATTATGTGAACGTCTGAAGCCTTTCGTCAACAACCTGATTGGTCCTTATCAGAGTGGCTTCAGACCAGGAAAGTCCAATATCGACCAAATATTCACACTACGGCAAATCTAGGAAAAAAACCCAGGAACTTCAAATCGATACCCACCACCTCTTTGTCGATTTTAAAGCCGCGTATGACAGCATCTATATGGAAGAGCTCTACCGAGCAATGTCTAGTTTTAGCATCCCTGTCAAACTTATCCGTTTGTGCAGAATGACGATGGAGAATGCACGCTGCTTTATCAAGGTCGGAAAAGATCTTACCGATGCATTTGATGACAAAAAAAGGTTTTAGACAAGGCGATGCACTGTCATGCGACTTCTTCAACATCGTTCTTGAAAAAATTGTGCAAAACTCAACCGTCAACACTAGAGGCACAATCTTCCAAAGGTCCATCCAATTACTCGGATATCGACATAATTGGAAGATCAAAGCGTGATGTCAGTGGAGCGTTTTTGAGCATTGCGACGGAAGCGAAGAAGATGGGTTTAGTGGTCAATGAGGGCAAGACCAAGTATATGCTGTCATCAAAAAAGGACATTGAACAACGACGTCTTGGACAAAACTCCACCATGGGCAGCTATAACTTTGAGGTAGTTAAGGACTTTATCTACCTAGGCATCACTATAAACACATATAACGACACCAGCGCTGAGATCAAACGAAGAGTAACTCTTACAAATCTCTTCTTTGGACTTAGAAGGCAATTGAGAAGTAAAGTTAACTCTCGAGCATCTAAAATCACCATCTATAAGACACTCATCACCCCGGTTCTCAACTATGGCGCTAAGGCATGTACCCTGTCAAAGAAAGATGAGAGCGTCTTAGGATGCTTCGAGAGAAAAATTCTTCTGGTGATTTATGGTCCCATACGCATAGATGGAGAATGGAGGAGAAGATATAACGACGAACTGTACGGGCTGTACAGCGACACTGACCTAGTTAGCAGAATTAAAGTCCAACGGCTTAGATGGCTAGGTCATGTAGAGCGGATGGACATCAACGCTCCAGCCCGGAAGGTCTTCGAATCCAATCCCGAGGGACGGCGCAGTAGGGAAAGACCGCGACTCAGGTGGCGCACCCAGGTGGGAGAGGACCTCAACCAACTTGGCATGCGAAACTGGAGACAGCTAGCTAAGGACCGAGCTGGCTGGAGATGCATGTTGGTTGAGGCCCGGTCCGCCCCGGACTGTAGCGCCACCTTAAGTAAGTAAGTAAGGCTTTCAAATATCAATATGTTTGTATTTAGCATTATACTCCGTTTATAGGCTTTTTATACAAAACCCAAAACCCGGTTTTCGCCGAAAAGCTACGCCAAAAAAATCAAGCTTTCCCATACATTTTTGGTAAACGAAAAGTTTTCGTAAAACACAAGTTTTATATAAAACCTCTCGAAAACTAATAGCAATTCAAAGTTGAACTAAACAAACAAACCTTTTGAAAAATTCAGCGCTCAAATTGATGTAAACAAAACAGCTGATGGCTGTTGTCAAAACCAATATTTCATTTTGAAATAATTTTGGTCGTGGTAAGTAATATTGTTTATAAAATTTTCTTAAAAATAGGAATTATTGCCTTTTTGTTTTTTATTTACATAATATTGAAAAATTTCAAAGGTCGAGAATAAAAGCCCCGGTGACTATTAGCGGCACTGGCGGTTCTTTTATTATCCTCAAGAGTTTCAAACGCTCTTTGTTAAGCAAGGAACCGGAATTCACTATGGCTACTGGTGTGACGACCCCAAGGACGAGGAAGACTTGCTCATAGTCCGTAATGACGTTTCCAAAGTATGAGTCTCCCAACTCGTCGCCACAAATATGTTCGACGCTTTCGCTTTCTACCTGAAGAAAAACTTTCCGGTAACTCCGTTCAATCACAAGGCTTTGGGAGATATGAGAAAGGCGATAAGTTCAGTGGTGGAGGAGAATAAGTATGAAGGAAAATTTCTGGTGGAGGCTATGTCGCAGCGGGCTAGGACCCTGCCTATAAGCTGCTTGGACGGCCATAATACATGACGATTCTAAAGGCACATTTGGCCAACAGAAGCAATAGTCATAAGCAGTATTTTGGATTGAGTTTGTTGTGAAAAAAAAGAAAATTTGTTTGATAAAACGGTTTTATGGATTTGATCCTATATTTTCTATACAATTAGGTTCTCTTTGGTGAATTGTTCTGAACCGTTGAGCTTCTAGTTCTTGTTGGTTCATGTCGTGAGCCCATTCCACCCGTCCTCAGAACTTCAGTTGAAACTCTTCTTCGAGACGAGCTAATGTTACGGCCTTGTCTGCGTTGACATGCTGCTCTATCACAGCACAGGAAAAGATTATCGACTCAAGGGTGTCGACGGCAAAGAAAACTTCTTAGGAGAATGTTTTGCATTCCAAGAATTTTCGAAAAATTGAATCTTGAGAGAACACATACCATATATAGAACATCTTCACTGTGTGAAAGGAAGTACTTGGATATTTTCATTTTATCCGCATCCCAGACAGTGGATGGTGATATACTGGGAGTTTTTTGTATGTTCGTATCGAAACGTTTGTTAAACCACTCAATGACTGGAGCCCATTCGTTCTTTTGGAGCTCGTATAGATCTTTACCTTCCTGAAAATCAACTTGATAAGTACCTGACAAGGCTAAAGTTTGCATCTTGAATTTTCAGATCTTTTAGTTCATTACTAAAAGAGTATATCGAAAGTTCTGCGGCTCATTCTGAAACGTTTTTTTCATCAACACAAAATTTGACAGCCTAACACCGGCTAAAATTTAAATGTCAAGTGAAAACGTGTAAATGTTCGGTGTGAACGATTTTCGGGTTTTCGAAAACTTTTTGCCGAAAACCCGGTTTTGGGTTTGGAATGAAAAGCCTCTGTTATTTTATTATGAACTCGCAGAGCGTGCTCTGTTATTACGTTTATACGGTGCGACTTTGTTTTTCGGCTGACATAGCTCAAGAACCAGTAGCGATATCGACTTTAAATAAATTTTGTTTTACAGATAATAATGCAGAAAGATGCAGAAAGGACTCTCAAAAAAATTGCGTGCGTGTTTTTTTTACCATAGCAATTTGGAAAAAAGGTCAACATTTTGGTTAACCCTCAATATCTCACGAACCAATGACGCTAGAGACTTGAGTTGAATTTTATATTACATCGTGATACCAAACAAATATATAACGGTGTTTTTTATAAATCGAAAAAGCTGAAAATATAATATTTGTAACCTCGAAAATTTTACGAACAAAAAACGATTTTGTCTCCTAAATAATTTTGAGCAATAAACGATAACGTTTTTAACATCTGGTAAAATTTTGATAAAAATCGAATTGACAGTTTTTTTGGAAAAGAAAACCTAAAAAAATTATAAAAGTTAGTAAAAATTAATTTACGCCTCAAATATCTTATCAAAACTTTGAGATATTGCCTTTAAACTACTTTTATCTTTAAAAAAATATTGTTCTCAAATTTCAGTAAAATTTTAAAAAAAATTGAATGAACAGTTTTCAAAAAAAAAATTAACAAAAGATGGTATACATTATTTTTCGACTTAAATATCTTTTTAAAACTTTGAGACATTGACTTCAAACTAAGAAATATTAATATTATAAAAAATATTGTATCCAACATTCGGTCAAATTTTGAGAAAAATCGAATTGACAGTTTTATTTACATAAAAAAAATAAAGACATTAAAAAAAATTAACAAATGTTGGTAAAAATTGAATTTCGACTAAAATATCTTTTCAAAAACTTGAGATCAGGGCTTCAAACTTATTTATCTTATAAAAAATAAAGTTTTTAACATTCTGAACAATTTTTAGAAAAATCGAATTCACAGTTTTTTTTTACAAAAAATAAAAACCAATGAAAAAATGTATAAAAGTCGGTAAAAATAGATTTTTGATTTAAATATCTTTTCAAAACTTTGAGATATTAGCTTTAAACTACTTTTATCTTTCAAAACATGTTGTTGTCAACATTCAGTAAAATTTTGAAAATGTCGAATTGACAATTTTATTACAAAAAATTAAAACCCCAAAATAAAATTTAACAAAAGTTGGTAAAAACTGATTTTCGACTGAAATATCTTTTCAAAAATTTGAGGTTATGGCCTCCATTTAATTTTGACTTATAAGATATATTGATTCCAGTATTAGGAACAATTTTGAAAAAAATCGAATTGATTTTTGATTGACTCAAATAGCTTTTCAAAATATTGGCTTCAAACTTATTTTATTTCACAGAAAATATTGTTTTCGATATTCAATAATTTTCTATAAAAATCCAACATTCCATTTTTTTCATAAAAAAAAATAAAACCTACAAAAAATGTACGCAAATTTGGTAAAAATTGATACATATAGACAAAGTTTTAAGCAATAAAAATCGACAGACAGGATGGGAAGTTATAAGTGTGGGTCGCATCGCAACCTCTCTTTTATATTTTGGTTTGGCATTTCAACGTGAACATAATTGAGGTTTCCTTACATCCACAAAAACTGACTGTTTTATGAGTTGTTGGAATAATTGGTCTGTACTTCTTTAAAAACGGTACTAGCTTGAGCCTACCAGGCAATGGTCATCCGTATAGAGCCATGATTACCGACTTTTTCGTTCATCAATTGAACAACCATTATGTACAGGAGCTGTGATTTCAAAAAGACGGCACGCGCAACATATCGAACAGATCGTGCCACAATTGATTATATTGAAGTTTTACAATGACTTGTTGTAAAGGGTTTTTAAAATTAATTGAATTAAGCAATATAGAATTTTTAATTGAATATTTTGTGAAAATTTTAAACAAATTTTTAGTTGTTAAAAAACGCCCATTTTCAAGAACAGTTGTGCACTTGGACTAAGTCCGACCATATTCTCTAATGGATATTAATGACTCGGTTTTCCTTCGCTAAATTTGAACCTTTTTTCAAGTGATATAGATATATGTATATATGTACGATACGTATCTATGTTCTAACGTCCTTTTCAATAAATTCTTTCCGCTGATGAAATAGTCTGAGGTGTTTAAAGATAATTAATATTCATTAAGGTTTACACCTTTCAACTCCTGCCTGGCATGAATCTTGTGAATGTCTTGGCGATGAGCGTGATAACTGTTAGCTGTGACTGCTTGGATAGGATATTGCCATATTGCCAGAAACTTTATAACTTTGGAACATCGATTTTCAGCATGAGAATAATTAATAAGTATTTTGTGTTTCTGCGTGTAGTGTTTTATTTCGAACTGAAGATGAGGAAAATCGTTTTGATTTAAAATTAATGAAACTGAAACTTTATGGTGATTTTCTATTCAAGATTCAAGGATATAAAATTGGAATTGGTTTTTTCGTAATTCCACCCATCAGAAATGAGAAGATGTTAGAGTAGGTAAAGGTATCTTCTTGAACAAAATAAATTAAGTCATAAATGACACGCGTGTCTAAGGATAAATAATTAGAAAGGGCAGCCGCAATATCATTAAGTTAAGTTAAGAAATTGGAAAATTTATTTCTGTGTAAATATTTTGATACTTCTTCATTATCAAATAATAATTAATGATGTAGTTTTTCAAACAATCTGGTCCAGGTTTATTTTGTGAGACATTTGGATTAATTGTACCTAGAAGTCAATACAATTAAAGGGTTTTTCAATAAGGGCAGGAAGATGTTAAAAAGGAATAAAACAAGCTGTGTGTGAGGTATTAACAAAATTATTTTTTCCCGGTCCCGCTGAACTTGAGCGATGGCATGTGTTATGTTAACTTTTAGGGCATCGTCGATTGTAGTTTTTTTGCAAAGACCTGTGATTTCAAAAAACCCTACATGCAAAATGTCAATAGCGGCGTTTTCTGTATGGCACGAAGCACCGTCCTTCTGGAACCACATGTCGTCTAGGCCCATATTGTTATCATCGTTATAGAGTGCTAGCTGTTGACGGTGACCGCCGCACTAACATCGTTTTCAAAAAAGTAGTAACCGATTACGCCGCCGGCCGCTCCAGCCCAAAATCCACACCAAACGGTAACTTTTTGAGGATGCATTATCACCTGGTGAACCTCGAGTGAATTGGTGGCGTCCCATACAATTATGGTAATTTTGGTTGTTAACACAGCCATTCATCCAAAAATGCGTCTCGTCACTAAAGATGATTTTTCGGCCAAAATTGAAGTCCTCTTCCGAACGATTCTAAGCTCAGTTCTTGAACAAACAGCGTTCTCTATGGTCATAAACTTTGAGCTCCTGGGTCAGTTGGATCTTGTACGGGTGTAGGCCAAAGTCCATACGCAAAATTCGCCTGGTTGAAGTCTGCGAAAGGCCGAGTTCTTGTGCACGGCGAGAAGTCTGCCTAATGTTCTGCTGTACACTTTCACGGACCTCAGCGATATTCACGGGTCGTCTCAAACTTTGGCCAAGAAACGTCGAAGAGTCGACTGTGAGTTGCCATGATGATTTGGCATAAACAACTAAGTAATAAACAAAAGATTTGACAGATGTCACTAAAATAAAATGGCCGCCACGGGGCACCAAAATCTACCAGCGCCACTTGAAATTGTTTGTCGTATATAATCAAAACCACTGAGAAGTTTCAGAAGAAAACTTTATCACATTGTAAATTTTAAATAGAGAGTGGAAAAGGAATTATCTACCTTTGCATTATATTTTGTGACTACGAAAAAAAACACAAATTTAAAAAAATAAAAATTATTCACGTTATAAAAATACAAAAAGAAGAAATGGGGCTAAGGTGTAAATTGAAAATTAATACAAATAAGCCCACTAAAGGGGTTATGAATATCCTTATAATGATTAGACACAGTGCAACCAATTAGGAAAGGAAGATAGGATTAGAAAAGAGAAACCGATATACATTGGACTTCTTGAGTATTGAGCCTGGTAAAGCATTTCACATTCGTGTAGTGCGGCTTAAGAAAGAATCCCTGTACTTTTCCAGTACGTCCGAAATTGGGCTCAAGGGTAAACTGATGGGCATTCCTAGAAGTACGGATATTTTGGTTGCATTGTTTAACCCTGCAGTCGTCGCACGGATTACTATTGTAATGTAAACTCATACAAAATGGAGTATTCCTAATAAACTCGTGGTGCGGATTTTTCGTCTCTTTTAGTACTTACAGTTAAATAGTTAGAACAGTTAGTTAACTGTACTTAATATAACATGTAATTACATTTTAAAGCCAAAATAAATTTGAAAAAATTAAAGCATTTTGGTTTTATTCTAATTTTAAAATGGATTACAATCCACGCAACGACTGGTGTAACATTTTGGTGCGCGACGACTGCAGGGTTAAGGTGATGAATGCAACTGGCTTTTTAACTAGAGAAATGTTTATACAAATTGAACTATAAAACAATGATAGGCATGAAGCCTTGTAGCGGTTTTCAAAGAAGCACATGTCTCGGTAAGAGGACGATGTCCTATCGTTTTTAGAGCTCTCTTTTCAATAATATCCAAAAGACTCAAGTACGTTATTGCGGCACTAGTCCAGATAGTCCAGCCAGAAGGGGTAAAACACTTCATGCATCGTCAGAGAAAACCTAAACACGTAGCAGCATTTTTGGAGCTGTCAAATATGCGATCACTCCACAACAAGTGGTCTATGATGCACGTACCTAGAACTGAAAGCTCTTCAGTCTCCTCAATGCAAGCACCACACATGGATAGAGTCATTGGGGGAGGGTTACGCTTTTACGACAGAAAACATCATTGAGTTTTGGAAGCATTAACTTCTTCAAGGTTTTTGATTTGCCTTTGGACAACGCTGTCTAAATCAGAATTTAATTAGCTTATGGACTACCATCAGTCTAGACCCCAAATAAGAATTTAAAAACGAATATGAAAAGCTGAGGGTACTGCCATCCGCGAAACAATTTTGTAAGTTTCAAGATACTTTATAAAAATAAGAAAGAGCGTTGGAGACAAAACGGAGCCCTGGGGCACACCAGCGATTATTTTGGGAATATCAAATCTTAATCTGTCCAGTACTACTTGAATTGAACGGTCTGAAAGGTAATATTTAACCCAACAAGAAGAGATTAATCAATACCAAAAGCACGCCTTTTCGATAAGTGCGCTTAATATGACAATCTTAATCAAATGCCTTTGAAATACCAGGTGCAATAATCTTACTTTCTCCAAAACGATGTAAAGATTTGTTCTACTGTTCGGTGAGATAAATCATGAGTCCCCCAAAATCATCCTTTTCACTTTTTGTCCAGACGTGATGGAAGGTTCAAGTAACAAATAAATGTCAATATTTTTGGTTAACTTTACTTGATTAGTCTTTCTTTCAATTCCTGAAAGATCCAACCGAGAAGAGGAACACAATTGAGTAGTACGTTAAGCTTGTTAAAGAGTTAGGCGTTCAAATCAAAAAGTATTTCGTTTAATTCATAACTTTTTGGCTATCAAATTTCAGCAAACACGGTCTGTATTCAGTTCTTTCTGCGAAAAATATTTCTATACAATTCACGAAAGTGTTGCAGAAAGCCGTCAACCTTAAAATTAGGTAGTTACCGTACAGAGGTGTTGGTTCACGCGATATTCTAAATGAATTTTTAAGAAAATGAGTATATGGAGCTGGAAGATAAGTGGTTCTAAATAGGACGGTGTGACTTGCCATACGGTCACCGAAACAATGACGCTTTGGAAAGAAATGCAATGGCGATATCAATTTTGCTCACCATAATCATATTTGACATCCTTGTACTTTTATTTTATTTATTTAAAGAAAAAAGTGAGCTGAGAATAATTGAAGAGCCCAAGGTAAGCTTAGTAGTCACTTTAACTACATTGAACCTTAGATTTACCTCAACTTCAACATGGGCCATCAAACAGTTTTTGAGCATTTGTGTTATATTAACTGCAACGAAAAATGTTGCAGGCCAAAGAAAAGTTATGCTCAAATAGCTGCACTGGACTACTCTAGGCAGAAAATGGCGTTTTTTTTGTGTTAATTGATGAAATGTATGTCCTGACTTAAAATAATTTATTAGAGTGTACGATCGGAATTGGTGGACTTTAGTTTTGAATCTGAATATTTTGTACAAATTTTTTTTAAATTGAATTGATTATTGAAATGTAATGTAATTTTATTTATTAGCGTAAATTTATCGTTTTTTTTTTTTACAAAATGGCAATTGCACAATTTACATAGATATGGTTTCAATACCTTACTGATGTCAATAATATGTTTGGGAAAAAAAATTAAAAGAACGTGATCAAATATAATTGGAAGGAAAAGCTAATGTAAAAACCTTCATCAATGATTACATAGTAAATATGTTTAAATTAAGGTGGGAACGAGAGTAGAGATGGTAGTTTTTCTAAACAAATTATTTGCAAGATACATTTATTTTACAGTTTGTGTAACAAAATAAATAAATAAAATAAATAGAAATAATGCTAACAATTGTATATAAATATCACAGTACAATACTATTTTTATTAATAGTTAAATCAGTCTTTTCATTTTGATAGAAGTAAATAAATAAATGAATAAATAAATAAATAAATAAATAAATAAACAAATAATAAAAATAAATAAATAAATAAATTAATTAATAAATAAATGAATAAATAAATAAATAAATGCATTTATATATAAATAAATAAAAATAAATACGTAATTAAATAAATAAATAAATAAATAAATAAATAAATAATTAAATAAATAAATAAAAAAATAAATAAATAAATAAATAAATGAATAAATAAATAAATAAATTAATAAATACATAAAAACAAGATATTAAATTCACAAATACAAAGTATATATATAAATGAACAAACAAATAAATAAATAAATGAATACGTAAACAACTAAATTAATAAGTTAACAACTATGTACTATATAAACAATAGATGGACTAATAAATAATAAATAATTAAAGTAACTAGAACAAATGTATTATATACATAAATATAGAACGAAATGTAAATAACTGTTTTTATTAATTTAATAAACGCATCTATAAATCACTTGTTTTTTATTTTTTATATTTTTATTTCTTTTTTATTTTAAGAATTTAACCAAAATCGAGATTAGAAATTGAGAAATTTTCTGATGTTTGACATGAAAGAATGTATTTTACATTTAACTTTGAAATTCTATCTTGGACTAGCTCAATATTAGTGACAGAATGAAGATCCTGCGTTGAGAAGTGCCAAGGCAAGTTGAGCATCATTTTTAAAATTTTGTTTTGAGCTATTTGCAATTTTTTTATATGTGTTTTTGCACATTTACTCCATACTGGAGAGCCATAAAACATAATTGCTTGAAATATGGATTTAAATATAAGTATTTTATTTTCAATACTTAATTTGGATCTTCGATTTATGAAAGGGTAAAGAGTTTTTATTGTAACGTTGATTTTATTTACAACTTGACGGACATGGAATCCAAAAGTAAGTTTAGAGTCAAGGAATACCCCGAGGTACTTAGCGGAATCACCCCATTCAATTATTTTACCATCGATATGGATGTTGTTATTGGGTAAGAGGCAAGACTTTCTTTTCCTTGTGAAAAAGATAGCCTGAGTCTTATCACCATTGATTTTTATTTTCCAATCATTGAAATATGAATTAATTACATTTAGATCGTATTGCAGCTTGGTTTCAATAACGGAACCTAGTGAATCTGATACGTAAATGCACGTGTCATCAGCAAAAATACCCTTTTCACAGTATCTTAAATTCGGGAAATCGGATGTATACAGTATGTATAAAATTGGCCCAAGAACAGACCCTTGAGGTACTCCTGCATTTATGTGAAATAAATCGGAAAGTTCATTGTTCACAGTAACTTGAAACTGCCTCTCGAAAAGGAAGGACTTTACAATTTTTGTTATGTATAAAGGAAAATTTAAAGTTTTTAATTTATGTATGAGCCCTTTATGCCAGACGGAGTCAAATGCCTTTTCAATATCTAAAAGTACCAAACCGGTACTTTTTCCAGAGCTTAAGTTATTTTTGACATATTGAGTTGTTCTGTTAATTTGTTGAACAGTACTGTGAAAAGGCCTAAAGCCAAACTGTTCTGGAAGCAGTAGATTATTTTGATTTATATGGATTAACATTTTAGATTTAATCAATAATTCAAAGCATTTGCTGAGTGAACTTAATAAACTTATTGGTCTATAGTGAGTGGGCTCGCAAGCACTTTTGCCGGGTTTTAATAAAGGAATAATTTTTGCTTTTTTCCATGTCGAAGGAAAATAACTAATTTTTAAACAACTATTAAATAATTTCTTCAAAAACCTAACTCCACTCTTTGGGAGATTTTTTAAATAAAGATTTTTTATAGCATCAAATCCCACAGATTTTCTTGCATTTAAATTTATCAAAACATCACGAATATCTTTTTTGGAAATAAAATCATTCCTTTGTTCAATAATGCTATTTTCAATATACAGAAGAGATTCATCAACGATAGTTTCTAACTGATGATAACTTATCGAGTTATTTTGGTTCGAGTGACTGGAGTAAAAAGCATTGGCTAAAGCATTCGCTTTTTCTAAGTTCGATACTTTGATAGTGTTGTCACTTCTGAGAGCAGGAATATTAGTTTGCTTTTTTTTAATGATTTTTGTTATATTCCAGAACGGTTTACTTGCATATTGCAGACTTTGAAGTTTTTGGTTCCAAGAATTATTTCTGTGAGTGTTAATCAACTTTTTTATTAGTGAATTAAGTTCTTGAACCTCAGAGAGCAACCCACAATCTCTTACTCTCATCCATCTTGTTCGTAAACTATTTCGTATCTTAATCAATCGAACTATTTCTAAAGGCAACTTATTTGAGCTTTCACAACGTAAAGTTATTTTTGGTACAACTTCATTGACACTTTCATGAATAGAGTTTGTGAAATAAGTAATACTTTCGTCAATGCCATTCTCACTCACTTCCTCAGAAAGAAAGTTTGGCATAGATTGAATTTTGTTGCTTAAATTGCGTTTATAAAGATTCCAATTGACGTTTTTGAAATCAAAAATTGTATTTAAATGACAAAACGGTGACCCAAAAACCCCTAATTCAACTGGTAAGTGATCTGAGCAAAGTTCTTTTAGAACTATGGGTTGACTAAATAGTCTGGGCATGTTAGTTAGATAAATATCCAATGTTGAAGGATTGCCACGATTATTTGTAGGGTAGTAAGTTGGTTCAGGTGGATATAAAATATCAAATGAATGCCTTGTATTTAAATCAAAAAGTAGATTACCCCACGTATTGGCTCTGAGACAATTCCAATGTCTATTTCTGCTATTAAGATCACCACCAATTAAATATGTACCATTTAAACTAATAAGTTTCCTAATATCATTACTAAAATCAAAGCGCTTTTGCGGTGATGCAGCTCCTCCCGGAAAGTAAGTTGAATACATTTTTATAGATGACCCATTATTAAAAGGAATTTCAATTCCAATATTTTCAATTAACTTAGTATTAATTCTAGGCAAAACTTTATGACAAATATTTTTTTTAACAACGACGGCAACGCCACCACCTCTACTCTCATTCCTGTCAAAACGATAACAACAATAATTCCTATTAGATAATTTATCACTAAAACTAAGCCAAGTTTCTGAAACTAGGCCAACATCTATATTATATTTGCTCATAAAAGCAAAAAATTCAATATATTTGTTTCGAACACTTCTAGCGTTCCAACATATTATTTTTAGTGTTACATTGTTCATTTTGAATTGTATAAATACTTAACTGCTAATTGTGCAATTACATTAAATTGATCTGCCTTAGTAATACATTTACTCAGTAAAGTGATCATCTCTGCTGTAAGCTTGTTAATCTCTTCTAAAGAGAAAAGCTCGCTAGTGTCTGTACTTGATGTTATTGAAATTGAAGTTAAAAAAAACTTCGTTGTATAAAAACAAGAGCTGAAGCTCTCGAAGAAAAATTATCGAAGTCTTACAAACAATTCAGTCCTTAAGTCTACAGAACTGATTTTAACACTATCATAGAATCAGCTATCATAAGCTCTAGTAGAGATAAAGATGTAAAATTTATTTACTTTGACACAAATACGAGTGCAGTTCTTTCAATCGGGATTAAATCTTCTAAGTAGCTTAAGCGGGTATTCTGGTCTAGAAATAAAAAAAAGTCGATTTTTTTCATATTTTCATAGTTTAACTATTTAAGAATATGTCTACGAGAGGATTTTCCCAAATTCAAATTATTTTCGAAGAAATACAAATTTTTCTGAGCAGCCAACCAAATCGGTTGGGCTGCAACTAATAGAAAAAAAGACATAATGGGGTACTTTAAACGCGTTTTTCTCAGAACTGTCTTTTTGAATCTGATACCCACGATTTCTCAGGTTCTGCCGAACCGATTTACTTAAAATTTTAATAGAGTATTCTTTAAGGACTTGTCTACGTCCTGAACTACGGCCATCCCCAAATTTTCATTTTTACTATTTTTAACAAATCGAAAAATGTTCAATAGAGTGGTAAATTTTTTTTTTTAGGCAGTCGCCATTTTGTAAAAAAAAATGTTTGTAACTTTTCCGTAGTTCCAGACATTGCGACATTTTTGTAGATTAATAATCTTTTTTAGTTTTTGATTTCAGATTTCTAGTAGAGTTAAAATCGTGGGTATGGTCACGCACCAAATTTTTGAGACACACCACTCGATCAGCTGATAACTAACGGAATTTTGTTTTTTTTTTACTTTTTATTTTTTTTTGTATTCTAATGTGAATAAATAATGTATAAAAAAAAATTGATGGCAAAATTGTTGCTTGCTTTTTCCTACAGCGCTTCAAAAATTACCTAACATTCATGTCTCTAGACCAGAATACCCCCTTAAAACAGATATAGGAGTTCCACACGGATGCATTCTAAGTCCTTAGATTCATTTTTATTAATGATATTGAAGATAGCATCCCTCGTGTTGTTCTATTTGGAGATGTCTTTATCAAATTGCTTTTATATGCTAATGACAGGGTCATCGATAGCCGATATCCCAGTCCATAGGCACTTAAAATTAATAAAAGCTTTAACAATTTTACGCTTCATAAGATCTTAAAATAAATACACTTGAGTCCAAAATACTGATATTTAGAGCTTAGAATCAAAATGATTGAACGTATCGTAACTGGGATTTCAATGTTTCTGTGGTATGCCAAAATAACTTCCCATTGATGCCCTCAAAAATTTGCCAATAATATTGTTATAAGTCAAATGGGTTATATAAAGAACTTCAAAAAATGCCATTCAAAATTAAAGTCTAAGTTGTTTTCTCTTTCTGCCATGATATTTGAGACGTTTAACGATCTTAGTAATATTTTTGGTAGAACTTTCATTTTTATTGTTTTTGCTTAACATATTGTAGCAACATCATGGTAGCCAGTATGCGTTTTCCACACCTCAACATCTACAAAGGAATTTGGGGTTCTCCACATCAATCTACCGTCAACCGGATGGACTCTATAGCGACCGACGCCAAAGACGCTTCCAGCATCATGGATGTCCGAACTTACCGAGGAGCTAACATCGACTCGGACCACTACCTCGTTGTAGCCAAGGTAGCACTTCGGATTTCCAGACCCAAGGCAAAACAGAAAGGTGCTGGAAGAAGGTACAACGTCGAACGGCTACAATCGCCAGATATCGCCAAATCCTTTTCCGACCGAGATACAAGTAACCTCTCTCGAAATTCTCTGCCACCAACACAATGTATCGAAAACCAGTGGCAACATTGCCAAGGTGCAATCAGAGAAGCCGCCTCTGATGTGCTGGGTTTCAAACAGCCACCAACAAGGAACCCCTGGTTTGATAAGGAATGTCGGTAGGCAAATGCAGCCAAACAACAGGCACACAAACCGGCCGGCGCTGCATAGAAGAACGAGAGCTGCTCACGAGCTCTATGAGCAGAAGAGGCGAGAGAACAACGAAGAGAGGGCATAAGAAGCGTGCGGTCGAAGATGTTGAGAGGTTTAAAAGCAGGAATGAAGTTCGAAAGATTTATAAACAGGTGAAACAAAATTCACAGGTACATAAACCTTAAAACGAAAGCTGGAAAGTAGATAGTGGAAACATCATAGTGGAACCGCAGTCAATGCTGAGGATATGGAAGGACCACTTCTGCAGACTGTATAACGACGAACCGAATTCCGGTCAGGCAAGATGATCCATTCAACATAGACGACGAAAGCCAACATTCTCGTCCTCCCGACTTAGACGAAGTAAAGATTGCCATATCTAAGCTGAAGTCTAATAAAGCCGCTGGAGCGGCTGCCGTAATACGTGAACGTTTAAAGCCTATCGTCAACAAGCTGATAGGTTCTTATCAATGTTACCAGGAAAGTTCACGATCGATCGAATATTCACATTACGGCAGATCCTGGAAAAAACCCAAGAACATCAAATCGACACCCGCCATCTTTTCATCGATTTCAAGACCGCATTTGACATCATCTACAGGTACGAGCTGTATAGAGCCATGTCTAGTTTTGGCATCGCTGTCAAACTCGTCTGTTTGCAGGATGACCATGGAGAATTCACGCTGCTCCATAAAGGTTGGAAACAACTGAACAGACCCTTTCGATGTCAAAAAAACCTATAGACAAGCTGAAACGCTGTCATGCCATTTCTTTAAAATCGTACTCACGTCAATACTAGAGTCTGTCATATTCTGATGACATTGACATAATCGGAAGAACTCAGCGTGAAGTAAATGGGGCTTTTGTGAGTATTGAGGCAGAGGCGGCAAAAAATTGTTTAACGGGTAATGAGGGTAAAACAAAATACATGCTGTGGTCATAAAAGAACTTGAAACACCGAAGCCTCGGTCAAAACTTCACCATCGACAGGCGTAACTTTGAGGTAGTCAAGGACTTCGTCTACCTAGGCTCCGCTGTGAACGCAGAAAACAACACCAGCGCTGAGATCAAACGAAATATAACTCTTGCTAACCGCTGTTTCTTTGGGCTAGAGAAGCAATTGAGTAGCAAAGCCCTCCCTCGAGGGACCAAAGTGTCGCTATATATAGACCCTCATCATCCCCGTTGTGCTATACGGTGCAAAATCGTGGACTATGACAAAAGCGGATGAAAGCACTTTGGACAAAAGTTCTTCACGTGATTTACGGTAATGCATGCATAGAAGGGGAGTGGAGGACAAGATGTAACGACGAGTTGTACAGCGAAGTAGACTTAGTCAGAAGGTTAAAGCTTAACGACTGGGTCACGAAGAGCGCATGGAAACCAATACTTCGTCCCGGAACGTTAACATTGACAGGACAGCACAGTAGAGGAAGTCGCGGATCAGCTGGAGAGCACATGTGGAAAGTGACCTCACCCAAATAGGAGCGCGAAACTGGAGACATCTAGCTAGGGACCGAGCTAGATAAAGAAGTTTAGAACTGGAAAGACTGTGAGGCCACCTTGAATAAGTAAGTATTATAGCAACAATATTTTTTATAAGATGAAATATTATAATAATTTTTCCGTCAATATTTGTCTTTATTCTCAAGACATATGAGTTCTCAAGCTGACAATGAAAAAGTTAATACTAATTTAAAATATGTGTGTACATTCTTTTGGTAAGTAAAAACTATTACTAAATAATATAAATAATAACTTAACCATCCACAACAAATATTTATAGGCTTTTGGTTTCAACGCACTTAATCAAACTGGCATCAAATCTTGTTCTTAAAATTACCACAAGGGACATCTTTAACGTGGCTGTCAAATTCCCTCAAGATAAATACTAAGAGACAACAAATTCAACACGTTCTTTGGTATTTTAGGTATACAAGAACATATTTCTTCTCCCTTAAGTGAACTAAATTAGAATTGTCAAAATTTATTGAACGCATAATGAAAATTATAAACATAAACACTAAACTGTATCCAACTTCATTAAAAATGTATCCCATTACAGGAACATTGAGAAGGTGGTAATGTCTCCCCGTTTTGTTCCCAAAGGAATGCATCTTATCCAACAAAAGCGTGCCTTGGCAATATTTCGGTAATGTCTTTCGAAAAATGTATTATTATTACTTTAAGCTCGATTCCCCCAAAGTGTTTTACACTCCTTGTTTTCTTTTCTTTCATTAAATAGTAGCAAACATTTCCAAAAAGCCAAACTCCCTCGAGTTTAAAGCTTTCTCCCCTCAACTTATTTATTCAAAACTCAATTCAAACACGCAGTTATTGTAACTCCTAAGTGAAAGTCCTTCAAATAAAAACATTCAGGAAACCCCAATACCAAGCACATATCCTTACATAAAAGGGGGCGGCCAACGAAGAGACGTTAAAATTATAACCGAAGGCACCTGGTTTGGAATTTTTAAAATTATTTCTGAAACAAGTGATTAATAACTCTAATACCTGAGTATGCTGTTTTTGGGGGCATTTAGCAGGTTTAATTCCACGGGAACAAAAGCCTTTTCGATATTATCGTTAACTGACGCCTAAAGCTGTTTTTCGGACTCCTTTTTTGATGTGATGTGTTGGTGATGGAATAAAGCGAGATCGTGTTCCTTTAATGTGGTTGGCGCGTTTCAGTTTAATGTTTATTAATTTAACGAAACCATATTGAGTATGTAGTATATAGGCACTTATGTTGGATGCTGCCACCATCCCATCCCATCAGGCAGCGCAGCGCCATGAGCTAAAGCTCAGGGTTGAATGAAAATTACTGATGGCGCGAAGAGTGAGTCATTATCCGCTTCGTCATAGTCCTTTTACGTTTTACCATGTTCTCGTGGAGGTTTTCTGAGTTCTGAGTTTTGTTCGACAGCCCTACTCGTATATCGAAGCGCAGCACAGCACAGCACAGCACAACACAGTTCAACCGGTTAGTGTGCCATTTCGGTTGAAACGTTTTATCAATTATTAAGCCTGCTACGAGACCTCGAAGGCACAACAGTTTTATAAGCAGGTATTTTAATTGCTTTTCCCCACCACCTACAAACTTTATCCGTGCCACCCGCACTACGAACTGGCAGTGCTGGACCATTCAAAGAGAAACGGAAACCAGCCAAAGGCACTCTGTGGCTGCTGTTAAGGGCCCACTCATCTTGCAATTAAATGTTCTTTGTTCTTGAATTCAAGATATGTATAAAAGTTGACAAAAAGATTAAGCTTCACAGTCATGGATATGCCCACTTATGGGACCAACATATGAAAAGCTATAATCGGAGAATTTTTCAATGAATATTTTGTGTTAAAGGAAAGACCATTAATAATTAAATTGAAGGGCTCGGGCAAATACAAGTTTAAAAAATCCAATAAATATAAAATATTGTCCATTAATTCCAAACGTAGCCTGGCCATCATAGGTTTGGTTAGGTTAAAGTGGATGTTGATTGGGAAGTCCAACACACTTTGACCAAAGTATGGTCCGTTGTGATACCACATGGATCAGTGGATCAGCTTAACTCGTCGAACCAATTGGAGCTCCGAATGAAGCGTAGGAGACAAATAATGTCAGAATTTTTTAAGATCGCTGGTATTGTTAAAGTAGTAGTCTCCAAGCTGGATTCTACGTCTTTGTGATAAGGCAGGGCATGTGCACAGAAGATGAGAGATTGTCTCCTCCTCGTACATGCAGCCCCTACAAAAATCATTTGCAGGGGCTCCAAGTCGAATATCATGCCTTCCTATTAAGCAGCGCCCAGTCAGTACACCTATAACGTACCTAATGTGCAATCTAGAGATTAATGGTGGTGTTATTCCACCTGAAGTTTGTTTTCTCTATGGTATCTTGCTAGCATTGTAAGCCAGTAGAGGTAAAGTTGTTCCGTTTTTTGCAAGTTCGTCAGCTTTGCAATTTACTGGAATGTCTCTATGGCCCGGCACCCAGAAAAGGTGAATGTTGAACTGTGTAGCCATTTCCGTAAGAGATGATCGACAATTTAGGGCTGTTAGTGAGTTAGTGGCGACAGAGTCTAGGGACTTTAACGCAGCTTGGCTATCCGAGAAGATGCGTATATCATTAGTTTATATAACGTTTTCTCTAAGCCATGATAGGACTTTTATAGCCAGGATTTTAGCTTGCAACACACTGCAATGATCGGGTGGACGAAATAAGTGACTTAAGTTTAGTCAATCTGAGTATACGCCTCCACTAACCCCATCCTCCGTTTTTGATCCGTCTGTATAAAAGTTTATAGGATCATCGTTCAAAAATGATGTATTCTCCCAAGAAGACCTGGGAGGTATAGTCACTTTGAAGCTATAGTTATTAAACTGAGGATGGGGTATGGTGTAGTCAATATTACTGTTTATAGTTCTGAATATTGATCCACAGAGAGGAGGCTTGAAGCCGTATGGCTGTATAAGCGGCCGTTTGCTTGCTGAAAATGTCCAGCGGTAATAGATGGAACAGAACAGTGAAATGCTCCTCCCATACACAGGCAGGCTGTTTGTTGGACTTTGCTGAGTTTATCGCGATTTGTCGCTATATTTAGCGCAGTACACCATACTGCTACACCATAAGTAAGGATCGGCCTTATGACCGAGATAGCAAACACAATCGCCCAGTTTTGAATTGATAATTCTGCTTATCAGCATCTGATTAATCAATTCCCTGATCGACTTATCTACCTTCAGAGAAGTCAATACACGTACAATTGCAGATGTGTCGACATTGTTAAATGCACCTTCTATATCTAAGGAGGCAACTTAGGTGTACTCTTTATGATGGAGGGAATATTCGATTACTGTGTAGAGCCCTTTGAACTGATTTCCCGAAGCGTGTTGAGCCTTTGAAAGGAGGGACTTAACAATACTTGCCCTAAGTGGATATCAATTTAACGTTCAAAAGTTTGGAGAAGGAATGATGATAAGCTGATAGGTCTTAGGTCTTTAGGCTTAACGTGGCTGGATTTTCCAGCTTTTGGAATAAAAACGACTTTAACTTGACTCCAAGACATCGGGATGTTTGCCAATTTAAGGCACCCCTTGAAGATGTTTTTTAGGATGGGTATAAGAAAACTTGCATTTTCTTGCAGTTCAGATGGAATTATACCATCCGGATCTGCAGATTTATATGGCTTAAAGCTGTTAATAGCCCATTTGAGTTTTTCTCTAGTGACTAGACCTTGGGGGGGGGTATAATGTATTGTCACAACTATCCGGTACAATGTTATTAATAATATTAGAGCTACCAGGAAAGTGAACGTCTAGTAGTAAGGTATGCGATTCTTAGCTTGAATTGATCCAGAGGCCTAGGACGTCGTTTTCTCTCCCACAATAGGGTGACTATGCACCCATGCTCTCTCCAATCACGAATCTACCCTCTAAAAAAGTCGACAAAAATCAGTGCTTAATGGATACTGAGGACGACTTAAACATGATTCTTCTGAACGAGAACGAACTATTGGGTTAATCCTCAGACTCAGAAGATCAGAACATGAACGTGGTGGACGTTGATCTGCCTGATCTGTAGCCAAAATGTTGCAGTTAGTACAGATTAATCTCCAACACTCCATCAAGTCGTCGGCCTCACTTCTTCTCCGTCTGGCAAGAAGCGGGGAACAAATTTCCTTATCCAATAGCCATGGATTGTAAGATCCATTGTCCGAAGGAGTCAATCCATTTTTAAACAGTTGGTTCAAAAAAAAAGGGGTTGGTGGAGGTGTGTACTCCGAACGACTGAAATTAAGTCTCTCATTCCGCCTTCCCAATCATTGTAGTGTTTTCCTGGTGGAACTATTGCGGATAAAAAAAGTCTTGTCCTGGCTTAAAGAAAACGTGATATCAACATCTGGTATCCGTATTTTCTCAGATTGTCAGGCTGCTATCAAATCACTGGACTCAGTCTCTATAACAGTCCATAACTTTCGATCATCTATAATGGAGATGGCACAACAGTTTAATATTCACCTTTGCTGGGTGCCGGGCCATAGGGACATTCCAGGCAACTGTAAGGTAGATGAACTCCCCAGGAACGGTATATTGCAACCCATCCTACCACGTTTGGCAAATGCTGGCATACCAATCGCTTCTTGTAAACTGTTGCTACTGCAAGACGCTATGAAGAAGGCAAACACCAGGTGGAATAGTATCACCACAATTCCATTCCTAACCTAACCTAACCTAACCTGAGGCCTAGTGACTTCCAACTCTTAACCATTCCAGTGTGCCAGAAATTTTAGAAATGGAGAGGGGACCTACAGTTTGCATGCCGGATCCGAACGGCCGGAGCGTCTCCTCCCAAGAAGTAGTATCCGTAAAAATAACTTTAGATGACAAAGGCAGGTACTGAACCCAAGACCTCTAGCACAGCAGACCTACGCACTAACCTTCATGCAACTTTTTTGATACCTACATAGATTTGCTATTGTTTTAATATTCTTATAGAAAAAAACAAGAGCCTTAAATACGTCAATGCGCTGATAGCCGACCCTGTAAATATTTACCACCAATAGCAGTGTCATTAAATTTATCAGCAATTAATTTACTCAGTGAGCTGTCAATCTGTAGAATAGACCTCTCTGCAGTCATCAATAAAAATTGTGCAGAGCTAATTGTCTCAAGACTCAAGATGTAGAAGTGTTTATTTACATTTTTGACTCAACAAAAATGTTAATTAAAACGAAACAACACAATTCAACCAAAAGTTTGTTGTTCTGTTTATTTATCTGCATACCTCCATAATATGTAACATCGTTGGTCCTGGTGGTTGCGGTCGTTTGTTGCAAGGACGCCAGTAGGGAGCTACATATTATATATGTAAGTACTATAGTATAATATAGTTGGTGTATATTGTACGTTTTACATTTGTCCAAAATAATTTACGTTTTATCTGCAGAAGTTCAGGAAAACAAAATTTAGGGCTGAGTGGTGCTATCGTGCAGCTGCTGGAACAATGGGGACACCGATTATAAAGTTACGACATTAGATCCAAAAGTACACCTCGCCTCCTCCGACAAAAACAACATTGACAATTCACTCTGATGCACTGGGGCATGGTGTCAATGGATATACATACATTTATCTTGGTTTAATGATGCAACACTTGCTAGCAACATGCGAGTTTATTAGGTGCACACATTTTGATGCTCAACTATCGTAACGTATTTGTTAAGGACATTCAAAGTTCATAAATATGTTTTGGATATTCAAAAACAAAAGGAAATGAGTCTGGGCTTGAACGATAATTTTGACGAAGCAAAACAACAACCAATTCCTGTTAACCCGTAGAGAAATTTAAAAATATGCATACATATAAAGGGTGTTTTTTTAGACATATGGTTTTCAAGAAGAAATAAATCGCATAAACGTCTTGGCCAAGAAATTAGATATATACATCAGAGGCGAACGCAAGGGGGGTGGATTCGGGGGTTAACCCTCCAGTGCAGTAAACAAAACAAATATCCATTATTAAAATTAATTTTCAACACAAATTCTCAAAGTATAGTAAACAAAAAATTTTAATAAATTTTCTTCGATTACATACTTACTTAAGGTGGCGCTACAGTCCTGTGTGAACTAGGGCCTCACCCAACAAACTACTCCATCTATGTAGCTCGGTCCCTAGCTAGATGTCTCCAGTTTCGCGCTCCAAGTTGACTGTGCGCGCCACCTGATCCGCGGTCTTCTTTTACTGCGTTGTCCTGTGGGTGTGGATTCGAAGACTTACCGGAACGCAGCATTGGTTTCCATGCGCTCTACGTGACCCAGTCATCTAAGTCGTTGGACTTTTACCCTTCTGGCTAAGTCTACGTCGCTGTACAGCCCTTACAGCTTTTCGTTCCATCTTCTCCTCCACTTCCCTTCCACGCAAACGGGACCGTAGATTACACGAAGAACTTTTCCCTCGAAGCGACCCAAGGTGCTTTCGTCTGCTTTTGTCATAGTCCATGCTTCTGCACTGTATAGCAGGACGGGTACATTGAGGGTCTTATATCGCAACACTTTGGTCCCTCGAGAGAGGGACCTAAGCCTACGTAGACGAAGTCCTTGACTACCTCAAAGTTACGTCTGTCGATGGTGACGTTTTGACCAAGACGTCGGTCAAACACTGATAAGGATCTATCAGGTTGTTGACGATGGGCTTTAGACGTTCACATATTACGGCAGAGGAGATTTTATAGGCGATGTTAAGTAGACTGATTCCTCTATAGTTGGTGCAGTTTAGAGGGTCTCCTTTTTTCAGGATTGGGCAAACAATACTGAGGTTCCATTCATCGGGTATGTTTAATTCCGACCATATCTTACAGATAAGTTGGTGCATGCTCCTAACCAACTTATCTCCAGCTGCTTTAAAGAGCTCGGCATTCAAGCCATCTGCTCCGGCGGCTTTGTTAGACTTCAGCTTCGATATGGGAATCTTTACTTTGTCTAAGTCGAGAAGACAGGATTGTTGGCTTTCGTCGTCTGTGTTGAATGGATTATAATCCTGCCTGACAGCGGAAATCGATTCGTCGTCGCCGTTATACAGTCTGCAGAAGTGGTCCTTCCATATCCTCAGCATTGACTGCGGTTCCACTATGATGTTTTGTTGGAAAACTTGTTAAGTTTATACTTGCGATCAAAATCCCTAAGTAATCAAGTTTTGACTATTATGTATAAAGAAAATATTTTTCAATAAAATATTCAGTCTGTCATTTACTTTCGTTATAATCAAGTCGTTTTAATATAACTCTGCTAAAAGGTTATGGGCCCAGGACAATAGCAAGATTCAAGGAATATATACATATACTGGATAAAAATGTCTGTACAACAGAATTTGGGAATCCATCAAATGGAGAAGCTAACTGGTTCTGAAAATTGGTCAACATGGAGTTTTGCCATGAAAACCCAACTAGAACTTGAAGATTCATGGAAATGTATCGAGAATGTTCCTGGCGTTGAGTTGGATCTTTCTAAGGACAAGATTGCTCGTTGCAAAATGATTCTGGCTATCGACAAGAGTCTTTATGTCCATGTTAAGAATGCAACAACTTCCAAAGAAGTTTGGACTGCTTTGCAAAATCTTTTTCAAGACTCTGGTCTGGACAGGCGCATAGGTTTACTTCAAAAACTATGCTCAGTGGTCCTGGTAGAATGTTCCTCTATAGAAGATTACGTAAGCCAAATCGTTTCGACCGCACAGAAGTTGAATGAAATAGGATTTGCAGTAAATGATGAATGGGTTGGTAGCTTATTATTGAAAGGTCTTCCTGATGATTATAGGCCGATGATCATGAGCATTGGTTGCAGTGGAAAAGTAATTTCAGCAGATTCCATCAAAATGAAATTGCTGCAAGACGTTAAATATGATTCCAAATCATCCAATAGTGCTCTTTTGTCAAAGAGAGGAAGTTTTCCCAATTCACACAAGAAATGGAAGCCTAAGTATGACAAGAAAGGGAAATATCGTTGCTTTAACTGTGGTGGGGTCGGACACTACGCTTCAGATTGTCTATCGAAGTTTAAAGGACAAGATTTGAAGTCAGAAAAAGGTGGCTCAATGTTTGCAGCGTTTCACGCAGAGTCCAAACAGCATGAATGGTGTTTTGATAGTGGTGCCACCGATCACATGACATCTGATCCTGATTTTTTCAAGCAATTCAAGCCATTTCAAGGTCAAATTAAGACAGCAAATAACATGTTAATGAATGCTGTTAGTAAGGGCGACATTTCGTTGACTGTTTTAACTCCTAAAGGAAGACGTGATGTTGTTGTTCATGATGCTCTTTATGTCCCGGAATTAAAAGTCAACTTACTATCCATAAAGAAGATTGTGGATCATGACAATATTGTCATCTTCGACAAAGATGGATGTCGTGTCATGAATTCTTCAAATGAAGTCATTGCAAATGGTAAATCTGAAAACGGTCTTTACAAGTTGGATACTGCTCCATATAAGAATGCTAATTTTGCAAGAAGTAACCTGGACAATGTTTGGCATCGAAGGTTTGGTCACCTGGGACAAGAAAATTTGAAATTACTTGCTCGAGGCTTAGTTAAGGGTATTGCTTTGAATCAAGATTCTCAGTCGACATGTTTGTCATGTGCAGAAGGCAAGCAGCATCGGACAAGTTTTCCATCAGAAGGGTCAAGGTGTGTGGTCCAATGGAGGTGAAATCTATAAAGGGAAGTATATATTTTGTTACTTTCATAGATGATTTCACTCGGAAGGTATTTGTTTACTTTATGAAGACGAAAGATGCTGTGTTGAACTGTTTTCGTGAATTCAAAGCCGAAGTCGAAAACCAACAAGAATCCAGAATTAAAATTTTACGAACGGACAATGGTACAGAATTCATAAACAAAGCTATGCAACTAGAGTTGAAGAAGTCTGGGATTGTTCATCAAACAACCGTTCCCTATGCTCCAGAACAGAACGGTTTGGCAGAAAGGATGAACAGGACTCTTATAGAGAAGGCTCGAGCTATGTTGTGTGATGCTTAAATGCCTAAATTTTTTTGGGCTGAAGCAGTTAACTGTGCAAGTTATATTGTCAACCGTTCACCGCATAGAAAGCTTAAAAAACTCCAGAAGAGTTATGGAGCAATCGCAAACCGGATGTTAGTTCTTTTCGAATTTTTGGTTGCACAGCGATGTCTCACATTCCCAAACAAAAACGACGAAAGCTGGATTCAAAATCCGAAAAATGCATTTTTGTGGGATATTCGAATACTTCCAAAGGTTTCCGTCTGTACAGCCTACAAAAGAAAGATGTTTTCATCAGCCGTGATGTTGTATTTCATGAGGATAACTTTCACTACAAAATTCAAAATGAAAACACCAATGAAGTTCCAAAGTATACAGCTGTAGTGGGGGTACATCCAATAGAGAAACAAGAAAATCTTGTCATAGAAAACGACTACGAGTCATGTTCATCAAATCCAGAATTTGAAGAAGAAGCTGGAGAATCTGCTCTCCCACGCCGAAGCGAAAGAATCTCAAAATTACCAAGAGTAGTTTACAATGCTGAAACTGTCAACAATTAGGAAGAACCCGAAGACATGGAAGATATGTTATCCAGAGATGACAAAGAAAAATGGATAGAAGCGATGCAGAGTGAGATGAAATCATTTGAGGAAAATGATACCTGGAAATGTGTCGACAAGCCAACATTATCAAGACGAAATGGATATTCAAGAAGAAGCTAAGTGAGATGGATTATGTACGATACAAGGCTCGATTGGTGGTAAAAGGTTTTACACAGAAGAAAGGTATTGACTATGAAGAAACCTATTCACCTGTTGTGAGATACTCTTCTATCCGGTATTTAATAGCATTGTCAGTAAAGTATGATTTGCGAATTGAACAGATGGATGCTATTACTGCTTTTCTCCAAGGTGAGTTAACTGAAGATATCTTTGTTGAGAAACCGAAGGGGTTTTTGATGGGAAGAGAAGGTCAAGTGATGAAACTGAACAAAGCTGTTTATGGACTTAAGCAATCAAGTTTAGTTTGGAACACCAAATTGGATCGAGTCCTACAAAAACTTGAATTGAAGCGTTCGCAAGTTGATCCTTGCATATACTTCCATAGAAAGGATAAGGCCATGACGTTTCTAGCAATCTATGTTGATGATATCCTAATCTTCACTAACGAAACAGTATTTTATGAAAATCTGAAACTAAATTTGATGAAAGAGTTCAAAATGAAGTTTTTGGGAACCGCGAAGAATTGTTTAGGAATTCAGATTTCACGTGACAAAGATGGAATTTATCTAGATCAAGAAAAATATATATCTGAGATGCTGATGAAATTTAACATGGATGAGTCAAATCCTGTAGCAACTCCTATGGATATCAACATAAAACTGTCAAAAGAGATGTCACCTAAATCTTCAGAAGAAGAAAAAGAAATGGCTAAGATTCCTTATCAGCAAGCAATTGGAAGCTTATTATTCGCAGCACAGTGCACTCGACCGGATATTTGCTTTACAGTCAACAAATTAAGCAAATTCAACAACTGTCCTGGCAAAGAACATTGGACTGCTGTCAAGAGACTCTTTAGATATCTGAAAGGGACAAAATCGGCCGAACTGAAATTTTCAAGAAATGGAAATCCTGAATTTCAAATATATTCTGATTCAGATTGGGCAAGCGATTGTGACGAAAGAAGATCTGTCACAGGATACGTATGTATCTTACAGGGAGGTGCTGGGTCTTGGGCGACAAAACATCAGCCAACTGTTGCATTATCCACAACAGAAGCCGAATATATGGCACTTTCGGCCTCAACTCAAGAAGCAATGTGGATTCGTGGCCTCGAGTCTGAACTGAACCATAATTTTAACAATTCGGTCATGAATATATATTGCGACAACAAAAGTGCAGTTCATCTGGCGTCGACAAGCAAGTACTTATCAAGATCCAAACACATTGATGTTAGACATCACTTTATTCGTGAGAAGAAGAACATGAACATTATCTCTTTCATTGGAATTGGAACTGAATCAATGGTTGCAGATTATTTTACTAAGCCAGTTTCTACCGAAAAACATAATTTCTGTTCTAATAACATGGGTTTACGTTTGAGGTAAATTTTGTTCGAGTGGAGGTGTTGGAAAACTTGTTAAGTTTATACTTGCGATCAAAATCCCTAAGTAATCAAGTTTTGACTATTATGTATAAAGAAAATATTTTTCAATAAAATATTCAGTCTGTCATTTACTTTCGTTATAATCAAGTCGTTTTAATATAACTCTGCTAAAATGTTTCCGCTTTCGGTTCTAGGTTTATGTACTTGTGAATTTCGTTTCATCTGTTCATAAAACTTTAGAACTTCTTTCCTGCTTTGAAACCTCTCAACATCTTTAACCGCACGCTTCTCATGCGCTCTCTTTTTCTTTCTGAGGTGTCGGTGTTCTTCTCGCCTCTTCTGCTCATAAAGCTCTCGTCCTTTTATGCAGCGCCACTTTGCGTGCCTGTTGTTTGGCTGCATTTGCCTGTCGACATTCCTCATCAAACCAGGGGTTCCTTGTTGGTAGCTGCTTGAAACCCAGCACAATAGAGGATGCTTCTCTGATTGCATCTTGGCAATGTTGCCACTGGTTTTCGATACACTGTGTTGTAGACAGAGAACTTCGAGAGAGGTTACATGTAACTCGGTCGGAAAAGGATTTGGCGGTCTCCTGCGATTGGAGCCGTTCAACTATGTACCTTCTCCCAGCCTGAAAACCCGAAGTGCTGCCTTGGCTACAACGAGGTAATGGTCCGAGTCGATGTTAGATCCTCGGAAAGTTCGATAATCCATGATGCTGGAAGCGTGTTTAGCGTTTCGATTGCAATATGTTCAATCTGGTTGACGGTAGATTGATCCGGAGAACTCCAAGTTCCTTTGTGGATGTTGAGGTGTGGAAAACGCGTACTGGCCACCATGATGTTTTGCCCCACAGCAAAACTTATGAGCCTGTATCCGTTGTCGGAAGTGTTGTCGTGCAGGCTGTTTTTCCCGATTATTCCAACAAAGATGTCTTCCCTTCCTAGCTTGGCATTTAAATCGCCAGGACAATTTTAATATCGTAGCTAGGACATTGCTCATATGTTTTGTCTAAGAGCTCGAAGAACATATCTTCGGTGTTGTCGTCTTTCTCTTCTATGGGGGCGTGCGCGCCTATCAGGCTAATGTTGGCGAATTTAGCTATAACCTATAACCGAGACTTGTTGCCTAAGCCCGGTTCTAATGACAAAGCTGCATCCAAATAAGCGCTGTTGGTTTTCTCGGCAGCAGTTACCATAGTAAATATCACAGTTTTTCATCCTCTTTTTGCCTGGCCCATCACATCGTTTTCCTGGATGGCGGTGATGTCTGCTTTATAGCAATCTAGGGCTCCGCCCTACATACATATCCAAAGTTCATTGTCCTTAATTCGTTTGCGTGGGTTGTCAACAGTAAATCCGTCTGAGTCCACTATATTTTAACGTGGTCAGGAAGTCATCCCGAACGGCACAACCCCCAACGTGGAGGGACAGATCCTTAGTATAACTCCAAGGACAGAGAATTGAATTGAATTGAATATACAAGAAACTGACAAGTACATTGACAATTATTGTCAAAAAGTGACGTATAACGGTTCAGGTATGTTTTTATTATTAGCACACACTTTGTGCAGAGGATATTTAGAGCATACTCGATATACTCGGACTATGTTCAGAAATATTTTCAGAGCTAAAAAAGAAACACGCCTTTTAAGTACACAAAAACTAAAGAGGTAATTATTTCGTTTCCGCTTAGTTGTTAGTATGTACTGTACATATAAATGTTTTGTATGACCTTGGAAGAGAAGTTATCTTTAATTGCATGTTTTTTTGCCAAATTTTGAAGATTCTAGTTTTGCCTTTTCATCTCCACAACCAATTTATAAGCAAATGTCACGCGACTAATAACACATATTTTGTTTATTGACGAACAAACCCATTGAGCAAAAATTAAGCTCTGTCACTGAAGACGATTTATTGATAAAATCCATCATCTTGGCGAATTATTTCCAAAACTTAATCGTTGAACGTACGTCGCTTCATTTATGACATAAGGTAATTCAAAGAAAAAAGATTAAAACTCTTTAAAAACAAAATAAATAATATTTTCTTCGCAGCCTTTCCATATGTTCCCAAAACAAGGTGTTCCCTAACCTACTTTTTCTCGCTTCTGCCAGGTTTGAAAATAAAGGGTGGATATGTGAATAAAAGGATTTTTAGCGGAGGTACGCTACCTTAATTACGTTAGTTTTGAAATCCACACCACACTGCAAATATTTGAATACTCGTAGCATCATATGGGGGATGGAAGTTTCCAATTTAAACTTTCACGGCCGAATGAATAGAGATATGGAACAATATTTCGACAGTGAGATGCTATTAAACTTAATTGTTTCAGATTTAAATTGAAATTCATATTCATAAGGAAGCTGAATCTGAAGCCGAAGACCAGAACAAGAGTAAGTACAAACTTTTCGCAAAAGGGATGTGATGTGTATGAAATGAATAATTGAAGTGATTGAATCAACCCATAAACCACATATGCATTGCATTGCCTTGACTCTGTATCATATAAATTATTTCTATATTATACAGATGGTTCAGTCTTCAATACTTTATGCAAAGGTACATAACATGTAATGTGGATGAATACATGTACAGGATATATTGGAAAACATTGAGAATTGAGAATGGGAATGATTCAGTAATTTTATTAATGACCTACTACGAGCATTTTAAGCTTAAATTGTTAGTACCTCTACGCACCAGCTTTCATTGAACCATGATAATTTTACGCCGATACAGATTTGAAAGAAAAGTTTTTTAATTGAATTTAAATACCAATGGTGAAAATTTTGAAATTTATTTTTTTCTTTGGAAATTGATTTCGAGCATAAAATTTCAATTCACCTATGTTAGCCCAAATTGATTCCTATCTACAATCCCGAAAATCAAAATTCGGAAACCCAAAAATCAAAAAATCGCGAAAATCTAAAATCATGAAAACCTAAAAATACGAAATTCCAAATTTCATAAAATTCAAAATCTCGAAAATGAAACTAATTAATTTTGTTATGAATGATGAGAACTTACTTTTATTCGCAAATGAGTCTATAAGAAATAAAATGCACGACTGGGTCGCACGAATTTGCTCCTATATGCAAAAAGTCTGTTTAAAAAAGTACCTATATAAGATTTTAAAATATACCTGTTAAATAAGTTTGTCTTCAAAGATATAAATGCCATTTGATTTGTCAAAAAAAACAGCAATTCATCCCAAGACACAACTCATCCTAGGACATTTCATCCCGCAAGTTAAATATACTTGTAAGCGTACTTAACGAAAACAATTGTTTATGTATTCAAGTATTTCGTTCAATTGGATAGCCTTATTTTAATTTCATGTTAGAAGAACCAGGATGGAAAGTAAATTATCTGAAGATAAGAAAAAGGCAGAACATGTATGTTTAAATTGTAAAGCTATCGCCTATTGGTTATGTAGTTAGGTAGGTGTCTAAAACGGATAAAGAATAGTTCATTGGCATGCTCAGCTTTATGCAGATAGATAGATAAAGACATGTTTATGACGATAATGAAGGAATGTTATTGGTAGGTAGAAGGTACCTACTACAATCCAATCGTTCTTTCCTACAAGTTTTCAGCGCAAACATGAAGTTATTACGTTCAGTTTATTTTTTTCGTTAAAGTACAAGAAATTGTTATTCATGTGTTGGTTACAGTCAGGCTCTTATGTGTTTTGGATTTTAGTTACGAAGTGACACGTAAGCAGTAGTTGCAGAGGTTGTACTTTTCTTTAACTAGTACTAAGTATTTATTCTTTTATATAGGCGAAAGCAAGTAAAATATGTGTTAAACAACCTTATTCTTAAAGTATAATATTTTAAATTTTAATATACAAAAGTACCAAGATAATACTTCTTGATAGACAATAGATTGTTGATTAAACATCTCATAATCGTTTCAAGTTGGTATTTACAATAGTAAAATAGTTAAAATTTTGTCAAAATAATTTACTAAAAACAAAAATAATTAAATTAAAATAATTTAAAAAAATATTTTAAGATTCAAAATTTTACCTCAAAAATAAGTTTGTCTTCAAAAATTTAAACGCCATTTTATAAATAAAAAACCGTTGATTTTCATTTTTTTTTTTGAAAATCGTTAGGGTGGTTTTTTTTAAATTAATTTTTTATATATAAAATTTTTCAATTTTGTTTTAAAAATATTTTTGGTATGCAGTTGTTTAGAGATTAAAAATATATGCTATATATTTGAATTTTGTAAAAAAATGTGTACCCGTTATAATTAATAAACATATATACATATTAATACAAATTCAATATTTTTTTAAAAAATCCAAACAATAAAAAATTGCACTTTTGGTAATCAAATATTGTTAAGGCAATATAAGAGCTTATTTAAAAAAAAACTTATTGAAACCAGTTAATAAGTTGTTGAGAAAATTAAAAAACTAAATAGCGGTTCTATGGGCGGTACCATTCCTGAGCAATACAAAAATGTGTTTTTTTCATTAAAAGTAGTCAAGTTAAAAAATAAAATTTTAGAGAAAATTAAAAAAAAATCTATCGGTTTGTTTTTGAGAAATTTCGAATTTTCGTTTTTTGACCAAAAAAATTGTATATGGGCCACTGTTAGTTTTGATCTTTAAAAAAAATGAAAAAAACGCCTAACGCGTATCTGCTCAAAAGCTTAACTTCCAAGTTTGAACTCAATCGACCTAATGGTTTAGGCTGTAGGAGACAAAACCGACCAGCTGGAATCGCGGGATCCACTTTTTTCGACTTCTCTACCATCGTAATATCATGTTTGATTAAAATCTAGAGTTCGAAGTTTTGCACGAATGCAAAACTTGCCATATAGTCCCTATATGTCGTAAGTAAAAATGACATAAAAGAGGCTGGGATGCGACCGACACTGATAACTTCCCATCCTTCCAGTCGGTTTGTCTTGCTTGAAACTTTAACAAAATATTCATAACAATATTTTGAGTGGCATAAATAATAATTTGAAGTCAATATCTTTCTTTGCTTTCCCAACCTAAAGTCAGTTCTCTTCAGTTTGTTTTTATTTGTAGGTTTTCGTGTTTTGTAAAAAAGTTGTCAATTGAATTTTTCTAAAAAAAATTGCATACGATAAAATAGTTTGATTTCAAAATCTGTTGTATAAAATTTGAATAAAATGATTTATTCATGTGATATCGAGAATCGAATATCAATTTTTGAAAATTTTGCGTACTTTTTTTTGTACATATTAATTTGTATAAACAAACTCATTGTTGGATGTTTATAAACATTTTATTGAATGTCGAAAACAATATTTTTTTATGAGATGAAATTAGTTTGAAGCCAATATCTTTACGTTGTAAAAAGATATTTAAGTTAAAAATCAATTTTTACCATGTTTTAATAATGTTTTTGTAAGTTTTTTTTAACTGTAAATTTTACTAGATGTCAAAAACGTTATTCTTCGTTGCATACAAATTATTTTGGATAAAATCATTCTTTGCTCGTGAAATATTGCATGTGACAATTATTTTTTTTCCAGTTTTTATGACTTATAAAAAAACCTTTAATTTAATTTTTTTCATTTGAAAGTTTGACATTTACGAAAGTTGGTCGCTTAACTATCACACAACGCATATAAATTGTTAAAAGATACTACAAAAATCGTGACTCTGCCACAGCCGCATATCGTGCTTTAAGAGGAAATTATGGTACATAATCGTGCAACTACAAGCAAGCAATTGGCAAAATTGTGAAAAAATTTCAAGATTGGTTACAGATATTGTAGATCCTGTACATAATCGTATCGTTCATACCACTGAAAATATCGCTGCTGTAAGTGAAAGTGTTGCTGAAGACCTAATGGCTGAAACACAAACACGCTTCCGCTTTGACTTCACCTGACGTTTACGAGTTCATCCATAGTAATTCAATGCATGCTATCACAATGAAGCTTCGACCTCACGTTTCATTTGACAATCGTAAGGAAAAGAACGTAATGTTACTTAATGTGACTCGGAACGGAAGCTTTAGTTCAAATTTGCTAAACATTTGCTTTGTCTGACAGCTCAACAGCTGTACAAAAGTTAAGAAACAAAATACATTTGCTTTTGGATCGATTCCCATTGGTTATTATAGGCTATAAAAGCTACTTCAGCGATAAATTTAATTTTTTCGATTTCAAAACTCATATTTTTTTTCATTTTGAGACATAATAACAGTTGCTAATGAAACAGTGCCATTTTAGAAATTGCATTTTGGAAGTGTCAATTAAAGCAACCTCGAAGCAGGCCCAACGCCAACGTGTTTGTGTTTCAGTTATAAATGTGTCGATACATCCATATAAAGTCCAACTCACACAACAACTGAAAGCAGCTGTCACAACGTCGTCGTAGAAAAGTCGGTGTGTATGTTAGGGCCCGGTTATAGCTATCAGTAAAATTTGAAACTAGAGGAATCTGAAATTTTTTACTCATGAGCGTTTATAGCAATCAGTAAATTTACGTCATTAAATTAAATGTCACTTTGAGGCTTCGCGTCTCAGACAATTGTATTAGTATTGCTTTCAAAATGTTTAATGATGTGATTGGAACAGTACAAAATTGGAACATCAGCAGTAAGACGAAATGAAATTGTTGGGTTTTTTGGTAGTCAGCTGTTCAGTAAAATGAAATTTCATCATTAAAAAAATTAAAAGGGATTTTTAAATAAAACTTTAAATGAATTGTTTCTTTTTTGAAGAAATACTTGAATATAGGATTAAACTTATTGCATTAATTTTTTGCTAGAAATAAATCTGTAACATGTTAAAAACTAAAAACAAAAAAATTACTGATAGCTATAACCGGCTCAAAAACCAAAGAAGGGGTTGGTGGAGGTGTGTACTCTGAACGACTGAAATTAAGTCTCTCATTCCGCTTTCCCAATCATTGTAGCGTGTTCCAGGCGGAACTTTTGGCGATTAAGGAAGTCTTGTCTTGGCTCAAAGAAATCCGTATTTTCTCTGACAGCCAGGCCGCTATCAAATGTCTGGACTCTGCCTCTACAAACTCTATAACAGTCCATAACTGTCGATCATCTCTAATGGAGATGACGCAACAGTTTAATATTCACATGTGCTGGGTGCCGGGCCATAGAGACATTCCAGGTAACTGTAAGGCCAGGAACGGTACAGTACAGCCCATCCTACCACGTTTGGCAAGTACTGGCATACCGATCTTTACTTGTACACTGTTGCTAATGCAAGACGCTGCGAGGAGGGCAGGCACCAGGTGGAACAACATCACCACGTGTCAAGCCACAAAAAACATCTGGCCAACACTGGATTTAAAACGCTCAAGGTGCTTGCTCTCTTTAAGCAGATCGCATATAAGCTTGATAATAGGTGTCATAACCGGACACTGTCTAATAGGAAAGCACGCCACGAGACTAGGCGTATTCTCAAATGACTTTTGCAGAAGCTGTATGGACGAGGAAGAGGAAGAAACGGTTCTTCATCTTCTCTGGACATGCCCTGCTCTAGCTCAAAAATGCAAGAATTACCTAGGAGAATTCTTCTTTAACGATCTAAACGATCTAAATCATATCGGTATAATCAGCCTCTCACGTTTTGTAAGGGACTCAAGCTGGTTCCATTTAGCTTAGGAGGAAGCCTCAAGATTCATGTGGTATCACAAAGGGCCATTAAACTGGCCTAAGTGTGTCCGTTTCCATCTTGGACAGCCACTATAACCTAACCTATAACCGGACCCTTAATAAACGAAATTGTCGTGTTTGGAGTCCTGAGAATCCTCAATTAATTAAAGAAAAGCCATTACATCCACAAAAAGTCACTGTTTGAAATGCTCTTTGGTCCGGAGGTGTGATTGGACCCTACATCTTCAAAAACGACAATGGAACGAATGTCACCGTTAATTCAGAGCGTTATGGTCATATGACAACCGACTTTTTTACCTTCTATTGAAGAATAACCCGTGGAGAATGTGTTGTTTAAACAAGACGGGGTCACATGCCACACAACTCGAGCGAATATGGCTTTATTGCAAGAGACATTTTCTGGCCGCGTAATTTTTCGTCGTGGCAACATCAGCTGACCATCAATATTATTTGACTCGACACCGTGTTAATGCAGATGAACCTTTAACTCTTTGAAACCAACATTCGTTAATTTATGACTGAGATTCTGCCCAATATGTGTCAAAAAGTGGTTGAAAATTACTTTAAAGAATAGATGCTTGCAGCAATTAGCGTGGTGGTCATTTAAATAATGTAGTGTTTCACACAAAATGTCAAATGTCATAGTAGACTTGTTTGTACAGTTGTGTTCATAAAAATAGCAGTGCTCTCCAAATAAAACAAAAAGGCTTTCAATATTACCTTTATAATATATTTAATTAAACTTCTAATAAAAAACTAAAATATTTTATTCATAATAATAGAAAATAAGTATCATCGATTTTGTACCGTTTGCTTTGTCCCCGTAAAACTGTTTTTAAAATATATAGCTGTTTATAAAAATAGCAGTGCATGACAAAGTACTGGATCTATTACGTAAGAAGTAAGAAAAACTGTTATAAGTTATATGAAAGTATACAAATAATTTTAGAGTTCACTAAAATCTGTTTCCCACAATTCTTGCGAATTCTTGGGGTTTGCTTTAAGAACTCCGTTCTTAACATCCCCCCACAAATTTTCGATGGGTTTAAGGTTGGAGGATTGAGCGGATAATTTCTTTTGCGCAAACCATGATTTTGCATTTTTTGACGTATGCTTTGGGTCATAGTCTTGTTGGTATACCTAAAGCAACAGCTTTTCCTCTTCAGCATAGGGTAACATAACCTCCTCGGTAATTTTGATATACTCGGTTGCATCAATTATACCCCCGATGGGATAGATAGGCCCGACCCCGTAGTATGAAAAGCAAGCCCATATTTTCCTTTTTTATAGTTACCGTGGATCGTTTGCTGCATTTTGGGGTCTTCTAACATATTCTCGACGACCCTTGGATCCAAAAAGAACGGATGTGCTGTCTTCGCTCCACAGATCAATCCTCCATTTCTCTTTTGCCCATTCCCTGTGTGCTTTGGAAAACTCCGTTCAATTTGCCACATGCCTTCTCGTCAAGAATGGTACTTTGCAGAGACTTCGGGCTAGTAACTTGGCTTCTAAAAGACTTCTTCGTATTATGACCGTGCCAACGAACATTTGAAGTCCATTTCTTATTTTCCTAGAGCCTATGGAAGGGTTCTATTTTGCTAACTGAACAATTTTTCTGTCACTTCTTTCAGTAGTCATCCTTTCTGGGCCTCGCGTTTACGGCTTATTTTGCCATTTTAAGCCGTTACTGACCATTTTCTAATAAAGTTTCAAATTTCTTCGGTGCAGTGTCTTGACTGTCCCATTGTTTATTTTTGAGCTAATATTTATTAATTATTTGTATGCTAGTATGTTAAAAATACTTAAAACTTTAAATAGTAAAATGTTTATTTACCGAAAATAACAAAAAATGAATTTCAAACACATTTTAATTATAAAATCAAAGACACTGCTATTTTTATGAACACTCTACATATATTGAGAGAGTTTGAAATAATGTGTGTGCACCGGGAAAAGTAGAGTATAACTTCAAGCAAAAAGTCTCTAATGACCGTTAGATGCAAGTTACATGTTAATTTTTTTTGTAAGAATTTCCGTTATTTAAATAATTGTCAATCTTATAAAATGTGACCAGCACTGCTATTTTTATCAACACAACTGTATGTACTATGTTGTTCAAACGTAAGCACGATCAACTGAAGGTGGAGTAAGGTTTTTAAATAGGAATTATTAGTACCTGATAAACTTATTAGCTGCCTTGCTCTAATTGAATACAAAATTGCACTACATAGCTGTTCAATCCACAACTGTCATATTACTGACAAATACAACTACATAAACATTTTTAAATTGATAACTTTAAACAATCCTTTTTGTTATTAGATTGATTTACATATACTTATTTTTAAATACTGAACGATTGATTTCATTTTAAATTTGTATGTCCTTACCGATCAGCTGATTCTGATACGTCAAAATCAGTGCCCACTACCCATTCTCTATGTTTTGAAAATTCTTGTTATGGTCTTTGAAGCGTGTACCGTTCCACTTTATTGATGTACGATATCTATAAATTGAATCGATAAACGCTTTGTTTTTTCAAATGTCAAAAGATGAAAGCTTTAAAAGTGACAGCTATCGCCATCGAAATTCAGTGATAACAAAGATAAATATTGTATGTCAAAGAAAAAGAAAAATCCACGTAAAACACCCAGATTTTTCTCCAAAATAATAAATTTTTTAGTTTTTTTTAAATAACGTCGCCCGAGAATTGTTTTGTCGTAAGCGCCAAATTGGTTTTTTTTAAACTGGATATGCAGTATTATGTTTTCAAAGGTGCTCTTTTCATTTCTGTTGTCAGAGTTTGCCTATCTCTTACCGTTGCTGAGGTAAATAGTATGCATTTTGTCGTATGTCCACAAAATAATCAACCCTTGAGTTTTGTTTTGTCGTAAGCGACAGTTTTTGGCATATACGACAAAAATTCCATGTGTTTTCACTCTTTTTTTTTCTTAATATTGTTTTGTCGTAAGTGTATAGGCTTAAATCATAAGATCAAAAATTTAAAATGAAACCTTAAAATTGGTTTGTCGTACTTGTATGAGACTCGCATATAATGAAGGACTGATCATAGAGAAATACAACACAAACAACAAAAAAATATTGCGGTTTGGTTTGTCGTACGTGTATAGAGATTTCAACTGGAGGTGCAAAAAGTATAAATACAAAGAGCGATCAAAAAAAATTCAGTCGTTAGCAGAATCTTGTTGAGTAAGGACGTGTCGCGTCGTGTGGTTGTAATGGATTCCCCGGTGAGAACAATTTCGGAGGCAATACTTTCGTAAGTACATACAAAAATTATATTGTTAATTTTGTTTTATGAGTAAACATATTTTATTGAAACTGTCAATTTTAATTTAACTTATTGTTATTATATCTAAATGTTAGACTCATTGATGATATTGTTCCAAACGAAGACGATTTTGCCGAAAACATGGAATCTGAAGATGTTTTATCTGAAAACGATTTTGGTAGGTGGATATAATTGTTTAATATTCTTTTTATTTCCTAATAAGTAACTCATATATTTTATAATGTTTATATTATTGATTTTAGATAGCGACGATTTATGTAACGATCCAACTTTCATTCCACCCAGTGAAAAAAAAGAGTTGGAAGCTCATACAGCCGAAAATATACCACCCGATAACAATGCAGATTGCCTTCCTTTTAAAAAAGAGCTCAGAAGTATACCTTCGGAGTACTTAGCATCATCAGGTTAATTTAATTTACAACGAAGCAATGACCTTTTTCTATTAAGTTTTGTTTTTTATTTTTCTAAAGAAAGTGACGGTTCTCCACACGGAACGAAAAAAAGAACAAGGCGTCCGGAACTATGGAAAAATCATATCCGTCAAAAGCTCAGAGAGTCAGGGCAGACATATGAAAACATCAAAGGGGATGTCATGCCCAAAAGGTGTCTCAAACCTCCATGCAAGACAATATGTTTCTATTTCTGCTCTAAAAACTTTTCAAGCGATGACAGACAACGAATCCATGATTCCTTTTGGAAATTGAGTGACGCTGAGAAACCGGCCTTTTATTGCAAGTATATAAAGAAAAACGACGTGCGAAGGAGGAGACAAGAATCTAGTATTATTAAAAAAAATACATTCCAATACTATCTTTCTAACGATGACAGAATACAGCAAGTATGCAAGATATTTTTTCTTAACACCCTTTCAATAAGTGAGCGAAGCATTTATTACTATTATAAGAATTTGAACGAGAATGGCTGCCCTAAACCGCAAAAAAGAGGTAAAAATGTAAAAAAAGTAATACCTCCTCACCAAATTGAAGGTGTTCGAAATCATATTGCAAGCTTTTCAACTATAGACTCGCATTACTGCAGAGCAAGCTCAAGTAGGAAATACTTAGAAAGCAACTTAAGCATAAATAAAATGTACCAGCTGTACAAAGAATTTTCAAATGATCCGGTGAAAGAGCACGTGTACAGAAGAGAGTTCAACTATAGTTTCAATTTGTCGTTTTTTAAGCCAAAAAAAGACCAGTGCGACCGCTGCCTCATTTTCAAGGCAAATGAAAATCCGAGCACAATTGAAAAGCATGATTTCGAGCAGCATAAAGACGAAAAGGCATCAATGAAGGCAGAACGAGATCTTGATCGGAAAAACGTTGATCCCAAGCATGCCACTGTCTGCTTCGACCTCCAAAGTGTCTTTGCTCTGCCGAAAGGTAATGCCTCTTCGTTTTTTTACAAGAGAAAACTAAATGTGTACAATATGACCGCAACACTTATTTTGCCAAATAAAATAGAAAAAATAACTTATTGTGGAATTTGGAATGAGTTGCAAAGTGGCCGTTCTGGTGACGATATTGCCAGCGCAGTTTCAAAAATACTGCATCAAATTTTTGTTGACTATCCTTTTATTGAAGCTCTGACTCTTTGGAGTGACTCCTGCATCCCCCAAAATAAAAACAAGGTCATGTCCACTGCTTTGATTTTTTTCATTCAAAATGCATTATCCTTAAAATTAATTACACAAAAATTTTCGGAGCCTGGACATTCTCTAATTCAAGAGGTAGATTGCGTCTATAGCTCTATTGACAAATACTTGCGCAACTTGGAAATATTTAGCCAGTTTTCACTTATGCGATATCTTAAGAATATGCAATTTAAGAACGTAAAATTAAAATTAATTCAAATGTTGCCAACAGATTTTAAAGCATTTTCCGCCAGAGCGGGCCAATTAAACTTTTCGTCAATTCCATTCAGTAAAATAAAGTTTCTGAAATATATTAAAGACGAAAAATTTACACTTTATTATAAAACGAGCGGAAGAGAAATTGAATACAAGACAGTTTCAATACTGAAAAAATCAAACAAGAGTAGCCTGGCAACTCCAAAAAATTTGTTCAAGCAAAATCTTCTTGTTTCAAGTAACTCCAAACCGTTGTCAAAAGACAAAATGAATGACCTGAAGAGTTTATTTGTTTTTATGCCAAAGGTAGATCAAAACTACTACGAAGCCTTGTTCAAATCAAAAAAATAAGAAAAAAATCATTCATAATATATTATTTAATATTATTATTTTACCTATACAGTTATTTATGTTAACGTTAGGTTTACTAACCAAAATTTTAGATTTAATCGTATATTTTATAGTCATAGAATTACTTTTTAGTTAGTTTTTATGAAACAAAATGTGATTTTAATTTTGTACCTATATTTACATTAATATTTTTATGGTCATAGGATGACTTTTTTGTTTTTGTTTTTTTTTTTTTCATTTTTAATCAAGTTGATTTTTTCACACCAAAATTGCCTTTAAACAAAGACTCAATAAATGTGATGTATGTAGTATGTATTTATGTATTGCTATATTAACCTTTATAAAATAAATAAAATTTAATTGTTATCATTGCAAATTGACTTTTTTCAATTGGTTCTCATACTAATCCCTATTGAAATAAACACGACGCTTGAATATTGAAATGTCGTACGTGCGTTTACTTTGTCGTACGTGTATAGGATGGAAACAAAAGCTTATTTTGGTGGCGTATACGACAAACTCATTTTGGGGAAAAAGCTTTATAATTTGAAAACCAAAATAGCTAGGACAGTTTTAAATACATAAATCAAAAGAAGATACTCCACACAATATATTCTAATAAAAAAAAAAAACTTAATCGCTTAGTTTTTTTTTATAGTAACGGAAACCTTTAAATGCGATTTCTCGAAATCGTGTTTTTGGGAGATACAACAAAACAATTCTCGGGCGACGACAAGTCAAAATTAAAAATCAAAACGTTCACAAAAAATATTTCGATTTACCTGACTATAATTTAAAAACCGGACTGCTGCAGATTTTTTTGTTAGTTGAGCAATTTCTTATTGAATCCTAAGAAACACGGTATTGACAACGCTTCCTCTAACGAACTGCAATCTTTGTACTTAAAACCTGTAGTTTTATGGTTGATTCACATTTGTCTGCATTTAGTTTCTGCAAAAAATAAAAAAAAAAAAAAACGTTTGTGAGATAGAGAGAAAAGACTTAAATGCAGAAGATATTCATGCAGAAGTCAAGACGGTAGGGAAAAGGAACATGTTAATCGTTATTAAAGCATCTTCTTTTCTGCAGCAACATTGCCGCAATGTTGCAAAGCTTTAAATTTTTTCTTTACTTTTATATTTTGTTACTATGCTACATTTTTACGTTTTGTTACGGTCCTATTAGGGCCCCCGCAGACTACAGACTTTTTATCGGCCGATAGTTTAGTCGGGTTGGGTTGAAAGTGCGCACACCGCGCTAACTAAAAAGTTTGGTTGGTGAACAGGGCGCAGACTATCCAACAGCTGCCGGACTATTCTCAAACTATTTTGTAACTGACTGTTGAAGCGTGAAGTAATTTGAGAGACCGACGCCATATTCAAAATTCACGCACACGACGCCAAATCACACAGCGAACTGAACTATCGGCCGACTAAACAATCGTCATTTATGAGCAGGCGTGTATGTGCTAATACTGATTACACAGTCGGCCGATAGTTGGCCGACAGATTAGTTTGAATGTAATCGGGTAGCCCACCAAACTTTTTTATCGCCGATACTGAATCGCTGTAGTGTGCGCAAATGCATTCCTCTCCATACTGATTAAGAAGCCGACCAAACTATCGTCCGATAAAAAACTCTGCAGTCTGCGGGGGCCCTTATAGCAATTAACTATCAACAAAATACTTGATATCAGCAAATTGAATTAATTGATAGTATGATTATCAAGTATAGAAATTTGTGAAAGACTGTGAATTTTATTAGATTTCATGATTATTGTGAATGATTTTATTGGTTGAAATGGCACAACGGATATCAATAAAATAGATACCCATCAATTTTCTTATCACCTACAAATTATTGGCTGAAAAGTAAACACAATAATTTGTTCGGAATTTTTTAATGGAGTTATGATGAATTTAATGTAAATCAGCAAAATCAAAATCCGCGGAGCGGATTTTTTTAGACTCGATGTATTTGGACGATCACATGTAATTTTTTTTTAATTTGGCTAAATCAAATCAGTAAATTCATTCAAAACCCGACTTTCCAAACAAGACTTAAGACTTAAAACAATCAAAAGTCAGCATTCCATTCCAAATATACTTAAAGTGGAAGAAAGAAGTTCCCAATTGACCATTTGAGCGTTGGAATTTCCAATGGAAATATTGGAATGGCAAAACCAGCCGTGTCAGTCGTTCTTAGTGAATTACTTTGGGTTTACTCAGCATTTCCCTTATAACACAAGGACTCTCTTCCATCAACTCTACAACGTTGGCTTTTAGTTTTAAAGTTGCTATTTTCGACAGAAATAAAAAAAATCAAGAAACCAACGGTTACTAGATTGCATTTGTTGATAATTGTGTCTGAGAAACATGCGTTGTTTTTTTTCATGGTCTTTTTTTAACTGTTAATTTTTCAGTTTAAGTAAGCTAAGCAGTGCGCATGGTCGCGTATCGTCTAAATATTCACCCTGTAAAACCATTTTTTTTAGAAGAAATAAGTGAGAGTGGTACTTAATAATAATCATTTTTTTACAAAATATATATTTTGGTAAGTTGTATGTGTGTTTTTATTTTTGTGTAAGTGCATGGATAGTCTAGAAAATAGACAATTTATCAAACAGCCATATATGGCTGTGTATACAGTTACGAAAAAATATATATTAAAAATCATCATGCCATATTTGGTTTCTTATGCAGTAACGAAAAAATAAAAATTATGGTTTTGTCAAATAGGTGACTCCATTATGGCATTAACAAGCTCCATTTTCCCAACAAGGAGATTCTACTCAATTCCTCATGATGGGTCGGAAAGATAAGAGGAAATCGAAATGCTGAAATCAGATAACCAAGAAGAAAGAAATGGATCCGCAGAATCAGAGGTGGTTTCTGAAACGAGTGACTTCGACTCTGAAGATGAAGAGCCTTTAGCTAGTTTTGTGCCAAAAAAGAAAATGCAACATAAGAAACAGCAGAACATAATTTGGAGTGATTCAAATCTTGGTACGTACAAAGAAGAAGATTTCCCCTTTTTAGGAAACTGGGAACTGCCAGATATCATGTCGTAGTTTAAGACTCCAGCTGAATTTTTCTCGTTTTTTTACCGAAGATTTGATTCAAATGATAGTCGATGAATCTAACCAAAAAGCTTTGCAAAGCAATATAAACAAACCGGCCAATATAACGGTAAAAGAAATGGAGTTATTTTCTGGTATTTGCCTTATTATGTCCTTGGTGAAAATGTGTTCAACAAGAGGATATTGGAGCTCAGAAATTGGTCAAAGTTTATTTTACAAGACAATGACATGCAACCGATGGGAAGACATAAAGCGATATCTCCACTTTGCCGACAACAATAAGTTTATAACACGGACATGATACACATTTTAAAGTAAAGCCTTTTCTTATTCCTTGAAGTTGACGAGCAAACAATTCCTACAAAATGCCGGCATGAACTGAAGCAGAACAACCCAAAGAAACCTAACAGATGGGGTTACAAGAATCTGGTCTTAAGGAGGGTGTCAGGTTTTAGCTATGACTTTGATCTTTTCGCTGGAGATCAAAGTAATACATATTCAGAAGATGCTCTTGACGTTGGTGTGAGTGGAAATGTTGTTTCACGATTGACTGTCACTGTACCAAGACACAAAAACCACAAGATCTTCTTCGATAACTGGTTTAATAGCCCAAAGCTTCAAGTACATTTGACCAAAACGGGACTGCTTCCATTAGGAACGGTAAGATTGGACAGAGTGCCAAATATTGTTGCTCCAACGAAAAAGGAAATGCGAAAGAAGGTTCGCGGATATACGATCGAGAGAGTGGCAGATATCGATAGTGAAAAAGTATCCATTATACAATAAATACATGAGAGGTGTGGATCTCCTTGATTCGAAGCTTGGGCTTTACCGGATCGGAATCCGACCAAAGAAATGGCCCAATAAAGTGTTCTTCCATTACTTGGACCTTTGCGTAGTAAATGCATGGATTTTATGGCGTAAAAAAAAGACGTGTACATTTTCTTATTCGACTTTAAGATGGCAGTAGCCGAGCATTTCTGCAAAAGCTGGCAAAACGTTTAACAAAAAGAAAGATCGACCAGCTTCCATCACTGGTACTCCGAAAAGCACGAAAGGAACTTTGGATTCCAATCCATCGACTTCAACCCAGACAAAAATTAAGAAAGCTTTGTCGCGACCCACTCCTCTGAATGAAGTCCGTAAGGATTTCGTGGATTATCTTCTAGAATGGAAAAGCGACAGACAGCAATACCATAATGATTGTAAATTTTGAAGTTTCATATTTTGTTCCAAATGCGGTGTTTACCTTTGCTTGAACAAAGACAGAAATTTTTGTATGTCTTTTCATATTTGAATATAAGCTTTTTTTGATTTATGTAAACATTAAAATATAAAAATATGAATTAAATAATCAATAAAAACAAAAACTTAATTATTTGTAAGAAATATCTTTACTGCATAAAACGCCATATATGGCATTTTTTTTGTTGAAAATTTACATACTTTTTCGAAAAAAATTGTTTATAAAAATCTTAACCAAGATTTAGTGGGTCATAATGCATGCAGTAGAGAGTTAAGAAACAAAATAATTGCTTATAAAAGCAACTTACATTTTTGAACAAGGAATTTTTCGTTAGTGAACAAAAAAACAACAAATACTTCACACGTAAAACGTCAAACAAAATAAATAAAACTAATTTTGATAAATACTCACAATCGGTCACGAAATACTCAAATTGATACTTGTAATAAGACTGTTAAACTTTTTTTTAAGAATTTAGTTTAAATAACTTCAATTATTGTTTGCTTTAAAAAGGCTGTAACCTATAATATAGCTAAACGCAAATTTAGGAATTGTCGATTCAAATTTTAAAAGTGAATTAATTTTCGTGTGTGGAATAGACTTCCATTAAGTTCTCTTCTACATTCGCTGTCAAAAATACAGCGTTGATGTGACATATTTGCGAGATTATACAAAAACATCTCCCAGCACCACATTCTAGCTACGGTGAACGTACAAGTAACTACTCCACCATAATTCTATGGATTTAATATAAAAAGATGATATTCAGTTTTTTTTATAGGAAATTCGAGAAATGCAAATGTCAAACTTATAATGGAGATGAATTATAACATCTTCATCAATGTTCCAAGTGTAACAAAAGCTTTAAATGTCTTTCTTATCTTTAAATTTTGTTAATATGTTACAGACACTTTGTGTTTTGTTGCACTTCTTTCAAGAATTGTATTTATTTAAATATTTGTCTAACATAAGTGGGATACTCTCCTGAAATTACATGCGTTTTTACTGTGAAATTTACCTTTTAAGCAGTATTCACATGAGCGCAGCCAACGAACGATGAATGGATTACAAAAAGTGAGTTTATCTACGTTTGAAGACATATTTCCACACAAATTATTAACAAAACGATTGCAATATAGTTTCTATTTGATTTGTGATGCTTACTTTTACTTTTCATTATAATATATTAATAAATTTAAGAAAACAAATTTATTTTAGTTGATACGAACTGTCAAACTTTATTCGCGTTCCACATTATCCACACTAGCAACGAATACAATAAACGCGCGCACTTAAACTAAAAAAATCATTCTTGGTTTGGTTTTGGTGGTGAATGGTGTTCGGCTGTGGCTCTTTGAAAAAATATGCATAAAAAGGTAAACAAAATTTGATTGATAATAAAAAACAATTGTCAAAGTCAAACTTCATTCGCGACGAATTAAAAACTCATGAGAAAGAAATATCCACAAGGGAACATGGAAATTTCCTGATCAATCAACTGTCAACCAGATTGACCACATTGCGATCGACGCACGGCACTTCTCCAGTATACAGGATATCCGAACATTCCGAGGGGCCAACATTGACTCGGACCACTACCTCGTTGTTCACGAAGTGAAGATAGCTATATCTAAACTGAAGTCAAACAAAGCTGCCGGAGCTGACGGCATCGCTGTCGAATTATTTAAAGCAGCATGTGATGACTTGACAGGGAGCATGCACCAACTCATTTGCAAAATATGGTCGGAAGAAAGCATGCCCGATGAGTGGAATCTCAGCATAATTTGCCCAATACATAAAAAAGGAGACCCTCTAAATTGCGCCAACTACAGAGGCATCAGTCTCCTTAACATTGCGTATAAGATCCTCTCTGCCGTATTATGTGAACGTCTGAAGCCGTTCGTCAACAACCTGATTGGTCCTTATCAGTGTGGCTTCAGGAAAGTCCAATATCGACCAAATATTCACACTACGGCAGATCTTGGAAAAAACCCAGGAACTTCAAATCGATACCCACCACCTCTTTATCGATTTTAAAGCCGCGTATGACAGCATCTATAGGGAAGAGCTCTACTGAGCAATGTCTAGTTTTGGCATCCCTGTCAAACTTATCCGTTTGTGCAGAATGACGATGGAGAATGCACGCTGCTCTATCAAGGTCGGAAAGTATCTCACTGGAAAGAATTGTGCAAAACTCAACCGTCATCACTAGAGGCACAATCTTCCAAAGGTCCATCCAATAACTCGGATACGCAGATGATATTGACAAAATTGGAAGATCAAAGCGTGATGTCAGTGGAGCGTTTTTGACCATTGCGACGGAAGCGAAGAAGATGGGTTTAGTGGTCAATGAGGACACTGAACAACGACGTCTTGGATAAAACGTCACCATGGACAGGTATAACTTTGAGGTAGTTAAGGATTTTGTCTACCTAGGCACCGCTATTAACACAGACAACGACACCAGCGCTAAAATCAAACGAAGAACAACTCTTGCAAACCGCTGCTTCTTTGGACTTAGAAGGCAATTGAGAAGTAAAGTCCTCTCGAGGATCTAAAATCACCATCTATAAGACTCTCGTCATCCCGGTTCTCATTTATGGCGCTGAGGCCTGGACCTGTCTAAGAAAGATGAGAGCGCTTAGGATGCTTCGGGAGAAAAAGTCTTAGGGTGATTTTTGGTCCCGTACGCATAGATGAAAAATGGAGGAGAAGATATAACGACGAACTGTACGGGCTACACAGCGACACTGACCTAGTTAACAGAATTAAAGTCCAACGGCTTGGATGGCTAGGTCATGTAAAGCGAATAGACATCAACGCTCCAGCCCGGAAGGTCTTCGAATCCAATCCCGAGGTACGGCGCAGTATAGGAAGACCATGACTCAGGTGATGCACCCAGGTGAGAGAGGACTTCAACCAACTTGGCGTGCGAAATTGGAGACAGCTAACTAGGGAGCGAGCTGGCTGGAGACGCATGTTGGTAGAGGCCCAGGTCCGCCCGAACATTAGCGCCGCCTTAAGTAAATAAGTAAGTGTGAAAGAATCGTCAAAATCGCGGAATATTCGTTCATTCGTTGGACGTGCTCATGTGAATAGGACTTAAACTATCATTTTAAGATTATGGGAAAACGCTGTGTACCTAATTTCAGCCACCTTTTTTTCTCTTATAATGCAATTCCAACCATTTTCCAAAAATATTTTTTTGGTAGGTTTTAGCGATTGTAAGGTTTATTGATTTATGTCATTACACTTTTGTAAAGGCTTGCGGGAACACCGTACTGTCAAAAACTTACAGTATTTTATAGGAAGTAAAAAAGAGTTACTGGCGTCTTCTTACTCACCTTCGAGTTTGAAAATATATTTCCTATAATAAACATGTAAATCCACTTTTATCATGAAGCTATTTGTTTCTTCTGTCCATCGAGGCCGCTTTGTGAGCAGGATGCTTTATTTATCGGTAAGGCAGTTCACCTTTCACCCAATACACAAACCCCAAACTGCCATTTCTAGTTTTACTCTACCCAATGCTACCAACCGCCACAATTTAAAAATCGAAATTTTACAAAAAGAAACGCTAAATGCCAAGAAAAGAAATAAAATCGAACACCGAAAAAATGTACGCAAGTAGAAGAGAAGGAAATAAGATTTTTTGTGTCATGCCTCACTCGTTACCCGTGCAAACAAATCTACAACACATCGTAATTGAAATTATTTATTGAAAAACCTCGACTCTTTTAATTGCAAAGTTATATTAAACTCAATTTATATCAAAGTAATCGAAGGAAAAACGCGGAAAAACTACCGAAAAGTTTGTTTTGACATTTGCCCCTCGAAAACATTTGACAGCAGCCCATCGCCCCCCTCAAAATATATAAATTTGTAACTCGTATTCGACTCGGGCTGTGAACTGAACTTCTTGGCGAGGCGAGCAGCAAATTGAATAGAAATTTTTGCGACAGCCAATCGACGAAAAAAAATTAATTGAGAAAAAGAAAATGTGCTCCAACGAGACAAGTCATTGGGAATAGTTAATATGTTGGTTGCGTTGTTAGGTAACTAAGGAAGTCTCTTTGGAATTTGGTCAAAAAGTTGCGAGGAAGTTAGTGGCGGGCAATTGTTGGAAAAGTGTTTTTCGTTCTGTTTTTGGGAGAAAAGTGTAATTTATGAATTAAACTTTGAGTGCAAGTCGAAATAGTTTATAGGGTTAAGATTCTGGAATAATATTGAATCGGTTGAAAAAGTAGCTATTGAAGATTCTTTTTTGAGGTAGTTTAGAATTATTCAAATTGTCATTGTTAGTTGAGCGGCCTAGCGGTGGACTAGAATGCGTACATGAGATTGTTGTTGAGCACTTAGAATGGATACAACAGCAAATGCTCTGGAAGAGGCAAGCTCCGAGAGTGAATACAGTGATTCGTATGAAGGTGAAAGTAATTCGGACTCGGCTGGCGGTGCCACAACATCATCAGGTGAAGAGGAGGAAGATAATGGCGATGGGGAGGGTGAAGAAGATGAGGAGGACTACTCTCCTCCAGAGGACTCAGTTGAGATGGCCCGCATCACTAAGGACACCTTGTTGCATCTGCCGAAGGGGCTTTGCGAGAATGCGGCAGTGTTCCAAGAGTTCTTCTCGATGGAAACATGGCGAATGCTTCCTGCAAACTATCAGGCATATCTAAAGAACAAATTCATTCCCCATTTTAAAGAGAACAACGAACAGGAGCAAGAGCAAACTCTAGAAATGCTCTTCAACAACAAACTAGATCGATTTCAATCCTCGCCACTGATTGATCTGCAGCGGAATCTCGAGGAGGGAAATTATCGTCCCGATGTGTTGCGGCTTCGCGAAAGCATTGCAAAATCTCGTCGGCGAGAACGGCGCTTCCAAGAATACGAACGTATCAGTCACATGGCCAAGAACATGCTTGTGTCGAGGGAACGTTTACTGCGTGTGGCGTACGAATCTCCGCAAGGAACCGAGTTGAGAGTGGAGAAAGTCTTGAAAAAGACTCCACAGCTGGACAAGACAGTGTCGGCGGTGAGAGCGCGCAAAAGATTCTATTCGGAAATTCGGCAGTTGCGGAGTCAAGTGGGCATAGCTGAGTTGAGTGATGAAGATCTGGAAGATGAACCGCTACCAGATGTCGCTGCTGATAATTCAGAACCTGCAGTTAAGATGGAAGTGGAACAAGCAAAAGAGGCAAAGATCTTAGGGACATTGCATCGCTATAAGAAATTCAACAAAATGGGACCTGTTGAAATTCTATGCGACACAAACTTTAAGAAGGTTCTATTCGAACACAAATGCAAGAAATTAGAAGAGCCCGTAAGTATTGGTTGTTATGTTCCTATTTTTACAGTCACTTGTTGAGAATTTGCTAGTTTCCTTTTATCGGAACTTTTCCGTTTCTGTGTCTAACAGACAAACCAAAGGTCACTTGGCTTCTGTCCAAATTTTTGAGTGTTCCCTTAAATTCTTAACAAAACTGTTTCTAAACCTTTTAAAATTAAAAAGAGAAGTGTGTTCATATTAAATGGTTTTGTAATGTTCTAAGGAAGTTAAAGTTCTTTTAAATTGAATTATTTAAAGCCTTAAATCCCTTTACGCAGCTTCTGTGCTTTTAACAAAATTGAGACTTCATTAAAATGATTAAAAATTTGTATTTTTTTTCCATAGGATCGTCCCGAGTTCGAGACAAACGATATTCGTCTTAGAGACGTTTATGCCCGAACACAAATGACTGGAAGCTATAAGCGCGTCTTTGCTTCCGGCAAAACACCTGGACGCAAGCCAAAAGCGAAACTCCTTCAAGAAAAAACCGAAGAACAGACACCTGTGGAAGTTAAGGTTGAAGTTAAAGAAGAACTTCCCACCACATCACCGACCTTGGTAACGCCCCCAGCCCACCAACCACCAAAAATACAAACCCCACCCGACAGAATCTATGTGGAACCACCAATACAACAGCCACAACCACAGTCGCAGCAGGCGCAACATTCAATTGCTATGTCTCCGCCACAACAAACAATTGAACCAGCTACTTTCGAGCAGCAGCAACAACAACAACAACTAGAAGATTCGGAAGAGGATGAGGTTGTGAACGTTGAGGCAATCGAAACGACGTCAATGTGCCAACTACCAATCATCAATGGCTCCGATTTCGTGCACTCGGAAGAAGTCATAATTCCAATGACTGAAATCAAGGCAGAGGAACCTCCAGAACCGGCTATTCCTTCGCCTTCGCCACCCAAACTCACGTCATACCATGGCAAAATTAAAATAGCAACGTTCTCAGATCTGAAGGGCATAGACGTGATGAATATTCCAATGGATATGGACGACTCTTGTCTAAGTGAAGCGGACTTCAACTCTTCGCATAGTGAGCCAGTTGTTAATGCTCAGGTGCAGCAACAAACTGCTGCACCAATAAACACAATCAAGAACTTCGTACCAACATCGAGTCCTGAACTGATGCAAGAGACACATGCTTGTTTCCTATCGCTCATCCGAGACATCTTCTGCTCCACACCCAACCATCGTATGAAGCTGGATGACTTGCGGGAGAAGATTAATGTTTGGCTTTCCAATCCCATCACAGCCTTAAACGACTGGTACTGTTTGGCCGAGAGTTGGTCTTCGTTAGTAACGTCGGCGATAAATTTTCTAGCAGGGGATTTCAGTGACCAACCGGATGAGTATGTTCCGTACATAGAATACAAGTCCCAATTGAATATATACCAGTGGATTGGCGCAAGTCGAGACTCTGACACACACCTCGTCCAGTTGTGCAAGTACTGGATGTCGCGCAAACACGAGATGACCCACAAACCCATTCAAAAAGCAGACATGACTCCCAGGAAGTCCATAGATTTTGATGAGAATGGGTCCAACGAAAGGGCGACATCTCCTCCACTGCCACGCTGTCCAACAGCCTGGGCCGTGCAGCCTTCCAGTCCAGAAGAAATGCTAGAATTCCAACGCCAAGAGAGGGAACGTTTCGAGAACCCCCATCGATCGTTTACATATCGGATGCATGGCTATGAAAGTGTTGTCGGCCCCGTAAAAGGAATATACACTCAGATCTTCGCCCTAACGAAGGCCCGAGGGCATAGTATGATGATCGGCGATCGTCCAAGTTTTGTAACAATTCTCACCTTGGTCAGAGATGCAACTGCCCGTCTCCCCAATGGAGAAGGCACCCGAGCTGATATATCAGAGCTCCTTAAGTGTTCGCAATACATTAACCGAGATGCTCCGGAAAATGTTCTCCAGACAATTGTAAGTGGAGCTCTTGATCGAATGCACACCGAACACGATCCTTGTGTTAGATACGACACCAAGCGGAAAATTTGGATCTACCTGCATCGAAATAGATCGGAGGAAGAATTCGAACGAATGCATCAGCAGTATCAAGGAATTGGCAAGCACAAGAAGCCAGCAAATCGCAAAGTCAAAGCGAAAATCGTCATTAAAGAAAACGTTTCAATTACAAGTCCAACGACTCCATCGTCATCGCTGCCAGCTTTGATGCCTTCGAATCCAATTATCGTCAGTAGTTCGCCAAATCCACAAAAGAACACTCAACAGCAGGCACAGAAAACGGTTGTGAAGCCTGAATTAATATCCGAAGATAAAATAGAGGTCATCGAAACACAGGAAGTATCTACTGCAGACGATGCACTATCACCTGCATTACCAACGATACAAGTCCAGCAGCAGCAGCAACCACAACAACAACAGCAACAAAAACAACAAACACAGTTTATTTCGCAAAAGATCTTTGCTACCACAACGAGTAGTACCTCTCCCCAACAACAACAGCAACAAGCGCAAGCGAAAAAGCCAAATTCAACACCAATAATTGTTTCAACCCCGACTGGTATTCAAACGGTTCATGTTTCGGCAGCCAACAACTCAACTTTAATTACAATTCCTAGTTCTTCAACAAGTTCTAGCAGCCCTGAGAAGAAGCAACAGCAGCAGCAGCCAATACCTAGCCCCACAATTGTATTCCCAACAACGCAACAGATAATTGCAACAAGTCAACAGCCACAGCAACAGATCTCCGTCTCCAACAAGAAGATCTCCCTCAACAAACCCATAATTATAAATCAAACAGTTGCCACCGGTCAGCAACAGGTTCGTCCTCAACAACAGCAGCAGCAAACCCACCAACAACAACAAGGTTTCATCATTCCCATCAACATCAACAACTCGGAGCAGTTCAAGGTTATGGGAAATTCTATTCTCCTAACCGACCAACAGAAAGCCAACATCAATTCCTCAACCCCCACAACATTCATGCAACAGCAATCGTCTAAGAATATAGTGCGCCTGGCTGGCAATAAGTCGCTGCTATCACCCCAATTAAACAAAGTCCAGCCGCAGACCTTGCAGAAGCTACCAACAATCACGGCAACTGCTATCCGACCACAGTTGCAGAAGACAATTGGTGGAATATCACTGATAAATAATGCCACAGTTGGCGGAGTCAAAATGTCCTCACAGACTCTGACGAATCTCCAACAGAAGCAAATCATCCAGAGTTTCCTCAATCAGCAGGGCAATAAGCAACGACTTGTTATTGGGAATTTGGGAACGGTCATTCCACAGCAGCAACAACAGCAATTACTGCAGAATAAAAACGTTATCATTCAACAGACTTCACAGCCACAGAAACTAATTAATGCTGCCTCATCAACTGTTGTGGCGTCGACTGCAACCAACACTGGCACTGGCACTATTATCTCGACTTCGTCGCAGGGAGGTAACATCATTGGATCGCCGATCTTTCAAATCCATTCGGCGCCTTCAACGCAAGGGGGAGCGACTAAGATTCAGACGATTAGCGCTAGTAGCTTGACGCCGCAGCAGCAACAAGTAAGTACTTTTAATTTAATCCTTCTTCCTTTTCTTAACAAACATTGGACATTCTTCTAATTCTTATTCCAAGAGAAAAAGATTTTTGGAACCTGGCCATGTTTTCTAGAAGAAAATTCTGAATCCTAAAACTTGTTTAAATTCAATCAATTTCTATTTGGAAATCTTCCCTTAATTTCTTTCAGTACAAGTTCAGTGAAAATAAAAGCCTTGAGAGTTTCGAAACTCCTCGGCGTTGGAAAGAAATAGGCTTCAGGGGCAATTTTAGAGATTTTCAATTTTTGGATGGAATTTTTGTGGGCTTGGTCTTGCATCGGACTTTAATTTTACCTCTTTTAGATTGTACCTCATGTGATGAAGCCACTTAAGTATAGAACAAATCTAAAATACCGAGTGACTTTATACCTTAGCAAGATACTTTTGATATTCTTTCAAGTAGAAGAAGGTAGGGTTTATGAAGCCGCAGCAAGACCATATTCACCACTGTCAAAACTGGTAAACCACTTTACTCAGTAAAGCCAACACATAGTTACCAACCGTTGTGTCCCAGGGCAATGTGACATTGACGGAAATGATAAAGCAGACAAATTGGCCAAAAACGGATTAAAGCTTCATCCTAGCCTTATTGTATCAATTATTTAAAAGCAACTAGGTTAGGTTAGGTAAGGTTAAAGTGGCTGCGGATTTATAATCCACACACTTAGGCCAAAAGAAAAGGCCCATTGTGATACCACATGAATCTAGAGAATTACTTCTTACTAGTCGAACCATTTTGAGCTTTTTATAAAGCGAAGAAGATATTTGATATCATTTTTAGCTAGTTCACTGGGATTATCGAAAGAGTAGTCTCCCAGATGAAGTTTGTGCCTTAGTAAAAGAGCAGGGCAAGTGCAGAGAAGGTGAGAGATTGTTTCCTCTTCTTCTTCGTCTATACAGCTCCCGCAGAAGTCATTTGAGGCTACACTAAGTCGTATTGCGTGTCTGCCTATAAAACAGTGTCCCGTACGGACACCTATTAGGGAGCTAATATGAAGTCTGGTTTGAGATAACAAGTCTTTAGAGCGCCTTAGGCCTAGTGAAGGCCATATGAGTTTTGTGGCTGCGCATGTTGGTAAATTGTGCTGTTTCTTTTAGCAGAAGTTTACAATGTAGCTTTCGGTATACCTATCATTTCTCCCTTTCAGGTGATATAAGTATAATAATAATTTCCTGTGATGTCTCTGTGGCCCGGCACCCAACAGAGGTGAATGTTTAATTACTGCACCATCTCCATAAGAGACGATCGACAATCGAGGGCCGTTTGAGATTTGGTTGAGACACCGTCAAGAGATTTAATAGCAGCCTGACTGTCAGAGAAGATGCGGATATCAGAAGTTGATATTTCGGTTTCTCTTAGCCAAGAGAGAACCTCTTTGATCGCTAAAATTTCCGCTTGGAAGAAGCTTCAAGCTTTTCTGAGTATACACCACTACCAACTTTCCCATTTGTCTTGGATCCATCTGTATAAAAATGAATGCTTTTGTCATCCAGGAGTTTTATGTGTTCCCATCCATCTCTGGATGGAATGGGTAAAGTTTTTTTCTGAATTGGGGTTTAGGAATAGTGTAGTCTATGTATGGTTCAAAATTATGGAGTGCCCCACATTGTTGTTGGTCCATTGAGATGAGGCATTGAGTCTTATAGCTGTACTCGCTGCTACTTGTTTGCTGAAGATGTCGAGGGGTGTCAGATAGAGGAGAGTGTCTAACGCTGCTGAGGTTGTGGTTCTCAATGGCCCGCGCATGCAGTGCATTGGACTCTGCTGAGTTTTTCGTAGTATTTGACTTTCTCCAGTGCAGTCCACCATACTGCAACCCCGTACATATGTAAGTATTGGTTGGATGACCGATGTGTACAGTCAATAGGTTATGCGAGGTTGAAAACCCCATTTTTTCCCCCATGGCTTTCTTGCAAAAGAAAAGAGCTGCTGTAGCTTTTTTAACTCTTTCCTGAATATTAGATTTCCAACTTAATTTTTTATCCAATATCATACCAAGGTATTTGGCTTCATTAGTAAAAATTAGTGGTACACCTTTTATTGAAGGAGGAACAATTACTGGGATCTTGTATTTCCGTGTGAAAAGGACGAGGTCTGTTTTTTGAGGATTAATACTAAGTCCGCAGTGATCAGCCTATCTAGTGAATATATTGAGTGCGTTTTGGAGAAGGTCTCTCAGTGTATTAGGATTTTTCTCTGTGACGGCGATAGCAACATCATCGGCACACGCAACCACTCTGTGGCCTTCCCTCTCAACGGATATTAGAAGTTCGTTTACCACTATGTTCCACAGGAGAGGGGGCAGAACACCACCTTGCGGAGTGCCTCTACTGACAGACCTTTTCGTACAAAAATCCCCCCTCCTAGAGGTGATGATCCTGCTTCTTGGCATTAGATTAATCAACTCACAGATTGAGTATTCGACGTTAAGGTTCATCATAGCAGAAGTGATAGAGGATTTGTCAACGTTGTTGAAAACGCCCTCAATTTCCAGAAAGGCCACCATAGTAAATTCCTTTTGCTCTAGGGAATATTCGATAGTTCTTACCAGAGTGTGCAAGGCTGTTTCTACCGATTTCCCTTTGCAGTAAGCATGCTGAGACATCGATAGTCTCTTATCAATGCTATTACGTATATGGATCGTTCCAGATTTTTGAGAATGAATAATGACAGGCTAATAGGCCTTAGGTCTTTAGGGTTGCCCGCCTTTTGAATGAAAACTACCTTTACATCTCTCCATCGCTGAGGTATATAGACCAGATTTATACAACTTTTGAAGGTCATCTCAATGATGGGCAAAGTTATATCAATGGTAAATTGTACCTCAGCTGGTACGATTTGATCTGGACCTGGAGATTTATAAGGTTTAAAAGGAAAGTCTTTATCGTTGATCCGATTTTTGAATCTGGATCAAAAAACCTAGTAACGAACTATAGACCAATAACTAAGCTACCTGTTGTTCCAAAGCTTTTAGATAGCCTTGTTCAAGATAAATTTAGATCTTACATAAATCAACATGTAAGTAAATATCAACATGGTTTTTGGAAAGATAGGTCTACTAATTCTAATCTAGTAGAATTTAAAAATGTTGTCGTTAATAATCTGGACAATCGAAAACAAGTTCATGTGATTTGTACAGACCTTGTAAAAGCCTTTAGTAAGGTTAATTTACACATTCTCTTAAAATAAAATTCAAGCGTATGGCTTCCATTTCCATGGACCGGTACTTCAATGGTTTTGTTCATACTTGGTCGAAAACAATATGTAAAGATGGAGGACTTTTTCTCAAAAGAGATTAAAGTAACTTCTGGTGTTCCAGAAGGTAGTCATATGAGTCCTTTAATATTCTTACAAGTAGTTGAAAAGTTCAAAGACTTTTGGGCGTTATATTTGATTTTAAATTGAATTTTAACTTACATATCAATTATATTGTATCCAAAGCAAATTCTTTACTTGTATTCATCAAAAGAAACTCATTATAATTTAAGGACCCTCACACCATTAAATCTTTATACTGCAGTATTGTGCGTCCTGTTCTTGAATATAACTGTGTTGTTTGGAGCTCTACAACGGAGTTTAATAAAAAGAGAATTGAAAATGTTCAAACAAAAATTTCTCACATTTGCCTTCGAAATATTTTTGAAAACAATACCTATTACTTGTAATACAAACTCTTGAGTCGAGAAGAAAAATGCCTAGTGTCATGTTTATTCGTGACATTTTGACTTCAACTATTGATTGTGAGTGTTGGCTTAACTGCTTGCATCTGAATGCTCCTTCAATTTCCTTAAGAGCCTTGTCCATTGATTCCCATCATAAGCTATATGGACAACGTGAAACGGTTTCCGCAAGTTGTAATTTATTTAATATGTTTTATTCTAATTTATGGAAAGAATATATTTTAGCAAGAAACATTTAAAAAAAGGAACTTCAATTAGCTAAAGATAACTTCATTCAAAAAAACATTGACACATCGAAAAAATTATGGAATAATATAAAAAATCTAGTTTTAAATAAGTACCATTGTGAAATAAAAAATGTAGCATTTAAGGAAAATATGTTATATGACGGTAAAGAAATAGACAGTGAATTTAATAAATATTTTATAACAAGTGTTGAAAATATCGCGGAAATTCAAAAACAAAGTATTCTGATAAAACTGATATCACTAACACTGTTAAATTTAAAACTATTAACAACAGAGATATTATTGAAGTTTTAAAGTCGATGGGAAAAAAGAAAGACTTCAAATTTATGAGTGCGCAAATGTTTTTAGACGGTTTTGAAATACTTGGCCATATATTATTTTCAATTTTCAATAAATTTATATTAACCGGTTGTTTTCCAAGCAAGTGGAAGGAAACGGGACAACAAAAATACTGTCATTTGCGGTCTTGTTGGATCTCAAGAGAGCCTTCGAAACAGTTGATCGTAAAATACTTCTTGACTTCTCAAAAATAATAAGTTGAAATGGTTTGAGTCATATTTAAATGCTCGAACACAGCGTACGTCGATGAACAATAATGTGTCTGATGCGAATGAAGTGAAAACCGGTGTACCTCAGGGCTCGGTATTGAGGATGTTCTCGTTCCTATTATATATAAATGATATAAACTTGGCAGTTAAATATTGTAATTTATGTATGTTTGCCGATAACGCCCTTCTCTTCATTTCTGGGAAAGATATGCATGAATGTACGGAGAAAATTAATAATGACTTGCGATCCATAAGTGAATACCTGATTATTAATAAGTTAAAACTGAATGTGAAGAAAACAAAGTGGATGTGTACAATGGTTGTGCGGAACTGAATGTAATACAAATTAATGGAGAAAATATAGATCGTATTGATGAATTTATGACCTTAGGAGTAGTAATTGACAATAAAATAAACCTTAAAGCTAATACGGTAATTGTTTGCAAGAAACTGTCGAAAAAAATATACTTTCTTGGCTAGATTAGGAAAAATATGTCAATTAATACTGCAATTAAAATTTATAACGCGATTGTTAAACCACATTTTCAATATTGTTCTCTCTCTCTCGAATTTTAAAATGTGCGCGTCTTACCCATATAAGAACTATGTTACAGAAACTTAACTAGCTTAGTATAACTCAGATAATTAAATTGAATGTTTTATTGTTTGTATTTAAAATGAAAAACAATATGCTTCCAAAGTACTTAAGCAATAATTTAAAATATATATGTGATTCTCAACCTTAGAAGTGCTCAAAACTTTAGACTTGATAAGAAAGCAACCTCTAGAGCGCAGAACACAATGATGTTTTAAGGTTTCCAATTATATAATAATCTTCCTAGTGAAATTAAATCTTTAAATAATATAAGACATTTTAAAAAAGAAGTAATTAAATATTTGAAATCAGATAATTAATAAGATCTATTAAAATTTGTTGAACCAAATGGCTTTTTAACCAAATCACATGCTCTTTACACTATTTAACCTTTCATTTATTTTTGTTCATTGTATCAATGATACATATCTGCAAAAAACCATATAATATGAAAAATTTACAAATACATCAGATTTTTAATAAGAAAAAATTATCATTATAATAATAAAAAATAATTAAAAGGTCCTCCCCGCGCGCCGGTTGAGAGGGGAAAGAGGGCGGTGCATAATAAAATAAACAAAAACAAATTGAAAGGATTCTTACTATGAATGAAGAATGGGCTACTCATCTTCACTAGCCTAATCAAAAGAAGGATGATAATTTAAGAGAAATAATTTGTGATGACCTATGCGACGCCTTATCCTTGTTACCTAAAGACTTTTTTTAAATTTTCCTCTAAATCCTCACCAACCTTTCTCGACCTTACATAATCCTTCTACTCTTCTGGGAAGCACAATTGACCCAATGAGATCCAAATTATGCCTTTACTGATCATCCCGTTATACGTAACCTTTGATAACAATTAAGTTAAGCCGTGCTAAGGGAGCTGTCAAAGTTCAAATAAACAAAAAAAAAGGAAACACTAACTTTACAATACATAGTTATAGAGCTTGGAACCATCCATCTCATTCAGCATACTAAGAACTTGTTGCTCTGATGAAAAGTCACTTCCAAGAATATTTTCTCTAGTTTCCCTTAAAGTGAGACACATTCCGACGAAATGTATGACGTTCTCTCTTTCTGCTAAATTACAAATAGTACACTCCAGTGGTAAATCGGGTCTGTGCGGTAAGAAGTTCAAGTTGAGTAGTTCGCTTCTTAACTTGACCATTGTAGAAATGACGTTTACATTATTTGCATCATGGACGTAGTTCATGTCATTATGGTTGAGCCTACTGTAAGTTGTTCTGAACAAGGACCCAACTGCTTCAGCTGCATATTCTGTTCTACACTTCTTATCTACCGCTGCTATAACTTGGTACACAAGAGCTTTATGGCTGAATCACTAACACGCTTAAGCTTCGGCTTCATCTGACGTTTACGAGTTCAGCCATAGGAATTCAATACATTCTATCACAATGGAGCTTCGACCTTACGCTTCGTTTGACAGCCGTAGGGAAAATAACGTAATATAACTCAAAACGGAAGCTCTAGTTCAATTATCTGAACATTTGCTTTGTCTGACAGCTAAACAGCTTTAAAAAAATGTCAACAAACAAAATATATGCTCTTTAGAGGGATGAAACAATAGAAATGTCATTCACAGCAACCTCGAAGCTGGCCCACCGTTACGCAGACGAAGCCGAAGGTGAAGCGTGTTCTTGAGGGTAAGATGACTTTATAATTTGTTCTAACATTGGGAAGTCTACATTATGGTCTAATTTTAGTTTCAAATCAAGTTGCCTATATGCCAGGATTCTTGAGATGTTCCATTTGAGTCTAGGAAGTAATAGCTTGTTACAGGTGGTTGTATAAGCCATTGTAAAGTAACAACCACTAAAAAATGATCGGAGTATGGGGTTTCTTTGATCTCAAAATCTTTCATCATATAAAATTGCATAATCAATCACTGATGCTCCTTGTCCTCCACAAAATGTATGATTTCCCTCACAATCACTCGAACTGGTTCCATTTTGAATACGAAGTCCAAATGAATCACATAATTCTAACAGTTTCCTTTTCTGGCATTACAAATAGTACCTTTTGATTGCTTTAAAACGTCCTTTACTTCGTTCATTACTCCTGACTCAAGACCGATTCTCGCGTTCAGGTCACCAATCAGCATAACGTTTGAAGATCCTCTTTCGTTAATTACCTCCATTAATTTTCGTTTCTAAATTAAGCAAGAAGTCCAAAAACATTGTTTAAATTATTAAGAAAATTTCTCTTTAATAGACTTTTAACCACGGATCAAGTTATTTCAAGTACATTTATTGCTTATGAGTTTGTGCCCCAAGGGTAAGTTCTAGGACCACTCCTTTTCTCTTTATAAACGATCTTTCAAATATTTTTCATAGCAATCGCCATTCACATGAATGCAGATGATGTTTTGCTCTACACTTTACTGAACTCACTTGAAAATACGTTACTAATAAAACCATCAAAGACTCTTGGAATGATTTATTAAGTTAAGCTAACTTAGCTTTGCGACAGTAATGTGAAGAAACTTCCATTTTATTTTAATGCTTCCCAATGTCATGACTAATTCATTTTTTTAAAATAAACAATGGAATGGTAATATGCTAATAAATGTAATGTTTTGTAAAGGAACTGAGATCCGGTCATAGCCCCTCATTCAGAA